>NC_138182.1:145588589-146788589 GCF_964194105.1 Spermophilus citellus | reverse complement strand
TTTCTTTTTTTTTTTTGGTACTAAAGATTGAACTCAGGGGCACTTTACTCACCCTCTACAGTGTATCAGAAGTTTGTGAGTGCTTGAGGGCATTGCTTCCAGTTCTCTTTACTTTTAAGTGCATGACTTGGGTATGGTCCACAGTGGGAATGCTTCTAAAGGTTATTTCCTTTTTCAGACAGTCTCAAAACAAATTTATGGAGATTACAACTGTGTGTGTATGTGTGTGTGTGTGTGTGCAAGTGAGTCGCCTGGGGGTGGTGTGCCTTCTCTACTTGCCTCTGGGAAGAACTGACGTGAAGTCTGTGATCTTGTTCGTCTTCAGGTTATTGGAGCTGGAAAGCAGGAGGGAAGCCAAGGTTCGGCACGGTGGGTGGCTTCCCGAGAGGCAGGGCTTCGAGTGGAACGGTGGTCTCCAGAGATCAATTTATGCAACCAAAAAGAAAAACTCTGCATATCTCCGAGATTCCTCCAGATCTATCCCTCCTATTGAACTTCGTTCCTCAAGTTCTTCAGAGAGAGTCTCTTTGGCCTTTGTGGTCCTCATGAGGATAGCACCGATGACCGCCAAGCTGATAGCCACAAGAACATCAAACACAGCCAGCACCACAGTCCAGGGGCTGACCCTGGTGAACAGGTCACCTGCGCCTGGCCAGGGAAGCAGGAGGCAGAGCAGGAGGGTCCTGAGGCTCCTGTTCCAGGGCTGCATCCTGGGGGATCTCAGACCTCTGTCCTCCCAGGGGTTGTCCTGGGTCAAGTCATTCCTCTGGTTCACTGCTGTGCACGCTCTTCCTGAAACACAGTGAACAGGATCCCTGGACAGAAAGCTGGCCTCCTGGACACCTGCAAAACTTCCAGCTTCCTTCAGATCTTTTATTGACAGAGATGTTCTTTGTTCAAGTTCTTCAATGATTTTCTCATTTTCTGCCTTCTGGGGAGTCCAGAATTCCTTCCTGTGGACCTCATAGCACCTTGGCATTAGACGGGCCTCTTCCTGCAGCAGGGCCCCAGGAGGCCAGGAGGACACAGAGTACCTGTCAGCAAGCACATTGGTGGGGCTGCTCATGAATTCCTCAAGGAGTTGGCTCCTTGTGGACACAGGACCAGAGTGGACGGAGGAGTTTGCTTCACCAGCCTGGACTGAGCTGCTGCTGGGCCACCATCCTGGGCAGAAGAAGCCATTTTCCGCCTTCTGGGGAGACCTGACATCCTTCTTATGGACCTCATAGCACCGTTTGGGGGCTCCAGGGTGACCCGCCGTCCTTTCAAGGGACGTCTGGTTTCCGAACTCCTCGGGGCCCCAGGTTACACAGAGTCCCCGGGGATCCGGAGAAGAGGACAAAGGAGCAATGGGGCTTAATTTTTATATTATATTGGTGCTTTGGAATGAAACCATGTCCCTGGTGCTGCAAGATTAAACTCCATTCCTGTGCTTAATTCTGATCTCTAGATGCCTCATTTTCTGCTCCTCAGCACTTTCAGAAAATATGTGATATCATGTCTGGGTGTTTTATGTCACACTCATGTTTTTAAACAGAATTCTTTAAGAAATTTATTCCACCTATACTAAGACATTTTCTAACATGTTCATAGAAAAGACTATGAAACACAATACTTCAGTCCTATCTGTCAATTCTACTTCCTTGCAGATCACAGTTTGCTGTGGATGGCCATATCTAAATTCTTTATGCTTTCTCACATTTTTTTTTTCAGATACAGGACATGTATCTTTGCACAAGGATGAAACAGACAACATTCTATTGCCTAAAACAAAGGAAGCAGGATTAGAAGACGTGCCAGGGTCCCAGACGGGTATGAAAAAAACACACATATATGTATTTCCTGTTATTCTAAATGCATATATCTGGTCCAATTAATTAAGAAAAATAAAAAACAGTTTGAGGAGAAATTAAGTGTACATTTCTGCAGATCTTTCATGAAAACTTTTTGATAATAAGGCAAATGAGGTACAGGATACTCAGTTATAATAAAATGGATTAAAGAATTCATAGGTCACTTTGACATGTGTACTGCCATCTGACTACTTCAGGTTTGACATTCAAGTTCTCAGGTTTTTCTTTTGCTTCTCTAAATACAGATCACTGTGGTCCCAGATTGTGCATCTTCACATTTGTATCCGTAATTTGCCTAAATATTTATGATGATTGCAAAGGTGTTCTTATTATTTGAAACTTAACTACAAGTTTTAATTACTAAAGATATTTTCTCCATATTGATTTACTACATTTCAGTCTTGTCATTGTACTCAACAAAATCCACAAACACAAAACCCCCAGGTGAATGTAGCCTGTATCAATGCAAACAAAAATTATTATCACTCAGACTGAGCTCTCTACTTATTTCAAAGAGTCATGAATGTGTTTTTCTTAATATTCAGGTTTTATGGATTATATATTTCACTTGCTTTTCAGGCTCTAAGGACGTACATGCTTCCTACAAGGTAATTCATCTTCTATATTTATGTGATATTATTAACAGTATGCTGGATGTACTGTAAAATACTTACATAATATCTTCTCTCCATGCACACCAAGCCGACCATCAAAAGCAAAGGTACAGATCCCCAAAACCCAAAGTGGAAGAATGGAACAAAAATACTGGAATCAGGTAACTGTTGCAGTACAGCTTCTATAAAACTGCCTATGTTTAAACCTTGGAAATGATAGCAATCTTCTAACTGCTGATATATCCATTTTCTGACATGTGTTGGTTGGAGTTGCCCCATCGGGTCTGTGTTGGTGCTGCATCCACATTTCAAAATATTTCTGTAAATGTCTGAGGAAATGATGTTTTAAAATAACCTATATCACAGGTGTTTCTACAATTAAACTTCATGACACCTGTTAGTTGGATTGAGGGGCTGATTTTTCTTCCCACCCAGATTTTAAAAATAGGTCCAAGGGAGCAGGACTGAAATCCAGAATCCTGAGATTATGAGGAATTCCAGTTTTCTTGAAGCCAAGATGTCAAGGCCAGTCTGTGAAATACAGGAAAATCTCATTTATAAGGCAATGTGCACTCTACCCTGACATCTAATGTGACATACATGTCTTATGTGCATCAAACTTGTTTTTACGCCACTGATGCCCTGACTCTGACAACTCTTGTGGTCAGTTGGTAGCAAGAAATAATAAGATGTATGATCATATATACATTAGTTTACCCCTTGCTTCTAAAGTGAACATTTGCTGGTGAACACTCTTTCTTGAAATTGTATCTCAGAGTAGTCAATCCATACCTGCACATCCCAATGGAATTTTTGCTCATTGTTCTTTGACTTGTGGTTTGCTTGTTACATCTGTATGGTAAAAACAGAACCCAGATCCTTTTGGAGACATTCCTTCCATTCAGGCCTGCATCAACCTCAGAGAGCAATTTGCATTCTCCTTATTCATCTCCAATCATGAACATGCCCCTCAAGTTCGAATGCCCACCGAATTGAGATGGTTCCAGATACATATGTGCCCGTGGCATTGATGACATTCTTTGGTATATGTATGTCCAAGCACCTTAACATTTTGAGGCATCTTTCACAATGCAAGTCTTCCTAAATCTATCTTTAGCCTGTTTTCTACCGGCATGAACTTCTGGAAGTTTTCATCAATCCCTATATCATCAGACATATACCGTCCCCCTCAACCCTTGTCTCTATGTCATACTATATTCATATGGAAAAATAAAAGACCCAGAATAGCAAAAACAATGCTAAGCAGGAAGTGTGAATCAGGCGGTATAGCGATACCAGACTTCAAACTATACTACAGAGCAATAGTAACAAAAACAGCATGGTACTGGTACCAAAACAGGCGGGTGGACCAATGGTACAGAATAGAGGACACAGTAACCAATCCACAAAACTACAACTATCTTATATTTGATAAAGGGGCTAAAAGTATGCAATGGAGGAAGGATAGCATCTTCAACAAATGGTGCTGGGAAAACTGGAAATCCATTTGCATCAAAATGAAACTGAATCCCTTTCTCTCACCATGCACAAAACTTAACTCAAAATGGATCAAGGAGCTTGATATTAAATCAGAGACACGGCATCTGATTGAAGAAAAAGTTGGCTATGATCTACATACTGTGGGGTCGGGCTCCAAATTCCTCAATAGGACACCCATAGCGCAAGAGTTAACAACTAGAATCAACAAATGGGACTTACTTAAACTAAAAAGTTTTTTCTCAGCAAAAGAAACAATAAGAGAGATAAACAGGGAGCCTACATCCTGGGAACAAATCTTTACTCCACACATTTCAGATAGAGCCCTAATATCCAGAGTATACAAAGAACTCAAAAAATTAGACAATAAGATAACAAATAACCCAATCAACAAATGGGCCAAGGACCTGAACAGACACTTCTCAGAGGAGGATGTACAATCAATCAACAAGTACATGAAAAAATGCTCACCATCTCTAGCAGTCAGAGAAATGCAAATCAAAACCACCCTAAGATACCATCTCACTCCAGTAAGATTGGCAGCCACTATGAAGTCAAACAACAACAAGTGCTGGCGAGGATGTGGAGAAAAGGGTACACTTGTACATTGCTGGTGGGACTGCAAATTGGTGCGGCCAATTTGGAAAGCAGTTTGGAGATTCCTGGGAAAGCTGGGAATGGAACCACCATTTGACCCTGCTATTGCCCTTCTCGGACTATTCCCTGAAGACCTTAAAAGAGCATGCTACAGGGATACTGCCACATCGATGTTCATAGCAGCACAATTCACAATAGCTAGACTGTGGAACCAATCCAGATGCCCTTCAATAGATGAATGGATTAAAAAATGTGGCATCTATACACAATGGAGTACTATGCAGCTATAAAAAATGACAAAAATCATAGAATTTGCAGGGAAATGGATGGCACTAGAGCAGATTGTGCTTAGTGAAGCTAGCCAATCCCTAAAAAACAAATACCAAATGTCTTCTTTGATATAATGAGAGCAACTATGAACAGAGCAGGGAGGAAGAGCAGGAAGAAAAGATTAACATTAAACAGAGACATGAGATGGGAGGGAAAGGGAGAGATAAGGGAAATTGCATGGAAATGAAGGGAGACCCTCATTGCTATACAAAGTTACCTATAAGAGGTTGTGAGGGGAATGGGAAAATAAACAAGGAGAGAAATGAATTACAGTCGATGGGGTAGAGAGAGAAGATGGGAGGGGAGGGGAGGGGGGATAGTAGGGGATAGGAAAGGTAGCAGAATACAACAATTCCTAATAGGGCATTATGTAAAATTGTGGATGTGTAACCGACGTGATTCTGCAATCTGCATTTGGGGTAAAATTGGGGGTTCATAACCCACTTCAATCTAATGTATGAAGTATGATATGTCAAGAGCTTTGTAATGTTGTGAACAACCAATAAAAAAACTCAAAAAAATAAAAATAAAAAAATAAAAATAAATAAAATGTATGTTGTTAAAGCATGCACATACAGCTGTGAAACAATTATAATCAAGTTACTGAATGTATCCAACACAACAAAAGCATTCTTTTTGTCTATAATCCTACCGGTCCTTTCTAACTCTTCTACATGCACAAACCACAGCAAGCATTTTGTAAGATTCCATAAATAAAACCCTGACATTTATTTTTTTAAAAAATGTATATTTTTATAACTTTATTTTATTCATTTATTTATTATGTGGTTCTCAGGCTCAAACCCATTGCCTCACCCAAGGTAGGCAAGCACTCTACCACTACACTCCCGGCCTCCTGGTATGTAATTTTTTGAGAGTGAGGCTTTGGCTTTTTTTAACTAACTGTAGCTCTGAAGGCTAATCCATCTCGTTTGTTGCATATGTCAATAGTTTGTTTATATTGCTGAGTAGTATTGCATTATAGACCACATATTCAAAATCCATTCTGTTGTTAATGGATGTTTGAGTTGTTTCCAATTAGTGGCTATTATAAATAAAGCTACCAAGTAGATTTGTGTTCAAGTTATGAAATAATAATACTGGGGCTGGGGCTCAGTGGTAGAGCACTTGCCTAGCGTGTGTGAGGCCCTGGTTTCAATCCTCAGCACCACAAATAAATAAATTAATTAAATAAAGGTCCTCTGATAACTAAAAAAGTTTTTTTTAAAGAAATAATAATACTTCATTTTATGGATGTGCCACAGTTTATTTAGCCATTCAAGATTTGGCAATTATGAATAAATCTGCTACAAAGATTTGTGAGAGAAAAAAAGATATCATTAAGAAATGAAAAGGCAAGAAACAGACCAGGAGTGCATAGCCATTGTGTGTATAAGTGTGTGAGGGGAGATCTTACTTAGCCTTCAATTACTGTGACAAAATACCTGAGAAAATCAACCTATAAGGAAAGATTTGTTTTGGCTCACAGTTTCAGAGGTTTCAGTCCATGGTTGGTTCCAATATTGGTTTTGGGCTTGTGATTAGGCAAAAATCATAGCAGGGAGCATGTAGTGGAACTAAACTGCTCACCTCCTAATATCCAGGAAGCAAAGAGAAAGAAAGAGGAAGAGATTGGCTTCACAGTGTCTGCTTCAAGGGCAAGACACCAATGACCTAACTTCTTCCCACTAACCCTAAGTGTTCCACTACTTCCCAATAGTGCTAACAGTCTGAGGACTAAATCTTCAGCACATGGGCCTTTGGGATATTTCAGACCCAAGCCATACACCTGACAAAGGATTTTTAAATAACTCATAAATATAATTTTTTAATAAGCAACTCAATAAAAATGGGCAGAAAAATATGATAGAAGGGTATATTGGCTCAAATTTGGATCCCTAGAGAACTCTTTGGGCATATTTGATTATTGTTTCCTCCCCCATAGCTTTTCCCTGACAAATTTCTTTCCTGAGCATCAGGAAGCACCCTCACATGCCTATTCCAGTCATCTGCATTAGCAATTTAACAAGCACTGTTAATGAATGTGTTTTGTTGTTATACATGACTAGTGGTACTAATTCACCCCAAGCAAGCGGGCTCCTTGTGAACTGAATCCTAGAATTTAACCAATGGTCTGTGCTGCCATCTAGAGAAAAAACACTGGTGTTGCAGATTAAGAGAAAGGACCATAACTATTCTTTTATGACAGGTCAGGCTTTGAGATTTGGAAAAGTCCTAACTTTACTAATGGATCAATGTGGAGTATAATAAAAGAGAGAGATATTAAGGAAAATTTTAATTTTTTCTGTAAGGAGGAATTTTCATTAATTGATACAGCCCCCTCTAATAATAATAATAATAATAATAATAATAATAATAATAATAATAGTGGGGACTAGGGAAATAGCTCAGTGGTAAAGTATGTGTTCAGCATGGTCAGAGCCCTAGTTTTAACTCAAAATGCATAAAGAAAGGGAAAAATGGAGAAAGGGTGAAAGGGAGAAAGGAAAGAAGAGAGGAAGGGAGGAAAAAAGGAAGGAAGGAAGGAAGGAAGGAAGGAAGGAAGGAAGGAAGGAAGGAAGGAAGGAGGAAGGAAACAACACCAAAAATGAACCTTAATTTAAACAGGACTCTGGATGATATTGACATGTCAATGTAGGTTATTCATTTGTAATAAATGCATCCCTCTGATGCAGGATATTAATTGGGGAGGGTATGTATGCATGTTGGGGGTGGGTACAGGTGGATCTGGGGACTGTCTCTAATTCCTGTTCAATTTTACTGTGGACTTAAAACTTCTCTAAGAAATAAAATGCAGGTGTTATTTTTTTATTTAAATGTGATCAAAACTGACTTAGGACAGAAGGCAAAATATCCAAGTTTAAATATGATAAATTTGAAATGCCCAAAAGAGACACTTGCTAAAAATCTAATTTTAAACATGCTAAGTTTGAGATGCCTAAAAGAGATACTTGTAAAAATATGAAGAGGTACTATACTCTGGTTTTATATGTTATTTCTGTCAATTAACACTATAGTATTAAAACTGTGATACTGTATTTAATAGAAAATTGCCTATAAAATATTATGGATACTATAAAAGTATTATTTTTAACTTATTAATTATAAACACGAGTCTTCCTATGTTACCTGAGCTGACCTTGAACTTCTAGGCTCAAGGGATTCCTCCTGCTTCTGCCTTCCAAGCAGCTGGGACTACATGTGTGCACAACTGTGCCTGTCTCTTATGAATTATTTAGACTGAAAAAATTACCTAATTTTTTTTGGTACCAGAGATTGAACCCATGAGTGCTTAACCACTGACCCACATCCCCAGCCCTTTTTAAAATATTTTATTTAGAGACAGGGTCTCTCTGAGTTACTCAGGCCTTGATAAGTTTCTGAGGCTGGCTTTGAACTCACTATCATTTTTGCCTCAGCCTCCCAAAACACTGGGATTACTGGAATGTGCCAGCACACTGGGAAATTACCTAATTCTTAAAGGAATAAATGGAAGGGTTAAGAGCTCATTTTACAACACAAATCCTAAATACAGGATAAATTTTCTTCTTTTCTATATTAAAAAACTTATTAATATGTTATTTTGTACTATAATTTTTTAAGATGTTGCCATTGGTGAACCTGGTAAAGTATACAGAAAATTTCTCTGATTATTTCTTACTACTGCATTTGCATCAACAATTATCTCCAAATAAAAGTTTAAGAAATAAGTTAATCAATGATCAAGGGAGTGGATAATAATGAGTTAACAAAATCCTTTCTTCTTCTTTGTAAAAGAATTTGATCTTGGATTAGTTTACTAGTTCCATTCCCGTGGTAACCTACCAAGAAGAAAATTTCTTTATGGTTCTGATTGTCTTGGTAACTTGCTAAAAAAGATTCATCAGCTGCATTACATTGTTTATGATAAAAATGACTCCTGGTTGGTAAATTGTACCTGGACTGGTGAGTGCCAGGCAAGGACACTAGAAATTGAACCACTGTATTCTTAGGCCATGTTAAGAGACATTGGATGTGGTAGGGGCTTAGGGCTTCAAAGTCAGTGTGAATTTTTCTTCCTTGTATCTGAGCTGTCACCTGAAACATCAGAGAAAACAGCTGCTGGAAGAGTTGTGTGCACTTCTTAAAAAAACTACTGTCATTGAAAGGCAATGTCTAATACAGACTAGCTGACATGCTTTACTCCTTATATATATTTTTAAAATGAGTAACACAATATAATGGTGTGACATCAGGCGGGATGATGGCTGTTGGACCAGAAGATATTTCTGAATGCTTGGTCAGGAGGAGCATGGCCCAAAAGTCATATCTATCTGATCTTAGATTTAAGGTCCAACCTCTCATCTAAGCTTTCTTTCTTTTAAAATGCCTAGGTATGTTTGTTAACTGTCTTATTCTGTTTCCTCTTGCTATGATAAAATACCCATGGAGCAAAGCCTTTATGGGGTCCAGGGCGCTTACAAAGCAGGTTTCCTGTGAAGAGTTCTAATTTGTGTGTTTAGAGCAAAAAAAAAGACACAAGTTCTACAGAATCATATTTCTAGAAGAGAGGTGGTCACTTCAGCATATCTGGCCAGTCCACGTGGGGTACCAGAGTTTGGATGTGGTTTGTCCTCCTGTGGTTTATGTGCTAGAGTTTAGTCAACAGTGGTGGTGTTGATTTGATGAAATCTCTAAGAATTTGGGTCTAGTGTGAGATAATTACGTCATTGGAGGTGCTGCTTTCAGAAGCAATTAATGCTCTTGAGGAGTGAGTTTATTCTCCCAAGAGTGGATTATTATAAAGCAAAGCCACCCATGTGCTGCTCTTTCTGCTTATGACTGTTTTCCTTCCCATTTCTCTACCATGCTGTGATGAAGTCAAGGTGCCCTTTACCAAAGGTAAAACAGATAGTGCCAATAAAATCTTGATCCTCCAGCTTCCAAATCCATGAATTAAATAATTATCTTTGCTTTATAAAGTATCCAGCATTAAGAATTTGGTTGTAGCATCAGAAAACAGACACTGTTTGCTCCCTACCGGCTAAAAGTTACTCCAAACCAATGATGTTCGGTTTGTTCACCCACGTTATTTCAAACGGCTCACAATAAGACTTGGCTCATAGCAGGCATTCCGTATCCTTTCGATGAATAACTGCAATGGGTTGGTTCTTGGCCAGTGTCTGATAGCCACACCATCATTCACACACATGAAGAGTACGAGATGCTGCCCTGGATGAAGTATTCACTTCTTGGAATCCAAGATTCGACCTCGCTCTTGGAGGGAGTCAGCGAACCCCAGCACACTAGAGGGAGCACTCAACTGAGGTCTGGGAACCAGATAGGTTCAGCCAGCGCCTTGCCTCAAAAAATGCGGAGAACTACACTTCCCAGAACTCTGAAGTGTCGAGTGGACTTCATTTCCCAGAGGCGTTAGCGGCCAACCCTGTTCCACCAGCCCCGGATGCCTGGACCTTTGCGGCCGCGGAGTTTGCTGGTGGATGCGTGACTCCAGGGGCTGAGGTAGCCTGTCAGCAGGGTCCTGACGCCAGGCTGCTGGCGGGCGGGGCGGTTCCGGACCTTCCTGCCTGAGTAGCACCGCCCGGCGAGGCATCGCCCTAGAAGCCCCGAGCCTGGGGAGGTGAGCGGCAGAGGGCGGCGGGAGGCAGACCCGGGCCTCGGGAGGATGCGGCGCCCAGGCGTGGGGTACAGGCCCACGGGGTGCGCAGAGAAGCCTTTGTGGTTCGAGCAACGCGCCAGCGCCTGTCCCCGCTAGCCGTCCCGCGACGTCGCCTCAGGCGTGTCAGGTGGTGCTCTTGGCCCGCGTTTGCGGCAGGCCCACCTCCTGCTAACCCAGGTCTGTCCACTGCGCGTTCCCTGCCCTACTCTGCCTTGCCCTGCCAGCGTTTGGTTTCCTGCCGGCCTCTTTGGAACGCGTGAGAAAATGAGCTTCCTCCCTATGGCTTCAGCACTGTGCGGTGGCAGACGACGTGATCTGTCTCACCGAAGAGACGGGTGCAGGGTTCCCCGATGGCACAATTAAGACTAGTACCCAAGTTTTTGGTTTCTGCGCTTGACCCCCTTCCCTCCATAGGAAAACCACTGTTTTCCTTTTCTGAAACAGCTTTCTCTAAAATCTGGGAATTGATTATTGACAGGAGACAGAGGAATTTGGGTAGAAATTTTGGAGGAAAAATTGCAAGGTGCACTGTGAGGTTAGAGCGGATGCTCAGGAACCTGAATCCTGGTGCCATTCTCACTGGCTGTGTGAACTGGTGCACTCTGTCCTCACTTTTCTGATCTGTGAAATGGAGTGCTAGCAATGCCTGCTGACTATGTGGAATTGAACAATGTAAGCCTGTTGGTGCCTGGCACTTGGTGAGGCTCAGTGAGTCCCTGCTGCTGATGAAGTCCCATGTCTTTCTGAGTCTTGCTTCTGGAAAGCTACAGAGTCACAAAGAGTGGGGCCCTGATCCAGGATGGCCCCAGCCCTTTTCTCTGATTTTGTCCACTCCCAGCTCCTGACTTTCGTCTCTGGGCACATGGGGGTCTCAAAGAATTTCAGAGCTCCTGATTCTGAGGGGTGGAAAGCAGAGGGGGCTTTCTTGTGGTTCCTTTGTCTTCTCTTAGATCTGCCTTCTGGAAACTGCACCCACCTTGGGGAGAAGAGCCCAGAAAAAGGACATGGCTCCTGAGCAAAGGGAAGCAAGGTCCCAGGTGAGCTCATTGCCATCTCTGTTCTTAGTGGGTGGATTTTCCCCCTCCCGCTTACAATATAACTTTTACCAGAATTTGGAGCACAAGTCCTTTGATCTTGGGGTAGCTGGTCCACCCTCACAGGTGGTGGATTCTGTAAGGAATACTGCCCATACTCACACATGTCTAGTGTACACTTTTTTCTTGTTAAACACGTTTTTATTCATTAATCTCAGTCCATTGTATGATTACTAATTTGATAGGATTAGATGCTGCACTAGGGACAGAACAAACATGCAAACCTGATAAAATTCCTTTCTGGCCTTCCCTTCTTCACTCATTCTTGTCTTCCTTCCTTCCCTTGGCAAAATGCTTTTTCCCCCCTACCTCTGAGCAAGTGTTTTGCCTGTTACCAGTTTTTACTCTCAGGTCAACTGATCTTGACCTTCTCTCCTCCCAGGAAACTAAAGGAGGTACCCCATGCAGGTGACATAACCTTTGAACAAAAAATAGCTATGTTGCAGGGCACACAGTGACGAGGTCTCTTTCTCTGAAGGCAAAGAATATCTCCTCAGGAAGCTGCAGGAGGTTTCCATGAGGATCTTGTGAGATGTTGGTGATAGAGAACCAGCACATGCTTTGGTTGGGAAGTGGAGTCCTCAAGACAGACAGCCACATTTTAACTCAATTCCTTTGTTACTGTTTGTGGGCCTTGGGCAAATAACTGCACCTCTTAGTGCCTCACCTATAAAATCAAAATAACAGCTATGCCTACTTCCTTGGATAGATGAGAGGATGACATGTGTTAGTATATAAAAAGTGTTTGGATCAAGGCTGGGCACATAATAATTGCTCAGTGTATGCTTATTGTGGTAGCTGAATGATACTATATTAATAATAATATTAATTTCATGGATAGAAATTAGTAAATACTGGAGGTGGAGTGATTGCCTAGCTTTTTTATAAGGCCCTGGGTTTTATCCCCAGCATCATAAATTTTTTTTAATTATACAATGTTTCTAGGACCCAGAAAATACTAGTCCTTCTCTACTTATCTTCATCTAACACTAATTAACAGTTGGTACTTCTTGAGTGTCCAACATGCTGGGGAATGTTCTGAGGGTTTTGCATTTGTTATTTCTCATTCTCACAACAGCATGGCAGTTATCCCCTATATAATTTGGATCAATTATTTCCTATATAATATGGTCCCTAAATGCCCATATGTTTAAGACGTGGCCCTTAACCTGTGGTACTATTAGGAGGCAGAGGAACTTTTAGGAAGTAGGATCTAGTAGGAGGAAGTTAGGTCACTGGAAGTGTGACCTGACTTGAAGCCCTTGAAGGGAATACTGGGACCCTGGTCTCCTCTTTCTTTCTTTTTCTTCCCAGCTATAGGATGAATGGGCTTCCTCTCCTTCATGTTCACCACAGGCCCAAAAACAGTAGGACTAATCATGGACTGAAACTTCCAAAACTGTGAACCATAATAAACCACCTTAGGTGTTTGCTATAGTAACTGAAAGCTGACTAAAACATCCCCATTTTATAGACATAAGAAAAAACTGAGGCTCAAAGAAGTCAAGTAACCCAAGTTCATTCTCAGGTTCATCTGACCTTCAATCCATGCTTGGACCAGACACTTCTCTGGTATGTCATTCAGAGTATGGACAGACCCAGCTACCTGTTCCAGGGACCCGCAAACATGGTGGAGTTTCATTTTCTGAGGCTATGGCCAGGACCCTCCATTGTATGTTTCAGCTGCTCTGTTTTCTTTAAGCCTTTCCCATTCTATTAGGACAGGGCCGAATTGTTCTTCTGCCAAAAACTTTCTTCATCCCTGTGTGTAGGTGAATCCCCTTACTGCATCTCCCTATCCTCACCTGCTGCCCATGGGTTAGTACGGGGTGATGTGGTATGTAAAACTCAGTGACAGGAACTTTAAGACCAGAGTAAGTGCTGGATTCACAACTGGAATACTTAAGTTATGGTCTTGCTGCTGCCACTAGTAAAAGCATGTGATCTCAGTTCTTGGTTGCACTTGATTTTCCTTGTCTCTAAAATGAAGATTGAAGTAGAAGATGACATATGGTCTTACCTGTCCTGCCAGTTTTGTTGTATTGCAGAATTAGAGATCTAACCCAGGACTCTTGCATGTCAGACACTCTACCGCTGAACTGTACCCACAACCTCTAAACAGCTGTCTTTCATTGTTCAAATCATTTAATGCAGTTTCTTTGTGTACAATATGGATTGTAGATTCTTAGAGGGCAAAGATCATTTCTTATATTCCTTCCATATACCAATAAATTGTTTTTCTTGTCATATATTGCATGCTCATGGTATAAATTTCAGAGAATTAAAAAAAAAAATACGAATAGTAAAAGTCAGTTTTTCCCACTATACTCTCGCAACATTGCTAGGAGTGGCAGGACAGGGAGATTCCTCACCCACAGAGCAAGTAATGCTACAGAAGCAGACCCTGCTAGGTGTCCTTTAATTCAATTTATTTTTTTTTATATATTTTTAGTTGTAAATGGAAACAATACCTTTATTTTATTTATTTATTTTTATGTGGTGCTGAGAATTGAACCCAGTGCCTCATACATGTGAGGCAAGTGTTTTACCACTGAGCCACCACTCCAGCCTAATGTAATTTAATTTTGACACTGTCTTCCTGGGGGTAACAGCTCTGAAAGACTTTCCCCAATTCAGTCAGCAGTTTAGGCCAGTTATGACCAACCAGATATTAATTAGTGTTCCCTGGCAACCCCTCCTTTATTAAATTGGTAGAGCAGTTCACAAAATTAATGAAACATGTACCACCTTATTATAAAAATTATCACCAAAACAATAAAAAATAAGTTATCAGAAAGGATACAAATAAAGAGGTGCATCAAATGAGGTATGGTATGCCACCCTCAAAGAACTCTCCAAATCCTTTCTTTTCGAGTTTTTCTGGAGGCTCCATTAACACGGGCACTATATATTAAATCATTGGCCAACTTCACTATCAGCTCCTAGCTTTTGTCAGTTCTTAGCATACATAAAGTCACTTGTCATTCATCACTTTTGAAGATTCTGTGGATTTTAGGAGCTCCATGCCAAGAAATGGAATGAAGACCAAGTGTATATTTCATGGTATCATATTTTAAAAAAGAAAGTAAAGAGTCATTTGCTTCTACATCTAGAGATAACCATTGACAGCCCTTTGGTGTGTATCCATAAAAATCATTTTATATGTCCATTTATCTATGTGCATATGTATATGTATTTTATCTTAAATTTTTTATTCTAAAATGTACACACTGTATAATTTTAATCATTTTTGAGTATATAATTCAGTGACATTTTAAGTGTATACATTCACATTGTTAAGGAACCATCATCACTATCCATCTCCATTGTAAATGATAACATAAAACAATAACTTGACTTTAAAGAAAATAAGATAACTTACTCTGAACCAAGTATGAGTGGCACAGAAACATGGATTCAAGTTGTCTGAATGACTTGTTCTGCTGTGGAAGAGATTACCTGAACTTATAGCCAAAGAACAAAAGTCATGAATCAATATTTTTTTTTGTTTTTTTTTTAATTGGTTGTTCAAAACATTACAAAGCTCATGACATATCATCATTCATACATTTGATTCAAGTGGGTTATGAACTCCCATTTTTACCCCAAATACAAGTTGCAGAATCACATCGGTCACACATCCACATTTTTACTTAACGCCATATTAGTGACTGTTGTATTCTGCTACCTTTTCTATCCCCTACTATCCCCCCTCCCCTTCCCTCCCATCTTCCCTCTCTACCCCATCTGCTGTTATTCAATTCTCTCCCTTGTTTTTTTTTTCCCTTTCCCCTCACAAACTCTTGTATGTAATTTTGTGTAACAATGAGGGTCTCCTTCCATTTCCATACAGTTTAAGGGAAACTGTATGAATCAATATTTTTAAGAAATATGTTGGTGAGGCCAGTAGGTAGGTGAGCTGTAGCAGAAAGGGAAAGTTTTTCCTATAGGTATTGACTGTTGCAGCCTTCTTAGCTTTAGGGTTGGTGGAGACTAGAGGTCTGTTAAGCCGTTAATACATTCTAAGAGGTTTACCTAATAGGAGAATGTTAGGTGAGATACAAAAGTTTAAGTAAATGACTCTTTTTCTAAGGCCATAATGTAGCCCAAGCTAATTTTGACTCTCAACCTGCAACTTGCCATCTCTCCATAATCAGGATGTTCTCAGCTGAGGTCAGTCTGCTTGATCTTTAATATAGATGGCACTGGGGAATAAAACTGACTGATTTATGTTATATGCATGTACAACTATGTCACAATAAATTTGATTATTATGTATAATTATAATGCACCAATAAAAATTAATTCAAAATATAGATGTGGCTTTTTCAAAGAAATTCAGCTTCTTATATAGATTATCTCATTTATATATTTCCTAACCCTATGAGGTAGCGTTGAGAAGCAGATGTACAGATTGACTAGGAATGGAGTCTAGGACAACCACTGGGTTTGGAATTCCATTTCTATCACTGACCTGCTGTGTGACTTTTTAAGGACAGATTTCATATCCTTTTCATACTTTTTTTTTTTTTGGTAGAATGGGGACAATGATATTACCTTCTTAAGTTGTGGTGAAGATTAAATAGATTATACATAAAAAAATTAACATAAAGCTTTAAGAGCAGTACTTTGCCCATAGAAAGCATTCAATAACTGACAGCTATTTTAATTTTTGTAATTACTATCTTCAATTCAAATAAGCAGACATTGCCTGTCTTAAGTTATTTAACCTAGTCTTCATCAATGAATATTTAGGTTTTTTCCATTTTTTGCTACTGCAAACACCATGATAAGTTTTCTTGTATGTGCAATTTTGTGTACTGTTCATTATAGTACAAATACAATCATTGGTAAGTTAAGAATATAAACATTCCTGGGCTTTGTAATACGTACTATCAAATCTGTCAGGTCGTTCTAATTAACACTCCCACTAATGACCTTAATCCCTTTACATATCTTTTGTAGTGTGTTAGTCAGCTTTCCATTGATATTACAAAATACCAAGGTAATAAGCTTGTAAGGAGAAAATGTTTATTTAGGCTCATGGTTTCAGAGGTTCAGCCCATGGTTACTTAAGCCTGTCATTTTGGGCCTGTGGTAGAACATTACTTCATGACCAGAAGTGCATAGCAGAGGAAGCTGCTCACATCATGACTGTTGGAACATGGAGAGAGAGAAATAAGAAGGGGCCAAAGTCCCAAATCCCCTACAAGAGCTCACCCTATTGGCCTAACTTCCTTTCACTAGGCCACAACTCTTAAAGTTTCCACCACCTCCCAAAAGCATCTTGGGCTGGGAACCAAGCCTTTAACACCTGGGCCTTTGGGGGTCGCTCAAGATCCCAAGATATAGCAGCTACATTCATATTTTTTCTGTTGGGTGTGTTTTTGTCACTAGATGAATATTCATTAAATAAAAGACCTGGCACCTCGAGAACCTTAAATAGTATAAACAGGATTTCATGGTAGCCTGTCCTTCTCCATTTTCTCCATCTATATGCTGTATGAGGGCTGGTCCTGGGAGAGCTGGAGTGGCTTGTTCTTACAGGTATCAGTGACTTTCGAGGATGTGGCTGTGCTCTTTACTCGGGATGAGTGGAAAAAGCTGGATCCTTCCCAGAGAAGCTTGTATCGGGAGGTGATGCTGGAGAACTATAGTAACCTGGCCTCACTGGGTAAGGAAATCCCCTCTGGACACAGTTCAGAAATTAGATTTCAGCACCTGCTTCCCTGAATGAAAGCTGTTGGTCATCAAAAAAGTTTAGCTGAGGTTTGCCTTATGATTATACAAATCATATCTTTGTAAATAAATATTGAGAACATGTTCCTCTTACAGGTATAGAATTGCCCTGTGTTTAGGAATGGAAGAGGTGGTCTTGGTAACCATCACCTTCCTTCTATGTAATTACACATTAGAAGTTTCTTCATAGTTCAGGTATCATTTTCCCACTGTGATTGTTCTGTGGTGTGTGCAACTCTTGGCAGAAGGCTTCATCCAACCTCTGGACCTTCCACTTGCCTTTCCCATTTGTTTTTTCTAGGGGTCAGCAAACTTTATAAAAGACCAGGTAGTATAGGCTTTGTGGGCCACATGTAATCTCTGTAACAGATTGATCTTCGTTTTGTGTTTTTCTGAGTTTTTTTTAATTTTAATTATTTTCTATTAGGAGGACTCCCATTTATCAAACCAAAGGTGATCTCCCTGTTGCAGGAGGGAGAAGATCCCTGGAAGGTAGAAAAAGAAAACCCTGGAGGCACCTCTCTTGGTGAGTGGGTGGCACAAAATATTACCATATATTACTATTTATGTTTAAAGAATATTACGTGTTTGTGAAATATGCAAATAAGCACAGAGAGGAATCGCTGCAGGTATCAGTCTGGTTCAGAGGAAGGTGCAGCTTGGAGTGTGTTAATTGGGAAACTTCCTTTAGGGTTCTCAGGCCTCAAGAAGTTGATGGGGAAGGGAAAGCCCAGGCCCCTAGACATGAGCTTCTGCTTCTTTGCTCATAATCACTTCACAAAATGAATCTCTCTAGAGCTCTTTTTATTCTTTCCTGTTATTTCTGAAAAGGGCTGCATTTTATGTATTCATTCAACAAACAGTGTAATTTTAGGGATTATAAATAATTCATTCTAGCTGAAGCTGCAGGTATGAAAGAGACAAGGAAGAAAAGGAGATGGGAGGCTGTCTAAGGGCCACACTGTAAGTGCTTTTGGTACAGTTCTAAGAGATTTGAACTATTCCATGGATGGCCAGAAATATTTGAGGAATTTAAGCAGAAGAACTTTTTTATCCCTAATATTTTAGAAAAATTGGTCTGAATCAGAAACAAATGTTCCTTGATAAAGGAATGGCTAAATAAACAATGATGTGTCCTTACCCTGCAAACGTTGCCACAGTTTAGAAAGAAAGAACACCCTAATGTGGATGGAGCTGCAAGGCACATCAAGGAATAAAGCAAGTTACAAAATATCACCATATATTACTATTTATATTTAAAGAATATTAGGTGTTTGTGAAATATGCAAATAAGCACTGAGAGGAAGGTTTGGAAAACACACACAGTTACAAGGACACACTTTAACTGGTAACAGCAGTTGCTCTTGGAATGAATCTAATAAAAGGGGACTTTGTTTTCATGTAATGTTTTAATTTTCACAAAGAGAATATGTTCACAAAGGTATCTTGACTGGAAGTTAATAAGAATGGTCACTTAGGAGGCATTATTGAAGTGAGGCAAAACTAGAGTTGGAAGTCTCACAGAATTCATGGGAATTCAGGCAGGAAGCCAGTGGGCCTGGACTAGAGGCACCTGCTAGTGAGGATCAGGGGGCAGAGGAGGAGCCAGCTTGATAAGGAAGTCTGAGGAATTCAGTGTGGAATGGTTTTCATTTGAGATGTGAGTAACATACATGGGTAGAGGTTACAGATGGGCAGTTATGTAAGGGAGACAGACTGGTTGGCACTCCAAATAGAGGTCAGGGAACCCTCAGTTCAAAGGGGTAATTGCCACCTTGAGTTGACCAGGTAAAGGAACAGAGCAGAAAACAGAATCCTAGGAAACCAACATTTGAGAGATGGTTAAGAGAGAAAGGACTTTGTGACCAAATCTGAGGTTAAATTATCAGAGGAGAGAAACAGAAGAGGTGGCTGTCATCCAAGAAAGGTTGGAGATTTGAGCTTGTGGAGGCATAGGAAGTGTTCCCAGGGAAGGTCTGGAGAAAGGTCAGTTCAAGCAAGAAGAGTAGAAGAAACTGCAGAAGACAGCAGTGGAAACAGATCCTGCTGAGCCCCGGCCCTGTCACAGGATTTGGTCTGAGAATTGGAGAGCCTGGGAAGGGCTAAAGAGTTGTGAGTTTCCTGGAGCTGCACAGGTTCACCCTCCACAGAAGCAGCTTCCAACTGACTTAGGGAGCCTGAGAACATAGAAAGGAGACACATAGGAGGCTACGTCAAGTCAGATGGTCAGAGACAGCCTCCCATGGGAGGAAAGAGCACAGGACAGACTGCCTTGATACAACAGTGCCCATGCTGGGGACTTCTCAATTAAGGTGACAGTTTTTGAAATGGAAACCCTAGTTGTGTATCTTTTAACCCTCATTTTGGAGAAATAAATGAATTCTTTGGAAACTGCCAGAAACCACCCCAACATAAACAGAGAGCTCAGATAGCAGGGAAACTCTGGAGTTAGGAGGCATCAATCTGGCTATTATATGAGGCCTGACTCTGGTGGGAAAGATCAGAGAAAGAGGAGAAAGAATCATAACCTGTGATTAGGAAAAATCACCTGCCTTGGGAGCTTCTGAAGGAGGAGTGAGTCTCCTTCATGAGAGAGGTAAGTGTGAGTGGGATTAGAGTACCAAGATTCAGGGCTGTTCAGAGAGAGGCTGGGCACTCACCTCTCAACTCACCCCTTCTCAGCTTCAGAAGACAGCCTTGAAGGAAAGCTGTGAGTGATCACTAAGTACAATGAAGGACATCAAAATTATTTTCTGTGCTGTTACCCTCTACCCCATGGGGTGGACTTCCTCTTTTTGGTGAAAGGTAGACATGAGGTGGTAGTCCTAGGGGAGCTGATGTGTGGTGTGAATGTGTTACAACTCTGGTGAGGCACCCATGTCCCTGGATTATGGTGTCCTCTGAACAGCCCTTCCCAAAAGAAGCTCACTCCCCAAGAACACAGTTGACGGACCTGAATGTTTTTGGAAGTACCTACTATTATAATTAACTTTCAGCCAGAACCAAAATCCTAACCCTTGAAAAGCTAGTTACATAAAAGCTCATGTTATGAGAGCAGGATTCCCTAGAACCTCCAATAGCCTCAGAATGCACTTTTACAAAGTTATTTTTCAATTTGGAACTGTTAATAAATAGGAACAACGCCCCCCCCCCAAAAAAAAAAAAAAAAAACTTATATGAGAAAAACAACCTGTGTCATCCCTGGCTTTCTAAGTTTAAGTTAAAAGACAGGAGGATATGGCTCAAAGGGTCTGCATCTCTGATTTGGGTCTCTTGCTTAGAATATGAACCAAAAGCATAATCATTTGAGGTTGTGCTTTTCTAGAATAGTTGTACTAAGAATAATGGAGTTAAACTTGTTTGTATAGCTCATAAGTTTGGTTCCCACCCAAATGTAAAAATATCAGATTCTATGCAATGAAAGATAATATTTTCTTCCCATTGTTTCCAATTCTTTTGTCCTCTCAAAGCAAGAAGCCATCTAAGATGGACTGAAATGCAGGGTAGTCACCTTGAGTGTTACCTGCTATGCTCTAGTGAGGTTTGCCTGGGCAGCATCTGCCTGAAGGAAAGACATCTTTTCCTGATTTGCCCAAGCTCCTATACAGATTAGCAGCAGCCCTACCAAAGTGGCATGCAATGGTTTTAAAAAGTGACTTCTTATACAGTATCAGTGGAGTCACAATACTCTGCAGCCCTGTTTAATATGTATGAATTAGTGCTGTTGCTGTCCCCCTGCCCTCCAACAAAGACCCATACATGGGCCCTCTACCTCCCCACTGCTGCCATCAACTTCTCTTTCCTTTGTAGCTATCAAAAGGATCTTTTTAAATTATGTCATATTGCTGCATGCTCAAAGCCTTTAGAGGATTCCATTCCATGGAATACAATCAAGAATCTTCATTGTGGCCTTTAGAGACCTATAATGGTCTAGCCTCTTGACCTTCATCTACTTCTTCTCTGCCCTTTATGCAAGGACTCTAATCACCCTGGCTCTCATCTCTTTTTTTGCACTTGCTTTTCCTGATTGATACCCATTCTTTTTCCTGATGACCTCATGCATGCATGACTCATTTCCTCATGTCCCACAGGTTTCTTCCCCTCAACATGCTTATCACTGCATAATAGTACATATTTATATCTCTTTCTTTGCATTTTTAGCTCTCTTATGCAGAATTGCCTCTTTCATTCATTCCCACTTCCCTATTGTCTAAAATAGTGGCTGGCCAGAGTGGACTTCCAGCTTTATAGTAAATGCAGAAATGACTAAGGCTAGGTTAGTTCTGATGGACATAGAAACAAGCAAGCCAATTCCAAAGATGTCTGGAAAGTAAAAATAGGACTTAGAGATGGAATTGATAAGGAAAATAAAGGAGATGGAATTGTTAGAGATACTTGCTTAGTTGGTGGCTCGTTCTGGAAAGAACAAAATATCATTCACTGGAAGGAGATCGAGTATGGGAGATGGTATGAATTTGGTTTGGAATTAATTAAATTGAATTGTCTTTAGTTGGTCCACTTATCCACCTGGAGATGTCAGGACTGGGTATGAAATGTAAATTTGCAAGAACCTGGTCCATAGAGGATAATTAAAACAGTGAGTGAGGTTAAGATAGCCTAGGGAGAAGGCTCAGGTTACAGTAAGAGGAAGAAAGAGGCTACGGTGAGCCACATTGAAGTCTTAGTGTTGTTAGGTGGTAGGGGCAGAAGCATTTCAAGTAGTCAGGTAGAGAAGAATGAATCCATAGGGAGGTCAAGTATAGATGTACTGAAGAAGTAAATTGGTGAGAGTTTGGTACCATCAAAGGCAAGATGCATAATAGAATGGTAGCAGTAGAAATAAGAAGTGGATGGATTTGGAATATATTATATGGTAGAATAAAAAAGTCTTGGTAGTTGATGAGATGATGAGAACAAGAGGCTGCCTCTTGAGGATTTGATTGAGAATAGTGCCATTTATAGAATCAGAGGATTAAACAGGTTGGATGAAGTGATCATGAATCTGGTTCTAGGCATATTAACTTTGAGGTGTCATTAAGGCATCTGAGTTGCTGTTTTGAGTAGATAATCTGGAAGTGTGTGTGGCAAGTAGAGACTTCTTGCCTAGAGTATAAGTTTGTAATTGAAGCTAGCCAGTGGAAAAAAAAACAGAGAAAAGTTTGGTGGCCAGGAACTAAGCCCTAAGGAACTCTATGAATTAAAAGAGCAGGTAGAGAAAACTGAAGGTACAAAGAAGATTGTAGCTCAAGAAAAATGAGCCACAACATGAAGCAAAGTATGGGGTCACCGTAGCTTAGGAGGAGAGTGTCCCAAGGAAAGCAAGGGATTGTTGTCAGGTATTGCTGAAAGTAAGTTAGGTGAGAATCGAAGAAAGTGTCTTGTCCTAGCCACATGGATGTCTTAGTGGCATTAGGTGGTAGGAGCAGAAAGCTAGAGTGGATATGATGAAGGGTGAGTGAGAGGAAGCAATGGATAAATGTAGAATACACTACATATAGGAATATATTTAGATAAAAATAGTATATAATACACCTTATTCTGCCCCTTTCACTTGGTGCATATTAAAACTCTTTCTTGTTCAATACACAGAGAGCTTCCTCTTCTCCACTGGGAAAACATCTGGACTTCATTACATGCAGTTTTGGGTAATGATAGCCAGCAGGTCCACTTGAGATTAGGATTTTATAAATGTTATTAGCAATGTGGTAAATTATTTAAAGCTATACCTTTATCAAGTGCCAATGTAAAGTTTTGATGTATTAAAATTAGAGTTAGCCCAAAGGTTCATCAAAGTAATCTAGTTGAATAAACTTTGGTGTGTACACATAGTGAAATTCTCTGCAGCTGTATAAAGAAATAAAGATGATCTCTGTAAATTCCACTGTCACCTAAGAAGGGGCCGAGGAAGTACAAAAAAAATTTAAAAGTAGGTATGTTATATATGTACTTACAATTTTTTTAAAAAGATAGAAACAGGAAAAAAAAAGATAAAAGCAGATCAATAAAAACGGTTTTATAAGGTAAAGGAAATAAGAGGATGAAGGGAGCAGGAATAGAATCTAGAATTGTTTTTAAGATATCTTTTCTTAATTTGACTTTGGAAATACAAAGACATTTAAAAAAATTATAAAGTAAAATTTAAAAATGAAACAGTATCCCCCAGATATTGAGAGCAAAATGAAACAAATGACCCTAATTGTGTTTCAGGTTGGTTAGTTTAGCAACATAGATAATTATTTCAAATTCCTTTACATCACAACAATTTCATTTATTTGTAGTTTATATCCTAAGGACAAAAATAATTACAAACAATAGTGTGCATTTCAGTGACAGCGATAAGTGTAACTTTGACACACTTAGCATGAAACAATTGATGTCTGAGATCTCCTGTAGCATAATTTATTGGAAGAGAGGTAAGGGTTTATATTATTGTGCTATGGCTGTAGAAATTACCACAGACCAATTGGCTTAAAACAACAGAAATGTATTGTCTCACAGTTCTGGAGGCCCAAAGTCAAGGTACTGGCAGAACTCTACTCCTTCTGAAACTGGGTTTTTCCCTCCTTACCTCTTCCTAGCTCATAGTGTTGCCTGCAGTCCTTGGTAATTCTTGGCTCCTGGCTGCATCAGTCCTAACTCCTCTACCTTCACATTGCATCCTCCTTTTTCTGCCATGAATTTCTGGAAAATGGCCAGATTTTGCCAGTTTCCAAGGACAGTAGTCATATTGGATTCAGGACCACCATAATGTCCTCATCTTAATTTGATCAAATCTGTAGAGACCCTATTTCCAAACAAGGTTACCTTCTCAAGTACTAGAAATTAGGACTGTAACATATTTAGGGGATGTGACAAATCAACCCATTATAATATATAGATGGAACAGTATTAGTGGTGGTTGAAACTTGTTTGAAGATTCATTGTACAATTTGCTCTTTTATATTGCTGCAAATTTTCCACAATTAAAAATTTTTTAAATTAGTTACTAACCATACAATTTCTAGAATGTTTCTCTTTTCCAGAAACATAAACATCTGGAGGATGTTTACAAATGTGCCACTCTACCCTCTATCATGGTGATATATATAATTCCCTGCATATAGCTCCCTCATTCTCTAACTCTAGAAACTTTGTGAGACTGCAAATACAAGCAACATTTTTATAGAAATGACTTGGATCATTTTATGAATCTAGCTGAAGAATAAGGTGGGGAAGGACACTTCAGGAAATAAATCTGGAAGGTTGACTTGGGTTCAAAGACTAATGATGACTTCACACACACCCCCCATCTATCCTATGACTGGTCCTTTAAAGTCTCATCTTAGATATCAGAAAACTCTAAACAGTATCTTCATCCCTTGCCTACCTACCTGCACCCACCACCATCTAAGGATAGTTTTGATGGTGGTCTAAGCTCATGTTTGCATCCATTTCTACCTTGCGTGTTTGTTGTAGAAATGATCACATTATGTTGTAATTGTCTATTCATTTTTTCATTTCTATGCCAAACTATAAACTCTTTGAAGAAATGAACGGTTTCTTTTCACTACAGGATCTGTAGTATACTGTAGATTACCAGTACCTAGGTTATAGCCTAACACATACTAGGTATCTTTTAACTATTTGATAAATGAATAAAGTAAGGAGCAATGAATACTCTTTGAAATAGCAAGAGGAGCTTTCTGTATTAAGAAGGTAAATCCAGTGGGAAATAACACTAGAAAGGTGAGATACTGGGGTCAAAGGAACAAACTGAAGGTCAGAAGCAATAGTCATTGTAGAGTAAGGAAATTCTGATCTTGGGTGGATCAGTGATGGCTGTTGGAGGCCTTTCACCTAATGGATTTAAGAGAACTTGGTGGCTGCCTAGACTTGAAATGCAGGGGAAAGAAGATTTCAAGATGAAACCAAAATTTATAGAAAAAAATCATTGAAACGGTTATGATGTCATTTTGAACGGGGAAACGTAGGGAAAAAAAGCTTTGAAAAGCAATTGTTTTGGTAAAACCCAAAGTTCAAGAACCAGCTGCCAAGATGGAAGGTGCTGAAAGATGAAAAAACAAGCCAGACTGACACAGGATTGCACCAAGTGCAATTTATTAAGGATTTACAGACAGAAGTGTGCTTTGGGTGGCAGCAAGGCAGAAAGATGCCCATACCCTGAGGAAAGGGAGTATATACTAAGCAAAAATATCCTGTGGCTACCTGAAATTTACCTGAACTTTCTCAAAACTATTAACATGTTTAACTACAGTTAAGAAACAGTTCAGTGTCAGTGGCAGGCTAGAAAGATAAAATTCAGGGTTGTCCTTCACATAGGAGGTGTGGGGATGGAGAGAAGATTGAAGAGACCCTTTCAGTATAGGAAGAGCCCTGGGAGGATAATCTAGACCTAGTGACAGGAACTCATCATGGTGGTGGTCATTAGCAAGATCATTCTGAGTTCTAAACTTCTAGCCTAAGTTTTAACCTTATTCATGAGTTAGCTCAGGCCTGTGCTTGATTCTTGGAACAGAAGTTGAACTGCACCTTAGGAGACATACTTGTAGAGCTGTAGCAAATCTGAGTGGATCATGAGGAAGTTAGGATGTCCTCAACTAAGACTCATATCTGTTTCAGTGGAAAATATGAGACTAAGGCATTGGCACTTTAGTGCTAGGATGAGTTTACCACAATTGATATGGACTCTTGTAGCAATAATTACTTTCATTACAAATAAAAATGTCCATGTCTCATTTTCCTTTTTCTCCTCTAAACCAAACTTTCAAAAACATTTTCCAAGCTGGGGATGGAACCAATATTTGACCCAGCTATTCCCCTTCTCGGACTATACCCAAAAGACCTAAAAAGAGCAAACTACAGGGACACAGCCACATCTATGTTTATAGCAGCACAATACACAATAGCTAGAATGTGGAACCAACCTAGATTCCCTTCAATAGATGAATGGATTAAAAAATTGTGGCATTTATACACAATGGAATATTACTCAGCACTAAAAAATAACAAGATCATGGCATTTGCAGGCAAATGGATGGCATTAGAGCAGATTATGCTAAGTGAAGTTATCCAATCCCTAAAAAACAAATGCCGAATGTCTTCTCTGATATAAGGGGGGGGGGGGGTGACTCAAAATGGGATAGGGAGGAAGAGCATGAGAAGAAGACTACCACTAAATAGGGAAGAGAGGTGGGAGGGAAAAAGAGGGAGAAGGAGAGTTGCACGGAAGATGGAAGGAGAACCTCATTGTTATACAGAATACATATATGATGTTGTGATGAGAAAAAGAAAAAAAAGTGTGTCACATTAGTTTGGATAGAGAGAAAGGATGGGAGAGAAGGGGAGGAGTAGGGAGGATAGGAAGGGCAGCAGAATAGAATAGACAATATGATTGATGTATGTACATTCAATGTATGTATTATATGTCAAAATACATTATGCTGTCATGTATGACTAAAAAAAATAAAAATAAATCTTATGGTTAAAAAAAAAAAAACATTTTCCATTTGATGTTTTTGCTTTCTCACTTGCCATTGTTTCCTCTGTATACTCCAGTAGGACCTTGTTCCTTATTATTTCACTAAAAGCACTGTACTAAGCTCTACACGGCCTCCATCTTGCCCACAATCGGGGTTTTTAGTCCTGAAGGTATTTGCCGCAATTGATCATTCACTCCTTCCTGGAGTACTTTTTATTCTCTTTGGCTTCTGGAACATCATACTGTCCTGATTTTTTTTTTCTTAACTTCTGAATATTGCAATAATCAAGTAATTTCTCTCCATTCTTTGTCTTTAAATAAAATCTGTATGCTGATATCTCCTGCATGCATATCTTCAGCTCTGACCTTTTCCCACCTCTCCAGAATAATCTATACAACTGACTATTTCATTGTCTCCCTTCAGTGCCTACTAAGTCATAAGGCAGAGTTTTTGCTGTTACCTTATGAGCTAGAATCCAGAGTGCAAAATCTTACTGCTTTCTTCCCAGCACATGTACAAACCTATAAACAATGCCAATAAACACAGGGGAAAGTGTTCCCAATACTTTAGGCCCAGATAAGGAATTAAAATCTGATTGTTTAATTTAGTATATCTTAGGTCAATAGGAACTAGGAAAACATTAAGCAGAGAATTTAAAAATTCTGTTTCCCTTATAATAAGCACCAAAAGTATGGGTGTGGGTGAATATAAAACCAGTCAATGGGGATGTGCTATATGAGAAGAATTCAATACCTTTAGGAATACTATTTTAAAGAGGGAAGAGAAGAAGAGTTATTCATGAAGAAAACTGAGAAAGAGAAAAGTAAAATATATAATGTTCACTAAGCAGAAAAAAAAATGTGTGAATGTGAGAAAGATGAGAAAGCAAAAGTCAAATAGGAATCTCAAACATAGTAAGAAGCAAGAATCAGCCAGGTATGGTAGCACATGCCTGTAATCCCAGCGGCTTGGGAGGCTGAGGCAGGAGGATCACAAGTTCAAAGCCAGCCTCAGCAAAAGCAAGGTGCTGAGCAACTCAGTGAGACCCTTTCTCTAAATAAATACAAAAAAATAGGGCTGGGGCTGGGGCTCAGTGGTCAAGTGCCCCTGAGTTCAATCCCTGGTACCTCCACTTCCAAAAAAAGAGAAGAAGCAGCAAGAATCCCTTCAAACAATGTCTAGCCCAGGGAAAAATGACAAACTACAAGCACAACCATTTTTCTGACAAAATTTAATATTTACTGAATTGTATTCTTACCAATTGAAATATTTATTAAATTCTGGTCTTTGCCATTTTTCATGTTATCCCTGCTTTACATTTTTATATTCTTGCCTGCTGTTGATCTTGGACTCTTTTCAACCCTCCCTGCATAGCTTTTCTGGCTTGATGCACAAGCTGCCTTTCCAGCTCACAGCCCTTGGCTTCACGCCTACCTTGTGGCCCCTCTGTAAATTAACTCAGTAATGCTGTGCGAACTGGCCCTAAAACCTCCCTGACCACCCATGTGCTGTCCTGAAAAGCAGTTTCTACAAGGGGCTTAAAATATTTGTATGTGAATGTATAATATAATAAATTAGCATATACAATTATCTAACATTCTAGAAACTAGGAATATGTAAATAATTAAGAAAGATTAATAAAACAAGTTTTGTGTAGAATTGGGTTGCTATCAAGAGGATCTATAGGAAGATAGGATGTGCTGATCTGCTTATGAAGAACACTTAGAAAAGTAAAGTGATCTATAAGGAGAGAAATATAGAAAGATACAAAATACAATATGTATGTATATACATACAATGTGTATATAGTGTATGTGTATGTATTTGTGTGTGTGTATATATACGTATATATATGTGAGTATGTATGTGTATAAACACTCTGGTAAGTGCTAGGATAAGGGGAACAGAATATGAAAGTTCAGAGTCAAGCAAAGACTCATAGAGTTAGCTTTTGAACTCAATCTGAAGGATACAAAGGAATTTGGGCATAAAACAAAAGAAAGAAAACTTTACAGATCAGGAATACTTACACAAAGAAAAGGAATGTTGAGATGATACTTTAGGAGTTCTTCATGCGCTTTGGATTCTGATCCTAGACTGCACTTCCTAACTCATGTTCCCCTTTTGATATCTTCTGTCTCACTCTCTTTAAATGGGTTCATTTTATTCATTTCTTTCACACCTTGTACTTCTACTCCATTGATTTTTTTTCCTAAACTGCCTAACTCTCCTATTTTTTTCTCTTCCTATATTTTTTGCCAGATACCAGGACCTTCTTTAATAACATCAATATATATTGGTTCCACATTTGATCCAAAGAGCTAACTTCTGTGATATTACATGAGTCACCTTCAATTTATTTTTTTTCCCCCTCCAGCGTGGAAGAGCCATCATAAGACCACAAAGTCAACTCAAACACAGGACTCTTCATTTCAGAGATTGATAATGAACCGATCCAGAAGAAATGGACTTGGACCCTTGGACTTGAAATCAGAAAAATCTTGCATATATGAAGGCAAATTAGAGAAAAAACAGGATAAAAAGGAAATTTTTCAGATAGTTTCAGTCACCCACAAAAAAACCTTAATTGTAGAAAGAAGCCATAAAAATGTTGAATTTAGCCAGAACTTCAACCCAACATCAGTAGTTGTTAGGCAACAGATAGTTCCCAGAGAGAAACCACCACCAAAATGTGAAAAAAAAGGAAACACTTTGAAACATAATTCAAATTTACCTAATCAGCCAAAAATGACAGCAGATAAACGCTATCAATGTAGTATGTGTGAGAAAACCTTCATTAATACTTCATCCCTTCGTAAA
The DNA here is from genome assembly GCF_964194105.1 of Spermophilus citellus. Classification (NCBI taxonomy): domain Eukaryota; kingdom Metazoa; phylum Chordata; class Mammalia; order Rodentia; family Sciuridae; genus Spermophilus; species Spermophilus citellus. The sequence goes on along the minus strand of NC_138182.1, from coordinate 146,758,886 downwards.
CATGAGAAAAATCATAGTGGAGAGAAATTATTTAAATGTAAAGAATGCTCCAAAGCCTTTAGCCAAAGTTCAGCTCTTATTCAACATCAAATAACTCATACCGGAGAGAAACCTTACATATGTAAAGAATGTGGGAAAGCCTTCACTCTCAGTACATCCCTGTATAAGCATCTAAGAACCCACACTGTGGAGAAATCCTATAGATGTAAGGAATGTGGTAAGTCCTTCAGCCGAAGGTCAGGGCTTTTTATACATCAGAAAATCCATGCTGGAGAAAACCCTTATAAATATAATCCAGGTAGGAAAGCATCTGGTTGCAACACATCCCTTCCTGGTCAAAGAGTTCATCCCAGAAAAAAGTCCTATTTGTGTAACGAATGTGGCAACACCTTTAAATCTAGTTCATCCCTTCGTTATCATCAGAGAATTCACACCGGAGAGAAACCTTTCAAATGTGGTGAATGTGGGAGAGCCTTTAGTCAGAGTGCATCACTTATTCAACATGAACGAATTCACACTGGTGAAAAGCCCTATCGATGTAATGAATGTGGAAAAGGCTTCACTTCTATTTCACGACTCAATAGACATCGAATAATTCATACTGGTGAGAAGTTTTATAATTGTAATGAATGTGGCAAGGCCTTAAGTTCCCATTCAACTCTTATCATTCATGAGAGAATTCACACCGGAGAGAAACCGTGTAAATGTAAAGTGTGTGGGAAAGCCTTCAGGCAGAGTTCAGCTCTCATTCAGCATCAGAGAATGCACACTGGAGAAAGACCCTACAAATGCAATGAGTGTGGGAAAACATTCAGGTGTAACTCATCCCTTAGTAATCATCAGAGAATCCATACTGGAGAGAAACCCTATCGATGTGGGGAATGTGGGATGTCATTTGGCCAAAGTTCAGCCCTTATTCAACATCGAAGGATTCATACAGGAGAGAAACCCTTTAAATGTAATACATGTGGGAAAACTTTTAGACAAAGCTCCTCACGTATTGCACACCAGAGAATTCATACAGGGGAGAAACCCTATGAGTGCAACACATGTGGGAAACTTTTCAACCACAGGTCATCCCTTACTAATCACTATAAAATCCATATGGAAGAAGAACCCTAGAAAGTACATTTGCATGTGTAAAAGCCTTAAACCAAAGCTCATCAGAGAACACATACTTCAAGAGTGATATAATAAATATTGAAAAAGCCTATAATCATTTAGTGCCCATTAGCTATCAAATCCCATGGACAAGTCTTGATTATGTAATAGCTAAAAGGAAAGCATTCATGCCTGTCACTTTTTAAAATAATCTGAGAATTCATAAGTGGAGACACTAACTTTGGGCATTTGTAAAATAAAAGGTGTTTGATTTTCCTCTTTCCTACAGCAGTGTAGTCTACCTGTCACATGTGATCATCATAAACATCAAGTGGGTAGGGATTTCTCTGGTTTTCTCATAAAAACACCAAACTCTACACTGGTGATATTTTTTATAACATTTTAGTAGCATATGAGTGAATGAATCAAAGAAGTTATACGTTTTTAATGAAAAGGACCAAAATAAAAGATTAAAATAAACTGTAAACTACCTCTCAGTCTCTGGGGTTTATCCTTTTCTTGTCTTAATGTCAAAATTTGCGCGTGGATTTCATTTAAAATAAAAAAAGATTTCAGGGGCTGGGATTGTGGCGTAGTGGTAGAGCACTCACCTCGCACATGAGAGACCCTGGGTTTGATCCTCAGCACCACATAAAAATAAATAAACAAAATAAAGATATTGTGTCCATGTATAACTAAAAAAAAAAATATTTAAAAAAAAGATTTTATTAAAGAAGAGAAAGAAAAATCTGGTCTCTAATTTAGTAATTACTGTGAATTGAAAATTTCCACCTAATTTTTGTTTTAAGAAGAAAAATTATTGTTTTGAAATCATTTATTATGAAAGTATACCACTAATATCTTGTGAGCTATCACCTAGGGGTATTAAATACAAAATAGGAAACTATTTCAATTTTAAAGCTACTATGAGGTTTTTTTCACTAAAAAAAAATAAAATTTAGTCAGCCTCAGTAATTTAGCAAGGCTCTAAGCAACTCAAAATCTCGAAAAATGATAATGTAAAATACACAACTAACATCATACTCCAAACTTCTCCCCAAAGATCCTGAATATGACAAGTGTTCATTTTTTGCCACTTCTATTCAACATTGTACTAGAAGTTCTACCCAGAGCAGTTAGTCAAGAAAAAGAAATTTGAAAAGCCATCCAAACTAGGAAAAAAAAGAAATAAAACTATATTTGTAGATGATATGACTTTATATATAGAAAGTCCTAAGTATTCCATAAGAATCAAATAGAGCTCATAAGTGAGTTTTGCAATATTGTAGGATACAAGATCAATATGCAAAAAAAATTATTCCTATATACTAGTAATAATCAAACTGAATAGGAAATTAATGCAATTTCATATACAATAGCATCAAAAGGAACAAAATACTTAGGAATAAATTTAATCAGTGAGGTTCAAGACTTATTCTCTGAAAACTACAAAACATTGCTGAAAGACATTAAAGAACTAAAGAAATACATTCAATATTCATGAAATGTAAGATTCAATATTGTTAAGATGGCAACACCAAATTAATCACTATCAAGATCCCAATGATCTTTTTGCAAAAATAGAAAAGCAAACTCTAAAATTTAGAGGGAATTTAAGGGGTCCCAAATAGCTAAAACAATCCTAAAGAAGAACAGAGTTAGAGAATTCATACTTTCCAAGTTAAAACTTTCTAAAAAATAGCAATCAAAGCAATGTGGTATGAGCATAAAGCTAAATATATAGATTTATAGAGAGCCCTGAAATAAACCTACACATATAGAGTCAATTGTTTTAATCTCTTCAATTAATTTACTGAAACAACTGAATACACTAAAGAATGAATCTGGATCCCTACTGCATCAAAATTAACTTTGAGTGAAAAAAAAAAAACTTGAATGTAAGTGCTAACACTAAAAAATCTTAGAAGGAAACATAGCTGAAGATTTGCATGACCTAGAATTAGATGAATTTCCTAGGTATATCATAAATCAGACTTCATCAAAATTGAAATATTTTGTGTATTAAAAGACACTGAGAATAAAAGATAACCCAAAGAATATGGCAAATATTTGCAAGTTTTATATCTTCTAAGTGCCTGCCATCTGAAATATATAAGAAATCTACAACAAAAACACAGTTTATTTAAAAATAAGCAAAGAGCTTCAATGGACATTTCTCCAAAGAAGATATACTAAGAACCAATAACCATATGAACAGATTTACAACATTATTAGTCATAAAAGAAATGCAAATAAAAGCCACAATGAGATACCACATCATACCCATTATAGGATGTCCATTATTTAAAAAAAAAAAAAAAACAGAAAATAACAGGTGTTGGTGAAGATATGGAGAAATTAGAATTCTTATACCTGCTAATGGAAACAAAATGGTGCAGTCTCTGTCACATACATTATGGTTGTTCCTCAATAATTTTAATATAAAATTATCAAATGACCCAACAATTCTGCTCCTAGGTCTATACCCATGTGAAAACACATGCCCACACAAAACCTGTACACAAATGTCCATAGCAGCACTATTCACAAAAGATGTAAACTACCCACATGTCCATCACTTGATGAATGGATAAACAAAGTGTGGAATAGCTATATACAATTGAAAATTATTCAACAATCAAAAGGAATAAAATGCTAACACATGTTATGACTCAGAACCTTGTAAAGATTTTGTCAAGTGAGAGAAACCAGACACAAAAGGCCACATGTTATCTGATTCAATTTATGTACCATCTTCTGAATAGGTAGAAGAGGGTTTGTGGGAACAGAGGAACAGGGAGAGATTACATAAGGGTGCAAGATTTTCTTTTGAGGACAATGAAAATGTTTTAGAGCTAGACATTGGTAATGGTTTTTCCACATTGTAAATGTGTTAAATGACACTGAATTGTAAACTTAAAGTTACTAAAATGGTGAATTTATGTCACCTGTACTTTACTAAAATAGTGATAATACAAGGGCACAGTAATTAGTAGGTATTCAACATATAGAAGTAATAATAATAAAGGTGATAACTATTTTGTTTCTTATTTGAAAATTCTCTTTCAGTTAAAAAAAAATGTCTTGGCATCATGCAGGCAGAACTCTCAAAAGGAACATTATCTAGACATGCACTTATCTATAATAGTAGCCATTTTTCATTTTTTGTTTTTATATTTGCAATTTTAAATTAAAAAATTCAGTTTTTTACCTGCACTAATAACAGTTCAAATTTCAATATCCGGTGGCTACCATTTTGAGTAAAGCAGATAGAAAAGGCACTTCCCTCACTGTGGAAAGTTGTATTAAAAATTCCTGGTCTATACCCAGAGAGTCTCTCTAACAGTAAATCTCTCCAAAAGCAAATGTCTCAAGTCAGGCAAAATTTCCCAGTGCTGGGAAACAGGCAGCAGCACTCTCCCATTCCCTTCTCACCACATCAATTGGCTTCTGTGTTAGTCAAATTTTCCTTGTGTGACCAAAATACTGACAAACCAACTTAGAGGAGGAAAAGTATGTTTGGGGCTCACAGTTTCATAGGTTCAGTCCACAGGCAGCCAACTCCATCACTTCAAGCCCAAGATGAGGTGGAACAACATGGCAGAAGGGCAGCAGTGAAAAAAGTTGCTAACCTTATGGTGGACAGGAAGCAGAATGAGAAAGGCAAAAGCCAAGCAGGGAAGATGAAGCCTTCCAGGGTATACCCCCAGTGACCACCTCCTCTAGCCAGGCCCCATCTGCCTACAGTCCCCACCCAGTTAGTCCATTCCAATGAGGAATGACTGGTTAGGTTACAGCTCTCACAGTCTAATCATTTCACCTCTAACTATTCCTGCCTTAATACAAGAGCTTTTGGGAGACACATTTTATTCAAAACATAAGAGCTTCACAGTCCCTAATGATTTACCTAATGTACTAAGCACAGCGTGACCCCTTTCCTTTCCCAAACCAAATGCAATGAAAAAGAATCAAATGAGATGAACAGCATCTCTCTGTTCTGATGGTAAAGCTTAGGGGACCCAGATACTAATGGAGGGAAGCCAAGAATCAGGGAGGGGGTTCAGCTTCCCAGGTGACTTAAGATCACTGTTTTAGTTCATTTGATGTGGCTTTAACAGAATACCACAGACTACACAGTTCACAAAGAAATGTATTTCTGACAGTTCTAGAGACTAGGAAGTATGGGGACCACATGCAGAGATGGCCTTCTTGCCATATCAGAGCATGGCTGAAGGAATCACATAGCAATAAAACACACAAAAAAGGGGAAGGGAGGGCTGAATTCACCTTTATAATAAAGCTGCTCTCTAAATAATGAACTCACTACCATGATAACAACATTAACTCAGAGAGCGAGGGCTGCTCTCTGTGTGACCTAGTCCCCCCTCTCAACATGGTTGCACTAAGAATTAAGTTCTCAACACATGAGCTTTGGAGAACATGTTCAAACCACACATCTGCCATCCTTTTCTCTCCACACTGTCATATATTCTTTGTTCTCAGGGGATCATTTACCATCTTGGAGCAACTTTTAGTTTCAGAGACCACAGGCTGTAAATCCTGCCTTCAGCATCTTCTAGCTTTGATCTAACATTACTGAGTATCCATTTCTCCCTTGTGAAGTGACAGTGAATGATGAAATTTCTACTACCTAACTCCTCTTGAAAGTTACCTAAATAAAATAGATAAATGGCAGCTGCTGTGTCTCTTACACCACTTTGTGTACATTTTCAGAGGAAAAAAAAATGAAATTGAATTGATTTCTCTCACAGAACCCATTTTCACAAGCCTTTCTCTCAAATTTTTATTACTTAAAAACATATTTTTGCTGGGTGCAGTGGCACATACCGGTGATCTGTGATGTTGGGGAGCTTGGGAGGCTGAGGCAGGAGGATCCCAAGTTCAACAACTTAGTGAGACCCTGTCTCAAAATAAAAATTTTAAAAAGGGATGGGGATATGGCTCAGTGGAAAAGTGCCTCTGGGATCAATTTCTGGTACCAAAAAATTAAAAAAAGGATAAAACACATATTTTTCACTGTTTATACATAATCAAATATGACAAAGTGATGGGACTTGTTCTTCCAGGGAGTTGAGAGTTCTGTGAGAAAATAGTTGGCTACTAGGCCACTAGAGGGCCCCCATTCACTAGAGCCTATCTGTAAAATGAATTCAGGAGGAGTCACTGAGCTCCAGAGGCAGAGGCAAAGCCAGGCAAGGTGTCACATGCCTGTAATCTCAGCAACTGGAGAGGCTGAGGCAGGAGGATTGCAAATTTGAGGCCAGCCTCAGAAACTTAGCAAGGCCCTAAACTTAGCATGAGACCCTGTCTCAAAATAATAAAAGGAATGAGATGTAGCTCAGTGGTAAAGTGAGACTAGGAAGTATGGGGACCACATGTAGAGATGGGTTCAATCCCCAGCACCAAAAAAAAAAAAAAAAAAAGAATTATGGAGGAGACCAAGTTTGTGCATGAAATCCCAAGCAGCACAAGGTGGGTAAGGACCTTCTGAAGACAGATCAGTCATATGCAGGCATGAGCTGGGGTGTATTTGGCCATGATTTGAGTACTCACATAGGCCTGCTACCAAGCAAGGGCTTGCTGCCCAATGCACAAAGAAGTCAACACTGTTAACACTGGTTCTTGAAAGAAGAGCGTCATTGAAGGATAACAGTAAGAACATCCAAATCCTTATTCCTGATCAACCAATAGCCCCAGGTAAGGGGAACTAGGGAGCTGATTGGTCATTACCAGGAGTCTTGGTGGAGTAGCATGAAACCAGCAGGTGGGTACAGGTAGAACTGATGGATAATTGTGGTCCATCCTACAACTGTTAATGGCACCCCTTACCTCTTAAGTCCACAGGCCCTGTTCTATTTTCTCAGGTTCAACTAATGAGGAACTTTGCCAGGCCCTCAAGGTCATTTTAGTTCAGGTCCTAGGGTTCTGTGCCTGTATCCTATAAATTTTGAGGATTTTTTTAGAAACAAGGAAGTTACTATTTTGTGACTCAGTTTCAGGCCTAGTATGTCCCCAAAAAAGATACAAGGCATTCCCAGAGAGGGCGTCCTCAACTCAGGATGAGTGGGGTCCTTGACAAACATCACAGAAAGGAATTTAAGGACACGTCAGCTAGAGGAAAAGACAAAAATTTATTTAGGAAGGAAGAGACACATTCAAGGGAGGATGTGGGCTGTCTTGAGGGTAAGCAGTAGCTCCTTAGTCTGGGGTGTTCATATTTATAAAGGGACAGTAATTAGGAGGTGGGCTAGAGGTGAAGTCAGGGTGAAGTTAGATAATCTCGTGCCAGCTTTTCCTGCACTTGCACGTTGTCTTCACATCCTAGTACTCTTTGTGGACAAGGACAAATGCTTATTTGCTTACAGGTTGATTGTTTTGCCTTCTAGTGATTCATGGACGCTTCTCTTTTGAGATTCAGTGTATTTTTTTTTTCTCTGTATTTCCAGATCCCCACCTCAAGTGACCATTTTTCTCTTGAGTCTATGTCTGACAGGGATCAGGGCTCTAGGTACCCAAATGTTCCCAAGCCTTCCTAAGCTATATTCTGAAGAACAGCCCAGTGCTCTAGGCACACCAGGGACTTGAGGCACAGTCCCATTGGAGTTCCTATCCATTCACCAAGAGTATCCAGAATGGAACCTCATGCACAAACCATCAAACATTTCTAGTTCTCCATCTGCCACAAGACACTAGGGACAACTCTGTACAGCACACCAGGAGTCTGAATGGAACACCATGGTGCATATCCCCATGATGACCACAAAGTGAACAACATCTCTAACCCCACCTACCTCCAGAATCCAGCTAAGATTGTTGGATTGTTCCCAGGTGACAAAGCCAAGTCAGGAAGACCCACTGGGAGTGAGTGACAATCTGGGGCTCTGTCTGTCAGAGGAACAGAGTTGGCAAATGCATTTTTGGTGGAACAGCATTTCTTGAGCAAGAAACTATGGCAGAATGTCCAGAAGGCCCACTGCCAAAGAGATCTGTTTCCTTCATTAGGTCCCACCTCCCAACACTCCTGTATTAGGGATTAAGTTTCCAACACAGGCTTTTGGGGAAACACATTTAAACAAAAGAAGGCAGGAAGGATGCTCACCTTCCTGGGTAACGGGGTCTGCAGTCCTTTTCTCCCTGCTCCCTTCTTCATTCTTAGTGCTTGGAGGCTCATTGACTAACATGGGACACCTTTTAGACTTGGGGATGACAGCTGACCTTTGAATCCTGCCTTCACCTTTTTTAACTAGCGGTCCTTTTTTTTTTTTTTTTTTTAACATTGCTGGGCCTCCCTTTTCGGTTGACAACATTTCAGTGGAAGCTTCTACTTTCAGTCTCTTTGATCATAATAACACAAATACATTGCAGAGTCTCTGTCTCTCTTACATAATTCTGTACATTTCCAAGAAGATATTTTTCAGTAGCAATGAATTTCTCTGTGCAGATCCTATTTTCATAAGATCCCCTCTTGCACAATTTGTATTGTCAGTTACGTAGACACACCTATCACCTTATTTTTCACTTTTCTAACAAGGTCTAAGAAAAGTCAAAATAATGAGCATTTCAGTCCTTTGCCCAATATTGTTTTCCCAGAGAGATGATGAGCTCTGTGAGAATCTAATTTCCTGACTCTCCCATTAGGGACCCCATTTACCAGCACCCACTAAGGAAAAAATAATCTTTGAGGGGGTTGGTACCCTCAGAGTTCATGTTTGAAATTCAAGCCCATGGATAGGGCTCTGCCAGGCTCTGGGGCAGGGGGTCACTTGGAGATAAAGATTCTCAGAACCCTGATCCTGATTCCATTGAAAAGACAAGGCTTTATCACAGTTCTTTGCACAGATGACCCCTTCCCTAAAACCTACATAATAAAGATAACATTCAGAATTGAACTGAGATAGGAATTTGAAATTACAGAAAGAAAAGATATACTGAGTCTCAAAAGAAAAGTGCTCATGAATCATAGGAATGCAGAAAATTTTACCCATGAACTGTTGGAATGCAGAATAGGCAATTCAACCAGCAACCTTGGCTGTGTCCTTGCTGGCAAAAAGTCACATGATGTAAGCACTAGGAAAACTGGCCCCAAAGATCATCACTTTGCTCTGAATCCACTTCTAGCAGAGCCCCCTGGGCTACTATCCCTTCTACAAATATTAACATCCAGACCAAGAGTACTTCTCACTCTTCCCACATCCACCCTTAATGTGTCTCTGCCTTTCTAAATAAATCTGTCTCTGCCTCTAACTGATGTGTCCTTAAATTCCTTTCTGTGATGCTTGTCAAGGACCCCACTTGTCCGGAGTTGAGGTCCCACTCTCTTGGAACACCTCCATCCTCCTTCAGTAACAGAACACTGGAAGTAGGAGAGTCCAGTTCCCAGTTCTGATGCTACTACTGCCTCCAGAAGCTCTCCAGATGGCTCCCTGACTGGTTCCAACACCTACTTCAGGCCAAACTAGGAGGAAATGTAGACTTTCCCCCATTCTGTGCCAGATGTGTCTTGGAGAAAACCCATATATACCAATGACCAGAAAAAAAAAAACATGGGAAGGAATTTGAAGTTTGTGCCAAGTAATTCACAATGTTTTATTGGTATGTTCCAGGGTCCAGATGTGTTTTAAGAAAACTGAAGTAAGCCAAACCTGAAGTGAACTGAAGGATGCCTAGTAGACCTGCCTCTCAGATCTACAGTATGCCCTATCCATCCAGGTACATGATGAGAGACTTGAGGGATGACACACCAAAGTCATATGTCAAGCACTAAGTGCAAAAGAGATTTCTAACTGATGGAACACAGCCAGTCAGCATGCTGGGGAAAGCCATATCCATCAGTGACATGCTGCCCCAACCATCCTTACTTCAAAAGGAATTGGCCCCACATTTTCTCCTTCTGGGTGAAAGAAGAGTGTAAAGGAGGAGAGAAAAGGAGCATTCCATATATACATGAGCAGCTACAGATCCAGATAGCCACCTCTGGGCTAGTCATACTATTAAAGACCAATATGGAATCAATGACTCTGGAGCATATAAACTTCTCAAGTGGGCTGCAACAGACTTTACCTGGACCCTTCAGTGGACAAGATCATCACCATACTGTATATTGGTGCTGGGTAATACCATCATTGGGACAGATCTAAGAAGTCATTTGGAGAGATCTGCATGATCCCTATTGTACACAGATAGCAGTCACTTTCATCCAGTTTGGCCCGGGCCCAGCTGCAGGAAAAAAAAAAAAAAAATCTTTAATAAGTTGATTGTCAATGGCCAACAAAATGGGAAAGAGGAAAAAAAATAGAAGGATGGAATCATAGTCTCGGGGATCAAGCTAGAGCCTGTTCTAGGACTGACAAGGTGTATTCCTTCTCCTCCTGCAGCAGCGGCAGCAGTGGCCTCTGGAAACTACTACCTCTTCCCATGTAGTCCCCCAGCTGTAGCGACCATTACCTCACTGCCACTCCCAGTGTGTGGGTCACCATGTTCCACCCAGTGAGAGCACCCTCTCCTTCCATGAGGGCTCCAGGATCAATCCACTATCTTTCTCAGGACCCACTGAGGATGGAAGCTCATGCCAAAAGACACAGCAGCACAGTATCACCACCCTGGGATTCTGTGGAAGAAAGGGTCCCTGAGAAACCAATAGCTGAGGCAAGCATGGTGGTACATGTCTAGAATCCCGTGTCTTAGCAGAAGGATTGCCAGTTCAAGGCCAACCTCAGCAATTTGGCAAGGCCGTATGTAACTAAATGAACCTCTGTCTCAAACTAAAAAATATAAAGGGATGGGGATGTGGCTCAATGGCAAAGTGCCCCTGGGTTCAATCTCTAGTACCAAAAAAAAAAAAAAAAAAAAAAAAAAAAAAAAAAAATTCCAGCAGCTGATCTTGGAAGAAACATGTTTCTTTCTTGCTTTCTTGTCTGGGTATTTTCCATTGTCATCGAATATGCAAATATGGGCAGTCAGAGAACAACAGCCAGTTTTTCCTGTGTGTATTCCAAGGATCAGTACCACAGATAAGCTGCCATGAAGTCTGCTGGTTATGCTGTTACATTCCTAAGAAAACCTAGTGCCTGTTCCTCTTACTTTTATGGGAAACAAGCAGCTACCAAAATGGAATGTCCAGCAGAATCATCATCCTAATTTTATGTTCAATTTGTATTTGTCATTTTTTGGTGGTGAGAATCAACCTGCAAGGAAAAAATTGACCATTTTTATGTTCATTGAGTATATCTCATTTTATCACCTAAAATTAAAGATGGCCCATACTAATTATGGTAGTGGCACAAAAGTGTGTCTTAACTCTTGAAGTCATATCCTCAGAAAAACAAATAGAAACCACCCACCCAACACAGCCCAGTTCTTTCCTTTCCTCTTTTTTCCCTCATTCATTACTAAAGGAATCTAATGGATAGTTTTATTTCTTTATGTCATCACCAAAAGACAGAAATTGCTTTCTATTTCTATCAGTTGGAGTTGTATGTAATTGAAGAAATCTGGTATTTGGGATGAAACTTTTTCCCCCAGTACTGGAAATTGAACCCAGGGGCCCTCTACCACTGAGCTATATCCCCAGCCTTTTTTAATTTGAGACAGGGTCTCACTAAGTTGCTGAGGCTGGCCTCAAACTTGCAATCCTCCTGCCTTAGCCTCCTGAGTAGCTGGGATTACAAGCATGCATAATCATGCCCAGTGTTGGGATGAAAATATTTCAAAGAACATCCTGTACTATATTATAACAAACAGAAATAAAAAGCACTGCATTGTGTTTGAATAGAAGTCTTGGGGTTAGAGTTGGAACTTTTATCTTCTATTTTTACTGTTGGGTGTCTTCAGCATCTCATAATTACTTGAGTCTGGGCAGGGAACTATCTTGTTTTAGAATGTTTGAATGTAACAGAACTGTAAAAGGGAAAGGAAAATTGATGTTGTGGTATGTTTTTTAATAACTAAAATAGGTCAATTTTCAACAAGATAAAAAGAGCTTCAACAAGGTGTCCAGATGCTGAGAAGCCTGTAAGGACTTCCACAGGAGTAGTCATGAGGCCAGCCAGAGGCCCCAGAGTTAGTCCTGACCTTGTCTTTCTGGAGAAGCTTTACGGTGGACCCTGGCCTGGACTAGGAGGAGCATGTCTTCCCAGGCATGTCTCTTCCATGACTTCCTTTGAAAACCAGCCTCTACCTCAGAGCAAAGCCTGTCCAAGGAAGGGACATGACCCTTGTCCTTGGAAAGACCCACAGAGCGCTCCTAGGCACATTCCCACCCTGCTAAGTGGTTTATCTACAAATAACAGGGGAGATCTGCTGCGCCAGGTGTCCCTGACTCAGTCAGGCTAGGTGGGGATCCATAGCAACCCCCTAGCAGCCACCAATCAGCATGAGACAGGGAAATACCTGGGATTCCAGATGACCCTCCCAGTAGTTTATGGTGGTTGATAACATGTTGGGAAACCATGTAGTTCAGCACGTACACCCCTCATGGATTAAACCCTCAGTTCAAACGAATCCCCCTCTTGTACTAACCAATCACCCCTACCCAACTTGTTCCCGCCAGTGAAGGTGCTAATCATGTTTTAGAGTTGTTTTATGATTTTCCTGCCATGTATGATGATTTGCTAAGAGATGCTGTGATGTATGTGAAGTCCCTGCCTTCCCCAAAGAGTGTATAAAACTGCTGCAAACCCTGGGCTTTGGGCCTCTCAGCATCACCAGTTGCTGTGTGCGCAGAGGACTGAGTTAGCTTACAATAAATGCCTCTTTGCTGCTTACACCGATCTTGGTCTCTGGTGGTCTTTTGGGGGTCCCGAATTCGAGCATAACACCTTCATGGCCCTTAAGTAACTACATCAGCTGGCCCTGCGAAGCACACTGTGTCCTGAACAGGGTAGAAAATTGGGGACAGACCCATGGTCCTTTCTTCACAAGAATGGAAAGAACTGAACACTGCTCCTCCACTGGCCACGTGCAGATCAATGGTCTTGAGGGACTCAGCTGCTGACCCTGTTTGGGGTGAATTTGGCCCAGTGAGAGATTCCAGGTGACCTAAACCAGTTCTGATGAGTCTGTTCTCGTCGTCTCTTCCCTGTGCACCCAGAAGCCCCCACTTCCCAACACCATATAGGCCAGGCCCTTCCACCCTCTGCCACAGATGAACCATATTGAGGATGCCGAAGACTAGGAGGGGTCCTGGGAATCTTGGGTCTTCCATAGTCATCCCCACACTTGTTTCCTGTCCTTCTTACTGACCCCACTCCCTATGGGTCTGAAGCAGCAGTGGTTGACTTCTCCGGACTCCAAACCAGGTCCTGGATTTAAAGACAATTTGAACTTTGATCCCCACTTCCCTTAAGAGGTAGTGGGGTATTGTTAAACCACGACGCAAAGGAAAGACCACTGACTCCAATTTAAATCAAATTAAAGCAAGCTTGTAATTACGACCAGCCAGGGCTGTCTCTCCCAAAACCCATGGGAAGAGAAGAGCACCGCAGCTCTCTAGGAGCACAGCTTTATAGCACAGAAAGTTGCAAAACGGGCAGGTGTCTTGAGAACTTACAGATAACAGGATTTTGACAAGCATTACACAAAGGCAGGTAGTTGGTTAGTGATCCAGCAATTAGGGAGTAAATTCAGATCCCAACATCAGAATTTATGAGGCACCACTGGAGTTTCAGAGAGGGTCTTTATCTGGCCAGGGAAAGCCAGAATTTATGAGGCACCACTAAAGTTTCAGAGAGAGTTGTTATCTGGTCAGGGAAAGCCAGGCATGGGTGAGTTCAAGGCATGGGCAGGCATTCCAAGCAAGTTCAGAAATCACAGTAATTTATAGTACAGTCGAAATTAACTTTTCATGCCTTTGGGATGAGATGGCTCCTAATCTTAAGAGGGAATTAGGGTGGGTTTATCAGTATCACTGTTGGACACATGGGACAAAGAATCCTTTAGAATGCCTGCAAGAATCGTACACAAATAAATAAATAAATAAATAAGAGAGCTCATGAATAATGGCATAATTTGGCGTGAACATACTTTTATATACAGGGTTAAAATTGTGCTGTGAATGGATAATTATGAATGTAATGCACTCCACTATTGTCGTGTATATAAGAAAGAAAAAAAAAGAATGCCTGCTGTAGTTGAAATCAGACTCACCTTATTTCAGATATCTAATCAACATTAATTTATCTGGGTGTGATGGTACATGCCTATAACCTCAGTGACTCTTGAGGCTGAGGCAGGAGGACTGCAAATTCCAGGGCAGCCTCAGCAATTTAGGTAGGCCCTTAGCAATTTACCAAGTCCTCTCAAAATTAAAAGTAAAAAAGGCTGGGGATGTTGCTCATTGATGAAGCACCCCTGGGTTCAATCCCAGTTCCAAAAAATAACAACAAAACTGGTTTTGTTTCTACTCAAAATGATTCAGTAGAAGCAATCAAAGTCTCAAATTCTTAAGTCAATCAACATGCAAGTGTATGTCCAGGGTAGGTCTGATTCAATCAGGTGGGTGTTATTTAAATTCTCTTCCTTTGTGCGGGGTGGGGGGGGGGTATATGATGATACCAGTACTGAGAGAAAACAAAGGATGTACCCAAGATCACAGGGCTAGCTGTTTGGACTCTAACAAGAATGTTAATCCCATTACTTCAAAACTAGAAATGACTGAAATGACCTTCTGTAGTCTTTTTTTCCCCTCAGGAGTCAGGATTGAACCCAGGGGCAGCCTATATTTTGAGATAGGGTCTCACTAACTTGCTGAGGCTGGCCTTGAACTTACAAACACCACCACCCATACCTGACCTCTGCCCAGTAGATGGAATTATAGGCATGTGCCACTGCACCTAGCTCTTACCTTGTCTTGATTACTTCCAAAGGCTTTACCTCCTATTACCATCACAATAGCAGGTAAGGCGTCAATGTACAGATTTGGGGAGGACACAAGCATTTTGGTTATGACACCCATTAATCCTCAATTACTTTCTCTAGTTTTCTCTCCATTCCTTCCAGATCTTGAATTTCATAATTTTGGTTGTATAGATTTAATGAATATTATTTGATGTTGTTTAAAAGAAAGTAAATAATTAAATTAAATATTTTTTTAAAAAAATTGGTGATTTTTCTATCTGTTTAAATTTGCTCTAAGGGTGGGAGCATACCTCAGTGGTAGAGTGCTTGCCTAGCAGTCACAAGGCCCTGGGTTCAATCCCCAGCACCGTCCTCCCTGGCCAAACAAAGAAGTTTCCTCTCTTAGCTGCTCTAAAACATGATGAAATCCACTCTCCTTTACAGACTTATACTGCACCATTGGGCTTGGAAACAACAGACCTGGCCCCACCTTCAGAGAGGGACAGCAATGGGAGAGCCCTGGGCTATCACTGGTAGAACCATATCTCCTTAGGCTCTTTAGTATTCTAGTTCAAAGCTGTTAGAAGATGTCTTTAGAAAGTCTGACCCTTTAAATTATGCAGACCCTTGCCCTTAGGTTCCCTCTGCACATCAGCACAATGAAGGTGACATATGAATGTGCCCCATGACTCTGCTTGCTCCTCATAACTGAGGGACAACGTAGTGGCCCTGAGGGACCTTGTCCTGGCGTTATGCAGAGTGGACACAGCCTCTCCATTAAGGCCAAAATTCAGAGATCAGAACATGATGTCCTCATGGAATGTGTCTCCTCTGTCCCTCGCCTTCAGCATGGTAAGGGTCAGCCTTGTCTGTGTGGAGGGAATTGCTGTGTGCTTTTGTCTCCTTGATGATTCTCTCCAGCCTCTTACCTGCTATTTCAGATTCTCCTGGCACCACTTAGGTAAGAGCAATCATGGAGTCTCTCCCAACATTTCTTTCTTATTTGTTCCAATCTCCTTTGTTACATAACATTTAGTCTCTCTTTTGTTACTGGGGAACCTGAAAAGACTACACTTTTATTTGCAAATAAAATACTTTGTTGGCAACTACCTCTGGCTCACCCACTTATTTCTAACCTGTAGAGATCTTCTTTGGCATCAGAATATCAGTATCACCTTACACTTTCATTACTCCCACTATTTTTCTCCCCAGTATTCTACACCAATGCCATTATCATTTCAAAAAATAAGCCTCATATAATAATAATTTAATTTTTAATTATTATTTTTCTGTATCAGGCATTGAACCAGGGGTGCTCAGCCACTGAGCCACATCCCCAGTCATTTTTAATATTTTATTTAGAGACAGGGTCTCAATGAGTTGCTTAGGGCCTTGCTCAGATGCTGAGGCTGGCTTTGAACTTGTGATCCTCCTGCCTCAGCCTCCCAAGCTGCTGGGATTAAAGGCGTGTGCCACCACACCTTATAAACCTTTTTATTTTTAATTAACAATAATTATACATATTAATGGCACACAGTGTGATGATTCAATACATGTATACAATGTGTGATGATCAAATCAGAGTAATCAGCATATCCATCATCTCAAACATTTATCATTTCTTTGTGCTGGGAATATTCAAAATCCACTCTATTAGCTATTTTAACTATAAAATAAATTATTATCTCAGCTATACACTGAAATAGTGAGTCAATTTCCCATAAATTAGAATTTTTTTCTAAAGGTTTAAAACAGAACACTCATTTTTTTTCTCAACCCCAAAAAAACAAGTAGGCTTAAAAATGTGAAAACTTCTGAGAATGTGACTCAGTGGTAGTGGGCTTTCTTATCATGTGCAGGAGCCCTGGGTCTATTAGCCAGCACCACACACCAAAAACAAAGACTATGAAAACCATTTCCTTTAAACTCACTTGCCCCCTCAAAATAAATCTCAAAACATTACTCTTTAGAGATCAGGACCTAGTCCTCTGCCCCTGACTCCAGCAAGTATGCAGTTTTATCTATTATTAGAAATGAAAAAGACCCATGGTCGTTGGATCTCTTAAAACTGAACCTCACCACTCATGGTGGCATGCACTTCCAGCTACTCTGGAGGCTGAGACAGGAGGATCACAAGTTCTAGGCCAGGGTCTCACATTGTGAGACCCTGTCTCAAAATGAAAAACAAGGGACATAGTTCAGTGGTCGAATACTTCTGGGTTCCATCCCCAGCACCAGGGGGGGAAAAAACCTGAAATGTACTGATGGTACACTGGAACTACCTAGGACCTAGAGAATTTATGATTCTGGAATCTCAGCCTAGATTATCACATCAGAATCTCTGAAAGTAATCCCAGGATGGTGAAGTGTTCCCCAGATAGTTCTAATCCAAAGCCTGGGTAACTCTAATCTACTCTATATCCCCACATCCTGGTGCCATAATAGGCTGGGGAAATACCAAGACCACCTCTGCACTCTGACATAATGTGCCTCTAAAGCAAGAGATCTCAACCCAGGCTTTTATGTTAGAATCAGACAAGCAGACAAGTATATCACTCAGTGGTACAGTGCCTGGATTCAATCCTCAGCACCCGCCCCCCCCCAAAAAAAAATCATCCAAGAAACTTTAAACATTCATAACTACCTAACCACTGAGTCCCCTGTCCTGACTAGTTAGAGCTGATTGACTGGGTATAAGGATGGCCTTAGGTCTGAGCCCAAGCAACTCCATTTTAAAAACTCCAGTTTGAAACCTGAAGCCTCAGTAGGCACACCTAACAGATGCCTCCAGTATGGTCTCAGACATAAACAAGTCACTTCCCCCACCCTAAGAAAGTGAAGCCTCTGGCAGGCTGACCTCGCCTGATAAGAGGAAAAGGCCTGAAGATCAGGGTGGAGACCACCAACCAGCTGTAGTGGCATCCCCTTTCTCCACAGAAAAGTTGTAACTGAGCTTCTCCAGAAATCTTCACCATGGCTAATTTTGGGACAGTCAGCAAAAGAGTCTCTACGAAAGAGTTCAATGTAGATAAACTTCCAATTTTTGTGTTGCCCTGTTTTACTTGGCCACTGGCTGGGAAGAAATCAGCACTCCAGGAGCTGGACACCCCTTACTAGTTTTTCACTAGTTTTTCAGTATAGTAGTTTGTAGAAATGTGTAAACAAGGCCTCTGGCCTTGAGCTGGGGCTTCACAGAGATGTCTACATTTTTAAGATAAGAGAAGTTACCAACTGGGCTCCATTGGTAACAGCTGGGGCAAGGGGTGGGGAGAAAGAAAGGGGAGAAGCAGCTCTCCCCTTCTCAGGTGTTGCCCTTGAAGGGTTAACTTATCCAGAACAGTGAAAGAAAAAGCTGCTTTTATGTAAACTTCTGCAGATTGGGAACTTCTCAGCCCTTCCCCTTACATGTTGGGTATAAAACTCTGAACCTACCTGAACTTGGGGTTCAGGGCATTGATTGATTACAGCAAAAGCTGTGCCCTCTGAACCTGGATGCAGCCAAATAAAACTGTTTCCTGCTATCTTCGGTGCCTTGCCTCATCTGTCCCTACAACACAGCTGTTTCTGACCCCAGGATAAATGATGTCATGGAGAAATCCAGTGGTAACTGATAAGATTGAAAGGGGGGTCAAAAGTCCCAAAATTTAGTGTAAATAATAGAACTAATGAAAAGGGATTCAGCCAGCTGAAACAAGGATGCACTCGAGCTGGAGGGCCTGATGAGGACCTGGACTGACATCCCATCACTTGTCATTCTTTTCCTGATCCTCTGCGTGATCCTCCCCACCCTCAAACTCTTCTGCCCTGTCTGGACCCTGGTGAGGCCACAACTTCTCCATACGACCCTCTCTTCAACCTGCAGTCCACTCCACACCAGGAGAAGCCTGCCTTGGTTCTGGATCTGATCACTGCAGAGTGTGCATTTGCTGGATGTAAAGCTTAAGGCTTAAGACATTTGAACTTAGCATGCAGAGGGAATGTCTGTCATTAGCCTGTCATGATTAAGTGTATTTGCAGTGCTTAGAATTATCTAGAATTGTTTGCAGTGAACTAATTAATCTAGAATTGTTTGCTGTTAATTGATTATGTCTATTGCAGTGCCTAGCATTAAGGATTGTCATTTTCTTGATTAAGAACCTATAGAGTGAAAATGTATTGAGTAATTTGAGTGAATAAAGCATTGAAAAGGGTAGAAGCGCATGGACGTTCTTTATTTCTCCCCCTCGACTGCATACGTCACAATTTTGCCCCCTCTCAACACTGTGACTAGCCTTTGAAAAGCCTTCCAGCTGATTCCATTGTAGAATCAGGGCTGGACAGCTGTTCCACTGTTGTATTCTCCTGCAGACAGGATCTATGGGTTTCCCTGAACTTGTACATCAGTGGGAGAGGTAGACTTGACCCAGGAGTTATTTTGACATGGAGTGTTGATAGAGATCGAGGACAGAATGTCAAAGCAGCATTTATGAAGAGTGTCTCCATGTAAGAGGGCCTACAGGCATGCACAGCGTGATCAAGACCTGAGTAAGTGGTATGTGCCAGCTTGATGATGGTTATGGGAGCAAAGCAACTAACAGAAGAAGCAAAAGGCCCAAGGGAAAACTGTGCCTAATGTATTTAACAATGAGAGCCATTAAGTATGGGTGGAGCCTGGATGTTGACAGAAAAATTGATTTGATCTGAAGTTCTAAGTACACATGGAATGAAGAGTGCCCTGAAAAGTCACAAGTACAGGATGGCTGCATGCAGAAACAATATAAACAGTGCCCCTCATTAGATGTTTTGATCACTGTCCATGACAATGATCCTTGGCTGAAGTTGCCTCCCCCACACACATCCCCTTTTTGCTTCCAGGGATTGAACTCAGGGCCAAATGCATGCTAGGCAAGCACTCTACTACTAAATTGCATCCCCAGCCTCTGTGACTATGGCCCACACTTGGTCCGTTTCAATTCCAGCATAAGTAAAAAGCCAATTAATGCCACATATGTTTAGAAGACAGGATATCAACAGTTTCTGCTTGAGAAGAAATGGTTACTGGGCATCCTGGGTGCAGTTGCCATTTACACCAAGATAGAGGCCCAGAAAGGAGGTAGATTGGGAATCGAGGCTCCTGCTGGATGTGCAGTGGAGGGTGTCCTGAAACTTGTATTTGCAAATAAACAAAGGGCTCTACCCTGGAGAGGAAGACTAGGTGTATATTTGCACTTGAGGGAGAGGAAGTAATAAATTGATCAGATTTTTGTCTCAGATGGTCCTTTTAGGCAGCGTGGGAATGTATCATACAGCCCTAAAATGGAAAGCACAGAGAATAGTTCCAGGTTTTCCCGACCATATGGAAATGAGGAAATGGAGGCCTGAAATCTATAGAAATTAAGAGAAACTGATACCAAGGATTACTCCTAAACCACAACACATTGAGTATGTTCTAACTTAAGAAGCGACCACTCACTGTGCAGTCTCCTTCCCTGTCTTCTCAGACTGCAGCATGAGATAAAGGCCATAATTCTGAAGGATTGGGTAGAGTGAAACAAATGGACCTCAAGACTGCAGATTATTCTGAGTGGTGTCCATAATACTGGACTACATCTGAGATCCAAAAACCAGGAAAAGAATACATGAATTGTGTCCTTGACAGTTTGGTTACCCCAGGTACTCAATCCTACCCTTCTCTGCCCCTGAAGTGGGCACCCCCTTTCTCCACAGTAAAGTCCTCTTCACCATGGCTGATTTGGGGGCTGTCAGCAAAAGAGTCTCTGCGAAAGAGTCCAATGTAGATAAACTTCCTATTTTTGTGTCGCTTACTTGGCCACTGGCCAGGAAGATACCAGCACTCCAGGTGCTGGACACCCCCTTACTAGTTTTTCACAAATGTATCCAGTATAGTACTTTGAAGAAATGTGCAAACAAGGCCTCTGGCCTTGAGCTGGGCTTCACAGAGATGTCTACATTTTTAAGATAAGTTACAAATGGTCTCCATGGTAACAGCTGGCGGGGGGGGGGGGGGGGGAGGGAGAATAGAATGGAAAGAAGAAGCTCTCCCCTTCTCAGGTGTTGTCCTGGAAGAGTTAACTTGCCCAGAACAGTGAAAGAAAAAGCTGCTTTTATGTGAACTTCTGCAGACTGTGAACTTCTGAGCCCCTCCCCTTACATGCTGGGTATAAAACTCTGAAACTCCCTGAACTTGGGGTTCAGGAGATTGATTGATTACAGCAAAGGCTATACCCTCTGAACCTGGCTGCAGCCAAATAAAACTGTTTCCTGCTATCTTCGGTGCCTTGCCTTGTTTGTCCCTACAACACCCCCACCATCGCTTCTTGCAAGTTAACTCAAATTTCCCACTCCACTTCCTCCTTTGACGTATGCATAGCTCAAGTTTATCCTCTTGTTAGGAGAAAGGTTCTGGTCTCCTTTTCCTCTCTCATCTTTTAACATTACTGTCAAATTAAATCTCTTGCAGAGCCATTACAGCCATACATGAGCAACTCAGCCAGCGAAAGCCTGGTCTCTTTCCTGACTCTCCATGCAAACTACCCTCCCCAATTCTGATGCCAAATTCACACGGCGTTGCTGGTCCTTTAACTCTATCTCATGAGAATAGGAGGAGGGTTCATCTGTAGAAATGTATCAACCTCCCTTTACATTTTGGAACATAGAGCTCAAAGATCCTCGGAATCATTGCTACCATGTTGGTCTCTGTTTATGGTCAGTGAAATAAGCCAGAAACAGATACCACATCTTCCCTCTCATATGTGGGAGCTAAAACAATTGATCTCAAAGTAGAAGCGAGTAGAATAGTAATTATTGGAAGGTAAGAAGGGGAGTGTCGAGAGGTGAGATAGAGGAAAGTTGGATAGAGATACCAATGTAGTGGCAATAGAAACTACAGTTCACTATAGTTCTATATTTTATAGAACTATAGAACTAGAAGAGAGGAGCTCAAAGTCTCCAAACATTAAGAAATTATAAGGAGATGGAAATGCTAATTACCTTGATTTCACCATTACATATTGTATACATATATTGAAATATGACGGTGTACCCCATAAATATGTCCAATTATTGTGTAACTAAAACGAAAAAAATATTTTTAAAGTGCAAAGCAAAGGATTGAAAAAAAAACAGTTATTCCATCAAATTTTACTTCAGGTGAAGGGATTTTGCAGATGTGATAAAATTACAAGATTGGTTTGCCTTTAATTAGTCCTTAGAGACTCTGTAGGATGGGTCTGGCTCAATCACATCCAAGACATATAAATGTGGCCAGATCTGTACTGAGTACAGAAACAGAGAGGAGTGAACACTACACTCAAGCACCTCCTGACTCACCTGGTTTCCATTAGGGCAGAGTAAGTGCAAATTCTCTGCAGACCTCTCAACAGGCTCAGCAACTACAGTGAAAAGAACCCCAGGAGGAAACTCCGGAATAAAAATGGAGGTAAGTTGGGGGGAACCTAGTTCCTATGTTTTATGGGAGGACGGCTGGATTGTATTTTTTTATCTCACAAGAACTTTTCCAACCACTAACATGTGTACCCTGTGCACCTCTCTACGAATATTAACTCACTGGATCCTCCTAGTGAACCTGATGGAAGGTGTTATTACTATACTCGTTTTACAGCAACGGAAACTGAGGCACACACCTGGCTAACTACCTTGTCTGAAGGACCCATGCCTGCAATTTTCAGAGCTGGGAAAACCTTACATGCTGCCTATTGAGTTTATGACCTTAACAGCTGTTGTATGCTGCCTCTCAACTTCTTTACAGTTTATCCCTTCACAAATTCTCGGTTTGATTTTTACCTTATTGACTTTATTTATTGTGGTGCTGGAGACTAAATCCAGTTATGCGCTCTGCCACTAAGCTGCCTGCCCAGTCCTTTTTTATTTTTATATTGATACAGGGTCTCAAGAAGTTGCCCAGGTCAGCCTTGAACTTGAAATCCTCCTGCCTCCGCCCCAGGAGTATCTGGGATTTTATTTATTTATTTATTTATTTATTTATTTATTTTAAAGAGAGAGTGAGAGAAGAGAGAGAGAGAGAGAGAATTTTTAATATTTATTTATTTTTTTTTTTTTAGTTCTTGGCAGACACAACATCTTTGTTTGTATGTGGTGCTGAGGATCGAACCCGGGCCCCACGCATGCGAGGCGAGCGCGCTACCGCTTGAGCCACATCCCCAGCCCCTGGGATTTTATTTTTTATTTTGAGACAGGGTCTCATGAAGTTCCTAAGGCTGACTTCAGACTTGTGATCTTCTTGCCTCACCCTTCCATGTAGCTGGGATTACAGCCCCACGCCACCACCTCTCCTGGCAAATTTCTGGTTTTAATGGGATTGTTAAATCTATTTGATAGTTCATCCTCAAAAGTTCTACTTAGGTTCTTTGTTTTCCTATTTGTAACCTCTTTTGCTTCTGCTTCCTCTACATGTTTGGCCATGGGAAATATATAACAGCTACTTTAAAGTCTTTCTAAAATCCCATCATCTGTGTCTTTTTCTGGGTCTCTTAATTGATTTTACAACAGTGAATCATATTTTTTTGTTGCGTGCCTAATAATTTTACTTAGGAGGTCCATATTGGGCATTTTACATTATTGGGGGCTTGGTATTTTGTGTTCACTTGGCTAATGTTGGGTTTTACAGTATTTTGTGATGTGTTTTTACTTGGAAATGAATTGATGCTTTGGAAAATTGTGCTGAATCTTTGTTAATTGACATCGGAACAAACTTTAGTATGCATAATTTGAACCAACCCCTTAGGCAATACCCTTTTGCACTATTTTCAAAGCCCTTTGGATTATGGGTTTTTTTTTTTTCCTTTCACTCTGACGGCTGGTGACATATTCTTCCAGGGCCTGAGTGACACAAGGAATATTCCAGACTGTTCCTTTCTGCTGATTCTTACCATAGAAAGTCTTTGCTCATAGACTTGTTGAGAATGGACACAATCCCAGGGCCAGTTCCCCTCATTCATGCACTGGCCTGTACTTGGCCAGGGGATTTTTCTGAATATCTACAAAGCTCTTTCTCTTTCCTTCTCCCCACCCTTACCCCAATGCTGCTTCTTTGTACTGTACTTGTCCCCGTGATATCTAGAACACTTCACTCTCCCATGTTCTCATCTCCAAACACCAGCAACACTGGAGTTTTTTCTCTTTGCTCTCCAGCCTGGGAGCTAGGCGGATTTGTGTTTGTAACTGAGGTCCTCCATTATTTTAAGATATACATGTGTTTCCAGATTATTCTTAAGAGAAAACTATTTCCAGTGCTCTGATTGGCTGATTCAGGTAAGTCATTAAGACATTCCTATTATAAAAATAAAACTTTGATCTTTTCATTCTTTTAATTAGAAAATCGTGCCATAGGATAAAATTTCCAGAAATACCCAGGTGCTAAAGAAGGGAAAAGAAAACAAGAAACCAGGAAAGCTCTCAGGTATAATGTTCTGTGTCATATTTGGGTAGAAAAAAATGTTCTATCCCATCTTCATCTTTCTGAGTCTGTGCTCAGCCTAGTCCCCTAGGAGGGGATAGCTCTGGGGATGACAGGGCTGTCCTCAGCATTCTGGGATCTCTATCCTTGCCCACAGCCCTGGACACCTGGAAGTGGTGAAAGGGTCCACTTGTGGGCTGGGAGAGAGTAGTCCCACATCAGGGGAACCTTTACCAGCAGCAAATGTACCATCAAGGCCCTATCTATTCTATTCTCTGAAATTTATTTTATGAAACTTGAACATCATATATACTTTCCCATGTTTTCCCGACTTGTCCCAATGACTATATATTTTGGACCTTGGGACTAAAGCAGATGCTGCATCCAGGACTTCTCATCATTAAAGATTTTTATCATATTCTACTAATTGAAATAAAACCATGTTTGGGCCTGCCACTATAGAGAAAGGGCCTCTGAGACCCCCTAATATGTGCACGTGAGTGATGCCAAAGTACACCCACATTCTTCTATTCCTTGCAGTGCACTCAATTAAACCGTGGAACAACCAAGAAATCCAGAGTTTCCTGCAAGAATGGGAATTTCTTAAACATGAGTGAAGAATAATCATGTAATATCAAAAGCAATTTCCCAGCGTCTTAATCAGAAAGGCATAAAGAAGAGCTGGAAAACATGTTCCCACATGCTGACAAGTTTGCAGGATCTGTACTGGACTATCTGTGAGGCCTACAAGAGACCTACAAGAGAAGCCCTGCACAGAATCCTGGGATACAGACAGGAAGACCATGACCTCTCAGGTTTGTCTCTTTCTGTACTCACCTTCAAGGTCCTTTTGTGAATTGTATCAGCTGGCCTAATCCTCAGGGCAGGGAATGATAGGACAGGATCCTGCCCACAGGTCCCTCTATATACAATATAGGACAGGCCTCTTTTGGTCCAACTGTTTCCTTCTTTCTCCTATCTCTTCTATTAGTTAAATCCCAAAAGAGTGACCTGAGGGACTTTGCCCATAGACTTGTTGAGAATGGACACAAACCCAGAGCTATTCATAGGCAATGTCATAGGCAAGGATTCAGGTGGGTGACATGTCCTGAGCTCTCTGTGTGCCCTCTCTCTCAGGTCTTCTCTGTACAGATGTTGCTGCTGACTTGCTACCTCTTGAACACCAGCCCGAGGACTGAGGTGCCTCTGTTTCCTTTGAGGAGCTGCTGTGGGTCCCTCCACCTGTGATCTTCATGGAAAATCCTCAGGCACTCGGATGGGAACCCTGGAACATGAACCTTCCAGGATACCCCACCCTGCAACAGTACAATCCAACTCTGTAACTCGTGATTCTTTCCTTTCCCCATCCAATTGAATGAGAATAAAATATGAAATTAATTGAATGACCATAGTCTCATCCCTTTCTGCTTTGTGCTTGTGGCTCAGATGGAACCCATAACTATAGAGAAGCCAGGGGGCAGGGCAGGTGTTCAGCCACTCGGGTGACTTGAGTCCTACCTTCCTTCCTTCTCCCATAATGCTTCCTACATGGAGAAGACTCCTTTTCCACAGAGGCAACTTCTACCTTCAGAGACAACTGTGTTCCATCCTGTCTTCATCCTCTAACTGTGATCACAGAACTTAGTGTTTCTGAGCCTCAAGTTTCTCCTATTACAATTGAAAATGATGGAGGCTGGGGTGGAGCTCAGTGGGGTGCTTGCCTAACATGCACAAGACCCTGGGTTGGAGCTCCAGCACAGCAGAGAAAACAAAACAAAGCTTCGAAGATGGTCTTTCTTATTTAAGTAAAGAATAAGTTTTTAGGATAAAAACATACATAGGTGGTATAATCATCCTGCATGTTATTCATTTTCCATATTCCTTGGTGGTCTATTTTTTCAAACACCTGTCAAAAGATCATTTATTTGACTGATGGATTGTAGTACTCATAATTAAATCCAGGGGCACTTTACCACTGATCTATATCCCTAGACCATTTTTAGTTTCTTTAAAAATTATTGTTTGGTTCCAGGGATTGAACCCAGGGCACTTAACCACTGAGCCTCATCCCTGCCCTTTTTATTTTTATTTTTATTTTGAAACAGACCTCACCAAATTGCTGAGGCTAGCCTTGAACCTGCAGTTCTCCTGCAGAAGAGGCACTGGAATTACAGGCATATTCCTGTATCATTTGTTCATTTTAAAAATAATAGTAATAACACTGTTCTTTCATAAAAGAGAGGATGTAAAATTATTTCGATTATTTTTTGTAGACTTTGGTAGTATTCCCCATAGAGGCCTCAATCTTACTTAACGTTTTGTACAAAGTCATCACTGGATTTACTGAATAAAAATCTCAGATGTTATTTCAAAGAGGAACAGGCTCATTTTTTCAAAAAACCTTCTCAATCTTCATGTATTGTCTCACAACAGCCATTAGTAAGAGTAATTCCATTTGGTCTTTTGAGGAAACTTCATACTGACTTTCATAGTGGTTGAACGAATTTGCAATCCCACCAACAGTCTAAAAGTGTTCATTTTACTCTAAACCTTCTCCAGTATTCATTATTTGTATTCTACATGACTGCCATTCTAAGTGGGATGAAATAAAATCTCAGTGTGGCTTTAGTTTGCATTTCCCTAATTGCTAAAGATGCTGACCATTTTTTCATATATTTGTTGTCCATTTGCATTTCTTCTGAGAATTGTCTGTTTAGCTCTCTTGCCCATTTATCAATTGGGTAATTTATTTTTTTTTTTTTTTGGTGTAAAGATCTTTTAGTTCTTTATATATTCTAGATATAAATATCTGTCAGAAGAGTATCTAGCAAAGATCTTCTCCCATTCTGTTTTTAAAACTTTTTTTGAATGATAGTAGAGTATATTTTGAAATTTTATATATATACAAATAAGTATGACTTGTTCTAGTTAGACTCCCATAATTGTTGTTGTACATGATGCTAAGTTACATTCATCATATATTCATAGATGTGGATAGAAAATATCTGTATGAATCATTCTTTCTATTTCCCATTTCCCTCTCTTCCCCTATGTCTAGTTCAATGAACAACTAATCTTCCCCTCCCTTATTGTGAGTTAGCATCATATGAGTTATCATATCAGATAGAACATTCTGTCTTTGGTTTGGGGGAACTGGCTTATTTCACTTAGCGTGATATTCTCCAGTTCCATCCATTTACCAGCAAATGCCATAATTTCATTCTTTATGGCTGAGTAATATTCCATTGTTTATATATACCACATTTTCTTTATCCATTCATCTGTGGTAGGGCACCTAGGTTGGTTCTTGTGAATTGAGGTGCTATAAACATTGAAATGGATGCATCACTGTAGTATGCTGATTTGAAGTCCTTTGTGTATAGACCGAGAAGTGGGATCACAGGGTCAAATGGTGGTTCCATTCCAACTTTTCTAAGGAATTAGAGAAGATAATGCTAAGGGAAGTTAGCCAATCCCCCCCCCAAAAAAAAACAAATGCCAAATGTTTTCTCTGATATAAGGAGGCTGATTCATAGTGGGGTAGGGAGAGGGAGCATGGAAGGAATGGACAAACTATAGATAGGGCAGAGGAGTTGGAGGGGAATGGGGGGGCAGGGGTTAGAAATGATGGTGGAATGTGATGATCATTATTATCCAATACATGTATGAAGACACGAATTGGTGTGAATATATTTTGTATACAACCAGAGATATGAAAGTTGTGCTCTATATGTGTAGTAAGAATTGTAAAGCATTCTGCTGTCATATATAAATAAAAAAATTAATTAAAAAAAGAATAATCATCAAATGAATATTTTAGGATATTGAGAAAACTTGAAAATATTTTTACTTTAAAAATCTTATTTTAGCATGTTTTTACTTAAAAATCTTATTTTGAGGCCTGACATTAATTGCTCATATTTTTGAAGATATTAACTGCATTTATAATTAGGTCATTAATGCATTGTAATTGATTTTATATATTGTAATGTAGTTATACAAATATTTTTGTTCATAAATCATTCTATCATCAATATATACTAAGTAGTCATATTTTCATTAGAAATTTGAAGTGTTCTAGCTTTATCATAATTACTTCTAAGTGTCTTTAGTTCAGCTATAGTTTTCTCTACCATTGATCTTTTTTTTCAGGTTGTATGGTCTCAGTTACTACTATTTTATAATAAATTCTGTGATTTTGATTGAATTTCACTTAATATTCAAAACAATTTAGGCAAATTAAAATCTCTCTTATATACAAAAAATAAAATAAAAAATGAGGGAAGTATTAGAGAACATAGTACATTGCCAGGTTTCTGTTCTCACGGCTAAAAGGCTCAGGGGTCACTCCAGTTGAACTGGGCTTACTGGGCTGCACAAAATAACCACACAAGAGACACAAATACCTTTTTATTTGGGGTCATGTGACGGCTCCTCTGACCTTAAGGGTCTGCAGAAAGAGAGAGAGCAAGAGCACATGCTGACCCCTTTTATTGAGGAGAAGTTATTCAAATGAGGCAAGGGGTCAGGTTTCAGGGGGCTGAGTATCTTCATGATGTCCACTGTCAGCAGGTTGACTGACACCTGGGTAGGCCACACCCAAGGGCACAGTAAGAGAAGGGGACACACACAAGATACTTCCATGGAAGATTCTATCCTAAACAGGGCAAGGCGTTATATTACAAAGGAACAGGTGAGCGTAACTTCACCCACGGGGCTGTAGCAAGATACACCCATGCACGAGACACTGACCCTCCAACCCAAGAAGGGTGGGGAAAGCTCTGCCACATTTCTGCGACTGAGTGCCTCAACATCCAGCCGGGGAGTGTAACCCAGTCATGTGTAAGGTTGGTCTCCCACAGTACATAGACCTACCACTCTGAATAAATAGCACCAGGGTTTTAGAAGTCAAGATTTCTGATTTAAAGCCTTTAGACCCTACTGCTTTCCTCTTTGTGGGATCAGAGGGGGTGATGAGAGCCATTTGGGTGGTTGTTTGGGGTGAATAAAATACTTTTTGTTCAGTTTTCCCTAGTGATCAAACTTTCATTTTTAGGAACAATATATTGATTGACTTATTAAGTGGAAGTATTCTCAGTTTGAAGGAACTTCAGGAGTGGAGTTCTACTCTGCTTAAATGTTGAAAGCTTGCTCATCTTCAGAGCAGAGAGAGTACTCATCTTCAGAAACCTGTTCATTTTCATTTCTTACTTCTTTATAGTTAAACAAGGTGACTTGAGAATGTTGTTTTGGTGTCTGTGTTCTGGGTTGTGAAGAACATTTGAAAAAGAATTCTAACTATACTGAAATGCAGAATTTACAAAACTTAGATATTGAATTAAGCAGTCAAATACTGAACAAAAGGTGAATAAGTTGTAATCCCAATAGTAAAAGTGGATATTTTCCTAGAAAAGAAAAATAAGTTTTGATTCTTATTTTGTGCAAAGAGTACTATACTATGTAGTATGCTTCAAAGTTGGTTAAAATTTTTCCATTAACTGTTTTTATACAAGCATGTGAGAAGTTACCAGGACAACTTTTTCCCTCAAAAATAGTCTGCTTGAGCAGTTAGGCAAGAGAAGGATATAAAAAGGATAAATATAGGAAAGGAAGAAGTCAAATTATCACTGTTTGCAGATGATATGATCTTAGACTTAGAAGATCTAAAAACTCCACCAAAAGGTTAGGTCCTTGATCCACTTTGAGTTTTGTGCAGGGTGAGAGAGAAAGGTTCAATTTCATTCTACTACATATGCATTTCCAGTTTTCCTGGCAACATTTGTTGAAGAGGTTAGCTTTTCTCTGATGTACGTTTATAGTAAGTTTGTCTAGTATGAAATTACTGAATTTATGTGGGTATGACTGTGTCTTCTATTCTGTTCCATTGGTCTTAATGTCTGTTTTTATGACAATACCATGCTATTTTGTTACTATAGCTCTGTAGTGATGCCTCCTGCTTCAATTTCTTGCTAGTATTGCTTTGGCTATTCTGGGCCTCTTATTTTTCAAATAAATTTCATGATTGATTTTTCTATTTCTATGAAGAACATCACTGGAATTTTAATAGGAATTGCATTAGATCTGTATATCACTTTTGATAGTATGGCCATTATTAATTTTTTTAGTAGTAGATGAACACAATATTTTTATTTTATTTAGTTTTTTTTTATTGTGGTACTGGGGATCAAACCCAGTGCCTCATGTATGCTAGGCAAGCACTCCACCCACTGAGCCACAACTCCAGCCCAGTATAGCCATTTTGACAGTATTAATTCTGTCAATCCAAGAAAATGCTAGATCTTTCCATCTTCCAAGGCCTTCCTCAATTTTTTTCTTTCGTGTTCTGTAGTATACATTTATTAACTCTTGACATTATTTTCTGTTTAAGGGGCTATTTAGAAAGTCATTTCCTGTATCTAAAAGTTGGAGCAATGGCCCTGTTTTCTTCTAGGAGTTACATAGTTTCTGTTCTAATTCTGAGTTCTTTGATCCATTTTGAGTTGACTTTTATTCAGAGTGAAATAAGGGTCTAGTTTCATCCTTCTATATATAACAACCAGTTATCCCAGCTCCATTTGGTAAAAAGGCTTTCTTCAATGTATGTTTTTGGCTCCTTTGTCAAAGATCAGAAGATTGTAGATGTGTGGATTTATTTGTGTCTTCTATTATGTACCATTGGTCTATGTATCTGTTTTTATGCCAGTACTGTGCAATTTTGTTACTATAGCTCTGTAATATAATTTGAATCAAGATATTGTGATGCCTCCAGCACAGCTTTATCTTTATTTATTTATTTATTTTTTGGCTTAGAATTGTTTTGACTATTCTGGATCTTTTATTCTTCCAAATGAATTTTAGAGCTGTTTAGGATCATTAGTTCCCCGGATACTGTTCATGGGATACATATTGAGGAAGGGCAGAGACAAAGTCCTCATTACTGGTGTCTAAATAGGAAGACAAAGACAATCTTAGTCAATCTGATTCACTTGGGAACAAAGTATAATGTGTAGTCCACAGGACCAAGCTTCAATACTAAACCAGGATCAGGGAAACCATTTAAATGGGCAAAAGTCCTAAGCAGCTCTCACAATATCTGCTCTTCCATATGAGGACAGCACTTTCACTACCTAATGACAATTTAAAGCCTGATCATCTTTGTCATGACTATTTGCAAACTCTGGTGAGTAGCTGGAACAACCTAGGCCTGAAAACTCCTGCTGTTGTTTCAAATTTTCATCCATCAAGAAATTCTTTCTTTTGAAGGTACAGTGGTGGGCCTGGTATGCTGCACACCTGTGACCTCAGTGATTTAGGAGGCTGAGGCAGAAGGATCTCAAATTCAAGGCCAGTCTTAGCAACTTAGAGAGGCCCTAAGCAACTTAGTGAGACCCTATCTCTAAATAAAAACAAAAAAGGCTGGGTATGGTGTATCTCAGTGGTAGAGCACCCCTGTATTCAATCCCCAGTGCCAAAAGAAAACAGAAAAAACCTTGGTGGTGATAATCGCTAATGTAGGCAATGCCCACTACCACACATCACACTATGAGGCTTGTGAATTCCAAGAATATGGGCTCCTGCCTTTCCTCTGCAATCACCAAGCCCATGAGCACTGACACCTTCTCCAGGGAACTGCCTTCAGTGCAGGGGATAGGGGGGTGCCTGTGGTTACTGTAGTTGCCAGGTACTGTGAAGCCCAGCGGCACTAGACTAAGGCCGAGCCCCTAAATAGCCTCACCTTCAGATCCAGATGCAGGTGTTCATCCCAAGGTGAAGTCACGGCTAGGAAGTGAACAGTGGATGCTAGTAGAGCAATATCTGCACACCAGCTCAGTGGTGCTTGGGCACCCTTGGCAGCTGTTTATCAGCCCCTGGTGCCCAGCAGGCCAATAGCTCTGCATCCCCCTACCTGCCCTCCCTCCTGAACCCTTTTCCTTTGCCAGTACATAACCTCTTACCTCACCCCCACAGTCATCCTCCTTGGTGGTCTGTTTTTTAAGGAAACTTTTTATTTTGAGATTTTTAGCATTTCACATGTAGTCATAGTCACAGCAAAAGAAATCCCAAAGAAATATTCTTTATCCAGTGTGTTAGCCAGTTTTGCAGTACTATAACAAAACACCCAAGAAAAAAGAAGAAAGGTTTATTTTGGCTTACAATTTGGAAGACTTCAGTTGGTGGTTGGTTGGCCCCATTGCTTTGGGACCAGTGGCAAGGCAGTAGCAGAGGAAGCTGCTCATCTCTTGGCAGCCAGGAAGCAAAGACAGAGGAAGATGAAGTATGGGGTCCCAAAATCCCCTTCAAGAGCACATCCCCCAGATCTAACTTTTCACAAGACCCCACCTCCTAAGGGTTACACCACTTTCTAATAGCACCATGGGCTGGGCACAAGCTTCCAATTTTTTAGGGGACATTAAAGATGTAAACCATCCAACCAGGATCTCCCAGTGGTAAAATCTTGGAAAACTGAAGTATAATACCATAACCAGGATATTGACATTGATATAATCAACACAATCACCCAAGAATCCATGAGCCATCTCATTCCCTTCTAACAGCTACACACAACCCTCTCACCCTCTTCCCCTCCTTAACTCCTGACACCCACTGAATCATTCTCCCCTTATACGTTTGTCATTTCAAGAATATTAATTAAATGGATCATGTGATATGTAGCCTTTTGGATTCGCTTTATCTTTTTCTCACTTGCCATAATTTTCTGGCAGTTTATCCAGTTGTGTATCAGGGTTGTGCGCATTTTTATTGCAGAGTAGTGTTCAAAGGTCTGACTGTACCACAATTTGTCTAATCATTCACTCACTGAAAGGACCTCTGGATTGGTTCCAGTTTGGGGATATTATGATTACAGCTGCTATAAACATTTAGGCACAGGTTTTTCTGTTACTACAGGACATCCACTGGGATAAGTGCCCAAGAGTGAAATTTCTGGGGGTGTGTTTAATTTGGGGGGAAGGGGAATTGAGGATTGAACCTGGGGGTGCTCTACCCCAAGTTATATCCCATTTTTTTTTTTGAGATAGGGTCTCCCTAACCTGGCCTTGAAATTGAAATCCTCCTGCTTCAACTTCCTGACTCACTGGGATTACTGGTGTGTGCTACCATGACTAGCACGTGTTTAATTATTTTTTTTTTAAGAAACTGCCAAACTATTTACTGGATGGCTATATCATTTTACATTCCCACCAGCTGCATATGAGTGATCCAGGTTTTCTGTATCTACATCAGTGTCTGGTGGTGTCCCTATTATAATTTTCTTTTAGTTGTCAATGAACCTTTATTTTATTTATTTATTTATATGTGGTTCTGAGAATCAAACCCAAGCAAGTATAAACCCACCAAACCACAAACCCAGCCCCTTATTTTGAATTTTAACCATTCTAATAGTGAATGGCATCAGCTGGTCCAGCCCATTCTAGAGTTCCCTGATAAGAGCTTGCAATGCTGGCCTCTGGCTAGGTTCTCTCCCCACAGCATTCCAGAGTAGTAATATCTAATAATGGTTTCCATTTTTCAGTCCTCCAATGGCAGTGATGGTCTTTTCATGTTTTTTGGCCATTTTCTTAGGGGATTCTTTGCTTTTACTGTTATGACTTGAGGATTCTTCATATATTCTAGACATAAGTTTTTTGTTGTTTTGTTGGTAACAAGGATTGAACCAAGGGGTACTAAACACTAAGCCACATCCCCAGCCCTCTTTTTAAATTTTAATTTACAAATCTTTCACATACATTCTCATTTGACCCTCACAACAACCCTGTGAGGTAGGCAGCACAGACATTCTTCTCAATTAACAGACGAAGAAAGTGAATCTAAGAGCAGTTAACTGATGTGCCCAAGGTTCTATAGTTAGCAAATAGTTTGTAATATCAGTCTTTGGCCTAAAAATTCAGTGCCCAACCTCCCCTCACACTTGCCTTACCCCAGCCCTTTTTATTTTTTTATTTTTGAGACAGGGTTTCTCTAAGTTGCTTAGGACCTTGCTAAATTGCTGAGGCTGGTCTTGAACTTGCAGTCCTCCTGCCTCAGCCTCCTGAGCTGCTGAGATTACAGGAACGTGCCACCACACCCAGCCTAGATACTAGTCTTTTGTGAAATGTAGGCTATTCAAATATTTTCTCCCTGTTTGTACCTTGTCTTTCATCCTCTTCACATGAACTTTCACAAAGTAAACGTTTTTAAAAGATCAAATTTATCCATTTTTAATGGGTACAGCACTCAGTATAAATTGAAGAACACTTTCTCCTATATTCTGAAGACTTTCTGCTGTTTTTCTAAAAATTTTATAGTTTTAGATATTGCATTTAAGTCCCAGAAATATTTGAGATAAATCTTGAAGTTTAGGTCAAGGATCATTTGTGTGTGTGTGTGTGTGTGTGTATGTGTGTGTGTGTGTGTGAAGCCATTCTCACACGTGATTGGGTACCTCCCTGACTGGGTGTGAGGCACTCAGGCCAGCTGTGTCAGAGCATTATCCCCACCCTTTTCAGGTTCAAGAGCCTGTCCGTGTCGGGGTGTGACTGACCATTGACCCTGAAACCAATCACTGACCCTGACCTTGGAATGCTGTCCCCCTTGACCTTCATTAGATGGAATTTTCCCCTGAATTTTTTGTTCCCCAATAAAAGCCCACTCTCTGGTGTGCTCTCCCCTCTCTCCTCCTGGTCTCTTGTGTAAACCTCGCTACCACATCAGGTGGCTCAAAGCAGGAGCCAGGAAGGGCCGTCTCTTAGCTGGGCAAGAAAAAGGTAAATTGAGTTTATGTGTCTTTATTTTGATCTCATTAGTTAACTTCTATGTTTAGAACCTCTAGTATGAAGCTAGCGTGCTGGTCGCGCAGCAGATGTGTGTGTGTGTGTGTGTGTGTGTGTGTGTGTGTGTGTGTGTGTGTCTGTCTCTGTCTATGGATGTCCAGTTGCTACAGTACCATTTTTTTTTTAAATAGGCTATCATTTCTCCATTGCATTTCTTTGGCACTTTTGGAACAAGTCAGGTGACATATTTATATGAGTCTACTCACAAGTTCTATGTACTATTTCATTGATCTCCATATTGACCACTGGGTCAATACCACACACACCTCACTACTATAGCTATGTAATAAGTTCTGAAATACTGTAAACTAATTTTCCCATGTCATTCTTCTTTGATTGGTTTTTCAAATGTTGAACCAGACTTTTGTTCCTGAAGCATACCAGTTGTTCATCATATAATTCTTTTTTACATATTGCTGTTTTGCTATTTTCTTTTATTGTGTTGTCTTTGTCTGGTTTTGGTATTAGGGTAATGCTTCATAAAATGAATTGTCAAGTATTCCCTTCTCTATTTTATGGAAGATGTTCTATAGATTTTGGGTTTCTTATGGTGCATTATATGTAATAATGGGATTCATAATGCAGTATTCATCCATACACCATAACTGATTTTAATTCTTCCTTAAATGCTTAATAGATAAGGGAACAAAAGCAAAAATAAACAAGTGGGGCAACTTTAAACTAAAAAAGGTACTGCACAGAAGCAAAAGAAAAGGCAACTGAAGAGGGGAAAATTTCTAAATCATATATATGATAAACAATTAATACCCATATAAGAAACTCATAGCTAGCTAGATACTGTTTCTCTCCCAGTGACTTGGGAGGCTGAAGCAGGAAAACTGCAAGTTCAAGGCCAGTCTTGAGCAAACTAGTGAGATCCTATCTAGAATTAAAAAATAAAAAGGGTTATTTCGCTTAGCACAGTGTTCTCAATTTTCATCCATTTTACTGTAGTACTATAATTTCATTATTCTTTATGGCTGAGTAAAATTCCATTATGTATATATACCATGTCTTATTTAACCATTCATCTGTTGATGGGCACACAGTTGGTTCAAAACTTGGCTATTGTGAATTGCACTGCTATATATATTAAACCAGACCCAGAAACTCAATAGTCGAATGCTTTGTATCATTATGTGGCTGCTAGACCCAAAATAAGGGGGAAAAGGTGGAGTGGTGAAATCCCATGAAAATAGAAGAGGTATCAATGGAGTAGAGGAAGACGATAGACGGGGAGGGAGAGGGGGACGGGGAGGCAAAGGTAGGAAAAGTGGAATGAAATTGACCAAGTGCTATGTATATATGTGAATGTACCACAGTGGATTTCACCTTTATATATTCTATGAAGCACCAATTTAAAAAAAAAACTAAAAATAAATAGAAAGAAGACCAGGAGAGTAGAGGAAGAAGGACAGGGAGAGGAAGACGGGAGGGAAAGATGAAGTTCTAGGAACTGAAGTGAAG
Organism: Spermophilus citellus; assembly: GCF_964194105.1. NCBI lineage: Eukaryota > Metazoa > Chordata > Mammalia > Rodentia > Sciuridae > Spermophilus > Spermophilus citellus. The sequence continues at coordinate 146,722,199 of NC_138182.1, read as the reverse complement.
CAAATTATATTCTATGCATGTATGATTATGTCAAAATGAACCTCAATATTATGTATCACTATAACACATTAATAAAAACACAATAGAATTGTCAAAAAAAAAAAAACTCAAATGGGCCAGGCAGAATGGTACATTCATTCCTATAATCCCAGCAGCTCAGGAGGCTGAGGCAAGAGGATCACAAGTTCAAGGCCAGCCTCAGCAACTTAGTGAGGCCCTGAGTAACTTAGTGGGACCTGGTCTCAAATTAAAAAAAATATGAGGGAAAAAAAGCAGGGCTGGGAATATGGATCAATGGTTAAGCACCCTTGGGTTCAATCCCTTATGGGGGATTGAAGGGATATATGGGAATATGTTGACCAAAGAGTACAAAGTCTCACTTATTCAAGATTAATAAGTTCTGGAGATCTAATATACAGCATGGTCACTATAGTTAATGTTATTGTATTTTATACCTGAATTTTCTTCAAGGGTAGATGTCTCTCTCTCGTTTTTCCTGATACTGATACCACTGAACAACACTCTCAGTCCTTTTTTATTTCTTTTAGTTTGGAACAGGGTCTTACTAAATTGCCCAGGCTGGCCTCGAACCTGAGATCCTACTTCAGTCTCCTGAGTCATTGGGATTACAGATGTGCACCACTACATCTGGCATACCCTCTCTTCCCTACAAACAGAGGCCCAAATAGCCAAAGCAATCCTTGTGAGAAAAGTAAAGCAATATCAGACCTTAAACTATATTACAGAGCTAGAGCAACAAAAACGGAAAGGTACTGGCACAAAAATCAACATGAAGACCAATGGAACAGAATAGAAGACACAGAGACGAACTCATACAAATACAGTTATCTCATACTAGACAAAGGCTCCACAAACATACTTCAGAGAAAAGAAAACCTTTTCAACAAATGGTGCTGGGAAAACTGGAAATGCATACATAGAGAATGAAATTGAACCCCTATCTCTCACCTCGCACAAAAATCAATTCAAAGTGGATCAAAACCCTAGGAATTAGACCAGAGACACTGCACCTACTAGAAGAAAAAAAGGCCAAACTTTCCACTGTGTTGGCTTAGGAATCAACTTCCTCAATAAGACTCATAAAGCATAAGAAGTAAAATCAAGAATCGATAAATGGGATGGTATCAATCTAAAACGCTTCTTCACAGCAAAGAAAACAATCAAGAATGGGAAGAGAGAGCCTACAGTGTAGGAGAAAATCTTTGCCACTAGTATCTCACATGGATAATCTCCAGAATATATAAAGAACTCAAAAATTTTAATACCAAAAACCCAAATAACTCAATCAATAAATTGGCAAGCAAACTGAACAGACACTTCACAGAAGAATACAAATGGTCAACAAATAAACAAAAAAATGCTCAATATTTCTAGCAATTAGAGAAATGCAAATTAATTTCACTCACTCATTTCATCTCACTCCAGTCAGAATGGCAATTATCAAGAACATAAACAACAACAAATGTTGGTGAGGATATGGGGAAAAGGTACACTTGTACGTTTCTGGTAGGACTGCAAATTGGTGTAATCACTCTGGAAAGCAGTATGAAGATTCCTCAAAAAACTAGGAATGTATTATGCAGAGGAAACTAGGAATGTGTTATGCAGAGGCTCTGACCCAGGAAACAAGGCTCAAAGATTGAGCAATTGAAAGAAGATGTGAGGCACAGTGTGAATACTGGTCATCCTTTATTCAGGGGCAGCCATAGCTATTAGCCAGCCCCCAGCTTCAGCTCCAGCTCCCAGCCAGGTCCATTTTAATTCTCATTTTCCCCCCATTTTGTCTCCATTAGTCCCCCCATTAGCCCATTTCACCCCAATTATTTTCCCTTTTTATATGCCCTTTTAACACTGCCAACAGGTTACATAAGGTGGGGGGGCTGTCTCACAAGTTAATGTTCAGAGTGTTTCTGGCCTTGACTAATCATAACATAGCCAGATCCTAGCTCTGGCCACACACTGAAAATATAACTTAGCTGCAGTAAGGGAACCTAACTACAGCCATTTTGGGCCTGCCCCAACAGAATGGAAACACCATTTGACCTGGTTATACCACTCCTAGGTATATGTCCAACAGAGTTAAAATCAGCATACTACTGTGACACATCCACTTCAATGTTTATAGCTGCTCAATTCACAATAGCTAAGCTACAGAACCATCCTAGGTACCCTTCAACAGAAGAATGGATAAAGAAAATGTGGTAGGGCTGGGGATGTGGCTCAAGCGGTAGCGCGCTCGCCTGGAATGCGTGCGGCCCGGGTTCGATCCTCAGCACCACATACCAACAAAGATGTTGTGTCCGCCGAGAACTAAAAAATAAATATTAAAAATTCTCTCTCTCTCTCTCTCTCTCCTCTCTCACTCTCTCTTAAAAAAAAAAAAAAGAAAGAAAATGTGGTATATGTACACAATGGAATATCACTCTGCCATAAAAAAAGAATGACTTTATGACTCTGTCTGGTAAATGAATGAATCTGGAGACTATCATGCTAAATGAAATAAGACAATCCCCAAAAACCAAAGGTCAAATGTTCTCTCTGATATCTGGATGCTAACACACAACAAAGAGACAGAGGGAAAAAATGGATTAGACAAAGGAGAATGAAGGGACAGGATGGGGATAGGAATAGGAAAGACAGTGGCCTAAATCTAACATGAATTTCCTATGTACAGATATGTATATACCTCTGTGGATCTCTACAGCTCATACAGTCATAATTGCATCCCAATTAGAATAAGACATACTTCAGGTTTGTATAAATATGTCAAAATACACATTACTGTCATGTATAACTAAAAGGAGCAAATAAAATAAAATAAAGCACTTCCTCAATTTTAGAAATCTAGTTTAGCTCCATTGGTTTTCAATGCCCAATTTTATATTCCAGAATTTATACACACACACACACACACACACACATACACATATCCAAAGTAGTTTTTGTTTTGTCTTGTATACTTTCATATCTGCAACACATAGGACAGGTTGTCACTTAGGGCTTCATAAAAAGCCCCATGGCTTTTTATGAAGGGAGAAAACAAGAAAGGAAGAATAAATAGAAAAAAGGAGAAAACTCTTGAAAGGAAATTCGAAGACAATCCTAAGGAACTTGACTGATTGAGACCTAAAGAGAAAAAAAGGCCCGTAAGAAATGGCCTGTATTAAAACACAAACACTCTTCCATTTGTACAGATATTTCTTCCATATGTACAGATCTGGAACCTTAAAAGTGAATTCTGATACTAAATTTTAAGTTGCTTCCATTTCTGTGCTGTACCTATCCTCCTGAGTTCTTGCATTTTTAAGTCTCTTCTTCTTAAAAGCTATGTGTTAGGTGGCTTTGGAGAATAAAGAAGACAAGTTCTCTGTCCCCAGTTGGCATGACATGATATAAAGGACAGAACTGAGTGGTAGCACCGGGAATAGGAATTTGGAGTAAGATATGACTGGAAACTACCATAAAAATTAATGACTTCTCCAGAAATCATATGTATACTCTGAAGGCTGCAGTACTTCCTATAATTACATGAAATAAGAACTTGATATTCATACATGAAAATAAACAGTAAACTCAAGAGATTTAGACTAAGACAAACATGTTACATATTCTTATACCTTCATTTAGGCTCCTACAATGGTCATCAGAAATTTAGGATTTAGGTAAATATATGTTCCCTTCCATGGTTTCCTTGGTTGGTTGACAGTTGATAATGTGGGAAATAAACTCTCATTTTCTAACATGAATGAGAAATTACTTCTTTAGTACTTATGGCCATTTTTGTATATAAAAGCCTATCCAAAATAGACCAATAGGTTGCCCAAGATAATCAGAGTCCAATTTTAGTTTGATGTCTGATCTACAATGATAAATAGTTCACCCAGATAGTTTTAATTTTTAAATGCTGAGAAAAATTCAGAGTAGATTTTTCAGAGAAAATACATGGACTGGGTAAATTTTTAAAATATGACTTTAATCAAATCAGCGTCGGTACATAGTGACCTGTACAGTAATATGTGACAGACATTAAGAAATTAATAAAATACTTTAGGGACTGCTTTAAAACTCAGGGGATCCATACTGAATAGATACTGGAAGTTTCTGACACCTGAAGTTTTCTTTGTTCAATTCCTGATTTCCTGTACTTTAGAATGATGTGGCTAATCTTCAGCAACTGAGAATCTAAGAATCCATTACAGAGCCATTGTATTTCCTTTTCCTTAGGCTTTTTGGACATGATATGTGAGTTGTTTTTGGCAAACTGCTGATCTACTGCAGTTTCCAGGATCAACATCAGAAGAATCCTGAAGGCATATCAAAAAGATATTCAACTGCAAACTGGCTCTGAGACCTTTTCATTGGTGTAGCAGAAACTGACACAGCAATAGGAAAGAGCAGCCTACTGCACCCTCCTGCTCCCATCTCACATGTACATTGCAAAGTGCGTTGTGAATCTTGGGATTTTTTAAAAAATATTTATTTAGTTGTAGAATGACACACAATATCTTTATTTATTTTTATGTGGTGCTGAGGATCCAACCCAGTGCCTCACACATGCAAGGCAAGCACTTTAATGAGCTACAGCCCCAGCCCATATCTTGGGATCTTTCTAGGATTTAATTTAACTGAATCTTGCTTGATAGTATGCTATGTGACTATCCTTACAACCAGTGTCAGGGAACACTGAAGAAACCTTGGATATTATCTATATTGGGTAGTGCGGGATGCCTGGGAACCCCACTTCGACTCACTGTTGAACAGTGACCAAGGCACTGAAACCTTTAAATACCTTGATGTGCTAGAAATAAACTCATTGTTTCATCATGAGCCTTCAATGATACATCATCTTGAGCAGTGTTTTAAGACAAACTCTTTGGTCTTGCCAAAAGATGGACTCAACATGTTTTCCTCTAGTGATTAAGTAAAGTAAGTTGCTATATTCTTTGTCGAATGAGTTGAAACAGTCAGTCCAACAGGTTAAGCTTAACAGCTTTGGAGCAAGGAAGGTGTGTGTTTGAATCCTGGTTCCAGCACTTGATAGTTACTTGATCTAGGACAAGTAACTATTGATTGCCTCATAAAGTTGTTTATATTATTAAATTAGATCACATCTATAAAGTGATTAGCATATAATTAATGTTTTATTGACAGCTTAAGGCAACCAAAAAATCTAATTGAATACAGATTGGCAATTATCAGAATAAGCATCTTATAAAAGAGGTTTTAAGTGTTAAGGGTTCATTTACACCTTTGTAAAGATCACTCTGAAAATGATCAACTTTTGTTAAATTAATTTACACAACAGAGTCTGGTATTATGCTTTTACAGGTGATTACTTTCAATGTCTGAAGTTAAGCATGTAGAACATATGTTCTAGAATACATGATAAGAATACTCTTTGATTACTCTTCACAACAAAGATTTTCTTTATATACTTGTTTCTAACACATGATTTAATATTTTCTTGGACATATTTGTTCTTGTGTAGAGATGAAGCTACTGGATTAGGCAGTGTTTATGGTGTTGGTAGTGGATTCTCGGAAATATAAACAGATCATCTCATTAAGTCTTCTGATCAAGGTTGTCTATTTGTCAAATAACTATCTTAATAGAAAGGGTTGCCATATAAGTAGTATGATACCTGGTACAAAGATCCAGGAGTAATTGTCTACCCTTGAGTTAATTACTTCAGAACTTAAACCAACTAAGCAAAATGGCAAATGCTGCTTATGCAGACAATCTACCAATATTTAGTGGCTTCTAAGCACTGAGATACCAAAGATAATATAAACCAAATCCTTGCTTCTAGTGAAGGCTACAGAGAACATTCTAGAGTACTATGGTACTACTATATTATATGTTACATAGACACTAGTCATAGGAAAATCTCAACTTTCTTCTGATCACTACAGGCTTCTAAAGAATACACCTATGGGTGGCACAATTAAAATACTCAAGATTACTCCAAAACAAAATAGTGGCAATTATAAAGCAGAGCCACTATTGTCACTCTTGGTTGTTAACAAGAGTGTGTGATATTTATAAAAACTTCTGAAGGTGACCTTTCCACATGGCTGGTTGGTTTGTTTGTACCGGGGATAACCCAGGGGCACTTGACCTGAGACACATCCCCAGCCCTTTTGTTGTAACTATTTAGAGATAGGGTCTCCCTGAGTTGTTTAAGGACTTGCTAAGTTGCTGAGGCTGGCTTTGAACTCGAGATCCTCCCTCTCAGCCTCCTAAACCACTGGGATTACAGGCATGTGCCACTGTGCTTGGTCACATGGCTGCCTTTTAACCTGTGCTGCTGTTTAAGCAGCATCCTGACCCTGCTCATGAGCAAAGACTGCTCATACTCCAGCAAAAAGAACTTTCTCTGGCTCCAGCTTGAATCTATACCCTTATGTTCTGCAATTTGAGCTTTACCTTACCTTGCAAGACCACATGTTATTCAACAGTATTCCATTTGATAGATGTCCCTGAAACAATGTGCAATCAGTCCTAGAATGTATAAATTTCATTCTTTGGGCAAACTGGTTGGCATACCTGAGTGACTCCAGGCACACCAGTGTATCTTGGTCTATTTGAGGACTTCTTCCATCACTGAATAAGTTAGAGTAGGGGACTGGATGGAAATTGATGTGGTCAGGGGTAATGTCTTAAAGGAGATGGACCTTCCTGGGGCAGCTAAGATCTAAACTTGTAGCTGCAATGATGAGAGCTATTCCAGGCGATTATTTCATTCTATAGCATAAAGAGTTTTCTCTTAAAATTTTCCAAGGGTCTTTTCAACTTTGTTTCTTTACTTCATTTTTTTTTTTGGCACCTGGATTGAACTCAGGGGCACTTGGCCACTGTCACATCCCCTGCCCTATTTTGTTTTATTTAGAGACAGGGTCTTACTGAGTTACTCTGTACCTCGCTATTGCTGAGGCTGACTTTGAACTCTCTTTTTTTTTTTTTTAAAGAGAGAGAGAGAATTTTAATATTTATTTTTTAGTTTTCCACGGACACAACATCTTTGTTTGTATGTGGTGCTGAGGATTGAACCTGGGCCGCACGCATGCCAGGCAAGCGCGCTACCGCTTGAGCCACATCCCCAGCCCCGACTTTGAACTCTTGATCCTCCTGCCTCAGCCTCCCGAGCCACCATACCCAGCCTTTACTTCATTTTTTTGAAGTGGAGTACAATCTTCATGAAATTTATCCAAATGCATCCTATTTATCGAGTAGCAGGCAGAGTTTCTATGATGTTAGATCACTAAGGATATGAAGGCACCCTTCTTTTATCTATTTAAGGTACAATAGTTTAGGACTCCCACCTGCTATTGGGCCCACAATAATTTAATCCTATTCTTCTAATGATGATATCTGGCTTTTCCTTATATCAAGAGAATCCTAGTCAGAATATGGAATTTCCTTGACACTTTTCAGTACTAACCACACCTAAATCTTTCTCAGTATTTGGCTGTTATTTTTTCTCCTGGGTAAGTTGTTTTCATGTTGCTTAAACAAAATACCTGAGGCTAGGTACTTTATAAATGATTTATTTGTCTCATGATCTGGTGGATGGAGGGTCCAAACAGCAGTGTGCCAGCATCCTGGTGAGGGCCCCCTTGTCTGTGTCACAACGTGGTGGATATTTGTAAAGAGAAATAGCCTCATGCAGAAGGGGCCAAGGTATGTGTTGGCTCCTCTGTATAAAAATATGCTACGGTGATAACTCCTGTGAGACTCAACCATCCTGCAAGACGAGCATTGATCCATATCAGAATGGAACCTTTATAACCAATTACCTTCCATAAGGACCCACCTCAAGTCCTACCACCTCAGCATTGCCACACTGGGGACCTAGCTTCCCGCCCATCAAACTTTGGGGGACAAACCATACCAAGCTGTAAACTTCCCTTGTTTTGACACCATATTCTTGCTTCTCCTCCATCTGATCATTCCTTTTCTGGATGCTTCGCCTCTGTTCTTTGAAAGTGTTCTCCAGGGCACGAACTTCGGCCCTCAAGCCTTCTGGCCCCATCACATTCACACTGCAAAGCTTCCTAGGATTCTTAGGACAGCCAAATACCTTATTTGAGGTAAGCATGCCCCTAATGGACACTCAGTAGCTTTGCGACAGTACTCGGCCTTGGATGAATAATATCAACTCACAGGTATAAATAACGGAGAGAACTTTCTTAGGAAAACTTCCAGCTACTTTATTTGCCCTGAGGTAGGAAGTAACAGGAAGAACCTTGTCAGGAGTCTTAACTTTCCAATTTTTTTGTTTTGTTCTGATTTAGGAGCACTTGCCTTGAAAAGCAACTCCTGAGCTTGTTTTCTGAGACTTCATTGTTTATCCGAATCCATTTTCGACGGGAAGCTGGACTACAGCGACCCGGTTCACCGAGCCGCCCTCAGCACCCGCCCCGGGCGGCACGTTAGCTGTGTGGGTTGGGGAAGGCTGGGGGAGGGCGAGAAGAGTGCAAAGTGCGACGGGGCGTCCCACTAGAGGGTGAGAGGAAGGAAACGGGTCACGGCTGGCTCCGCCGAGAGATCCCGCACCCAGGAAAACTACACTTTGAAGAGCCTTTTCCCTGGGTTCGGAGGAGGAAAACAACGCGAGCACTCGCCCGGTCCAAAGGGCGGGGCTTCTGTGATGTAATAAGCGGGCCCGCGCAGCCGCAGTGTGCTGGCCGCGCTCCTTACGACACAGAAGCCACGCCCCTTACGGGAGCTGCGGGAACGCGTCGGGCTCTGTCACGCAGTCGCGTTCGCGCGGTGTAGGTGGTGCTAGAGGCCGCCTAGGGGGTTGTAGGGTGACGGCGCTGCCGCCATTTTGTAGGGTGTTTGTCGCAGCGGCTGGAGAGGAACGACGGCGGTTTGGCGACATTTTTCGGCCAAAGGGCCTTTTGCTTTCGCAGAGGTGAGGTTTCGGGTGTGATGTGCTGGGCTAGGCTACTGTCGAATCTTATTTTAGGTCTTGTTCGAGAAACGACCGGTTCCTGGCCTTGGCCTCTGGGGACTGAGTTGGCGGTTCCTGCGGGTTGCCGCTCCGTTGGTGGCCTTAAAAACCTGAAGGTGCTCTGGCGTCGCTGTCCTGCCAGAGGCTCAAAATTAGCCCCACTGTGTTGGCCGAAGAGCTCGGACTCTATTATAGACACTGCCAGGGCCGCGAGTGCGAGGTCGTGTCCGGAGATCCTGCGAGGGGCCTGTTGCTGGTGTTTGTGTTGTCGGAGATCGATTCCCCCGCCCCCAGATGCCTGACCTCCACCGTTTGTAGCGTTGGGGGGCTTTCCCCTAGTCCGGCGTTTGCCCCTGTTTGTACGCCAAAACCTCTGGCCAGGTGCCCGGGGAGGAGAGTGGGTGGGGATTGGGTGAATCCAGGTGGTGGGATTCACCTAGTGCAGGTAAGAGGTTGAAACGTGGGGAGATTCGTCCTTTGTGCAATACTGCCCCCCCCCCCCGGGTGGAGCATACCATTGTGGAGAGAATGAGCCTTTCTGGTAGTTCTGCAGCGTGTTTTCTCTGGTGAAGTAGCCAACCTCCAGACTACCGGCCAATCACCTGTATAGATGGTTCTCCAAACAGGCACCTCCAGGGTTTTTGTTTGTTTGTTTGTTTTTGCCTATTTGAAAATGCCCTCGAATCATAACTTGTAACCCCCCCCCTTTTTTTTAAGGTTTTAAACTGTGTTCATACCATATTTTTAAGATCTTTTAAAAAGGTGATGGAGAATCAGATTTCTAATACTGATGATATATCCATTGTGTCGAGTGTTTTTATTAAAACCTCAGTCACCTGATGATTCTAGCACGTAGGATTTTTCTTTTTTTAACTAATTAGAGGCAGCATGGTAATTTTAGGTAGCTTTGCTTTTCTCTATATGTGAAGGAACCTTACAGAAGGGGTAGGTCCAAGAAGCTTCTCTTTGCCTCTTGAGAAAATATTTCTAAAATTTGCTGGGGACCAAAGTGGGTGTTTACGGGGCTGGGACCAACAGCTGAATTAAATTTAACATAGTGAACCCGACTAGAAAAATATTGGGTTCGTCCAAGGAACTCAATCTTAATATTACATATTAATAAGTTTGATAATTTGATAACTTTGTTTTTTAGAGGAGATGATTTAGCAGACTCATGGTAGGTAGGGAAAAAACAAACTAAAGCAAACACAGATGTGTTGCAAAACCTTCATAATGGATGGTCATGATAATTACCCTTAGTCATCAGAAGCTGAAATTTTGCTTGCTATTATTTTAAGAATGTTTAGGGGGGTTGGTTACCAGGATGAGGATCCAAAGAGGTCCCTGAAAAAGGAGGTGAACTTCAATTCTGGCTGTGAGGGTCCTTTGATGTATGCTCTCAAAAAGGAATTTGTGTTCTAAAGTGAGGCACATGATTGAATTTATTGAGTGAAAGAAAGAAGTACGCAGGGTGGAGTGTGGGTGTTGAAGAGAGGATATTGCAAGTTCCACCTTATCTAGACATATTTATACATGTAAGATCAGTAGTACAGGGACATGAGCTAAGAGGTTGTTTTCAGTTCTCCTTTGTGTATGTAACCGGACATGTTGATCATTCCTAGGATGTTGGTCATTTACAGGTATGTTGATCATTATTCAAAGGGTAGTATTTTCTTTCTTTGTTTTGGGTGCGTTTTGCTTTGTTGACACAGTATTTCATTTTATATCTGTGGATAAGGTCTAATAATTGTTGTAATGGTGTTCTTTGTGACCTTTAAACCTGAAGTTTTAATCCGTGTCAAAGTGGACTTTAATCATGGCCACTTTGTGGTGTTCTGCATGCCTCTTTAGTGTCTTCTGTCCTAACTCGAGGGTTAGAGGTGCTTGGAAAGGCCCAGGTCCTGGATTCAATCACTAGCATGAGGGTGGGAGAGAGAAAAATGTTTAGCCAAGCTGAGTTGTAAATGTGGTTAAAATACATTTTTGGCAATTGAAGGAACAAGTTAGGAGAATTCTTCTAGAATTAGGGAAAAGAATAAAGTTTATTTATTAGCACTGGAGATTTAACCCAGAGGCAGTTTATCACTGAGCTACATCCTGAGCCCTTTTTTATTTTTTATTTTGAGACAGGATCTAACTAAGTTGCTGGAGCTTCTGGGATTACAGTCTTGTGCCACTGTGCCAGCTTTAAATTTATTTTTATTTTATTTTTTTATTTTTTTTAGAGAGGGGGAGAGAGAGAGAGAGAGAGAGAGAGGATTTTTAATATTTATTTTTTTTGGTTCTCGGAGGACACAACATCTTTGTTGGTATGTGGTGCTGAGGATCGAACCCGGGCCGCACGCATGCAAGGCGAGCGCGCTACCGCTTGAGCCACATCCCCAGCCCTTTTTTTTTTTTTTTTTTTTTTTTAAATAATTCTGAAGACTTACTAATTTCCAGTGAGAAGCCAACAATAATTTTAGGATTTTTTATTTGACTTGATCAATATCTTCTCTGTTTGCTTGCTTGTTTAGTTCTGGGAATTGAACCCAGGGGCATTTTACCAGTGAGCTATATCTCCAGCCTGTTTCATTTTCTTATTTTTGAGACAGGTCTTGCTCAGTTGCTTAGTACTTCACTAAGTTGCTGAGATTGGCCTGGAATTTGTTAGCCTCCTGCTAAGTAAGCTTAAAAGAAGCCTCATGAACCAAAAGATGTATAGAATTAGAATGGGCATAGAATTAGAATCAGCATCAAATTAAAATATCTTAATGTTTGGGCTGAAGGTGGTAGAGTACTTAACTCTAGCAATTTGGAGGCTCTGGGTTGATCTCAGCATTGCTTTAAAAAAAAAAAAAACATGTTTGGTGGCATCAGGCTCTGAAGGCATGATACATAACAGGGAAGACCTCCCAGGAGAATTGAAGCTGCCTCATTTCAAAGCCATTAATCAATTTGAAATATTTTAAATTTTTACTTGATTTATTTGCTTATTTCTCATTTAGGCAAGCTGAATAAGGTTAACTAAATTATTTGCTCCATTTTAGATTTTTGCCAGCTCCTTTGTTGAGTTGTGAATTTCTTTTTGCCATTTAAACTCACCCTGTTTAGCAGAGTTTGGACCTTACTGTTAAAAATTTTACACTTTGAAAAAGAATTAAGTTGGGAAGAGGCAGATTGGTTAAATCGAGCATAGGTTCAGAATCCTGCTATATATTGGAGGTGTAGATTGAGTTTGGGAATTGTGTTACCCTCATAGTCTGATGTTACTGTAACTATGCCTCATTGTGTATCCCCATAGGTTGGTTTCTTTTTCAGGATTACTCCAGATTTATAACAAATAGATTTTTATTTTAAGAAAAACTACAAATGATTTGCAAATAAACTTCTTACTAGAGAAAATGGATTTATAATAATCACCTTTTGGTTTTTCAGTTTCTCTGTTGAATATTGTGTTCTTTCACTTCTATTTTCTGTTTGTGTGTGCAAGGGGTGCTGGGGATCAAACCTAGGGCCTTGATAATGCTAGGCAAACACTGACCTACACCCCAGCCCCTCCTTTGTTATTTTCAAACCTTGGAGTCATTCTAAGATTTAGAAAAAGAAGTTTGAAAAAAAAGCTTAATTAATGAAAAGCTCTTTACCTTCAAATAGAAGTTACTTCCCATATTTAATATCCGTTTCTTACGTTGATTATTTGTATTATACGTTAACCAAGCTGCATGACACTTGTGATTTTATTTAATGTTAAATCCGTTCATGTTTTAATGTTAACATTTTTTAAAGAAATTTATTTCTAATTAGAAAATTAGCATAAATGACAGTGGCAATAAATTAAGACAAAAAAAATCATTGATTTCAAGCTAAATACTGTTGTCTACTGAAGCCTTAAGCCTGAACCTTTCAAAAATTTGAAGATTAAAAATTTTTGCCAGATAGGGTGGTACATGCCTATTATAGCAGCTACTCCAGAGGCTGAAGCAGGAGGATCCCAAGTTCAAGGCAGTCTGGGCAACTTAGACCCTGTCTCAAAATAAAAACAAGAAAAAAAGACTAGGAATGTAGCTCAGTGGTAAGAGTGCCCCCATGTTCAATTCCTAGTACTGCCTCCCCTCTGCCCACAAAATTTTTTTCTTTCATTCTTTTTTGTTTGAAGACAAGAACCAAGCTGAGAATTTGTCCTGGTTATATTCAGAAGAATTGAAAGACAGTGTATTAAAGGTCTCACCTTGTTATCCATTATTTAGTACTAGATCTATGCCACTCAGTAGTTGTCAGGTATACCAGTGGTAGAGTACTGTATGCCTTGGGAAACATACCTAAAAATATTCTACAGCCTTTATGACCCTACATGCCATATTTAAATAATATTAATGTATAATGTTTCTATTAATAATGTTTCATTTATTAAATCCGTCTCCACAGCTCTCTATAACCTCCACAACTCACTTTTTCTTTTTTTGGTTAACAGATGCGACATTCCAAACGAACACACTGCCCTGATTGGGATAGCAGAGAAAGCTGGGGTCATGAAAGCTACAGTGGAAGTCACAAACGGAAGAGGAGATCTCACAGTAGTACACAAGAGAACAGGCATTGTAAACCGCATCACCAGTTTAAAGAATCTGATTGGTAAATTACTCTCTACTTAGTAACATTTTAGTCCTAATAGTTTTAATGATTTCTTATTTGTTTATATAGCTTGTATCAAGTGACTGTAGAATGCAGTCAACATTTATTCATTCAAAAAACTCTTATCCATTACTGTTATAGGCTGGCTTCTGTAGTTGCAAAGGCTGTAGCTGCATTTAAACAGTTTCTATCATATATCTGTGTCTGTCTGGGGGTATTGAGACAGTTGATCTGCAAGTGAATAAGAAATATATTCAGGGGATGGGGATGTAGATCATTGGTAGAGGACTCACCTAGCATGTGTGAGTTTGATCCCCACTACCACAGGAAAAAGTAAAGAAAAATATAGTCAGTAGCATGTTGATTTCTAGCTGCCAGTAACATAGTTGGGGAGTTGAGACACACATAAAGTTCAGTAAAGGTAATGAAAGAATGTCCATTGAGTGCTTTTAACCTGTGTGTAGGAGGGTGGTACATAAATTAGGGTGCTCATTAAGTGTTTCAAAAGTGAGGTGCTGGAAGGGGTGGGACAGAGTTTAATCCAGATAAGAAAAGTAACATGTGGATAAGTTAAAGTGCATTGGGGATTAGTCGCTTATATTCTACAGGTTATATTTACAGAATTAAGGCCAATGAATATGTTTGGTATTTTAGTTTACTTATATTCTAAGAACTGTTTTATTTATATACAGGCAGTAGCTAGTAATTTAGGAAAGGTTCTCAAAAATTTACAATAATGTTGAGGTTTTTTTTTTTTTTTGTATTTTTACTGGTGTAAAATTTGGAGGTAATACATTTATATAGAATTAAAGGAATCCTAAAGTTCTAAATATTAAAGGCTAGATGAATAGAGTTTCTTGCACACTCTCTTCCATTAATTTCCCTTTCTCATTTGTTTTGTGTTGGTTTTATGTTTTCTCCTTGTTTGTGCAGATGTTCCATTGGGACTGTTTACCAGATTGCTTTCTAAATTAGCCAGCTGGGGTTACTTTAAAAAACAGTATGTAATTTTTTTCCTCCTCCATGCTAAATAGACTTGTTCTGCTAAACAGTGAGCTTATTTGTAGTCAGTGTAGACTAATCATGCTTTTTTAAACACTGTTACATAAGGGAATGTGGAGGGAGGTTGAATATAGGATTTCAGTGACTAGAGCAAATTGATGTATAGTATAATATAAAAATCATATCTATCCCATTATATTGATAAGTATACAAAATAAGGTTGACATCATAGTAATGATTATTCATAAGTTATTATATATTATGTATGTACAAAGGAAGTGATTTGATTGATTCATGTTTATAGTTAACTACATAAACATAATACCCAGTCAATCTAATTAACCATCAGACCAGTACTTCTTTCTTTGACATTAGCCTCAGACGTATGTGGTGGTAATTGTTGATCATAATCCAGAAAATTATTTTTGAAGGTTAAAAACTTTATGAGTAGTTTTTATAAAACTATAGAAAAAAAATTTAAATCCAGAAAAATGTGAAGAAGGTAACCTTAGTAGGATGTTATAGTGGCCCACTATTTAGATGTAAATTATTATTTGTTTAAAAAGGTTTCACAAATCTTTGCCTCTGATTATTTCTTGAATATAGATTCCAAGAGGCTAAAGGGTATGAACTCTTAAAAGATGATTCTTAAATATTTTCCTTTTCTTAGAAGGTTCATACCAAATTGTACTTCTAAAAAATGCTTCTTCATGTTCCCATTATTTTAACCCTTTGTCACATATATTGCAAAGTGTCTTTTCTTTGTGATTCATCTTTTAGCAGTAGCCTGTGAGTTGGTCTCTCTTCCTACAGGCTTAATCCATTCTGCACACTTATTGAGAAGATGATGTGACTGTAAATACCACTTTTATATCCTTAAATGTCTTTCTATAACAAGGTATCAGGTCTTAAACCAGTTTAGTGTGAATAGGAATCACCTTGGAGGTGTGTTTCAAATGCAGATTTGATTCAATAAGTATGACCCTGAAGCCCAGGAATCTCATTTTTAGTAAGAACTCCTTATTCTAAGTTGTTATTTAATAGACAAACTATTTGAGATACACTCCTTAGCCTGAGCTTTTAATGATATATTTTCAGCCAGAGAATTGCTATATTTCTCAGGGTGAACATTGCTCTTGCTGGAATTGTCTACTTACTATTATTATCATCTGAGTAATACATAGACAAATCCATCTCTAAGCCATTGTGGCTAAAAGTACTTTAAATGTAAAGTGTGATAATATGCCATTTTTCTCCCTTGGAATTTCTTCTACTTTCCCCTTTGTCCATATCCTGGCTTCCCTTTATGGTGAAACTCTGTTCCCATCTTTTTCATGAATTCTTCCCTGACCATTTTAAACAGATTTGAGTTTTTTCCTTTCTCTGACTCTTAAGCACTCACATCCAACCTTTCAATATTTTCTTCATTGTTGGGTTTTGTTTTATTTTTATGTGATGGTCTCAAATTGTTCATTATTTGTTGGCAGGGACTTATATAATTTTTTTTTTTAATTTCCCACAGGACCTGTGTGGAAATAAAAATGAATGCCCCTATCCTCATTAGTTTTTACTGTTTTGAAAGGCTACAGTGAAATATTCACTGGGCACTCAGTGAATATTTGTAAAAATTAAATCAGTCTGTTCATTTTGTTTAACGTGTCCATAAGCCTGTATGATTCTATAGTTTTTGTTTATATAATCTCTCAGCCTTGGTCATTGGTCATTATAGATTGAAAAGGTTCCAGTCTTTTTAGTTTTTCCTCATGATATTGCATCATGCCGTTTTGTTTTTCTATATATTGCTTTTGGATTATCAGCAGCTCTGATTTTATGTAGTATTCTAACTAATGATTGTTTGTGTTTTTTCTGATAGCAAGATTTTGGGATTTTTGTGGGAAGGATGCCTTACAGAACTAGACAGGATATGCTTAATGAGTGTGTACTTCCTAGCTTGTTGTGGAGAGTTCTCCCTGACACTTTCAAAACAGCTAACCTAGACCCCACAATCTTTCCCTAAAATCCTGAGTTGTTTCTCCAGTGGCTAGAACTTAGACTGACTCTAGGGAATAAGAATGGGTCCTACATCTTCCGCCTGAATTGGGTAGTACTAGATGCCAGCCTTGTTTTGGGGTAGTGGTTTTAAGGGTGTTTCTCTCCTTTATTTCTACCTAAACCAGAACTCTGGGGGAAAAAAATGACAGCATATTCTGGGGAACCTAAAGGGGTTGGTGAGGGCATTTTAGGCAACATCTGTCACTCCATTGCTTGTCAGGATTATTTTAGCTAATTTGTCTGACTGGGCAGGTGTCCCCTCTCTCCCTCAGTGCTCCATGTGCATCCCTCTTGAAGCTTCGCACTCTGTTGAAGAGGACACTCATCCCAGGTAGAGAGGGGGACGGGAAACTGGGCCAATTGAATCTCTATGTCCTTTTCTTTCCATCAGATCAAGGCTACTTAACTGGGATCCATTGACTTCCTGAGGTCCATGACCTCTATGAAACTATTTGCCAAGTTTTGTTCATGCATTTGTGTGTTTCTTAGGGAAGAGGGTCCACAACTTTCATCATATTCTCAAAGGGATCTGTAGATCCAAGTACTGTGGCACTAGATAATGATGTTTTCTATCATGTGTTTCTTGTGTGTTTCTCAAGCAGGAATGATGGGAAGTTAGAAATGCAAAGGGAAGTAGGGTGGAGGGACTTATGTAATCCTAGGTAAGCAATCATAGGATCCCTTTCTCGCTTGTGGAACATATCTTGCAGATGTCTTCAGCAGAGTAGGCAGTACTGAAAGTTGTCTGTTTCTCAAGCAGGAATAACAAGGCTAGAAATGCAAAGAAAAGACAGAATAAGTGATGTAGAATAAGTAGTTTGAAAATGTCTCAGTTTTTATCACTAATGTGCATATTATTTAGGGATTTTTAATTTAGTCATCATTAAAATGAGAGGGCTAGAATACATTCAGGGCTCCTTGTATCTCTAATACACCTTTCATGAAAGAATTTTCTGCTAGGATGTCTAAAATGCACTTAACATTAAAAGAGAAAGGAATCCTATTTTGCCTGCCTCTGATTGTGTGTGACTGAGAGAGAAAAGGAAGCTTAGTTTCAGATGCATATAAGACTGACGAGTTCCAGGAGAGTAGTTTGTGAATTTTTTATTTTAATTTTGTCCAGAAGGTAAAGGAGCACTTAGGTAAACACTAAACATAATTTGACTTAAGCTTTTGTTGTTGTTGTTCCTTGCTATGAAGTGCTTGACAGCAATTTTTATAATGGAGAAACATGGACCCATTTGCTTGTTGGTTAAAGTTATTTCTTAAGTTTGTGAGAATAAGTATTATATAAATTTTAACTTGTGAATTTTTTTTCTTTCATTATTTAAATCAGGAATTCTTGTGTGTTTTATTTGACCATTTATTCCAAAATGAAGAGAATGATTTGAAATCCTTTAATGTGTTTGCAGTCATTATTTAGAAGCAAGGTCCTTGAATGAGAGAGATTATCGGGACCGGAGATACGTTGATGAATACAGAAATGACTACTGTGAAGGATATATTCCTAGACATTATCACAGAGACATTGAAAGCGCTTATCGAATCCACTGCAGTAAATCCTCAGTCCGAAGCAGGAGAAGCAGTCCTAAAAGGAAGCGTAATAGACACTGTTCAAGTCATCAGTCACGTTCGGTATGATTGATTTTGTTTTTATTTTGAGTGGATTCTTAATTGTGTGTAAAAGCTCTTAAGGAGCTGATAAGTCTCTAAAAGTTTCTTTATATATGTAATGCTATTTGGATATAATTATTATATTACTTGAATCCTTAAAGGAAACGTCCACATTCTCATAGCTGATCTGTATATTTACTAGCTAGCCCTCACTTGCCCACATTTACTCATTCTACAGACCAGATCATGAGTTTGTTGATTTTAATTATAGAAATTATTTCATTTTTGTGTTTGTATAATATAATCTTATGAAAAATAATGCACCCATTTGTTCTTTCAGTTGAAATATTATTTTACTTTGAAAGAAACCTCTTTCCTAATACAAAATGGAAAGTTGCACTGATACTTAAATGTTGTTAACCTGTGTATAGCATAATCCTTAATACAGTGCATCATTGTCTAACTACATCTATTGAAATTGTGAATATGGGTGCTGAATGGGAAACATATTTTTTTTTTAAAATGGACATCTTCATTGTTTTAATCTGTAAAGTGAATTGCAGTTTTTCTCCCCAACCTTTCTTTGATAGAATTAGCTGTTATTGGATTGAACATTGAAATTAACTAGCCTTTGTTTTCCCCTTTGATTTTAATCATGTATATTTCAGAATATTGCTGAATAAGACAGTTACAACAATCTTGACATTTTAAAACATTTTTCTGACAAACTAGACATCTCAACTCACAGCATATGCTAGTTATAGCAAGAGATTAGTAAATCATGACATTGCATTCTTTAAATTTCAGACTTCAATTAAATCAGTATTTTAAAAAGACAATTGTGTTGTTTTTCTATTGCCACTTTAAGTATCTTATCTGAAAATCTGTTCCTTGCCATGTTTTTCTTCTGTAACATAAACTGTGCCCTGTGAATTTCTGGGGACTGAATTTGAAATTGCTCCTGCCAACTGTTCGTGGCCTGGTGCTTATCTGAATGCCTGAATATCTCCCCGCTGAATGAATTGCGTATTCTGCCCTGAATTCACTCTGATATATTGATTGGCTGGACGATCTTGGTGCTGCCCACTTGCCGTTCCAGAAGAGCCACCGAAGGAAAAGATCCAGGAGTATAGAGGATGATGAGGAGGGTCACCTGATCTGTCAAAGTGGAGACGTTCTAAGAGCAAGATGTATAGAATATTTTTCAACACTTTTTAAACTTTGCAGACAGAATATTTTTAAGAATAGTTTGTCAGCGGGGGGCTAAAGAACTCTTCATTGCTTTTTTGTTTTGTTTTTTGTGGGTTTGTTTGTTCTTTTGTATTTCTTCTTTTCTGTAGAATTTAAATATTTCTACTCTAAAGTTCCAAAATAATCAGTGGAATTTGAGATTAGAGCAAGAAAGATAGCTCTATCTAATTGTTTTTGTAGCAGATGAAAATAAAATAATTTGAGTGCTGAAACATTAGTTATGCTTGTTAGAGATCATTTGAAAATATTCCACACTTAAGCATTCATTGTTTGAATAACTAGTTAATTTATACTTAGTTACTTATACCTCTTTTTCTCTCCCTCACTTTAGATGAAATCGTAGACACTTTGGGTGAAGGGGCCTTTGGCAAAGTTGTAGAATGCATTGATCATGGCATGTAAGTTTATTTTTATATCTTTGAACATTCTGATATTTTTGATGGGAAATCACCCATAATTTAAATGAAGTATGTTTTTAAAGTAGTAGTAGCTACAAGTTTTTCTGATATTCAACATTTCTTTAACCTAGATATAGTTTATTTACCAGGTACGTAGATTTTATGAAGAATGCTGACAAATTCTATCAGATTGAGTTTATTGAAGTTAAAGTGTGTGTTCAAGTGAAGGAGTTTCCCAGAGCTTAGATTGTTGGTCCTCTATTAGGAGAGATTCAGCTACTTTTGGATTGCAGAGACAAAAATATATCTAAATTTTCATAATAGAGTTAACTTTCTAGTCTGCAAAGAAATTATCCTACTTGAGACCTACAGAATAAAGTCCAATTTTTTAAATGAGGCCTACCTACCCGTTTGTGATTTGATGATCCACTCTGCCTCATTTTACCATATTCCTTCAGTACCTCTATTCTGTGGTTTGCCTATGTCTTTGTAACTAAATCTTTTAAAGCACATTTAGTAGAACTGTATATTTTAAATTGACATCAAGTTTTTTGTCATAAATTATGATAGTTGGAAAGGATGTAATTTTCAGCTTATTTTAAATATGAGTATTTTAAAAATAAATCTTTAAATATATTGGAGGCAATCTTAATATTGTAGCCAGTTGATAATGTACTATCATTCATGAACAAACTTTCTTGAATGCATACTTAGGACTGGGGGAGTAGCTCAGCAATCAAGTACTTGTGCAAAACCCTGGGTTCAGTCCTCAGCAACACAAATTTTTCATCCTTGAAGTAATTTCTGTTCCATTGTCCATAAAGAAAATTATCCTAAATTATCTTTTATTATCACCCCATCTTCTCTGCAACAAAAATGTGAACATAAGTTGAATTTTATACTTTGAAATATTTGTAGACTCACAGAACAGTTGCTAAAATAGTTCAATGAATTCCCATATGTCCTTCACCCAGATTCCCCAGAGTGAACATTTGACAATATTTCCTTTATTATCTACATATACATATATTTTCAGATTTTGCCAGCTAATCTTATTCAGATTTCACCAATTGTTCATTAATGGCCTTTTAAATAATTTCCTGAGATTCTCTTGATTATTTAATCAAGGTTTTCTAATTGATCCAAGTACTAACATTACATTTTTTTTTATTCATTAGACATAAAAAGTTTATTGAAGCGTGTCTTGTATTGGGATTGTTGGCTTCTAAAAAAAAATGAATACTGTTTGGCATTCTCTTTTTTTGTTTTTATGGATATAAACACTGAGAAAAAAAGCTTATTGATCATATAATTAAATATATGGGAGTAGGAGTTTTGCCAGTCCCCCCCCCCCTTTCTTTTCTGAGGGTGCTGGTGATTTAACTACCCAGGCTTTGTACATGCTAGGCAAGTAGTGCTCTACCACTGAGCTAGCTACATCCTCAGCCCCAACAGCTGTTTTATGACAATTTTTGGTAAATCTGGAGATACATGCTAAACATCTTAAGGAGAATATTATCAAAAAACATTTAAATGGCTTATCATGCTTCAACTTTATTTAGATCTTGATGAAAGCAATGATTTGGAAACTAGCAAACATGGAAAAAGATTTGCTATCCAGCCAGTAGAAATCATTTGTTTGTTAACCCCAAAGATATCTTACAAGAGGAGGAGATTTTGTTTTCTTTTGTAAAGTAGAGGCACCTAGTGAAAAAGGCTTGAGTGCTAGTTCATCTTCAAGTAGATCGGGTGTAGAACAGAGGCAAGAGGAAGTTGAAGATGTCAAAATATTCATGGCTCTATACAAGTGCCCTTTTGTAAATCCCTGAACCCTATGCTCTTGCTGTTTCTGCATATTTGCATCATAAATATGCTAAGCTAAGAAACATTGTCTTGGCTTTCTGACTTTAGGGTGGTGTCTTTGCCCAAATATTTCATTTCTCTCCCAATTTGATAATCAAAGCTATCTTTCAGGACTCTATACTTTTTTATTGTATAAATAAGATTTTTTTTTTTAAATTTGTCTTTGTTGGGGCTTCACCTGTTCTCTGAAGAACTCCATTAGACTGTATGATGCGTGTAGGAACAAGTCCAATTTTTTTTGTCCCTAAAACGTGTACTGTCTGGCATAGAATAGGTTAGCCTGGTGAATGAGTGAATGTTTTCAACTGCAGCATATTCTGTTATTGGTTTGTGTTCTTATATATATTTATTTACTTTTTTTGTATAAAATCTACGTAAATGTAAACTTTTAGGAACAAACATTAAATTCATAAGTATTAAGGGAATTATTGCTTCATATAAAGTATATTTTGTTTGATTGTATGGAAAAGATGTTGTATAGAATTTGGTGTAATCTAAAAGATGGTTTTAGAAAAATAGCATAGAGGATTAATAATTAAAATCATACTTTAAAGGATAAATGACTTCAGCCCACTGCCATATATTTAGTGTATTCCTCTTAATTTTGTTTTTAAGGGATGGCTTACATGTAGCAGTGAAAATCGTAAAAAATGTAGGCCGTTACCGTGAAGCAGCTCGTTCAGAAATCCAAGTATTGGAGCATTTAAATAGTACAGATCCTAATAGTGTCTTGTAAGTATAAATTGAACTTTGGGCCATTTTATTACGTAAAATAATCACAATTCTGTGAACTAACTTGCTATTTTGATTTATTTTAGCCGATGTGTCCAGATGCTAGAATGGTTTGATCATCATGGTCATGTTTGTATTGTGTTTGAACTGCTGGGACTTAGTACCTATGATTTCATTAAAGAAAACAGCTTTCTGCCATTTCAGATTGATCACATCAGGCAGATGGCGTATCAGATCTGCCAATCAATAAATTGTAAGTATATTTGATAAATTTTTAAAATCAGAAAATTTAAGATTTTTATTATATAAAAAACATTAAAAATTGTCATCAAAATATACATACATACCACAGGTAAAGATGAAACCCTTCTTGATCACCATATCTACTGCTAATTCTCTTTCATCCCTCCCATTTACCAATTCAATTTCTAGGTAAAACTAATAATGTCTTTTTGTTCTCTTTGTAGTTTTGCATCATAATAAATTAACACATACAGATCTGAAACCTGAAAATATTTTATTTGTGAAGTCTGACTATGTAGTCAAATATAATTCTAAAATGGTAAGTAAAAGACTTGCTTTAAGTTATTATCTTTAAAATTTAGCTTAGTTTGGTGATCTTTGCATGAGGAATTTTACTTCTGAGCCCATTATGTTCAATTTTTAATCGCAAAAAAATTAGGTCTCAGAATGTAGTTCAGTGGTAGAACATTATTAGCATAGCCCCTTCTAGGCTTTAAGCTTGATCCTCAGCACCCAGCAGAAAAAAAGAAAGAAAGATTATTTTTGTTCAGTATTTTGAGTAGTGTTATAAAATGTCTTTATTAGTTTTATGTTTTCTCAATTTTGTAGAAACGTGATGAACGCACACTAAAAAACACAGATATTAAAGTTGTTGACTTTGGAAGTGCAACATATGATGATGAACATCACAGTACTTTGGTGTCCACACGGCACTACAGAGCTCCAGAGGTCATTTTGGGTCAGTAGACACCAGACTTCATTATACTGTAATTAAAGAAGAGAGTTTTGTTCTTAATAGCTTTGATTTATGTGGATGGGGTTCATGGCTAAAATGGTAACTTTAGCAATATACAGAAAACATTTTGTTTTTCATTAAAAATGTGTGAACATTACTATAAATATTATTTTCTGAATAATATGAATGTGATACCACTTGTGAAGCATTCCAAAGGGTGATTATTTTTTAATGGGTTTATTAACATAAGAGAGCAGTTTCCATTAGCTAAGTTCATCATAGCATTGTGATTTTGAAATTTTGTAGGTACCCATTTTTATGCCTTCACAAAATTATGGTTCTGGTAAAAATGCTAATGGTTTTATCTGGCAGACTCCAGACGTAGGGTAGATAAAGATCAAGAGGAGAAGAAAGAAACTCTCCTAGTGGAGAGTTTCTTGATGACCACTGATAGGAGAAAGGCTGGAAAAGAAAATGAGTTAAAGTGCAGAGTTCAAAATAAAAAGGAAAAATTTTAAAGTGAAAGATGGGGTTGAGTACTTGAGAAAGTTGCAGGTAAGGGAGAGTTGATATAAGTCTAGAATTGGATTCATTGGCCTCAAAGAAATCTGGAGAGCGTTCCTCAGGGTGGAAGCTGGTGGTGCAGGTTGAAAGGAAGACGTAATCTGGTGCTACGATAGAGGGATGATGTCTTGGTTGTTGATAGTAAACAGGTAAGGCCGGGAAAGGGTGGGAAAAGTGAGTGATGCTAGAATTCCAGAATATTAGAGGTGACTCACCCGAAAATGAGATGATATGCTGCAGAAAGTTACAATCATCTGGGAAAAACCTAGATTGTAGATAAGAGTAGTTAAAGAAAAAAACTTTTATTTGCAGTCCAGGTTATAGCATTTACAGATTCTGGATATGTTAACTATAAGTTAGAATTGGAGTCATTGCCCTTGAGGCAAAGGATCTGGAAATTGTCAGATTAGATTCAAACGATAAGCATTATGAGAATGAACAGAAATGACTAAATCATATTCCTCAAGGCCTTTGAATATATTGGTTTTTTTTTTTTCCTGTGTCTTTAACTTGAGTGTCATAATTGAAATGTTTTTTAAAGTAGATTTATTTATGCATTCTTCTACTAAATGTTTGGGCTTTAAAGGATTAAAATATCCTGTATGGTTTATTATTCTCCTTTCCAGTTGAATCTAGGTCTAAGAAAGATAGGTGTTTTATTCTTTCCAGAATAGTATTGCCATTGGAAAAAAGGAGAAAGTATCATGTACAGCCAGCCTGAAATACATGTATTTCTCCTTTGTGTGAACTTAAGTATTTCTGCTTATAGGTGAAACTGCTTTTAATTCCTATTAGAATTTTTACATAATTTATGTCAAATATTTCTTTTAATAGAAGATGTAAACTCATGTATCAAACTTATGATAATAGATAGGGGATAAGTAATTATATTCTCTGAGGATAATTATAAACCTGTATTTGCACTAATAAAAGGTAAAAATTCCTGAGCCATCCATGAACTCAGTATATAGTGTATAGTTCTCCCCTGTGTAAGCAGTTCAAAGAATATAGAATTGGTAGTTATATTTGGAAAATGTGCTAGTCCCCTTTTATTTTACATAAAATGTCCCCTCCCAATGAGATCATACTGGATAATATTTGATACACAACTTAAAAGTGTAAACCCTAAATTTGTCTATTTTCCCAAATAGACTATTCAAAAGAATTCACCCATATAGGGAAGGACTTATAGAAGATTAAAAATTATTGCATAATAACATTCTTATGTTTTATAGCTTTAGGTTGGTCTCAGCCTTGTGATGTTTGGAGTATAGGTTGCATTCTTATTGAATATTACCTTGGGTTCACAGTCTTTCAGGTATGTATCTAGTAAATTTTATTTAATAATTTACAATGAATTTTAAATGTTGGTTTTAGTTTCCTTATTGGAAAGTTGCCATAGATCACTATTCTTTATTAAAACTTGCATATGCAAATGGTTATCCTTTAGAACCCAATTGAATTAAATACTGTTAGTGAATAGCATAACTCATTTAAATGTGATTGATGTGTCTTTAACACATGGTTTATGTATGGTTGGTTCATCTTGCCTCATGTTCCCATTTTTTAAATTATAGAGCTCTTTCATAAATTTGCATTAGTGGTGACATGGCTAGTTTTAATTCAGCTCTGGTTATGTTGACTATCATATGACCATGAACAAGTCACTTCTTTATTTATAAAAGAATTCAGTAACAAGTGTATTTTACACTAAAAATACAGCTTCCATGATGTCTTAGGCATTTCTAAGTCTTCAGGGAAGTCGTTGAAAAATCATTCCAATGTAATGTGGTGTTTGCTACAATGGAACAATGTAGAAAATGTAGGGAGGCTTCAGGGAGGGTTCCCTGGATTAGAGAAGGAATCATTGAGGAGGTGGGGAGTTCTAGCTAATGCTAGAAGGAAGAATAGGAGCTAGCTAGTCAGAAAACAAGAATGTGACGGGGCCTATAAGGAAGGAGAAATAGATTATGTTCTAGTTAGGGAAGAAAAGTATTTATTGGAGTATTTCCTGTAAATGGGAAAATGAAGACAGATAAGAACTGACAGAAAGGACATATACCTTTGAGAAGGGTATTTGTTTTATCCTTGAAGTCAGTGGTTTCCAAATATGGGCTGGTCCAAAGTGAAAATGATTTTATAGAATTGCCATTCTATCCTTTTATTAGATTAGTTATACCTCTTTTTTTTTTTCATATTAAAATCTCCCTTTTATGAAATGATGATAGTTTTTGCTGGTAGTTAACTTTTATTATTTTAGCTTTTTTTTTTCTTTTCAGTAGTTGATTCTTTCTTTCCCTTTCTTTCTTTCTTTCTTTCTTTCTTTCTTGGGCACTAGGGATTGAATCCAGGGGTGCCTAACCACTGAACCACACCTCCAGCCTTTTTTGTATTTTATATAGAGACAGTTTCACTGAGTGGTTTATACTTACGGCCTTGCCAGGTTGCTGAGGCTGGCTTTGAATTCACAATCCTCCTACCTCAGCCTCCTGAGATGCTGGGATTACAGCTGTGCACTATCATGCCTGGCTTCAGTAGTTGAATTTTTAAAGTTAGAAGTCCTTATTTGGTAAAATAAAAAGTAGGAAACTCTGTTTTGGTTTCCATTTTTTTCTTATAAATTTTTAAGTACATCTGGAATCTAAAAGTCTTGAAACCTTTAGATAATGCAACCATTGGAGAATAAGTAGAGTTGTGGTCAGGATGCTCCGTTGTTCAACTTTGCTTTGTTCGGGGAAGGATTGTGAAGATGTAGTTCAGAACTGTTGAGGTTGACTTTTGAAGTTAAGCAGTACAGAGGCAAGTGAAGCTATGAACAGTTGAGTCATGGAGGTGCTCATTATCACACACATACTAGTTCACTGCTTGTGGGGCACCTCACCAGGCTTCTGTTCCCGTTTGATTTGTAGAAAATCGGTCAAAAAGTACTCTTGAGTTGGTAGATGAGTTTAATGTCTTCAGAACCGTTGTTATCAATCTATTGTAGGAATTGGTGTCTGGTTTTTTTGTAGTAAGTTGTAGAGTCAAGAAAAAGTAAGGTTGAATGCATTCTTTCTTCCCACTGATTTAGTTAAGTAGGTGCTTCAAGTGATTTTATAATTGTAAAGCACTTATAAGGCCTTAAGTGAAATGTATATTATTAACATTAATTTTAAATGGAGAACTAATAATATTTATTCCTGTCATGAATTAATAACGTTTTGAAGGCAGTGTGCTTGACACTATAGTTGGTAGATTTAAAAAGCAATCACACACAACCCTGCTCCCTAAAATGAGGGGTGGCAAACGATGACCATGGTGAATTGTGCCTGATGTTTGTTTGTTTTTTTAAAGATGCTTAAATAAGGGACTATTTGTGAGCAGCCAAGCCTAAAATGTTTATTATGTGGCCTTTAAAGAAAAAAATTGCCATATTCTACTTTATAAAGCCAAAGCTATATCAGTGGAAAGAATATGAGCTTTGTATTGTTTATGGCTCATTCTTCATCATTTATAAGCCACGTGACTTTAAGGTAGTATCTTAACCTCTTTGAACTCATGTTCCCACATGTACAGCTGAGGATTGTTGTGAGAATTATCGGGTATTTTCAGCACCTGAGATTAGTGTTAGTAAGTAGGCTGGCTATTTGTTTGATAATGGAGGTTAACTTTTGTTTAAGCAGCTGATTAAATGAAGAGGTAAGTGGATGTGTAACCGATGTGATTCTGCAATCTGTATACGGGGTAAAAATAGGAGTTCATAACCCACTTGAATCAAATGTATGAAATATGATATGTCAAGAGCTTTGTAATGTTTTGAACAGCCAATAATAAAAATTTTAAAAAAATAAATTAAAAAAATAAATGAAGAGGTAACAGGATTTCTGGTAATCTTCCCCAGTTCTTGAGTTAAACAGTGTGAAAAATACAAATAGTGAAGGAAATTGTTCTGTTTTACATTAAACAAGTTACATGTTGCTCACTATGCAGACATTGTTATTCCGTCTCCAAGACTAGCTTGTTCAGTATTGTTTCAACTTTGGAGAAGTGTGCAGTGTAAATTGTATAGCTGTCTAGTTCTTTTATGTAAGCATCATATTCTTATGTTCTTTTTTAATGTACATGTGGGGAAATAAGAGTGCTAAACTTTCTTTTTCCACATTTTTTAGACTCATGATAGTAAAGAGCATCTGGCCATGATGGAACGAATATTAGGACCCATACCAGCACACATGATTCAGAAAACAAGGTATGTTTAAAGATTAAAGCTCTTCATTGGATGCATGCAATGGCCTCTATTGCAACACAGAAAACTTAACATGGTCATAATGCTTGTTTCAAGGACTGTGGATTTTGAAAAAAATGAAAAAAGAAAATTCTGTGTTAGTGATTACTTAGATTTACGTCTTTTAACCCATTTAAAAAAAATAATTCAGGGATGGGGCTGTAGTTCAGTGGGTAGAGTAACTGCCCATCACATTCAAGACCCTGGGTTCAGTTCCAGTACCACCAAAAAAACAAACTCCAAAACAACAACAAAACAAAAAAAATGGTATTTATGTTATGTTCTTTTAAAAGATGGAGGGTTTTTGTTTTATTTGATTTTTTTTTTAAACTTAACCTTTACATACATGTTTTCCTAAGTTGATGTAAAAATAAAAATAGAGGTGGGAAAGCTTGTTTTTTATACTCATATCAGTCTAAGTTTGAGAATAACATTCCTAAGTTTGATTAACACTATAGTGGTTTGCAAACATATTCACCACAGAAGTCATCTAGGGAGTTATTTACAAGATTTACAGCCCTATTCCAGATCTAGTGAAAGCAG
The DNA here is from genome assembly GCF_964194105.1 of Spermophilus citellus. NCBI lineage: Eukaryota > Metazoa > Chordata > Mammalia > Rodentia > Sciuridae > Spermophilus > Spermophilus citellus. The sequence goes on along the minus strand of NC_138182.1, from coordinate 146,693,346 downwards.
AATTGACAGGAATGGATCCAACAGTGTCTATTTTTAAAGCTGGCATTGTTCCATTATATTTGGGAAAAAATTTAGTTGAAATATTAAAACCCCACAGGTTGGGGGCGGAAAAAGGAAAATACTATATAAAGTGTCGTGCACATTTGTCACTGAGATTTTTTTAATTGTATATAGGTGTTTATATATCTAAAGAAAAAAGGTCATTCTTTAATCTGTCCCCCAGCCCCTTCTGGGGGCAAGGTAAAAATGTAGATCTTTTAGTATTTTATTAATCCAGATTTCTTTTTCCTTCTAGGAAACGGAAGTATTTTCACCATAACCAGCTAGATTGGGATGAACATAGTTCTGCTGGTAGATATGTTAGGAGACGCTGCAAACCATTAAAGGTGAAAGAAAAAAGGATTAAAAGGAAAATAAATTTTCACTATTATTAGTATCTTTTTTAACAAAAATTTTTTCCTCCAGGAATTTATGCTCAGTCATGATGAAGAACATGAGAAGCTTTTTGACCTTGTTCGAAGAATGTTAGAATATGATCCAACTAAAAGAATCACCTTGGACGAAGCATTGCAGCATCCTTTCTTTGACTTATTAAAAAAGAAATGAAATGGAAATCAGTGGTCTTACTATATACTTCTCTAGAAGAGATTACTTTAAGACTGTGTCAGTCAACTAAACATTCTAATATTTTTGTAAACATTAAATTATTTTGTACAGTTAAGTGTATATACTGTATGTTTTGTATCTATAGCAAATTTACCTTGTTAAGCAGTATGGTCTTGATAATGAATGAAATATAAAAGTTGAAATTAATTTTCCTTTTTGAGATTAATTACCATTTTTAAAGGCCTTTGGAATTACCTTTGTGTCCAGTGATAAAGTGATTGGTCTTGTCTTTTGTACATGAAGTTTGACTCTGAAGTGATTTTTTTTTAAGTAAAAGGAAATCTTGATTACTTTATTCTTAAGTGAATATTATTTATATACCTCAAATTTAAAAATTTTCAGTTTTTTCCTGGAATAATTGTACAGGTAATCATTATTACTAACTTAGGTAGGCCTAAATATTGGAAACCAAAACTCATAGAAAATATTCACTATTAGTTTTATTAAATGTAGGTTTTGTATCATTTTATTGGATCAGTGGGGGCAAGTAGGCATTCATGGAAAGTCATTCAGTTTGTCCATTGTGACAGGTTGTTTAATAAAACACCAAGTACATACTTCATTGAAAATTAAAGTCTAATTGGAAAGTCAGCTTGGAAAATCATACTTTTCCAATAACTCTTTGGTGAGTCACAGACATAAAAATAGGACTTCTGATGCCTGAGATTTTTCGTTTTGAGGGATATTTTTGGTGATGCTGAGGATGGAACCCTGGGCTTCATGCATTGCTAGGCAAGCGAGGTTTTAGTTTTTAATGCAAAGTCCTGGAGGAGTCTTGAAATTATTACATTTCCTTATCAAATTAAGTAAATACCTAAACCTAAGCCTACAAGAATTAAGGCTATTATAAGCAGTGTGTGCTTGTGTGTTAATCCTTACTGGGAAAAACAAAAAAGGGTTTTATTAGAAAAAACTTGGGGAAGAGAGCTCTACAGAACTTAATTTGTTTAATGGAGTTTTTGCTTATAGGTATTTTTCTTACTGTGCCTGTTTTCACATAAAAACTAAATGTTACTTAATGTAGTAAACGAAAAATGGCTTTTTGTTCAATCTGCCAGGTTGAAATATTTATCATTATAGAATTCATAATTGGTTATTATGGTACTGGTTGTTTCGTTGAACGTATCCTCATTTCATAAGTGCATTACAGACAGATTTGAATTACATCTGTATATTTTAAACAGAAAATGCCTGGAATTTTCTTGCCTGATAAATACTAAAACCAGGCTAGATTCCCCTAGAGTTAGCATTTACCAGTGTAATGTGTTCAGAAAGTTGACTAGAAATTTTTAGATAAGTTGTAGAGTCATTTAAATAATATTTAGACTTCTGATGGAATCACATACAGTGACATACTCTTCAGAATAGTTGAGCTTTATTTTTTGTTACTTTTTTTTTAAATTTAATTTTTAATTGGTACATTATAATTATACATAATGTGAGGTTCATTAAAACATGATTATACGTACACATAACATCCCAAGTTAGTCTTGTCTGGACAGACCAGATGAGTAAACAGGTATAGGTAGATTAGATTAGCTCACTTGAGTATCTTAGTCTATTTTCTGTTGCTAATAACACAATACCAAACACTGGGTAATCATGAAGAAAAGTGGTTGGTTGATTTCTTGGTTTTTGGTGGGTTTCTGTTTTTTGTGTTTGTTTTGTGTGTGTGTTTTGACTCATTGTCTAGCCCAAGGTCAAGTATCTGCATCTGGTCATGCCCTTCTGCTGGCAAAATCCTAAGAAGGTACAGAGCATCATATGGCAAGAGACCCAGGGACATGCATGTGTGTTGTGAAAATGTTTTTTAAAAGGAGCATTTGGCATTAGCATTTTTTTCTTTAAAAAGTATTTGTCCTGAGGCTAACAGTGTTGCTGTATAGATTAAGATGTTTGCCATCCTTTCTACAGCCCTTCTCCATTGCTACTGTCCTGTCAAAACCTTCTCCCAGCCCATGCTTCATGTTCTTTGGGATCAAATTTCTGCTCCTAATTGCCTTTTTCCTTGTACTTTTGGACTTGGTTTTCTAAAAGCTCCAGGATTTTTTGTTTATTTTATAGTGCTTGGAGTTCACCACTAAAAGTGAAAAGGTTTAGAGTGGTCAGTGTATAAATATGGATCATTTATAATTTAGCTATTTTTCTTAGTAATTTAATATCTGTTTGATGGAACCTCGTCTAGCGTGGTTTTCTCTTTAGATCTTTTTAAAATTGCAGATGAATATGTGGTTTCCATTGCTGCCTGAATACATTCATGGAGTATTATCAGAGTAGATTAATTAAATTGAATCTTGTTAGTAAACTGACAGTAGGAGACAACTACCACTCTGAAGTTTTGTGGTTTTTCATGAAACTGGAATTATTCCAGGTAGTTGGAAGAGCTAGATGCTAGAGAAATTGGAAATGACAGGGCAGAGTCTCCTAATAATTATGACTGAATTGTGACATATAAACTCATACTTGCAAGATTTAGCATTGTGCTTGGTAGTGATATACCAAATTGATGAGTCAATAACTTGATCAGTTTTATTTAGTCATAGTTCTGTGAAATGACTTGGAATGAAATGAAAAGTAATGGTTAATAGCTTTTTTTAAATTTCATTCATATTTTTCTTTACAAGTTGATAGACTTCTATCAAAATGATTTAGATGATATGGCTGTTTTTGAAAGCATGTCATTCTGTTTTAGGTAGGTAGGTAGGTGAATACCAATGTCTTACTTCAACATCCTCGAATGAAGAAAACACTGGCCATCAAGTAGCCTGAGTTTTTAACTCTCTCTTCCAATTTGAAAGTATTGATTTTACAAAATATGGTGCAAATATTTTTAAGATACACAGCCAGTATTTGGTTAACAAGCTATGTTTTCAGATAATAAATTTTAGAAGAATTTATTATGACCAATAGTAGCCAGCCACTGTAGGTTTAGTAGAATGTATGTTTACAAACTAATGGAAACAACTTCTAAAAAAAAAGATTTTTGATCATTTGAAGTTGCTGTCTCCAGCTAATTTCCAATAATTCTTAATGTAGGTTTTATTTGGGTAGTTGATTGGTCTTGTTTTATGAGATTTTTAGGAAAGGTAATATAATGCTCAAAAATCAAGTTTAGTTTTAACTGTCAATCCAGCCTTTTGCAGTGTGATTAAAAGTAGAAATCTCCCTGATATGAATAGATTTTAATATAAGTCATTTGGGGAAGTTGGCTAGTTCTATAACAAGTGATTTTTCAAAATACACAAAAGTATTACAATGAAACACTATATTTCCCAGCTTCAAAAATTAAACACATTTTTTTATGTCTCAGGTCTCTTAATCACTTTGTACCTTTTCCTCCCCATTCTATTTTATTGCTTATAAAACTGGGTCATTTGTCTTAGAGAATTAACCGTATTCAATTATTTTATCATAGTGACATGCATTCATCTAATCCCCATTTATCCTGTAAACTGGCACCTGTCATCAATGAATGCTGAAACTGTTAAGAGAAAAATTGTTGAAGTACTTCATGGAAGGAGCAGGCTGTCATCAAGCTTGCCTTCATTTCTTACCTTTCAGCTAATTCTTTCGGGTAGCAAATTGGTATATTGAAAGAGATCAGATTTTTTTCCATCACGGTTCAAACTTTAGTGGAAGGTGTTTTCTGTCCTTGGGAATAAGTGGTTGAGTACTTCAGCTTATTTACTTTGGATTACTTAGAGGTAATATCTGTTTATAGTGTGATTAAAACCATCTAGCAGATAATCTGATGTTTGATAGTCCCATTAATAGCAGTTACTTCTTTTTTATGATTTTGTTGTTGTTATTGAGAGGTTTTAGGTAAGGGGGATGAAACCCAGAAGTACTGTACCACTGAGCTACTTCACAGCCCTTTTTATTTTTTAAATTTTGAGACAGGGTCTCACTTATTAGGTTACTGAGCCTGTGCTCAAACTTGAAATCCTCCTGCCTCAGCCAATTTGCTGTGATTGCAGATATGTGCCATCATGCCTGACTAGTTACTGTTTATAAATGCTTTAACTCGGACAACTTTTTAGTTTTTTTTTTTAATTTTCCTAATAATGTTAATCATTCTCTTTATGATGTCAGGAATTACTGTTATTATCAAGAATTCCATTTTTTATCTCAACATTATCATTAAACATTTTTTCTTTTGGGGGGAATTGAACCCAGTGCCTTGTGTTCTACCATTAAAAACGAACTATGGTTCCTTTTTAAATTTTATTTTGAGACAGGATCTTGCTAAATTGCACATGCTGACCTCAAACTTGTGATCCTCCTGCCTCAGCTTTGTGAGAAACTGGGATTATAGGCATGCACTGGTGTGTGTCCAGCTCATAGTTGTGGTGTTTCACTGAAACTGGTAGGGGTTTAGAATTTTTCAAAGAAATTTGTTTTTAACAAGAGTGTATACTGTTGATGCATTTTCCTACATTCATTCCTGGTGTTTGGTTTTAGGCCTAAGGAAAGATTAATTAAGAAGACTAAACCAGGGGCTGGGGATGTGGCTCAAGCGGTAGCGTGCTCGCCTGGCATGTGCGGGGTGCTGGGTTCAATCCTCAACACCACATAAAAATAAAGATGTTGTGTCTGCCGAAAACTAAAAAATATTAAAAAATTCATTCTCTCTCTCTAAAAAAAAAAAAAAAAAAAAAAAAAAGACTAAGCCACCCTAAATATCTTGAGGCTGGAACCCCATATGGATAGTTCTTTCAGATACTGTTAATGGTGGTCAGTACAATGAGATTAAGTAAAGATTGAAGATTTGGGGTTGGGAGGATGCCTTCCCTCCACCCAGGTGACTTAAATTTTTTCTATTATATATATAGTTTTAAATTTGAAAAAAAATCCAGTGTTAAATTTTGAAAGTGCTTGCATGTAATTAAAAGACAGCATGGGCAAGTACAGTTTTGAGGATGAATGGCTTATGTGATTTGGAGAGGATCTCATTGATAGGGAAATTTAATTTTTAAAAATCTTGAGATTTTTACCTTATGCTTTTCAGAGCACTTTAGAAACAAGTATCAACAACCACATACCTGAGAACAGTGTGGTTTGCTTGCCTATAGAATCAGTTGAATTCAGACCTTGGTACCATGTGTATGTTATTAAGTACTGTATTCTCTCTAGTATCCTCATCTATGAATTGGAGAAATAATACTTAACTTTCTGAAAGTAGTTGTGAGGAGCAAATGAAATAATTTACATGAAGTGCTGATGGTAATTATTTTTCACCATTTCTTGTTCCCTCTTTAGTAATTTTTTTTAGCTATAGATGGACACAATACTTTTATTTTGTTTGTTTATATTTATGTGGTACTGAGGATCAAACCCAGTGCCTCGCCACATGATAGGCAAGTGCTGTACCACTGAGCTGCAACCGCAGCCCCCCACTATATTCTTTGCAGTATTCTATAGTTTAAAAAATATTTTCCTGTTAGCCCTATAGGAACAATTATAAATGACTGCAAATAAGAGATCATTATTTTAATGTTAGCATAGTATGTCTTTTTCTATCTTAACTGGGTTTAGACTATATTTAATGTGATTATTGATCTAGGTGGCTCTAGATTCACTATTTTGCTATTTCAGGTTTGTCCTATTCTTTGTTTCGTTTCCCTCTTTTTCTATCTTATTTTTTTCATGATTCCCATTTTATCACTTTTGGTGATTTATTAGCTGTAACTATTGTGTGTGTTTAGCAATCACTTTAGAGTGTAGTACACAACTTTATCACAGTACACTTTTAAGTGACATTATACAATTTCACATATAAGAATCGCACAATAGTAAACTACCATTTCTTCTTTCCTGATACTATTGTCTTATATTTTACTTAGCTATATATTAAAGACCCACAAAACATTTGTTATTTTTGCTTTAAGCCACTGATTATCTTTCAGTGAGAAATTTCTGGTGCTTTTCAGTCCTTTGTATAAACTCATATTTTCCTCTAATATGGTGTTCCTTCTGTGTGAATTGCTTCCATAAACTACTTTTTTTGTGTGGGTCCAATGGTGATGAATTCTTCCATCCTTTTTTGCATGTTTGAGAGTCTAGAAGCCTTTGTTTCTTGAAAGATATATTTGCTAGATATAGAATTCTAGTTTGACAAAATATGTTGCTTTCCTATATTCTGGGTTGCATTGCTTCCAACAAGAAATTGCTATTTTCATTTTTTCTGTATGCTTTTTTCTCTAGTTGCTTTAAGTTTTTTTTAATCTTTATTTAACCACTCATTTCAAGCAATTTATAATGTGCCTGCATTGTGTAGTTGTCTTTGTGTTTTTGTGCCTCCGTTCCTTAAACTTCTTGAATTCATAAGTTTATTATCATATTTGGAAAATTAATTTTTAGCCATTCAGAATTTTTATGCCCTCTAGGCACTTGAGTTATGTGTTTATTAGTCCCTTTGAAATTATTGTACAACTCACTGATGCTCTGTGTTTTTGTTTTTTATGTTTTGCATTATTTTCCTCTCTTTCATTTTGATTCTTTTGCTGTATTTTCAGGTTTATTAATCTTTCTATAGTGTCTAGTCTGCCTTTAATCCCATCCAGTGTATTTTTTTTCCACTTTAAATGTAATTTTTATTTTTTAAAAATTTTTATTGTTGGTTGTTCAAAACATTATATAGTTCTTGACATATCATATTTCACACATTTGATTCAAGTGGGTTATGAACTCCCATTTTTACCCCGTATACAGATTGCAGAATCATATCGGTTACACATCCACTGTTTCCATCCAGTGTATTTTTCATCTCAAACATTCTCTAGAATTTTATTGTGTTTTTTAAATCTTTCGTGTCTCTACTTGACATTTTCAATCTTTCCTCTAGTTCTTTGAACATACGAATATAGTTATAGTTTAATACCTTTGTCTAATTCTCTGTCATTTCTAGATTGGTTTTGACCAGTTGCTCTTCTATTCCGGGTCATATTTTCTTACATTCCTGGTAATTTTGCATCTTGTTTTACTCTATTTTATATCCTTGTAAACTTTATTTCTATTATGAACATGGTTAAGTTATTTCAATCAGTTTGATTTTTTCAGGCTTTAGTTTTAAGCTTTGTTAGGCAATGTTTATTTAGTGTAGGGCTAGTTTTTCCCTCTACTACTTAGTCAGAAACTTTGAGTACTCCACCTGATACCCTCTGAATTATCAGATTTTTCACACTGGCCTTTTGTTAGTTGTGGGTTTGTTTCCACTCAGGATTACAGTCCTCCTTTGGCGTGGTTTCTAACTCCATAGTGGCTGTCCTCCAGTTGTCTGCTCTGCAACTACTAATGGCTTTGGCCTTCATAAACTCACAGCTTTCTCTCTGCTTTAGGTCAGCTGCTTGGGACCCTTCCCTGTGCTTAGCCTGATAAGAGCATCCTTGGGTTCACTTTGTTTCCCATCTCCCAAGGATCACTGTCCTTATTGTTGCTTGATAGCCAGTGTCTCAAAAACTGCCATTTTATACAGTTAGTTTTCTGTTTGTTTCAGACAGGAGGGTAAATTTGGCTGGTCCCTGTCAATATCTGAATTTTAAAAACTGAACACAGAGAGTCAGAAGGTAGTTAATTTGCTTCCGATAAATACACTGAGTTGCTAGTAAGAGCCAGGCTGAAATTAAGGCACCAAGTGAAGAGCTGGTGATTTTCCCTATGTAACAATTTCCCTCATATAATTAGTTTATTCCTTAAAACCTTATAGTTTATTTTTATTTTATTTTATTTTTTTGCTGGAAATACTTACAGATTACATACCCCTGCCTTCTTGAACAGCATATTGAACATATTTAAACTTTGTCATTATTGACTTTATTTATGGTATTCTGCCATGGTTATTAATCCTATCTCACCCAAATCCCTATTTTGTAAAATATTCTTTAGTGCTCTTGTATTGAAGATTCTGAGTCCTTGTCTATATCTTTTCCTTCTAGGATCACAACTTGCACATGTAAGAGTGATTTCTTTCTTGCCTTTTAAAATGAGTTGGGGGCAGTAGGCATTTTTCATCTTAATGCATTTATTGAGCACTGACTCTGTGCCAGATAGTGTTCTGTTCTTTGAGAAGACAATGGTGAATGACAAGGGGATATGGTTAAAAGGTAACTTCAATGATAAATGCTCCAACTATGTGCCAGATAGTGTTCTGTTCTTTGAGAAGACAGTGGTGAATAAAGAGTATGTGGTTAAAAGGTAACTTCAGTGATAAATACCCCCATTCCCTAATCAGTCCTTCTGCGGAGAACTAAAGATAGAAGCACCTTCAATTAGGCAGTTTGGGAAGGAAGGCCTTTGTGACAAGAGGCTGAAGACCTGGAGACCTTGACCTGAAGGATAAGGAGGAACTTGCTATTCAAAGATTAGGGAGGAGGATAATCCAGAAGGCGAGGTAGCAGGGAAGAGCAAAGGCCCAACCGTCTAATGAGCTTGGTTTGTTCAGTACACAGAAGCCTCTGGAATACAGTGAACAGTACAGGCACTAACATTAACATAGGTTTCTTTTTTTAATAAGGACAATTTACATGTGTTTATAGTAAGAATGAGTACTAACTTGTAATATGATGTTAGTCCCTTCAATGAGTAGATGATCAAGTTTGCTTAACAGGTACTTCACAGATTATTTATTGACCATACACTCAATTTTAGCATAAGGCCAAGACTGTATAACCATCCAACCATAACCCCAATTTATGCAAGGCCACAGCTACAAAGTTGCAGATGTGAGATGCCAACCACCTTCTGTTTCTTATCAAGCAATTTCTAGGGTACCTTTGCCCTCAAGGAAGCAGGAGGAACCTGTTAGCTGTAGGCTTCAACAGTTTGAGAGAGAAGTAATCCATCTGCAAAAAAATAAGATATCCAGAAAAATGAGAAAGAAGAGAGAGACATCTTTTTCTAAAAGACAATCTCAGAGTTGGTGGTTAATTGGATACCAGAGGAGTTGCTTGGGACCCATTTTGGGCTATAAATGTGCCTGATAGAACTGCCAGGAAGCAGAAAGCCTTCCTCTCCTCTCCTGCCAAGACTGGGCCACTTCTGCAAGTAAGTTTTATTCTCTTCTCTGGACACAACTGTATCCAGAGCTTTTCTGCCTTAACTCCATGATGTAAATATGCAGCACGATGGCAGTTCAGGTTAAATATGACACATACTAGATGATTATTTTTGGCTGAGTTATGTTTCTACCGCAAAATTAAGTCATCGAGTTCAGAAGCTGGAGTTCCTTTCCACATCTTTTCTCATTTGTCATATAGTCTGTTCTCAACTAACTTCTCCCCTTGGGTCAGAAACAAAGTCTTCTCATCTTGTTTCTAGCACCATACCTGACCTATAATACATGGTGAGAGAATTAAGATTCTAACAGGCATCTTTCTCTTTGTCTCAATCTGGATTCTGACTGCGTCTCTAAATGCCAATCTGCAGACGTCTCTTTTGGCCGCCAAGCGGCGCTAAGCCACCATCTAGGACCGAACCACTGTTTTCCTCAGGATTTGGAGTTTGAACTTTTATTTAAAAGTGTCCGAAAGGTTAAATCACAAAAGTTTAGGTGAATGCTCCCAAGGCACAATTGGCGCTCCAGAATGAGTGGGCTGCAGAAGACGCACTGACTCTCTGGACGCATGTCGTACTCTTGGGGATCGCTGTGGAGACCATGGCCTGGAAGTCACAAAGGCGCTCACGCCGGGATGTTTGTAACCCGGCGCCCGGGCCAGGTGAGGGCTGAGGGCGCGCTTCGCACTGGGTCAGTCTGGCTCACCCGAATGGCTCTCCAGAGCTGACTCCCTTCTCGCCCCCGCCCCTCGCCGAGGGAGAACGACCAGGCCGCTCCTCCCCTGGGTGGGTCCCGGCTCCTTTTCTGGCAGGGTCTATTTGCATAGAGGAAACTGTCCAAAGTAGCCGCTGTGGAGGAGCTGGCGAGGAGAAGGGGGCGTGCGCCGCGATCCGCTACTACACGAAGGCCAAGCCCCGCGCTGGGACGTCCTAGTGCCTCGGGCTCTCCTGTGCGCTCAGTCTGCTGCCCCAGTTCTGCGCGGTACCCTCGGAGAGCCCTCGTGCGACAAGCGCGCCATGAGCCTAGGCGAGCGCGCCGGTGGTGGCGGCAGCGGCGACGACGCGCAGAAGAGCAGCCCCGCTGGGAGTGGAGGCGGAGGGCGCCCCGCGACGACCGCCGGGTCGCGGGCGGTGAGCGCGTTGTGCCTGCTGCTCTCCATGGGCTCGGCGGCCGCCTGCCTGCTGCTGGGCGCCCAGGCAGCCGCGCTGCAGGGCCGGGTGTCGGCGCTCGAGGAAGAGCGGGAGCTCCTGCGGCGCTCGGGGCCGCCGGGCACCCTGGACGCCTGGGCCGAGCCGCACCTGGAGCGCCTGCTGCGCGAGGTGAGGCGCTCGGGAGCGGGGCAGGGGTGGTCCCACCGGAATCCGGGGACGGGGGAGCTGGGGGAAGGTCAGTGCTCCGAGAGCCAGGGGCGACGTGTCTGTTGCCCTGGGGAGGGGTCGCCCTGGGGCTGGGCGCTGTAGAGGACATCTAGGAGGCCCACATCGGGATGGAGACTGGGGCTACCGACCCAGAGTGGTCCTGCTGTCTTTGCTCCCTCCTCAGAGTCTTTTGCCAGTGTTTGCGGATAGGGGGAAAGAAAGCCAAAAGAACCGTTTAGGGGAACAGGAGGGGAAGGGAAAATTAAGACCACAGACTTGGAGTAACTATCCTGGGAGCTGGTCTTCTCAGCTGTGTGCACTCGGACACAGTACTTCCCGCCTGCGGTGGAGAGCCCCAGATAATGACAAGGCTCACGCTGGAAGTGTCCGCAGACTCTAGTTCCCATCACTGGTCTACCTGAAGCAGCCGGTGGCCACAGTAGAGGGAAACTTCAGACAAGCTTCAGGGTCTTGGAGGGGTCGCATTAGTCCTAGGTGCTAACTAAAGTTTGGAAACTAAAGTTTGGAAGCAGTTCCATCCTGGATATGCTGTGCCCCCAGGCTGCCGTGACTGAGGGCGGTATCCACATTAGCTGGGTAGGTTGAGGGGAAGTAAAAACAAGGCCCGACATCTGCATTCTGGTTTCGAGTGATGCCACCTGAGCAGTGGGGACACATCACATCCTGAGTTGTCACACCTGCAATGCGAATTTGATCCATCCCCCAACCCCAGGTTGGTAATGTCCAGTGAGTCTCTGAGATTCGTCTAAAGAGTTAGGATTGCTGTCTTCAGAGCAGGAGCCACATTTGGGACCTCAAAGTTGGTTTTAGTTTCCGAGTTTGGTGCATTATTTCTCCCCATAGAACAGGAACAGGCACCAATGCACTGGCCAGAGCTGCTTTTGGCCTTGCCATCTCCCCTGCCTGAGTGGACTCTTCCTCTTGGGAAGGGTGGCTACCCAAGATCCCAAAGGACATCCTCAAGTGCTGTAGGAAATGAGGCAAGTGTTTCACGGTAGAGGACAGGGAGGGCAGGCCTGTTACCACCAATTCCCTAAACCATAGCCTACTGTGATCCTTACTAATATGTCACACTGTGTAGAGCTGGAGGTGTAGCTTGGTGGTAGAGTGCTTCTTTAGCTTGAGCGAGGCCCTGGGTTCCATCCACACCATCAAACATATATTGCACTCTGTATCCATTGTCAAGTTAATCTGGCATCGTAGGGAGAATGGAAGAACACATATCATACCTCCTTGTTCACCACACCTATTTCTTAGTCTCTTTAAGCCAGTTTTACATCTCTTTTACTTGATTCTGGGCAAAATTGCTGTTTCCTGAAATGATTTCCTCTCTTCCCCCTTGAAAGTGCCTACAGGCTTCAAAAATTTCCCCAAACCCTGCTGGCAACTCCTGGCAGTGGTTTTATAATTGCTGTCTATTATCTTTTGGCAAATCCCTAGAGACCAGGGTGTTGAATTGATTTATGGAGGGCCCGTAAAGTTTCTACCTGTGAAGGCTATAACTGCAGCTGTTCTTTCTACCATGAGGCCCTGCGGACTTAGTAAAAATAAACCGCAAGCCCTTATTGAGTAAATCAGAAGGCCTGGTAAAACCTTAAGAGGAACTTAACAAATTATGTCTGTACTAATAGGGATGGGGGGTCTTGGGAAAGTAGCCACTGCTCAGAAATGTTGATTCTTTAGTCCTGAACTTCAGCGGGGAAAGACTACTTCATTACACTTCTGCCAGAATGTCACTTGGGTGGACTGTGGTGATTGAATAATGATTTAGAGGACAGAGATGGTTTAGTGGACAGAGCTCAGCTGCCCTCTCCTCCTCCTCCTCTCCCTCCTCCTTCTTTCTCCACCTACTATCCCCTCCCCTTCTCTCCTCCCTTTTTTCCTTTCTTTCTTTTCCCCCTCTCTCTCTCTACCACTCTTGATTAGAAAGGCAAAGGGAAATTTTAGAATCCTGAGATTCCCACTCAAGATTTTGCTATACCCTTGGACACATCATACTACTAACTATGCAGAGTTCAGTATCTGGGGTACTTGTGTTGTGCTTGCCCACCTTGCCCTGCCAGTGGAGAGTCAGAGATGGCTCCATGTGGATGCCAGTTGGTATTGAGCTTCTAGTTGTTGAGGTGTCCCCCATGAGAGGGCATCTCTCTTTCTGGACATCAATCAATTCTTGCTACTAGCTATGCTTCTTGTAAATGTCGCTGGATGGGAAATGTACACAGCTTCATGACAGTGAGTTCCCTGGCTGAGATGAGGGTACAGTGAGAGGCCCATTATGGGGAACCAGTAATTGGCTTTAAATAGATGTGTAGTTACTTCTTTGAACTGCTAGATACAAAGGATAACTAAATATCAAACTAAAAATCTGTAAGGGAAGAATGTTTGTACTTGAACTTTTTTTTTTCTAAGCTCAGATTTGTTCTCAGTGCAGCCTCTTCTAAGTCAGTGCCGAAGCGATTATGTGTGAAGGTGCCTGTGGCTTGTTTTTTATTTTCAGAGTATCAAAGGCAGAAACCCTGCCCAAATTTTAAAAAAAAATCCTTGCCAACCACACACAACTTTAATGTCAGGAAAAAGAAAAGAAAGCCAACAAAAGCCACTGTTAGGAGGAGACCCACTCTCCTTGTTCCCTTGGGAACAGAACTGTGACATAAATTTTTCTGGGACTGGCTGATGTGCCTGATAATGTAGATACAGAAGCTACAGAAAAGAAATATTCTTGTTATTGCTTGATTATTAAAGACCCTTCCCATGGAACAGAAGGGAATAAATAGTTTTTAGGATATAAACACAAAATTTCTGAGCAAGATCCATTCCTGATAGTGTCTTCAGTGTAATTTGAAAATATGGATATAAAACAAACATTTGCTATTTCACTATGAAAGTGCTGGTAAGTAGGTTGCCTAATTAATCAGTCTTCTAGTTACTGTGTTACAAAACTAACACAAAAAGTGTTACAAAAGCTTAGGCTTTAAAGTGCATAGCTTTTATATTACAGTAAAAAAATTTAATGCAAGGATTAAAGAAATATTTAGTTGTATTCAGAGGAGACCATTTCCAGCTTACAATGGATTTATTGTTGGCTGTTGGCCTTCCATTGTCCAGACCAATCAGTTTGAAAACAAGAAAAGCCCAGAGACTGGGAATAAAATAAAAGTGCTTTCCTTCCCTACCATCAACTATGTATATTAGTGAAGTTTCTATCAAACTCAAAATCAGTTGTAGCCTTTCCAGCCTTTGTAGCAGTGTATCTACTTGTCAGGACAGCTCTGTGGTGTCCATTCTAATAAAGATGACTATTTTTAAATCCCTGCACAACTAGAGATAGAATGTAAATCATAACTACTTTTGTTTCTTTGGCATTTCTTGGCTCCCAAACCAAAAGAAAAAAAGAAAAAAAAGTTTCCTTCCAATTACTTTCTGGCATGCTTACTTTCTCTCTCCACTCTTTTCTTGCCTTAAATTTTTTTTTTATTTTAAAGGCCACAGTTTGGAAGAGCTTTATAATAATAGCAGCATGTGTAGAACAGGCCAACTGTTGGTGTGTTCTTTTCAGTTTTTGGAATTTTTGAGTTGGATGTTTCCACATTGGCTCTGAAGATTCAAGGCACAGCTCCTGAACTGGAGGACACCGTGAGCTGAGTGAATTCCTAACCAGGAGGCAGAGCAGGGCAGAGCAGATGCAGCTTCTCATCAGCTGGGGAGAGTTTCAGATCTGTCCCACTAGTTAGAGCTGTCATCTAGCCTCTTCAGCTTCCTGAGCCTCAGCTTCCTCCTCTATATGGTGGTTACCAGTCGTCACTGGTATTTCATTATAGTAATGGGAAATGAACTAGTACAGTCAATGTATATATTTTTGATGGCAGGTAATGGAATATCTGAGTGTGGTTGCTTAAACATGACAGTCACTGAATTGTATAAGAAAAGCCTGGAAGAAAGTCAAGATATCTTGCGTTAGTTCAATGACTTGGTCACACCCGGGTGACAGATTGCATCTGCCATTCTCTTGTCCTTTCCTCATGAATGCAAGATGGCTGCTGTAGCTCCACACATGTGTCTTTAAACCAGAATAGCCAAGGTTGGGAAGGGACAAAGGAAAAAGCTTTTTGTGAAACTTTTTCTTTTATTTAAATCAGGGGGGAAAACTTTCCCATCATCTTTCTGTAGAATTCTCTTATAGCCATCAGCCCAAACTAGGTCACATGGTCACCACCCTTTCACTGGCAAGGGTAATGGGGTTGCCAATAAAGAGGCTTTGGCCAATCTTGATTCATCGCCTGAGGCTGGGCACATTGCCACTGGAATAGAATTGAGGCTTTGTTAGGAAAGAAGACTGGGAATGGCTATTGGGGAGCAACCAAGAGTGTCAGCCAGGTCCTACAGAATGCTGTCACTACTGTCACTCCAGGGGAGGACAAGATGTCCTCCAAGGAGAAACGAGTCAATGACGAGGAGGCAGTCATTTTTTGTCCTGTCAATTTTAACAAGTACGTTTTCCTTTCACTTTGGTGTTTCCCAAACTCCACACTTTGGGAACACTCTCCAACCACAAAATTGATGTCTCTTTCAAGATTCTTCTATCCACATCCAGCTCTGCCTCCAGATATAGTTGAAGTTTGAGATTCTCTCTGGCACAATCCTAGTCTTTATAGTTGTATTTGTTCATTCTCTGTTTCTATAAAGAGATACTTGGGGCTGGGCCATTTATCAAGAAAAGAGGTTTAGTTAGCTCACAGTTTTGAGAGGTAAAGTCCAAACAGCATGGTGCAGGCTCTGGTGAGGACCCTCCTGACTATGTCACATAATGATGGATGGCATTACAAAGTTAAGAATGCATACAAGTGGGCGGGATTATTTAATGAGACCAGAAGTCAGAGCAGGCAGGGGTTCTTGACATAAGAACCAACTCAGGGGTCCCATGAAATACTCTAATTCCTCCCAGGTTTACTGCCTCCAATAACTTAAAGACTTCCCACCAGATTCCACCCTTTAAAGGTCCTATCTCCTCCTAATGTTAGCACAGACCAAGCTTCCAACACTTGGGGGACAAACTACATCTGAATCATATGACCTTTAACCCTTGGGTGGATGCTGTTCTGACCTCAAAGTGACTGGCTAGAGTGGCCCCACACTGAGAGTGGCACTCCAGGGCTCTGAAATCTAACTTTTTTCTGGCATATGCAGGGAATAATAATATTTCACATCACTCTGCTGGAAGTAGAAAGGCTACTCAGATGGAGAAAACTGATGCAGCCCCTCCAAGCACCGAGGAGATCAGTTGACCCAGAACTCATGCATGGAGCACCTGTGCCTGGACAGCACTGCTTCCCCCTCAGCCCTGCCCCTCCCAGTCATGGGTCTCCTTGGCTGTCTCTGTAGCTGATGTCACTGCAGACTTCAAATCCCCTTCCAGAGCGTGTGCAGTTAAGATCATGGTCCCCAGAACAGGGAGGATGTCCTTCTCATTGGATTCAGCCTTTCTGGATGCCTTTGGGCCTTTGTACCTTCATACAACAATGTGGCAGGCCCACCCCTCTGAGGACCTTGGATTTCAAAGGGAATTGATGGCTTGAGTAACCAGGAAGCCCAGGTGAATGTCTTCTGGACCCTCTTGTATTGGCTCCATATTTCTCAAGAATGTCCTCGTTCTTCCCATGAGGTGCCTGAGAAGCTCCTAGAGTCTCCAAATTCATATTCATAGCTTTAGAGTTTCTCTTTTCCAACTGTCCTGACAGAAGTCACCTAATTCTCTCTGTTGGTCCAATATGAATTACCTGTGTGCATCACTAAGACCAGACAGACAGCCTCTCTGACCAGCCAGGTTCAGGGGTGTGTGTGTGTGTGTGTGTGTGTGTGTGTGTGCGCGCGCGCGTGCGCACTGAAGGGACTGAGAAGTAGAGGATGTGCCCAAAGGCAATTCAGTTTTGTTTTGTGCATTGCTGAGGACCAAACCCAGGACTCACACGTGTTATGCAAGTGCTCTACCATGGAGCTCCATCCCAGCCCCCAAAGGACAATTCCAAGTGCTGTTATTAGAAGAAGGGAGAGAGAAAAACCAATAGGTAACCATCCAAGAAATAATAAGAGAGAGGTTAGAACCATGCTCTGGAAAAACCCACCTCCATGGCTCAAAATCCAGCAAAAGGACTTTTTATCTACTGGGATATGCAATAGGGCTCTTTTTCCATAAAGGTTCATGTATGTAGGTAAATTTGGGTTTATCTGTGGCAATACTGAAATCTGTACTTCCCTCTGGATTAATGAGCTTACAAAATGTGAGCTTTCCATGTTACAGGATCATTCAAAATCTTAAAAATTGCCTGCAACAACCTTATGAGACAAGACCGGTTATGGCTGTTTCACAGAAATGTCACAGAGGTGAACGTTCAGGGCACACAGGACCAGGCCTGGGCTCCCTTGGGGTTTGCAGGGTGCCTTGCAAGAGAGCATAAGAAGGACATTTGCATCCACTGTCCCTTTGTGTGAGTTCTGTGTCCAGCCTAGGGCAGTGTGCCTGGGCTCACATGAGGGCCACCTGCTCTGGAGATCCCTATTCCTTGACCCATTGCCATTGGCCTCTCAGGCAGTGTTCTCCAGAGGAGCAGACTCTAGTCTTCTGGCTAATTGAGGAATCTTGGGGGGAATCTCAAATCCCAGGGAACAATGAGATGCATGTGGCTGGGAGGCCGCCACAGCCTTGCCTGGCACCATCTGCTTTCGTGACTTTTGGGGACCTGAGTTTGGAATAGGAAAATGCTTCAGGGTGAAGGAGGAAAGTTCAGGGTGAGGAGTCAGAGGCCACCACCGCCCATGGGCTGTGTGGCCCAGACAGGTTGTCCCACCCCGCAGTTCTCTGGTTGGGAGGAAGGGCTCATACTCAGACTCGTCCAGAGAAGCCGAGATACAGAGTAAAAAAGGGAGGGCTTAGTGGAAATAGTCACTGCAGCAGAGGATGAGTTCTGTTGCAAAAAAAGAAATGACTCCATGACACTCCAGAAAAGAATGATTTAATGATACCAGTTAAAGCTCAGCAAGGCCAGCTTTATTTAGGGCCAGCCTAATAGGTAGTGGGGTTTTGCAGTGGGAGAAAGACTGGGCACAACTCCAAATCCAGCATGGGCAGTGGGGATTTAAAGCAGAAGAGCAGGGGGTAGCTTAGTAGATGGAGAATGACTAAGAGGAACCTCAGGGGCCAGGGGGATTCTGGCTAAACCGACTTAACAGGCTGTGTGTGTACGCGTGTGCGTGCACATATGTGCATGCGTGTGATGCTGGGAATGGAACCCAGGGCCTCAAGCACACTAGACAAAAGGCTCTACCACTGAGTCACTACCCTGCCTGCTAACAGGATTCTTGCTGAAGACAGATCAGGGTGGACCTCAGCTGGGTGTGGGGGGTGTTTTAGTTTGGATCTTGAGTGTCCCCCAAAGGCCCATGTGTTGAGACCTTGGTTGCCAGTCTGCAGTGCTATTGGAAGGTGGTGGAACCTTTAGGAGGTGGGGCCTAGTGGAAGGAAGTTAGGTCATTGGGGGCATGCCCTTGAAGGGGATATGGGCCCCCAGCCCCTTCTTGTCTCTTTCTCTTTGCTTCTTGGCTGCCACAAGGTTAATAGACCTCCACTATGTGTCCCCACCATGACATACTCTACTGCCACAGGCCCAAAAGCAATAGGGCCAAGTGACCATCGACTGAAACTTCCAAAACCATGAGCCAAAATAAACCTTTCTTCCTTATAAAGTTGATTATCTCAGGTATTTGTCACAGCAACAGAAAACTAACATAGTGGTGGATGAGGAACCTGATATGAAATCAAAGATGGGACTTTCTTGCTAAACTGAACTGGCAAGGTTCTTTGCTAAAACTGGATTTTAGAGGGATGGGCATGATGGGCCTAGAAGAAGGATCATGAACCTGACCACTGTTTAGTGGAGCAGGAATCTTTATCAGCTTTGAGCAGTGGATTCCAGTATACTTTGCTTGCAGGGCCTCACAGAGCATTGGTATAATCCCACACTTTCAGAGAAGCCTCTCCCTCAACACAGATGTCTTACGTGTCTTTCCCTTGTTGCTCAATAACTCTAACCCTCTCTGTGAGGCACTAACAGGTTGTTGGTGAGAGGTTGGGTTCTATCAAATTTGCTCTTTGTTGGGCAGCAGTTGCCCCTCAGTAGCCACTGGGGGGATTCGTTTCAGGACCCCCCCTGGATACCAAAACCCACGGATGCTCAAGACCCTTATATAGAATGGCACAGAATTTGCATAGAACTTTCACAATCCTTCAAATCATCTGTAGATGACTTGTAATTCCTTATACAATGTAAATGGTGTGAAAATAATTGATATATTTTATTGTTTAGGGAATAATGACAAGAGGAAAAGCCTTTAGGTTTTCAGCAGAGATACAGCTCTTCTTCCCCAAATACTTTTGTCTTTTTTTTTTCTTTTTCCTGATTTGGAACTGGGAATTAAACCCAGGACTTTATACGTGTGAGGCAAGCACTCTACCACTGAGCTATATTCCATCCCCCCCAAAACTTTTGAACCATAGCTAGTTAAATCAGAGCATCAGATGTGAAGGGTCGACTATCTCAGGAAATAGCATGACAGCTTGGCTATCTTCCATCCCTCTTTTTTCTTTTGGTAGAATAACCAAAATGTATCTTGATTTCACAGAATCAGTGTTACTGATAATCCTACCAGCTACAAAAAGGGCTATTTAACTTTTTGCATAATCCCTCCCAATCCTAGTTCATGGACAGATTTGCACTCAGCCAGTTTTAACCACAGAGTACATACCATTTGCATCTTGCATGTGTTTTTAAACTTTACCTCCTAAAACTTTTTCAAGGTGATACATGATCTTTCTGGTCATGTTTAATGACTACATATTATTCCATCCAGGAAATCTGTATCCAACCATCAACATATCATTTAGGCCTCCTCTAAATATTTATTAGCCCAAAATGTGATGCCATCCATGGCTTCATGAGGAAAATTTCTTTGGTTTTCTTTGGGATGTAGAATAACTGGATAAAAAAGTATGTCCTTAGGGCTTTGTTTTTTTGTTTCAGTTTGAGAGTGTCTGGGTTGCCCTTGCAGAACATTTTTCCCTGTTGTGATATTCTGAAGCTATGGCACCATTCTGAAATCTTGCTTCAAGTTCTATGATGGGCAAAGTGGATTCAGTCTGTCTTGTAAACTGAATTTGTCATTGTTGAAAGCAAAAAAGAAAGCTTTACCGTAACACATGGGAAAAGTCAGTCTGAAGATCTCATCTCAGAATCAGACTCCTTTGTCGGTTTGGTGCACAGATCTTTGCTGAATAGCATTTAGCAGTGCCAGCCACCAGGCCTGGTCTGCACTGTGACTTCTAATTATGTGAACAAATGTAAATCAATTTGAGAAAGTTCTCCAGAGGCCACACACGACCTGCGGCTCTTGCCCCTTCGATTTTCTCCATGTGTAGAATCAGGATTAATCTTCAATTGTTGACACAAACACCCAGAAAACATCCCTTCATGGTGTCCAGAAACATATTTCATGTACCAATGGCATGAACCATTGGGAGAAAAAATTAGGTCTGCAGATGGAGCTTTAAAGAAAGTCATGTCACTATACTCCTGGAGGCTATAGGGGAAAACAATTGAGAGACTTTCTTTTGTGTGGTGCTGGGGATGGGACCCAGGTCCTCACACATGCTAGGCAAATGCTCTTCAGCCCTAAGTGCTCTTCTGAGAAGGGCAGTCACAGGCTCCTGGTGACCATATACATATAAATTTGGATAACCAGGTATCCCAACTCCTAATCCCGAATTCTTTCCACATCCTCACGGCAGACCCACTAGAAGGAGCAAATTTAGCTTTGAGTGTCAGAAGCAGCAGTTTTGTTTTTTTTTTTTTTTTTTCTTCTTACAAGTGTGGACGTCCTTGATGACATCTGTAAATGATGGACGTGTAGGGTGGCAAGAGAGACATCAGCTTTAAGCAGACCCAGGTTCACATCCCAGCTCTGCCATTTCCCAGCTATATGACTTCAGAACACTGAGTTTTTCTGAACCTCAGTTTGATCCTGTGATCAAGGGATTATATAGTACGTGCCTCACAAGGTTTCCATAGGACTTAATAAGGTGCCCTGTGCAAAGCACTCAGTGCACCATGCATACTCTGAACATGGCTGTACTTTTCAGAACATTCTTTCCGGAATCTAGAAGGAATGTCTATTCTGTGGGCAATTTGAAGAGGAGGTCCCCTGGTTAGAGGGCTGACCTTAAGCTCCCTTAACACTGGGGTACTGCCATCCTATTAAAGCTGTACAGATGCAAAAAACAAAAATATTAACACACATCCAGTCTGAGTCAATGGGCAGAAGACTGTGACCTGGTTGTTGAAGAAAGGCAAACACTGAATTGGTTTCATAGCCCCCCATATTTTAATTTTTAGTCTCTATTGAGCACAATAAGATTTCCCATTAAAATTTTTATATTTATGACAAAAAAGTCATATTGTTCATGAAAATAATTATATGGATTTGCCATTGTGAAAGGGCACACCAACACCTAATCAATTTGCTTTAATTAACAGGATAGTTTGGTTTTGTGATTATGCAATAAGGCACAAACACCCCTAAATACTCATGATTAACCTGGTGAATTAGCGATTTCACACATCTGCTTCAATTCACATTGGCAAGTGAAACATTTATTTTCCTGATGTAGCCATGAAATTGGAGGATGCCAGGTCCTGGGGTAGGAGGAATGTGTGTGCTTTCAAATGGGTAAAGCGAGCTTCTAAAATAGAATGTGCTTCCAAATTTGAGTTGTGAAACAAATCATAAAGCAATTAGAATGCATTCTGGCATTTTTAAAAAGGCAGTTCAACTTGCATCCTTCAGTAACATCATACAAAGAAAGCGGGGTCTGTTCATTTATTTAAACTGTGCCTTTTTGTGTGACGTTTGGATGGTTATCATCCACGGCATCTTGTCTTCAGACCCATGCTGCGGAGTGGTCAAATGAAGGACAAGTTCCCATGATGGCAATGGGACTAGAGAATGTGAGTGTGAGCTAGTATAAGAGGGCGAGTGTGTGTATGTGTGTGCGAATGTGTGGGTGTACATTAGTGCATATGAGAGTCTGTGTGCATATTGTGCATACACATGGGTGAGAGACTTTGTGGGATTCCTAGATGGGACCAGCCTGACCTTACTGTCTCTCCATAGACGTCTTTCCACCACATCCCCCTTCATTGACTGCATGGCTCCTGCTGTGGGCTTTAGAGTGGGGACACCTGGGATTTGAGTCTGGGGCTGCCTCTGAACCCACAGATGTTCTGGGACAAATTCCTTGGCTTTTCCAAATTCCTTAGCTTTTGCAAGGGTGTCAGTATCTGCCTCACTCTGTTTCTGTGAAGAGGAAGTGGTGCACCCTTCCCAGGACAGCCCTGCTAATCCTGGCAGCTGGGTGGCTTCCAGGACTGTTAACATCCAGTGCAGAGGGAACATCTTGGGGAAGATCCTACAAGTCCTTCCCATTCCTGTTCTGAGGCTCCAAACTCAGGCGTAGCTTTTAGAGACGTGGGCTAGGAAGAGGTACCGAATCTATGGGAGGTACCAGCTAAGGAAATCCTGCAGATGATTTCTTCACTGGACTTTATTCTGTTCCCTTCTTTTCAATCCCATTAACATGGACTTCTTAAAATACAGTCATCCCTTGGTATTCATGGAGGATCAGTTCTAGGACTCCCTGTTGACAGCAAAATCTGCAGTTGCTCAAGTCCCTTATATAAAAGGCAAAGAAATGCACTGAACCTATGCATGTCCTCTCTATGCTTTAGATTATCTCTAGATGATTTAGAGTCCCTAATACAATATTATACTGTTATACTGTATTGTTTAAGGAATGGCAAGAAAGAATCTGTATGTGTTCAGTACAGACTCAATTAGAAAATATATTCTTCATTCACTGTTGGTTGAATCCACAGATGTGAAACCCATTGATCCAGAGGGCTGACTGTAGTTACATATCTGCTTCTCTCAGTTCTGCCATTTCACACCTAGGCCAGTCTGGTCATTGCTGCCTTGCTCATTTTCCTATATATTTCTCTGTGGTGTCTGCCTCATCAACTATTGTTACCATTTGGATCTTGAAGGTTCTCCCAAGGCTCATGTGTTAAGGCTTGGTCCCCAGTGTAGCAATTTTCAGAAGTGGGGCTTTTGGGAAGTGATTGGATCATGAAGACTCTGATCTCATTAATGGATCCATCCATTGATGGGTTCATAATCAAATGGTGTTGGAAACTGCAGAAGGTAGATGGCATAGTTGGAGGAAATAGGTCACTGGGTTCTGCCCTGGAAGGGCATCTCTTGTCCCCAGGCCCTTCCTCTCCCTCCCCCGGCCCCTGCTTCCTAGAATCCATGGGGTGAGCAGTCTTCTGCACTATATTCTCCCATGGCCATGATATTATTCTGCCTTGCCTCAGGCCCAAAGCAATGGAGTCAGCCAATCCTGGACAGAAACCTCTGAAATCATGAGCTAAAACAAATCTTTCCTCCTTTACAGTTGATTTTTCTCAGGTGTTTTGTCACAGTGATGTAAAGCTGACTAACTCAACGATTAATGCCTCCAACACCCATGAGCTGAGGAAGTCAGCCAGGCTCCCAACGTCCTTGCAGCCTCCTCTCTATCCCCTTCACTTCAGTCTCCATAGCGTCTGGTGAGTAATCTGAGAAAGGCAAATGGAGTGGCAGTGAGGTTGCCTGCAAGACCCCATCTGCATTAGTGTGCTAGGGCTGCCATAGGGAAGTATCACAGTCTGGGTGGCTTAAGTGACAGAAATTTATTTTCCCATCGTTCTGGAGGCTGGAAGTCTGACATCAAGGTGTTGACAGGGTTGGTTTCTCCTGAGGCCTCTTGGCTTTCAGATGGCTGCCTTCTTGCTGTATTTGCCCATCATCTTCCCTCCATGTGTGACTGTGTCCCTGTCTTCCCTTTTTGGGACACCAGTCCTATTGGATTGAGGCCTACTTTCATGACCTCATTTTACCTTTATTATCTCTTTAATGGTCTCATCTCCAAATCCAGTCACATCCTGAGATAGTCAGGTTAGGACTTCAATTTACAAATTTGGTGGGGGATGCCATTTCAGAAGGTGCTGGCTGTGACGTGAAGGAGGTTTGGTGCCCGTATCTTGAGCAGCCTGAGGGCTCCCCTTAACGTGCCAAAAGCTAGCATGGAAACTGTCTATTCCCCCCAGTAGGTCTGTTGATAGGATTTCTTTCTGTCAGCCTGATGTGGTGAGCCCCTGAAGGCGGGTTCTGACGAGAAGCAATGTGCGCCTTTGAAAAATAATGAATAGGAACATGAACGAAGGATTACTGAAGAATTGTGTTTTGTTTGTAGACCAGCCCTTTCAAAACATGCTAATGTATTTCGAGACTGAGCAGGGAACCTTCAGGAAATATGTTTGCTGATGTGGTTTGGAAGAGAGTCACTCAGCGTGCCGATGGGAGTCACTGATTAAATCCACATTCCTTTGAGAAAAGTTCTGCAGCTCCTGCCAAACGCCTGGCCTGGCCCGGTGCTCTCATACTTTGTCTTGGCCACCACTCTGTGGGGGAGATTTTACCTGGCATTGAGGAGGCATCCAAAGCTCAGTGTGATGGCTTCTGACCCCAGGATACGTACTGCACCATCTCTAGCCTGGAATTTTCTAATTATTTATTTACTTATTTTTAGGTATAATTAACCTACCTTAATCATATAACTTGATAAATTTTGACAAGAGATGGATGTGCACATACATGAAACCTTTTGCAAAGCCAAGAGAGTGAACATACTTACCACCCTCGAAGTTTCTTTCTGTTTCCTTGATTTCTCTTTCTTCTATCCCTCCCTGCCTGTCAGGTACTACCAATTTCTGTTACTGCTGATCCATTTTTATCATTCAGGATTTTTATACAAATGGAATTATGTACTTTCTTTCCTTTCCTTTTTCCTTTCTTTTTTTTCAATCAGTATAATTATTGAGAGTTTTAAAAATATTTTTGCTTTAATAGTTATGCAAACAACTAATTCTACACAGTATTCAAGTCACTCTTTTTTATTACCCACTAGCATGTCATTATATGAATGAATATACCATCATTTGTTTACCCATTCACCTGCTGATGGACATGTGGATTATTTCCAGTTTGTGGTTATTACAAATGAAGCAACTATGAACATTTATGTGCCAGTTTTTATATGGACATATGCTTTCATTTCTCTTGGGGATAAATACCATTCAGTTGATCATTTAATGGTTTCATGATTAACTTTTTTGCATGATTAACTTTTAAGAAACTGCTAAATTTTTGTTTGAAGTCATCAAATCATTTTACATTCTCACCAGCAGTATATGAGCATCCCAATCATCCGTATACTGTCTCCTTTCTCTAGCTGCTTTAAAGAGCTTTTCTTGATCTTAGTTTTAAGCAATATGATTATGATATATCTTGGTGTAGTTTCCTTATTGCTTATTTTGCTTGGGTTTCCTTGGACCTGTGGATTTATAGTTTTCATCAAATCTGAAAACATTTTTGACCATTACTTCAAATACTTTTTTTCTATTCTATTTTTTCAAATATTTTTTTCTATTCTCCAATTACTTGTGACTCCAATTACTTGTAGTGATGCCCTGCAGTTCACTGATTTTCTTCTCTCTTTCAAACAGCAGAAAAACTAGGGATAGTAGGAACCTCAACATTGTAAAAGCTATATATGCTAAACCCAAGGCCAACATCATTCTAAATGGAGAAATATTGAAAGCATTCCTGCTAAAAACTGGAACAAGACAAGGATGTCCTCTTTCACCACTTTTATTAAATATCATCCTTGAAACTCTAGCCAGAGCAATTAGACAAAAGAAAGAAATTAAAGGGATACAATCGGTAAAGAAGAACTCAAACTATCACTATTTGCTGATGACACGATTCTGTACCTAGAAGATCCAAAAAGTTCTACAAGAAAACTTCTAGAAGTAATAACTGAATTCAGCAAAGTAGCAGGATATAAAATCAACACCCATAAATCAAATGCATTTCTATACATCAATGATGAATCCACTGAAAGATAAATTAGGCAAATACTCCATTCAAAATAGCCTAAAAAAATAAAATAAAATACCTGGGAATCAATCTGACAAAAGAGGTAAAAATACCTCTATGATGAAAACTACAGAACACTAAATAAAGAAATTGAAGAAAGCCTCAGAAAATGGAAAGATCTCCCATGTTTCTGGATAGGCAGAATTAATATTGTCAAAATGGCCATACTACCAAAAGCGTTATACAGATTTAATGCAATTCCTATTAAAATCCCAATGACATTCTTCATAGAAATAGAAAAATCAATCATGAGATTTATTTGGAAAAATAAGAGACCCAGAATAGCTAAAGCAATCCTTAGCAAGAAAAGTGAAGCAGGAGGCATCACAATACCAGACCTTAAACTATACTACAGAGCTATAGTAACAAAAATGACATGGTATTGGCACCAAAATAGACTTGTAGACCAATGGTACAAAATAGAGAACACAGAAACAAACCCACATAAATGCAGTTATCCCATATCAGACAAGGGTGCCAAAAACATTCACTGGAGAAAAGATAGCCTATTCAACAAATGATGCTGGCAAAACTGGAAATTCATATGTAGCAAAATGAAATTAAATCTCTATCCCTCACCCTGAACAAAAATCAACTCAAAGTGGATCAAACACTTAGGCACTAGAACAAAGACCCTGAACCTAATAGAAGAAAAAATAGGCCCAAATCTTCACCATGTCAGCATAGGATCTGACTTCCTTAACAAGACTCCTAAAGTGCAAGAAGTAAAATCAAGAATCAATAATGGGATGGATTCAAATTAAAAGCTTCTTCTCAGCAAAGGAAACAATAATGTCAGGAGAGAGCCTACAGATTGGGAGAAAATCTTTACCACTTATTCACTTCTGATAAAGCATTAATCTCTAGGATATATAAAGAACTCAAAATAGTTAACACCAAAACAAAAACAACAACAACAAAAAAAACAAATAACCCAAATCAATAAGTGGGCTAAGGAACTGATCAGATACTTCACAGAAGAAGAAATACAACTGATCAACAAATATATGAAAAAGTGTTCAACATCTCTAGCAATTAGAGAAATGCAAATCAAAACTACTCTAAAATTTCATCTCACTCCTGTCAGAATGGCAATCATCAAGAATACAAGCAACAATATATGTTGGCAAGGATGTGGTGAAAAAGGTACAATCATACATTGGTGGGGGCTGGGGATGTGGCTCAAGCAGTAGCACGCTCCCCTGGCATGCGTGCGGCCCGGGTTCGATCCTCAGCACCACATACAAAGATGTTGTGTCCACCGAAAACTAAAAAAAAAAATATTAAAAACTCTCTCTCTCTCTCTCTCTCTCTCTCTCTCTCTCTCTCTCTCTCTCTCTCTCTCTCTTTAAAAAAGAAAAATCATACATTGGTGGTGGGACTGCAAATTAGTGGAACCACTATGGAGATTCCTCAGAAAACTTGGAATGGAACCACCATTTGACCCAGCTATCCCACTCCTTGGTTTATATCCAAAGGGCTTAAAATCAGTATACTATAGTTACACAGCCACATCAATGTTTATAGCAGCTTGATTCATAATAACTAGACTATGGCACCAACCTAGGGGTCCCTCAATAGATGAATGGATAAATAAAATGTGATTATACTCAGTGAAATATTATTCAGCTTTAAAGAAGAGTGAAATTATGGCATTTTCCAGTAAATGGTTGGAGTTGGAGAATATCATGCTAAGCGAAATAAGCCAATCCCACAAAACCAAAGGCCAAATGTTTTCTCTAATATGCGGATGCCAATTCACAATAAGATGGGGAACATTAGGGAAGAATAGTGTTACCTTAGATTAGGTAGAGGGAAGTGATGAGAGGGGAGGGGAGGGGATGTGGGGATAGGAAAGATAGTAGAATGAACAGACATTATTACTGTATGCATATATGTGACTACATGACCAATATGATTCTGCAACATGTACACTCAGAAAAATGAGAAATTATATCCCATCTATGTATATCAAAGTACATAAATACATTCTACTGTTATGTATAACTAATTAAAACAAATAATTTTTTTTAAAAAAGTAGCCACTTTGGATACTTTGAATTGTTGTCTTCAAGTTCATTAATCTTTCTTCGACAATTAATTGACCATTAATCCCCTCTGCCATATTTTTCATATCAGAAGTGATACTTTTCACCTCTCGAATTTCAGTTTAGATCTTTGTAATATCTTTGGCATCTCTACTTAACTCTTCAACATATTTAGTGCAGTTATCATTGTTTTAAGGTCTCCAAGTGCTAATTCTAACATTGTTAGCAGTGATGTTTTTCAATCAATTGATTTTTCTGCTCATTATGGGGCCTATTTTGTGTGTGTTCCTGTGTGTGGTACTGGATACTGAACTCAGAAGTTCTCTACATCCCCGACCCACTTTTTAACTTTATTTTTTTTATGAGACAGGGTCTCATTAAGTTGCCAAGGCTGGCTTCAAACTTGTGATCCTCCTGCCTCAGCCTCCTGAGTTGTTGGGATTACAGCCACCACATTAGGCTGTGGGTCTTATTTCCCTACTGATAATTTGTATCAGGTGCTGGATGTTTTTCATCTCTATAAATATTCATGAGCTTTGTTATGTCACAGGTCAAGTTACTTAGAAATACAGTTGGGATTATGGTCCAAGAAACGAGTCATTAGGTGAAATTTGTCATTGTGTGAACGTTGTAGTGTGTACTTGCACAAGCCTAGATGGTCTAGGTCAGTCTGTTGCTGTGGCCTCTCCACAGGATCATGAGGACAAGTGAACATGAGATGGATGAGACTGTGGCAGGCATAACACAACATATTCTGTTACACTCAACTTTTTTCTAAGTAGAAGGAATATACTGTATAGTAGTGATAAAAGTATCATGTAGTAGATACATAAACCAGTAATAATCATGCATTATGGAGTATTATGGGTGATACCTAGTTATAAGTGCACAGTGTATACACGGTGTGTGTGTAAGTGTATGTATATGATTTTATACAACCGACAGTGTAGGTTTATTCACACCAGCACCACCCCAAACGTGTGAGTGAAGTGTTATTCTGTGTGGTTGCACTGGTGATGGCATCCTTAGGTGAGAGGACTTTCCAGCTGTTATAATCGTATGTGACTGCCATGATGTATGTGGACCATGGTTGACCAAAACGCCATGGGGTGCTCAACTATGGTTTGATCCTTTGGGGTCTTGTATTCAAGATCTGTTGGGAGGGTTCAGAACAGTGTTTAGTCTAGGTGTGATTACTCCTCACCACTGAGGCAGAACCCTCAAAGGGACTCCACTCAGCATTTTATGAGAGCGCATTATGGGATCTACGGGTCTGGTGGGAACAGGCAGCGTTCTTCCCATCCTGTAGAGTGCTGGCCATGTTTCCCTCTGATCCTTCTGGGTGGTTCTTTCCTTGGCCTGGTGTAGTTTCCTAACCATCCTGCTGTTCAGGGCTTCACTTAATACCTGAGGGGGACTCTCTGAAGATCTCTGTGCCACTCTCATCTCTTTAGTCCTGCAAACTCTAACTGCCTCAGCAGCCCTGGATTAATCTCAGGCCCACTCTTCCATTTGTGAGGCTCCAGTGTGCTCTCTGTGCCCACAACCTGGACACTCCCCAGGCAGGACACCAGAGCAATTGTTGTCCATATTTGGGAGACCACTGTTCTTCCATGCTTGGTGCTAGTGTCTTCAAAAATATAGTTTCCTATATGTTGCTTGTGAGTTTTCTTGCTTGTGGGGAGCTCCAATATTGTTTTAGACAAGATAATAAATCTGTCATTGTCACCTCATTTTGCCTAGAAGTGGAAATTCATGATGTGGCCATTCTACATTTTCAGAGTCATTTTTGATTTAAGGACAAATGAACATATATACATATGGACATAAACCCAGTACATTTGTCAAAGGTGAGGAATTAACTGTGATACATGACTGTGATAGGCCAAATTCTAAGATATCCTCCCCTACCAAGAGTCTCACCCTCTCAGGTACACACTTCAGAGTCCCCTCTAGGCAAAATCTGAATATCATGCGGCATCACTCCTAAGACTGAGTTACTAATCAGTTGCATTAATTAAAAAAAAAAGAGATTATACAGTGGTCCTGACTTAATCAATTGAGTCCTTAAAAAAGGACAGGGGCCTCTCTGATGTTAGACACACTCGAAGTATGAAAGGGTGTGTAGAGGGAGCCGGTGGCCCAGAACTGTGAGCTGCCTGTGGGAGCAAAGAACAGCTACTGGCCAGCAACAAACAAGAATGGGGTCTCTGTTCTGCAACCACAAGGAACCTCATGAGCAAGAAAGAGGACTCCAGAGCTCTAGAAAGAAACCCCTAGTGACCCATGGATTTTAGCCTTGGAGACCCCAAGCAGAGACCAAGCTCAGCTATCTCTGACCATAGAAACTGTAAGAGAGAAAGTGTGTGTTGTTATTTTTTATTTGTAATTGGACACAATACCTTTATTTTATTTATTTATTTATTTATTAGTTATAGGTGGACACATATCTTTTTTTTTTTAAGAGAGAGAGAGAGAGAGAATTTTTTTAATATTTATTTTTTAATTTTCGGCGGACACAACATCTTTGTTTGTATGTGGTGCTGAGAATCGAACCCGGGCTGCACGCATGCCAGGCAAGCGTGCTACCACTTGAGCCACACCCCCAGCCCCCACATATCCTTATTTTATTTTTTTATGTGGTGCAGAGGATCAAACCCAATGCCTCATGCATGCTAGGCAAGCACTCTACCTCTGCGCCACAACCCCAGCCCCTATTTATTTATTTTTATGTGGTGCTAAGGATCAAACCCAGGGCCTCTCATGTGCTAGGTGAGCACTCTGCCACTGAGCCTCAACCCCAGCCTTTGTGTGTTGTTTTTAAGGTGCTTTCTGGCCATTTGTTATATAGAAAACTAATACAGGTACTAAAGAGGACCTGATCAAATTAATCAGTAACAATATACAAGTATTTATCCAAAATGATCTCCATAAAGACTAATGTGAGGATCAGCATGAAGCCATGAGATTACTTCCACCAATTTCCAAGATGGTTTTTACACATTCATATTGTACCTTGGTTGGAGGTGGATAGAATTCTGATTAAAAAGATCTAAGGCCTGGAGTATAATGCAGTGATAGAGTGCTTGCCTAGAGCAAGCCATGTCAGTCATAGGAATGATGCCCTATGATATTCAGGATGAGTGGGGGAATATATGAGAAGATATTTGCAAATCACATATCTGAGGAGAGTCTATTATGCAGAATCCATGAAGAACACCTACAACTTAACAAAAAAAAAATGATACACAACCCAATTTTAAAATGGGCAAAGGACTCGAACAGATGTTTCTCCAAATAGGATAAACAAATGGCCAGCAAACACATGAAAAGATGCTCCACACCATCAGTCTTCAGGGCAATGCAAATCAGAACCACAGTGAGACTTCACAATACTTCACATCTTCTAGGATGTCTTGTCAAGGATGTGGCAGAATTGGAACTTCCATTTATTGCTAGTAGGAAGAGTGGGTCAGCCAGGTTGGCAGGCCATCAAAAATTAAATATGAAATTACCACATGACATAGCAATTCTGCTCCTAGTTTTATACTCAGAAGAATTGAAAACAGGTACTCAAACAAAAGTATTCTCGTGTTCATAGCAGCTATATTCACAATAACCAAAAGGTAGAAAGAGCCCAAATATTGATCAATGGATGAAGGGATAGAAAATGGGGGTATAGACATGAATATTATTCACACATGCAAAGGAAACATGCTATGTTGTGGGTGAATCTCAAAAATATTTCGCTGAGTGGAAGAAGCCAGACAAAAAAATAGAACAAATTGTGTGATTCTTTTATGTGAACTATCCAGAATAGATAAATCCATAGAGAAAGCAAACAGATTGATGACTGCTGAGAGGAGTACTATCTAGGTGAAGGACTTCCTTTTAGGGTAATGACACTGTTCTGGAAGTAGTTAGAGAGAACTCAAAATGGGGGGTTGCGTATGAATATGAGTCTGCTTAATGGTACTGAATTACTCCCTTTAAGGTGATTAATTTTATGAATGTCATGTCAGTAAGAAAAAAAAAAGAACAAAGTTGTGTCATAGTTGACGTGACTAGGGTTCTGCTAACCTATTTTAACAGACTTTAATCATATTTCACCAATTCTTTCCTCTAATGTTCTTTTTTTATTCCAGGATTCCATCCAGGATCCCATGTAGTGTTTGGTTGTCATGTCCCCTCAACGTTGTCCAATCTATGACATTTTTCTCGGTGTTTCCCTATTTCTCATGACTTTGACAGTTCTGAGACCTATTGGTCAGGTATTTTGTAGAATGTCCCTCCGTGTGTGTTGTCTCGTGTTCTTATGATTAGACAGACTGTGTTGTAAGTATTGGGGAAGAACATCACCAAGGTGGATTGTCATTTGTATGACATCATATAGATGTCAACATATCCCTGATGACCTTGATCACTTGGTTAAGGTAGTGTGGTAGCTTTTTCTGTGACTGTAACAAAATAATCAACTTAATAAGAGGAAAGGTTTATGCTGGCCCACACTTTTGCTTTTGGGCCTGTGAGGAGTCAGCATATCATGGCAGGAGTATGTGGCAGAGGAAGCTGCTCACCTCATGGCCACAGGGAGGCAAAGAGAGAAGAAGAAACCAGGGGCCCCCAATCACCTTCAAGGGCATGCCCTAGTGACTTAATTTCTTTTTGCTCTCTTCCTTTTTTTTTTTCTTTTTTGTTTTGGTACCAAGGATTGAGCCCAGGGGCACTTAACTGTGAGCCACATCCCCAGACTTTTTTATTTTTTATTTTGAGACAGTGTTTTGCTAAATCGCTTAAGGCCTTGCTAAGTTGCTGAGGATAACTTGATCTTTCCATCCTCTTGCCTCAGCCTCCTGAGCTGCTGGGATGGTAGGCATGCGCCATAACATCCAGCTCAATGACCTAATTTCTTCCCACAGGGCCCCACCTCTCAAAGGTTCCACCACTTCTCAAAAGCGATACAAGCTGGCAACCAATCCCCCTTACCACATGGGCCTCTGGGAGACATTCCAAATCCAAACCATAGCACATAGTACCGCCAGATTTCTCCGTTATACTTTAATTATTTTCCTTTCTCTACACTCTGGAAATGAGTCACATTTTAAATCCAGCCTGTATTCAAAGAGAGGAGAATCTAACTGCATCTCCCTATAGGGGGAAGCATCTACTTATGTTATTTGGAGGGCTTCTGTAAGAAGCTTTGTCTCTTCTCCTCATTTATTTAATCATTTATATCAGCGTAGACTCATGGATATTTAATTTGTTCTTTGGGTTATAATCCAGCACTATATTATTTATTTATTTTTGTTTATGTAGTTCCAGTGCTCGCCATTCTGAGCTCTTTCAGGTTGGTACTTGTATTTCTTTAACATACTGCCCTCCTTTTTTAAAATTTTGTTATTTTTTAACAAAGCACTCCATATTTCCTGGCACTGTAAGATATTCCAGGCTCATCTTGTATTTTTCCTGCACTGGCCCTAGAATAAGGCTTTTCTCTAAGAAGCCCTGATCCCATTTGTTGGAGAAGAGTACTTAGAAACCAAGATCTGGGTGTAGGGTATGTCATTACTACCAGGGTGTCTCTATTCACAAACCCTCTGTAGGCACAGGTAGGGTAGATATGCATTTGTATTAACTCCTCTGTAAGCAAATAGCTGTAATCATTTCTGTATATTTCTGTGCACCTTACATACACATGATCTAATGGTGAAGTCTCTGGTTCTGATTCAGCACTTCAGGGTACATTTTAGCTTTCTTTCTTTGCTTATTTATAACATCCTTCTTGGACAGTGATAAACTTGGATTTTACTATTCCTAGTTCATGTACTTACTTGTTCGACCCTAATGTGTACGCCAAATGCCTTCAAAATTGCTAAGCTGTACACTTATAAGAAACAACTGTGCCTACTAGTGTAGTGTTTATGTATGATTCCTTTTGTCTCCAGCCTTATAGCTTTCAATCAAACCATAATTTGTGCCGGGTGCTGTGGTGCATGCCTGTAATCCCAGTGGCTCAGGGAGGCTGAGGCAGGAGGATCGCTGAGTTCAAAACTAGCCTCAGCAAAAGTGAGGCGCTTAGCAACCCAGTGAGACCCTATCTCTAAATAAAATACAAATAGGGCTGGGGATGTGACTCAATGGCCGAGTGCTCTGAGTTCAATCCCCAGTATTGCCCCGAAAAGAACCCCAAGATTTGCAACGTTACTTTAGGTCAACTGCATTTCTCCCATATAACCTTTAGTGAGATTATATCACAAAAATAGTTTCCGTTATCTGAAGTTTTTTCTCTCACTGTGGTTTGAGATATCTGTGGCCAACCATGATCTGGTTTTAAATTGCACACTGTTATGAGCAGTGTGACAAAATCTCACATCAATCTGTTAGTCTGTCCTGAGATGTGAATCATCCCTTTGTCGGACATTGGTGTATCTACACTGTATACACTACTCACCTGACATTATCACGACTCAATGATCCAGTATCACCTGAAGCAGATGATCCTCTTTATGAAGTATTATCAAAAGGTCAGCAGTAGCCTAATGCAATGTTACAATGCTTACAACTCTTTTCTTTATCCCACCACATAGACATCATATCATCTCATATCACAAGAAGGATATGTACAATGCAACTAGATATTTTGAGAGCAAGAATGATCACATTAGCATAAGTTTTATTACAGTATATTGTTAGAATTTTTGTTTTTTTAATATTTATTTCTTAGGTGTAGATGGACACAACATGATGCCTTTATTTGTATGTGGTGCTGAGGATCGAACCTGGGTCCTGCCCATGCTAGGCGAGCGCTTTACCACTGAGCCACAATCCCAGCCCCAAGAATTTTTCTGTTTTATTATTGGTTATTAATCTCCTTCTGTGCCTAATTTTTGTTTTTGGTACATCATTATACATAAAAATGAGATTCATTGCACATAGTCATAGATGCACATAACATAAATTGGTCAATTTCATGCTTCCCACACCTAAGTTATAAATTAAACTTTGCCATACGTATGTATATGTAGGATGAACATAGTCTACATAAAAGGTTCAATGCTATCTGCAGTTTCAGGCATCCACTGAGGATCTTGGCACATTTCCCTGGCAGATGAGTGGAACTACTGAACAATTTATCAGAGTTAGAGTCATTTGTCATAGCCTGTATTCCATCTTGGGATTCTTCAGCATCCTGATTGACTTTTGTTTTTATCTGGAATCCATTGACATTCATGCTTTACCATGTGCAGTCTGTGGGTTTTGACGATGCATACTTCTGTACCCACCACTCAACACCGCAAATAACAGATCCAGCACCCTCAAATCTCCTCCATGTGACCCCTTATACTTAATTCCTCTCTCCCAACTTTTTGAAAACACCAACCTTATTTCTGCTTGTACAACTTTGATAGCCTGGCTTTTGATATCAACTTTTAAAACGCTCTTTGCAGACATGAAAGTTGTTTGTAAGCAAACCAGTTGTCTTGCTTTGTGATTGGAATCAATCAATAGCAGGATTAAGTCCAGCCCTGACACTTCCCTACATCTCAATTTTCCCATCTGTAAATAGGTATAATAATAGTTCCAATTTTATGAGAATGATTTTAGAAGAATAACAGCTGTTGTTGTGGTACATGCCACTGCCACATAATAAGTAATAATCTGAATAATACAGCTTATACTTGTTATTATTATTATCACCATTATTGTTGTTATCATGGTGGGGTATAAAAAAAAATGTTTAAAGAGGTCAGGAAATCCTGCCCTCTTAGGTTTCTGGTGGCAGTGAGGATGCATGTATGGGTCTTTCCTTATGGGGTGGAAAGAGGACAGAGGACATGTGATTTTGGGTTTGATTTGTCCTCTGGTATTTGTGACATGTATGTATTAAAAGGGCCAATATTGGCATTGACTGTCCCTTAGAAGACAGAATCGTCTGTCTTCATTTCTAATATTGCTCTTGACCAAGAGATTTCAACAGTTCAACTTGGTCCTTCTGTGTTTCTAAGATTTTTTTTTTTAAATATGTCTTGTAATTATAGATGGACACATACCTTTATTTTATTTATTTATTTTTTTATGTGGTGCTGAGGATCGAACCCAGTGCCCCACACATATGAGGCAGGCCTCTACCACTGAGACACAACCCCAGCCCCTGTGTTTTCAAGATTTAAAAAAAATTTATTTTTACAATGAACTTTTTTGGGTGAGGGTGGGTCCTGGTGATTGAACCCAGGGACACTTAACCACCGAGCCACACCTTCAGCCCTTTTTATATTTTTTATTTTGAGACAGAGTCTTGCTAAGTTGCTTTGGGCCTCACTAAGTTGCTGAGGCTGGCTTTGAACTTGGGATTCTTCTGCCCCAGCCTCCCTGAGCCACTGGAATTGAAGGCATGGGCACTCCACCCAGCTAGAATAAACTTTTTAAAGAAGAATATCACCATGATTGCACATCCAACTGGGTTTCATTTTGGTAATTGCTGTCTCCTTAATGCCTGACTTTTTCCATAGATGTAGATGTGTTATTTACCGTATCATAGACATGTTTTTTACATAGTCTTTATAATGCTATTTCATGACAGTTCCATCAAGCAGATTCCCTGACCTTCTCTAGACCATTTGTTTTGTGTGCAATTTCTTCATAAATATAATTTTTTGCTTCTTGCTTTATTTCCTTGAAATATATTTCCCAGAGTAGGAATTTTAAAAATTTTTTTTAGTTGTTGATAAAACTTTATTTATTTATATGCAGTGCTGAGAATTGAACCCAGTGCCACACACATGCTAGGTAAGCACTCTACCACTGAGCCACAACCCCAGCCCCCCAAAATAGGAATTTTGAGCCAAAAAATAAGAATTTCCTATAGCTTTATTTGCAGCATTTTACAGAAATAAATCAGTTCATCCTTTGTTGTTTTTGTTTTGGGGTGGGGGTTGGTACCAGGAATTGAACCCGAGGCACTCAACCACTAAGCCACATCCCCAATTCTTTTTTTTTTTTTTTTAAGAGAGAGAGAGATAGTTTTTAAAAATTTATTTTTCAGCTTTCGGTGGACACAACATCTTTATTTTATTTTTATGTGGTGCTAAGGATCGAACCCAGCGCCCCGCGCATGCTAGGCGAGCACATTACCGCTTGAGCCACATCCCCAGCCCCCACAATTATTTTTTATATTTCATTTAAAGACAGGATCTTGCTAAACTGCTTAGGGCCTCACTAAGTTGCTGAGGCTGGCTTTGAATTCGTGATCCTCCTTCCTCAGCCTCTCAAACTGCTGGGATTACAGGGGTGCACCACCATGCCCAGCATTGTTTGTTTTTGAACCGGTCTCACTATGTTGCCCAGAATGGCCTGGGGCTCCCGGGACTCAAGCACTAGGTTTTTAGTGGCTAATACTATAGACCCATACCACCACCTCCAGCTCAACCCTTATTTTTTTCACTGTCAGTCTGTATTTCACCCAGTTGAACCCATTGGAGGATGTGACCAAACGTGACAAAGGGTCCCAGTTAAATGGCCTAGCAGATCATTAGTAAATTTATCATCTGATCGTGTTTTGAAAACCATGATTTTCCCTTGATTCAGTTTTTTGAATGCCTACCGCCCCTTCCTCCGGAACTTCCAGTTCTCCTTTTCAGGGCTTCTGGAAGCGGTGCCTCTCAAGTCTTTTCTCAGAAATTCATCCTTTATTTACTTTGAGAGGAAGGACTTGTTTGCATATGTAAAAACAGGACCATATTGTTTGCAGATGCTAGGAGTGCTGCCAGATAATTGAATGTAAAAAGTTGAGGCTTTTAAATCATTTTTACAAACCTGGACACACAAGAGTATCTTAGAATTAAAAAGAAAAGAGCGTGAAGTAAAGATTGTGGGCTTGGGTTTCTAATTCAAACATTTCACTTGAGTTCATAGTAGCAACATTTCAAACCACAGAAAGGGAGGGGCCTTGAGGTGGGGGAGGGGAGGGGACTAGAAGAAAAAAAAACTTTGCAGTTTCATCTTTTGATCTAGAAAAGAAACGTATTAGCAGAGTTTAGAAAAATGACAAAACAAAAACTCAATCCCAGCCATTTCTGGTCCCACCTAGTAGTTCCACAGTAATTTTTTCTTCTCCCATCTATGGTTCCACATCTCACCTTATTTTAAGATGAAAGTAAATCTAAAGTCAAGTGTTTCTTATCAGTATGTGACTAAGCCCCTACCCTTTAGGAGAGAGGCCCACTTGTGATAGCATTTGTTTAAAGCTAATTGCTTTTAGTATTAAGTACTTTTGTTAGAAACAGGAAATTAAGGAGGCAGTCATTTCTGTCTAGCATTGCTAGAGACAGAAGAGAACTTCTTGAACAAATTGTCTAGTTTGAACTAGAAGGCTGGTTTCTTCTCCTAAGTACATTTTGGAATCTGCTATAGCATCCGCAAATGTGATGGAGAGTGAGTTCCAAGGTCCTGCTCAAGCCTGCCGTTTCTGCAGAGGCTTCCAAGGGCAGGAATGGCCATCCTGCTTCCAGACCCTCATTCATAAACCTCAGCCCCCCACAGGGCTTTGAGCCTGGTGGAGAGAGGAACCAGGAATGTCTGCTGCTCCCTGAGGTGGAACAGGTGACCTGTCCCAGGGGAGTCATGATAACTGTGGAGGACTTCTGGAGGTCAAGAGCCAGCCCCAGCTGCTCACAGGGTCACTCTGGGCTAAGTGGTGGCTCCAGGTAGGAGCAGGAGTGAGTGGCAAGTGGAGGTTCCAGGTGGGAGATGAGAGGCTGGTGTCTGGAGGCCTAGTGAGGATCCAATTCCTGGGCAAGTTGGGGGTTTTGGAGGGCCAGGGAGTGTAGCAAGGATGAAGTTAGCACAGTGACAGTGTGCTACAGCTGCATCTTCTGACTGCCATGCAGTGTCAATAACCAGTGTTCCTTTACTGCTTGTCAGCCTTAACCTCCTGTTTCAGCTCAGCCCTGTCCACCTCTGTACAATGAGAGGGAGGCTAGAGGGTTATGCTGGATGTGAATCTCCAAAGTGCTTTGCTCAGGCATCTGGAACCACCTGGGTTGCATTTTTAGCCTCAGACTCCTGGGCTGTTCTAGCCACAGGCACCTGGGAATTAACTGGAATCCTGTCTTCTGTGAGAATTCAAGGCATGATGTTAAAAGGAAAAATGATTTCATGATCCCACTTAAAGCACAGTAAGGCAGACTTTATTCAAAGACCATTTAGAAAGGTACAGGGACCATGCAATGGAATTTTGCAGTGGGTAAGAGATTAAGCTCAATTCTAAACATGGCATGGGCAAATGGGAATTTCTAGCTAAGGAGCAAGGTGGAGTCAGTGGATAGAATGTTACTTAAGGGGAAATCTCAGGGATAAGGGAGATGCTAGTTAAACTGACCTAATAGGATCCTTGCTGAAAACAGGCCAGGATGACCAGATATCACCTAGAGGATGGCGGAGGGTGATTAGCCTCATCAGGTACCCAAGGTGATAAGATATCAAGGGTAAGAGATTCTTGCCAAACTGACTTAGCAGGGTTCTTTGCTAAAATTGGATTTTACAAGTACATGCAAACAGATGAGCCTAGGGGAAGCTTCAGGAGCCTGACTACTTCTTGGGGCTGGGATGTTGCTCAGTGGTACAGCGTGCTCTTAGAATGCACTGCAAAAAGGAAAAAAAAAAATGTTTCTGTATGTTTAACCGGAAGTACAGATCCTGATAGTAGTAAGTACCCTGCACACTCAAATGAACAGACTTGTTACTTTGTTTCGCTTTTAGGGTTTTATATTCCCTCCTAGGAAAAAAGGTTGATACTTGGTGTATCCTTGTCAGAACTCAGATCCCACCTAGTTTTAGGATGACAGGCCAATCATTTCATTCCTCTAAACCTAGATTTGGGGATTTGGGATAAATTCCTCTTTTTCAGGTTGCATCCCCTCCTTATGAGGCAGGGACTATTAATTTTGGTCTGAAAAGTCACCCTCAGGGTCAAGTCAGACCTTGAATATGCTGGAGCTGTCCCTGTGTGATATTATAGCATAGCTGTGGCCTTTGACTCTATGTGGTAATTCTTTCCCTCTTCCTCATGTCTAGCACAGGGCTGGGCATGTGCAGAGACTTTTGCTAAGTTGTACTGAGCCAAATTATTCAGGCCAAGGATCCCCAGTGGAAAGAAGAAAGGAACTTCAGGGTAAATTAGACCAGGGCCATCAAGGTCAAGGCTGTGGACTGAGAGGGGCTGCAGCTGAGGGCCTGGGGGCTTCCTGGGTGAGGATGGGATGATCTTGGGCATCCAGAGAGCCGCTACAAGGGCCAGTGTTGATTTACCCACCCAAGCCTCTCTCTGTTCCTCTCTCCCTTCTTAGTGTGACTGACAGTCACCTTGACTTTCCTTGACTTTGGAGAAGCCATTTCTATTGCTTTTAGCTCTTGTATTTGAACTTGTAACAAAGCAGAAACTTTCTTTTCAAGGACTCAGTAATTGTTCAATGTTTGTTTTTGCTTTTCTTCTCATTTGAAAATTGTGTTTAGAATTTAATGACCTTTCAAGAAATGTTCTGGAAAATGCCAGGGCCACTATAGATCATTTGGATACTTTTCTTTTGATAATTTTTCCTCTTTTATCTGTCTGTGTTCTGAAACTCATCCTCATTTTTTCTCCCCTTTCCTTCTCGGTTCAGAAGTTGGATGGACTTGTCAAGCTCCGGACTGTGCGGGAGGCTCCATCTGAGTGCATCTGCCCCCCAGGTAAGTGGACATTCACTCCTCGCCAGTTCCCAGCTTCTGTAAGCCTGACCCTGATCTCATCTCCCTGGTTGTAACTGCTCAAGACATCCATGGCCAAGAGGGTCATCTGGGGTTTGGGGACTTTGTATCCTGTGGATAATCCTGGGATCTTCCTGCCTATGTCTTCTCTGTCAGGTTTATTGGTCAACGATTCCAGCAAGATGAGCTGACTTGGTTTGATTAGAGGCATTGGCAGAGAAACTAAGAAAGTGTTAGAGATAACTTAGAATAAAGGCATAGATGGTCAAAAGTCCCATTTTAAAGATGGAGAAACAGAAATGGACCAATGGGAGACATCATCCACCCTGTGGCCAGAGCTCTGTTTCAGAAGTGAGGAGTAAATAATCTCATGAAAACAGAATTTTTGTTTTTATTTCTTTTGGTGGAGGCAGAGGAGGAGAACAGGAAGCTTTGCCTGGGTTATTCAAATTATCATGTCAGTCTTCGGTTTTGCTGTTGTAGTTCAGGAGGGCTGTGAATAAAGCCAGATTTGCTGATTCCCAATCCACCTAGCTCAAATTCAGATTCCTACCATCAGGCCTTCTGGTGGTCTTCAGGGGAGCTTTGTACAGATCATGATGGAGAATTTTGGTGTGTAGTCTCTAACCCTGGTGTTTTCAGGGTTAGAATAATCCTTGCACAGGAGGATATATAATACCTGGGAAAGAGTGGAACCTTGTAATGTATCTCAGGCTTGTCCTCACTGTCACTGTCACTCCTACTAGCAAAGTTGTCCAGCATTTTCTACTCTACTTTAGCTGCTCCAGAAACTAAACTCAAACCAAACTGATAACTAATAACTCAAGGTTGGGAGGCCCCTCTGCAAAGATGAATCTCATGGTGGGAAAATTCAGTCTCTGAGGGCCCAGTGAGAGATTTTATGGTTAAACCAAAGCTACCCTAGGACCTCTGAAGAAAATATTTTTTTGGCTCTTTTCAACTTATTGCATGAAGGAGTTAACATTAGTCCAAGTGAAAAGCTGTGAGGCTTTTAAACTTGTGACAAGGGACAGAAGGGAAATTCTATTCACTGCAAGGAAATCCTCACTTAAGCTTCAGTGAGCCACAAGCACTTAAAACCCATGAATTTCCCACTAATTATCCTTAACCAGTCCAGTCTCTACCAGGAACTGGCATATGTTCTTGCTCTGGTCACCAGGCAGCTGAATTACTTCTCCATAGTCTAGGTGCTCAATTACTATTCCATGTGGCAAATTTCTTCTTAAAAGGCTTCACTAGTGGGCTGTAGCTGTAGCTCAGTGGCACAGCACTTGCCTAGCATGTGCGAGGCACTGGGTTCGATCCTTAGCACCATATACCAAAAAAAGAAAAAAAAATTCTGTCCATCTACAGCTATAAATTTTTTTTAAAGGCTTCACTAGTTTTTTTTTTTTTTTTTTTATCATAATCATCAGGAATTCCTTGGGCAGTAGTAAGGGTCTTCCTGCCATTTCTCTATTGAATTCTTATATGGATGTAATCCTCAGAGCCAGCAGGAAGCCATTCATCACCCTTATATGCATCAGCAGAGGGGTCAAAGATTGGAGGTTCTAGAAGGGAGAGGCTACTGAGTCCCCAGTGGCAGCTCAGTGACTGGGGAATCTGAGATTTTAATAGGAGGGGAAAAAAGACATCACAAAGACACATTAGAACATTAAGAAGTCACAAATCACAATTAAATGAGGAAACAAATTCAAACCCACAGATGAAGTTTTGGGTAGTCTGCAAAATATATAAAATGGGAAGCTCATGGGGGTAAAGAACTAGTGAGATGTTTGAACAGTTTTGAAAGCACCGTCCATTAGTCAAAGTGAAACATGCATTAATTCTTCTATGGATTCAGTGGTAAATAGGAGAATACTTTATGGATTTAGTGGTAAATAGGAGAAGACTTTCTTCTTTCTTTAAAAATATTTTTATTAGTTATTGATGGACATTTATTTATTTATTGCTTATATGTGGTGCTGAGAATTGAACCCAGTATCTCACAAATGCTAGGCAAGTGCTGAGCCACAACCACAGCCCCAAGATTTTCTTCTTGTATAGTCAGATTCCTAACCAAGAGAAGTTCACCATTTAATGTGTTTTCTAACACTGGAGGGACTATATCAGAAGGTGGCTGAGTTTGTCAAATTGTTTATATTCTCCCACGGAGGGCATACAGTATGGCACTGTATGTGAAAGGGCAGAAGTAAGACATGAATGAAAACTTTGGCCGCTAACCTGCATACAACCCAAAACCACTAATTCCTTCCACTAAATTTGGCTTCTTAACCCTCATAGAGCCCCTACGCCCATCCCTGGGAATTGTGGTTTTCAGAATTGTGGTTTCTAGGATTTCAACATTTGGGATTTCAATCTTTTGGGATTATGATCTTCAGGGATTTTGAGCTTTAGGGATTTTTAGACTTTTAGGATTTTGATCTTTGAGAATTTCAACATTTGGAATGAAGGCATTCCAGAGTTGTATCTTTGGGGATTATGATCGGCACTAGGGCAAAACCTCTAGGCCAGCAGAGAGTGGGGCACATGGTCTCCCTGCCTTCCAGGGAGGCCCTACCTGTGGTGAGCTTGTGCTGTCGTTGTCTCAGGGTCTCCTGGCTGCAATTCAGCTGTCCTGGCCTGTGTGGTCAGGGTGGCCCTGGGGATGCAGCACAGTGATCTCAGCAGGGTCCTCATCTTCCCGTGTGCATTCTGTCTCTCCTGCTACCTCTGGCTTGGGGACCAGAGTTCTTCATCAACACAAACCCCAGGAGGCTGCCACAGGCTCCCCTGGTCAGGAAAAGGACAGAGGCTTTTCTCTATAACACCAGAATTCTGAACTCTCTCCCTTTCTTTCTGGCTTTGATCAAAAAGTCCCATAGTCTTCAGAGTCTGGAGATGCAGACCACCCTCTGTAGTTCGGATCCCTGTCTGATCTGAGATACCCACAGATCCCCTGGCCCAGTTCCTTCCCAGGGTCCAAGGAGACAGTGTAATCTTTTGTTAGATCCTAGCAGGCGGCAAGCAGATAAGGAGGCCAAAGAAGAGGCCAGTTCCTTTGTGTATGTCGCCCATTGTGAAGCCAGCTGTACAAGGCTGAGGGAGTGGCAGGCTTCAAGCAGGAAGATGTGCGTCCCTCTTGCCCAAGTCCATGATGGAAGGATTGGTAGCCCTCTGCCCTGAACCAGCTCTGTGACCAGTGAAGGGCCCTTTGAGCCTTGCACCCTTTGTCTGTAAAATGGTGGGTTGAATCATTTCCATCTAAATGATATATCCAAGTCCTAGCCCCCAATACATGTGAATGTGACCTTATTTGGAAATAGGGTCTTTGCAGATGTACAGTAGTCCCACCTTATCCATGGAGGATCCACTTCAAGATTCCCAAGATGGGAATCAAGATGCCCAAAACCAGGAATAGTACTGAGTCCTCAATATACTATGTTTTTTCCTATACATATATAGCTATGATAAAGTTTAATTTATAAATTAGGCACAGTGAGAGATTAACAATAACTAATAATAAAATTCACAGTATAACAAT
Organism: Spermophilus citellus; assembly: GCF_964194105.1. Classification (NCBI taxonomy): domain Eukaryota; kingdom Metazoa; phylum Chordata; class Mammalia; order Rodentia; family Sciuridae; genus Spermophilus; species Spermophilus citellus. The sequence continues at coordinate 146,648,772 of NC_138182.1, read as the reverse complement.
ATACTACAATAGAAGTTATGTGGATGTGGTCTCTCAAAATATCTTATTTTCTTTTATCTTTTATTTAAAGGAAGCACTTTTATTTTTTTTATTTTTTATTTTTTTTTTTTTGAGCAGATCTGAATTTCCAACATTTCTGTTCTTGTGCTTTAGGGCCATTATTAATAGAATAAGGGTTACTTGAACACAAGCACTTTAACTTCAAGTTCATGAAGTTGATGTGATAACCTGGACAGCCACTTAGTGACCAAAGGGCAGTTAGCATATACAGCCTGGATATGCTGGGTAAGGGGCGATTCATATCCATTTGGGAAGGAGCAGGTGGCAGGAGACTTCATCATCCAACTCAGAGTGGTGTGCAATTTTAAACTTATGAATTGTTTACTTCTGGAGTTTTTTTTTTTTTTTCATTTAATGTCTTTGGGCCTCAGTTGATAGTAGGCAGTTGAAATCTAAAAGTGAAATTGTGGATAAGGGAGACAACTGTAATTCAGGGCCCACCTGAATGATCTTGAGATCATTCAGGATTTAGGGTGGGCCTTGAATCCAATGACTGGTGCCCTCAGGAGAGAAGAGAAGGGGAGATTTGAGACACAGAGCCACACAGTAGAAGCCATGTAACTATGTCCTTCAAGCCATGGAACATGGGATTGCCAGTAGCCACCAGTAATGAGACAGGTATGGAAGACATTTTTCTCCTGGAGCCTCCAGAAGGAACCAACTCTGTCAACACCCTGAACTTCTGGCCTCCAGAATCATGAGAGAAAAATTTCTGTATTTTTTTGGGTATCTAATATGTGGTAATGTGTTGCTGCAGCAGCCCTAGGAAATGAAAACAAATGGGAACAATAATCACCCTGAGGGCCTCATAAGATTGTTGAGAGGATGGAAATGTGGGGGACAGAAGGAGCTTCCAGCACTGGGGAGTGTGAGTCACATGTGGGGAGGTACCTGTGGGCTGTCCTGTCACTGTTCTTTCATATGCTCCTGTCCAGAAAGAGGGCCACACCCATCCTTCAGCAGGTGACCCCCAGGCTAGAGATACCTGGGATTTACCTGTGTCCCTTAGGTTTATCATTTATGTGTTTAAAACATGTTTAAAATTTAAATTTTTTTCTTTTTAAATATGAAGCAAAATATGTGACCAGAAAATTAAAGTACTACAAAATATTATACATAAAAACACATTCTCCTCCCATGCTCCTCCCCAGCTTTCCTACTCCCCTTTCGGAGACCATTTATCAGTTACTCATATGTCCTCCCAGAGCAGCACTGCCCAGTAGAACAACCTGTGATGGTGTTCTGCACCTGCATTGTGCAACACTGTAGCTGATAACAACTATTGAGCCCTTGAGATATGACTTGTGTGGCCAAGAAAAACCTGGATTTTAAAATTTTATTTCTTTTTAACAGTTTAAATTGCTATATATGGCTGGTAGCTATGATATTGGACAGACCAGTGTCAGCAGTAGTTTATGTATAAAGATTTTCATTGACTTACATTGGGGTCACATCACAATAAACCAATATAAGTTAAAAATATAATGTTGGAAGTACATTTAATTTACTTTAACTTCTGAATATCATAAGTTGACCTTGCCTACCTTAAACATGCTCAGAACACATACATAAGCTTAGGGTTGGGCAAAATAATTGAACACAAAACCTATTTTATAATAAATTGAGGAATATCTCAAGTCATTTTTTAGATATTGGCTGAAAGTGAAAAGCAGAATGGTTCTGCATTATCAAGCAGTTAAAAAAATTAAAAAAGAAAGAAAAGAAAAAGGTAAGTCAAGCCATCAGAAGTCAGGGACCATCTGTATATTAGCAAATCAGTCCTCACCTTTTTGTGCACAATTAGCTCATGAATTGTTGTTAGCATGTTGCTTTCTTTCAGTTTGCAATTTCTCCTTGAGATGGTCTGTATGATAGACAGCAGGTGCTGTCTGATTTGGTTCATGGGATCCTGTCATGCTGTTGGGATATCCTGAGATGTAACTTGCCCAATTCCCATCCCCCAAGGACAGTTGGGTTCTTTGCCATCCTGGGTTCTTTTTTTTTTTTTTGCACTGTGGAATGAATTCAGGGGCACTTAACCACTGAGCCACATACCCAGCCCTTTTTTGTATTTCATTTAGAGATAGAGTCTCACTGAGTTACTTAGGGCCTCAATAAGTTTCTGAGACTGGCTTTGAACTTGCAATCCTCCTGCTTCAGCCTCCCGAGCTGCTGGAATTACAGAAATTACAGGCATGTGCTACTGAGCCTGGCCTATCTTGGGTTCTTATCCTGCATCCAACCTGTAATGGAGGTAAGGATGGCCTGCCATGTCCTCTTGTTGTCTGACTTCATCCTGCTTTTCTCTGAAGCCTGTCATAAGCCAGGCTCTGCTGTGGGATCTGGGAGGAGGTCTGGACTAGAATAGGAGTCCTCAGTTTGAGGAAGAAGCCAACCAGCTTGATCCTGAAGTCCACACCATGGGAGCAGGCTGCACCATGCTGTGCATGGGAGCATTCCTTCCAAGAGGCAGCTCAAGGTCAGCACCTTGGAGCCCAAGAGGCCTGGATTTGAATCCTGACTCGTCCACTTAAGCAGCCATTATGTGGTCCCATGTTGCATGTCCTGGAGATATAACCCACTTTGATATAAAATATCCTTATATTCACTCACTCTTTAAGCATCAGAATATTAATTAATGCTCTGACCACATGAAGAAAGTAAAAAAGAAAATTTATCAGATCATACAGTGGGAAATGGAAAGATCAGAGGTAGAACCAACTTCAGGTATGTCTGGGCTCAGGGCCTTTCTCCATTTCCCAATTCTTTGCATCACTTCCAGATCATCTTTCCTTGGGAAGGTGGCCACCAGTAGCTCCAGGTATGTCACACCTGCTCAGCAGCCCCAGAAGATAAAGCACTCTTCTTTCTTACCAAAATTGGAGAGTTGAGGGTATTTTGGGTTGAGCTTATCCCCCCAAAATACATCTTTTGGAGTCCTAAACCCCTGTACTTCAGAATGCATCTGTATTTGGAGACAGTAACTAAGGTAGAATGAGGCCAGTAGGGTATCTGCACAAGAAGAAGAGATTTGGACACAGAGAAATACACACTCACAGAGGGAGGGCCATGTGGAGATATAGGGAAAATGACCATTTACAAGCCAAGGAGAGAGGCCTTCAAAGAAACCAACCTGGAAAACTTGACCTTCAATTTCAAGCCTCCAGAATTGAGAAAATACATTTCTGTTATTTAGCTCACCTAGTCATTTGTTGTGGCAGCTCTAGCATACAAGTGCTGAGAGATATTTAAAGATGAATAAGTTTCTAGTAGGAAAGATGAAAAAGTTCTAGAAATGGATCCGCCATGTTTTCATAGTAGAGTAAATATCCTAAATGCTATGGAATTGTGTTTAGATGCTCCTTGATGTACAACAGGGTCACATTGTAAGTGGAGACTATCGTAAGTCAGAAGTGCATTTAATAAACTGCATCTACAGAACACCCTCACTACCACACAGCACATGGAGACTCAGCCATTGCTGCTGATGGCTACCTGGCTGAGTGGGAGACATGCTCGCTGCTGCTGCCCAGGGTCATGGGAGAGGCTGTACCTCAGATCACTCTCCCAGGAGAAGATCCCAACTCAATATTCAAAGTAGGGATTCTTTGGATGTGTCATGCTTTCACACCCTTGTAACTTCGAACAACAAATTGAACCATTATAAGTCATGAACTGTCTGTACTTTGAAATAGTTAAAAGTTTTGTGTTATATGTATTTTACCAGAATTAAAAAAAAAATCCCAGAATTGGCCCTGATGAGCCTGGCTTGGGGCAGGTGCCTACCTCTGAATAATCTCCATAGCTTGGAGGATGTAATGCATTGATTGGCAAGGTCTGGGTCATGTGACCATTCTTGGAGCTGGGGGAGGCAGCTATGGGAGATGGTTGGGACTACCAGAACCATGTGGTGTGGGAATGGTAGCTACCCCAAGGAAAATAGGGGTGCTATCCCCAAAAGAGTAGGAAACAGATTCAGCTAGGCAAATACAAATAGTAGATGATCACTTTAGTTCTGCTCCAGAGACAGCTGGCCATTATGTCCTTACTGGGCATGGTAGACAGATTCTGGTTTTGACCAGAGATTTTCCTCTAAGCATACTAAAGCTGTCTTAGCCCTCTGTCAAATTGTCCCTAAGGCAGTTGTGTCAAAGACATGGAAGCTAGATTCAGCCTGCCTGGCTTAAGTTCTGCCACTTAACCAACTCCAGGCCTCAGTTTTTCATCTGTAAAATGGGCTTCCTAATTAATAGTACCTACCTCATAGGACTTTTGCATGGATGAAATGAGTTAAGCCATGTAGGCAGCTTAGGCCAGCTCTGCACGGCCTCCTGAGAACCAGTGTGTTGTGGTTCCCATTAACTCAGCTCCATTGTCATCAGCCAGGGGCTGCCAGAGAGGAAGGAGAGGAGGAGGTATAGAGTTAGAGGTTGGCTGGGAATAGTCTATTGGGAAAGAACAAAGGTTTGGCTGACTTTATTGGCATCTTCTGCTGGGAGATGGGTGAGAAAATGCGGTGACACCAGAGTGAGAGAAACTGAAGAAAAGAAATTGTGTAGCCCATAGACTCTTGTCAGACCACAACAGCAGCACAGCCCCCAGGCCTCTGCCCCTTCATTCTTGTTTCTAATCTGGCTCAATCTTCCCTGGACATTATTGGGAACTTTCCATAAAAGTGGTAGTACTCATTTCCTTTTTGTATCCTTGCATAATATTCCAGAGACATGTGAAGCTTCCAAGTGATGTGCACTGTGCTTGCAGGACAGGGTGATTTTCCAGAAACGAATAAACAGATTCATCAGAGTTAGAAATTCCCTGCTCTGTGAAAACATTTGGACCTTTGAGCGGCAGAGTAGACTCGACTTCACAGAACATACAGCTCGATGTGGAAATGATACACAACCTGATACGTTTCGTTGATAGTTTATGGAAAATGTTACAGAGTGGAACAGAAGTAGCACAGATTACTGGTAGTCAGCCTCTTTGCTGTATTTGTTAGTGTTAAGAATGAGCTTGGGGAAGGGGACAGGCTCTCTTTGTATTTTGAAGCAAGAAACTATCCTTTTTTGAATTGTTTATATGGAGAATTTTTTAAAATGATACTTTTCAAAAACAAGGGTTAAAAATCCCACTTGACTTGAGCTTAGGGCAAATCAATGGTCTACAAGGCAGGTATTTAATTATGGACCAAGTTGAAGGAGATAATTTATATCTGATTATTTTGTTTGCTTGCTTCTCCAGAATCTTCTGGAGGATGATCTCAGTTTCCCCACTCCACTATACATAGATATTTGTTCATTTGCTCATTCATTCATCTCAGTATACCTTATTTTGTGATAGACTTTCTATGGGAGACATTCCATGTGTCCCAGGGACTACAACCCCCGTCCCTCCAAGCCCTGCCCTCACCTTCACCTCCCCTGCCATCCTCTAGCCACACAGCCTGGACCTTCCTTTAGAGCCCCTCTTTGTTCAGGATGTCAACTCACATGTCCCTAATGAAGGTTGGTAGAGACAATTCCAAATCCACTGGTACAGATATGAAAATCATGATAGCTAAGAATGGGACAAGTCCTAAGATCAAATGTCTGATAAAATTAAAAGGAGGGGAGATTGCTCCAGGTCAGAAGGATCTGGAAGAGGGGAGAGGAGGGTCCTTCTCTGAAAGGGTGATAGTTGACAAGGTTTTCAAGACTGGTTGACATGTTAGCCAGCCGGGATAGGGATACCTCTCCATAAGGCCTGCCATCCTGAGCAGGGGCAAAGGGGAGTTCCAAGGAGCAGCCAGGCCTCTGTGTGGCTGGAAGATGGCAGCAATGTGAAGGTGAGGGCAGGACTCAGAGGCATTGGGGCTGTATGCACAGGACACAGTTGCAGGTGGCTGAGTAGAGTTCAGCTTTAGAGGAGGACTCTAGAATTAGTAGGGAGGATGGAGACTGACTGGATTACAGCTATGGCTCCAACAGGCTCACAGAGGGGTGTGCTCACTGCATACGGGGTCTTGACTTGTTCACCATTGCATCCCCTGAGCCTAGAATGGTGTCAGGCACATGGAATGAGGGTTGTTAAATATCTGCTCAATGGCCAGCCTGGAGAAGAGGTCATGAGAACCTGAATGATGGCCCGAGAATTGATAGCAGGGAACAGCTGTGACAGGCCCAGGCCATGTGGTAGACAAAACTCACAAACAGGATAAATAGGCATGGGAGGGGACAGAGATGACTGAAGCTGCAAGCCTGGGGGAAGAGTGATACTTTGGCCAGAAACAGGAAATCCCCAAAAAGGAAGTGTTTTGGAAGGGAACAGGGTAGGCAGGGTTTTGGTCAGTGGCCTTACAAACCAACTTGTAGAACCACTGATGAATGGAAAAAAAATAATTAGAAGTCTTCTCTTCAAGCATAGTCTAGCCACTCTGAATCTATTAATTATCAAACGTCTCGTATCCCATAAATAAAGATTTTCAAATTTAGCTGTGTTCTCACCATTGGGAATTAGAGATTTACTTTTAACCACCAGAGGGAGCCCAATATGTTTATTAAATTCTATAGAAATATAACAGGAATTTAAAAGGATAATTAATATTTATATTTAAAAATTATTAGAAAGCACACAAAAGTTTAAGTCAAAGGCATTTATTCACAAAGTCAACCACTCAGTCTGGTAATTTTTTCCCCTAGGCTAAAATGAAAGACCACTTAGAAATTTCCAGATGATTCCAGGATCTTATGGTTTGCTGACAGTTTCTGGATGATGATGATTATGTGATGGGTAAAATATCCATTAGAAAACACATTCCTAGGAATACATTGCCCCTCACTTGTCCAGCATTTATTGAGTACCATCTGCTTTACTTGTAGCAGAGAATTCCTTTAACTGTGGGAAAATAAGGCCAGAAACATCTTGACGTCTGCTTGGTGAACTCTGTGCCAACTATTTGGTGACAGGTGCAACTTTCCTCTCTGTGAGATGTCGTATAACTTTGTACAATGGGATTATAAAGTGTTGCACATATCAGGAGCTTACTGGGAGCAGAATTGCCTTTTCCAGGGGCTAAGTTTGGTATCATCATGATATCTGGTTTTTAACTTGACTTCTTCTGCCAAAGTATATTCCATGTGGATTGAAGATTTCAGTGTGTAAAACTAAAAACATGGATACAAATACAGTAGGGTCACTTTCTAGAATTCTGAGTTAGGATTGGACTTTGTAAACAGAAGTTCTCCTCAACCAGGGAAGATTTTTCCCTAGGGCACCATTGGGCAATGTCCAGGGACATTTTGGGGTGATAGTTTAGGGAAGGCTACTGGTATCTTGTAAGCTAAGGCAAAGGAGCCCCCACCACAGAGAATTATCCAGCCCAAATTTCTAGTAGTGCTGAGGTAGTGACCATGTCACAGAGAGAAATGTTTTCTTGAGCTGGAGGTATAACTCAGTAACATAGTACTCATTTAGCATAGGTGAGGCCCTGGGTTCAATTCCTGGTGCCACAAAAACAAATAAACAGTTTTTTTTAACATTTTAAGTTTCAAAGATTAAATTTCTGTAGAGAAAGAAAAATGTCACCTTAACAAATGTTTAGTGATTGCCTAGCAGGCTCAAGTCCCCAGGTTTGATTCCCAGAACAACAACAAAAAAAGACAAATAACAAACATATAAGAAGCATATGATTAATGTTCATGAAATGTAAAATGCTCTTACAGAAGAATAAGAAATAGTCTAGAAAAGGGATGAGTAAAGGGTTTGGGGAGCCCCCATAGGAAAAATAGGAATGATGTACTTTCCTTCAATGAATATATTTACAAAGCATTCATTCTGTGCTCGCCACTGGTCTGGGCACTTGAAAATTGGCCCACTTTGCAAATAATGGAGAAAATACATCATAAAATGAGATCAGTTATTAACTCTCATATTGATAAAATATCATTATTTCAATCTTTCTGAAGGGCAGTGTGGCCCATAAATAAAATTTTAAAAGTATAAATTTTTATCTCCTAGCATTTCCATCTGTAGGTTCAGAATATAATTTGACACTGTGCAAAGGTGACCCCACCAGGATATTTATCAGAGCATCATTTTAGTAGCGTAAACACTGGAAATAATACCCATAGTTATTTACACTGGAAAAATATCACACTATTTCAAAAGTAGGTAGAAAACTGACTATAAGACAAAATAATATCACACTGTGAACAGTGATTATCTTTGGGTGACTAGATTATTAGTACATGCTATAATTTGAATCTGGAATGTTCCCCAGAGACCTAAGTGTTAAGAGATTTGGTCCTTAGCTTGGCATGATTGGGAGGGGATAGAACCTTTAAGAGGTGGGGCCGAGTGGGAAGAAGTACATCATGGGGATGTGTTCTTAAAGTGGTACCAGTCTCTTTCCTCTCCTTTTTCCATACCCAGCTACAAGTTAACTAGGACTCCTCCACCCACTCACTCCTGTGTGATGTGCTTGCTGCCACTGGCCCAAATACAGTGGGGCCAAGTGACCATGCACTGAAACCCCTGCAGCCTCGAACCAGAATACACCTTTCCCCTTTATACGTTGATTATCTCAGGAAGTTCTTACAGTGATATGATGCAGACTGACACAGTCCTCCCGCCTTTTGCATTTTTGTTTGTTTGTTTATATTGAGCATTTATTAACAGTAAAATCAGAAACGGAAAGCAGAACAGCTAAAAAATATCCAACCAAAGAAATAAAAGGTAGGGTTCTGAGTGTGTTTCCAGATAGATTGCCTGTTTTTTTGACCTCACAGGGCTATTGTGCTGGTCTCCTGGGAAGACAGCCCCTGACTGACTTAAGGACCACTCTTCACAAAGCATGATATCTGACACATCAAAGGTGCTCCAAATATATTTGCATTTAATTTAAAAATGTGTTTCTTAAAGATCTTTTAAGCCGAAAATGCACTGTAGATATTTGTGAATATGTAGTCTGTAGACAGCTTGTGGGGAGTGATGGGAAGCACATTTTCTGGCCTTAAGACAGACCTACATTTGCATCCCACATCTGCCAGTTAGAGCTGAGCAACTCTGGACATGTTATTTAACCTTTCTGAGTGTTAGTTAAATGAATACCAATTTAATAATGGCATGATAATTTCAAGTTTAGAAGACAGCTATTTGTTATTTATTTTTTATTCAATGCTATTTATGATGTTAGATTTTGGAGGACAAAGGGGTGAACAAGACAGTTTGTGCTTTCATAGAATTGACCTTCCAGGTTGTCAGGGGTAGAACAGAGGAGTCAAAGTGAAATAGGTAAGCCAGAAAACAAATGAGATAATTATAAATTATGCTGAGCACCATGAGGACATAAATAGGGTGGTTTGGTAGAGGGCAAATGCAGGTGCTGGGGTTGGAATCTGCTTTGGAAAGGGAAGGAAAGGATGGCCTTTGAGATCAAGATCTGCATCATGAGAAGCCAGCCATCCAAGAAGTTCCAAGACCCCAAGAACAATAGATTCTTAGGCAGCCAGGATGCCAGGCTGTCCTCTAGGAGGGAACTGAAGCAAGCAGGGAGGACATGGGAAGAGCTGGATGATGAGGGAGAGGTGGGCCATTGCCCTCATGGACACAGAGAAGTGTGTGTCTTATATTAGGAAGAGTGGAAATATTTCTGGGTTGCAAACAGAGAAACATCATTGCCCAGTTTATGTGTGAAAAAGCTCAGATGGATGCAGGATGGAAAATGGCCTTGGAGGAATGCCTGAGAGCAGAGTCGGGCAGAAGAGTAAGTAGGAAACTGGTTGTGGTGGGAGGTGATTGCAGTTACTCAGGTTGGTGTAATGGGGGCTTGGACTGAGGGCCTGATGCTAGAGGAATAGGGAGGCACAGATGGATTCATCATGTGTTTTAGAGACCACATTAGCATGACCACAGAGGTAGACTGAGTAAGGAGGGATGAGGGACAGAGAAGACAGAGTGATTTAGAGTTTTGGCATCAATCAAAATTTTGACTTGGGTAACTGGATGGCACCATTTGCTATCATGGGGGAAGGACAGGAGAGGGAGGCTTGAGTTTGCTCACTTTGACATGATATGGAACATCCAAGGGGAGATATGCAGTCAGCCCTTGGATTAAATGGCACACAAAAGTGGAGACAATGGCTCAGGGCTGGCCCACAGTTCTTCACCACATGCTGATTCCGAATGCATAAGGTATTGGTGGCAGGGGTCATGGGGTTTGCTTCCTTCCTTAGCCTGGAGCCTGGTGGGCCTCTTTGTTCCTTACAAAAGAACAGGGCTCTTTAGAGAAACAAACCAATAGGAAGTGTAGCAAGGTTGATGAGTGGTCGGGTGGGTGGGTGGATAGATAGGCAGACAGACAGATAGATAGATAATCCTCAACTTACAATGGTTTACATCCCTATGAACACATCATAAACTGAAAACATTGTGGGTTGAAAATGTGTTAGATGCCCCTAACCTACAGAGCATCGTAGCTTAGCAACACAGTGTACTGCAAAGTGTTGGTTGTTTTCCCTTGCAGTCACCGGACTCACTGGGAACTGAGGCTCCCTGCCACTGCCCAGCACCAAGGGCAGATTGGACTTTCCATATCACTAGGGCAGGAAAAGAAATTCAAAACTCGATATATGTTTTCTGCTGAATAATATTCAATGGTACCATCATTAAGTTGAAAAAAAAAATCAAACCCTCATAAGTTGGAGACCGTCCTAGGCTGGTGGCTACTTGGGAGACTGAGGCAAGAGCATCACTTGAGCCCAGGAGTTCCAGGCTAGCAAGACCCCCACACCTCACAAAAAAATAAAAAATAATAATAAAAAAACAGGCCAGCTTAATTCTTGCCTCTTCAAGAAATCTTCCCCATTTATCAGGCAGACTTAATTGTCCCATCCTCTGCAATCCCTCACACTTTGGGGGCCCCTCAACTCTAGCTCCTGTGACTCTGTCTTATAGTTGGTTTGTCATCACTTGCCTATCACTACCTCCAGTGATCCACACTCTTGAAGGCGGGAAGTTGGAAACAGGGTGTTCCATCCTTAAAAAGGAGCACATGGACTTCAGCTCATTTTATAACTGTGTTTACGTGATTTGTGAAGTGACCGTGACAAGTCTGATAGTGGACTGTTGCAAGGAAGGAGTGATAAAATCTATAAATAAATCTGTGGTGGCCGACATTGTCCATCTTGAGCTCCTTTGCTCTCAAGAAACCCAGCTCGCCTGCATCCAGTAGCTTCTCAACTCCTGCAGGGAATCCTGTCATGCTGCCGACCCCCTCTCTGTGTTCAGATGTCATCCTGCCTCTCTCAGTTCCTTCTTATGATTTCACCATACGACCTTTTATATTTTCTCCTTGCTGGTCTTTGATGTCACCCAGGCCACAGCACAGCTCTGCTGAGTTCCGAGTTTGCCCAAGAGGCTGATGATTGAAAGTCATTTGCATTTGCCGCGTTAGGTCCCTTGCCTGTGAATCAGATCCAGTAGGGTCTGGTAGGGACACTTGTCACTCCTTGTCATGGAAATGTGTTCCCTGCAGGGAATAGTTCAGCAACGTCTTTTCTGAAGTGCTTTCTCTACCCTTTGCAACTCATATTGTCAGTACATTCTGTTCCAGTCCCCAAATGGCCTAAATTGAACAGAATTTGGGAGTTGTTTAAACCTGAGTGCTCCCAGATAGATGCCTTACCAAAGTGGGAGGCCACCTCTGCACATGAGCGTTTTCCTTTGTGTCTTCTCTGTCCCCCAAGCCCTGAGCCTCTCCTCTTTTCCTCTAGGGTCCTCACCAGGTTCCACGTGTCCCCCAGGTCTTACAGAGGGGGTGCCAGCATGCCCACCGTGGGTGAGCAGTGCCCTCATCCTTGGCCAGGGATTGCCTTAGCCTGCCTTCCGTCCTTGGGCTGATTGCAGCAGGCATCACGGACAGACATAGTGGCCCTTGCTAAGTTGTTCAAACAGCATGAATTGTGGCAGAAACATATAGAACGTTCTAAGTTTTCCTTTATCTCTTAATTTTAATTGGGCTCTCTCTGTCCCAGCCTCTTCTGCCCTTGTGAACCCTTAATACTTTTTTAAAAATTTGGGTTTTTTATACATGACAGTAGACCATATTTTGACATATTTATACAAACATGAAGTATGTCTTATTCTAATTGGGATCCCAGTCTTGTGGATGTACATGCTGTAGAGATTCACTGTGGTGTATTCCTATATGTACATTGAAAAGTTGTGTTAGATTCATTCTACTTTATTCCTGTCCCCATCCCTTTCCTTCATTCCCCTTTGTCTAATCCACTGAACTTCTGTCCCCAGCCCTCCAGCCCTTGTTGTGGGAGAGCACATTTGGCCTTTGGATTCTTGGGATTGGCTTATTTCACTTAGCATGATAGTCTCCAGATCCATCCATTTACTGACAAGTGTCATAAAGTCATTCTTCTATGGCTGAGTAATATTTCACTGGGTATATATGCCACATTTTCTTTATCCATTCATCTGCTGAAGAGTACCTAGGTTGGTTCCATAACTTAGCTATTAAGAATTCTGCTGCTATAAACATTGATGTGGATGCATCACTATAATATGCTGATTTTTTAACTACCTTAGATATATACCTAGGAGTGGTATAACTGGGTCAAGTGGTTCCATTCCTAGTGTTTTTGAGGAATCTCCATACTGCTTTCTGTAGTGGTTGCACCAATTTTCAGTTCCATTAGAAATATATGAGTGTACCTTTTCCCCCACATCCTTACCACCATTTGTTGTTACTTGTATTGATGATTATACTGACTGCAGTGAGATGAAATCTCAGCACAGTTTTGATCTGAATTTCTCTAATTGCTAGAGAGGTTGAACTTTTTTTTCCCCATATATTTGTTGACCATTTTGTATTTCTTCTTCTGTGAAGAGTCTGTTCAGTTCCTTTGCCCATTATTGATCCAGTTATTTATTTTTTTTTTTAATTTGGCATTAAGCTTTTTGAGTTCTTTATGTATCTTGGAGATTAATGCTATATCTGAGGTGCAGGTAGCAAAGGTTTTCTCCCATTCTGTAGGCTCTCTGTTCACATTCTTGATTGTTTCCTTTACTCTGAAGAAGCTTTTTATTTTTATACCATCCCATTTATTGATTCTTGATCTTCTTGTGCTTTAGGAATCTTATTGAGGAATCTGTTCCTAAGCCAACTCAATGGAAAGTTGGGTCTACACTTTTTTCTAGTAGGTGGAGGGTCTTTGATTTAATTCCTAGGACTTTGATCCATTTTGAGTAGAGTTTTGAGTTGGCAGGGTCTGTGTGTTATCCCAGGAAGTAAAAAGGAGGAGGGGCATGAAGGAGGAGCCAGGGTGCTCCACCAGAGGAGGACCTGAGGGAAAGTTGCAGTGGATGGTGAACAAATTAGTGTTCTTTGGTCATTAGCAACAGAAACCAGCTCTAGCAGTTTTAGTCAAAAAGAGAAGTATTGAAAGAATTGCTGGAGCTCACAGAAGCAAAATGCATGAGGAATGAAGCTCGGGGATGCACACAACTCAGGGCAGTCCTGGGGACCCAGGCAGCAGGATCCAAAGGGCAACGCCCCCAGAGAGCAGAAGCCTCCTGGATGTACCCACACCCAGTGGTGCCTATGGTGTGTTGCTGTGCTGGAGAGTCCGTGAGAGTCCTGCAGGCCACACCTGGGTCCTGTGTCTACCCCCCCATTCCAGGGCTCCCATGGGCTGAGCAATGGCCCTCCCGCTCTGCATCCAGGATGCCATGTGGGGTGGAGGAACAAAGCCTTGGTTTGAATGCAGGTGGACTGGGCTGTGAATGCCAGCTGTACCACCTGAGGGCTCCGGGAGCTGAGGTGAGTTTCGTAAGTTTTCATTCCATCTCCTTGTATGTAATTTGGGACAATATGAAGTGCTTCACAAGTTTGTCTTAAGGATAAAGTGGAAAAAAAAATGTCTGTAGAAATGCATAGCGCACCCACCGTATGCACCTAATACTGTCTACTCATTTCTTAAGTAAAGAGAGGTGGTCCCCAAGGGGATGGGTGCCCAGGTACCCATAGCTGTTCCAGTGGGGGTGATATCAGGGAGCAAGCATAACTTAGAGAGGGGAGTTTGAGAGGGTACTCTTTTTTGTCCTGGTCTCCTCCAAGGATAAGAATGTCATCTCTGCTTAGACTCTTGATTCATATTGTGCCAAATCCTTCAGCAAACATTCTACTCAAAGGCGGAAGGAGAGTAACTCTGGGCTCCTCTGGGAGCCCTTGAACTTGAGCTTTCTTCTGCTGGTAGATTATCTGCAGGAGCCTTTTCTTGCCTGTCACCCTGGAGTTTTCAAGACCCACCAAAAGCTCTTCCCCTCCCCAGCCCCAGCCCCCACTGTTCTTTTAAATTGTTTTTAGCCTTGTCTTTAGAAAAAGGACTGAATGCCAACAGAGCTTCCTGCCCCATGAGGTCATGAGCTTCTTGACACTAATGGCCTTGAAGTGGCCATTGGAAGTAGCCCCCTGTAGATCCTGGAGCCCACTCACACACAGACTGGCACAGAAAGAAGTTCCAGGCATGGAGGCTGTGAGGGAAAAGGGGGGGGGGGGGTCATCAGGATGGAACAGTCTGGCAAACAAAGGACACCTAATAGCCAGTGAGGAGGAAGGGCTGGACCTCTATCTGCCATTAGAATCTCAAATGCCCACCTACCTCAGTGCTGCTTACTAAAGAATGTAAAATGTCTTATTTAATTTATTTACATATGAACATATATTTTGTATTATTATTATTATTTGTGGTGCTAGGGATTGAGAATGTACTTTGATAATGTACGGATGACACCATATGTACCCCTGGTGCGATGGGGCATCAGGTGACCTGGAGGCTGATTAGGGTTACACCTTAATGCCTCTGAGCTTTGCCACTAACAGGTCTGGACAGTGACCACTCCTGAGTTTCACCTATTACAAAGGTGGGGATAATTCAGATGGTATTAACTGAGGTGCTTTCTAAAAAGGCCAGCTGTGCCCAGGAGTGATATAGTTACCAGTTGTGAATGTGGACTTCACAGTGCTCAGAGGGGGTTCTCAGGGACACTTCCTGAGATAGATCGGGAGTAGTCCCTGAAATGAGAGTCCCCTGCCCCCACAAGGCAGGATTTGGCCTTAATTCCTAAGAGGACAAAGGGGTGCTTCTCAGGCCCCCTTGATGCCTGGTTGCACCCTAACATATACATTCCCTTGTCTTGATTCTCCCCATTTGGGGACTGAGGGTGGAGGGGTCTGTAAAGTCGAGTTCTCCTACCTGGCTCCTAGTAGTGGGGGTGGGGGAAGTGGGAAGGGGAGGAGTCTACGCTGGTGCGAGGAATGCACGGAGGAGTGTATAGGGACAAGTACAGGTGGGAGAGGGTTTGTAGGAGGGAGGGGAGGCGGGCTGGATGTTTGTGCCCCTTCCTTCCTGTGTTGAAATCCTAACCTTCAAGGTGATGGTTGGGAAGAGGGGAGGTTGAAGATGGAAGTTCCTCAGTGGGATTAGTGTGCTTTGCAAAGAGACCCTAGGGTATTCTCCAACAGTCCCACCATGTGAGGACACAGTGAAAAGATTCCTCTGTAAACCAGGAAACAAGCCCTCTCAGACACAGAATCTGCCAGCACCTTGACCTTGGGCTTGCCAGCCTCTGGAACTGTGAGAACCAGACTTTGGCTAGTCTGTAGTATTCTGTTATAGCAGCCTGAGTGAACTAAGACAGGTGGAGGTGATAGAGGGGTGGGTGAGAGATGCAGGGACCCAGGTATATTAATGTCTGCCCACTCCCACTGAAGCAGTGGCTTAGACCTCCACTATCTGTGAGAAGGGTCAGGCTCCTTCTGGCTAGAATCCCCTTAGGGTTCATTCAGTTGGTATCTAGCACCTCTCAGATCTCTCAAGGTAATTTATTTTCTAACTAGAACAGGCCATTTTCTTTTCCTTGGAGGTCCCCTACTATCCCTCAGAGTCCCTCTTCCCAGTTTAGCAAGCTGTCCTTTTTTAAAAAAATATTTTTTAATTGTAGATGAATACAATATCTTTGTTTATTTTTATGTGGTGCTGAGTATCAAACCCAGTGCCTCATGTATTCGAGGCAAGTGCTCTACCACTGAGCCACAACCCCTGGCCTGTCCTTTTGTTGTTAAAAGGTGTTATTATGCTTCTAAAAATAATCCTGCTCTCCACCCCCTCTAAAAAGCATAGCTCAATGTTTAAAAAAAAAAATCTCCTTCATACCTGCATTACACCACCCCATCCAATCTCTTCCCTTGGGATGTAAATATTCTATCAGTTTTGTTTACATTGTCAGACTTTATTTTTTCTATTCTTTTTTTTTTTTTAAATATTTATTTATTTATTTCAGTTTTCGGCAAACACAACATCTTTGTCTGTATATGGTGCTGAGGATCGAACCCGGGCTGCACGCATGCCAGGCAAGTGTGCTGCCGCTTGAGCCACATCCCCAGCCCCTATTTTTTCTATTCTTAAACACATTTTTTATAGAAAATTATTTTAAGGTTTGATCTAATGTACTTAAAAAATAGCTTTGACTTCACAATACTCAAAATTCTCCAATGCTCAAACCCCTCAAATTGTTGTAATATTTGCATAGAACCTACACAACCCTCCTATATATTAAATCATCTCTAGATTACTATAATACCCAATACAGCATAAATGCCAGGTATACAGTTACTATATTTCATTGTTTAGGAACAGTAATAAGAATACAAAGTCTGCGTATATTCAGTACAGACATGATTTGTTTTCTGAGTATTTTCTATGATTACTTGAATCTGCAGATGCAGAATCCATGGATACAGGGGGGTGGTTGCATAGGGGTACTGTTCATTGATTGTCCAACCTGAATGGACTCTGGAGGCCCCTGAACCATTCTTCCATGGAAGCATATTCAAATTTACACCAAAATGTAATTAGCAGGGTTATTGGCGGGGGTGTCTCTCCAAAGCTCCCAGCCCTCCTCTCCCCCTTCCTCTCTACCCTGCCCCATTTTCCCCTCCAGAACTCTGGCCCTTTTCCTTTCCTGGATGTTTTCCACATTTTCTTCCACACCAATAGTTTTCGGTCTTTCCCATATAAAAGTCTCCTGATGTGTTTCCAGTTCCTGCTGACTCTGGTCTCCCTGTTCTTTCTCCTGGTCAGCCTAATGGAAGGTCACAGTGACCAGCTGGTAAGCTCAAGCTCTTCCTTAGGAAGTGGGATAAAGCCAGTAATAGTCTATGAGTCTATAGTATCAACATATAGGTACCTCTCTGTCTGCCTCATTATTATTACTATTGTCATTATTTTTGAGATAGAGTCTCACTGTGTTGCTGAGATTGGTGGTCTCAAACTCTTCAGCTCAAGCTATCCTCTTGTCCCAGCTTCTCAAGTATCCAAGACCACAGGCATGTGCCACTGTGCCTAGTCTGCCTTATGAGTTTTTAAAGCTTTTTACCAAAATGTAACTTACTTCAGACCAAGAACACTTATCATGTGGTGGCACAGCCCTGTAATCCCAGTGGCTTGGGAGGTGGAGGCAGGAGGATAGTAAGTTCAAAACCAGCCTGGGCAATTTAGCGAGGTGCTAAGCCACTCAGTGAGACCCTGTCTCTAAATAAAATACAAAATAGAGCTGGGGATGTGGCTCAGTGGTTGAGAATACCTGAGTTCAATCCTTGGTACCTCTCTCCCCCAAAAAGAACACTTATCATAAGTTTGCATCTTGATGAATCTCCACCAACAGGACACACTTGTGTCCAGGTCAAGAAACAGCACAGGACCAGCCCCCCAGAGTTGCCCAAGTACCCTCCATGGGTAACCACCGTTCTGGTATCTCACATAGTAAACTGGTTTTGCCTGTTCTAGACTTCATGTGGAATGGATTGTTGTATGTCTTGAGTTAAACATTCTGTTTGGGAGATCTATCCATGTTGCCATGACAGTTATGATGGTTCATTTGTTTTTTGTGCTGTTGTTGGACATTTGGGTTTTATCCAGTTTGGGGTTATTATGGATAGTGCAGCTAAGAACAGTCTTGTATAAGTCTTTTAGGGAACACATATATGCATTCCTGTTGTGTTTATACCTTGCAGTGGAAATTGCTGGGCATAAGGCATGCATATGTTGAACTTTAGTAAATAGCATCAAATTGTTTTCCAAGGAGGGTTATGGTCTCATCAAGCATGCACAAGAATCCCAGTGCTCTGCATCCTCACTGACACTTGGCATTTTCTGTCTTTTTTTTTTTTTCTTTTAGTCAGTTTTGTGACTTTGCAGGTCTTTTTCTGGACTCTTTCTATCCATGGACCAATACCACATTATTTTAATTTAAAAAGCTATAGACTAGATATAGTATTTTGTTCTGCAGGATTGCCTTGACTTTTCTTGGGCATTTGTGATAAGTTTTATAATCAACAACAAAACAAATGACAAGAACAACTACAACGACAAAAGTCCTGATGACATTTAAGATCAATTTCATCGAATATAGATTCATTTAGAGAGAAGTGACATCATTTCTTTTTTATTTGTTCTTTTTAGTGATATATAACAGTAAAGGAGAAGTAACATCTTTACAATATTAAAACATCCAATTCATAAATGTGATATGTTACTATGTATATGAGTCTTCTTTACTTGATGATGTTTTATAGTCTTGAGTATAGAGGTTTTGCTTACATTCTATTAGCTTTATTCATAGGAATTAATTTTTTAGTATGTTTTAAACGATTATATTTTTAGATTTTGCATTCTGTCTGTTGCCAATGATTTATATATTGCCTTGTATCAAGTGACCTTGCCAAGTTCACTTGTTAATTCTAATAGTCTAATAGTCATTTAGATTTTCCATGTATTTTCTCTCATACAATCTATAAATAGAATTTTATTTGTCCTTTCCAATCCATATAAGCCTTTTGTTTCTTTCACTTGGCTCATTGTGTTGGCAGAAAACTCCCATCGTGCTGAATGGAATTGGCAATAGCAGGCATCCTGGTTTCATAACTGAACTCCAAGGAAACATTAAGAAGTTTTTTTTTTTAAGTTTTAATTGGATATTAAAATTTGTCAAATGATGTCTCTGCATTTATAACATGATCATAAGCTTCTTCTCCTTTTTTCCCTGTCAAAATAGTGAATTACATAGAATGATGTTAGAATGATAGTTTGCCCTTGAATTCCTGGAAGAAACCCCAATTGGATGGTATATAATATTTTTTGTTGTTGTGTTAATGTTTTGTTTAGAGATTTTGCATCTGTGTTCATGGAGAGATGGGCTGACATTCTTTATTTTATTGTCAGGTTTTGGTATCAAGGCTATATTACTCTTATAAAACAAGCTGGAAATTGGTAGCCCTCTTTTTGTTCTCTGGGAAAATTTCTGTTAAGATTGAGTGTTGCTTTTTTTCTTAAATGTCTGGAAGATTCCACTGGTAAAAACACCCAGGTTTGGGATTTTAATTGGATTTCAAATAATTCAGTTGTTTAATAGCTATAGGACTCTGCTTCATTTCTTATAATAGATTCATTAAGATATAATCCACATACCATACAATTTATCTACTTAAAGCATGTAGTTCAATATTTGTGTGTGTTCGTGTGTGTGTCCCTGCATCAAACCCAGGGCCTTGTGCATGCTGGGTAAGCTCTTCACCACTGAACTACACCCTCAGCCCAGTATTTTTTAGTGTACACACAGAGTTATGCAACCATCATTAAAATCATTTTGGAACATTTCCATTGTTCCACAGAGGAAACTTTCCTTAACTATGGTCTTCCAATTTCCCTTATCACTCCCAGTCCCTGAGAACCACAAATCTACCTCTTATGTCTATCCTGGACATTTCATATGAAATTAGTTGTACAATTATATGACCTTTTGTCTCTGTTTTCTTTTACTTAGGATAACATTGTCAACATTCATCCATGTTGGAGTGTGTACCGGTACTCTGTTCCTTTTCCTGGCTGAATGATATCATATTGTATGGATGTGCCACAGTTTGTTTATCTATTCATCAGTTGATAGACATTTGGGTTTTCACTGTTTAGCTATTAGGAATAAAGCTACAGTGAACATTCTTGGACAAGTTTTTATGGTAACATACGGTTTCATTTTTCTTGGGCAGATACCTAGGAGTGGAATTGCTGACTCATATGCTTCATTATTTTTTATTGCCAAACCATAATGTGGATATACTAAAGTGTGTTTAGCAACTACCTTATTGATGGTCATTTCATTGTTTCATTTTTTGCTGCAAAACAATGCTGCAGGCAGTGCTACTCAAAATGTGGTTTTCGGGACTGGGTGCAGCTCAGTGGTAGAGCACTTGCCTAGCATGCACGAGGCCCTGGGTTTGATCTCCAGCACCACAAGAGTAAATAAATAAATAAATAAGTGTGGTTTGCAAAGGAGTGCCAGTCCTAGAACTGTTTGTTACAGGTTTATAATAAGATTAAAATGGAAATCGGGAATGTTTGGAAATTTTTATAGCAATTTACTCAGTAATTTTATATCTGCTGAATCTAATTGCTTAAAAAAAGAGCAAGTAGTTTTGTGTTTTCTGGCTTTTTAATTTTTATTCTTCTACATTGTTTTAGTGTACTTTACATAAGAATGGGTCTCTGACAAATCAGAAATGAGAAGAAAAACTAAAAATAAGACAAAGGGCCTTCACCACAGATAGGCAGACAAACAGGGCCTCTAGCACCTCTCCTTGTTCCTGTGTTTCTGAGCAAATCATTCATAAAGCAAAGTTGGTAGACTGAGGCTGAAGAAGAGAGGCGAAGAGTGTAAAAGCCCTTTGGGATTAATTGTGAGAAGGAGAGTGGGCGGCTCACCTTTAGTTCCTCTGAGCTCATAATGATGCTAAATTGTCATACAGATGAATGGGTAAGTACAATGTAGTACAAAGACACAATGTGCTTTCGGCCTGAAAAAGGAAGCAAGTTCTGCTGGGCCCAATGGTGCAGGCCTGTAATCCCAGTAGCCTGAGGCAGGAGGATTGCAAGTTTGAGGCCAGCCTCAGCAATTTAGCAAGGCCCTAAGCAATTGAGTGAGATGCTGTCTCAAAATAAAAAAATAAAAAGGGTTGGGAATGTGGCTCAGTGGTAAATTGCCCCTGGTTAAATCCCCAGTACCCACCCCCAAATAAATAAATAGGAAAGAAATTCTGGAACATGCTTCAACACGGAACACTAAGGCGTTGAGGACACTAAGCTAAGTGAAATCAGTTGGTCACAAAAGGACCAATCCTGTATGGTTCCACTTCTACAAGTTCCCTGGGATAGTCAAGTTTATAGAGACAGAAAATAGAATGGTTGTTGCCAGGGAGTCAGGGTGATGGGAACAGGAAGTTATCATACAATGGGTTCACAGTTTCAGCTTGGGAAGATGAAAAAATTCTAGAGATGGATTGTAGTGATTGTTGGACAATCATGTGAGTGTACTTAATGTCACAGAGCTGTACACTGCATAATGGTTAAATGGTGAATTTTATGTTGCATCTGTTTTACTGCAATAAAAAATATGTTTAATTTTATAAACTCTGGTATGCCTGTTTCTCAGATCATGGTGGTAGTTGCAATCTCCCTTATCCTCACAAACGCCCTGGAAGGTCTTAGACACAGGGAAATTTAAACTTGGCGGATGGAGGGTTAAGGGGCTTGCTTCTTCACTGATGCAGGCTGAGGGGCTTCCAATCATGTACCCCTCTGTCTTAGTCAGTCGAGGCTGTTATAACAAGTTATCCTAGGTTGAGTGGCTTCAATAAGATATTTATTTCTTACAGTTCTGGAGTCT
This sequence comes from Spermophilus citellus, assembly GCF_964194105.1. Taxonomy (NCBI): domain Eukaryota; kingdom Metazoa; phylum Chordata; class Mammalia; order Rodentia; family Sciuridae; genus Spermophilus; species Spermophilus citellus. The sequence goes on along the minus strand of NC_138182.1, from coordinate 146,626,944 downwards.
TAGAATTCTGAAATCAGAGTGCCAGTATGGTGGGATTCTGGTGAAGGCCCTCTTCCTAGTTTGCAGACAGATCCTTCTTGCTGTGTCCTCATATGGTAGAGAGAGGAGGAGCTCAAGACTCTCCCTGTTCTTATAAGGACATTCATTCCATCTTGGGTGCCCCATTGCTCACTCCATAGCACATATTCTCTTGTATGTTCCTGGAGCAAACCCCCAATGCCTCTAGATTCAGTTTCCTCATCTGTAAATGGGGACAATAGCCCCCCCCCCACAACACACACACTTTTATGGGATTATGATGTGACTTGAGTGAACTAAGGGGGGCAGAGCTTAGACCTGTCAGGGATCAGCCTGAGATTGTTTCTCTGAGGCTCTCTGCCTAGCTTCCTGGGGGCGGGGAGGGTCTTGGGGGCCCTTTAGTTGAATGCATGCAGCCTTAAGTGGATGGGCACTTTGATGTCCCCTATCTGCATAACTGCTCCTAAAAAGGCCATTTCCACCACCATGTTTTTTCAATTAGGGCAGCCACAATAGTGAGCGGTCTACCAGGGGCCTTGCCCAAACCTGGTTAGTAGAGATTCCTCTTAATAACCTGATTATTTTTAAAGGAATAATATTAAATCATGACCAGGTAAACAGACTCAGAAGGGGAAAAGAAAAGGGCCTGGTGTGAATCCTTCAGTTGGAGGGATTTCGAATTCTGCAGAAGTCACTCAGACCTTGGCTGGGGCAGGACTTGAAAAGGGGATCTCAGACACATGCATTTTCACATGTATGCATAGACCATTATTGCTCTCTCTCATTGGGGGCCTCCTTTTGTTGTTGGGAGCTGTGCAATCCATCACACCTCACCCTCCTGGGGGCTTTAGTGGCCCACATTGAGCCTGGTGTTGTAGCTTACAGACTGCAAGGCTAAGAGAAGCCCCAGGCACCTGCATCCTTCAGTGGCCAAAGGAAGCAGGCAGGATACTGGGACAGCTCCAAAGGCTGAGCATAGAGAATGCACTTGCTGTTGATAGACAGAGAGTTTGAGCAGCTAGCAGGGCACTGGGAAGTTCTAACTTGGTCCCTGGTAGCTATAGCTCAGTTACATGGTTTTCAGCAACAGTAACAAAATTAAGTTGAAAGATTATAGTAGGAACTTTGGATCCAGTACAGTAGGAAGACCAGTGCATCTCTTAGACCCACATTTGGCAGCAGATAACAGAACCTCTAACTTAATACCACCAGGATTTATTTTCCTTGTATGATGATAATTCTGGAAGTGGGCAATCCAGGGTTGGGACAGCTGCTCAGGGAGTTTTCAAAATCTCAGAGTCTTTTACCTATCCATCCCTCTATCCTTAATGGGCAGACCTCCATCCTTGCAGAGAAAGGTCAGGGAGAAGGGGGTTTAGAATGATAGAGAATGATAGTTGTGTACACCCCAATCATGTAGTACAAAGAGCACTGGACTTGGCAATCAAGAGACCTGGATTCATGTCCCATTCTGGGTTACCTTGGGCCAACTCCCTTCCATTTTCTGGACATTTTCCCATTTGCAAAATGGGTGAGTTGAACTCTCTATTACCTCCAAAGTCTCTTCCATCTTGTTTCAGTTATCTCCCGCTTTATTTCAAATGAGCCTAAAACTTTATAGCTTGAAATGTTTATTTTGGGACTGGGGCTGTAATTCAGTGGTAGAGCACTTGCCTAGCATGTACCAGGCCCTGGGTTCAAACCCCAGTACTGTGTGTGCATGCATACACACAGTTTATTTTGCATATGGGTCTGAAATTTTAGTAGGTCTTGGAGAGGTCCACTGACTTCTGCCTGGCTAGGGACATCAGAAGGCTCCTTCATTTACCTGTCTGGCAAGTGATGCTGAATGGATGTTGGCTGGGACCTCAGCTAAGAGCTATGGACAGATCTTCTACACTGGGGCTTTTCACAAGGCTGCCTGGCTTGGCTTCCTCACAACATAGTCATTGGGTTCCAAGGTGAGGGTCCTAAGAGAGATTCAGGAGGAGGCTGTGTCAGTCATCCTTTTTAACTGGCCTGGGACATTATGTGACATGGTTCCTGCCACATTCTTTTCATCAGAAGTGAGTCATTAAGACTGGCTCACATTCAAGGAGACAGAAGTTAGACTTTGCCTTTTTTTTTTCTCTTTCTTTCTTTCTTTCTTTCTTTCTTTTTTTTCTTTCTTTCTTCTTCTTTTTTTTTTTTTTTTTTGAGATGGTGTTTCTTTGTGTTGCCCAAGCTGGTCTTGAACTCATGAGTTCAAGTGACCCTCCTGCCTCAGGCACCCAGGTAGCTGGTACTATAAGTACACAACATTGCACCTGGCTTAGATTCTACCTTTTGATGGGATGAGTGCCAAAGAATTTGTGGACATGCTGAAAACCCACTGTTTATCTGTAGGTTTCAAGTTCCGTGTTCGTGTTCTTTCCTGCTTGCCCTCATTATTCTCGATTTCAAGAGAGGCTAGACTTCTTGGAGCAGAGCTATAGATGATAGAAAAGGTTTGAGCAGGTATGAACTTATTTGGAAAGCCTCAGGCTGATTGGTGGAGTGGGACTTTCCTTAGTCTAAAAAGTAAACAATACCTAGTTAATTTTGAGAGTTGCTATGTGACAACATAAGACTTCAGAATGCATGAACAATGTTTAAAATTACATGTACATAAGTTTATGCTATTGTTTGAATGTTGTTCGAGTGTATCCTCTAAGAATTCATGTGTTAGAGCTTGGTTCCCCAGCGTTGTAGTGTTAAGAGGTGGTATGTGAGGTCGAGTGGGAGCTCATCAAGGGTGCTGCCGTGGGAAAGAATTGATGTGACATCCTGGTTAGTTCTCAAGAGAAGGCTGTTATAAAAGACTGAGCCTGACCCCTAAATGGCTTCCTGTCCCTCCATATCATTTCTCTCCCCAACGTGCTCCCACCAATGATTCCATCTGCCCTGATATGATATACCAGGGGGGCCCTCACCAGAGTTGGCACCATGCTGTTTAGACATTCAGCTAAACAAATCTCTTTTCTTTGCAATTACCCAATCTCAGGCATTTTATTACAGTAACAAAATGGATTAAAATACTTCAACAGTAAGTTTTTACTAACCATTTCTTATGTGTCTAGCCTTGTTCGAGGCATATATGCGGTCTGGCCCCATTCACTGGAAATTTGTAATTTGGGGGAAGAGACAGACAACTGGCAACTCCCTTGCCTGTGTCAGTCTGTGTCCCCAGGACCCAATCTGGGTGAGGCAGCATTGGGTTTTGTGTTAGTCAATCACAAAAACCTAACTCAGAATGACTTAATTAAACAAAGCAGGGTGGGGGAGGGATTTTGTTTGCTTTTGGTTTATGTAACTGGAAAGTCCAAGGGCAGATCTCTGACTTCAGAAGTAGCTGGGTCCCAGGACAATAGCTTAAAAGCCTTCCCGTCCCTGCTGTGCCTCTAAGTTAGGTCCCTACCAGGGTGGCCCCCCAGGGCTCTGACACTCATGCCATGCACACATCCCTCCCATATGGCCCCTGAGCCTAGCTGTGTGGTTTTCTTTGGCCAATTGCATGTTAGCAAATGTGACACAATTAGAAGCTTGAGAAGCTTCTTGGGCATTGTCTTGTCTTCTTGAAATGAGCCTTCTTAAAACCCAGCTACCCAGCTATAAAGATGCTTGAGCTAGACTATTGAATAATAAGAGGAGGCTTAAAAGAGAGGCCTTGGATTGTGAGGCCATCTTCTACAAGCTTCTAATTGAATACAACCATGTGAGTGACTTTTCATGACCCTGTGGAGCAGAGCTATGCAGTTCATTTGCACAATCGTAAGAAATAATATATTGATGTTTTAGGCCACTACATTTTAGGTCATGTTGTTACATGGCAAAAGATACTAATATACCTTCTCTAAGCAGGGACAAGAGGGCAACAACAGTAGTCTCAGAAATCAAGTGGACATTAAGCACTTCTATTCTATTAGTCTCAGGAAAAAAAAAAAATCAAGAGATTGAAGGATTGGCTCTTATTTAACTAATACAAATCCTTTGATCTTCTTGAAACCAATCATTGTGTCCAGGGGAAGATGATAAGGCCAGAAATATGTGCCCATTCTTGTGGCTAGTGAGGAGTTGGATCAGCCTTACCCAACATATGGTCGGGGAGGGAGGAAAACAAGGCTGTTGTTACCAGAGAAGGGAGCAGGCAAGAATTACCCTCTGCTGTATGAATATGACTGCTCCAAAATTCATGTTGGTGTTTAATCCCCATTGTGAAGTCTTAACAGGGTGGAAATTTAATCCAACTAGGTGTTTAGAGGCTGGGCCTCTGGGAGGTGATAGGGATTGGGTAACATCAGGGTAGATCCCTCCTGGCGAATCCTTTATAAGAGGAGGAGACCAGACAGAGCCACATGGACTCATGCTCCCTGTCTCTTGACATGTCATGCCCTGTGCCACCATGGGATTCTGCCAGCAAGAAGGCCACACCAGATGCAGCCCTTTGACCTTAGTCCTCCAACACCTGAGCCAAAGAAACCTCTTTTCTTTATAACATACCCAGTTTGTGGTATTATGTTATTAGCAACAGAAAACAGACTAATAAATGCATCCACTGTTGGGAAGGGCGTTAAGTGGATGAAGAGGGAATGAACAATCCCGAGTGGCCTAGTTGAAGAGGAACTTTGGAAAGGGTGAATATTTAAGCCAGGATTTTTCACAAGTAAGAGACAAGGGTTTCTAGAAGGCATGCAAGCTGAGGGGTAGAACAGTAGATAGGAGAAGACCCTGAGGCAGAATTAGCACCCTGTGGGCGAGACTGCGAAGAAAGGGTGCCGAAGGGATCAGGCGTTGCATTCAGAGACAGACAGATGTCTTAACCGAAAGCCGTTGTGTTTGCCAGAATTCCAAATGTGTTTCAGCTCTTACCCTTGAATTTAGAATCCAATTCTATTTTAAGAAAAATGTCCAGGTGTTTCTGATTCATTGACACTTAAGTCACCATTGGGAGGGGGGGTGGCGTGTGGGAGTGTGGGGAGCTGTTTCATGTCCAAGAAATCCTGAAAATATTTCATCTGGGCATTTTCCACTTTGGACTGTTTATCTGAGGAAGGAAAAGCTGAGTTTGGCCAGGACCAACCCAGATGTCCAGTGTGTAGGCTGCTCCAAAGGTGGCAGCTTGTAGTCAGAAGTGGCAAGGTCCCCCCGGGCAGACCCCATGGGAAGCCCTAAGTGGTCAGCATGGTTGTATTCTTATATTCCACTGGGGATACACAGTTGTCTCCAGCTCTTTGAAGAGGGCAGGCATCCCCATCCTGTTGATTACTGAGTCATGAGGACAGTTTGTACGTGGTGATGTGCCCAGTGCAAGCTCGTGACACACCAGCCATTGGTCCAGGTGTCACCCGGAAATAGAACCTGAGCAGGAGATAATGCCTCAGAGGCAGAAGGATGCCCCAGGGCCCTGCTGATGCTGGCAGAGGCCCAGGGGAGGGAGAAGCGAGGGTCGGGCCCTTGGGACAGACAGCCTAGGCTTTTCATAATGGAAGTAGAGGCTGGAGGGGTTGCGTTCCGAAAACATTTAGACAGCTGTCTGGCTCAGCCTTCCCCCTAAAGCATGCTCCTCCTGCTTCTTTACCCCAAGACAGAAGGAAAAGCTCTCAGGGGTGACCAAAAGTCAAGTCACCCCGGCCTGGAGTCCCTTGATCTTTCCCTGCCCAGCCTCCTGGGGTGCCCTGTGGTCACCGCATGAGCCTCTCTTCTTCAGCCTCCCCTCTGTTCTCCACAGGGGCCCTGCCTGGGCTGCACAGCTGAGACCCCGCTTTTTCCAACTTGGCTTTTGACCCCCTTCAGCAACAGATGCCCTGCAGGATGTGCTCAGCCTCTGCACTCGGTCCTCCTCCCGGATCTGGCTCTCCATGGTCTGTGTGATCTCTGACCCACCACTGCCTCCTGAGGACCTAGGGCAGAGGAGGTCTCTTTCTAAAAGGCCATGGTTTGAGGATAAGAAAGGATAGTAACAATTTTATGTGGTCTTAATATAATAAACAGGACCCCAAGGAGGACTACGACAGCATCAAACCTGCCAAGTATGGAGCCCACTCTCTGCACCAGAGGAATGAGGCTGAGGGAACCCTGGACCGCAGCCCCAAGTTTGAATCCACATTTTGGCAGTTAAAGTCTTTTGTGGCTGGCCTGACACCCTTCTTTCCTTTGGGTAACCCTTCTTCCCCATTACCACACTATGTGGCTTGGGGTTTCATGCCTTGGGTCTAGTGATAAGCACTAGGCCCAGTCATCCCACAAAGAAGCAGATTCCAAAGTTTCTTCTAGAACTTTTTCAATATAGAGGATCTCTTTCCATTGTGGTTGTTTAGCTGGCAAGATGTGGGATTAAGAGCTGCTGGGGCCACAGTATGAAGAGGGGTCTCCTGAGAATTAAGCCAAAATGGAGAAAATAGAACCAAGATATGGGGGAGGAGAGAATTCTGATAATTATTATTACAGCACCTGGATCCAGCCATACCTGAACCTTCAAAGATTTTTCAGTCAAGACAGGCCAAGTATTCTCTTCGTTTTTAAGCTAATTTTGACTCGGTTCTGCGCTTTGAAGATAAAAGCCCTACTGAAAGCAATTATTCTCCAGAGAGCCTAACCCTACAGAACAAATATCCCTGTTGCTACTCATTCTCATTGAAGTTTACATTTTCAAAGTCCCTGTCAAAAATCACATGAATGAACTACCATGAGCAGGTGAGATCCCCAGAAATACCTATTGAAATGAGTGAAAGCCATGTTCAGAACCCAGGGACAGTAGCTTCTCTTCCCTTCAGAAACAGCTCCATCCCAGGGATGATTCTTGGGAGAACAGGGCCAAGATCCAGGATGTGTGTTAACCACATTTAGCAGTTTCCTTACAATTGTTCACCAGTCAAGGTCTCAGGGAATTTTTGCCTGGGGATGTTGGTTCCTATTTTACACACGCAATTGGTTTGGTAATGGAAATAATTACGTGCATTGATAAAGCACGGCAGTAAATGAAAAAGATACAAAATCACCTGTCCTGGTATTTCCACGGACACAGAAGATGAAGATTTCAATCCATGGCTTAAACAGAGCTTCAGAGCTGTGTTCTCTGGCCAGTTCCCAATGATACATCTTCAATTCTATTGCCTTTATATATATATTACTGAGAACGTGTCCACATCAGTCTATTATTATAATATATGTTTGAGTTAATCAACTTAATAAGAGAAGATGTTAATTTGGGCTCATAGCTTGCAGTTGAAACTATCTCTGGGTTCAAGTTGTACTATAAAACCACCTTTGTGTTCAAGGATTGGACACAATCCTTTGATTTTTCAAATGGTCTAGATGAACCTTCTTATTATAGGTTGAACATACCTAATCCAAGAATTAAGAACCAGAGTGCTCCAAAATCCATAACTTTTTGAGTTCCCACATGCCTGGAAGATCCCATACTTGACCTCATGTGATGGATCACAGTCAACACACAGGTGCACCAACAATTATGTAAAATCACCTTCAGGCTACATGTTTATGGTTCATACCAATGACTTGGGTCTCGTCCCTAAGATAGAATGTGTGTGCAAACATATATTCAAAATCTGAAGAAAAAAACCCCAAAAAACCCAAAACCCTAATACCTGAGGCCATTCTGGTCCCAAGCATTTTGGATAAAGAATGGTCAACTGTATTAAAGATGGAGAGGAAGTGTTAGGAGGAAGGATGCCCTTTGGCAGAATTAATTGTCTGCCCTCATAAGCTGATGTTGTTCCTGGGAAGGACCCTCATGGATGCTTGGTGCCTGTGTGGATCATGACTTTCAGCGTCGGGCATGTCACTAGAGTCTCTAAGGATCACAGACAGTGCACAGCTCTGAGTGGCCTCAGTGTTCCTTGCCGCACAACTGCAGCTTTTAAACAAACTCGGAATGGGACACAGCTCAGTGGCAGAGCACTTGCCTAGCGTGCACAAGACCCTGGGTTTGACCCCCAGCACTGCAAGAAAACCAAAAGCCAAAAGCCAAGAAACTGATCTGGTGGATCTGTGGGAAGAAAGGGGAAAAGCCTTTCCCAGTCCAGGTGTATGGTAGACACCGAGACAAAACTGTTCCTGTTACAGTGTGTTTGGGCTGAGATTCATGTGGCCTAAATCAATGTCTTAATTTGAGAGGGGAAAAAACCTATTCCATGGTTGGTTGTTTTCCAAAGGCAGTAACTTGCCTGGTTAGCTTTTCTCTTCTTCCCTGCTCCTGCCCCCAAATTACAGAAAGCAAAACATCCAGGTCATGTTTCCAAATTTCATTTTATAAACTGAAAACACATTTTAGGTCTCTCAGGGCCAAAGACACCTTCATCTAGTTAGCTCTGAATGTTTTCAGTGTTTATACAGCACAGAGTCATGTAGTGCTTTCCTTTTTCAGACAAACTCCAAGAATTGTGCTTTGCTAAAACCTCCTCCTCCTCCTCTTTCTTCTTCTTTTTAAAATATGTTTTATTGCAATGAAAATATATAACATAGAACGACTGTGCTCACCATTAGTTACATTCACAATATGCTGGGCTACCAAGGCCACTATTTCCAACCTGCTACATCACCCCAAAGGGAAACTCTAACCAGTAAATGACAACTATTCCCTTCCCCAGTCCTTGGTCACCTCTAATCTACTTTTTGTCTATCAATCTGCTGAGTCTAGATGTTTTATATAAATGGAATTATACAATTTACAGGCTTTTGTGTCTGGCGTATTTCACTTAGCAAAACGTTCCAAGGTTCATCCATGCTGCACTGTAAGTCAATTCTCTACTCTTTTTTTTATAGCTGAATAATATCCTATTGTATGTGCTGTAGTTTGGGTCTTGAATGTCTTCTGAAGACCCACCTGTTAAAAGCTTGGTCCCTAGGGTTGTGCTATTGGGTGGTGGTGAAAGTCTCAGGAGGAGGGGTATAGTAGGAGGTCCTTAGGTCCTTATGAGGAACATGTCCTTGGTGGGAATTTTGGGACCCCGGCCCCTTCCTCTTTTCCTTTTTGCTTCTTGGTCATGAGGTAAGTGGTTTTGCCACCAGGGTTTTCTGCCTCATCATAAGCCCCGAAGAAAGAGAGACATTAGATCAAGGACTAGAACTTCTAAAAAAGTAAGCCAAAATAAAACTTTTCTCTTGGTAAGTTCATTATCTCAGGTGCTTTGTTGTAGTGACAGAATGCCTTCCTCACACAGTATCCATATACTACATTTTATTGATCCATTCATCAATTTGTGGACATTTGAACTTAAATATTGGTTTTGAATAGTTTTAAGGAGTAAATATGATATTTAACATTTTATTCCTAGAAGGTCTTAATTTTATATTATTTGGACAAATAAATGGAATATGATTGAACTAACATTTATTGATTTTTTTTTTAAACTACAAACCTCTGGGCTGGGGGCATGTACGTAGCATTATCTCCTTTAATATTCACATGGTGTGAGGTTGATCATCACCCTCTGTTACAGAGGGAAACCCTGAATTTCCAAGAGGATAAGGGACATGCTCAAGGTCAATTACCTAGTATGTGACTGGCTGAGATTTGAATGCTGACCACCTAACTCCTGAATCCATGTTCTCCCCTCCTGTCTGCTCTCTCTCTCTCATTAATCATGGAGATAAGTTGATTCATGAAGCTTTGTCACATTTACGGATGTTTCACAGATGCCTTGTTCCCAAATTCATTGACAGAGTCTTGAGCCCTGGTCTACACTGACCCAGGTTCTATCCTTTGGCCTATCCCATGTCAACTCTTCAGTGATGGAGGAGAGTATGTAGGAGTCTTGCATGAGCCTGCTCTTTGGCAGTTATCAGGGGGGATTCAGAAGGGCTGATAACTGACAGATCTGTCTGCACAGCTGCTGGGGAATCAATGACCAGATACCTCCACTGAGCCTGTGCCATGACAGCAAAGACAAGGACTGTCTGACCTTATGATCATACATTCATTCCTTCCTTTCCCTCCTACGTGCCTCCAGACTACCCGTCATCCCCCCTTAACCATCTGGCCATCTGACATCCATCCATCTAGCCATCCATAATCCATGCACACCTGCATCCATCCACCCACCTGACCATTGGATATCATCCACCCTTCCATCCATTACTTCATCCACACAATATTCATCATATATTTGCTGCTTGCTGGGTCCTATGTTAGTCTCTCAAATTCAGTGGAGGGCAGTAAGATAAACGTTCTTCAACAGAGGCAGGAGATCAGGGTTTGCAAATTGACCCTTGTGGGATGGATCCAGCCAGCATAATGTGTTAAAAATCGGGAAACTTTATTTCAAAGTTTTGATTTTTTTTGCTTCTCTTGGAAAAAGTGGGAGACCAGGAAGCACAGAGTTCAGTTTTCAGTGCCCACCAGAGCTGTGTAGTGTTGAACAACCCAGTTCCCCACAGCCCCACCACTCCCTGCCAGTGGTCCTGTACCTGGACCACTTAACACATGTATGTTGCAAACCTGGCTCCAGAAGGCCTTTGAGGGAGCACCCCCCCCCACTTCAGCTAACTCTGTGATTTATGAAGGCAGATGGGACACTGTCTCTGTAGACTGAGGTTTTGTCTTGAAATGTTCTGCCCCTGAGCTTGAAGTTTCCTCATCTTCAAAAATATAGGTTACAAATCTGGGGAAAGATGGGAAAGGAGGTAAAAACAGATCTACAGAATGCACCATACTGTTCAACAAAAGAGGCTGCTGTCACCAAGAGCCTGAACTACTAAAAAGTGTTAGAGAGAAAGACTGGGCTTGACACTAGGTTGGGTTTAACACTCTTCTATTAGCGTCCCTCCTGTATGCTGCTTAGCACTGTTAGTGGTAGAGATGTGGGCCAGTTTCTTCTCTCAAAGTAGCCTTCTGACTCCTCCCACTTGGTCATTGGTGCTGGGCTGCTGTGCATTTTGGATTCTTCACCTACATGTTTGGAGTGCAGGTTTGCTTTTATCACTCATTTATCCCTACAGTAAATCTCAGCATCTGCTTGCCGGGTACTGTTCTAGACTTTGGGAATAATATATAGTAGTCCCCCTTTATCTGTGATTTCACTTTCTACAGCTTCAGTTATATAGGGTCAGCCAGGGTAAAAAAATATTCGATAGAAAATTCCAGAAAGAAACAATTCATAAATTTAAAATTGCACACTGTTCTGAGTAGAATGATGAAATCTCCTTTTCACCCACCTAGGATATGACTCATCCCTTTGTGCCAAGTATCCATGCTGTATATGCCTCCCTCCCACTAGTCACTTAGTAGCCATCTTAGTTACAAAAATCAACTGTTGTGGTATCCCAATACTTGTGCTCAAATAACCATTGTTTGATTTTACAGACCCAATGTACAAGAATAGTGATGCTGGCAATTTGAATATGCCAAAGAAGAGCCATGAAGTGTTTCCTTTAAGTGAAAAGTTAAAAGTTCTTGACTTAAAAAAAGAAAAGAAAAAAATAAACCACTATGTTGAAGTTACTGAAGTCTACAGCAAGAATAAGCAGAGACTGCAGGGGAATTACTAAGTTTCCCCAGGAATTTATAACTGTATGTCTCATCATGCCTGAGTGGGCACTCTTGGAAAAGTGTTTCTTGATTGTGAGCGGACGGATGGATAGACGGGAGGTTGGGTGTCATGGCTGTAACTCTTGGGGGTCTGGAAACTCAGTCTCATCTGGATCCTGGCCCCAGGGTGCTGACAAGAAGGCCTATCCCCTCAGTAACAGACACTTTCCATGCACACAGCCACAGATGGTTCAGCTTTGCCTACAGGAAGACCTACTTCACAGTTCCTGCTGATGCACGTGCCACAGAGCACGCCCTCATTTTAAAATTTAACTGCTAATTATTTAGTATCAGAACAAGTGTGAGCTGCAGGAATACCAAACACTCCCTTATAGTGTTTGGAAACCTGGGAGAGACTAGGAAAAAATACCCTTTCCAGGCCTAAGGAGATAGAATACTTCCAAAGGGAGGTGATACCTTAATTAAGAAGGGTAAGTAGGAAATGGGAAGAAGATAAGAGTTTTTTCTAGTCAGACAAAGTAGTATGTGGAAAGTGAGAGCCCAGAGCAGCTGAGGAAAAAATAATTCAATGTGTTGAGCAAGTAGATTTTTTACACGAGTGTGATGTGGAGAGGTGAGAAAAGGCAGGCAGGAGCAGAGATGCATGAAAAGAATGCAGCTGAAGAGAGAGCTGTTAGTTGGTTTTCCAATACTGTAACAAAATATTCAAGCCAATCAACTTATAAGAAGGAAAGGTTTATTTTTGGCTCATGTTTTCAGAAGTTTCAACCCATGGTATTTGGTTCTGGCTTTTTGTTGTTGTTATTGTTGTTTTGTTTTGTTTTGTTTCGATTTGGGGTCTGTGGTGAGGCAGAAAATCATGGCAGGAGCATGTGATGGAGCAAAGTTGTTTACTTCATGGTGGCCAGGAAGCAAAGGAGAGAGAGGAAGGGGCTGGGTCCCCAAATCCCCTTCAAGGGCATGCCTCCAAGGAGCTAATAATGTCTCTCCACTAGGCCCTACCTCCTAAGTTCCACCCCCTCCCAATAGTGCCACAGGCTGGTGACCAAGCCTTTTGGGGAACATTCCAGATCTGAGCCATAGCAAGAGGGTTGTCATTTAGATCACTGGTCCTTGTATATCATGGGTGGGGGAGCTGAATTTATCCTAAAGCTAGGAAGATCCGATGGGGAATGGAGAGCCTTTGAGCACATTATTTTTAGTTGGGTGGTGGAGGGATCTGGGGAGGCCAGACCTATCTATGGCATGACATGGTAGGAGGCTGCTCAGCTGTCTGGGGACAGAGCAAGAGGTTAGTGAAGAATGCTTTGCTCACAGGTTCATCAGAGTAGCCTTGCTTGTGGGGGTTGAGCTTCATTCCAGAGGAGAGGGCCGAGCAGGAAGGAGCTGCTCTGGGTGGCCATGAGAAGCAGGTGAGTAGAAGAGGGGGTGATCAAGGTGCAGCCTGAGGTAGAGATGCCCCGGATGCTGCTTGGTGCTGGTTCTGATGCTCAGGAGAGACTGAGACAGAAGCCGGGCAGGTGAGACCTCTCAAGAGGGCTCTGCAGAGAGAAAGGAGAGGAGGGCTTGGTCCTGAGCCTGAGCAATCCACAAAAAAACAATGGGACGCCCTTTAAAGGAAAGGAAGAGCTTGTAGAGGAGGCGGTGATGTGTGCAGGGTCTGGAGAGCCAGGCTGCGTCAGGACAATACCAAGCACTAAAACATGCCCACTGGATTCAGCAGGGGAGCAGGGTGGAGGCACTGGAGATGTAGAAGTGAAGGGGAGGAGAGAGGTGGGGAGAGGAGGGGAGGGAGGGGAGGGGCAGCATCTAGAAGGGGCACAGGGACAGGTAGCATGCTTAAGAGGGAAGGAGCATGAAGTGTGCGTGAGAGGTCGGTGGCCAGTGCAGCCTGGGAAATAAACCAGGGGACAAAGAAGCAGGAGGAGGTGTGGTCTGAGCCGATCAAGGAAAGGTTGGAGGCTGTGAAAGTTGCCCAGATGATTTGTTTCCTGGGGAAAGGGGTGGGGGGTGCTGAGCACTTAGAATCAACAGGCAGGTAAATGGTTTAAAGAGCCTAAAGCTGAGGGGGCAAGAACAGAAGGATTTCAGGCAGCTAGGGCTGCAGGAGATTCATGAACTCGGTCCATCTTTCCCTCACCAGCTCCACCTTTCTCTGGCTGGCCAGTGGCCTCCAACCCATCAAAATCCCTGCACCAATTGTGTACCAGTGCTGCTCCGGGGCAGACTCTGCCCAGTGCAAGAACAGGTTTATACATTCCTGGCTGTCCTGCGACATTTAATGATGTCCCCACCAGGGCGGGCGTTCTGCAGAGCATGTAAGGTAGAGGGAGGGAGGTTGGGGGGAGACTGAGGATGAGCAGAAAGGGCCCCTGGAAATGTGGTTTGCAGAGGAAAAGTCCCCTGTAGCAGATGTCCCCAGGAGGGCTGGGGATGGGATCTGAGCCTGGCACTGCGCCCTTCCCAGCATCTGCCGCTCAGCTGCCTCTGTTTGCACATGGCCCTTGGGTGGGTGTACGTTAGAGCAAGCAGCAACTTTCCTCAGCATGGAAAAGTTTTGCTTCAAAGAGAGTGATTTTATTTTCATTGCACTGGGGGGTGGGGAACAGCTCTAAATAAAAGTTAGAACCTTGACGGAAAACACAAAGGCGACTTGGTCTCAGCTCAGCCTCTTTATGCATTTCTAAGCCGAGAATGCTGAGTACTAATTTGAATCTCCAGCCAAGCAGTCTGCACTTGTGGATAAGGGGAACCTGTGCCTTAAGAAGAATTGCGATTTTGAAGCTCAGAAAATGTGACCAGATCCTGGAATGTGGTACTTTCCCTCCCATGCATGTCAGTTTCAAATAAAGGTTTTTCTATGCTGGCCCACATTCCTTAAAATCCGCAAAGCAGCCTCTTTGTACATTGTTGGGGGCAGTGGGCTGCTGTGTCAGCTCCCCTGACTAGGCTCTGAGCCCCAGGTTCATTCTTTTTTTTTTTTTTTTTAGTTCTCGGTGGACACAACATCTTTGTTGGTATGTGGTGCTGAGGATCGAACCCGGGTCGCACGCATGCTAGGCGAGCGCGCTACCGCTTGAGCCACATCCCCAGCCCCGAAGGTTCATTCATTTTTGTGGCCCTAACCTCTGTGGCCCGGGATGTGTTACCGAGTACTGATTGTGCTGATGAATTGTGAAGCACTTTGTTGGTGAATGAACCAATAAATGTACAGAGAATTTCAGGGTTCCTTCCATAGCACCATGAGCTCCAAGGTGAGCTGGCAAATGTCATCCTCCTCAATCCAATCCACTGTCTCCAGAACAGTCTACCAAATACAACCCTGTCACTTAATCTCCCTTTCCTTAGAACCTTCAGTGGCTCCCTATTACCCTCAACATTGTCTAAATGTCTCTGCCAGGCACAACCCTAGGCTCTCACTGCCTACACCTCCCTGACAGGATAGGCTCCTCCTTGCCTTCCAAACACACCTGCTTGTCCTGCTTCTGCACCCCTGTCCCTGGGTTCTTGTAGCCAGAGCAAGGACAGCTGTGGACCAGGACTGCCTGGGTTCAGAATGCAAAATGGTGCCATCCACTATGGAAAACGGTATGGAGGCTGCTCAAAAAATTTAAACTAGAAATACCATATGATCCAGTCATTCCACTTCTAAGTATAAATCCAAAAGAATTAAAGGCAAGGACTTGAACAGACATGTTCATAACAGCCCTTTTATACTAGCTCAAACATGGAGTCACCCAAGTGTCCAACAACAGATGAATGAATAAGCAGCATGTGGTAGATCCATACACTGGAGTATTATTTAGCCTTCAAAAGGAAAGACATTGTGGCACATGCTACAATATGGATGAACCTTGAGGACATATGCTAGTGGAAATCAACAGTCAAAAAAGGATAAATACTATGTGATTCTACTCATAGAGGGTTCCTAGAGTAGACAGACTCAGAGATGGAAAGCAGAATGATGGTTGCTGGGGGATGGAGAGAGGAGAGGATGGGGATTTGTGATTAATGGGTACAGAGTTCAAGTTTTGCAAGATAAGAAATTTCTGGAGATGGATGATGGTATACAGCAAATTGAACGTACTTAACACCACTGAACTATACTCTTAAAATGGTGTGTGGTTATATACATGTAGTGTTGTGGTTTGAATGTGAGGGGGGAAAAAAGCTCACATGTGAGGAATGTGAGGGTGTTCAGAGGGGAAATGAGTGGGTTAGGAGAGCCTTAACCCAATCAGTTAATTGATCTCCTGATGGGATTAACTGGGTGGTAACTGGAGGCAGGCAGGTGTGGCTGGAGGCAAGTACAGATGGATATCTATCTATCTATCTCTCTCTTTCTCTCCCCCTCCCACCCTTTTTGATCATCATGTGAGCCGCTTCTCTCCACAATAATCTTCCACCATGATGTTCTGCTTTACCTCCAGCCCTGAGAAATGGAGTCGGCTCTCTATGGACTGAGACCTCTGAAACCCTGGGCCCCCAAATAAACTTTCCTCCCCTATGATTGTTCTGGTGAGTCTTTTATTCACAGCAGCGAAAAAGCTGACTAAAACATGTAGCTATCATTTTAAAAATAATAATAATTTTTAAAAACTGGTAGACAGTGGAAAAAGGTAGTAGATGTGCCCCCGAGGACTCACCTGCCAGCTGTTAAGGCAGAGAAGGTGCCATGAGCCAGGGAAGGCAGTGGCCGGGGAAGCCAGGATCCACCCTCATTTACAACCAGCAAGAAGAATGAGACCTGAGTCTCACAGCTCCAGAAACTGAGTTGTGCTGGCAACCTAGAGGAGCAGGAAGCAGATTCTTCCCCGTGGCCTCTAGAAAGGAACTCCTATCTTGATTTTAGCCTGGTGAAAATTCTGTCGGACAGAACTCTAGATAACACATTGGTGTTGTTCACACACACACACACACACACACACACACACACACACACCAGGTTCAAGTTCTGTTTCCGTCTCTCTCCAGCTGGGTGGCCTTGGGCTGGTTCCTTAAGCTCTGTGCCTTGGTTTTTCATTAGTAGTTGGAGTACCTAAGCTTACACACCTCACAAGTAATGGACGGAGTTTAAATGACTTAGTAAGGTTTAGTATGGTGCCTGGCGTTAGTAAATGCCTGCTGTGCATTAGCTATTATCATTACCACCTCAACATTGTCATGCACTCCTAGGTCCTAACAAGGACAAGTCATCCTCCCAGGTCCAGCTGAAGCCCCTCTCATCCCAGGTCCTCCTTCCATCTGGACTGAGATTGTTAATACTCAGTGACATCTTATCTTGATTCTCTCGGTCATACCCACTGGGCTATGCTCTTCTCTGTAGCTTGGGCTTCTGGAACAGTCTTCTCTCTGTCCCTCTTTGCCACTACGCATAAATAATGGCCAATGTGGTGTGGGATCATGGATACGAACTTCCAGGTTTACATCCCACCTCCATCTCTCTTCTGTTTTCTGGGGAGTGGGAAGTTGTGGCTGAGATGCAGGTGATCAATCAGGTCACAGGTCCTCAGTGAGGGTTCAGCTGCCCTTGTGGAAGCCCCGAAGCCTCTGGGAGCTATGTTAGCTTAAGTGGTGGGCCTAGCACATCTCCATCTGCCCTTGGGGTTTTGCAGGTTCCAACAGAACCATAAGTCAGGCCTCTCTGCTCCCCTCCAGCCTCAAGCAAAGTTCCAGGCCCTCGAATTCTTGCTGGGCTGAAGACAAGGTTTGAGGTGACACCCATCCTTTCCCACAGTTCTTTGTAATGGGCAGGGCTAATGATGCCCTCCCTGGTACATAGCAGCTGTCCCCCAGTCCTGGGGGCCTCTCTGTTGTTCCCTTCCTCCCTGTACTCCTCTGTGGGACAGGGACCCTGTTAATTCATCACCCACACCTTCCATGGGGTGGGGACCCAGGATATACCTGGTTCAGAAAAAGCCATTCACACATCATACAGTCATATACTGTGTGTTTCAGTTAACAGCAGACCACAGTATGACCATGGTCCTGTGGGGTCATATGGCCTACTGATGTGGTAGTCATCTTAGTTTGTGTAAGTACAATTTGTGACATTTGCACAACCACAAAATCGTCTAATGATGCATTTCTCAGGATGTAACCCCATTGTTAAGCAACACATGACTGTATGTCTAATTTTCTTATGACAAATTCCCAGAAGTAGACTTTCTGGGTCAAGTCATACATGAGTCCCCAAAGCTTTGGTTACGTGTAATATTTCCAAATCACCCTCTGAAAGGGTCATTATCAATATAAACTCTCACTGGGAATGTAGAGGATTGTTCATCCCCACCCAGCAATCTGTGGTATCAATTCAAAAGATTTTGGGGGGCCATTAATACACAATATGTAAAATGCTAATATATATTAATTATTATGATGTTCCAAGAATGCTGGAAATTGCTTCCTCTTTTCGTTTCTACAAGTGAGAAAAGCCTCCATGTCCCCATTTAATGGATGGATGAACTGTCTCAGGGAAGGAACTCTTTTTAAAAATATATATATATTTAGTTGTAGATGGACACAATACCTGTATTTTGTTTATTTAGTTTTTTATGTGGTGCTGGGGATTGAGCCCAGTGTCTCACACGTGTTCTGCAAGCACTCTACCCACTGAGCTACAATCCCAGCCCAGGGAAGGGGCTTTTAAGCTGCTCCAGGACATGAGGCTTGGTGGGAGGGTTGGCTCTCAGTCACTGCAGATCTAGAGATCCACAGGTCACCAGTGAGTGTGAGTCTGGGACCAGACTTTGACCTTCTCCAGGACTCGTTCCCAGGATTGCCCCAGCTTCAACTCCTGGAAGGCAGCAAACTGGAGTTTCCTAGGAACAAAGTCCTTGGGAAAAAGTTGATACCTTAAATAAGGACATTTGAAAGCTTTTCATTCTTTTCACAAGCACACAACCCACCGGCAATCTGCAAACAGAATCTTATTGTTGCAGGGCTTGGGAGAAGAATGAGTGACAACTCAAAGCTATGGGTGAAAAATTAAGGTCTTTTCTTTCAGCCTCAAGCCCTCCTTTGCCCTCCCTTCCTGAGTCACATGTCACAGAACTGTCAGATCCCACATGACAAAGACCTACAAAGTCAATGGCTTGGATGTGCTCCTAAGTGAATCCTTCCAAGGTGATCTCTGCACCTACTTTAGGTTGTCACTAAAAACAGTTTTTAAAACTTAATAACAAGTTGGCAAAATGAAAACTTGGGTGGAGGGGATGAGGACAGGAAATTAAATCCAATTTCACTGCTTATAAATATAAATTCCAGGATTTTTCTTCCTTTTGATTGCTTGTTTACACGTTATAATCATAGCATATGTGTTATCTAATATTCTGATTTTCTTACCTAATACTGAATAGACATTTTTCTATGTTTGAACACAGTTTTCCAAATTGTTTTAAATGGCTCCATGGTCGTCCCTCAAATGGTTCTCACAGTTTGCTCCTTGGCATGTAGATTATGTATACATATAGGATTCTTTGTATGAATGAACTTTTGCTGTGTTCAATTAAGATAAACTAGAGGGGCAGAGGTGGTAGCTCAGTGGTAGAGCACTTACCTAGCAAGCACAAGGCCCTGGGTTTAATCTCTAGCACTGCAAACAAACAAACAAACAAAATAAAGTCCCAGGTGTGTTTTCTGGAAATATCTTTTTCTTCCATACAACATATTGCTTGTGTTTTCTAAAGGGTTGTGTCAATTTACACCGAGGTGTGTGGGTGCCAGTTTCAACAGCATTGTGTATTATCATGAAAATGAAAAATTTTAAAGGGAACAGAAAATTCAGATTTCCTTAGATTCCTTTTGAAAATTGATGATCATAGTATTTTTCTCATTTCTATCTGTAAGGACAAAAAGAAGCTGTGCTTAGAACACTTTCTTGGTGCAAGTGATTAAGTATTTGAGTATCTCCTGCACATAGAGAACCAGATGGTGACCACCAAGAACAGAAGCCTTGGTCTGCGCTCCCCTGAGCTTTAACGGAAGTTATCTACATCCTTGATTTCAGAGAAGGTGTCAAATTTGTTGCCTGGGCTTGGTCTTGAATTTCTGGGCCCAAGTGATCTTTCTCCCTCAGCCTCCCCAGTAGCTGGGTCTACAGGCATGCACCACCATACCTGGCATAAAAACGTAATAATAATGCTTGATACAGTCAGGCGCCATGCACTTTGTTCCTGTGATGGTGGTCTCTTAAGAGAATATCACCTGGTCAGTCACAGCTGACTTAGTTTTTGTAAAGCAATGCAATTGCCTAACAATGCATTTCTTAGAACAGATCCTCACTAAGTACTAGGTAACTGTGGTTTAAACTGTGGCACGAGAGAAAGCAAGACAAGCTGTCATTAGACAGCACGTGATTAAATCAACTCACTAATCACTATGGCTTGGGGGTGGTTTAGTTATTTGATTATGTCCCCCTGAGGCCATTGTGATTGAAAGCTTGGGGAACAGGGTGGCAGGCAGCATTGGGAAGTGCTGAGGAACTTGTGGTAGGTGGGGCCCAGTAGAAGGTCCTTGGGTCTTTGGGGCCCAAAGAAGTTACTTCTCTTGAGAGAGTTGTGGAA
Organism: Spermophilus citellus; assembly: GCF_964194105.1. Classification (NCBI taxonomy): domain Eukaryota; kingdom Metazoa; phylum Chordata; class Mammalia; order Rodentia; family Sciuridae; genus Spermophilus; species Spermophilus citellus. The sequence goes on along the minus strand of NC_138182.1, from coordinate 146,606,835 downwards.
TCCTGCATTTGGCCCCACCCAGTCCTTTCAGATCCTAATTCCAGATCTAATTACTGGCTGTTGATATGTGCTTCCACCATTGCCATCTGCCATGCTCCATAAGGAAATGTAGACAAGGGGAAGCCCTCACTGACCCTGTAGCATTTGGACTTTGAACATTCAAAATTGGAAGCTAAACAAACTTCTTTTCTTTATAAAGTACTTGCCTCAGTTGTTTCATTATGGTCATGAGAAGCTGACTAATATGCTAATGGTTCAGAGAACAGGTGTTTAAAAAGTCTGGAGGATCAAATTTTGTGCTTGGGGTGGGGGTGTCATTGTGCTGTGCTTTAGATGTCTGTTAGGACTATGTAGCCAGAGTAGAAAGATCAGAGCATTTCAGCAGTGATATGGAGATGGGAAGCCTAAAATAGGTAAGGCCAGTGCAGAAAGTGGGCTTAGCGGTCACCTAAGCTTTGCTTCTCCAACTTCAGTCTCAGAAATCAGCTGGGGTCTTGCTAATTGCAGATTCTCATTCAGTAGGTCAAGTGTGGTGCCTGAGATTCTGCATTTCTACAAGCTAATATAAACCATCCCCAGAGGCTAATGTAAACCAACCATGGAGAAGCGGGAATCTAGACCAATCCTCTCCTTTTAAAGATGGGGAAACAGGGTCCCAGAGAGGGAAGGGGACTTATCCAATGTCAGGGAGCTTGGCAGCAGCTGCAGCAAGATTATAAACAGTTTGAGCTACAACTCAAGACTTATTTAGAAAATATTAGGCTGTAAGGTTGGGACTGTTTGAGAAAAGTCATTATTTATGGTGTGCAGTCTCAGTGCCAGGCACTTCACATGTTTGATCTCACTTAATCCTCATGATACCCCTACAAGATAAGTAGTTTGGTTTTTATTTCCCAGAGGGAAAACTGAGCTTCTGATTAGCTAACACAGTCACCCAAGGTCAACCTAGTTTCTCTTTGAGGTCATTCCAGTTGAACACCTGTGCCTTTTCACCCCAGGAATCCCACCAATCCAGTGCCATCTGATTAATTGACCCTCTGTATCCACATGTTAAATACGTTGGGCTTCAATCCACTGCAGATGAAAAATATTTAGGAAAAAAAAACTTGTGTACGTACAAAATATGTACAGACTTCTTTCCTTGACACCACTCCCTAAACAATACAGTATAGCAATTATTTGCATAGCATTTGTATTGTATTAGGTTTTAAAAGTCATCTAGAGATGATTTCTAACATTCAGGAGAAAATGTATGCAGGAAAATATAGGTACACACTATCCCAGAGTGCTCCTGGAGGCTGAGCTTCTAACACCTCCCCCACTCATTTGATTCTGACATCACCTGGCTGGTGATGTCCAGGTGAGGACTCCTTGCTCTTCCTCAGAATCCAGACATCAACCTCTTAGATTCAAAAACAAGGTTTTGGTCCAGGTGATGGGCATCTGCCTCATGGGTCTTGCTTTCATTAAATCTACTAAAGAGGCTGAGTGACACATTTCCTCAAGATCTTCCCACATGCTTTCCCCTCCACTGGAATGTCTTTTCTTTTTCCTCTTATAAACTCAACCTCAGACCTCAGGACCCTTCTGTCTGTCTTCACTTACTCTCTATGCAAAGGAGAACCCAATTCAAACTGGTAGGGGTCAGAAAAGGAATTTTTTTCCTGTTCACCTAACTGATATTTCTGGTGTCCAAGTGCCAGTGGTTGTGAATGTGCCTGTTTCTATTAGCCCTGACTTCTTCATGCTCTTCCCATGCTGTGTGGTGGTCCCTGGCAGCTTCAGGCTTCTGTCTGCCGAGATTAGTATCCTGGGAAATAACAGAGCCTCTTTTTTAATAGTTTCTATGGGAGCTTCAGGGCTGGCTCTCATTGATTGCCTTGGGTCATGTGTTGCCCATGCCTCAGCCAATTATTGAGACCCCAAGAATCCAGACCTGGATCATGTGTCTACCCTGGGAAGCTCCGTGTATTGGGAATGAAAAATTAAGGAGTAATTTCCATAAGGAGAGGGCTCTGTTGGGTAGGTAAAATTAGGTGACATGTTCTACAGCCTCCCTAATACCCCAGGACAAACTGGTGCACCCCATTGGTGTGTTCCAACAGTATTTATTATCTATACTAGGGACAGCACTTAACATGCCATCAGAGACCTAAAAAAATCACGTCTCCTTCCAGATGATGAACTTTTAAAGTATTAGACTGTGAACAATGAAAACAAAATGGGAAAATACCCCAGCAAACATTTATTCATTATCTGCTATGTATATCTGCTTATGTACCAGGCCCTGTGGGTGACAGTACTGCGGATGGCGGTTGAGGACTGAGCCCAGGGCCTTATACATGTAGGAAAGTACTTCCACTGAGCTACCTCCCCAGCCCGTTTTTTTGTTTGTTTTTGTTGTTGTTTTGTTTTGAGACAGGATCTCCCTAAGTTGCCCAGGTTGGCCAACTTGCAATCCTCCTGCCTCAGCCTCCAGAGAAGAAGTGATTACAGGCATGCACCACCATGCCCCACCCTGTGCTGTGTATTTTAGAGAACACCCACTCATTCTGCACTGTGAGTCAGATACTATTGTTGCATTTTACAGGCAAGGAGCCTCAGGTTAAGCAAGCCAAGCCTTTGACCAGTCAGAGAGTGAGAATTCAAAAAGCTTTCTTCTCAAAAATATAAAATTACATATGAAGTAAGGTCATTTGCAGCATTATTTTTAAAGTTCAAGATCAGAAATCTCCCAAATATCCATACAAAGGAGCCAGATTAAACAAAAGACGGCACAGTCACAGTGGTATTGCATGGAGCAGTGAGTGGGAATGAGGAAGGTCTCTCTCTGTGACACTCTGAAGTTTTGTTGTCAGGAGATATATATATTTATATATCTGCCTAAAGAAAGCCAGGTATGACCTGTGTACACAGCACTGCTTTTTATATTAGAAAAAAATGGGGGGGGGTAGGAATGTGTACACATATTTGCTTTTATTTTTAAAAAAGAAACAATGGAAGAACAAACTAAACCACAGGCTTACAAACCAAATAATGTACCTTGTTTTTATAAGTTGATTTTGGAACCTTGTAAACATTTTGCATAACTAAAAAACAAAATTAAACCCAAAAAGAAGAAAAACCGTCTCTTAACATTGAAAACAAACAGTCGTGTATACAAAATTGATGGCTTAACCTCACAGAGAATTACTTCAAGTGACTTTGAAACACAGTAATTTGTGCATTCCAAGTAAAACAAAGAAACAAAAAAGAACCACAAATAAAACCTAAGCTGCATTCAGTAGTCTTATTGTTAGTAATAAAATGGTATTGTTGTTTCCAAACTATTATACACACACACACACACACACACAAACACACACACACATTTAACCGTTATTAATTATAATCATGTCTTTAGATACCCAGGGTTTCACTGTAAGGAAAGAGGTGCAAATATAAAATCTTGGGAATTTAGTAAATCTTGTCATCATTAATGGGAATTGGAAACAGCCATGTGAAGTACTTGCTTTATTCCATAAGTAATTGCGTTAATGTCATTAGGAGCAACCGCAGCCCCACATGGGTCCCCTGCCTGGGGTCAGGCCCTCCTTCCCACCTCCCACTGAGTCCCCCTGGGCTCAGGGCATTCATCTTTGCCAAGGTTGCCCACAGGGGACATTCGCTGGATGAGTGAGGATGAATAGGCTATTTCCCTAGTTTCTCTGGCTCACGGCTGTCTGGAGGACGTGCCCTGAGGGCCCCTGGTTTTCCTGTCCGAGTCCCCCAAAGTGCGAGTGGGCACCAGGTGCTGCTCATGTGTGCAGGCCACATGTGACACCCAGGAAGCCTGAGGCCTCAAGGAAGTGCCAGCCATTCAGCCAACCTGGAAATGATTCTCATCTAGGACTGGAAAATACCCGCCAGGCTGAGCCCTGACTGGCAGGACTGTCTAAGTCCTGGGAAATAGCATGATAATTTGTTCCTAGTCAAGAAGCAGGACTTTGCTTCTTCTTTTTTTTTCCCCCTCTGTTTATTTGTTCAATTCACCTTCTCCAGTCCCTCAGCAGATGTGTGGGCTTCCATGTGTTTTGCAAGCTCTGGAGACAGGGCTGGATGGGTACATCTCATCAGAAACCTCATTCCAGGTCTGAAGGCCCCAATAGCTACAGGCTTGTGGGACCAGGTTACCTGTGCCTCCATCTTGGATATCCCAGCCTCCATAACTGTGAGGAAATAAATTTTTGCTCTTTATAAATTCCCCAGTCTTGGGTATTTTGTTATAGCAGCACAAAGTAGCCTAAAACAATAGAAGAGAGACAGAATACATTCTTCCCTCAGCCCTTGGGAGGAAGCATCCCTGCTGACACATTGATCTTAAACTCCAGAACTGTGTGACAATGCATTTCTGTTTTTCAACTCATCCCAGCTTGTGAAACTTTGTTATGGCAGCCCCAGGACTTGAACATGCTTAGCAAGGAGGTCACCAAGTGGGACCATCCCATAATTGTCAGGCCTGCCTCTTGTTTAAAGATTATTTGAATTGACACTTTAAGATGTATGTAGAACTCATGTAAAACTCAGATTTTTAGTTTCTCTTGAAAAATCAGGAGATCTGCCAAGCTAGAGCCATTCCTGCTTGATCACAGGGGACTATATAAAAGTAATGGCCACCAAAGAGTAGTAGCTGCCCCTCTGTCATTGATCCTATCACTGCCCCTTATCCACAGGGGAGATGGCCCAAAACCCCCAGTAAGTGCCTGAAACTGCAGATAGAACCAAACCCTACATATGCTTTGTTTCATTTTTACCATGTTTCTTAGCAACTTCAGGATGTGATTTCTGTATGGCTTCTCTTTGGCATTGTCCAATTTCCAGCATCATTACTCTTGCTCTTTGGGGCCACCATTAAGTAAAATAAGGGAAACTTGGACACAAACACTACCATCCTACAACAGTCGACCTGATAACCTAGATGGCTACTACATCACTGTGGGCAAGTGGTGCACATAACGTGGTATGTTAGATTCTCGTAGTTGTGCCAAAATACCTGAGAAAGACAACTTAGAAGAGGAAAGATTCATTTTGGCTCGTGGTTGCGGAGATTTCAGTCTACGGTCAGGTGGCTCCATTGCTTTGGGCCTGAGGTGAGGCAGAACATCATGACGGAAGGGCATGGTGGAGGAAAGCTGCTCAGCTCACAGCAGGTCTGGGAGAGGAAGGGAGAGGGGGAGAAAAGGGGGAGGGGGAGGGGAGGAGGAGGGGTGGTGAGGGGGAGGGGAGGAGGAGGGGAGGAGGAGGGGAGGAGGAGGGGGAGGGGGGAGGAGGGGAGGGGGGAGGAGGGGAGGGAGAGGGTGGGGAGGAGGAGGGGAGGAGGAGGGGGGAGGGGGAGGAGGGGAGGGGGAGGGGTGAGGAGGGGAGGGGGAGGGGTGGGGAGGGGGCGGGGAGGGGAGGGGAGGGGAGGGGGAGGAAGGATTCAGGACAAATTACAGTTCCCAAGGGCACACCCCCAAGGACCTCCCCTCCAACTAGGTCCCACCTCCTATATTTTCCATCACTTCCCAATAACACATTCAAATTATGACTCCATCCATGGATTGAAATACTGACGAACTTAGTGCCCTCATGATCCCATCATCTCCTAAAAGCTCCACCTCTGAGCATTGCTGCATTGGAGACCAAGACTTCACCACATGAGCCTTTGTGGGACATTCCAGATCTAAACCCTAACACATGGATGAGCCGGGCAAAGGATGATTTATGTGCTGGGTGGGAGGAAACAGAACAGCACAAGATTTCATCATGCTACTCAGAACACTGTGCAATTTAAAACTTATGAATTGTTTATTTTTGAAATTTCTCATTTAACATTTTTGGATTGCCATTGACCTTGGTAACTAAAACTTCAGAAAGTAAAACCACAAATGAGGGTAACTACTATATACAAAAGAGCCAAGCATACTCCCACAGATGCATCTATTTCACTCAGAGGGGGACCTGCCTGGCCCCAGAAGGCTTTTGAGTTTCTCCTCATTGCTCTAGTATCTCCAGGACTGGGACTGCCCCTCCTCCTCTACTCTGCATCCCCACCCCATCCATCACTAAGACTCACTGAGATTCCTACAGGTCGCCTGTATCTGGGCCCCTGGACCCTGTGTCCTGCTTGCTTTCTGCCTGGAAGGCAGCCCCTCTCCTTGCTGAACCTTGCTGGTGCCAGCCAGTGCCTGTCCTCATCTTCCCTGGGTCCCATCTTCTTCCTGCTTCCAGGACAGCCAGGCCTGCTCCCAGGGCTTGCCCTGAAGTGGGCAGTCTATTGACATCCAGGCCAACAGACCCAACAATTAAATCCCACTGCCTCCTGGGTTCCAGACCCAACAGTTGACCCTTTTATCAAAAGAGAGTAGATTTTAAAAAAAAATAATAAATCAATTTAAAACTCGGAACAGTGAAGTGGTCTATGTGTTCAAACTAATAGTTTCTCTTACATGTTATCTTTTCCTGCCCTCAACCCCAAAATATTTGAAGGGTGGAGACAAGGAATATGAGAAATCATAGGGGATGAAAAACAAAGAAGATGTGCAAGTTGTTTTAGCCTTCAGGTAAAGAGATGGGAGCTGCATACAGGTTGAATATATCTTCTCTTCAGATTTTTTTTTTCCAGATTTTGGAATATCTACATACATGTAATGAGATATCTTGGGACCCAGGTCCATATGCAAAATTTGTTTGTTTTATTTATTTTTGCATTACAATTCTTATTACACATATACAGCACATTTTTTCATATCTCTGGTTGTATGTAAAGTATGTTCACACCAATTCAAGTCTTCATATACTTTGAATGATGTACTTTGAATAATGATGTTCATCACATTCCACCATCCTTGCTAATCCCGTGCCTCCTCCCTTCCCCTCCCACCCCTCTTCCCTATCTAGAGTTCATCTCTTCCTCCCATGCTCCCCCTTCCTACCCCATTATGAATCAGCCTCCTTATATCAGAGAAAACATTCGCATTCAACTTTGGAGGATGGGCTAACTTCACTTAGCATTATCTTCTCCAATGCCATCCATATACCTGCAAATGCCATGATTTTATTCTCTTTTATTGCTGAGTAATATTCCGTTGTGTATATATGCCACATTTTTTTATCCATTCATCTACTGAAGGGCATCTATGTTGGTTCTGCAGTTTAGCTATTGTGAATTGTGCTGCTATAAACATTGATGTGGCTGTGTCCCTGTAGTATGCTGTTTTTAAGTCCTTTGAGTATAGACCAAGGAGAGAGAGAGAGCTGGGTCAAATGGTGGTCCCATTATATACACCTTATACAAATGCCCTGAAGGTAATTTTATACAATATTTTTAGTGTGCCTGCATTTTGTTTTATTCAGAGCTCCACTTGGTACCAACCTGGAATGTGTTTCCTAAGGCAAGATGTTTTTATTTTTTATCTTTTTTTCAATATGCTACTTGGCAGTATCCATATGAAAGATAGTGTCTAAGTTACAAAGCATATTATCGTAATGGACACCTAAAGATCCATTTCCCAAAATAAGAACTGGAGCACAAATGAAAGCTTGCTTCTCTCTCCCTTGACTTAGCCCATTCTTCTACCTGCCCCACCTTAGGGAATCATTATCCTGAATTTTACCTTGTATTAGTTTTCTGTTACTGTAACAAATACCTGAAACAATCAACATAGAAATAGAAAAGGTTTATTTTGGCTCACAGGTTCGGAGGTTTCAGCCCATGGTTGGTTGGCTCCCTTGGTAGGGAGCACAAGGCAGAGCAAAACTGCTCACCTCATGGTCAGGAAATGAAAGAGAGTGAGGAAGAAGGATGGGCGGGTGTCCCACTACCCCCTTCAGGGGAAGCCTGAAGACCTCCTACTAGGTCTTTACTTACAGTTACTTAAATCTTTCACCATCTCCTAATAAGGTCCAGATCCTTGACCCCATGGACCTGTGGGGGACATTCTAAATTCAAACTATAGTGTAAGGGTCAATAAAATAGGTACTTGTCACTCCGTTTTTCTAGCTTCCAGGAGGATTCTCTCTCGTTCCTCTGTCATGAAGAGAGTCCCTAGGAGTTGTTGGCAGTCATCCCAAGTAGGCTGGTGTGAAAATGTCGGCGGGTTCTTTGAGTTCTTTTAGCCTGCCCAGTTTCTTCCGGGGAGGAGGGGCTGTGTGTGCCATGGGGGAGTCATCTGGAGGGCACTGGGCCAGCTCAGCTTCCTCCACTGGTGGATTGGCTGAGTCAGCAGCAGGGGAATCACTTAGAGGGTGTTGGGGGTTGGGGGACGAGGGCAGGGGATAAGGAGGGGGAGGAGAGTCCAATAGAGTCAAATCTTGAGATTTAGGGAGAACAGAGGGTGGAGGAGGAGGAGAAGTAGAGGGTTTGAGAGACAGAATCGTGGGGGAAGGAGTAGGAGCGGGGGCAGGGACAAGGAAAGGCTTCACCCATGGAGGAGGAGATTTGCAGAGGTCCTGCCAAGTTAAGATGTACAACTGTTGATCTGGATGGCTATGTGGTCCCGGCTGAAAGACAAAGACAATATCTCTGACTTTTCAAATTAGTGGGAAGTAGAAAGATCCTTCTGGGGGCCATCTGACTCCAAAGGTGGGCCATTCTGAGGCACAGAGAGTCTGCCAGGTCCGGTGTTTTACTGAAAAAGAAAGATTTTAAGCCCTTAAGCGGACTTCAGTCTAGTGATCAAGGGTCAGGGACAGAGGCGTGGAATGGCTCTGTCCCATAATGAAAGTTACTTGAACAAAGACAGGGACAATACAAACGTGACACAAACACGGACACACACAGTAAACATGTAACACAAGTTTAGAGGCAAAGATTAAAAACAGACAGTGAATTCAACCTGAGAGAAAGATTGCCGGCAAGACCAGACGGGTTGGCAGCAGAATATACCAGATGAGGGCACTTCCGTCCCTCCCAGATGAGAGCACCTTCGTCTCTCCCAGAGTCTCTCAAGGCGTCCCTTGAAAGACGTGGCCTGTGGCTTCAGGGACACGTCTGTCCACCACCGCCAGGGGAGCTCACGCTCTCCGCTGACAACCACACTCTGCCAACCCAAACCAAAAAACCAGAAGGCTCTGAGAGCTCACGCTCTCTGCTGAGCCAAAAACCAGAAGGCTCTGAGAGCTCACGCTCTCCGCTGAGCCAAAAACCAGACTCTGAGCGATCGCAAAGGAAAAACAAGAAGGAGAAGAAGGAGGAGGAGAAGAAGAAGAAAAGGCGCCTTACTTACCCCCCAAAGGAGTCTTGTTGAGGTCTCCCTGTCCGGCGATGCGCAGTTCCCAGCCAATGCACCAAATGTAAGGGTCCTGCGAAACATCGGCGGAAGAGACCACAAGAGACTGTCTTATGCAACAGCAGAAGGGAGGGTTTATTTGGAGACCAGCATTCTAGGGCCCAGAGCTCTCTATAGCAAAGAGAGATAGAGCCCTGAGAACAGCTTAAGCAGAGCTTATATACTTTCCTTGGAGAGGGCAGGGAGAGAAGTTACATTTTGTAGTTTGGCAGTTGGGGACAGCTCATTCTGGGAACAAGATTAGCAAACAGTTCACAGTTGGGGACAGCACATCCTGGGAACAAGATTAGCAAACAGTGTTTTGTTAAGCATATAGAAAAACGGAGTGACAAGTACCTATTTTATTAACCTTTCAATAATAACCTCTCTTCAATCCCCCATTCTTTTGAACTTTTTATTAGGGAATAATTTCAAATTCATAGATGGGGTTGCAAAAATAAGAGTACAGAGAAAACCCACGTACCCTTTACCTGGACTCATCCATCGTTAACACTTTGTCCTATTATTTGGATCTTTTGATCTCATTCTCTTCTCTCTCTCTCCCCCTCTCCCTCTCCCTGTCCCCTCTTCCTCTGCTCACCTACACAGGCACACAGACCCATGCCCACATGTTCTTATTCACATAAACACATAATTTCATGAGAATAATTTGAGGCTATCATTTTGTGTGCAGCCTCTCACCCCTAATCGCTTCAGCGAAACACTAGAAATATTCCCTGACACAGTCACATGCTGCTATTGACTTCAATAAATTGGTTCAACAGTGTTGTCTGTAGCCTATTTTCCATAGGATTCACTGATGTTTCCTTAGCATTGTTCAATCTGGAGCATTTCCAAAGATTTACTTTGCCTTTTACAATATTGACATTTAAAATCTCTCTCTCTCTCTCTCTCTCTCTCTCTCTCTCTCTCTCTCTCTCTCTGTCTGTCTCAAAATAAAAATTCCTTTTCTGAGTTTCTGAATGTGCCCTCCTGTGACTGAGAGTCATGTTCATGATGCTCATCCATGTAGCATGTAGTGGTATTTCACTTAGTGTTGGATCTTATTCTTATTTGTTTATTTGTCCCATTGATATCTCTTCTACTGCTATGTGCATGTGCTCTGTGATTTGGTTGCACATTAGCATATTGTCTTAGTCTGTGTTGTTTTGCTATAACACATTATCACTGACTAGGCAATTTTTAAGGAAAAAAAATTTATTTCTTATAGTCTGGAGGCCTAGAAATCCCAGACCAAGGCCTTCTTTCTGTGTATAACATGGCAAAAGACATCACATGGCAAGAGATGGTGAGAACAAGAGGAAGCATGCTTGCTAACTTAAGTCTCTTCCTTAGCTTATAAGAACACTGAGCTCCTATGGGCACCCCACCATCATGACCTCATCAAACACTGATTACCACCCAAAGGCCCCACCTCCAAATGCCATCAATATATGAATTTGGGAGTTGGCTTTCCAGCCCTCGAACTTTGGGGGATGCATTCATGTTGCTGGACATGGGGTATTAACAGCTTTTTGTTACTGTAAACAGTGCATTTCTGTACATGTCTGTTGGTGCATGTGCAAAGTTTCTTCAGGGTTTATTCCCAGAAGAGACATTGCTAGGTTTTAACTTCATAAATGTTCAACATTTCAAGATGATTCCAAATGTTTTCCAAAGTGAAGCACTAAATTTAAAGTCCCACTGGCAATGAATAAGACTTCCTGCTCCTCCACATCCTCACCAGCACTTAGTATTGATGAGCTTTTGTGTTGTTTTGTTTTTCTCTTTGGGTGCTGGGGATTGAACCCAGGGCCTCGCACATGCTAAGCATGCTCTCTACCACTGACTTACAGACCCTTCTTTTGTGGACAATCTAGTGTGTAAGTAGTATGTGAATCATTATCTTGTTACAGTTTAAATTAGCATTTCTCTGATTATTAGTGACATTGAGCATCTTTTATGTGTTTAGAGCATATGTGAATTGTATCCTGTGAAACAGTAGTGATAATAATGATGATAATACTGCCTCATGTTTACTACTTAGTGCAAGAAACTAGTTTAAGCAATACATCCTTTAATCATAAGAACAGCTTTTGGAGATAGTGCAATTATTATCTTCTTTACTCTTTCTGCATTTTTCATCTCTCTTTTTCTTGTTGGCTTATTTAAAATTTTTCTATTTTAACCGCCTCCCCACCCCAAGCTCTTACACAAGAGAAGAGGTGGAATGGTTGTTTCCTTGCTGCTGGGCAGAATTGGAAGTCCAATGACTTCCCCTAACATCTGAGCAGGGCTTCATGTTAGTGCTGCCTGGGTGGGAGTTCTGGCTTCCTGACTGGTCTCCAACAGTGCCCCAGGTGGGCCTCAATAACTGGCCTGCTTGGATGAACATGTCATCTCCCTACTTGACCTTCTCTGATGCCACCCCAAGCAGGGGGTGTTGGGGACATTGGTGTGGCCACCTAAGGCAGAAGTCTAGACTCTCTGCCTTTGATGTTGGACATTGAGAGTGAGATCATCATATTTTTTTCCTATGATTTTTGGCTGGAGTCGAGTCTTTATTGCCTAACTGTCTTCTTTTATGCCAGGATGCCTGTCCCTGTCCTTTGGCTAAAGCAACAGGCTTACGTTGGGACTTTATTATTTGTTTATTTGTCCCATTGGTATTTCCAGGCTGCTGGTTTTCTCAGCTCCAAGTAAAAAGAAAACCCAGAGGACTTACCACTGTGAGGTCCCTATCTCGTCTGCCTTCTTCCCTCCACTATAACAGCCTTTGAATGTTTTATAGATACTTCCAACTTATGATGGTTCAACTTATAACTTTTTGACTTTGCAGTGGTGCAAAAGTGATATGCATTCAATGGAAACAATACTTTAATTTTTTTTTCTTTACCCAGGCTAGCCATATGTGGGACACTGTGTCCTCACTTGATGCCAAACAGCAGCAGTGGACTGCAGCTCCGTCAGCCATGTGATTTATCACAGGGAAATAACTAATGCTCTATCTACAGTGTACTGTGGTGGTAGTGTTTTCTTTTTTAATAGTGTGTTTTCACACGCCATCAGGTCTACAAAAGGCCTATCTATGTGTGTATATGAGATATTCAACATTTTATTATAAAATAAGCTTTGTGCTAGAAGATTTTGGGTTAGGGTTAGGGTTAATCACTGGACTTCCAATTCTACCCAGCAGCAAGGAAACAACCATTCCACCTCTTCCCTGAGCATGTTTAAGGTAGGCATGTTTGGTAAGTTAAGTGTATTGAATGCATTTGTGCTTATTATATTTTAAACTTACAAACGATAACTTTATCAGGATGCAACCCCATAGTAAGTCGAGGGTGATTGTATATATGATTATTTTATATATAATGCCCAGGATTCTCAATTGTGCTTAGAGAGAGAAATAGGGAAACGTATATTTACTCCTTGCGTCTAAAAGCAGAATCCTTGTTGACTTTAGAGTTCTTTATGTATTCTGAATACTAATTTTTAGTCAAAGAGACATGCTAAATCTATTAAAAACAGTATTTCCCAGTTGGTAGCTCCTTGAACCCAGAGGTGCTTAACTATTGAGCCACATCATCAGCCCTTTTATTTATTTATTTTTTAAATTTTGAGACAGGGTCTCACTGAGTTGCCTGGGGGCCTCACTAAATTGCTAAAACTAGCCTCAAACTTTTAATCCTCCTGCCTTGACCTCCCTAGTTGCTAGGACTACAGGTATGTGCCCCTGTACCTGGCTCATTAAAAACACTTTTAATGATATTTTTGACATATTTTCTTGATTTTAATGTAGTTTCCACTTATCCATATTTTCTTTCTTTTTTTATTCATTTTTAAGGCTAGTGCTCTTTGTTTCTTATTAAGAAATAATCCTTTCTTCCCAAATTTAGAAAGATAATCTCCATAATTTCTTATAACAAATGTAATGTTTTTCCTTCTTTCTTGCATTTAAATTCTTTTTTTCTTTTTTTTTTTTTTTTTTTTTTTTTTTTTTTGGTACCAGGAATTAAACTCAGGGGCACTCAACTACTGAGCCACATCCCCAGACCTGTTTTGTGTTTTATTTAGATACAGAGTCTCACTGAGTTGCTTAGCACCTCACTGTTGCTGAGGCTGGCTTTGAACTTGCAATCCTCCTACCTCAGCCTCCCTAGCCACTGGGATATAGGCGTGTGCCACGGCACCTGGCCATTTAAATTCTTAATCCACCTGGGATTGATTTTGGTGTATGTTATAGGTCAAGGTTCCAATTTCATGGTTTTAAATAGCCTCACTGAAGAATTATTGATATTTTTAAAGTGCATAATTTAATAAATTTTTTCACATACATGTATATACCTTTGCAATCATAACCATAACAGAAAATAAATATATGCATCACCCCCCAAATTTCCCCATCCCTCTGTAATTTTTCCTCAGTGTACCTTTCTGCCCTTCCTCTATCCATGGGCCACCACTGATTAACTTTCTGTTGCTAGACATTATTATGGGTTTCCTAGATTTTTGTATAACTCTAATCACACAGCACATAATATTTTCGCCTTGGTCTGCTTTCTGTCATTCAGCATGCTTGATTTGAGTTTCATTTATGTTGTAGCATGTTTCCATAATTTGTTCTTTTTGTTGCTGAGTACTATTCCACTATTTGTCACTAACACGATTTCTTTATCCACTCACTTGTTGATGGACATTTGGGTTGCCTCTAATTTGAGAGTATTACAATTGAGCTGTTATGAACATTCATGTACCAGTCTTTGTATAAACCTTCGTAGAAACCTTTGTGTAAATCTTTGTATAAGCCTTTATTTCCATTAGGTGTAAATATTGTGGGGTGTAACGGTTGATCATGTGATAGGTATTTATTAACTTTTTAAGGAACTGTCAAATCATTTTCTAAAGTGTAACTCTTCTACCAGCACTTGCTTCACATCTTTGCCAACACTTGGTATGGTCAGCCTTTTTAATATTAGCCATTCTAACAAGCATCTCATTGTGAGTTTAGTTTCACTTCCCTCATGACAAATGATATTGAGCATCTTTTTAATGTGCTTATTATAATTATGATTTTTGCTCAAAGTCAGTATTTACTTTTATGGTCCTCTCTTTTTAAATCCATCATTTTAAAGGGGCCTATTATGCATTGTGGATTGTTTTAGTTTGAAAACTTGTGTCTTTCAGATCTGCGAAGTTTTCTTGAATTATTGTGAGGTTTACTTAATAACATAACTGTTGTAATAAGTATGGAAATATATTCAAAGTTCAGAATATGTTTCAACTTCTTTTGGTTTGCATAAAGTTAATATTTGCTTTGGATTTGTATTTGCTTCATTTGCCTGTGTATATACATCCATTTGCTAATTCTTCCCACACTGTCATCCCATGACCTTCTCTTTTTGTCTTACTCACAAGACCTGTGTGAGTCTCATGCTTCCTCCATATCCTCCAGCAGTTTTCTCAAGTTAAATACAGGTATGGTGGTGAAGGGCATGGCAGTGACATGGCATAGCATACCTGACCTGTTAGTAGCACTGTTCTAACCTGGACTGGTTTCCCTTTATACTCTGTATTATTATCCTGGCATATTTCATCTTTACGTTGGAGAGTTCCTTATCTTTTGCTGTGTGTTACATTTCCTGTATTCTGGATCCCATGTCTTTTTCTTTCCCAGCCTGCTCTTTCCTTTTGGTGGAAAACAACCTTAATAAAAAGGAAATAGAATTTTCAACATCTCTCATGTCTGAAAATATCATTTAACTCAAACATTTCATTGATAATTTGGCTGGGTATAGAATTCTAGGTTAGAAAGCATATTTCTTCAGATTTTTGAATGCATCACTCCATTGTCCTCTTGGCTCCCGATGCTGTTGAGAGGTTTAAAACTTTTATTGTCTTCTCCTTTCTATCCAGCATTCTAGAGGGATCTATTATGCATGGTGGATTGTTTTAGTTTGAAAACTCATGACTTTCAGTTCTGGGAAGTTTTCTCAAATTATTTTTTAGGTTTACTTCCTCCTTCCCTTTTCTCTGTTCTCTCTTCCTATAACTCATACCATTTGAATGTGAAACTGTCCTCTGGTTTTCTCATATTTACTCATATTTATTGTTATATTTTCGATTTATTTTTTTCTATTTTTCTGGAACGTCACCTTAACTGTTATTTTCTGATCCTCTTATTGTTTGCTTCTGCTATTGTTTTTAATTTTAAAGAGTTTTTTTAAGATTATGTTTTCAACCTAGAGCATATTTTGATTTAAACAAAAGTTATAAAGATAGTACAAGAGAGTTCCCGTATACCTACTGTTGTCCCTGTTATTAGCATCCCATTGTCCCATTGTCCCAGTTATTAGCATCATGCATTAGGATGGTATATCTGAAACAGTCCATGAACCAAAATGGGAGAACTTTTCCTCCAGGTCAGATTTGCTTTTCCTTCAGCTGATGCCCATGGGGAGCCACTGTCCTGGAACTACATCCTCCTTTCCTGAGGATCTTGACCCAATGAGTCTGGAAAGTCTTGCCCAACGTTTTCTTTGCCATTGACCCAACAGTGTGTCCTGATAGCCGACTTCTATTGCTACTGGCTCTTAGGACGACTTGGCTCCTCTGGTTCTTCACTGCTCACAGTATATACATACGTTCATGAGCTAAGAATAGCCCGTGATTTCATTTTTTACTTAGCAAGTGGGACTCTTAGAGCATTTACTTCTTTTATCAGCAGTACTGCCCCAAAGAGTCCTACCTGTCCAGACGGCCATCATGCCAGAAGCAGAGTTCTGAGATGGTATTTTTAACTCCTCACCCAGGAAACCAAAAGGAATTCTAGGAGCTTAGGGCTATGGATTTCAATAGAACAGGGATCCTCTCGAAGCAGCCCGAGGCCTTGAAAATTAGATCTCAGGCTCCAGTGTTCCAGAAAATCATTAGTCACTGTTTTCTCTCTCAAGATTCTACATGAGGAATTTCTTTCAGAATTTAGTGCCAGGAAGAGCTTTGTCTTTGCCAGAAGGATTGGCCAGCTTCCTCTGCTTATGGCAAGAGCATTATAATACATCTTATTTCCCTTTTTGCCCAAACTGCCAGGAAGCATTGGTCAAAACAGATGCCAAATCTTACCAACACTTTTAGTCTTTAGGATTGGCTTCCTCCCCTGCTATATACAATATGTCATGATTTCTACTTTGTATGTATAGATTAACAGCATATCTACCTTTACATCTCTTTAATGGAAAGAGGCAAATTATAAGTAAATTAAGTTAAAGCTTACACGTATTTTACATTTATATTTCCTTCCCTTGTTTTCTTAAAATATCCGAAGGAGTAATCTGAAATACTTATGCAAATTTATCTGGCTACAACTTTGAAACTTCATGCCCAAGGCATGACTAAGCGAGGGCAACTTCCAGAAGAACAGGAAGGCATTTCTGCCTCTGTCCTCCTCTCTTGTGGGCAGCTGTCTCATAACTGTTGTGAACTGGGATTCTCCACGTACCTACTTCTGCCTTCCTCGTTAGTCTGGGGGCAGAGTGAATTGTGTCAGGGCTTTACCCTGTTTAAGATCTAACCTCAGATATACTGAAACATTTCCCCCAGACAGTTTCGAGAGTCCTAACAACATTCTGTTCCCAGCTGGAGAAAAAGAACAGTGGTAATTTTCATTCCCAGGTTACAGATGGCAGCACTGAGGTGCCCTTGATAAACTCAATTCAGTGAGTTCTGCCTTCTGGCCTTTCCCATCCATTCCTGGTTATGGATTACTGCCCTTGAGCAAAAGAGCGAAATCAGGTGCTTAAAAACACAGGCTTTGGAGCTAGACTTCCTGGTTCATATCTCTTTACCTCGGAACCACTGTATGCTTAACTACTGTGTGACCTTCAGCAAAGTACTTAACCACTCTATCTCAGCTTTCTCATCTGTAAAATACAAAAAGTAGTAGTATCTACCACCCACAGTT
Source organism: Spermophilus citellus (assembly GCF_964194105.1). Classification (NCBI taxonomy): domain Eukaryota; kingdom Metazoa; phylum Chordata; class Mammalia; order Rodentia; family Sciuridae; genus Spermophilus; species Spermophilus citellus. The sequence continues at coordinate 146,589,588 of NC_138182.1, read as the reverse complement.
GTTACAAGGACTAAAAGATTAAATATGGGAAAATGCTTAGAATATATAGAAAGCATTCATAAATGTTGGCCATTATTATTACTTCTTTTAAAAAAAATTTTTAATATAATTCTTACTATTGCTGTAGGGGTTACAGTGGACAAGTGACTTTTGGAACCTCACGATTGTCACATTACGGGGACCCTTTCATCTTCTACTCAACATCTGTGGGCCTTTTTGGCAGCTTGCTGCTCTTTTGACCTCTCTCGTCCTCCTTTTCCTTTCTTGATCAGCTTCATTCACCCCATTCTCCCTTATAATCTGACGATTCCAGCCAGATGTGGTGGTGCACTCCCACAATCTCAGCTACTCGAGAGGCTGAGGTGGGAAGATTGCAATTCCAAGGCCAGCCTAGGCAATTTAGCAAGACCCTGTTTCAAAAAAGTTTTGTTTTTTTTTAGAATGGCCAAGATGTGGTTCAGTGGTTAAGTGCCCCTGGGTTCAATCCCTGGTACAAAAAAAAAAATCTATATGTTAATGAGGTAGGCCTTTGGTAGGTAATTAGCGTTAGATGAAGTTATGAGCAGTGGGGCCCCATGAGGGCATTGGTTTTATAAGAAGAGAGAGACTGGAGCTACCACATTTGCTCTGTCTCACCATGTGAGACCCTGTACCATATTATGGTGCAGCAAGAAGACCTTCACCAGATGCCCCCCCCACCCCGTGTTCTTGGATTTCCCAGCCTCCGAAACCATGAGCCAAGCTCCTATTCTTTATAAATTACCTAGTCTCATGCATTTTGTTATAGCAGCAAAAAATAAACTAAGACACCTGATAATGGACGGGGCCTAGAGAGCCTATAACCCAAGAAATAGCCTCATGTCTGGGGACAGGCTGATAACTGACAACTGCCTATTTGGGAGATGGATTGCTGGGTTCCTGGGAAATTTTCAGAACACAGATGGGAGAGCCAGGAAGAGATTCTCAGGATACTGGGAGTATCTCTGGTGACTTCATATTTGTGAAACTGAACACTGATTGTGGGCATATCACTGAAGGCTCAGTATCCTCACCAACTATCTCCAGTTTTACTGGGACCCAGAGACAAAGGTGCATGTGTGTGTACAGATGGAGGAAAACTTTGTTACTCATAGTCGAGCTTGATGTTGAGGATCTTCCAAAGCCCTGCTCAGATAGGAAACAGTGACTGACAGAGAAGTTCTGTGTACTGGATACATGGAAAGGCATTAAGCATGTACCAGGGAGGAGAGCACTCTTGTTCAAAGAACTACGGCGCATCCAATCACCATGTGCAGTGATTGTGCCTCTCACCCTAAGCTTTTGATGAGAAGGTGAACTGAATTTTGCCACCAAGGCCTGGCACCTTGCCCTCTTTGGAGTGGAGACACACTATTCTCCCAACATGTCACTTTCATGGCATATAACTTACTACTGCTGAGCCAGCACCTTGCATACCTCCTGTATTAATCTGTTTTCCATTGTTGTAACAACATATCTGAGGCTGGGTAACTTTATAATTTTATAAAGAAAAGAGGTTTAAGGTAGGTGCAATGGTGCATGCCTGTAATCCCAGCAGCTCAGGAAGCTAAGGCAGGAGAATCCTGTGTTCAGAGCAACACTTTGCAACTTGCAAGGCCCAAAGCAAATCAGGGAGACCCCATCTCTAAATAAAATATTTTTAAAAATGGCTGGAGATGTGGCTCAGTGGTTAAGCACCCCTGGGTTCAATCCCCAGTACAAAAAAGAGGAGAGGTTTAGTGAGCTCACAGTTTGGCTGAGCATTCAAACAGCATGGCTCTGGCTCTGGTTGGAGTGCGTATAAGAGGGAGAGATCACATGGTAAGACAAGAAGCTACAGAGGGGCCAGTATTTCATTTTTATAAAAACTTCGAGAACTAACCAGGGTCCCAGAAAACTAAATTCCTTTCAGAGGGCAGTGACCCAATGACCTAATCACTTTGCATTAAGCCTCACTGCTCAAAGGTCCCACCATCTCATAATACCACCACACTGGGGGCCAGGCTCCAACACACAAACCCCTGGGGCACACATTCAAACCATATCCAAACCATTGCACATTTTCACCTCTACCAGGAAAGACTATATGGTGTCTGGCTTGGTCAGCCCTCCATGCATATCTACTGAATCAAAGCCGAATGTGTCCTCCTAGGCAACTGAAAGTTAATTTTATTGAAGAATGTTTTAAGATTTTCATAGCCTCCCCCCATATAATTGAGACACCCTGGGGTATTTCAAGACTAGAACTGATCTGCACTCTCATACACCTTTTACCCTTTCCCCTCTGTGGTTTCTCTAATAGTTGAATTAGAAACAGACTGAATCGCCAAAATAAACCCTCATGTTCCATACGCAGGAAAGAGGGATTTAAGTTGGACTTCCTTAGTACTGGCAGCTACATTCACACTAGGGGCTCTTACCTAATAAAAAATCCCTTCTGGGATTTGTGAAAGAAATAGGTTTGGGGTTGGCAGTGACTCGTGGCCTAGTGTGATTACATATGTTGCCTTTTGCTGTTGGGGTTGATTTCCTCTAAAGCAGATCCCGCCAAAGAGTATCAGTGGTGCCCAGTCTACCAGCCAGGGGAAGATGTTCTCTCAGAGTCAGGCAGCTGTGCTTTGGAAAGACCTGTGATTTTTCAAATGCAGCCACTTTGGCTACCAATGTCAGATCCACCTGCCACTTCTGGCCTGCCTAGGTCTGGATGGGCCAATGAGAAAGTTCTTTCTTGAACTCTCCTCTTTGGAGCCCTAGAAGTGTAGAGTCTGCCCAAAGGGCTGGGCTCTGGAAGTTACTCATGTAAAGATGTGTTGGGTCGGGGATGTGGCTTAGTGGTAGAGCCTTTGCCTAGCACACAGAAGGCTCTGGGTTCCATCCCTAGCACCTATACATGAACAAAAAAAGGAAAAGAAAAGATACATTAATGTTATTGTAAGGGTGGTTTACAGGATGGGACCAGTGACTAACTGAGGAAACTCTATGAGGCTGGGTGGCCCATGCAGACAGGGAGCATGCAGCACTGTAGGTAGGAATTCTTACCTTGATGGCTTCTTTGCCTTGAATCTTCTCCAAAGTATTTTTTCCTTAGCAAGCAAAGTTAGAAGGCTGGCAAATTCCCTCCCTTCTCAGGCTAGGAGGTATGGTTTAATTTGGATTGCAACTATGGACCGGTAAGGAATGGTTTATGGCACGGGGAAGGTATTTCTGAATCTCTTGGGTTCACAGATCCTCAGGAGTTATGAAGTAAGGGCCTCTGGAGAGTGTCTTCTCTCACAATGAGGATTAGAGCTTTCATTTGGTACCTGACCCTGTGCAGTGCCCAGAAGTCAGGAATCCCCAGTAAGACAGAGTCTCACTCTGAAAGAATTTCTATTTCAAGGGTAGAGACCTATACATGCACCAATAGTTAAAGGTTAACCAAATAAACAAATGAGAAGCTTATTAAGTGCAATTTAATCCTTTCCACACCCCGTGAGGTAAGCACTATTATTATCCCCATTTAACAGATGAGAAAACAGGAGCAAAGAGAAGTTTAGTGACTTCACCAAGGTCACAGGATGATAAATGTAGGAGCTGGAATTTTCTTGAAGATAGCCTGGCTCCAGGGTCTGTATTTTTAATTAACCTCCAAGTCAAAGACCTCTTGAGAGCTCCTGAAGGAAGATGGGGTCTCTGAGAGAATAGGTACCCTACTCTGGATATTTCATACACCCGGGATGTGACCTCAGCCTTCCTGAGAAATAGCAGTTTATTCCCGGGATGGACCAGCTTGAACTGTGTGATTGGGTAAAAGGAGAGAAGAAAGCCAGGAAGAAGTGCAAAACGCCCTGTGTCTATTCATGACCTCCCCACCCCACCCCTACTCGCTCCCTCCTGGTGTCCCATTCTTCTGGGTATCTCCCTCTCCCTTCCACCAGGCCATCTCACCAGCAAAAGAGAGGAAGAGAATGAGCTATCTAAATAACTTTTCCCAAAAGAGCTATAGGTGGTGATTTCTTTTTTAAGTTAAGCTCCTTGAAGTATAATTTATATACAGTAAAACTTATTCTTCTTAGCTGTCCCATTCTATAAACTTTTATGTACATTTTAAAAATTGTGGTAAAATACACACCGCATAAAGTTTACCATCCAAATGATATTTAAGTGAACAGTTCGGTGGTATTAAATACACTCACAATGTTGTAAAACCATCACCACCACCCTCCTGCAGTACCTCATATTAAGTAGAATAATACACGATTTGTCCTTTCTGTGTGTGGCATGTCACTCAGCACATTGTCTTCGGTTCCCCTGTGTTGTAGCACATGTCAGAATCCCTTTCCTTTTTGAGGCTGAACAACATTCCATTTTATGGATAGAACATAATTTGTTATCCATTCATCCGTGAATGGAGATTTGGATTGTTTCCACCTCTTTTTGGCTATTGTGAATAATGTTGTATGAACTTTAATGTGCAAGTTCCTGCTTTCATTTGCTTGGGATGTATATATATTCCAAGGATTGGAATTGCTGAGTCACATGACAAAGTCACGGTTAACTTTCTGAGGCTGCTCCATCCATACTGTTTTCCAAAATGGCTACAGTGTTATGCATTCCCACCAACATTCTGGCTTCTCCATATCCTGGCCATCACTTGTCGCTTTGTTTTTTGATCACAGCCATCCTAACGTTTATGAAGTGGTACCTCCTTATGGTTGGTTCTGTGAGTCTGATAAACATACCCATCATATAGCCATGGAGGTGATATTTTAGGAGGAAACCAATCTACACAGATGTACTGTTTTGAAAGCTAACTTGTTCTTGGGTTTCAAGGAAGAGATTTCAAGAGAGAAGGTGAGTCATGAGGTAGCTATACCTTCCCAGACTCAGGTATCTGAGACCTGAAGCTGGACAATGGTGCAAGGAATGGATTAGAGGCCAAAGTCATGGAAGCCTGTGTCCTTGGGACCTTGTCTAGACAACTAGACCCAGATGAAGGTGACAGGAGCCAGGGATCAGAAACCAGCAGTTTGGTACTAGCTATCCATGGCTTCTCAAGTGTTTTAAAAAATTGTCTGGTTGTCCAGGCACCATGGCACGTGCCTGTAATCCCAGCGGCTCGGGAGGCTGAGGCAGGAGCGTGGTGAGTTCAAAGCCAGCCTCAGCAGAAGCAAGGCGCTAAGCTACTCAGTGAGACCTTGTCTCTAAATAAAATACAAAATAGGGCTGGGGATGTGGGTCAGTGGTTGAGTGCCCCTGAGTTCAATCCCTGGTATCCCCCCACCCTGAGCCAAAACAAAATAATTGGTTGAAGTTTATAATGCTTTCACTGGTTAAGAATTCCCTTAGCCTTTTGGAGAAATAGCAGTGGGGACTCAGGTGACTGAGGACCGAGGACAGTCTGGAACCTGGCCTGTTCTGTCTGAGGTAGGCTTACTTACTTTAGCTTGCTTTGAAGATCAAGCTAATAGCCATCCCCCATGAACCCATCCTCCAGTTTCAGCAATTATCAATGTACTGATGTGGGTTCATCTAACTCTCACCTTTTCTTTCCTTTTTTCTTTTCTTTTTTTTTTCTTTTTTTGTCCAGAGTATTCCAAAGCAAATCCCAGTGTGTCTGTCAATCAGCTTTTTAATTTCTGTAACAAAATACCCAGGAAAAGCAATTTAAAAAAAACAAAAGGTTTATTTGGGCTCCGTTTTAGAAGTTTTAGTCAACAGTCAGTTGACCCTGTTGCTTTTGGATCTATGGCAAGGCAGCACCTCAGAAAGCAAAAAAGAGAAAGAGACCAACATTCCCTGATCTCTTTCAAGGGCATGCCCTCAATGATCTAAACCCTCCCACTGTGTCCCAACTCTTAAAGTTCCCAGCACTTCCCAACACCAAGCTGGAGATCAAGCTTCAACACCTGGGACTTTGAGAACATTCCAGACCCAAACTGTAGCATCTGGAGACCTGACATGTCACTTGCAAATATTTTATTCTGTATCTCTCACTGATTACAAGTTTTTCCTCTTGCATAATTGTAGTGTCATTGTCACACCTAAGATGAATATGAATATAATATAATTTCTGTCCAAAGTCAGATTTCTTCATATGTCCCCCAAATACATCGTCTCAACATAACATTACCCAGACACCCTCTGGTCATGTCCTGAAAACTGTCCCAAGTCCTCTAGTCTGAGGGGCCCATAATTCCTTCTGGGGTATAATAGCTATAAGCACCTATAGTGGGAGAGTGGCCTCTCCCTGCCACCATGGGACATGGGGTGAGCTGATATACCCAGTGGCCGGCAACAGGTGAAGCTGCATCAGGGAGGGGCCAGGAGGGAAGAGGAGCAGTAGTCAAGGTGTCATGCAGTGCCGTGGTCAGGAGCACAGACTTTGGAGTAGGATAGCCCTGTGCAGGTCCTAGCTCTGGACCTCAATGGTTATGCAAGTTTGAGCAGACTCCATGAGCCTCCATTTCTTCAGCCATAAACTAAGGATATATAAGAGTACCCACTTCACATTAAACCCTGCTCCTAAATGCACTACCTTATTGTTAAGTACTCAGTGTCATCAACATGGTCATTCATCATCATAATCATACTGAGGTGGTGACTGTTATCCTGATGAAGATCCTGAGTGCCTTATCTCCTGGCTGTCCCCTGGGCCTGGCATGGCCTGGGGAAACCTAGATTATAAGGAAACCCAATTACATGGAAAGTGGTCCCTCTTAGAATACCAATATTGTTTTGATGCCAAAGTGTGATGCCCAAACCCAGAAATTCTGGCACTCTCTGTGCCTTGCAAAACTCTGGGACCTCTATGTCCTTGTGGGGGATACCTTTTTACAATGTCATTGCTGATAAGGGAAGGCACCAAAGAGTCCCTTCAAAGGGCCCTGTCAGCTTCTTTCCCAGCTAATTCTGTTCAAACCCAAGTATATGACCTGGGATTGATAAAAATAACAGGCCAAAGGTGTTATTCCCAAATATTAATTGAAATCATTATTTTGATTTCTCTAGGGACACAGAAAGGGAGGAGATTGTTTGGCACTAGAATAGTCTGCTACCCAAATGGGAAACATTTTAGGGGAGCTCACCCAGATATTCCCCCATGCTGGTATGGGGAATGCTAAAGGAAGGAGCACTTTCCAAGCAAATGACACCAGAGGTGAGAAAATCCACAGCACTTGGGTAATAAAGAAATGACAAGTAGGCTGTGTAAGAAAAACACTATTGTATTGAGCCTGAAGGTCAGTCCTTCTGCAGCAGACTTGTAATCCAGGGAAACACGGCTACACTGAGTTCTCCTGACCTCCCCAGGCATCTTGGCAACTCATTGCTTCTTCTGGCCAAATCCTGATATCTTCCCATCTCACATATCAATCTTCTAAACAGGACTCAGAAAGAACTTTCACCTCTAATGCCCGAATGGGTTCAAAGGAGTCTATCAGGATGGCTCCAGGCATGATCAAGCAATACCCCCTAGCCCTGGCCTCTTCCCCAGCCTGCTTCCCTCATGGGTTGGAATCTCATGTCCTCCCTACACCAACTCCATCTGTATGCCCAGCTCTGTCCAGGCCCCTGAGACCTCCCTCAGCAGAAATGAGAAGCCTGGGAGTCTAAACTTGGAATAACTGGCACCTGCCTTCTGGTCTTTAGTTCCCCCTCAGTCTTGATGTTCTCCTCTGTGAAATGGACATGATCATTTCTACCTCAAAGGACCTTCACAAGCATCTGAGTAGCACACTGCACCTATTAGAATCAACATCCAAACTAATTCCAGCCTGCATAACAAATGACTGTGTGCTATACTTCAAAACGTTTTTTTCTTCTCATTCTGAGACTTTTCTTGGGGAGAGAGGGAGGGAGGGCAGGAGGGACACTGTTGTAAACATATGTGTTGTCACTTGAAGAGAGTTCAAGCTGGTTTGCATTTCTAAGATGAACCTTCAAATGTCTTGCAAGGTCTTTGCTTCCTGATTAGGCAACATGCACAGCAATTAGCCACTTCTCCTTTGGGGCCAAACTGTCTAGAAGACCTACTGGCGCCTAATAAGGAGGCATGAAAGACACTCTTTGGGGGACAATTCTACTTAATGTTGTCTGCTTTTCATTTAAACAAGTCATTTGTTTTTATGCAAAATGGATTGCTGGGTTACTTCAGTGACTCAGTACCCTGCATAAATAGGAGCAAAACCAGAAGATTCTGCTCACAGTCATCCCTGGTTTGAGAAAGGGAAAACCTATGCCCACCCTGCCACTCTGCCTCTGTTGTAGGATGAATTGATGCCTTTCCCCCCAAGCCCCAGTTGCTATCACTCCTGCTCAGGGATTTGTGAGCCTCCAGAGAGCTAATGGCTTGGTTGTTTTCTAAATCCTCAGGATGCCTACAAAACAATTTCTTCCAGGAAATGAAAACAAAAAGACTTAAAAGTAATGTCAACAGCCACGCTCCCTCAGCCTTTTATGGCTCTTTGCTGTTAAGAAGATGCAGTTCCAGACACTGTGGCTTCTAGAACCCAAACAACAACCCTGTGAGGGAGGTAGAATGAATATTCTGTACACCCCACCCTAAGGATGGGCAGAGTGAGGCTGAGGGGGGTGGAGTGACACAGGCAGAAAATAATAACACTGGAATTGGAATCCTTACTTTCTGACACCCTGGACTCCAATCCTGGTTCTCTCACTTTACATTTGGGAGCTTGGAGAAGTCAACAAAGTCCTTTGAGCCTTAGTTTTCTCATCTATATAACAGAGGAGTTAGGATGCATGTAAGGGAAGATGAGATGAAATGGGATGTGAATCTCCAGGGTGGTGAGCATGGAACAGAGGGGTCAAGAACTTCTGCCTCTATTCACACTAAAGCAGCCCTGATTGGCATTGCGGACTGGCGCACACCGCGCATGCGCAGCCCATGGTTCCAGTCATGAGTCTGAAAAGCGAGCAAGGCGAGCAAGGCGGAATCAGATGCAACCTCTAGGAATATGTATGATGGGGTATTGTCACGATTGTGTCCACGGAAAAAGGATTTTGCCAGTATAAATAATGTTACTCAAACAGATGCCTTTAAAATTATCCAAAGAGAATTTATCATGGGGGTTAGAACTCTCTGCCTCAGCCCCTGACTTCTGGGGATGGAGAGGCGCTGGAGATTAAATTTAGTCACCAGTGGCCAGTCATCTTATCAATCATGCCAATACAATGAAACCTCAGCAAAAACTGTAAGTGATGAGGTTTGGGTGACCTGCTAAATCCTCAGGGAGGGTGGGAGGGTAATGAGTTTAACTCCATGGGGACAGTTCCTCTACTGAAGATCCTTATGTGCCTCTTCATCTGGCTGTCCATGTGTATCTTTTATAATAAAATATGATTGTCAGTATTGAAAAGGGAGATTACCCAGGTGTGCCTGACCTAATCTCATGAGTCCTATCAACATGAATCTAGAATGAGAAAGAGATGAAATCAGAGAGATTTACAGAGTGAGAGCCTTTACAGGGAGCCAAGTGGCCAGGAACTGTGGACAGCCTCCAGGAGCTAAGAAGAGTTCCTGGCAATTAACTAATAAGAACAGGAAGGCCTCTTTCTTTCATCCGCAAGGACTTAAATTCTGCCAACAGCTATGTGAGCTTGTAAAAGCCCCCCTGAGTCCCTAAAAGGAACACATCCTGCCACCACCATGATACAACCTTGTGAGACCCTGAATAGAAGATGCAGAGTTTTGACCTAAAGTTTTAAGCTTCTGGGACTGGGGTGAAACCCAGGGGTAGAGTGCTTGCCTAGTGTGTGCAAGGCCCTGGTTTCCATCCCCAGAATCACTAAATAAATAAATACATAAATAAGAAAGAGAGAGAGAGAGAGAGAGAGAGAGAGAGAGAGAGAGAGAGAGAGAGAAAGAAAGAAAGAAAGAGAAAGAAAGAAAGAAAGAAAGAAAGAAAGAAAGAAGTTTTAAGCTGCCAAATTAGAGGTAATTTGTTATACATCAGTAGTAATCAAGTACAAAGACAAGGTCAATACAGGGTGACTGTGTGTTATTGACAGCTCCCAACAATTATCCCAGAACTAATGGTTCAAACAACAAACATTTATCATTTTGTGGTTTCTGAGAGTCAACCATGCAGGCAGGGCTTAATTGGATGTCTCTGCCTCAAATTCCTTCACCTAGATGTCCTCATGGCTTATTCCTTCTCTTCATTTAGATTTCTGCTCCAGTGACATCTCCTCCAAGGAAACTGGCAGGTCATGCTAGCATTTGTCACTCTGTCTCCCTTGTAGCCACTTAAAATTTCTTTACTTGTTAGTGTTATGTTGTGTCCCCCACAAAATACATATGGGAAGCCTTAACTTCCTGCTGCATAGAAAGGTGTTTTTATTGGAAATAGTCTTTCTAGATATAATCAATTAAGATTAATTCTCACTGGATTAGGGTGGATCCTAACCCGGTGATTGGTGTTCACATAAGATGAGGGAATTTAGACACAGAGGCAGACCCAGGGAAAATGCCATGTGATGACTCAGGAAGAAATGAAATCGGTGAGTCTACAAATCAAGGATTGCTGGCAACCACCAGAAGCTAAGAGAGAGGTAAGCAAGAATCCTCCTTTAGTGCTTTTAGAGGGAACGTAGCCCTGCCAATACCTTGATGTTAGTCGTTTGGCCTCTAGAATAGTGAAATAAACTTCTGCTGTTTTAAGCCACCAGATTCGTGGGGTTTTGTTATAGCAGCCACAGGGAACTAATACATGTTTATTACTACCTTCTCTCTCTCTCTCTCTCTCTCACATTCTCTAATTCATGATTTATGGTTTATAATCTATACTCCTCCATTGAAATGCAAGTTTCTTGAGAACAACTGGCTTCTTTATTGATTTGTTTGCACTGGAATCTCCTGTACCTAAATCAGTGCTGGGAACCGGACTTACTAAAAATGTGATATGTGAATTGATAAATATTTACTTATTTATCAATTTGTGCATGTGGTACTAGGATGGAATCCAGCTAGACAAACACTCTACCACTGAACTATATCCCCAACCTTGATTAATATTTATTTAGTAAAATCATGTCCATAATATAATTACTCTGCAGTAAGACACATTCCCCTGCAGTTAGAAGGATTAAGAAAGAAGTAGGACAGGTTGACTATTTCAATATGAATTTTAATTTTTACTTTATTTTATTTTCTGCAGTGCTGATGATCAAACTCAGGGTTTGATGCTGCTTGTCAAGCAATCTACCACTGAGCTACAACCCCATCCCTAAATTTTTTATTTTTACATCTCAGAAGATGCCAAGATTTCAGGAAGGAGGGAAGTGTTGAACTTCAATAAAATAATTATTTAGTTATGAATATGATAAAGGAATGGAACATTTAGATTTATATTATGTAGCCTACTACTGTATTATCATAACATATTTGTGAACTCCATTTTACTGGATGCCTGTTCTGGGAACAAGTTCTAGTTTCACTGAAAACAAGGAAAGAAGAACTAGGCAGGAGAACCCTTAAAGTTAATTATGAAAGAAATTGAGTCAAGATTCTGGCTCTCTGGGGCTCCTTTGAGACCCTGATTAAAGCTCAGGGCACAGACAGAAGTGCCTATTCATGCAAAATCTCATGTGTTTTGAGAATTTCCTGCAGCCAGGTTAAGAGCTCTTGTTCTAAAGAATTTTTTCAACGTAAGTTCATTTTCCTGACTGAGAATGACCTCAAACCTCTTACTGAACTCTGCTTTCCTTTTGCAAGGGGTAAGATGGGGGCTGTGTGTAGACACTAGTGCTGAGTACTGTTTCATGAGGTTGCGGGGAATAAAAATAGTTAGATCTTATTAAGAGAAATGAACTCATTTGAATGCAAAACTAATAATCTGATATGATTGTTCAGCATCTTTATCCCAAGGTTCTCAAAGTGCTTGGTTTTTTGTTTGTTTGTTTTGGGTACTCAGCTTTGAGCCCATGGGGTGCATAACCACTGCGCCACATTCCTGCCCCCTCTTTTTCAATTTTTAATTTTGAGACAGGGTCTCACTAAGTTGCTGAGGCTGGCTTTAAACTCATGATTCTCCTGCCTTAACCTCCTGAGTTACTGGGAATACAGGAATGCACCACTACAGTCGGCAAGTTGCTTGTTTTTAAGCAACCATAAACAAACCCCAGAGGGATGCTGGAGATCTGTGTAAGAGCCCTAAGAGTCCTGCTCAATGAGTTTTCATGGAATACCAGGTATCATTAATTAGCCCATAGACTGATCAAAGATGACTGACATAAGAAGAGTAATGGTACTGGCTTTGGGATCTGACTGGACTTCCCACCTCTCTCATTGACAACCTGGGTGACCTTGGGCACATTGCATAACCAGCCTAAGCCTCAGTTTTTCTGACTATAAAATGGAAATAATAATCCATTTAAAGGATATCTTGATCTGTTTTCTGCTTCTACAACAGAATACCACAGACTGGGTAAACGATAAGCAATAGAAGTTGTATTTGGCTTGTGATTCTAGAGACAAGGAAGTCCAAGAGCATGGTGCCAGTATGTGGAGAGGCCATTTCATGACGTATCACAACATACTGGAAGGGCCAGCACACATGGCAAAGAGGAAAATCAGGCTGACCATGTCCTTTTAATAAGGAACCCACTTCTGCAATAACTAATCCTGTGATAACAGAATTAATCCATTTATGGGGCACAGCCCTCCTGACCTACTCACCACTTAAAGGTCCTACCTCTCAACACCATTGTATTCAGGATTAAATTTCCAACACATGAATTTTGAGCTGGGGACATGTTCAAGCCATAGCTGGCAGTGTTGTGGGAATTAGGAATAATGTATAACGAGCACTTGGCACTGAAGCACTCCATGAATGGTAGCTATTATTGCTGCTGCCATTGTTAATATTATTAAAATTGACAATGCCTTACATTTTGTAATGTATAACCCATATCTGGCTATGCATCAGATGTATCTGAGAAGCAGTGAAGACAAATTCCCAGGCTCCACCCAAGACCTACTGAATCACACTTTCTTGGAATAGGGCCCAAGTGTGCCTGGCATCTGCAGTTTGAAGCTTCAGACCCACCTTGCTCCCTTGTCCACCCTGATCTGGGTCCCTGGAGACTTACCATGGTTGGGTCTCATTTGACCTTCCTGAAGATCACGGTGGATTAGCCACGTCCCTCATGCAAAATGATGTCCCTCAAGCTCCTTTCACATAGCTTCTGTATGCAGCTTTCTCTCTCTCTCTCTCTCCAGGGACAGAGAACTCTTCCCTCCACCAGCCCCTCTTTGTCTTTGAGATTATTTTTAAATGCCCCCAGGATTTTATTTTAATCAGGTATGGTAAGATGACAGATGTGGGGCATTCTTGCCCCTCCCAGGCACACTGTGCCAGGATTCTGAATCTTTCTCTCACTTTCCTTTTTAATAAAATTCCTGCTCACTTGCTTACCTCAGCAGCATTCATGGTGTTCATTCTTTGACTTGGAGGAACATGAACCTGATCCCAACTCCTTCTGGGACAGTTCTTATCCCAGGAACCACTCAGCTGACCCAGAAAGACCTCCTCTACACACTACAGTCTTCAAAAGCAAAGTGAATTATTACCAATGACACGGTGGCCCAGCAATGGATGGTATCTAAATGTGAAAATGTCCACTCCAAGCTAATTGTGTCTCTAAACTCCAGAGAGGGTTGGGAACACCTCAAGGAGATGATGAAACATGCCAGTGACAGCCACACCTGTGTGAAGACAAACCACCCTGAGATGATGGCCATTTACTTTACCAGTGCAAGAACTGGACCTCCTAAATTGATCATACACACCCACAGCAGTTTTGAAGATTCTGCCTGGATTTGACACCCTCGGATATGATGTGGTATACCTTAGACACAAGCTGGGTAAAATCTGCGTGGAATAGTTTCTCTTCTCCAAGGATCCAAGGAACATGCATATCGGCACACCGTTGGCCCATTTTGGGTCAATTTCTATCTTACAAACACTCTCCAAGTTTCCCATGACTATTTTCTATTCAGCACCAACTGCATACCAAATGCTTATACAGAATGATACATGCAGCTATAAATTCAAAGCTTGAAGCAGTGCATGAGTGCTAGGGCGCTGGTCGTTCCAGAAATGATGGAACAATGGAGAAATAGGACCAGCCTGGATATCTATGAAGGATACAGACAGAAACAGTGCTAATCTGTGGAAATTTAAGAGAATGAAAAAATAAGCCTGGGAAAACCTTCTCCTGCTTTTGATGTTAAGATTTTAGATGAAAACAGCAATATTCTGCCTCCGGAACAAGGAGATATTGGAATCCAAGTTCTTCTACCTAACTGACCATTTTGCCTTTACTCATTATGTAGATAATTCCTCAAAAATAGCTTCAACTCTACAAGGCAACTTCTATGTCACAGGTGACAAAGGGTGTAGGGAGAAAGATGGCTATTTCTGGTTTGTTGCAAGATCAGATGACATCATATTATCCTCTGTTTACTGGATTGGGCCATTTGAGGTAGAAAGTGCCTCGATGGAGCACCCTTCCTTTCAGAGTCAGCTGTTTTCAGCAGCCCTGATGTAAGGGCTGTTATTGTTTTGAACCCTGATTACAAGTCACATGATCAAGAACAACTGAAAAAATGAGATTATGGAGCATGTAAAAAAAAAAAAAAAAAAAGAAACACACTATAAAACCTTACAAATATCCCAGAAAGGTAGAATTTATTCAAGAGCTGCCAAAGACAGATAGTAGGAAGATAAAAAGATATGAACTAAGGAAGAAATTTAAATTCATTTCAATTCATTCCATTCTCAAAGTCCATATAAAACAAACATGGTATCTATAAATCTGTAGAAACCAACAAGTTTAGGAAGAGGTTTTTTTTTTTAATGTGGCAGTATCCTTATAAATTGTTGATTTTAAATATTTTGTAATTATGACATCAGAGGCTGAATTTTGAAATAAAATATTCAATAGGGGGGGAAAAAAAAGGATGACAGATGTGGAGAAAACCACCACGAAAGAAAAGCCGGGCCACATGTGGAAGCACCAGGGGGGGTCAAGAGAGGAAGACATGGCAGAGAGCAAGGGCCAGAGCTTTCCTGGTGGTTTTCCGGGGAAGGAAGGGGCAGGGCAGGGAAGGCAAGCTGAGCAAGTAATTCTTGCAGGTTTTGGGCTACAGATTGGTCCCTAGTTGTTTGGTGCCTATCTTTGTAGTGATTTAGGGCAGGAGAACTATTGATTTGGAGTGTTAGAGTTAGATACACTTATTGGTTGGGACATGGGATTTGGATTGGTTGGGTTGCATACAAAAGGCATGTTTGAAGGCAAGCCATTTGCTGCCTTTAGAAATCGGCCAGACCTAGGACCACAATCTCTCCCTGGCCACCAAGGACCAAGGTGTTGAATAGGTGACGGCTCGACTTTGGGGCTTCTGAAGGCTCCCAGCAATCACTGCAGATTTCAGACAGGCTTTTCCCAGAATGACTTTCAGAGTGGGGCCCTGGAGGCTGGCTCCATGGGACAGGAGGCATCCAAATCCAAATGTAGAAAGCCACTGTTTTCTGTGAGAGTCCAGATGCTTCTGGGCAAGCAGCTCTCCAGGAACCCTGGATTTATTTCTGAGTTTCCAGTCAAGCAAGATGCTTGGGTACCAAAAGCCAGGCATTTCCCCCAATGGCCTTATCTTTGATTCACATTCTGGTTTCCATCCACCTTTCTGTCTCACAGTCTGTCTGTTTTCTGTCTCTCCCTTTGGCCTGTTAAGGAGCTCAGATTTGTACCTTCTGCATCTTTGTATCCTGATCTGCTGCTCAGTATTGGCTGCTTGCTGTGGCTTCTGGATTCTGCTGTGGACTTCAGCTTTGGGTGGGGAATTGGACATCTTTACAACCTTGGCACACTACCTGCTTCACAGAGTTCTGGACCATTCTAGGAAGTCCTTAGAGCAAGGAAGACAGTTCTAATTTGTGGGCTGGGCTTGCAGAAGTCTGTAATCATAGGAGCCCAGGCTGCTCAGTTGATGGGTACTGTGTTTGCTTGAAGATACTGGCTCCTGTCTAATAGGACACAGGGTCAGGGGATGTGAAGCCAGATGAAATGAAGACCTCATGGTAACCTCACCAGAGGAGGAAGGTGCAAACCCTAGATGGTCAGCTCAAAGCAAGCTACAGGCCTAAGGAGGACCCTTGAGGAAGGGCTGAACCAGATGTTGATCAACCAGGACTTTCCATTAACTTATGAGTTTGATCTACAGCTGCTCTGTGTTTGTCTGGCAGATGTCTGCATGCCCTGGATGTGGAGAGAATGAAGTACTTGGAATTTAAATGGACTGATTTAGTTGGCTGTAGTGATCACTTGCACTGTTAGATAAATGGGGTGGAAACGTTTAAAAATGAATGGACCATATTATGATGATTAGAATAAAAGACAAGTGAGAAGAGATGCCTAAGAAAAATTAAAATAAAACCATGTTAGCGTGATGAAATTTCCCTTTAGGCCTCTGCACAGTGGGCTGCTTAGATGAATCACTGGAGATGTTTCTGCAGCCCATCCCTGCATGGCCATTAGGACTCTCAGGGAGGAGCGCCCCATCTCCTTCCCAAGACTGATTCTGGTTATCACCAGCTGCAAGCAGCTTGCCTGGGAGATGGTCAGCTTGATGGTTCTGCTGACAGGGCAGGGGCTTTCTGAAGAAAGGAGCAGATGGCAGAACTACCCTAGGCTCTGTCAGTAATACTGACAGATATAAGGCCAGGTCTCAGCTGCCTGCCTTGCACTGGGCTCACCCAATGGTGCGTGGCTGGGGACGTTCCCTAGGGCCACGGGTGAGATGCCCGTCTCCTCCTTTTCATCTCACTCTTATTCCTGGAACTGATACACTTTCAGAATTTGGTTTGAACACATATGTATTATAGTCCTTTGTACAATGTGGTAGGGCTTATAAAAACAACACAGTTGGCTGTTCATATCTGCAGGGTCCTAATGTGCAGGTTCAACCAACCACAGATTGAAAATATTTAGAGAAAAATTTGCATCCATATGAAACATGTACAGACTTTTTTCTTGGCATTTTTCACAAAGACAATACAGTGTAACATCCATTCACATAGCACTTACATTGTATTAGGTATTATAACTAATTCAGAGATTATCTAACATATACAGGAGGGTATGTGTAGGTTATATGCAAATACTAGGCCATTTTACATAAAGGATTTGAGCATTCTTAGATTTTGGTCTCTGAGAGGGGTCCTGGAATCAATCCCACAGATGGCAAGGGACAACTGTATCTCAGAGTGAAGATAAGAATGCTGTTCAGGCAAACTAGGCTGGAACCAAGGAAGGTTGGGTAGGAGATGATCAGAGGGAGCTTATTAATTGGGCAGTGTCCCACAGGTAATAAGGTCCTTTCTAATTATGTTTAAAGTTGGGAACTTATCCACCCCTAGGCATATGCCAAAAGAATTGAAAGTAAAAACTCAAATAGATTTTTGTACATATTCATAACAGCATTATTCACAAGAGCCAAAAGTTGGAAGTCACACAAGTGTCCATCAACAGATGAATGCATAAACGAATTATGGTCTATGCATGCAAGCAAAATATTATTCAGAAGGTCACACAATGGCATGGCGCTATGGGCCCAGCTACTCGGGAAGCTGAGGTAGGAGAATCACTTAAGCCTAGAGGTTTGAAGCCAGCCTGAGCAACATAGTGAGATCCCATCTCAAAGAGGGGAAAAAATAAGGAAAGAAATTCTGACATATGCTGATACATGGATGAACCTTGAGGACATTTTACTAAGTAAACAAACCAGTCAAAAATGACAAATACTATATGGTTCTATTTATATGAAGTGCCTAGAATAGTCAAATTGATTGGGACAGAAGGAATGATGGTTTCCAGGGTCTGTGGGAGTTAGTGTTTAATGGGGACAGTACCAGCTTGGGAAGTTCAAACAGTTCTGGAAGTGGGTACTGGTGACGGTGACACACAGTGTGAATGTACTTAATACCATTGAATAAGCTGATTAAAAATCATTAAGATAGGGTTGGGGGAGTCGCTCAGTGTTTGAACACTTTGCCTAGCATGCATGAGACTCTGGGGTCTATCCGTAGCACTGCAAAAACTAAAAATGACTAAGATGATCAATGTCATGTATAATTTACCATAATAATTTTTTAATTTTAAGAAGTTGAGAATTTATAAATTAAACATAGGGCACACAATGGAGAGGAACCACAGACTTCAGGACCTCAGATAGAACTCTTGTCTCTGAGCCACCTCACAAGCACAGGGTCTTGTGTCTGCCTAGCCCCCGGGATGCTGGGAAGATCTGGGAGGATGAACAGGCTCTGTGCCTGGCTGCCTGCAGGCACATCTCAAGCCCACACTCCTGTGGTCCAGGCTCCAGAGTTAAGGGGCAGGGAAGCCTAGGTTTGAGCAAGGTGTGGGCTGATTTAGGATTGTGTGCAAATACTGTGTTTTGCTGGTAGTCTCAAGAGGCAGCTCCCTCTTGAGATACAGTGAAAATTAAATAATGTTCCTGCAGGTGGTGCCTGGCCCTGGGGAAGACCCTTCAGGAAGTGTGGGCTGAAGTTATGGTTGATATTCTTTCATTCACCATCATCCCGGTTCCTCTTCACACCTGGAGCTCAGTTCATTACCTTCCATCTCCTCCATGAACCCACAACCACACCTCAAAGCCCTTGATCTCTCTCTGGCACTGGGAATCTTTCCAGCTCTGGCAACTTCTCCCAAATGAGGGGCGTGCCCTCCAGGGAAAGTTCATACATGATGCACAGCTGGGACATAAAATGAAGTTGACCCCCTTCCAGTTCTTCTGCAATGATGTGGAAGAGAAGATCTCGTGCTGATGCTAGTGTGTCCGTAATTGTCTCTAGCGCCTGCTCATCCCCTCCCCCCACCCTTTTTTAACACATACAGAGAGCCAGCCTCAGACTCCAAGCCTCCAACACGCTGCAGTATCTGGTTATAATTTAATAACTTCCTTTCCTTGTATTTATTTTTAGAGTTTCTTTCTATTTTGGGTAAGTGAAACTGGTTTTCTATTTACCAGAGTGTATAACGTTTACTTTTAAAAATAACTTTAAGTAAAAAAACATGGGTCAATTTAAAGAATAATATTAAGTCAATAATAAGAGGAGAGGTGTGTAGCTCTGGCAGGAACCACAAAGGAGGGGCACAGTGGGGTACAGATATTTGATAGACTTGGAGAATTTCTGTGCATCTTTCACTCCCTTGGCAAATTTTTTGAGCTCCTCTCTGATGCCCTACTCCTCCAACTGGACAACCAAATAGCACCAAAGTGCACATCAGGTGTCACCCTTTGTAGAAATTGCCTCTTTGTATTTCTAAAGAACATTCCCTAAGGCAGGCAACGGGGTCCCCAACCCTCAGCCAAGAGTAAGCCCAGAGCAGACATCTGGGAGTGTTTGAAACATGGAAGTTGCTGGCTCAGAGGGGCAGAAGGGTCGCCTCAAGGGCAGGGAATGGCAAGGCCCACGCACTTCTAAAAGACCAGGCCAACTTGTCTAGGCATCTGAGGTCTCTCTCTCCTCAGACCTCCTTGGTCCAAGCAGCAAAAGTTTCTATTTGTGCCTCTGAAAATGTGGATTCAGAAAAGGATCAATGGGCAAGCTCCCTCTGAAGGTGAGGTGGTACAAAATACGGAACTCCAACACAGGATGAATTTAGGCCACATGTCTCAACACAACTGTTCTATGGGTTCATGCAACCTAAACTTGTGACAACAGTAGTAACAGGAGTGCCTACTGCCTTTGCATTTTATATCACACACACACACACACACACACGTGCATATATATATATATATATATATATATATATATATATATATATTCTCACATTTACCATCATCTGACATCTCTCCCTTACAACACTTCACAATATATTTATATATATGTATATACATATAAATACATGTATGTATTTATGCATACATGTAATTTTACTTATTCTTCAAAATAAATCCTGTCTGTTATAAATTTGATCCCATGTGTTAAGGGCTTGGTCTCCAGTCTGTGGTGTTCTTGGGAGGTGGTAGAACCTTTAGCAAGTGGGGCCTACTAGAAAGAAGTTGGGTCACTGGGGGTGTGCCTTTGAAAGGGATTGGGAGTCCTGGCCCCTTTTTCTCTTTTTGCATTCTAGCCACCAAAAGGTGATCAGCTTTGCTCCACCATGCGCTTCCCGCCATGATGTTCTGCCTTGCGACAGGCCCCAAAACAGTGGAGCTGACTGACATGACTGTGGACTGAAAACAGGAGTCCAAATAAACCCTTCCTCCTTGTAAATTGTTTATCTCAGGTATTTTGTCACAGTGATGGAAATCTGACTAACATACTATGTATATATTATTTTATTTATTTATCAAAAGAAATCTCCAAAGCTAGGGACTGTTATCCCCATTTACATGTGGTGAAACTGAGGCTCTACTTTGTCCAACAGTCACACAGATAGATTAGGGACACAATCTGACATCTTCTGATTCTTCTATCTATTCTTCTAACAAGTTGACCCTCACACGTGGCTGTCCCTCTGTCCGGCACAGCCTGGTTGGGTAAGAACTGCTCTGACGCCCCTCTCAGTTGAACAGGAAATGTTATGGATCCCATAAAGACATACGCTCAACTCCACATGGACTCTGACCATGGCTTGGGGTGTAGGGCCTCCTATAGCAGCGACCCAGGAAACAACCTTACACTTGGCCCAAGGACTGGTGAGACCCAAAATATGGGGCTTCTGATGCCCAGGGCTGGAGTTCAGGATTCTGAGTCATCCTGCACCCTCTGTCTACCAGAAGGTACTAAGATAGGGATGCCCAAGCCTCAATTTTCTGCAGCTATGTTTGAAAGCACTAGCTTAGAAAACTTAGAATGATCAATGAAGAAAGGTTGGCTCTCTCTTTTATGACAGCTCAAGGAAAAAATAAAACCAAGTTAAGCTTTGAAAAACAAGCTACTATGTCAAGTGCTAGTCCTACTATGATCAGTGGCTGACAAGTCCCGTCCTAAGCACTGCAGACATATCAGCTCATCTAATTCTTATAGCCTGCTGTATTTGGAAAGGTTTGAGTGTGTTCTTCAAGGATACCTGTGTTGGCAACTCAGTCCTGAATGTGGCAGGGCTGAAAGGTAGTACGGTACCTTTAAAAGGTGGGCCTATGGGGGAGGTGGTTAGGTCATTGGGAGCACTGTCCTTGGAAGGGATTAAAATTCTCCTGGGACTTTAAGTTAGATCTCTCAAGAGTGAGCAGTTATAAAAGAGCCCCTCCCCACTCTATAGCTCCCTCTCTACATTATTACCTCTGCTCTTGCCATTGTTACACGCCATTCACCTTTATGATACCATTACCATAAGGTCCTCACCAGACCTGAACTGATGATGGCTCCATACTCTTGGACCTCCAGAACTTGTGGGCTAAATAAAGATCTTTTCTTTATAAAGTATCCAGCCTCAGGTATTTCATTGTAGCAGCGGGAAACCAACTAATATACAACCCTATGAGTCCTATTAATGTTCCCATTTTAAAGATTCAGAAACAAATGATATGGCTTAGAAATGAGGTGTCCCCCCAAAACTCTATGTGGGATAAGTAAAAAATTTTCAGAGGTATAAACTAATTGGTGGTTAAATTCACTAGTATGTATTAGCTGGGCAGTAGCTATAGGCAGGGAGGGTATGGTTGGAGGAAGTAGGTCACTGGGGGTGTGAATTATGCTCTATAATTTGTCCTTGGTAAATGGAGCTCTTTCTGCTTTCTGGTTGCCATGTCCTGAGCGACTTTCCTCTGCCATATCCTTCCGCCATGATGTTCTGCCTCACCTGGGGCCCAGAGTTATGGAGTCAGCTGATAGTGGACGAAACCTCTAAAACCATGAGCCAAAATAAATATTCCTTCCCTTAAGTTTTCTTGTCAGTTCTTTTGATCACTGCAACACAAAAACTGTCTAAAACAGAGGCCAAGCAGAGGGAGGAGGTTGGGGTGACGTATTTAGAAGGCTCTTGGGACTGTTGATGATGGTGGGTGACTCTGGATTAAGATGCTCTGAGATCCATAACTTAGGAAGGAGACCAGGGTCTTTCAAATTGGGATTCATGGGGGTCATTCACCAAAATGTCATTCAGGAATGAGAGGAGGCAGAGAGGACGCTGAAGGAATGGGGTCATATAAACAAAATGATTCAGAAGTGGAGGCACCTCCTGGAAGGGCAAAGGCTTTGCTGTGCATTGTTCTCGCAAGTGTGCTCTGTAGAGGCTCAGACCCGACTTCTGGAGTTGAACAGGAAGCTGCACAGGAAGACAGCTGGTCATCACCATGCTCTCCCTGTCAGTCACTGCTTAAAATTTACTATCCCAAATCTCCCTGCTTCCGACAGTCCGATCCCTCCTTCTAACCGACTAGATAACCACCTTCT
This sequence comes from Spermophilus citellus, assembly GCF_964194105.1. Classification (NCBI taxonomy): domain Eukaryota; kingdom Metazoa; phylum Chordata; class Mammalia; order Rodentia; family Sciuridae; genus Spermophilus; species Spermophilus citellus. The sequence goes on along the minus strand of NC_138182.1, from coordinate 146,567,140 downwards.
AACATACTAGATAATCTACTGTTTTCGGTATTCAGAGCTATCATATTGCCCCATCCCAATCCTCACAGGGGCAGAGATCTACAAAGGGCTCAGAACATTCTAGAATAATCTAGAGGGGACCAGAAACCGTACCAATGTCATAGAGAGCCTTTTTCTTTTGCACATCCTGGCAGTGGTCCCACCTTATTGTGGGTGCCAAGGGTCTGCCTCCTCAGGAGGGCCCCAGGACGCTGCACAGCGGGCTTATGTGAGGGCCTGTGTCAGAGGGGTTATCTGCCGCTGTGTAAAGAATGCTTTTAAACCCGTGCCTGAGCTCCTGACCTCCTGAGAGAGAAAACAGATGCACCATTTATCCCCTTCCTGCCCCTGGAGGAACCCAGCATCTCGGGTTTTAGGGAGCCAGGTCAAGCTAAGGAATGTCTGGCCTTTGCACCCTAAGGGTTAATGACAGCCTGCTGTTCCCAGAACACCAGAGCCTGAAAACTGTAAGCCTCAGAGCTTACCACAGGATCCCTCTTGGAAGTCATCTCCCTGATTAACAACTGGAAACCAACCCTCATTTTTTGATAGGTTCAATGTACACACTGTACAGGGTTTGGAGGTGGAAGTGCTGCTTTACTTTTGCCACTGGGAGGTCAGGAGTGCTTAATAAGACCCATGTCCCCCACTTGGCTGGACTTTGGATGTGCCTTTTAAGTCTAAGGAACTCTTTTTTAGGGTTCTGCTCAAAGCCACCTCTTCACTCATGTTAATAATCACACAGCCCATGTTGTCATTTACAAAGCATTTTCACATAAGCCGTGATGGATTTGGGAAAGAGACTGAGCTTAGAGCTGAAATTTTCCATTCAAGGCACTGTTTCGTGACCGTGGGCAACTTACTTAAATTCTCTGAACTCTGCTTCCTTGTTTTAAAAAACCCTACTGCAAGGAATTATTGTAAGACTGATATAACACTGAGGATTTTAGGGTCAAAATCAGCTTCTGGACCAGTGTGTTAAAGCATGTGGATTATCATCAATTTAAAAATTTAGGAGCTGACCCTTAAAAATCCAGTTTCCATGTTCTTGAGGTTAAAGTGAGGTGTTCTAGCATATCTCAGAACCAGCATCCCTACTTTCCAGTAGTCAGGGCAGAGTGACAGCCATAGCCTTCATAGGTAACCCCTAAGGGACTGCCGTATAAATAGCAATGTGATTGTAATTGTGTATTACGCTAGGGGAAAGATATTTATTGTGTCCAAATGCAATAAAGGCAACCCAAGTGATCATTACCAGATGAATGCATAAACAAAAGGTGGACAATGGTATATTAGTGAGCCCTAACAAAGAAGGAAATATGGACACATGCTATGACCTGCATGAACCTTGAGGTCATTATGCTAAGGATATAAGCCACTCACAAAAGATTCTCTGTGACTCCACTTCTATAGGAGGTACTGAAACTGGGCAAATTCATAGAGTCAGAAAGTAGAACAATGGTGGTTGCCAGGGGCTGGTGGATGAGGGGTGCGAAGTTGGTGTTTAACTGGGACACAGTTTCATTTGGGAATGATGAGAAAGTTCCAGAGATGGTTGTTGGTGATGGTTGCACAACAGTGTGCTTGTATATAATGCCACAGAATGGTGTACTTAAAAATGGTAACAGTGGTACATTTCATGTATGTGTTACCAAAATTCAAGGTGGTGGTGGGGGGGGGGGTAGGTGCCCATGATTTACTAATCAGTCCCTAAAGACTTGGGGGAGGTGTGGGTGTCATATTTCTCTCCCTATCTGGCATCCTTGCCCACACCAGCTGTCAGGAAGCCCACAGAGAGGTTTGTTCCTCTTCTGAGGTCTCAGCCATCCCAGGCTGGTGTCTAAGGAGGAGCAAGCCTCCTGATATTTATGCTATGTGGACCAGGCAGGCCAGAGGGCCCATACCTGCACGGTGTCTGCAGCTGCAAAGCACCGCCAGATGTTTGAGCTCTTGCTTGTTTATAAACCAGACGTCTGCTCCCATCCAGACCCCCTGTGTTTACACTGTGGCAGGGGCTGGGGTGGCCAGCCTAGCCAGTGCACATTTGGAAGGCATGTCTGGGGGAGTCACTCCATGATGCTCACCAGCTCACCTCTTAATGTGTGACTGTCAGTGGGTTCATTAACTTCTCCTTCCTCAGTTTCCTCAACCTCATAGCAGAGATACTAACAACTTCTACCTGTAGTGTCATGAACCAGTGAATGTCTCTACAGTACTCAGAATCAATCAGGGCATGCAGTAAGTGCTCAATCCAGTGGATCATCATAATTATTCCTGCTTCTCTTCCTGACCTTTTCCCCCCTATTGCTCCTAGTTTTCCTTTCCAGACTCAACCTCATAGCATCAGCTCAGGGATGGGGGCAGGGGCAGGGGGCAGGAGAAACCCAACCCAAGTCATCTTGGGCTTTCTGAGAAAATAAACTCATTTCCACACATCTGATGAAAAGCAGGATTTGTGCAAACATTTAAAATGCAGAAACGTTTGTGAATTCCCTGGTGATAATAGAAAGAAATCTTTATATAACGTGCATGTTACCTAGTCTGTTGTAAAAAGCCCTTGTTGTAACTTAAAGGTGTGCAGCTCTCAAAATAACTGGAATCTCCCTGGGCCAAAACAAGAAAGCCCATCGGTGCTGCAAAAGTTCAATTATACTTGAAAAAAATATTTCCCTTTATTTCGCTATGCAGTGAGGCGTGAAATTGTACCTAACCATCCACTTAGCTGGCCCTTTGAATACTCAGCCCTCTGCAGCTCTTGGGCAAGGTACATGGTACCAGGCTTCAGCTGGTTCTGCTTTGCTAATTATTCCAAATAAATAGCAAATGTCGCCTTCCTGTTTCTCTCCTCCCTTTCTCTGCTGTCGTCTGCTCTTCATAAATGTTCGCTAATTTTCACACCAATTTCCATTTTGGCTCTAGTTCTGAAGAAAGAAGCACAGGGACATTTGTTAGTGAAAAATCTGGGAAATTTGATTTGGGAGACGTTCTTTTTACATAGGCATCTAATTGTTGAAAGGACCTGGTTTGTGATTTGTAGTTAAATTTGTTAAATCCCAGAATGTTTTGATTTTTTTTTTTTGCTCTTTTAGTAATGCAGAGTCCAAATTAAGTTAAAAATATTTCCAACTCCGTATTTGGCTTGGTTCTGCATTTTCATCGGCTATTATGGATGGAGAATATTAAATAGCACAACAATAGTAATTTCAGGATTTCAGAACTCAATGGGGGTGATTTATAGAAACCTGAAGCTCTTACCATAATATTTTGTTAAAAATGTTTCCTCTTATTGTGCCTGATTTAACACAGATTCTTGTCTTTTGTTCTTTATTTCTTTAAATGACTGAAATAAGTTAAATGCATACAGGTTTATCTTAGCCTCCAATGCAAAGATAAAAGGAATCAATATGAAAAGCACCCTATAAGTTATATCAATGGCAGAAGAATGTTGAATTTTCATTACTGACCAGAGTAAATGCCTCAGCTGTTTTTGTTTAAAAGCTGAGTTGGGGATTGGATCTGTTTGCTAGGGGAAAAAAAAAAAATACTGACTTAACCTTTTGGAGACTCGATGTCATCTATGAAGTGGCAGTAATAAAACAAGAGTTAAATTATGTAAAAATGTCAGCCATCAGTGGCATGCATGGTACACAGCAAGTTTTGAGTATATGGCTGCTTTTATCATAATTCCCTCCTCTCTTCCTTCCAAAGTATTTAATAGGCTCCCACTATGTGCCACAAGCTGTGCTAGATGCCAAGAGTATAAGGCTCACAAACTTGCTGATTCAACACCAAATTTGCAGCACAGTGTCTGACTGCTTGGAACGTTGGGGTCAGCTCCTTCAGATATCAGAACTTGTTTTATACCTTCTCCTAACCTTTGCCTTCAGTTCTTTTTTGAACTTATTTAGAATTCACTGTGTACATTCTCAAATTTGTACCCACCATTTGAACATGAAAAATAAAGCACCACCAATGTCCTTAGTATCATTAAGCACACATGACATGCTTACCAAGATTGTTCCACACCCATGACATCATTTGGTCTTCTCACCAACATCCTGGTAGGTCAACAGAGTTATCATCTTCATGTTACTGATGAGGAAACCAAGGCCCAGAGAACTGAGGCAAATCTCCCAAGGCTGCAGCTAGAAGGAACTTCCGGATCAGGCACTTTTGTAAGAACTTTGGCATATTGCTTCCCTGTTCTCTCCAAAGTGGAGGAATTGCTTCTAATACCCCTAAAGCATTCCCACAGTTGATCACGCTCTTAAAAATTGCTTGGGTATTTTCTGAGAGCAGTACCTGTTCACCAGAACACCAAGTAGCCCTTCCCTTGGTGGAATCAGCTGTGGCTAAGCAGTCCCAGCACCTGTTTGATTTAGCCCAGGTTGGGAAACAGGAGGGATGCAGGAGTGGTAGGAATAGTAGGTTCCTGGCTCCTCTCTACCCAGCCCCTGGCCTCAGCCTGTGGGTGACGGACTTGCCTTTGCCGCTGCTGCCTCTTGTGGTAGAAACAGAAATTACAGTCAGGAGAGGCGACCAGGAGTTGGGCTAAGTCTGACCTTCAATAATGTCCAGTCTGGACCCCCACACAGCAGCCCCTGTGGGAAGTCCTTTCGGGCATCAGGTCAGGGGAAGTAACCCACTGTCGAGGGGTGAGGCAGCACGAGGAATTCAGCTTCTGGGCTGTGGCCAGTTCCCATCTCTGCAAAATCTCACGGAAGGCCCCTGGTCCTGCTGCCAAAACCGTGAAGTGGCTTGTTTTTGTTCACCAGCCTGCATTAGAGAGCAACTCTCTTAAAGGTGTTGCCATCAGACTTTTCCATGGGAATTTCTAGTACTTATTGCCTTAAGTTTAAGAAAATGCTGGCATGAACGATGACGTCACATTTACACGCCCCCCCCCTCCAAGAGTAAATGTCAAAAAATGGGGGGAGGGTATCAGGAAGATCCTGGGTGTCTGTCTTTCCTTCTTCACTGTACTGCAAACCTCAGATCAGAAAGATCGGAGAATAATTTTTCCTCTTCACATATCCTAACAACATGTAGTTGGTAAGAACTTATATAAAATGTGTAGGACAGGGAAAAACAGTCCATGCATTTGTGGCCAGAGGTGGGGGGGGGGGCAAGTATAAGGCAAGAAGAGAAGGGAAATGGATTCTGTGGGTCTATTTTCACTGGGAACAAAAGGTAGCTAGGTCGGGGGAGATACTTTTCAGATTAGCTGACAAAGCATTTTGGAAACCAAAGCTTCTCAGTAGTGTGATTTTTATTTTATTTATTTATTTTTTTTTTTTACTTATATTTTGGTGGTGCGGGGGTTCCACCCCAGAGCCTCATACATGCTAGACTGGCACTCTTCCATTGAGCTCAGTTTGTGTAAATCTTAAAGCTGCTTTGCTTGTTTGGAAGGAGAGGGTCCACACCCAAGGATCGCACTCTCTGGTAGCCTAAATGATATTTTATAGCACAAACTAATTTTCTTAGGATTAGTTTTTCCACGTGACACAGGGTTCCTTGTGGATTTTGTATGCATTGGCACAAAACCTACATTCATCATGGCCATGGTCATGGCTCTATCCCGGTAGCTGGACAGTCCCCATCCAGCACTCCTTTACCCAGATGGGCATTTCCAGGCTCATCTTTGCAAAGGATTTTTTTTTTCTGCTCCATTATTTTCCCCTGGAGGTAAACAACTGTAGGCTCTGTCAATCTGTCTTGGCCTGAGAAAGGTGCTTCTGTATTAGGTCCACTGTATGTTGTTTATATGATCCAATCTGGGGATTCTCTGTGCAGTGAAAGCCTCAGGGTTCATGGCCGAGCAGGAGACTGTTGGAAGCGATTAGCTAAAGCAGAAATAAACACACTATGAACATAACAACTGAGCTTGTCCTGACAAATTCCAAGTTAAGCACTTTTAAAAATGTATTTCTGGAGTGGCCTACTCACTATAGAAAACAAAAAAACACAAAGAGGGACATTAAAAAAAAAAGCCACGCATAATACCACCGTAAAGAGGTAAAAGTTATTGTGTTGAATTTTTTTTCTTTGGTCCTCAAAATGGTTTCTGTGGGCATAACAAGAGTGGGATGATACTCTTGTGTGTTTTATAGTTTCTTTTTATAGCCTTGCCATTTCATGAGCATTTTTCCATGTCATTAAATTGTAAAATAAATAAATTATCATTTGAAATGATGTTTGACCTTTTTTATTACAGAAAAATTTTAAACATTGTACAAAAGTACAATGGAATAAGAAACTCATGTACCAATCATCTGATTTCAAAAATTACCAAGTCATTAACAATCTCGTTTTTCTACAAATATCTTATTTTCCACCTATTTACCCCCTGGATTATTTGAAAGCAAGTTACAAACATCATATCATTTTAATTTGGGGGCAAGTATTTCAGTATAAATATCTAAAAGCCACAGGCATTTTTAAAACAAAAATCACATCTGAAAATTTAAAAATTAGCTAGCACTTCATATCCATTAATGTTCCAATTGGTATACAGCTTCCCCCAATTGTTTTCTAACTTTTAATGCTTTGAGTCAGGATCCAAATAAAGCTTGTGTGTCATGATTGGCTGGTATGTCTGTGATGTCTCACTCAGTCTTCTAAAGTCTACTTCCTTTTCCTTTATTTTTCCTTGCAATTTATTTATTCACTTATTATTTTAGTTTTCTGCGATGCTGGGGATAAAACCCAGGGCCTTGTGCATCCTAGGCAGTGCTATACCACTGAGGAGAAACCTGGTCATTTATCCCACAGTTTCTCACCATCTGTATTCTGATTACTGCATTCCTGTGGTGTCATTTACTATGTTCCTCTGCCCCTGCATTTTCTGTAATTGGTGGGTAGATCTAAATGCCTGACGATACTCAGGTTTTTGGGGGGTTGGGTAAGAATATTTTTCAGTGGTGGAGTATCCTCCCACCAGGAGGCACAGAATGAGTGTTTCTTTTTGTGAGGTTGACAGCCATCGATCCACTTATTCATTGTTTTATTAGGGATTTGTAAAATGATAATATTGAGAATTCTGTTGCTTGCCTTTGCTTACTAGTGGAATATTTCTATAAAGAGAATGTTCTCCTCAGACTGTTCAGTAACCCTGTGATAGAATCCACTTAGGGACAGCAATGCTTTATTTCGCCCCCTGCCTCCTTATTTACTAGTTTTCAAAATAATGAGTTTGTTCCCAAGCATCCACCAAAGGGGACCACAACATTCTGCTATTATGATTTCATTCATTTAAACATATTTGGTGTATTTAAATAATTAAGTTATTTTACTGATGCCTAAGAGGTCCCATCTTTAGCCAAAGAGAACTTCAGAGTGCCTTGTGAGTCCTTTTGACGTGATTCTAGCAATCTCTGATAATTTCTTTACTTCCACTATGACAAGATTATCTGGGCTTGTTTTAGTCCATTTTCTGTTGCCATAACACATTACATTACCTGAAATGGATAACATATAAAGAATAGAAGTTTATTTGGCTCATGGTACTGGAGGCTTGTAAGTCCAATATCATGGTGCCAGCATCTGCTCAATATCTAGTGAGGCCCTTCTTGCTGCAAAAATAACGTGGCAGAGGACATCACATGATAAGACAGAACAAGCCTCTCTCTTCCTCTTCTTATAAAGCCTCTAATGCCATCATGGGGACCCCACCTTCATGACTTCATCTAAATCATAAATACCTCACAAAGGTCCCACCTCCAAGTACCATTAACCCGAGACTTTGGGGATTAAGTTCCCAGCACATGAACTTTGGGTGGACACATTCAAATAATGAAAAAGCTCATGTATTCCTTTAAGGGAGAAATATCTAGAGACCACAATCTGGGTGCAATGGGTCCCCAGTCACTAACTAGTCACTTTTCTTGTAGGACTATCTGTGGACAGAACTAGAAATTGTTCATCTGTTTTTAAGATAAAATACCTCCTGAATGCATGCTGCTATTTTCAATTTGAATTCTAGGCTATCACGTTTTTCCTTAACATGATTTTTTTACCCTGGCTGAAAATCTTGCCTCTCAACAACGCCAACCTAATTTGCTTGCCTTATCCCACGACATACCCGAAACTGTCAGAATGAAAATAGCAACACCACCTTCAATATATGGTTACCAAACAAAATTTTTAAAAAATTTTTATTTTTTTTAGTTGTAGTTGGACACAATACTTTTATTTTACTTATTTATTTTTATGTGGTGCTGAGGATCGAATCCAGGGCCTTGCACGTGCTAGGCAAGTGCTCTATCACTGAGCCACAACCCCAACCCCACCAAACACAAATTTTGTTTTTGCTGTTGCTGTTTTAGGTTTATTATTACTACTACTATTATTATTGTGTATTGAAAATCTTTTTCTTCTAATGGAAGTGTAATATTCCCTATTGGATATAAAATTTTCTTGACCTTTGGACATTAAAGTTTCATTCAAATGTTTGGTATTAGAAAAAATGCTGTGGTTAATATTCTTGCCCTTGACACGTGTGCTTTGGCTAGGCAAATGCTCTACCACTGAACTCTATCCCTAGCCCTTTATTTTGTTTTATTTTATTTTTAGACAGAGTGTCTCTAAGTTGCCCAAGATTCTCCTGCCTCAGCCTCCTGAGTAGTGGAGATTATAGTCACATGGCACCATACCTGGTGACTCTTGACTTTTAGTTCTGATCAGTTCTTTAGGCCAGACTTTTAGAAGTGAAATGAGCAAACAGGTGTCTAAGACTGATACATAGGGCCCAGTGTCTTTTCCAGAGCAAAGCAAAAGGCCTGTATCTCTGCACCCTGATCAAAATTTTCATTATCATTAATAATAATTAATGGTTTAGTGTTACCAAACACTCAAGAAAAGGTACCTTGTTTAATGGGATGTCAGGGATTCTTATGAGTTTTTCTTAGTGCCTTGCAAGATTTGGGTGGTTGTTTTTTAAGAGAGGGTCTCACTCCGTTGCCAGGCTGGTCTTGAACTTGAGAGCTCCAATGATTCTCCCACCTCAGCCTCCCTAGTACAAGGACAGTTGCATCCAATGTGATTTGCAAGATATGTTTAATATCTGAAGGACAACAATCTTCTGTTGTATTTGTTACATTTTTTTTTCATTTTGTTATTTGCCTTTCAATTTTAATGGTTTATATATACATATAAAATTTGGAAAATTTAAACTAATCGAGTTTGTTGATCTGTTTCTTTCATTACTTTTGTGCTTAGAAAGTCCAGTCCCATCTGATATCTGTTACATATTTACCTACATTTCCTTCTAGTTTATATTAGGCTTTATTTACTTTTTCTACTTTATTATTTTTCCCGCTTTTATTGTTTATTCCCTTACAAATTACATAAGTGATACATGTTTGCTGTAGAGTTATAAAAGTTTAGGAAATATATAAAAGGCTTCATTTATTTTTACATTAACTACTTCTTTTCTTTGTTAGTGATGCTGGGGATCACAGCAGGGTTTAGCACATGTTAGGCAAGTGCCTGAGTGCTAAGCTGTACCCCAAGCCCCATAACTCTCTTTTTTTTATATATCTGTAATTTATTATAGCATAAAGGCTAAGGAAAGGCTGGGACTTATCTTCCAAATAACTAGTCCTCCCAGCACCATTTGCTGAACAGTCTGTTTTTCTCCTGTAGTACATATGAGATTGTTTGGTACAGGAATCTTTTTTTTTCCCTTCCTTCAAAATCTGGCCCAGTGCTCGTGTGTCTCCGTTTGTGTGGTTTTGTAATTTTCCTTTACAACTCAAGTCGATTTCTTGTTATTTTTCCCTTTCAAAAATGTCTTGGCTATTTTTGTCTGTTTATTCTCCTGAATACACTTGAGTATTATTTTGTCAAGTTAAACCATCGTGGTGATCTTTTATGGGAATGGCTTTAAATGGAGTTTGGGTTTCCTTCTGATGGGAGGACTGGCTGAGCAGAGGCGAGTTTCGGATGAGGAGCTGTGCGTTGAAGACCATGGCTCCTCAGATCTGAGGGGCATGGGTGGGAGATGCTGCAGCCACCCAGGTTCTGTGGTTTAGATATGGCTTGAGTGTGTCTCCCACAGGTTCATGTGTTGGGGCCTTGGTCCTCAAGGTGACTATATCGAGAAGGAGGTGATTGGATCATTGGGTGTGTCGTCCTTGGAAAGGATTAATGCAGTTTTCTTGGGACCCTGGTTTGCTCCCTTGAGTGAGTTATTAAAAAAAAAAAAAAAAAAAAAAAAAAAAAGCAAGCCCAACTGCTCTGTCTGTATCTGCTTTTCTGACTCACCATGTGACCGCTTCTGCACACACAACTACTACTTGTAATGCTGTCTGCCATGGCATCTTCCCCAGAGATGAGCAGAAAGCCAACACTGTGCTCTTGGACCTCCAGAATATTTTTTTCATTACAAATTATCCAGCCTCAGGTGTTTTGTTATAGTGATGGAAAACAGATTAAATACATCAGCTTCTTGTTGGAGTTGAAATGGAATAGCATGGAGGAAACACATTAAAGACATGGTAAAGAGAAGAATGACATCATGCTGGGATATGGAGGCTGAAGAAGGAGGAAATTATCCTTGGTATCCTGTTTGGTTAACTGGATAGGGGGGTGGTGCTTTCCACTTAGGAAGGACCAATGGCTCTAAGGTACCTGTGTTCTCCAAGTCACAGAAGGTACTTGAGAACATACTGGTGTTTATCCAGGTGGCTGTGCATTATTCTTATCCTCTTAACATAGAAGGGACTGAGATTCCCGTCATTAAGTGACTTGCCCTGGTCACATGGCTAGCACATGGCCTCCCTGAGATATCCACCGTGTTGTGCTGCGAAAGCCAGGGCTGGTTCTCCCACACGTGGTGCCTATTGCCTGGTCCCTCTCACCATCATTCCATGTCAGTGTCTGTTCTCCCAAATAGGGATCAGAGAAGGTCTTATGTGGGCCCTTGTTCTCCTTTGTCACCCTGACATTGGTGGACTCAGTAAGTGATTGTTCAGTGTTATAGGTTGAATTGTGTCCCCCCAAAAAACATGTTGAAGTCCTAACACCTATTACCTCAGAATGGGACCTTATTTGGAAATAAGTCATTGCAGATGCAATAAGGTAGAGCAGGCCCTTAATCTGGTCTGACTGGGGTCCTTATTAACAAGAAGGAAGGAAAGGTAGGTTATGTGATAACAGAGAAGAGAGCTCCACTGTGAGCTAAGGAAAGCCAAGGATTGCCAGACACCACCTCAAGCTGGGAAGAGGCAAGGAAAGAGGGTTCCTAGCCAATCTCCCAGGGAGCAGAGACCTGAAGACACCTGGGTTTTAGACGTTTGACCTTCAGAGCTGTGAGAGAATGAATTTCTGTTGTTTTAAACCACCTAGTTTATGGTGGGACTTTTGTTACAGCAGCTGCAGGAAACTAATACATAAAGGATCAGTGAATGATCCTATAAAACAGTGTGAAATTCAGACATTTCACACACTCTTGTAGGTCTTCTTTCTTTAATTGGAAGGAGAATGTGTATCTCCAGGGGCCTGTGGTTATACCGTGAGTTGGAAAAGAGAGAATTTTGGATGCTGATTCCCTGCAAGGATCCAGGCCCCATTCTTGATACTTAGCCAGTTAGCTCATCTGAGCTGCTCAATTTTGCAAAAAAGGGTACTGTTATCCCCATTTTCCAGGCAAAGAAGCTGAGGCTGACAGACATTAAAGGCTTTGCTCCAAGACTTATTATTAGCACATCTAGTATCCATATAGAAAGTGGTCATCTGTTCATTATTTGATCTGAGTTGCTTTTTATAGGCTTTTCAATGTAGAAAATGGTTTGCATGAAATTCTATAATGAGCTTTTTTATTTCATGTCAATAATTCTCAAACATCTGGACCTTGACAGGATGGGAAAGGAAAGCATATGTTTAAAAAAAAAAAGTCCTTTCCACTTTATCTGTGACTACTTTTCAGGGCTTTTAAGAGTTTAAATGATGTTGTGTTTGTAGGTACTCATTATTGTGCTCTACTGTATGAAGAGGGAAAGAGGGTTTTCAAAGACAAACACCTCTTTTAGAGTATGGCATTTGAATTATTTCCCCTGGCTACCATATCTATACCTTTTTCTAAACTGAAACTCCTGAAAAATTAGGGACTTAAAAAAATTTTTAATTTTACTATCCCTAGTCCAGCACGACATGGTGTAGAGGATTCTGAATAGTGATAAGTGAGACAGACTGGCTGGATTTGATCCCTACTCTATGACTAGCACTGAATATCTTGACATATCTTGACATGCCTCTGTTTTATCACCTATAAAATGGGACAGCATCCATCAACATCATCTTCTTCACCGTTGTCTTTATCACGATGAATTGTTTGGACCAACTGGCCCCAGGTCAGTACACTGTGGACCAGTCTTTTAGCTCATGCTCTGGGATTCTGTGAAAGCCAGAACTTTTTAATGAAAGGGCAGCCTGCATGGTCAACTGAAATTTGGGTGCTTAAGAATAAAATTGTACTTAAGAATTAGAATTTGAACTCCCCATCACCAGTCCCCTCTATATCACTTACAAAAGCACCATATACACAAGAATTACCCAGAAAGTGAGGCTTCAGTGAGATTAGAATAGGCACTCCAACATGTTTGGTGTTTTTTTGTTTGTTTGTTTGTTTGTTTTGTTTTTGTTTGTTTGGTTGTTTGGTTGGTTGGTTGGTTTTGTACTGGGGATTGAATCCTGAGCCACATCCTCAGCCCTTTTGTAAATTTGTATTTTGAGACAGTGTCTCACTAAGTTTCTTAGGATCTCACCAAATTGCTGAGGCTGGCTTTGAACTTGAAATCCTCCTGCCTCAGCCTTCCAAATTGTTGGGATTACAGGCATGTGCCACCATGCCCAGCTGGGATTTTTTTAATGGTTGAAAAAGTTTCATATGTAATGAATTACATGGTTGAAAAATGTGTAAGTGTGTGGGGTATACTGTTTTCCACACACCTAGTTCTCTCCCCCACAGATAGCCTATGCTTTAGTGTTTAACCTACTCTCTCTCTAGCATATATTTGGGCATATCTCTGTTTTCCCAATATTTCGCAACATAAACAGTATACAGTACATACTGCTGTATACCTTGTTTCCTTAGCTTTGTAATACATCTTGGAAATTTTTGACCTGCTAGTAGATAAGGAACTTTCCCATTCATTTTTACAGCTGTATGGTATTCTGCTGCATGGGTGTGCCCTGGTTTCTTTAAACAGAACCTTGCTTGTGGACATTTTACATTAGGCCTGCTCTTTTGCCATTTCAAGCAATGCCATGGTGTAAATTTATATACAATAATCCCCCTGATCTTCAATTTCACCTTCTATGGCCCCCGTTATCTGCAATTAACCACGGTCCAAAAATATTAAGTAAAATAAAATTCCATAAATAATTAATAAGTTTTAAATAACCTTCATTATAATATGTGGTTGTAATTATTTTATTTCAATATTAGCTAGTTTATCATTAGTAGTCATTATATTATTATCATTATTACCATGCCTAATTTAAAAATTCCAATTTATTATAGGGATGTATAGGGGAAAACATGGTATAGACAGGGTTTTGTACTATTCACGGTTTCAGGCAAACATAGGGGATGAACCCCCACACACAGATAAGGGGAACTACCATATCTATCATTTCCTGCACATATAAGTACATCCATCTGGATCATGGATCAATTAGCATTGCTCTTTTGGTTGGTGTTAGTAAACTTCCTTTTATCAAGCTCCTGGTTCACCACACTTCGACCTCCGTGGCCTGGGCCGTTCTCTTGAGTTAAATAAGTATCTCAGGGAAGTTTTAATGGGCAGTGCTCTATACATGCTGTTGAGCATCTTTTCTTTCTGTGTATATTATCTGATCCTAGCTTTTGTGTCTGTTATATAGTTGGGTTTTTTCTTAACAGTTCGTAGGAGTTCTTTGTGTGTTCGGGAAATAAGATCTGTCTATGAAATGAGTGGAAGATATTTCTTCCACGTGCGTCATTAGTCTTTTCATTTCACTTATGGTAGTTTTTAGAGGCACAGATGTTTTTAATTTTTATCTAGTCCATTTTATCAATCCTTTCTTTTATGGATGGCAGGTTCGAAAGAGCCTCACCACTTTGAGTTTCCAAAAGCATTTTCCATTGCTTTCCACTTTACGGTCTCATGTTTACCTTTCAATCTTTGATCTAGTTGGAATTTGCCTGTGTAAAAAGTCTGAGATGTGACTCCAGCTTCATTTTCCCAGGTGGTGCTGCCTAAGTTACTTCAATCATTCACTGAATATTCCATTACTTTGAAGCATCATCTTTCTCTTAAATTGAACTCTTATATATAGTTCTGCCTCCTTTGGGACTTTTAATTTTGTTCCTTTGATTTGTCTATTCATGTGTCAATGCTGTATTTTTAATTACCCAGACTTTATACCACATCTTAACATCTGATGGAGTTACCCTGCCTGGTTACTTCTTTTAGAATTCAGAAGACGAATTTTTTTAGAATTTACCTGGTAAGCCTTGACTTTTTGGCTTTCCGTATGATCTTTAGAATAAGTTTCCTATTTCAAAGAAACATCTCTCGCTATGTCTTGCGTGACTTGTGTTAAATATTTAGATCAACATAGGAATAACTGTCATCTTTATGATGTCCAGTTGTCCCATACAGGAACATGATGTGCTTCTGTGGTAATTCAGGTCCTCATTTGTGCACGTTTGGAGATTTAAACTTTTTCTTCATGGAGAAACTTATTATTCTTATTGTCCCCTATTAAGTTGTGTGTGTGTGTGTGTGTGTGTGTGTGTGTGTGTGTGTGTGTACACTCTGCTAGGATTAAACTTACTTAAGTCAGGCAAATGCTCTACCCCTGTGCTATATATCCCAACCATTGTTAAATTTATTTCTAAGTATCTTGTATTTTAGACAAGAATAGAAAGAAAATAGGATTTTTCTTAGATTATATCTTATAACTGGTTGTTGTTATAATAAGTAATAAGAAAGATATTGCTTTTATTTCTTTATTTATTTTGTTTATTGGTACTAGGGATGGAACTCAAGGGTGCTTTACTATTCAGCTACATCCCCAGCTCTTTTTTATTTTATTTTGAGAGAGAATCTCACTAAGTTGCCCAGGTTGGCCTTGAACTTTCAATCCTCCTGCCTCAGCCTCTGGAGTCACTGGGAATACAGGTATTGGGCTAGAAAGCTATTGATTTCTATATTAATTTTTCTGGTGTCATTTTTTTAAATGACATATCAAAACCAAGCATATTTAGGGAGCACCATGTGATGTTTTGTTACATGTATCCTTTGTGCAACATTCAAATCAGTGTAAGTATTGCCAGGTACAGTGGCACAAGCCTGTAATCTCAGAGGCTTGGGTGGCTGAGGCAGGAGGATGGCAAGTTCAAAATCAGCCTCAGCAATTTAGTGAGGCCCTAAGTAACTTAGCAAGATCCTGTCTCTAAATAAAATATAAAAAGGGCTGGGGATATATGGCTCAGTAGTTAAGCAACCCTGGGTTCAATCCCTGGTACCAAAAAAAAAAAAAAAGAAAAGAAAAAAAAAAACCCATTTCAGTAAGTATATTGTCTACTCAAACATTTATCATTTCTTTGTGGTAAAAACATTAGAAATCCTTCTTTTGGCTTTTCTGGAATAGACAGTACATTATCATTCTCTACACTCACCCTGCTGTACTAGAAGGAGCACCAGAACTAGGTTCTTTCAACTCAGTACCATTGACCAACCTTGTCCCATCCCTTCCTCCCCAGACTCAGGCGGCCGCTTTTCCACTCTTCACTTCTATGAAATCATAGAAAGTTAGAGAGCATCTAACTGAAATTAGACTCCATAGGGGTGAAATCATGCAGTACTTGTCCTTCTGCATCTGGCTTATTTCACTGAACAAAACGTTCTTCAGATCAATTTCATATTGCTGCAAATAACAGAGTTTCATTCTTTCATGTTATATTAATATTTTATTTCACTGTATTACTGGATTCTTTTAATGATTATGGTTCTTTTGAGATTTCTAGGAAACAATTATATATAAGGATCTGAGTTTTGTGAAATAAAACACAGGTAGTAAAGAATACAGTCAATAATTTTACTGATTAACAAGAAAAGTGGGAATTTGGTGATTTTGTTTCTCCTTTGTTGGGAGTTGTGTCTTTTTTTATTTTGTTTTTCTTTTTGTTTTGGGGATTGAACCCAGAGGTGCTTTTTCACTAAGCTACCACCTCAGCCCATTTTTTAAAATTTATTTATTTTTTTAATTTAGAGACAGGGTCTCCCTAAGTTATTCAGGGCCTTGCTAAATTGCCGAGTCTGGTTTTGAACTTGTGAACCTCCTGCTTCAGCCTCCCCAGTCTCTGGGGTTACAGGCGTGTGCCACCACTCCCAGCTGGGGTTTATGTCTTGAAAATACCAAAGCAAAGTCAGTTTAACAGAAGTTGAAAATTGAGCTCTGACGTTGAAATGAAGTTTCAATGAAATAGAATATAATTCCTTATGCTCTCTGTGCTCAGAATTAACTTTGACTTAGAAATAGTATGCTCTCACAAATAATTATAGGTAGAAAGAAAAATCATCTAACTGAAAGCCGTACAGAGCACAGACTAATGCCAGGAACCCTAAACTAAGAATCGGAGTCCTGGCTGTATCTCCAGTTCATTGCAATGTTGCCCACCTCCTTGGATCTCAGTTTCCTCAGGTGTAAAACAGGGCAAACAATAACTACCTATCAGGGTTGTTGTGAGGAGTCAAATGAGATAACGTATGTAGAGCACACTAGCCCACTGCATGGTGCATGCATGATATTCAACAAATGCTGGCTAGTGTTATTAATACATCTATTAATTTAAACTGTGCTTGGTGTGCCAGGATACAGATTGGCTGCTGTAACAGAGACTCTAAATAGCTAAACAAGATAGAAAGTATTTTCCTCTTGGATAAGAGTGCAAATGCTGGCATAGCAGCTCAGGGAGTCTGGACACCCAGGTTCCTCATGTGCTGTGGGTTTTATCCTTCTGAGGAGTGGCGTCCTGTTGTGGTCCCAGATGGCTGCTCCAGCTCTGATGTTGGCATCACCACTCAGCCTGACAGAAGCAAGAAAGGGAAGGGGAGGGTGGTGCTGTTTCTCTTCAAGCGCAGGTCTGAGAAACTGCTCCCCTCGCTTCTACTTGTGCCTCTTGGCCAGACCAGTCACATGACCGTGCCCAGCTGCAGGGGATCTGGAAACTGTAGGGTTTATGTCCTCCTGAAAATTTACTTGCTAGGGAAGAAGGGAGAAAGAGCACTGGGGACAACCAGCTCTCAGAGCTCTCCTGAGTTGTGACACTTCGGCCGACGACAGACCACATGTACAATCATGCTTCCATAAGATGACACTGGGGTGAAAAGCTCCTATCCCCTGGTGACGTGGTAGCTGTTGTATCATCGTATGCCATGCTGCCCACGCAGATGCAGTGGTCTTGCTGCAAACAGACCCACAGTTCTGCCAAGGCACAACAGGCATACCTGCAATTCTGGGTGGTACGCAATGTTGATAACGGTAAGAAATGACCAGGTTATTGGTTTATGTATTTGCTGTACTATACTTTTTAATCATTATTTTAGAGTGTACTTAACTTTGTATTTATGAGCTTCCTATAGAACAGTGTGCTATTAGGACAGCAGCCGCCTCCCGCTCCTCGAACAGTGACTGATAGACCATCCAGCTTTGTGTGAGTGCATGTTGTGATGTTTGCATAGCAATGAAATCGCCTGAGCACACCGTTCTCAGACTGTGTTCCCTCTTTAAGTGACAAGTGGCTGAATATGAAAATGATGCATCCCATGTACCCCCAGAGGGCCACACACCTGGGCCTGTGGGTCACCATGATGGAGTGCCAGGGTTGCTGGGGAGCAGGAGGGCACAGGGTCTGGCCTTATGTCTCACTCTACTATAGGACCAGGAGGATGAGGTAATGGCCATACCTAGATCAACCTAGCTCCTTCTCTGAGGCTGGCTTTGGACACCTTCTATTTCCTGTAAGTGCATTCTTATGGTTAATGAGATCTAACCTGGAATCATATCTGATATTTGCTGAAGCATGACAGACACTATTCATAGAGGTCAGGCCTTGATCATTATGCCAGTAAACAGTAGGTGCCCATAAATGTTAGTTGATGGCTACTAGACTAAGGAGGGTGAATGGATCATAGCGCTGGAGATGACCACTTGCCAGTACTTTCATATCCAGAGCTGTAAAGAGGATGTTTTATGTGCAATTTTCTTAGAAACTTAGGGAGACTAGACAACAAAACCTCCTCTGTCTCTCAGGCCACTTCTCTAATTAGGAAAAATAGTAAGTAAAAAGGTGGGGTGCAGTGGGGTGGGGGTGGTACGGCATCTTTTGAGCTTGAAAGCTGTGTTTAGGCCAGGATAGTTCTGCCTTTAATTATCCTGTCTGAGTTTACTTTAATGAGCATTATTTTTAAGGCTTTCATGTAAGGGAGAGGGAAAAAGTGCTTTTTGCATCTCAGCATATAAAGTGGCTTTATTCATAAGCTTAAAGGACAGTTGCTGTTGGGTCTGTAGGGGCTCTGAGCCAGAAACCTCATGTTGGAGTCTTAACCAGAAAACAAATGGCAAGTTACTATCTGGGAATCAGAGTATGCAGGCTGGCCCCATTGCCCTCTTCCCGTGACCATTCTCCATCTGTGGACATGGGGAAATAGAACCAGGAATAGGGCATGCAGGATCAGCCTCCTGAGAGCCTGACATTTCCTTAGGCAGTATCTCAGTCCACTCAAGGCTGCTGTAACAAAAATACCTTAGACTGGGGCTGTGGTTGTAACTCAGTGGTAGAGCACCTGCCTAGAATGTATGAGGCACTGGGTTCAATTCTCAGCACTGCAAATAAATAAATAAAATAAAGGTCCATCAACAACTAAGACAATATTTTTAAAAAAACCTTAGACTGGATAATTTATAAACAATACATTTTTCTTTTGGTTTGCATTACAGGGTGTTAAACATAGGGCCTTGCACATGCTAGGCAATCACTTTACTGCCGAGTTACATTGTTAGCCCTCTTTCTATCTCCCTCCCATGTCTCTTTCTATATATATATATAATCTCCAGGTTTTTGTTTGTTTGTTTTGTTTTGGGGTTTTTGTTTTGTTTTGTTTTTTGTTTTGTTTTTGAGACAAGATCTAGCTAAGTTGCTTAGAGCTTCACAATTTAACTGAGGCTAGTCTCAAACTTGTAGTCCTCCTCATCTTCCTGAATAGCAGGGATTACCAGCATGTACCACTACCCCTGGCAGAATTTCTTATACTATGGTCGGCTTCTAAGTTTTACCTTTATAAGTAGCATTATAATGAAACCTTTCCATATGCATGACTTTTTCAAGTGTTTTTGAACTATTTTGGAGGACAGATTTGCAAAATGAAAGAAAATAATACTTGATATTGCAAAATTTGTGTTCAAAGGTTCTACGCCAATTTGTAATGCCACTGGTAATGTTTTAAAATGCCAGCTTCACAGTACCTATGACAGCAGTGGGTATTTTAATTTTTCTAAAATTTTTCTTGTTTTGAAAAGGTTAAAATAAAACATGGGAAAAAATTTTTTTCCTCCTTGGAAAAAAAGTAGCACATGCTCATATAAAATTTAGAGAAACCAAAAGAAAATTAATATCGGCTATAATCTTGCCTTCAGCAGATGATAAACACTGTAAATAGTCTGTGATCTGTATACTATCTGAATTTTTAAACATAGATATGTATGATTTCTTTTTCTGAATAAAACTATTCTTTAACACAAACTTCATACTATGTAAACATCGTTTTAAAAGATTAAATATTATTTTCACAGAATTACCCACACAGAGAAATTTCGATTGTTTTTGTTTTTTCTATCTTAAATAATATTGTCTATGTTTATAACCAAATCTTTGCACATTTTTTTATTTTTTATTTTTATTTTTTATTCTAATTTGTTATATATGACAGCAGAATGCATTATAACTCATATTATACCCACAGAGCACAATTTTTCATGTCTCTGGTTGTACACAAAGTAGAGTCACACCATTTGTGTCTTCATACATGTACTTAGGGTAATGATGTCCATCTCATCCCACCATTTTTCCTACCCCCATGCCCCACCCTTCTTCTCCCTCCCCTTTGCTGTATCTACAGTTTGTCTAATCCACCCATGCTCCCCACCCAACCTCATTATGAATCAGCATCCTTATATCAAAGAAAACATTGGGCATTTGGTTTTTTGGGGGGGATTGGCTAACTTGACTTAGCCAATTCCATCCATTTACCTGCAAATGCCATGATTTTATTCTCTTTTAATACTGAATAGTATTCCACCGTGTACATATACCACGTTTTCTTTATCTATTCATCAACTGAAGGGTGACTAGATTGGTTCCATAGTTTAGCTATAGTGAATTGTGCTGCTATAAACATTGATGTGGCTGTGTCCTTGTAGTATGCTGTTTGTAAGTCAGAGGGGTATAGACCGAGGAGAGGGATAGCTGGGTCAATGGTGGTTCCATTCCCAGTTTTCCAAGGAATCACCATACTGCTTTCCAAATTAGCTGCACCAATTTGCAGTCCCACCAACAATGCATGAGTCTACCTTTTTCCCCACATCCTCACCAACACTTATTGTTGTTTGTCTTTATAATAGCTGCCATTCTGATTAGAGTGAGATGAAATCTTAGAGTAGTTTTGATTTGCATTTCTATAATAGCTAGAGATGTTGAACATTTTTTCATATATTTGTTGATTGATTGTATATCATCTTCTGAGAAGTGTCTGTTCAGTTCCTTGTCCCATTTATTGATTGGGTTATTTGGTATTTTAGTGTTAAGATTTTTTAGTTCTTTATATATCCTGGAGATTAGTGCTCTATCTGATGTGTGTGTGGTAAAAATTTGATCTCAAAATGTAGGATCTTTATTCACCTCACTGATTGTTTCTTTTGCTGAGAAGAAACTTTTTAGTTTGAATGCATCCCATTTATTGACTCTTGATTTTAATTCTTGCGCTATAGGAGTCTTATTAAAGAAGTCAGGGCCTAATTAACATGATGGAGATTTGGGCCTACTTTTTCTTCTAATAGGCACAGTATCTCTGGCTTAATTCCTAGGTCCTTGATCCACTTTGAGTTGAGTTTTGTGCATGGTAAGAGATAGGGGTTTAATTTCATTTTGTTGCATATGGATTTCCAGTTCTTTCTCCAACGTATGTTTTTGGCGCCTTTGTCTAATATAAGATAACTGTAGTTATGTGGGTTTGTCTCTGTGTCCTCTATTCTATACTATTGGTATACAAATCTATTTTGGTGCCAATACCATGCTGTTTTTGTTACTATTGCTCTGTAGTATAGTTTTAGTATACTATATAAGTATAGTTTAAGTATAGTGATGCCACCTACTTCATTCTTCTTACTAAGTATTGCTTTAGCTATTCTGGGTCTCTTATTTTTCTAGATGAATTTCATGACTTCTTTTTCTATTTCTATGAGGAATGTCATTGGGATTCTGATTGGAATTGCATTAAATCTGTATAGTGCTTTTGGTAGTATAGTCATTTTGATAATATTAATTCTGCCTATACACAGTAGATTCTTTCCATCTTCTAAAGTCTTCTTTAATTTCTTTCTTTAGCATTCTGTAGTTGAGGTCTTTGCACATTTTAGGTTGTGGCTAAGTGGTAGAGTGCTTGCCTAGCATGTGTGAGGCACTGGGTTCGATCCTCAGCATCACATATAAGCAAATAAATAAATAAAGGTCCATCAATAACTAATAAAAGTATTTAGAAAAAAAAGACAACTGTATGTCATGACACCTCCTGCACAGGATGTAATGTTTTAAAGGATACATTACATTTAAAAGATACATATTGGAAAGTTCTTGGTAAAAGACTATCTTGCTTAATTTGAAGTAATATAATTAAGGAGATGGAAGAATTTATATGCTGTATATCTTCCCTTGCTAAATGTGTAACTTTTTTTTTCTTTTCCTTTGGATATTTCAGCCCTTTCCTACTAATAAGGAAGAGATTTTTAAGCATTTAAGATATCAATCTTCTGTCTTTCACATACACTACAAAATGTTTCAGTTTGCCATTGCTTTCAATTTTACTTAATCATCTTTTCTTTTTTATTCTACATTTTTTCCTTTGTGGCACCTGTCTCTGGTATCCTAAACTAGAAAAGTTATTTTGCACTGACAGTATCTTTAATACTTTCTTCTAGTGTTCTAAGAGTCAGTTTTTTACACTTAAATGTTTAATTTCTCTGTACTTCCCTTTTTTACCTGGTCCATGTAGATTTGAATCTACTTTTCCTCTCTGAATAGGTGGGCACGTAGCCCAAAATGTCATAGATGTTCCACATGTCATCTATGATGGCTCGTTGGCTACTCTAGATGTCAACTCTTGTCAAACTGACATATTCAGTAAGTATGATTTCCATCAAAATCTTGATGGGATGTTTTGGGAATTTGGCCAAACGATTCTAAATTTCATCTAGGAAAATTATCATATAAGAACAGCTAAGAAAAGTTTAGAAGGGGAAAAGTTCAAAGAGGATGGACTTAGGGTATCAGATATTAAATTATAAAGCTGTAGTAATGAAAATGAAAACAGCATATTACTGGTCCAGGAACAAACAAATCAAGAAAACAACAGAAATTTCTGAAACAAACCCAAGAAGAAAAAGTCATTTAACATGCACAAAAACCTGGGTTCATATGCAACAATAATAATAACTATTATTATTATATTATTGTGTTAGTAATGGTAGTACAGCATATCATTGTGGTGAACTGTTTCAAATCAGCAGGAAAATTAAGGATGAACCTGGCTCATTGATGTTATGAGTTATATCAACTAATTTCGTAATATTAAGTTCCGTTCTTAAAATTCTGTAATAAATTCCACTTAGACATCATGTATATGATATTTAAATTGAATTTGCTAGTGTTTCCTTTAGGATGTTAGGCACCAACACCAGCCAAGTTATGTTCACTCTCAGAAATAAATAGCAAGTCACAGTGAATGTATATCATGTGCCACAAACTTTTTGTCTGCATTATGTCCTTTAACTCTAACGTGAGTTAGGTGCTATGTTACCTTTTACATTCGGAACTGAAGGGCAGAAATACTTTCCCTATGTCTTGCCACTAAATTGTCTTACCATCTCAAATCATTTGCCTTTCATTTAAAAAAAAAAAAAGGAGACACAGGAAAAATATTCACACAGCTACATATATTTGAGGTAGAAATTTCAGGAGGAGAAAATGGAGGAAGCAACTACGAAAGAAAAAAATCAAGAGTTTGCTGAGTCTTAAGATCAAAAGTTCTCACTGAGTACCTGATAAGATTAAGAAAGCGACCTCCCTAGATGTTGATGGAATTTACTGACATTTTCTATATCATGCTATATTTTTATAAGTGGCTATATAGTAGGCCACAAAATAGCTTGGAAATCAAAAACTGCATAGTTTCCATTATCTGCCATTGGTTATCCAAATAGAAATAAATAATAAAAGCTTAGATGTAAAAAGGAAGCTTAGTGGTTAAAAAAAATAAGATCCTTATTAAAATACACATCTTGGAGATGAAAGATAATAAAAGCTGCAATTTCAGGGAAGTAAATACATATTTTTGGCAAGCCCAATCAAAAGCAGAGCAAAAACACTATATTTATCAATAGGGATAAGAGTTAGGGAGTCTGGAGAAAATATCACAGACAACTCAAAAACAATATTTGAAGAAAAACATGAATTATTAAATATGACTAGTTACAGTGTTTCAAAGCATGTTGTTTGAGCCTTTAAGCAACAGGTAGTTTTTTATTACTTTAAATTTTTTCACACCTTAAAAATACAGAAAGCATCCCAATTCCATTTACCTACTGTCATTTTTCATACTTTGGGTAAATTTTTATCAAGTGTTTCCTTTACGAAAGACACTCAGGCCCTGGCTTTACAGTGATAAGACAAGCATAAGACCTGTCATCACAGCACCTGGAGCTCTATGGAGGAGATAAGCAGGAACTTACGGTCACATGGATAATTAGTTACAATGCTCCCAGAGACCCCAGCACAGCTGGTGATCCCTAGTTACAAAGGCCGTCACTGCTATAAAGGGATAGGTCGAAGTACTATGAAAAAAAAAATTGAGGGAAACTAAACTACTATACAGCAGTTCCCACCTTATCCCCAGGAGATATATTCCAAGACACCCATTGGATTTCTGAGAACATGGATGTTACCACACCAAGATGGCTACTAAGTCACTAATGTGCAGGTAGCTATACAGTGTGGATATATTGGACAAAGGGATAAGACATATCCCTGGTGGGACTGAGCAGGAAAGTACAAGATTGTATTACTCAGTATAGCACACAATCTAAACTTGTGTATTTATGGAATATTCCAGTAGATCCTTTCAGATCATGGTTGCCCATAAGTATTAAAAACCTCAGAAAGCAAAACTGTGGGTAAAGGGAAGGTTGTGTAGGTTGGTGATTTAAACAAGGTTTCCCAGGAGATGAGACACACTTAGCTAGGTGAAATGATGGAAGAAGAGATCTCCAGGCAGAAGGAAGAGTATGTGCAAAAGTCCTAGGGCAGGAGAGAGCTTGATGAGTCAAGGAGAGCTTCCCAGACAGTGTGCACTGAAAGGATTTCAGTTCACCCTTGGCTGAAAATAACTAACGTGGAAACTGTTTTAAAGCTCTGGGTTAGGCAAGTATGGCTGGAGTAGAACAGGAAATGAGGAGCTTCCACATTTACAATCTAGTAGGTAATATAAAGAATTCTGATAAGAAATCGGGACCTTAATCCTTAAATCATTGGTCATCTCATTATTTCTAAAAGGTCACTGTGTAACACCAATTCTTCTCAAACTTCTCTTCCAAGATATAGAAGAGGAGGGAATCCTAACTTCATTCTATGAAACCAGTATTATTCTGATACCAAAGACAGATTAAGACATAGAAAGAAAATTATAGGCCAATAATCTCTATGAATATAGATGCAAAAATCTCTATAATACCAACCCAAAATACTAGAAGTGTTATACTTCATGACCAAGTGGCATCCCAGGAATGGGGGGGTAGTTCAACACAAAAAAATAAATCTGTATAATGCACAATATGAATAGAACAAAGTAAAAAGGTCACATTATCATCTCACTGATTAAAAAAAATAGCATATGACGTGAATCAGACATTATTACCCTATGTACATATATAACTATATGACCAATGGATTCTACATCATGCATAACCGGAAAATGAGAAATTATACTCCATTATAGTTGATGTATCAAAGCGTATTCTACTGTCATGTATAACAAATTAAAACAAAAAAAATTTAAAGCATATGACAAAATTGGTCACCTTCTCATGATTAAAAAAAAAAACTCAATAAACAAGAACTTCACATGATAAAGAGCATCTATGAAAAACCCAGAGCTAACATCCTACTCAATGGTAAAAGACCTTCCTCACTTAAGATCAGGAACAAGATCACCATCACTTGGCTGGTATTTGTGCCTCCAAGTTCAGAGCAGGTGTTCTATTCATCTGGGATCCAGAACTCCTGGGGGCTACTTGGTATAATAATATCTACTTCCTAGTGTTGTCATGAAAATTAAATAAGATTATGTGTGAAATTACCATGAGTAGAACCAGGTGCCTGGTGGCCATTTCAAGCAAGTGAGCTAAATGGAGCTAATTGACTAAAATATAGTCCATTGGGGGAAATAACACACATTTAAATGGCTTTAAAATTTGGTAACAAGTGAGAAATGCCATGCTCAAAACATTTTTTGTCACGTACCTCTGATTTAACATTTTAGAATCAATCCATGGAATCTACCATAGTAACAACTAAGTAAAGCACATAATCATATCAATGGATGCAGAAACAGCATCTAACAAAATCCAACATTGATTCACAATAAAAATCCTCAGAAAGCAATAGAGGGGGACTTCCTTAACCTGAAACCAGTCTCAAATTATAAGATAACATTTATATGAAATTCTGGAAAAATTGAAAGTGTACTAATGTACCAATGGCTTGAGGAGTTAGTGATGGGGTGATGGTATGACTGATTAAAAAGTATCTTCAAAAATCCTACTGTAACATATTTCCATTATATACTCTCCCCTTATAACCAGGGAAAGCATTCTTCTTCAGGATTGCACTAGAAGTCCTAGTAAATGTCATAAAGCAAGAAAAAGAAATTATAGTTATCCAAACTGAAAAGGAAGAAATAAAACTATCCCTCTTCAGAGGTGATATGATTTGCATGGAAAATATGAAAAATATATGTATATAAGAAAAAAATACATATAAATATATGTATATATTTGTCAGAAATGGTTATTGAACCCAGGGGTTCAGGATTCAATCTCCAGTAGTATAAAAACTCACTGGGCTACATCTCTAGCCCTTTTTTATTTTTTATGTTCAGACACAGTCTTGCTAAGTGGCCCAAGCCGTCCTTAAACTTGTGATCCTCCTGCCTCAACCTCCCAAGTGGCTGGGATCACAGGCATGTACCACAGCACCCAAAGAAAGGAATATTTTTAAAAAGCTATTCGAAGTAATAAATAAGTTTATCAAGTCATAGGATAAAAAGTGATGTCAGCTTCTCACGGCTATGACGAATACCCAAGGAAAAACAACTTAGAGGATGAAAGATTTACTTGGGTTCAGTTTCAGAGGTTTGAGTCCATGGTCACCTGGGTCCATTGCTTTGGGCCTGGGGTGAAGCAGAACACCACCATGGCACAAAGGCTGCAGAGGAAAGGAGTTCTCCTCATGGCAGTCTAAAGGCAAAGGGAGGGCGGAGGGGCACAGACAAGAAACCCCTCCAGGGAAGCCCCCAATGGCCCACTCCTTCCCACCAGGCCCCACCTGGTACAGTTTCCATCATCTCCCAGGAGTCCATTCAGCTTTCAATGGATTATCCAATGAAACAGAGAAGAGCCCTAATGATCAGTTCATTGCCCCAAAACCCCACCTCTGAACCTTGCTGTATGGGAGACCAAGCCTTCAACATAAGCTTTTAGAGGACACTCCATATCCAAACCACTATAAAGTCAACAGGAGGACTGGTGTTGTAGCTCAGTGGTAGAGCACTTGCCTAGCATGTGTGAGGCACTGGGTTCAGTTCTCAGCACCATATATAAATAAGTAAATAAATAAATAAATGTCCATTGACAACTAAAAAAAATATATTTTTAAAAAAGTCAATAGGAAAAAAATCCACCATATTTCTATATAGTAGAAATGAATAATGGGAAGTCTCATTTATACTGCCTCCTAAATGAACCATTTATTGGTGGGAGGACAAAGGTGTGTGTGTGTTTTGAAATCTATAAAATGCTGATGGAAAGAAATTTTAAAAATCTAAACAGATGGAAAGCCAAACCTGATTCACAGATGGGAAGATTCAATATAGTCAAGATATCAATTCTCCCCCCAAATAAATGTATATATTTAAGGCTATCCCAGTCAAAGTCCAAGCAGGATTCTTTGTAGATATCAAT
Source organism: Spermophilus citellus (assembly GCF_964194105.1). Taxonomy (NCBI): domain Eukaryota; kingdom Metazoa; phylum Chordata; class Mammalia; order Rodentia; family Sciuridae; genus Spermophilus; species Spermophilus citellus. The sequence continues at coordinate 146,539,564 of NC_138182.1, read as the reverse complement.
AAGCCTATTATAAAATTTATTTGGAAGGGCAAAAGAACCAGAACAGCAAAAACTAAATTTTTTGGAGGGGAAAAAAAAAGAACAAATTTGGGAGGACTTGTGCTACACTCACAAACCAAGACTTTGCAAAAGCAAAGTCACCTACATCAAAGGAACAGAATAGAGAGCCCAGAGATAGACTCATGAAAATACAGTCAACTGGTTTTTGACAAGGAACAAAAGTAATGCACTGGAGAAAGGACATTGGTTTCAACAAATGATGATAAAACAATAGGGATATCCAAGGAAGAGGGGGAGGGAGGGAGGAAATAAATAAATAAATAAGCTCCAAATGGATCAGAGATAGAAATATCAAATATAAAACTCTCTCCTATGAAGAACCCACAGGAGAAATTCCTCATGATCTTGGTTAGGCAAAGAATTCTTAGACATAGTAGCCCTGAAGCATGATCCATTAAAAAAAAATCAACCTTCAGTTGAACTTCATGAATAATTTGTTCTAATTAGGGTAAAGAAACAAGCTGTGTACTAGGAAAAATATTTATAAATCACATATTCAACAAAGGACTTATACCCAGAATATACAAGAAAGTCTCAAATTCAACAATAAGAAAATAATCCAATTTTTAAAAATAGGCAGAATCACTTCATCAAAGAAGATACATGAATGTCAAATAATGAAAAGATGCTTAACATAATTAGACATCAGAAAAAATGAAAATTAAACCCAAAATGAGCTACTGGTACACACCTATTAGAATGGGTTAAAAAAAAATACCAACAATGTCAAAGGTGAGTAAGGATGTAGAGCAACTGGAACTCTCATGGATCACTAGGGAGAATGCAGAATCACTCTGGAAACGGTTTGGTGGTTTATTAAAAAGGTAAAGACACTTAGAAAATGGTTCAGCAATTCCACTCCTGAGCATTTATCTCAGTGTAGTGAAAACTTATGTTCATACAAAAACCTATACCTGAATGCACACAGCCGCATTATTGAAAGTCACCAGAAACTCAAAAAAATACAAAATGCCTCTCCATGAGTGAATAGATAAACCACTGTTACACATCCATGTTGTAGAATAGTATTCAAAAGCAAAAAGGAATTAACTACTAATGCACACAGGGCTGGGGATATAGCTCCGTGGTAGAGTGCATAGCATGTGCAAGACCCTGGGTTCAGTCCCCAGTACCAAAAAAGAGTGCACTAATGCATGAAATATCTCGGATGAAGCTTAAATGTCTGATGTGAAGTGAAAGAAATCAGTTTCTCAATGCTGTACACCCTATGATTCCACATATATAACATCATGGAAAAGACTTGACTATAGTCATAGAGAACAGATATTTGGTCCCTTTGGAATTTGGGGTAAGAATCAAATGGATTACAGGAGGGAACTTGGAGGTGGGTGTTGGAATTGTCCTTTATCTTTTTTTAATTAGTGCATTTTAATCATACAGAATAATGTGCTTCATTGCAGCATATTCATATATGCAAATAACATACTTTGTAAGTAAGGGGAGTTACAAGAATCTATGCATCTTTTAAAACCTATAAAAGGAGAAAAAGGGAGTGAGAGGGGGATGAGGAGAAGGGAAATCATTGTATTAAAATTTCTAAAATTCTGGCCAGAATCGGAACAAAGAAGAGGCAATGGATACCTGGCATTTGGCCTATGTGTGTCTGGTCTTGAATCACCTTGCAAAGTAGGGGTACTTTGGATCTGGTTTGGTAGAGTGCCCAAGGCGCTCCAGTTTCAACTCATTTTGAATGTGGGGTTCATTTTCTGCCTTGAACCAAAATGGCACATGGTAAATGATTTCACATGGGCACTGCTTCTGTGGCTTTAATGGGTTTCAGGGAAACGCTGTAGGTGGGTCAGGGTGAGGATGTGTACACGAACTGCCTCCCACTGAGGGCTCCAGGCCACACAGGCCTGAGTGAATGCAGTAGAACAGACTCTGCTGAGACCACACAAATGCACAAGCTGCTTCAAATCTTTCAGGGCCCTTCAATTCCCGACAACTAAAAGGAAACAGAGGCAGCCCGGGGTGGTGGCCACGTCACCAGCCTAGAGATAGGGGAAGGTTAGGCATGCCTGTGGGAGGCCCCTGGGTGGAGCAGAATAGACCAGGGGGTGTCAGACTGGGCTGTGTTGAGTACTAAAGGTGACAGAGGCCCTTCCTCAGCAGGGGGTGAGGGTGATGTCCAGCTGTGGTTCCTGCCTGCCTGTGAGCTAGAGCTGTTTACCACTGAGTCTTTTATAGATTGGGCCTCTCTACAAGATGCCTTCTATTTAAAGAATGGTTTCTGCTGCTTAAAAGAAAGATGTTATGGAAGTTTCCTCTGGAGCCCTCTGATTCCCCATGTCAGCAAGAAGCAAGCTAATGCTCCCCAGTGGCAGACCCTGACCCAGCAGACCCTGACCTCAGCTGGCCCCGCAGGAGTCGCTCAGGCCTCACATTTTAAAGATTCAGGAAGGCTTCACTCTGGGAAATTGCTTTTGACACGGTTAGGAGTAAAATGTTGTTCCAAAGAAGCTCCAAATCATTTCAATGATGATATTTGAAATTGTGTGGAAAGAAGGGCAACCTTTAAAAAATGTTCCCATCTCAGTTTGAAAAACCTGTTTGTACAAACAAGTCAAAGGCAATTTTCTTCGAGGAATTACCAGCAAATAGACCCTTTCAGTGTAGTTTTGCACTTGAAACCTTTCCTCTCTCTCCCTTTTCCTGACAATCCTCCCATCCAGGTTTTATAAGACAAAGAGAGAAAGGAGTTTGGACTCTTTTCTCGCCATTTTGGGGTCTCAGCCAAGGGGAAGAGGAGAACACAGGATCCAAGCTTGGGAAATTGACCAGGCTGCAAACTTGGCCTATGTTGTGATGTTGTGCTCTCCCAGAGGACCAGGCTAGTGGGTGAAAGTCAAAGGCCCTGGCCAAACAAATGGGCATGCAGGGCAGGGAAACTGAGGCATGGGGGCCTGTGCTCAGTCACTCTCGGCCCTGAAGCACGTGGTTCTCTGAGGCCTGTCTCTTGTGTTCTTGTTGATTTGGGCCCCTGTCAGACAGTCCATAGTTTCCTTCACCACTGCGGCCTGGTCACAGTTGATGGACAATGTTAACCTAAAGGACAAGCGCACAAGAGTTTGTGGCTGAACCGAATATCGAATCTATCAGCCCTGTACAGGCAGCTAGAGGTACTTTGGCTTGTTTTTCTGTCGTTGTTTGGGGGTTTTTTGTTTGTTGATTGGCTGGTTGGTACTAAGGATTGAACCCAGAGCCTCGTGCATGCTAGGCAAGTGTCCTACCACTGAGCTACAACCCCAGCCTTTATATTTTTATTTTGAGACAGGGTCTTACTAAATTGCCCAGCTGGACCAGAACTTGTGATCCTCCTGCCTCAGCCTCCTGAGTAGCTGGGATTATATGTGTGCACCACTGTATCCGGTCAGGGGGCTACTTTATTCATTTCAAAAGCATATTTAAATCCCCGTTTCTCTAAACATTTGGTGAAATGGGCTTTTCTGTATCCCATCCATTAAGACCTACTGTGGTAACACTTTTAAACTCTAGCCTCATCCTTTACACCCCACATCTCTGTCTTTGTGGATCAGGGTCAGAGTTGGCTTCGGGCAAGTGCCTGGTTTTCCTGCATTGAGAGGATGCTGCATGTGGCATGGTGCTCTGCTCTCACCATCTTAAAATTCTTAATATATTTCAAACAAGGGTCCTCACACGTTTTATTTCACAATGAATCCCACAAATCGTGTAGCCAGTCTCATCTGGAGTTTTTAGATTGGACTTCTTGTTATTACATATTATTATTTTTACGTAAGGTAGAGAACAGTTAGATCCTGTGAGCTGAGGTTGAATCTGAAGCCAAAAGGGCAGAGAGGTGCCCTTATTTTCCTGAAGTTGGAAATCTAAAGGGATATGGTAAAACTTTTTTTTTTTTTTTTGCTGTACTGAGGGCCTTGCAAATACTAGGCAAGTGCTCTACCACTGAGCTACACCCCCAGCCCAATTCTTATAATATTTATGGTATATGTATGTCTTACTTTTTAAAAAAAAATGTGTTTGCATATTTAATTGTCCAACAAAGATTTAAAGCAATCATTTGAACTTCTTATTGGGGTTTATGGCCAGTCTGACTATAGGAGGGTGTGGTCTATCAGTCAACAAACAACTTTTTTTTATTAATCCTGTGCATATTGTAGGAGGTGGAAAATATAAGACACAAAAGTGCTTATTGTCAAGTTGCAGGGGGAGTTTCACGTGCCTGCAAAGGTACTCTTCCACTGAGCAGATTGGGTGACTTCTGGGTTCCAAGACCCACCCTGACCATGGAGAGGCAGAAACACAGCACAATTCCTGCCCTCAAGGAGTGCTTTATCTAATGAAATGTTCTTCACACTTTTTAAACTTGAAGCCATAGTGAAATATGCAGCCCCGCAATACATGCAAATACAGGCACCCCTCAACTCACAATCTGTATAAACTCATTGTAAGTTGAAATATTGTAAGTCCAAAATGCATGTAATGCACCTAGCCTATGGAGCATTGTGGTTTAGCAACACAGCACACTGTACCATAAAGTAGTTTTCTCTCATGATTGTGGGGCTGACTGGGACCTGCCACTTGCTGCCACTGCCCAGCATCAAGAGAGAAGATTAGACTACACATTTCTAGCCCAGGGAAATATCCAAATTCAAAATTCAAAGTATAACTTTTTTTTTTGTAGTTGTGTATGGTCAGCAGCCTTTATTTTATTTGTTTATTTTTATGCAGTGCTGAGGATCAAACCCAGTGCCTTACACATACTAGGCCAGCACTCTGCCACTGAACTACAGCCCCAGCCCCAGGGTTGTATGTTGCTTTACACCATCGGAAAGTAAAAAAAAAAAAATAAGTCAAACCATTATAAGGCAGGGACAGTTAGTATGTGCACATACAAAAGTAAAATCAATAATTTTCATGAAGTAATTTCTATTTTCTAGTCTATTTTATTTCCCTTTTTAATCGGTTGTACCACACAATTTCTCATTTGCCTGAGTTTTTAAATCACTGCTTTCATGGGAGAGATGAATGTGTAAGCAAATAATGAGAATTATAGAATCATAGAATTAAGAAGGGTAGTGCAGGGCTGGGGTGTAGCTCAGTAGTAGAGCACTTGCCTAACATGTGCAAGGCCCTGAGTAAGATCCCCAGTACTGCAAGAAAAAAATGGGAAGAAGAAATACAGTGGATTTGCTTGGAGTGTTGAGAGTGAGAGGGAGTTTGCCATGGCATAGTTGGCAGTGGGGGAAGGTGAGTTTGGATGTTGGAGAGATGATGAAAATGCAGGTCAGCCTTCAGAGGAGAGCATCACAAGTCAGGAAAGAAGTTTGTTCAATTCCCTACTTGACATGAAAATTTAGGTGTTTTTTTTTAAAACAGCTTTATTAGAAGTATAATTTATATGCTATAAAATTCACCCATTGTAAGTGCATAGTTCCACATTTTTCAGTAAATGCATATGGCTGTACAACTACAATCCAGTTTTAAAACATTCCCATCACCCCGCAAAAGCTCAGTCAATCCTCAATCCTGTCTCCCAACTCTGATCTGCTTTCTGTATCTATAGATTCTCCAGAAATGTCATACACATGGACACAGACAGTACTTGGTCTCTTTTGTCTGGCTTCTCTCAGTCAACACTGTGTTTCTGAGGTTCCATTATGTTGAAGCACCAAGTGGCAATTCCATCTATTAGTTATGCCACAGTTCATTCATTTGCCAATTGATAGACATTTAGATTCTTTCCAGATTGGGGCTATAATTAATACTGATTCTACGAGCATTTGCATGCGAGTCTGTGTGGATAAATGTTTGTATTTCTCATGGGGAGATCTAGAATGGAGTTGCTGCACTGTATGATAAATATGTGTTTCCCTCTTAAGAAACTGCCATGCTGGGGCTGGGGTTGTGGCTCAGTGGTAGAGCGCTTGCCTAGCATGCATGAGGCACTGGGTTTGATCCCACACCATATTAAAAAAATCAATAAATAAACAAATAAACAAAATAGATGTGTCCATCTACAACTAAAAATAAAAAATAAAAATAAACTGCCATACTGACCTCCGTAGTGGCAGCCCCATTTCACCTTCCTACCGGTGGCTTATGAGAGTTCAGTGTCTCCATATTTGCCGAAGGATTTGAGCAAAGGTGAGAAGTAATGAGATTTGCTTTTCAGAAGATGCCTCCAACTGCAAGGTGGGGTGGGGTGACTTAGAGGGAAAGGGAGAGGGAGAGAAGGGGAGAAGAAGTCTAGGCCCTAGGATAAAGCTGTGCCCATGGGCAGATGAAGAGAAGGAACCAGAATCTAAAGATACTGATGAGGCCTGGAGTCTAGGGGGCAAAAGCCACAGAACACTTCAAGAGCTGGCTCAGCATACAAAATTAGAAGATAGAGGAGAGTTGGAGCAAGACTCATGCCCCAAGTGAGATGAAGCATCTGGCCCATGATAGGTCCCCATCAAGCACAGGTGGTTCAGCAGTCACATCCCTTAGGATTGTTCCCAAATCCACTGAGGATAGTGCTTCCAAGTTCTGGCTGCAGGTTTTAATCACCTGGAAAATTTTAAGATCTCCTGCTGACTGGGGCCTGATATCACTGATCTGGGGCACAACTCAGGCACAGAGACATTTAAAGCTCCCAGTTAGTTCTAATGTACACCTGGGCAGGACTGGGCAGAGAACCACTGCTCTAAGTCCTCCAGCTGGGGATACTGGAAGCTGCAATCCTGGATAGTAGCAACACCTGGGAAATTTTGCAAACTCCTGAGGTGCCCAAGTCTCACTTAGAGCTTTTAATTGGTAAAGGGGGAGACGCAACCACCAGAAGTTGTAAAATCACCCCAGGTGCTTAGAATGTGCCACATTGGGAACCACTGCTCCAAGGGAACTGGTTTGGACCAATTCTGAGCAGATGCTCCCAATACCAGCATTTCCCAAGAAAGTGTTCTGGATTCTCTTGCTGTTTCAGAAGTAGTCCCAGAAATCTTTTTTATTTTTTTCCTCTTCCTTTCAAATGCACAGATCATTTTTCTGAAGCATTTTATAGTACATGTTGTTAAAAAATAAAACCAGATTCCAGTGCACATGTTCTGCAAATCCATCTGGTTTACATAAAATATTTACAAATACGGATACAGAAGGAATTTGAAGATATTTGTGGGTAAGGAACCAGCCTATTAGTTGTATGTTGCCTCCTCTGTGGTCTCTGTACCACATGTATACATAAACATGGATCAGATACATATGATGGACTGAGTACCTATAGGGAAAACAAATTATTTCACTAAGACCCCAGATTCTACTGGAAAAACTCATTGATGCATATTTTTCTTGCCCAAATATTTTCGGATAGCAAATTAAATAAACAAAATAATGGCTTGTTCCTTATTCACCCTCCAGGTGTGTGGCATTTATGTGTTCGTGTCTGCCCATGAAACTCAAGTGTCCTTTAACTCTTGAAGCAATAATTCGAGAGAGACCAAGAGCTGTGCCTTATGCTTTATTTTTAAAGTAAAGTGGGACTGTTTTGCCAAGTGCTCTTGCATCTGAAATTCTCTAGATACTATTTTCTACTCACTTAATCCCTTAATTCTTTGGTTTGGACCACAGCAAAAGGTCTCAGAATTGAGACAGGTGTCACAGAGGAGCCTTGCCCCTACATGTCTTTGGCCCCGGTCCTCTTTCAGGGGATTAAGACACATTGGCAGAGATTTTTTTGAGGTCAAATCAACAGCCCTGCCCAACTCTCCTCTATCTCCAAATATTCACTGTGGCAATCCAGAACCTCCGAGCCCATAGTGGGCACTTACACCAGGCCCCCCCAGGCATAAGCAGCTCAGCTCATCTTAGCTCACCTCACCATCACACCTCCTGCTAGGGCCCTTATTGGCTGTGACTCTGGATTCAGTCTCCAGGTGCCCCCAGGACTGGTTCAGCTTCTTAACTTTTGCATCTTGGCTGATGAAATTTGAGAAAGAGCTAGTGGGGGGTGGGGCTGATGGGGACAAAGGCTGGCCATAGAGGGGCCAGATGAGGAGTGGAGGAGTGGAGAGATCCAGAGAGGATATTGGGCCCAGGGCCTGCAAACTTTGAGGTCAGAGGCTGGACTGACCGCTGGGCAGTTCCCGTGTCATGCTGAGCAGGTAGCAGCCAGTGCCCAGCTTACGTACAATCTCACCAAGGACATTGAGGCAGAGGCCAGGATCTGGGGCTATGGGCCCTCTCCCCCAATACACATCCAGTCATCCACTGGGAACTACCAAGGGCCAGGCTGGGCTGAACCCCAGAATGCCATGAAAGTGAGCTAGACCCTGGGTGACCTCCTGCTCCCCAGGCTCTGGGCTTAGTTCTTCACCTGACACCTCATCCCAGCTAGATCATTAAGAGCCAGAAGTTGCTTGCAGGTGGCCCTCTGAATCTGCAGGTTCCACAACCAACTGCAGATTGGAAGTATTTGGGGGGGGGAAAAGAATCTGCAACTGTACCAAACACGTAGACTTTCTGTCTTGTCACTGTTTTGTAAACAATACAGTACAACAAACATTCACATAGTATTCTCATTGTGTTCTTTATTATAAGTAATCTAGAGATGATTTAAAGTAGCCAGGAGGGAGCGTGCAGGTTCCACCACAAATGTTATGTCATTTTATATAAGGGGCTTGAGTATCCTCAGATCCTGGCATTCATGGGAGTCTTGGAGCTAATCTCCCATGATTATGGTCCATTTCAGAACAAACGGGGTGTTTTCAGTCGGGTAGCACCATAGTTGGTGTTTCCTGCATTCTCTCTCTAACTTTATAATCAGGCAATACCCCTACTTCCCACCAGAAATTGAATGAAAGATTACTGAGGGAGAGGGCAGGGTAGTAAAGGTGTTGGACTTGGAGATAGACAGTCCCAGGTTCAGTTTCCTATTCTACCATTTAACAGTCTTGCAATCTTAGGGAGGGAAAGAATCACAGAACAGGGAAATCACAAGGAAATGAGGTTCTGAAAGCAATCTTTTAACCAACCAGGTCAGACCAACCCTGGCTCCACTGCTACTGCTGTGCAGCCTTGACTCGGGCAAAATCTCTCTGACCCTAAGTCTCCTCTTTTGCATAATGGCTATAATACTCCTCTGGGGGGCTGGGGATGTGGCTCAAGCCGTAGCACGCTTGCCTGGCATGTGCAGGGCGCTGGGTTTGATCCTCAACACCACATAAAAATAAAATAAAGATGTTGTGTCCACTGAAAACATATATATATATATATATATATAAATTCTCTCTCTCTCTCTCTCTCAAAAAAAAAAAATACTCCTCCTCTGGGTTTTTTATTACCAGGATTAGGTGGATTGAAGCCTGCCAGGAGCTTGGCACGGTTTCTCCATGTAGTAAGCACCTGATAAATGTTAGCTATTAGTTCAGTGATCTAGACAGGTGGTTGGGGAATGAGCGGAGCCTACATTTGGGTTCCTGCCCTCTTTGCTCCAAAGAAGGGATTAGCCAGTCACCAGAGATTGCACTATGACCCCATAAGAGAAGCAGCTGCTCAGCCACCATTCTGATGCTTTTGTTTGGAGTCAGCCCTGGTGAATCCTTGATTATGGTCCATTTCGGAACAAACGGGGTGTTTTCAGTTGGGTCGCACCATGGTTAGTGTTTCCTGCATTCTCTCCCTAACAGCGCTGCCACCTACCCCAGCCTTCCACCCTTGCTCTTCCTGCCCTTCCCACCACTGTCACCTCCACCGGGACCTCGCCAGCCACTTTGATGACCCATGCAGTCTCACATGGGTCTCATGGGGTTCACTCACTCTCCACACTCTCTGTCCCCTCACGTTCCCTGCCATCTCCTCCACCTGGAATGGGACAGCCTCCTAACAGCCTCCTAGGTCTCCCTGCCTAACAGCTAAGCACCAGGCATCTGAGTTGGGGACTCAGAAGGGAACAGATGATGTTCCCAGCTCTCTCACCCCACCTTCTGCTGTTGGCTGGTACTCAGACCTTTACTGGAAAGTTCTTGTCCATACTCACTTTTCACTCATGCTGACCCCTCCCTTCCCTGCCCCAACACCTGGTGGGCTCAGGTGCACCCTTAGGGCCACAGTACAAATGTCACCCACTCTGCAAAGTCCAGGCAGAATTAAATAGGATTTCTGAGCCTTCCCGTGAATCCTGGTACCCTTTGATGCTGCTTATGATGACCAGCTTGAGGCTTCCTTCCTCAGAGTTCTGTAAACATGGGGGACAACTATCATATCCTGCTAGTAACAGTAATACAATAATGGCAGTAAGTATATTCTGTGCTAATTAACTTGGCCAGCATGGTGCTAGGTGATTCTCTGTGTGATCAGATTTGTTGCTTAGTGGCAGGGCCAGGAGATTCTGGCCTTTTCCAGGGCCACCTCCAGAATAGACCATCTAAGTAGAAACAGGGCCTTACAACTGTGCAACTGTGGCTTCAAATCCACCTCCCCCCTTGCTGCCCTGAAACAAGATGACTTCCACCCCCTATTTTTTTCCTAATCAGAAATTCTGGAATTGCCAAGGAAGACTAGGACATGGGTCCTGTTATTATTCAATTTTACAGATGAGGAAATTGAGTCTTAGAGAAGTGAAGTAACTCCCCTAAGGGCATGTGGCAGAGCCAGGACTAGAACCCCCAACATGGCAGCTGAACCCCAGGGACTTTCTGTGTGCCTAGCCTTGGGCTATGTACCCCACTGAGTTTGCAGAGTGGAGGGTTGAAGTCAAGATTCCTGAATCCCCCCACATATATTAAATATCATTTCAGACCTCCTCGGAGAAACCCTCTTTCCTAGGACTCTGTGTGTGCAAATGACAAAGTCAGAGGGAACTTTGTCCAAAGAGGTCATTGAACTCAGAGTGAGCCCACTGTTCACCTATTTTTACCTCATCTGGTGGTTAAAAGGGCAGGGGTGCACACACACACACATACACACACACAGCCCCCTCCAGGCATCCAGGGCTCCAGGACCTGGTTCCAGAAAACAGAAAAGTTTCTTTATTAACTGTCACAGAGATTTCACTGTGACCCCAAAGTAATTTCCCCAGAGAGAGACAAATCTCCAGGAGCCAGGAATAGATGAAAAGATTATTGCTTACCCTGCTGGGCAAACAGTGTCTGTATCCGGTGCTGGTTCGAGCCCAGCGAGCTGCTCTGGATTGGTGCCGACTCCCTCCCCGCTTGCAGCAGAGGCTCTTGGGAAACATGGAGTCAGCCAGCAGCCAGCACAGGGTCAGTGCTGGGTGCCCTGGGAGATCGACACCGTGAGCTCTGGGAAAGGCAGTTCAGAGCAAATCACTCCTTGCCTTGCTGGGAGAGGCAGAAGCTCTGAAATTAGACCTGAGTTTGAATCCCAGCTTTGCTAAGTTCTGATTCTGGGTCCCTGAGAAAATGGTACCTTCTTGCCCACCACCATCCCAGGAACTGCTTCCTCAGCAGCTCTGGGACTGTCAGGTGTCTGAATCTCATTCCCCTCCTGTAACATGGTGAGGTAGGATGAAGAACAAAGGCTGCTGAGGTTGGAGCAAGGAGCCTTCCCAGTTCTCCTTGGGACCCCAGCCTAGAGTCCGGGCTTTGGTGGGCAATTTGGGGGCAGGGAGGAGGATGCTTATCATGGTGCTTTCGAGGAAGGGAAGGAGGACAGTAGGGAACCATCTGCCACTGGCAGAACCAGCATCCAAGTCCAGGTCCTACTGGACTTTCATTTCACCCTACTCCACTGCCCTGCTGGGCTTACGTGTGGCCACAGCCTCTGTCCCGGAGAGAAGAGTTTCAGGGCCAGGGAGTACATAATGAGGAGGTACCCTAGGAGGCTGCAGAGACCAGCAGGAAAAGGCATGGCCTACCACTTGCCTGCAGTGTGACCTCAAGCAGGCATCAGTGAGTGACCTTGGGCACAGTATTGAACCTAAGTCATGATTTCTCTGCTATAAGGTGGAGATGATAACAGTACCCGCTCCTGGGGGTGCTATGAGGACTATATTACTACCAAGTACCTCTGTCAGGGTGTCATAAGCAACACAAATTTATTTTCTTCTAGTTCTGGAGGCTAGAAATCTGGGATGAAGGTGTGAGCAGAGTTGGTCTCTTGGGAGGCCTCTCTCCTTGGCTTGTAGATAGCCATCTTCTCCCTCTGCCTCTATGTGTGTCTATGTTCTGATCTCTTCTTTTGAAGACACCAGTCATATTGGATTATGGCCCAGCCCAGTAACTTTACTTAGTTACCTCTTTAAAGATCTTATCTCCAAATACAGTCACATCTGAAGGACTTGGGGTTAGGGCATTAACCTATGAACTTGGCAGGGGTAGGGGGATGCCCAATCAGCCCTGACTGAGGGTTAAATGAGGCAGAGTGTGGTGTAATAAAATCAAATATTTGCTCTTTATCAGTTTCTCACACCCAGCTTTTAAAATCCTTGGAATCTGGGAGTGATAAGTGTGTACTTTGTATGCTAATGAGATGTCTGGTATCTCAGGGTCCTAGGTGGCTTCAGAATGGGTCTAGTCACCAGAAAGACCAAGGCATGATTAGAGGGTTGGAACTTTCAGCCCCACCCTCCACTTCTGAGAAGAAGAGGGGCTGGAGATTGAGCCCATCACCCATGGCCAGTGATTAAATCCATCTGCCTGTGTGTCATGAAGCCTCAATAAACTGCCTAGATGGGGGTTCTAGAAGCTTCCAGATCAATTATGGCATCCATGAATTGGGAGGATGGTGTACCCCAACTCCATAGGGACAGAAGTTCCTGTGCTTGGGACTCTTCTTCACCTGGCTGTTCATTTGTATCCTTTACAATAAACTGGGAAATGCAAATAAAATGTTTTCCTGAGTTCTGTAAGCCAATCTAACATATTATCCAACCAGAGGTGAGGCCATGGGACCCCTGGATTTATTGCCAGTTGATCAGAAGTAGGGGTGGCCTAGGACTTAATGGCTGGTGTCTAAAGGGGGGCAGTCTTGTGGGACTAAACCCTTAAACCTACAGTGTCTGTGCTAATTCCTGGGACTTAGTGTCAGGATTGAACTGAATTGTAAGATCACCATTTGGTGTAGGAGAGTTGGTCTTACCACCTATTTGTTAGGAGGGAAAAAACCTCTCAGTGAAAACCCTAGTCATTCATCTTGAAGGTGGGATGGTCCGGAGGTGAGCTCACAGAGTTGGCTAGTGGAAGAAAGGAGCTTTGGGGGGCACTAGCAACCACAGCTAAGGGCATAATGGACCCCATGCGGAGAGCAGGGACCAGCAAGATAAATGAAATGGGAGGTTACACCCTGAGGGATATTGGCAAGGCAGGAAGGAGGCTCCCAGGTCTCCTAGGTCCAGTGGGTTGTGGGCAGGACACATGCTTCACTCAGCTAAGGGCTCTCACTGACCACAGGACATTGGTTCAGAGGTTTTGCCCTTGCAGGCATTCTTTTTGCCCTTCTGCCCAGCACCCCTTCTTCCCTGCCCTGATGCAGTCTCTGTGGTTTCCCTCCCGCCTAGGGCCCGCTGGATTCAGCCAATGGAAGCGCAGGAGGCAGATTAGAGGGCGGGACAAAGAGAGACCTGGGCATTTCTCCCACAGCTCGCCAGCCACACACAGCTCCAGCTTTTGTAGTTACCCAGTTCCTGGGCTCCATAACACAGCTTCCTGTCATTTGTCACTCCAGTCTAGGGACTGCAGTAGCTTCCTGCTACTGCTAACCTTTGGGTTATTTTTCTTTTTTTTTTGGCAATTTTTCCTAATTAGTTATACATCACAGCTGAATGCATTTCGTTTCATTGTATCGGGTTATTGTCAATGGCCTCTATTCCACTTTTCAACTCCTCCAGCACCTTTGAAACGAGCGCCTGGGTGAAATTCCCGCTGATGTTAAGTTTTTGTAGTGGGTTTCTCTTTCCTTGGTGAGGTTTCATCTATGTGAATAGGAAAGACTTTTTTCTGAAGCCTTTAAACAGAAAGGACTTGGCTTTGAAGAGCATGGTAATGATTTATTGCACCCACAGTTCCCAAACACTCAGAGAAAGGTCATTTCTTTATTCCAAGATCTTAAAACTATGTTGCAAAAGCCGGCTTCTCTTTTGGCTTCTAACTTTTTACATTTCTAATCAGAATTGGTCAATCATTTGTCATGGGTTTCTGATCGATTTTATGCTGTACCTATAGAACTTGGAAGAATATTTTTCTCCCTGTCCTATATTTAGTCTACTTAGCAAAAGTAATCACACATAACCTTGATATAATCCTTCTCAGATTGAGGTGGCTGACAATGTGTGACAGTTCAAGAGTGTCTGTGTTAGTGCCTCAGCCACCTGAGTTGCGAGGATTACAGTATCACTACATCTGGCTTTCTCTGTCTCCTTTTGTAGGACCACTTGTGATGACATTTAGATCCAACCCAGATAATCTGGAATAATCTCCTTCATCTCAAGGGATCCTTGAATCCATTTTCAGTTTCTTTTTCTATATAAGGTGCCATTCACAGGTTCTGGGAATTAAAGCATCTCTGGGAGCCACTATTTGCCTACTAGATTATCTTTTGAAACTTCATCATGACAGCTACATTCTAGAACTTTCTTGGTGTGAGTAGGTTTCTGCCCCCCAGAGCAAGCTTTCCAAAAGCATCTCCAGCCGGGAATACACTCTGCATTTAACATGAGGTTTGCTCCTGAGCTTTGCAGGCCCAAGTTGCACTTTTCTTCCAGCCATCCAGGCCCACTGACCTTTCTGGGCTTCCTCAGCATCCTCAGCTCACCCACTTACCACTCCATAAACTGACTGTTCACCCTGCATGTCAGTAACTAGAGCTGCTGCCTGGGATTCCTGTCTCGCTTCTCTGTGTAGAGGACTCAGCCCATGTCCAACGTCACCTCTTCTGACATCTCCCTGTTCTATACACCAGCAGCATGCTGCTTGTGTCTGCACCTCTGAATTAACATACTTGCAGCCTCAGACTTGTTGGGTGCTGCTTGACTGTCCAGGTAGAGATGCGTTGCTCACTCTGCACCCACCATGCCCAGGACCTGCAGGGCTCCATGAAAGCATGAGTGCAGTGAATATTCACAGACCTGGACCTCAAGGCCTGGACACAGCAGACAGGAAATGTGACTACTATTGATTTGAGAAGATGATTTTGTTCCCATTTCACCAGAAGACCTTATTTCCCAAATTGCCATTGAAAGGAATCATGGAACTTGGTTTCCTTTTTCAACCTCCTGCCTGGAGAGCAGGAGTGAGCCCCTCTGTTCCTTGCATGTTGCATGTGCATGCATGCATAGACCTTGCCCACACGGGGGAAGAACCAGGGCACTGACTGCATGTGAATAGGTCACACTCACCTCTTAAGAACACTGCCTACTCTTTTTCCCTTTTCTTCCCAGCTTCATATATCCTTTTCAGGGGACTTGAGCCCCCGGATTGAATCATACAACCAGTGACATTTGTATCCTTGGGAAATTAGAACCTGTTTCTAGAATACTTGACAATGAGTGGCAGAATTCCCATATGCAGAGGCCCCAAGAACCTGGGGCCCTGACAAGGTCACCTGTGAGTCTTTGTTATTGCTTGCCCAGAAGAAATTCCTCATGGCGTGTGATCACTTACTTCCAGCAGGGGGGACGTTAACTCACCAGCTCTCAGGAAACAGGAAATGAATGTTCAATCATGATGCTGCAGTATGTTCTGGATTAATTAAGTACCTGCATTCAAGCTAAGGTCTCTGAGTGACAGTTCCACCCACAAATATCTAGTGCTCTTAAAATTCAGCACAGTGACAGATTGATGCACACTTGTCTTTCCAAGTGTACCTAAGGGGAGGGAATAGTGGTTAAGCTCTCTGGCTGGACATACCTGTGAGGACAGGTATGAAAGCTGATTTCAGAGCCTGCCTGGAAGAGGAGTGTGGAAGTGCAAGCCCAGCAGAGGAATCAGCACAGTCGTGGGGACAGAACTGTCCCAGAGTTTTATCAATGATTAGGGAGGAGTGAAGAGGAAGAAAAAGTGGAGCTCCATTGTGAGACCTTCTGAGGAAAGGCTGTGAACTTCACAGTACCAGTAAGCTCCGGGGAGCTATGGAGGATGGTGCATGGAAGGAGGGCACGGTCGGGGCCGCAGGCTCTGAAGATCCCTCTGACATCAGACTTGCTGTGGACGGTAGGATGTAGCTTTGCAGTGTCCAGGTGAGAAACCATGGAAGGGGCTGGAGATTTGCCTGGAACTCTGCAGATGTCCCAGCAAGGATGCCCCATGGGCCTGGATTACCATGTGGCTCAGGTCAAGGAAGCAGAGCATCTTTCTTTGTGGAAAGGAGAGGGAAGGCCTTCTACTTTGGGGAAAGGGAAGGCATTGTGATGCGGTAGCACTGGGCTTGATGCCAGGGTAACACAGGGCATAGCTAGGGCCTGACTGGATGAGTCACTGCCCCTCTTAGGGCCCATGCCCCCTCCTCTGTAGAGGAGCATAATACCTGCCTCTCAAGGCTCTTAGGAGAGTAGGGCCAAGGAAATGCCCATGGTGCCCAGTGTGGGACCCAGCACCCTGATCACTTTCCTGCTCCTTCCTGCACTGGTCTAGGGAGCAAGTTGTGTTCCTCTCCCAGACTCAAGGACGAAGGAGAGCACCCCACAGCCCCAGGTGCTAGGCTGGGCTGGGTGCAGGGGAGTCTCGGGAAACCCACAGAGGGACCCATTCCTTTCTGAGAGCTGATTCTCCGAACTCCAAGTGTGGGAAGGGGGCTAGCTGGACAACAACAGGGACACAGTAGTAGGCCCTTCCCCACGCTGGGAGCATCTGAAACCTAATACTAGAGGGCTGGCAGCCTCTGATTCTGCAGTCCTGAATCTGGGCACACAGGGGGTTAAAATCCTAACCCTGAGCCCATCAGTTCAGGAACAAAATGAAGCTCTGGAATAAGTGGCCATAGGCCAAGAGGGTGGTAGTGTCCTGAAGGAGCAAGAAACATCCTGTCCCCAGCCCAGCCCAGCCCAGCCCAGCCAGAGCACTGACATATGAGGTCAGAAGAAATGGCTGCCAGCCTGGTACAGGGGCTAAAAAGGTCTGGACACTAGGCAGAGGCTGCTGGCTATGAGAAGCTGTCCAGAGACCATGCTGTGGTACCCCGTACCGGCTCCTGGATCCGGAGGCCAGGCCAGGCTGGACAGGGCCTCCAGGATATTCAGTCTGTCCTCATCTCCATGAGTCTGACGAGTAGGTGGAAGCAGAGAGCCAGAGGCTGTCCTTAGTTCCCTGTTATCTGGACCACTTTGGTCCAGGATGGTTTCTTTATGCAGAAGGCCTGGCCCAGTGCTCCTCAGGTGTCCCAGAAGGCACCTTCATGTCTAGAGAGAAGTCATTTTGGGAAGCCAGAGGCCTCTCTCCCAAGCCTCCAGGACAGTGTTGCTGAGGGTTTCTAATCCCTCTGTCTATGAGCCAATGAGAATAGAAACAGGCTCCTGACAGATCTGAATGGCTGCTTCATGGCAGGAAACGCTGGGTTGGAGGCAAAGGCCTGGCCACGAACCAAATGGTCTTCCCAATACTCCTCCCTTCCCTGTCAAGCCTGCGGGGTCCCCAAAGGAGACATACAGATGCCCACCTTCCCATGTCTCCCAGAGGGCCTGAAAATGAGAACACAGGGGCCCCCCGATGGGGAGGCACAGAGCACACTGACCAAACTCTGAAGAAATCACTGGCCTCCGCTGTAGGGAGGGACCTAGCAGAGGCTAGGAGATGGCAGACAGTTTCTTTCAAAAACTTGTGATCAGGCTGGGGATGTGGCTCAAGCGGTAGCGCGCTCGCCTGGCATACGTGTGGCCCGGGTTCGATCCTCAGCACCACTTACAAAGATGTTGTGTCCGCAAAAAAATAAAAAAATATTAAAAAAAAAAACTTGTGATCATCTAAGGCAGATAAAGAGGGAAGGAGAGAAGGGACTCTCTGCTTGGCCCCTGTACTTCACTGCTGCTCAGGATTCCTGCTGCTATGGCTTGAGTACAGTTGGTCTGCACCAAAACTCATATTGAGATTTAATCCTTCCATGCAGTAGAATAGGGAGGTGGGAGCTAGGGGAGGGTTTTGGGCCATGGGGGTGGATCTTTCATGAACAGATTAAGGCCAATTTATGGGAGTGGGTGCGTTCCTGCAACTTGGTTCCCTGGTTCCTTGCATTTTGTCTCTTCTGCACATATTTGCTTCCCTTCCATTTTCCACTGTAAGTTGAAATAGTACAAGCCTTCACCAGATGTGGCCACCTGATCTTGGACTCTCAGCAGTACAGTAAGCCAAAAGAAACCTATTTTCTTCAAAAATTACCCAGTCTCATGTATTCTGTTATAGCAACAGGAAATGGACTGAGACACTTGTTGAATAACTAGATGAATGTTGACAACTGAGTAGGAGCTTGGCAAGACTAAAAACTTGACGTTTCTAAGATCCACTTAGATATAATCAATCGTGTATATGGTTCACAATAGGAAGGAGAAGAATCAGAAAGACAATATTGTACATTTATCATAAAATAAAGCTTTGACATTTGACTACCTGAATTTATACATTATTTTATATCTGTTGAACCTCAGGCAAGTTACTTAACCTCTCTGAACTTCAGTTTCCTTATATATGAAGGGGGATAACTGTACCCACTTGGCATGCTTGTTCTGAAAATTAAATGAAAAAATATAAATCACTGTGAGCAAGGGCAGGCAAACCATGTGGCATTCAGGAAATGACTGCCCTCATGAAAAAGTAGGAGCCTTGGGATATCCACCTCCCAGCTTGAGACAAGAGTTACCGCTTCAGTGATGAGTGTGGTGTTGGCTATGGGTCTGGTCTGCTCTCCCATGTGGGAGCTGCCTTTGAGTCATTCTGACCATTCATCACAGCTCCTGCAATGAACCCACCCATTCCAGAAGATGTTATCACAGGTCCCTCTTTTGTGAATGCAGAGTTCCTCCCCAGAGTTCCAGAGCAGGACAAGAGGACCAAGGAGTAGTTCTAGCTGGTGTCACACAGCTGGTAAGTAGGTGACAGAGTCGAGACTGAAGTTGGTCAGCTCTAAGTTCCTATTTTTTAGAGCAGTTTAGGTTCATAGCAAAACTAGGAAGAAGGTACAGAGAGTCTACACCACGTACAGTGTCCTCCATCAGCAACATCCCCCTCCAGAGCAGTGCATTTGTTACAGTAAACGAAGCTACACTCACACACCATCATCCAAAGTCCACCCTTGACATTTAGGTTCACCCTTGGTGTGAGTTTGGACAAATTTACAATGACATGTGTCCACCATTATACCATGCAGAATGGTTTCCTTCAGACTGTGCCTAGCCATCCCTCCTAATCCCTGGCAACCACTGATCATTTTACTGTCACCATAGTCTCACCTTTTCTAGAATGTCGTCTAGATGGAATCATGCAGCATGTAACTTTTCCAGATTGGCTTCCCTTACTTAGTAGTTTGCATTGAAGTTTCCTCCCTGTCTTCTCATGGCTTGTGGGCTCATTCATTTCTCTTTAGTTGTCAATACTATTCCATTTTCTGGATGTACCAGTTTATCCATTCATCTCCTGAAGGACCTCTTGGATGCATCTAAGTGTTGGCAATCAGGAAGAAAGCTCCTACCAACATCCTCGTGCAGGTTTTCTGTGTACACGTAAATTTTCAACTCTTGTGGGTAATTGCCAAGGAGTGTGATTCCTGGGTCATGAGGTTAAGAGTAGGTTTGATTTTGTAAGACACTGACCAACTAAGTCTTCCCAAGTGGTGGTTCCATAGTGCACTCCCATCTGCGATGAATGAGAGTTCCTGCAGCTCCACATCCTTGCCAGGCCTTGGTGTTGTCAGTGTTCTGAATCTGGGCCACTCTAACAGGCATGCCCTGGTATCTTCCCGTTGTTTTAATTTTCACTTCCCTGGGGGCATATGATGTGGGGCGCCTTATGTTTATTTTCCATCTTCATGTCTTCTTTGGTGTTAAGATCTTTGGCTCGTTTTTTAATTGGGTTGTTTGTTTTCTTATTGTTGAGTTTTAAGAGTTCTTTGTATATTTTGGAAAGTAGTACTTTATCAGATGTGCCCTCTGAAGCTATTTTCTTCTGGTCTGTGACTTGTCTGACAGTCTGGTTTTAAATGGCTGATTCTTCCCCAGTGGGGAACTGGTGGAGTCACACACTGCAAGGGGTGGTTCTGTGGCTTTGACCACTTCTGACAGTTACCTCCAAGGGACAAGCCTCAGTCAGAGTGAGATCTTGGCTGTGATTTCGGCACTAAGAGTATAAGCAGATAGAAGCAGGGTACAAGAACAGCAGTGGAGTGCACCTGAGAACACGGTGACCCAGGCATTCCTAATGGGACAGAGTTGGTCTATGTGAGGACAAAAATCCAGTGGAAAAACATGGATCACTGAATCAGGAGATGGGGAACTCAAGACACAAAAAGGCAAAAGCTCAGATTAAAACTCTGGGAGTTCGTTTCCCCAAGGCCAGAGACCAGAGAGCCAGAGTTCTGTTGGATTGACGGGCTTGAGTGTGGATTTTTCTTTTCCACTTTCTAAAGGGCAAATAAAGTTCTTATGGATAAAGACAACCATTTACAAAACAGCTGATTAATCGAGGGTTTCTTTTTTGTTTTTGTGGTTCTGGGATCTAACTCGGGGCCCAGTGCATGCTGGGCAAGCACTCTGTCACTGAACTACATCCCCAGCCCTGGTTCCTTATGTCTCTGCTGCCAATCCTGCCAATCCACACTAAGCCAGGAGTTCCTCACCAGCAGTGAGGGAAGGCTAGGGATATGAGCCACTTGGTGGCCCAAGGTAGAAGATGCCCTCTTCTCTTGGAACTGAACGAGGGACCTCACTGATGGACTCTTTCTTGGAGTTGTGTTCAGAGAAGTGAGAAGTCCATTGTGGTTGGCTCCTGCCCTCTGTTACTCATGCACTGGCTGTAACAGAAGATACCACTGCCACTGCGCTTTGGGAATGTAGAAGTGGCATGCTTTCCCAGTTGGCCGATTATCAAAGCATCTTTCCAGATAAAAGCTGAGACCAGATAACAAATGAGTAGTAATTGGAGGCAGATGTCAATGGTGTGCTGCAGCCTCTTTTGAAACTACAGATGGTCCACCACTCATCCAGCCCCCTCCTCAGCGGCTCAAAAACCCAAACTCTACATCAGTTGAGCACCACTGCATGCCATCTATTTCCACAACTGATATCTCATTTGATTTCAGGGCTGTGTGTCTATATTGACATTTCCCTTGACAGATGAGGAAACAGAGACAGAGACGAGACCAAGAAATAACAATGCTCTACCCAGAACTCTAGACTTTAAGCTTCACATTTTCTTCACCTGGGGTTCTCAATAGTCCTGCCAGTTATTCATTATCTCCATTTTACAGAGGAGGAAATTATATGCCCCAATGCATTAGAGTAGTAAAAGCAGATGGACTCAGACTTCCAAAACTAGATTCCTGTCTTGGCAATGTCTTGGTCGACAATATCTCCTGAGGAGGCAAGACCAGACTCCTTTTAAGTTTCCTAGAATGAGAAGGGTGTCCTCAGTTGCTTATTGCATCCTACACTTTTTGTCTTTCTGCAAGCATGATATCATGGAACCCTCACTATGGCCTGGGAGAGTTGGAGGGAGAGATTGTGAGCTGCATTTTATGGATGCAGAGTCTCAATCTCAAAGGGAAAATGACTCCTCAGGGTGGTCCATCTAGCAGCATCAGACCTGAGTCTTATCTGTGCTGGTTTAGGTTTAGTTGAGGAATTTTTATTTTAAGGGCACCAAATGACTACAACTGCCAATGTATTTTAATTCTGAGCGTTGTGGGGTTCGCTTGTCCTGGCCCCAGCGTAGCCCCCTTCTTTATTCAGCTCCAGAGAAGAGCATTAAATGTTCTCTTTCTGGCTGATGTGCACATTTTTACTGCCTCTCCCAGGGCAGGAGCAAAGCAGAGAACAAGAGTGGGCCCGGGATCAAAGGGTTTTCTCCGAAGTCTGGTTATTCCACGTCCATATCCCGTGGAGCCAAGCACTTGCCCTAGAATTCTGGGCAGGGAGGTCAGATTTTAGATCCACATGACATTCCATGCCCAATGCAGCGAAGCTGTTTTAACAATCGTTTTTGTAGCCAGTAGCCTGTGTCATGGAGGATCGCAGGCTGCTTTGGCACTTAACGCAAGGCGAGTATGTGAAGGAAAGAGTGCCTACACACCGTATGGGTGAATATCTGCGGGCGTGTACAGGAAACTGCTTGGTGGTTCCTGTCCACTGTCTTGGGGCAGCAAGTGAACACAGACTTTCCCCAAGTCCTAGCTACTGAAAAGGGACCCGTGATAGGGAAGAAGAGGTCTGATATTTAATTGTTATGTGACAGTAAGAGATCACTTAACTCTGCCAAATGTCAGTTTCCTCATCTGAAAAAATGGGTTTCTTGTACCTCTAGGTCTTCAGCCCTCCCGAATCATTTGCTAGATCAGCAGTGTGAAGAGCCACGGTTACATACCTCCCTGTCTCCCACCTCAGTCTCTAAATGCTCAGACAGCTCTGTCTGGAATGGACGAAGCATCCTGACATTAAAGATGAGCATTCTGTGAGGCAAAGTATCACGAGCAGCTGGCTGGGGATCCCGGCAGCAGTCCTAGCAGTGTCCAGTGTGCAGCAGCCTTCACCAACCTCAGTTTCCTCCTGGGCTCCATGAACTTTAAGTGCGTCCCTCAAAGTTCTCCTGTCGGAAATTTAATCCCCAATGCAACATTGTTGGGAGGTGGGCCTAATAGGAGGTGATTGGGTCGCAGAGGCTCTGCCCTCTTGGGTGGATTGATGTCCTCATTGTGGGAGTGGGTTCATCTTTAGCAAAAGTGGATTGTTGTAAAAGCAGGTTCTGTCCCTCTTGTGCTCTTACTCTCTTGCCCTTCCACCTTCTGCCATGGGATGATGCAGCATGAAAGCCCTTACCAGATGACAGCCTTTTGATGTTAAGTTCTCCAGAACTTAAGAAGCAAATTTCTGTTCTTCATAAATGGCCCAGTCTCAGGTATTTTGTTATAGAAGGAGAAAGTGGACCAACACATGAGGATAAGTGTACCTTCAGGGACTACAATGAGGATCAAATGAGAAGAGGGATTTGTATGTGAGTTTCATCTGTATATGATCATAATTTAGTTATAAATATTGCAAGCGCTATTTCATACAATTTCAATGACTCATTCAGGCACCCTTGTAATTTATTCCGACTATGTGACTAAAGTCTTGAGTGACAGTCCCTAGCATCACATGGACGTGCAGAGTGTTTAAACTCCCTGAATCTTCAGCAACTATCAGAAGGCTGATGGATGGCTGAGCAGGTAGGGGATTGATGAGCAGGTGGGTAGGTGACAGGTCCCACTCTACCAGCTCCTGGCCTGCTGGGAGCTGTGATTCCAGGAGATTATTGACAGTGTTCAATGATGTACCTCCTGAATGGGTCATGCAAGGGCACTGCCTGCCTCTGAGCCACTCATGAGGCTGTCTGTCATCACCTCCCTGAGGCAAATGTCTTCTCGGATTTACATTTTAAAAAATTTATGGTGCCAGGGATGGAACGCAGGACCTCGCACACGCCGGGCGAGCGCTCTACCACCGAGCTACAAACCCCCTGCCCGCACAACTTGGATTTTGCTCCCAGTTGCTCAGGAACTGTTTCTATCAAGGTTGAATTTTTGTCTAATGTTAATCAGAAGAATCTGTTGAGGCTGGAATGACTTTGGACAAATGCCTCTGCCTGTGGGAAGTGTAGGAATTGCAGCAAGAACATCCATCAGGGGTCCCTGCATCTGGAAGGTGTCTAGGGAGTGCTGGGTGATTCCTTCAGCACAGAGGGTTTTCCCAGCACAGAGCTGAGGGCTGTCCCCTCCTGGAGCCCTTCTCAGGTTATTGAAACACTACATGTTCTTTAAAATTGTGCTCGGAGAGAGGAGCACCAGGCTGAGCTAAGTTTTTATGGTCTTAACACTTGCAAGCTTGGAGGCCATGAGATAAAGCCCTCAGTTTACAAAAAGAGAAACTGAGGCCCAGAGGCAAGGGCAAGTCCAAGGTTTCCCCATCAAGGAACTGTCAGAGCTGGGACCAGCCCCTGGGCAGACCCTTGCCCCATGGTGTTCTCTCTGCTCACTGCAGTCTCTGCCTCCTGTCTGCAATGTTAACTCAGTGAATCTAATTCTGCTGGCAAATGGCAGCAGGGCAAGGCCTGTGAAAAAATATTTGACAGGAGAGAAGAAGGCAGGCTTTGGGGGGTGGGGATATGTTTATGTTACTGGCAGCCAAGCCCAGGGAACCTGCCTGGATCCCAGCTGGCCAGATTCGGCCGCTAACCCACATGAGAAATAAGCAAACAATGTAAAAAAGGAAAAATGAATGTTATGCAGTTTGATCAAGCTGGGGAGAAGCAGCTAGATGGTTTCTCTGCAGGTCCTACAGAAGGGTTCATAGAAACGAAAGCCAGGTGACATGCATGTGCAGATTTAGCGAGGCTGTGCTAAATCAGTTTCAGCCTCCTTGGCAGGGCCAATGGGTAGTTATTCTTCTCAGCGTGAGGAAGTGTGGGAGCTCTCTGTTTCATCTATCCTGTGCTGAAACTTTAGTCCATTATCAAGCTTAGCCGCCAGACACAGATACACAGTCAGTGCCACTTGGTGATGGAGACACCATGAGAAGCATGTCACATGCATCCTTAAGTAATTCTGTGGTTATATAAACACAATGGTGTGCATTTACACAAACCTAGATGCTATAATAGGTCAACCCCGTCGGGGACCTCTGGGTGCCAAGTGACTGGCTGCATAACCCAGGATGCTGCTTCATTATAAACCACTTTTTATAAGTAGAAGACTAACCTAATGATAAAAAGTATGACATAGTCAATACCGAAACCAGTAATCTAGTCGTTTAAGATCATGATCAAGTTTATGCACTGAGCACAATTGAACGTGCTGTCTTTTCATGAGGCACAGGTTTGTTTATACCAGCATGACCACAAACATGTGGAAATGGGTTGCACTATGATGTTATGATGGCTAAAATATCACCAGGCCATGGACAATTTTTAGCTCCATTATAATCTTGTGGAACTGCCATTGTTTGTGCAGCCTGTCATTGACAAATCCCTTATGCAGTGCATAACTGTGATTACCCCCACTCTAAGGGAAAAGAAAATGAAGCCCAGAGAGGTTGGGCGATTTGAGCAAAATCACAGAGCTTGTAAAAACAGAATCTGGTTGGAAATCCAGGTCCTTCTAGCTCCAGTGTCTGTTCAGTAATACTAAACGTTTGATCTTTTCTTATAGAAAATGTGTTTGTCTTACATTGAACTGATCATCAGTTCAAGGCAAAAGGATTGAGCTAACCTGATAGTAATTATCCTGATCATCAGTTCAATGTATCTCCAAAATTAAGATCATGACTGTTGATTGACCATACCCTTCAGAAACAGTTTAGGTTATACCATGGGAGCTTTTGACAATTGCAGAACATTTTTCCCCCAGTGGAATCTATTTAGTAGAAGAAAATGGAAACAAGGGAGCAGATACTGTTTAAGCTTCCTGGTAAACAAAGAACACTTGGTTATCCTGTCCTGGGTTGGGGATCTGTGACTCCCTGGGGTTGAGACTCTGACCTCCTTCCAGGGAGGGAGATGTTCTGTTTGTACTTTTGCTTCCATGGGGGTTTTCTTCGGGAATAGAGCTCTGCTAGAGGTTCAAATAAGATGAAACCAACAAAGGCGGGTGAGGTCAGCCCTCCCCCCAGGGCCGCAGGGTGACCACCCTGAAGCAGCTCTGGACTGCAGAGCTGGTGTTTCCCATTGTTTGGAGATTCTTTGCCCTTTCAAGGCCCAAAGCCCACATTCCTCTTAGCATAGTATGTCTATAGTTGCCAAAAGGGATGGAACATCTCAAAATGGGGTGGAAGGAAGGGAGCCTTTATTGAGCACCTACTCTATACGAAGCCCTACCCTGAGCCCTGTAGATCACTGCTCTTGATGCCTGTGCTCAGCAGCCCCCCCAGACGTGCCTCAGCCATCCCCATGTTATAGAGAAGAACACTGAGGAGTGTGGCATAATTTCCCTAAGGCCATGAGGCTGGTCAGGGATGGGCCTGGGGTTCTTCATTTAGCTTCTCCCTGAGACTGAAAACAGGGCTGGGAGGGAAGGCTGAGAAGCTCCTCCAGCAACATGAGGGACTGGGCCAGCATGGGAGGAGAGGACGGAACCAGGGAGCGGGGTGCTTCCTACCTCGGCCACACAGTGGGATGGTGACCATTATTCTCCAGTGTGGGGCTGGGCAGACTGAAGAGCACCGGGTGATGGTGCCTAGCCCAGGGCCAGGCAGAGAGCAGATTTTCGGGAAATGTTTCATGGCCATTTATCAGTGACTTCATTTCTGCCCTAGGGAGAAAGTTGGAGGCTCAACCTTGGCTCCCCCCGTCCCAAGTCACTGAGTCCTTTACAGGGACATGGTCAAGTTGAACACAGGGGTAAGGCCCCTCACCTGAAAATCAAGCGCCTGTATGCAAGGCAGCAGGACACAGGCCAGATGAGCTACAAGATAGGGGTGTTTGCTTCATTCATGCTACAAGGGTTTCCTGAGCATCTACCATGGGTCAGACAGCACTAAGTTCCAAGCACTCAGGATAAGTAAAGCAGGCTGACCCCTTGCTCTTTGGGGTTCCCATTCCAGAGCTGGAGGCAGGCACCCACTCTGATCACAGCCTCATTCTTACACTATACTTGGATCTCTGCAGTCTTGCACACTGGGGTCTGTCTGAGGGCTTAGGGCAAGTGCAGGTTACCCCCCAACTCTGAAAAGCAGAGGGTGGTTCAGGGACCAGAGGCCTATTTGCAGATCTCTCCGACTTTCTCATCTTTATCTTAGTATCTCCAATGGGCTGCGTGTGGCCTGAGCTTAAGCGTGGCAGTCTGGGTCACTGTGAGGCTGGGAGACTGGTCTGAGGACTAGCCAGCTGCTGGTAGCCAAGCTCCAGAAGGCTTGAGTAGGGGCTGAGGGAAGCAGGCTGAGCCAGGCAGCCAGAAGAAAGCTGCACTCAGTCTGGGGACAGACCTCCAGACCACAAGATACATGGTTGAGACGGGTGCACAGGGATTGGTTCCAGTGTCTTGTTGTGGGTGCAGCAGGGTCAGGATCTGGCCAGAAGGGCTGAAATTTAGGGAAGGGCCCCAGTGAGGGGAGTCTGTATGTAATACAGCAAGAAAACTGAGACTGGAGCCCAAGGCAAGAGGGCTGAGCTAACCTGATAGTAATTATCCTGATGTTAGTAGTAATAATAGCAGCTCTTGCTGAGTTCATAATCATCTCATACTTTTTGTGTATGAGGTAGGTGCTATCATTATCCACCTTGTACATATTATGAAACTCAGACACAAAGAGTTTATGTAGCTTTCCCAAGGTAGCACAGCTATTAAACAGCACAGCCCTTGGGATTTGAACTCAGTGAGCACACACAAAGTCCTTCAGACCCTGGGTCTTCCAGGTGGGACTGACTTTCAGCAGCCCCTCCCAGTAGCAGTCTAAGACTACCTCCTCAGAGTTGAACCAGGGATTAGGGGAAAGCCTTGACAGAGAAGCCCAGAACTGAAACATGATGCCGAATAAATAATAGACCCTGAATAAATATTTGTTAATGGAATTTGAAGGAGAAAAAAATGCAATTTTCCTTGGGTTCAAGTCAGAGGCTGTTACTGCAGCGTAGGTTCAGAAAGTCCTCATTTCTTTGGGTACTAGGTGATGTTTATCCTCATGGTACAGCAAGGCCACATCTGTTTTGCTCATGAACCTGGTCTCCTTGGCCTGGATAAAGGGGCCCAGCCAGGACTGAGGGGTGTAACCACCTACAGAAATTAACCATCACCATAAAAATCAGATACTGCTATTCCTGAGCACTCTTTCAAGTGTCTCTTTATCGTCAAGAGTTAGGTTTCCCTCTGATACAGATGCCATGGTTTTATATCCTATAAAATATCTCACTGGGGAATATGGAGGCAGTGCTGGGATTTTTCACAGGCAGGAGAATTCAGAATGCTGCATGCCTGATTTCCTCCATTGGGCAGAGAGTTCTGCTACTGGAAAGAGGTCAAATTCTTTATCTGTAAAAATATTGGCACGGTACACATTGCAAGGAAACCAGAGAGTTCTCTGGCATTAATCTGAAGGTAACAGCAGGAACAAGCCTTCAAAACTGGATTTATGTGTGTGCACACATGTCCATATGCACTTTTTGTACACATGCATCTGTTTGCATTCTTCTGCAGGTGCACGTGTGTATGCATGTGTTTCTATGTGGCATGTGTGCATGCTAGTCTCTTGTGTGTGGTGCATGTGTTACCAGAAGAGCCATCCATCTGGGAGAAGGAGTGCTCCCCAGCCTTCTAGTAGCACTAGTCTCACTTCAAAAGCAAATGCTAATGACAGCGTTAGGAATGTTTTTATTGGGTCTTGGTTGATTCAAACAGCACTATCTGGCAGCAGGCCCCATGCTGGTGCTGAGCCACAGGAGGTCTTTCACTCCAGAAATTCATACCTTGAGCAAGCCTGGGAGGTGAGAAGAGGCCAGACTTCCAGCTATCAGTCAGATTTTGATGGGGCCTGGACAAGGAATTTTAACTACATCCAGTATGTGGGCAGTCTCCTCTCACCTCCTCTCCTCTCATCTCAGTAATCAACTGCCACCTCGCCCTCCTGGGGATTAAATCAGATACCAGGAGCATCTTTAGCAATCTGCACTCCACATCCCATCAATTACCCACTTAGTTTTGGGACCTTGGACAAGTTATTTAACTCTTTGAACCTCAGTTTCCTTATCTGTAAACTGGGAACAATACTACCACCAGTGTTAAAACCTTAGATAATGCTCATAATGAACTCAGCACATATGTGTGCTTTAAAATAAGTATAGATATGATTAATTCTATCTTCTAAATCTATGTGGAATTGACTTCTATATTGTCTTGGTCCAGGCAACACCTCCTCCCTGAGCCCCACCCCTCCAGTTCCACCCCTCCAGCCACGTCACCCTAACACCCTAAGGCAGGGGTGATCCAGGAACCAAGGAGGAGATAGGTGCTGATGTCAGTAGTCAGCCATCTATGGAGGCTCAGGGAGCCTCCTGAATGAGGCAGGCCCGCCATGCGAGATCTGTTTCATTGCTCATCTCTCAGATTATAAACCTGTCAATGGTTTATAATTCATTCATTCTCTTCTCTGTACTGATGCCTGGCAAATAGATGTCAATACATTTGCAACTGGTGAATGAATGAATGAATGAATGGGAGGATCTGAACTGAGAATGGCATCAGGGAATATGATTTTTGAGAATTTTATGGCTGAGTGAATTGCCAAGACCTCGGTGCCTTGGCCATCAAAAAGGAACTCTGGTAGTGTGTCCTGCTTCCTCTGCCCTCCCTCCCCAGCAATCTCCAGCCCCACCCACTCCTGTCCTTCCTCTGGCTGAACATCTTGGCCTTGCCCACCCCTGACTTCACCACTCCCCCCCCCCAAGCTCTCAGGTGCTGTCCACTCCCTCCTTTGTCCCTCCTTTCCTGCAAGTTGACAGTGACAGGGCTTGGTTGTGTCCTGGAGGAGTACACAGTTTGCTTTTTTATCTGTCCTCTAAGATTGAGGTACTTTGTGGACTTCAGATGTGGGTTCTGTCCCCAGTGACCCTGTACCTAACAAAGATCCTTGCCTGGCACAGGTCTGCCATCAGGCAGTGTCTGTTGACTGACCACCTCACCAATGGGCCACATGATCCCCTTACCCATGATGGACACAGAAGAGCAAGGTCAGAGTGGAAATACCATCCATTCAAAGTCTAAGTAAGGGATGTCTACAGCATCCTCCTGACTATGGATCTTTCAGGAGAGAGCCTAAATGTTGATGGAGGTGAGATCTAAGCAGAGAACCGAGCAGGCAGACCAGGGCTGGTGGTACTCCATCGAGGCTGGCCCTCACAGAGCCTCAGCCTGTCCCCTGAGGGTGTGAGGAGACCACAACTGTTTTTAGACATGCAACTAATTTGGAGCTCTATGTGCTTGCTCAGCATGGTGGGCTCAGTGTCCACAGCCTCCCACTGCCACCCCAGACCCACCTCAACACCTGTCAAGGCAGGTTCATCCCCACATGCCACCTGCTTGATGAGGACACCAATCAGGAACAGAGTATGCAATTGTACCAAGCAGGTGTCAGGATCATTGATTGGATTTGAACTCCCACCTGGGAGGGCCAGAGGCTAAATAATGGCAGCCCAGCTTGCTGAGGGAGCCAGCCATGCTCACCCATTCCAGATTTCTCACCAGGAAACTGAGCGCAGATTGCTCAATAATTTGCCTTCATCTTTTCTTGGAAGCAAAGAGGCAGGTTGGTATCGGCTGCATTTTGGGTGCTAGAAACCTGTCCCTCTTACCACACTGCACCTCACCCCTCCCCACCCCACTTTCACACACACACACCACCACCACCATCATCACCACCACCTCCACCACAGCCTCCACCTCCTAGGTGGGCTGGGTGATCTTGCTTTGCCTTTAAGCAGAGTTGTGGGTTGTGACTGGCTTAGCTGAAGCCAAGGAGTGCTCACTATCTTGGTTCCCTTTTCTACACAGATATTTACCTGAGTGTCCCCCCTCTCTTCCCGCCCCTACTTCTCTCTCTCTCTCTCTCTCTCTCTCTCTCTCTCTCTCTCTCTCTCTCTAAATGCCAGAGTCAACACACTCTCCCAGGCCCATTAGGATTGGTGGTGACATAGTGCGAAAACATTTCCTGCCCTCAAAGAGCTTACACCCTAATCGATAAATCCTACCCCCCACCCCCCTCACCCCCTCACCCCCTCACCCCACCTCCCCCCTTCCCACTCCCCCCTCCCCACTCTCCCGCCTTCCAAGGTAGATGTTCATTTGCCAGCACTGCTGTTGCTATGGGGATAATGAAATCACTATCCCAAGGCAGGGCTGATTACCATGAGATCAACAAAGGGAGCAGTGGGATAGCCAGTGTGATCACAGAAGGCCCAAGACCCCTTTTCAGGCAGCTCCTCTGTACAGCTAGGGATCTTCGCCCTACAGGATCTAGGACCAGCAGGAGCTGAAGAGTCTCTTGCTTTCCCAACTCCACCTGCAGGCTGGGGACATCAGCTTGAACTTCACATTTAGGGCAGATGTGAAAAAGCTCTCAGAGCTGGATGAGGTGTCTCATGCCTGTAATCCCAGCAGCTCTGGAGGCTGAGACAGGATTGCAAGTTCGAAGCCAGCCTTAGCAATTTAACGAGGCTCTGGGCAACTCAGTGAGATCCAATCTCAAAATAAAATATAAAAAAGGGCTGAGGATGTGGCTCAGTGGTTAAGCACCTCTGGATTCAATCCCTGGTAACAAAAAAATTAAAAAAGGCTCTCAGAAAGGCAAGTGGATTTTGATGGGACCCAAAAGATCCCAGGACCCTACCTGAATTGCCAAGGGAAAACAAGAGTAGATACACTAAAAGGAAACTAACACAAACCTCCCCAAATAAACCAAGAACCCAGAGTTTGTGATACTACTGCACTTCCTCTACCCCCAGGCACTCCTGACCCTGTGATAAATGCTGTTTTCCCTGCCTGGAACCCTCTGCTAACCCCTGGCCCATCCCCACATAGGCTGGGACCTTTGTCACTACCCCAGGCTAAGAGAAGTCCCCCTGCTAGTGATCCCTCACTTCTGAAACTCCCCCCTTGGAACCACTATCAGTTTGTTATCATAAGTTGATCAGTTGTCTGCTTTCCCATTGAATTAAATTTGGTGAGACCAGAGACCAGTCTGGGTCTTACTTCCTCCAGTCTTCTCAGCCTGGCACAATGCCCAGCACTTGAAGATACATAAATGGGAAAGAACCCAAATCAGTAGGAATTCTAGTGAATATATAGAATAAGAAACGCTTTCTCTACTTAAGAAAATCTTGAATTTTTCTATTAAAACACTCATTGAACTCAAGATAAACTGAAAAATGTCATATGGATTTCATATGGAAAAGCATTTTAATTTAAAGAATCAAAAAATAAATAAATAAAGAGTATTTCATAAAAATTCAAGAAGGAAAAAATCTACCATAAACAGGGTCCACATGAATAACAGCCATAAAATATTCAAAAGAAAAATAGAAAATCTCTCCATGGTTCTGAGCATCAGAAAACCATGGAAGTGAGCTACAGAATTTGCACAGAAGAGGTTAGGTTATACTCAAGAATTTCTTGCCTGGTGCACTGGCACATGCCTGTAATCCCAGCCGCTTGGGAGGCTGAGACAGGAGGATCTCAAGTTCAAAGCCAGCCTCAGCAATGGTGAGGTGCTAAGCCACTTAGGGAGACCCTGTTTGTAAATAAAATACAAAATAGGGCTGGAGATATGGCTCAATGGTCAAGTGCCTCTGAGTTCAATCCCCAGTACCCACCCACCCCCCCCCAAAAGAATTTCTTTTTCAGCTGTGTTGTCATTCTTGGGTCAAGGATAAAAAAATAAATAAAAAAAAACATTTCCTGACAATATGCATAACTTGAGAAAGCTATCCTGGCATATATAGCAATGGAAGAAGAAAGGAAGAAAAATCAGGATCTAAAGAGGCGAAGTTGTCTGAGCACCAAAATCAATGAAATATACTGAGACACTGAAGATAATTTAAAATTATAATCACAAAACTGAATACAAAATCCAAAAATAATTTTTCAGAAAAAGCAAAGTGCCCCAAATTATATATCGGTTGTGATATGTGCACTTTGATATGCATCACACTCCACTAAAAATAAAATGAACTATATGATAACTTGACACATGTAATCTCAGATTAAATTAACAAGGACTGGAAAATTAAGGGAAGAGTAGGAAAAGTAAAGGTAGAATTCCAGAATCACCTAGTATGAAGCAAACATTAGAATGTGTAGTTGTCCCTGAGTATCCACAGGGAACTGACTTCAGGGTCTCCCGAGGATACTAAAATCCTCTGAAATTCAAGTGCCTTATATAAAATGATGTATTATTTGCATATAACCTATGCACATCTTCCATACACTTTAAATTATCTCTAGACTATTTATAATCTCTAATACAATTCCTACACGTCACTTCATTCACATGGGTTCAGCATAGTACATGGCATGGCAAATTTTAGCTTTTTGGAACTTTCTAAATTTTTTTTCAAATGTTTTTAATTTTTAGTTGGTTGAATTCATGGATGAAGAAATTATGGGTAGAAAGGACCAACTGTATTTTGTTCTTGACCTTGAGAATTAAAGAAGTGTAGATTTGTTTGAATTTAATAATGGTAAGAAAATTAAGCACTGCAGAAAAATATATAATGAAAACTAGGTTTTCTTTCCCTTTCTTTGCCTCTAATTTTTTGCCCCCAAGAAAGTAACAGAATATTGTCTATCCTTGAGGAAGGAGGCAGGAAGTTTATCCACAAATTCACATAAATGAGGTCACACTATCAGTCTTCCTTCATGAATTTCAGACTGTTTATCCTGTTAAAAAGTTCTCTCTGATCTAACGTAAATAAATTAAGGTTTTATTGTAGCCATTTTATTAATTTTATTTTTACACTTACATCATTGATAAATTTGGACTGTATTTTGATATAATGTGTAAGAAAATCTTCCAACTGTATGATTTTCCCTGTAGTTAGCCAGTTGTCCAAAAAACCTTTGCTAAATAATCTATCTTTTAAGTATTGATCAAAATGCTGTCTTTTTGACATTCTGATTTCTCATCTGTATTTGGATACATTTCTGACTTTTGTATACCTCTGCATTGTCTTATCACTTTCTTCTCCACTGCTAAATCGATTTTATTTATCTATTTTAATATCCCCCCCACCCCCACCCCCAGTGTTTGCAGTACTGGGGATTGAACCCAGAGGCACTTTGCCACTGAGCTACATCCCCAGCCTTTTCTTTTTTTATTTTGAGACAGGTTCTCATTAAGTTCCTGGGTCTTGTCTCAAACGACTGAGATCCTCCAGTCTCGGTCCCCCAAGTTGCTAGGATTATAGGCATGCTCTGCCATGCCTGGCACCAAACTGGGTTTTTACATTTTACTTTTATTTTTGAAATAACTATATATTTACAGTTTCAAAAGGAGTACAGAGAAGCCCCATGTATTACCCAGTGCCTAACAATGGATTTATATTATGTAACTATAATACAATATCCAAACCAGGATATGTGTGTTGGTACAGTGCATACATTTCTGTGCCATTTTATCACATGTATAGGTTGAAGTAAGCACCACAACTATCAATGCACAAAACTTTTCTTATGTCATCACAGTGTTCTCAACCACTCCTGACCTCTCACCATTCCTAACCTCTGACAACCACTAATCCATTTTCCAGGTCTATCAATGTGTCATTTTCAGAATGTTCCATGACTGGAATCATGCAGTGTGTGGCATTTTGAGCTTGGCCTTACTCTTTCAGCATGATACCCTTGAGAGCCATCCAAGTTTTTGCATGCATCAATAGTTCATCCATTTTTATTGCTGAGTAGTATTTTGTGATATGGATGTAGTACAGTTGGTTTAGTCATTTACCTATTGTTGAACATTTAGCTGTTTCCATTTGGGGGCTATTACAAATAAAATTTCTCTACAGGATTTTATGTGGATATAAAATTTCATTTCTCTGAGATAAATGCCCAGGAGTGCAATTGTTGGTCATATGGTAAAGTGTATATTTAGTTGCTCCTTTAGAAATAAGTAAACTGTTTTCCAGAGTGACTATACCAGATCAAATGAAGTACAGAAATCTCAACTCCCCTTAAATGTCTCTGTACCCCAGAATTTATAATATAATTTTTCTACATACATTGAAAAACATGTTAGAGTTTTTGCTTCAATCCCCAAACATAATTCTTAAAACTCAGGAGAAGGAAGACCTATTAAATTCAATCATATTTTTGCTTACTGTGTTCTTTCTTCCTCTCTGACATTCCAATATTGCTGCTTTTATTATTTCCTTTTAGTTTAGAGAATTCATCTGCCGCAAACAAATTGTTTTTTCCTTCCATTACATAGAATTGTAGATTTCTTTGAACTTAAAAAAAAAAAAGTTTACCACTTCCTTTGGCCTCTTTAGTGTCTGATAAGAAATCCCCTATATTTTAATTGTTTTTCTCCAATAGGTAGGGGGTCATTTTTCTCTAGAAAAAGTTTCTTTTTTTTTTTTTTGCCTCTGTTTTCAGAAGATTTACTGTATTTCTTGTTGTGAATGTCATGTATTTAGTTTTGTTTTTTTGTTTTTTCCTGTTTAGGGTTCACTTAGCATCTTAAATCAGTAGATTTCTACCTTTTGGCACATTTGGAAATTTTCTGGCCATTATTTCTTTGAATCTTTTCTTAGTCTCATTCTATTTCTCCTCTCCTTCTGGGATTCTTGATGACACAAGGTTAGTTTTTTTGTTTATTCATTTTTTCCTAGTTTATTTTCTCTCTGTTGTTCACATTGGATGATTTATGTTGATTTTACCTTCTGGCTCATTGATTCTTTCCTCTGACCTCTCCTTTCTCCTGTTCAGCCCATTCATTGACATTTTTATTTCAGTTCTTAGGTTTTTTAGTTCCAGGATTTCTATTTTGTTCTTCTTTGTATCTCCTATTTTTTATCGAGATTTGCCATATTTTTAGTTGTTTCAAGTGTGTTAATTTCTCACTGAAGCGTTTGTGTGCATGATGCTGGGATGGAGCCCATGGCCTCCTGCCTATTAGGCAGTGCTCTATCACTGAGCTACATCCCCAGCCCACTCCTTGAAGCACTTTTATGGTAACTGTTTTTAAATCTTTGTCAGATAATCCTAACATCTGTCGTATCAGTTTCCATGTCTATCAATTGTCTTGATCTCGAGTTGAAGCTTTCCTGGTTTGTGATATGATGAGTGGTCTTTTTTATGGAATCTTGCACATTTTGTGTATTGTCCTATGATAATCCAGATGTTATTTGAATCTTGGGCTTCAGCTGGCCTCCAGACACATACCATGCTGATGGATATGGAGGGGCTCTACCTCATGACTTCCAGGTCAGGGTAGGAATCTAGGTTTTCAACTCTGCCTCCACTGACCCCAAGTGGAGAGGGGCTCCTTGTTACTACTGGAAAGGAGTAGGAATTCCAGCTCCCTACTGGGCCTTCTTTTCCACCAACGTGGCAGGGAAGGACAAGAGTGCCTTATTACTGCTCTCCATGTGACTTCTACTGACATCGTGGGATGCTTTTGAGTTGCTGGTTCCTCTAGCATCCTGTTCTAGACATAAGAGAGAAAGGGGAAAAAAGCAAACTCACCTCTTTGTTTTTTCTTAAGCCCCCAGGTCCCTAGCTGGTGGAGGTCTTCTCTCCACCTTCCAGAGTCTTTTTCATGTGTATATAGAGAGTAGGCCCTCCATACCTGCAGGTTCTGCACCCACAGATCCAATCAACTGTGGATTGAAAGTATTCAGAAAAAAATTTGAATTTGTACAGAACATGTATGAACTATTTTTCATTAATCCCTACATAATACATACAATAATAATTTCCATAGTATTTATACTGTATTGGGTATTATAAGTAATCTAGAAATGATTACTTATAATCATTTAAGTAATGATTATAAGCTGGGGTGTATGCTTAGCCTGTATAAAATCCTGGGGTTAATCCCTAGCAATAAAAGAATGTCTTTTTTAAATAGATGAAGTATACAGGATGATATGCATAGGTTATATGCAAATATTATACCACATAGATTTTGGAACCAGAGCAGAGCCTGGAATCTCGAATACCAAGGGACAGCCAAAGTGCCCAGGAGTTTTAGCCAAACTTAACAAGAGAAGTAGGTGAAAGTATGTCTACTTAATCTTTCCACCAGCTTTAATTATTGTAACCCTGTAACATGCTTTAAATTTCTAGGTGGGCTAGTCTTAAGTCTTTACCCATTATACTTCTCTTTTAGAATTATCAAAGTTACAAGTATTCTCTAGGTGAACCTCAACATTTTTTAGTGTTTAGAATAATGAATGTAGGTGTGGCCATGAGTAGCTCTTAAATTTATGGATTAAAAACAAAGCAGCCAGACATGTTGGCACATGCCTGTAATCCCAGCAGCTTGGGAGGCTGAGGCAGGAGGATTGCAAGTTCAAAGCCAGCCTCAGCAACTTATGAGGCCTTAAGTAACTCAGTGAGATCTCTAAATAAAATATAAAAAGGGCTGTGGATGTGGCTCAGTGGTTAAGCACCGCTGGGTTCAATCCTAATATCAAAAAACAATACAAATGTCTGCTAGTGTGTTTGCCTTCTAAGTATCCCTCAGTAGAGTTAGAAGTATTTTAAGTTTTCTTTGTATAAATCTTTTGATTCCTTGCTCAGTTTACTCCTGGATTTTTTCATTCTTTTCTTGTAGCTATTTTAAGGGACACTTTTTCTTTGTACCTTCTAAGTGGCATTTATTTTTGTGTTAGAAGGCCTTGTTTTCATCTACTCTCTTTACCAGCTTCTCTCAGCACCATTAATGATTTTTAGTTTGTTCTCATGGATTTAAAGTATCAAATAACACCATATGGAAATAATTATATTTTTTGTCCTTTTTCCATCCTTTCTCTTGGCCTTAGAGCCCTGTTCACTAATAGTAGAGACAGTGCTTTCTTATCTCACTCCTGACTTTAATGGGGTGCTTTTAGTGTATTCAAAGTAGATGTGGCTGCACCTGGTGACACATGCCTGCAATCTCAGTGACTTGGGAGGCTGAGGCAGGAGAGCTGTGAGTTCAAAGCCAGCCTCAGCAAAAACAAGGTGCTAAGCAACTCAGTGAGACTCTGTCTCTAAATAAAATATTTTTTTTAAGTGCTGGGGATGTGGCTCAGTGATTAAGCACCCCTGAGCTCAATCCCTGACACCCACCCTCCCAAAAAAAGTAGATATGATTACTTTTAAGATTTTGGTTTGTAATACTTTAAAAAAATAATAACAATGCAGGGGAATGTGGGCATGGTGATGAACACCTGTAATTCCAGCTACTTGGGAGACTGAGAAAAGAGAATTTCTTAAGCTTAGAAGAATGAGACCAGCCTAGGAAACACAGCAAGACCTCACCTCAATAAAACTAAAGAATAATGAAGAGTAAAAGACTCACCTATATCTGCTGTCCCTTTTATCACAGAGTAATAAATGAAACATTTATAGCAAAAGCCTTGGATAATTTTGGTTGACAATTACTATAATATTTCAAAATAGTAGGATTTTGAAAGCTTTGAACAGAAAGAGTCTGAAGTGATAGATAAGCCAGTTACCCTGATCTGATCATTACACATTGTATAAATATATTTAAATGTCACACTGTACCCCATAAATATGTACAATTATGTGTCAATTAAGAATATATGTATTTTAAATGACAAAGGTGTTTAAACACTAAACCTTCCCATCCGCAGATTTACAAAATATCTCCTAAATAGCTCTTGGAACAAAAAGAAAATTCAAAAATGAATCGGAGTATATTTAGAGAATGTGTGCATCAGCTTTGCATTGCTGTGACCAAAATACCAGACAAGAACAACTTAGAGGAGGAAACGTTGATTTTGGCTCTTGGTTTCAGAGATTTCAGTCGATGGTCAGCTGATGCCAAGGCAGAAACATCATGGCAGAGGGGCGTGGTGGAGGGAAGCTGTGCAGCTCCTGGCAGCTGGGAAACAGGGGGCAAGGGGAGGGGACCCCAAGCTGTGCCCCCTACTTCCTCCAGCCACATCCCACCTGCTCGCAGTTTTCACCACCTCTCCACAACTCCATTCAAACTATTGATTCATCAAATGGATTAATCCACTGACAAAGTCAGAGCCTTGTGATCCAATCATTGTCTAAAAGCCTCACCTGTGCCTTTGACACAGGAGTCTTTTGGGGGACAAACCATAAAGAGAACAATCTACACAAGAGCAGAGCTGTCTTCATCCAAAGTCTTGGAACACAGAACAACTTACACCATAGTAAGCAAACGGGAGAATTTATTGACTCACAGATCCAAGTATCAGAAATACCAGGGTGGAGGTGGCCACCGAGCAGGGCACAGCTGATTCATCATCCATTCCCAGAGCAAACCCAGAACCAGACACCCAGCAGGCAGAGAAGCAACTGACCCATCACGTGTCAGTGACATTACAGAGCTACCGAAGCCTCAGACACTGCTAGTGGGAATAGCAGCTCATCCAGCCCTCAGGCTGCCAGAGCTTGTGGTAGGGCTCTTAGGGATGCTCAGAGGGTCACCTGGCCAGGCTTGGGCAGAGGCCACCTCGACATAGGCACCTGGAGTGGGGATCCCGTTGATTACTTATTATCAGTAATAGAAAAAGAACCAGGGTTATGATGATTTTTTTTTCTTTTATAAGTTAATGCAAAATCGAGTTTAGCAGCATAGTAACTTTATTCCCATATTGAGGTCCTGGAGTGTTTTCATGAAAGGGACAGAGTCATAGCTGGTGTCCCACCGAGGATGCTGGAAAGTAAGGGTCCATGTCTCAGTGCAACCCTCTGTGTCTCCTCCTCATCTGTGATGTCATGTGAATATCTGATCCCTCCCTAAGGGGACAGACAAAATGAGGGTTCTGGTTATTAGCCATCTTTGTGCCCCTTGCAGGACCACTGGTCTCTGGCTAGCAGCATGGATTTATTGTGTGCCTGCTGTATGCAGTGGGGATCAGAGTCCCAGGAACCAATGGAGGGACTTGGGGTGTTCATCTCATGCTCCTCCCTCACCC
Source organism: Spermophilus citellus (assembly GCF_964194105.1). Taxonomy (NCBI): domain Eukaryota; kingdom Metazoa; phylum Chordata; class Mammalia; order Rodentia; family Sciuridae; genus Spermophilus; species Spermophilus citellus. The sequence continues at coordinate 146,499,737 of NC_138182.1, read as the reverse complement.
CATTCATCCTCCATAAGGAATTACCTGTACTTCCCCTAATGTTTCATGTTATTTCACACCTTGGGGCCATTCAATATGTTGCTCCTCGCCTGGAATGCCCCTTTCCTCCTAGCAAACTTCTCCACCAATGACACAATTCAAGTATCTTTTCTTCCATGAAGCACATCCAGCCCAGGAGAGTCCATTCCACCCTCCTGGTGTCACCACAAACCTCTACCTGCTGGCCACCCTGTGTCCACATCAGTGTCCCTTGCTGGAGTGTGGACCTTCATTGTTAAATGAATGAATGAACAATGGTGGCGATTATCATGGCCAAGTGCATTGCTGAGTTTCCACCACCCAGCATAGCATCCTCTCCTTATGCCAGTATGGGGTTACACATCTGCCTGCCACACAGCAGATTCTCCAGGGGTGGCTGCAGCCTCTCTGGTTCAGATAGTTCACTCCATGAACAGAGGCAGGCTGAGCAGAGAGCCACAGGGAGATGTGGGGTGCAGGACACCCCAAGCTGATCCTCCTTTGCCTTTCTGTTCCCAGAAACTCCACCAAAGGCAAGAATAAACCCTTTGAACTTCCATTTAGGAAAAAAAGAAAAAAAGAACCTTTTTTCTTTTGAGGCTCTCACTGTGAGAAGTAGGCAGAGCCTGTGGTTTCCCGGTCTTGCTGGTGGCCCCCCACGTCTGCCCCTTCCTGGGTTGCCCCAAAAGGCTTGCAGGCGCCTTCAGATCAGTGGTTTTTTTTCACAGAAGCATTTGTGTTTTCCTTCCCTTGACTTCACGTTGTCTTTCTTGGAAAGTGTTGCAGATGTTGGGCACAGTCAGAGCAGAGGGACGCAGCTTCAAACGATGACTGCGCATCTGTGAGGCTTCCCAGCCAGGAAGTTGCAGGACCCCTTGGGGCTGTATGTTTTCAGACACCTGAGGGTCTTGGCCTTTGATTTTGGTGAACAGACCTAATGTTCAGGTCTTTTGCCTGGAAGTAGCCGTTCTACACTATGACTTCCTGGTGTCTGGTGGAGCTCTGGGACTCAGCAGGCCAGTGGACCCAGGCCCCAGGGCCTCCACTTCTCATTGTCTAAGTAAGCATCACCTATAAAATGGAAATAACAATGCTACCTTCAAGTGGGTGTTGCAACAATTGGCTAATGCATTTGAAACTCTCCAAGGGGGAAAGGGACTTAGCTTTTATAGTCATCCTTCAACATCCTTAAGAGATTGGTTCCAGGCGCCACCACAGACACCAAATATGCAGATGCTCGTGTTCCTTGTACGAAATTCTGTAGTATTTGCATGTAACCTGCACACCCTCCTGTGTAATTTCAATCTTCTCTATAGTACTTATAATATCTGGTGCAATACAATTGTTATATAAGTAATTATTACACTACACTGTTTAGGGAGAAGAAGAAGGGAAAATCTGTACATGTTCAGTACAAATGCAAGAGTTTTTTCAAATATTTTTCAATCTGAGGTTGGTGGAGGCCAAGGATACAGAGGGCTGACTGCATTTGCACCCATTCAGATGCAAGGGAGGTACAAGGCACGGTGGATCAGAATATCCGGGTTCAAGTCTGGCTCAGCCGTTACCAGCTGCACAACCTTGAGCAGGTTATTTCTCCTGTGTGTGTAAGTCTTCTCCCATGAAGTTGTGGATGATGTAAGGATTCAGTGGGATAAAACATAAAGAGCTGTAAGTTCCATGTCTGATATGCAGTAACAGTTTGAGAAGTATCTCACTTGTAAACAATTTCAGTAAATGATAGTTGTGTTAGTCACCTTTCCATCACTGTGAGAAAAATATCTGAGAAATCAACAACTTATAAGGAGGAAACATTTATTTTGATTCAGAATTTTCAGAAGTTTCCTTCCATGCTCACATGGCCTCATTGCTTTGGGACCTGTAATGAGGTAGAGCATCCTGGCAGGGAGCATGTGGCAGAGAAGCAGCTTGCTTCACTGTGATCAGAAAGCAGAGAGAGAAAGGAAGGGGCTGTGTCTCAAGATCCCCTCCAAGGACATGCCCCCAACAACTTGTCCCCGCCTCTTAAAGGTTCAACCACCTCCCAACAGTGCCACAGGCAGGTGACCAAGCCTTTAACACAAGGGCCTTTGAGGGACACTGAAGATTCATTCATTCACTCACTTCTTACTACTATCATTATCCTATTATTTAGATCTGGCAACTAACGGATACTTTGTAAGTTTAATAAAAACAGAGGCAGCTGACTGATACCACAGGTTGAGGAGATCATAGAGCAACTAGAACTCTTGTGCACTGCTGGTGGGAATGTGAAATGGCCCAGCCACTTTGGGAAACAGTTTGGTGGTATCTTCTAAAGTTGAACATCCACTTCTCATATGACTCCACACTCCCGCATTTAAGTATTTACCAAAGAGAACCTAAAGCTTATATTCACACAAAAACCTATATGCAGACTCAAAAAGTAAATCACACTACACACTTAGGCTTCCATTAGACAACATTCATAAAAGGCAAAATTATGGGAGAGGTAGTTAAAAGCAGGCACCCCAACAGATACTTGTACGTCGATGTTCAGAGAAGCATTATTCACAATAACTAAAGATAGAAAACCATCCACATGTCCATCAACTGCTGAATGGGAAAGCAAAATGCAGCATATGCATATATATGCATATATATTATGCAGCCTTTAAAAGGAAGGGAATTCTGGCACACGCTACAGCATGGATGAACCTTGAAAGTATTATGCTAAGTGAAACAAACCAGACACAAAAGAACAGATGTTGGGTAATTCATATGTGCAGTATCTAGAAGAGGTCAATTCATGGAGACAGAAAGGAGAACAGAGGTCGTCGGGGTCTTGGGGGAGGGGCATTATAGGTTAATGGGTACAGGGTTTCTGTTGGATGATGTAAACGTTCTGGAAACGAATAGCAGTGCTGGTGGCACAACATTGTGAATGTCTTTAATGTCATTGAATTGTATCCTTAAAAAGAGTTAAATGGTAAATTTTATGTTGTGTGTATGTTATCACAATTTGTTTTAAACTATAAAAACAGAGAACAGATTGTCAGGGACTTAGGATAAAGTAGAGTGAGGGAATTTGGGCAGAGGAGGGGTGATGGAACTCTTCTGTATTTGATTGTCATAACGATCACATGACTGTTCTTTTATCCAAATGCAAAGAACCGTATACCAAAAAGAATGAATTTTACTCCGTGCAAATTTAAAAATGATTTTGTAAAAAGATAGAGATGCTCCAGCTGGGCTCTGACTGTATTAGCTGGTTCATTCATTTAGCCAACAAATATTTATTAATTCCACCTGTGTGCCAGGCACAGCGCCAGGAACCGAGTCCCCAGAACCCTAGGGATAGACATGGTGTGGATCCCGAGACAGATGAGCTGGAGGAAATGAGAACCGTGTGGCCATAGTTATAATTGAGATAAAAATCATGTCAGTAAGTTTTCCCTTGGAGACTATCTCTGAAATCTGGTGGCTCTGGATGCTTTAATATCTTGTCAAGTGATTTTTTAGTTAAATATTAAATATGTTTGCACAGCAGTCCCTCACCCCTGCCTCCTTGGGTCTGTGTCCCTTTGATGCTCTGTTTTTTGGTGTTTTTTTTTAACATCCTTAGTTTTGGTTTTGGTTTTGTTTTGCCTGTTTGCTTTGTTGCCCTGCCCCTATGCCTTGGGGGGGGGGAATGTTTTAAAACAAAGAAAGCAGCTCACATTTGGGGGGGCTTTTAGTGAATTTCCTTTGCCTCCCCCAGAGCAGGGGCTGGGGGAGACCCCCATGGAGGGTCTCATGCCCCCAGGCCCCAGTATTCAACCTGCTGTCAGCTGTTTCCTCCCATATTCCCAGTGAATAAGCAAAAGAAATGGTTCCATCACAACAACAACAACAACAAAAAAGATTGGCTTTAAATAAAAAAATAAAATAGGGAAAACATTGACCCATATACTTGAAATTCTTGGGCTGGGTTAGCTTCAGACATGGCTGATCACGTGGCTAATTAGCTTTATCAGGATCCTCTGTCTCTTTCTCTCCCTCTCCCTTCTGAAGTCCTGGCTACCCCTTGGACACCTGAACCTTCCTCCTCTGTGCCCACCACTCACAGCTGCAGCTCCTCCAGATGTGAGAGATAAGGCAACAGACACCAGAGCCTAGCAACACTGACCTTCTGCCTAGAAACACCACGCTCTATGTCAGTCATTTTACTCTCGTTATTTTTCTTGTGAAAAGCAATATGACAAGGTTTTATTTAGATGCCATCATCCCTGTGCATGACACAAGTCAAGGCCACTTTCTGTCCCAGCTGCAGTACTGAAATCCCCAAGCCAAGGAGCCCCCTATTTCTTGGCAGGGACACTCCATCAGATCATGAATGAGCAGGCATCCCAGTGAGTGACACAAATACAGTTGCTCTTCATTGTCTGTGTAATAGACTGGCAGAGAGTCCACTCCTACTAGGTTGTCTGGATGTCAGGGATCCAAAGACAGAAGCATTAACACCTGTCCTTAGGAGTGCGTGATCTAAAGAGAGAGATTTGCAAAGGACATGTTTAGGTGATCCCTTTTAAATAAGAACAATAGCCAGGCGTGGTAGCACACACCTATAATCCCAGCAGCTCAGGAGTCACAAGTTCCAAGCTAGCCTCAGCAACTTAGGCGGGCCCTTAGCAACTCAACAAGATCCTAATTTATATTTTAGTATAAATAAATATAAATTATATAAATACTTTTTATACTAAATAAAGTATTAAAAAAGGCTCAGTGATTATGCTCCCCTGGGTTCAATCCCTGATACTTAAATAAATAAATAAATAAATGGGAACAATAGGGCCCTGAGAGCATTTTTTAATTTCATAGGAAATAGTGAACAAAAGTTTCATAGGAACTAAATCTTGATATATAAAACACAAAATTATAAAAATTAAGTTCATTCATATTTAACGATGTTTATGTTATAATTGCAACCTGGGAAAATTTTTAGAATGAAACAAAGTATTTTTGTTAATATTTTGGTGGTATCTTACCAACAGCCTACATGAAACCACAATATGGTAGTTCACATTTGAATGTCACAACATGTTAACAAAAGAGAGTCATTGCAAAAATATCCATGAGTTTCATCAATCTTCTTATCAGGCTTTTTGATCTTTCTCACCTTCTCTTTTGAAGCTGGCATTGTGTCCTTATTCCTGGCTGGACTCTTCTTTAGTTGTTAACTAAGCTCACTCTGCCAGATCTAGAACCTTCTGTTGCTGCCTTGTCTGATCCAAGCAGTTCTCCAACCTCGCTTTCCCTGATTCCACGAAGTTCTGCATCTTTTTACAAGATCTGCATTTTCACCTCCGTGTTCATCAGCTCTGCATGGCTGTAATGCAATACCCAAGATAATTGACTTACAAAGAGAAAAGGTTTATTTTGGCTTATGGTTCTGGCAGTTCCAAACCATGATCAGTGGGTCCTGTGACCCTAGGGTGGCCCATCACGGTAAGGAGTGAGCTGTAGAACAAAGTGGCTCACCTCCTAATCAGAAAGCAAAGCAGAAGAAACAGGAAGAAGAAGAGACTAGAGTCCCACAGTCCCCTCCATGATAATGCCTCCAGGGACCTAAGGTCCTCCTCACTTCTTGAGGGTTCTACCACCTCCCAGTAGCACCACCCTGAAGACAAAGTCTTTAACACTTGGACTTTTGGGAGACACTTATACTACCCACATCAATTTGCCTCCTATTGTTTACATTTGTCATTTATAATGATCATCCCAACATTGCCCAACAAGGACAGTGGCCTGATGAGCGTGGACAGACCATAGCGTCAGAGGTGGATGTATCTGATTTTACCAAGGGCCGTTTAGCTGTCACTGTTTCTGTGTTGTGATAACTTTGGCTTCTCACAGGTACTGAATTGTCACTGCACTTAAGATTATGTTTTTGCTCCTGCTACATAAGTCTGATTTATTGCAGCCTTAAATCCTTAAATCCCTGTGCAACTTCAAACCTTCAAGACCCCTTCAGTGACAGCCCCTGGGCTGAAGTCCAAGCTCCAAACACAGCCCTATCTCTTACTTGTGTTTACCTACTTGGACCGTGCTGGCTCTGGCCAGTGGCTTTGTCCAGTCCTTGCCCTCCTCCTGAAATGCCCTTCTTCATGAACTTCCTGATAACCATCTCCTCCTTCCAGACCCCACCCAGGGGTCTCAGATCAATTGAACAATTTTTCCCTGCAGGTCAAATTCTTCAACTGTGGGATCTGTCCTCGTAGAGCTATACTAAAATTTATTAAAAATCTGTTGTGATCAACCCCTGCAGTTCAAATTTGAATTTTTTTTTCTTTAGTGGTTCTATTTTTAAGAATGTTTGCAGTTCACCTCTCCCTGTGGACAGATGTTTATTTCAAGAAACCCTGCAGCCTAGGATTGTTGACACTTCAGAATTTACTGCCTATTTTGCAACACGTAGCTCTGCCTCGTCCCACCATTCGTGGGCTGTATCTAATAACAGTCAGCCTCTCTGTGGTTCCCAACCTGATCAGCCTAACCATAGTGATGCCAGTGTGCATATGGCGTCCATCAAGACACATTGGAACAAATGTGAGCAAAGCACAAGCCTACAAGGAGTTCAGCACATCATGTTGGCTCATATTTAATCAAATTTATGTGATACTATCAATTTGGAAAGAATGTTTTCAATTGCCTTTGACTGCGTATACCAATCAGTACAATTTTCTGTTAACGAATAAGATGTTTCCTTTCCCTACATATATTAGAACAGTTTCCCTAGCAACTAATGTGATGCTCCAAATTTCTATTTTAGTGTGTTTTAGAATAGATAGGCAGAGACACAAACTATTTAATTGTTCCAGGGTCTCTTCCTCTGTGAAATCCTCCCTACCCACCTGGTGGGGCCAGGTCCTCCGTCCTAAGACCCCCTGGAGACTTGATCTCAGCCACTTCATGCTTGTATCTGACCCACTACAGCACACTTGACCACATCTGCCTCGGTCCACAGTTCCTGATTTTATCTGCAGGACCAAATAAAAAGCATTTATTCAATTAAACTGAAGACAGAAGGTTGGGAGTGTATTTTAGTGTAGAATGCTTGCCTAGAATGTTTGAAGTTCTGGGTTTGATCTCTAGCAAAGAGGAAGGGATGGGGGGGGGGAGAAAGAGAAAAAGGGAAAGAAAGACCCAAGAAGAAAAAATACATTTTCAGTCCAGGGAACGTTTTAGTCTCAAGAGCTATAACTGAGCCTAAAACTTCCCCCTGTAAGCTCCCAGCAGCCAGAGTAATGATCATCAGTGGCAGGTTCCTGGACACCAGGAGATGCTCCAAGTCCAGGTTCCTGAACTTCACTCCTGGGGAGTCTCCTTCAGCAGGTCTGGGATGGGACTCAGGAATCAGCACTTCCTAACCTGCCTCTGGTCATGGTTGCTGCCTGACCTGGTGTGGCCCCAGAGCCTGAGGACTCCGTGTACACCAACATGATCATGCGACTTCATTCAATGTTCATTTCCAGTGGCTACTATAACAATTTACCACACACTTGGTGACTTGAAACAACAGAGTCATTTCCTTATTGTTCTGGAGGTCAGAAGTCCAAAATGGGTCTTACAAGGGAAGGAGTGGGGGACTAGTGTCAAAGTGGCTTCAGGGCTGGTTCCTTCTGGCCTTTCCCAACTGGTAGAGGCTGCTGCATTCCTTGGCTTGCAGCCAGGTGACTTCAGACTCCCCGTAGTCTTCACCTCACCTCCTCTGACCTACTGTCCTTGTTCAAAAGGACCCACTACACTACCTAAAAAGGACCCATTACACTGGGCCCACCTGGATGAGCAGGGTCATCTCCCCGTCTCAAGGTCCTTAGTTTAATCACATCAGCAAAATTCCTTTTGCGATATGTGTTAGTTTCCTGTGGCTACAACAGTATGGCCAGGCGCAACTTACTGCCAGGATTTCGTTCCAGAAATGTGTCATTAGATGATGTCATCATCTCAAGAACATCATAGGGTGTATTGACAAACTGGGAAGGCTATGATGTCAACAGAGCGATATCTTTTTCTTTTAGCAGTTCTGGAAATTGAACCCAGGGGCACTCCACCACTGAGTCACATCCCCAACCCTTTTTATTTTTTATTTTGAGTCTCACTAAGTTGCCCATACTGGCCTCAAACTTGAATCCTCCTGCCTCAGCCTCCCCAGTAGGTGATATAATCTTATGGGACAACCATCATATATGTGGTCTGTCATTGACTAAAATTTATTATGTGGCAACCAGCCAATACCACAAACTGGGGTGGCTTAAACAACAGAAATCTCTCAGTTCTGTAAATCAAAAGTCCACAGTGTGTTGGCCTGGGCACACAGGCTCCCTCCAAAGCCTCCAGAGGAGACTCCTTCCTCACCTTGTTCAGCAGTCCTTGATGTGCCTTGGTTTGCAGGTGCATTACTTCAGGTTCTGCCCTCTTCCCTCTGTGTGCGTCTTGCGTCCTCTCCTGTTTTAAAATAAGGGCACCAGTCCTCTTGCATTTAGTGCCCACCCTGATGCACTATGATCTCATCTTAACTAATTATACCGACAAAGGCCCTATTTCCAAGTTAAGTCACATTCTGAGTTTCCAGATGGATGGGAATTTTGGATGATGCCATGGAACTCAGGATGCCATAGAAGGTAACATCGTCACCGGTTCCAGGCTTCAGGACATGGAAACCTTTGGGGATCATTATTCTGCCTACCATATTGATCATCCTACAATTAGATTGGGCAAATAGTTAAACCCCCTTCATAGTCAAGGAAACAAAGATAGTGGGAGGGGGGGACACCCACTTGTCCCGTGCCATCAGAGCCCCAGCATAGCTGCAGCCCCGACCTGCTTCATCAGCAAGGCCGATGCCCTACAACCACACTAACAGGCAAAAGGGGTGAGTGCCCTGTGTGCCTAGGCAGAGAGGGGAGGAAGGGAGTGAGATTTATTTAGCCCTCCTTTATTCCATTTAGTGTGTCATCCCTATTTAATTCCTACAAACAGTTCTGAAGGGTCCATACGTTAGTCCCATTTTACAGATGAGAAAACTGAGCCACAGAGACATTCCTGGTTCATGGCTTAGGAATGGCCAAGCTGGGGCTTAAACTTGAGTCTGCCACACTCCAGGCCTGTGGGTGGCCCTGCCAGCCTGGCTATGATTTGCAGAGGCTCTGCTCACCCCTTCTGGGGACAACATGCACGACCTAGTGCAAAACAGGGCAGCCCAGCAGCCTGTGAGCTCCAGGGCAGGCTGCATCCCAGAAGGCCTCTGCCTGTGCGACAGGTGGCCCCTTGGTGCCGAATCTTTGACGTTGGCTCAGTGAACACCAGGGAAGCCCCAGATGCTCAGCTGTCGTGCTCCTTTGAAGTTCATGCCAAATAGTCTTGGGCCAGAGCCCAGAGTGCTGGCCAGTGACAGGAACATGTCATAGAACATGGACATTTAGAGAGTCACTTAACATGACTTCAGCTAACTAATTCAGCCTTGTCATTCTGACCCTGCTCTGACCCGCTTATAACCTTGGGAGTCACTTTGTGTCTCTGGGTCTCAGTTTCCCTTTTTGTAGCTGGAGGGGTTAATAAGACAGCAATCCCTCTCCATGTCAGGATGGCCACAGGAAGCAGGCATCTGGACTTGGGGAAAGAAACACTAGTTCATTTGCTGTTTGTCCAGTGATAGGAACCCTCAAGCCACATGGTCCTTTGAGTAGCCCCAGACTCCAAGCTTAGGCCAAAACATTGTGTGTTTTGAAATGAACTAATTTCTTCAAGCAGGAAAAAATTTTAAAAAAAACAGTGCTATTAACACAGATGTGTCTGTTGAAGATCCTTGGGGAGCAAGACAGAGAAAGGCTCTCTTCAGCACTCCTGGGTAGGGGGAACAGATCCACCTTGAAGCATAGTAAGTTCCCTCCAGCTCAGAGTGGCTCCAAGTTGAGAACTCGTGGTCAATTCACCAGGCATGAAACAGGCATCGTTCTGTGCCAGTCTCTGGGTTGAGCATCCAGCCACGGGGTCATTCAGGCCTCTAAACCCGGCTTGACCTCGGGAAGCTCCAGGCCTCACAATGCAGCCAGACAGGGACCCCATGTTCCATGTCAAAGGCTTGGGCTTCCCCTGTCTGTCCCAGTCTATGAGATATTATTATCCTTTGTCTTGGTCTGTTCTCTGTTGATATCACAAAATACCCAAGACTGGGTAACTTGAAGAATAGAGTTTTCTTGGCTCACAGCTCTAGAGGCTGGGAAGTCCAGAGCAATGGCTGGCAACTGCTTGGGTACCTCGGGTGCAGCCCTTCTTGCTGTGGGATAACGTGACAAAGGGCATCACATGGCAAGACCATGCTCAAGTCTCTTTCCTCTCCTTATAAAGCCACTAATGCCATCACAGGGGCCTCACCCTCATTACCTCATTCAGTCCTAACTACGTTACCTTCCAGAGGCCCCACCTCCAAATGCCATTAACATACGAACCTGAGGATTAAATTTCAACATGGCGGAGACAATCATTCCAACCACAGCATCCTTCAAAGACTTTACCCCCACTCCTCCTCCTTCCTGGAGCTTCCTGTTCCTCCCGCCCTCCCAGGTCTTGTCTGGGTGTTGGCAGTCTGAGGTCACATTCAGCACCTGATGGGACAAAGGAGTGATGTTCTGTCCTTCCTTTTGGGGCCAACAGTGTTGGGCAGGGTGGTGGTGGGTCCTCTCCCCTCCCTGGCACCCTGGTATATTTGTTGAAAAGAGGAAAGAGAGTCTTGATGGATGGTTTTTATCCATCACTTCCCTATGCATTTGAGCCCTTCTCGTGTCATCTGATTAGCATGAGGGCATTTTTTCTTAAACATGATAAAATTTACAGTTTTCATCACTTTTAAGTGTACAGTTCAATGGTGTTGAGTGTATTCACATTTAGGCAGCCATCACTGCCAACCATCTCTAGAACATTTTCCTCTTCCTAAATGGAGACTCTCAACTCATTAAACATGAACTTCCCATCCTTTTTACCTCTTGGGCTCTGGAAGTCACTATTCTACTTTCTGTCTCTGATTTTGATGACTCTAGATTCCTCATGTAAGTGAACTTAGTCACCATTTTTCAACAGTTGTCCATCTATGACTTGCTTATTCCGTTTGGCATACTGTCCTCAAGGCCCATCCATATTACTATATGTGTGTGTCAGAATGTTTTCTTTTGGTACCAGGGATTGAGCCCAGGGGAGCTTAACCACTGAGCCACATCCTCAGCTCTTTTATTTCTCACTTTGAGACAGGGTCTCTCTAAGTTGCTTAGGGCCTCATACTAAGTTGCTAAGGCTGGCTTTGAACTTGTAATCCTCCTGCTTCAGCCTCCTGACTCTCTGGGATTGCAGGTGTGCACCACCACACATTTTACTAAGAATGTCCTTTCTTGATAAGGCTGAATCATACCCCACGCCTGGGCCATCTCTCAAGTCAAATGTTCTGTTTTGTTTCTTGTGGTGCTGGGGATGGAACCCAGGGTCTTGTGCATGCCAGGAAAATATGCTGTACTACTGAGCTTCATCCCCAGCCCAAGCCAAATACTTTATGCACATTCAAGAAGTCATTTAACCAAACAACAATATACAGTTTGGAGTTTGAAGATCTAAGTTTGAACTGCTTTTCTGCCCATAGCTGCTGAGGATTTTGTCCTCTCTGAGCCTTTCTGCAAAATGTAGATACCTCCACACGTCCTGTTGAGCATCCAATGAGATGAAAGAGGGTGAAAAAGTGGAGAACATTCTATGCAGTGAGAGGAATTACAATAATAGGGTATTGCTCTCAGATTCCTCAGAAGTGTCTTGTCTTATTCCCAGACATCGCTAACAGTCTTAATGTGAATCTTTTTTTTTCTTTTCTTTTTTCACATGGACACAACTCTGGTTCTTGCTCTCCCTGGTGCCTTCTCTTCTAATGTGGCATTTTCTACTGAACCAACAACCTTCAGGTAACAATGTGGCTTTTTATGGGAAGGGTCTCATTAATACATTTGCAAGTGGTAAGAAGCCAAGCTGGCTTCTGGTATGAAAGTGACACATCTTAGAGGTTGATTTTAGACTAAAGGGGCAGCAGGTTGGAGGAGAGTCGGGGCTGAGGGCCTCTACCACACTGTCATCCTATGCTGGGACACCTGCACCACTGAGTGTACATAGGGAGAGGCTTTGGCTGGAGTAGCCTTCCAGGTATGCTCCTGGGTGGGCTGTGCCCATTTACTCTCTCAACCTGGGCTGGCATATTGATTGACAGCTCCTCTATGCAGCTGATTATAAGCCTTACTAATTACCATTTGGTAGCATCTTGACTTTTGATTTGGATGCCTTTACGCAGACCAAGGCCACAATGCTTTGGTCTGGGCTGGGCTTCAGTGTGCTCAATTAATACAGATTGAATATCCTTTATCTAAAATTTTCAGGACAAGAAGTGTTAAGGATTTCGGAATATTATTCAGATTTTTAAAATATATGCATATGCATATATACATGCATATGTATATGTGTGTGTGTGTGTATACACACATATATAAATGAGATATCTTGGGGATGTGAATCAAATCTAAACACAAAATTCAAAGTTTCATATACACCTTATCCACATAACTGAAAGTAATTTTATATAATGTTTTAGTGCACCTACATTTTGATGTTTGAACCATCACATGAAGTCAGGTGTGGAATTTTCCAACTGGAACATCATGTCAGTGCTCAAAAAGTTTCAGATTTTGGAGCATTTCCGATTTTGGATTTTCAGATTAAGGATGTGCAACCTGTATTACATTAGTTCTTTGAGACTTCCATAATATGTTTTTGGTTTATTATTTTTATTTTTCCAAAAACTTGCTCATTTGGGGCAGGAAACATAAAAATTAAGGTTCAGGGTGGCCTTCTTGAATAAATAGAGAAACCAAGTGACCAAGCCCAGGTGCCCAATTCCTGATTCCCATGCAAGTGTCTTGTGCCCAGACATCTCCTCGGACCAGCTACCCCTCCCTGGGAACAGTCATTCCAGTGCCACAACTTGGCATTTGTTGTCTTATTGGATGAGTGATCTTGTGCCAAGACAGGTGGAAGGGGAGGTGATGTGCCCATTAGATGCATGAGGATCAGGACAGGGGTCCCAAGCTGGGTGGCTGGTTTTTCCTCATGTATTTGGGGAGCCATCCTGAACTGCTTGTCTAAATGAGCATCCTCTAAGGTGTCACCCTGGTGCTCTGGCATCCTATGACGTATGTCACAGTAAGAAGGCAGACTGACAGTTCCTATTCATTAGTGCTTCTGCCTGAATAAAAATATTGTTCATGTCCTGACAATCACTGGGCATTTCTACTGGTGGTGTGGGTTTGTGTGCAGTCCTGTTTGGATGTGTACTTTTTATTTTGGAAGATGTGTCCTACAGATACAGTTTATTTCATATTTTAAAAGAAAAGATGGAAATGCAGTGCCCATGTGCTTAGAAAGATAGATAAGTGTGCTCTGAGAATCCTGAGGGGCTGAACAGGATGCTAGTAAATGCTGGCTCAGCCATTCAGATTGTTTTTGTTCTGCAACAGTCTAATTATGACATAATTCACTTACTATACAGTTCATGCATTTCAAGTGTACACTTCTATGGCTTTTAGTATGTTCATGGAGTTGTGCAACCTCACTACAGCCGATTTAGAATAATTCCTCAATCCACAAAAACCCCACAACCACTAATAGTCACCCTTTATTTCCCTTCAAAACACCAGTCCTGGGCAACAGATCTGCTTTCTGTATCTATAGATTTTCCTTTTCTGGTCCTTTCCTACAAATGGAACCATACTAACATGTTCTTTAGTGTTGGGCTTTTTCTAATCAGCATAAAAGACTTTTGTTTTTGCAAATATTCCATTATATGGATCTATCATATTTTGTTTATCCATTCATCAGGTAGTAGACATTGGGCTATTTCCATTTGGAAGATTTTATGAATATCTTGCTGTGACGATCTGAGTGCAAGTTTTTGTGCAAATATGTGATTCACTTTTCTTGAGTCAATACCTAGCAGTGGAATTACAGGGTCAGATAGCAGTCTAGATTTAACTACTTGAGGAACTGCCAGACTGGCTGCCAAAGCTTCAGTGTCATTGGCAATGTGTAAGAGTTCTAGTGGCTCCCCAGCCTCCCCAGCATTCTTTATCGTCTGTTACTTGGGCTCTAGCCATCCTTGTAGTTGTGAAATTGGTGCCTTGTTAAGGTTGTGATTGTGCTTTCCTGATGGCTAATGCGCTGGAAGTCTTCTCATGTGTTAATTTGCTCTAAGTTTATCTTCTCTGGGAAATGTCTATTCAGTTCCTCGGCCTGTTTTTTAATTGAATTATTTGTCTTTTTAATATTGAGTTGTAAGAGCTCCCTATATATTTCAAATGCAAGTCCCCTATCAGATATGTGGTGTGTAAATATATTTTTTTCCATTCTGTGGCTTATCCTTTAATTTTTCCTAATGGTATCATTTAAAGCACAATTTTTTATTTGTTCATTACGTAAAGTCCAGTTTATCTGTTCTTTCTTTTCTTGCTTGTATTTGGGTTTCATAGCTGAGAAACGATTGCTTGATCCAAGAATGATGAAGATTTGCACCCATCTTCTATGAAGAGTTTTATCGTTTTAACCCTTTGTTTTCTTTGCAGTACTGAGGATTGAAACCAAGGCCTTGTGCATGCTCGAAAAGTACTCTACCACTGAGCTACATCCAGTCCTCATTCTAACTCTTAAGTTGAGATCTTTGTTCCATTTTTTTCCTATATTTTTTTCTTTGCTTTTCTCCATTTTGAGTTGGTTTCTACATATGAGACCACATGTGTGAGGTAGGAGTCCAGCTTCATTCTTCTGTATGGGAATATCCAGTCGTCCCTGCACCATTTGTAAAAGACTATTTTCCTCCCATGGAATTAACTTGGTGCCCTCATTGGAACAGACAGGTTTTAAGAACCTTCTTGGGTGCAGGACAGCACCTACCATGATATGGCCCTCAGGTAGCCAACGTGCTCACAGTATTAGGAGGCTTGGAAAGTCCTTCTGTTGAGCTTTCTCTGTCCCATGTTGTCCTGTGCACTCTGAGGTGGGAATGGGATGAGGGGTCTCTGGTGAAGGCTTTGGGAGGGCAGTTGGTCATTATGGACAACATCCACTTTTCCTTTGCTGGCCACCCCTATGTGCTGCACTGAGCCTGGAGGGCACAAGCGAGGACTTGTTGTGTGCTACCTACCTCACTGCTCCTCACTGCCTCCCTCAAGATGGTCACAACTAAACTGACCCCATATCTTACATCATCGAGACAGTCCCAATGTATGCCTGTTCTTCCCACATACTTATTAACCTACCTCTTGTTCTTTGAAAACGCCCCGGATGACCAATTATATGATCACCCTATATAGTGAGAAGGTCCGTGGGTCCCAAAACATGTACCCTGAATATCCAAGGCCACCTTATGTGTCCTTCAGGAGCATTAACAAGGACAATTGAAGTTTCACAACAGAGTTCTCAGCAGACGCAGTTTGGATCCCACAAATCATGAGCATGGCAGCTGGCAGGACACACAGCAGCTGCTGACTGAGTCACTGGTCCTTGCAGCTGATAAGCCTTCTTCTAAGCCTCTGAGATTAGCAGTTAAAAAAGAGTTTACCAGTGTCCTGGAGGGCCAGCCTGGTTCCACTTCAGAAAGGGCTAGGAGAGCTGGATGTAGCTACCCTTACCATGCCACCCATGTATACCCATCCCCTAATTTGAGAATGTGATTGGCTTTATTGATTCACACCCCCTCTCTTGGTCTGTTTTCTGTTGCTATGAGTGAATATCATAGACTAGGTAATTTATAAAGAAGAAAGGTTTGTGTAACTCATAGTACTGGAGGCTGGGAAATCCAAGAGTATGGTGCCAGCCTCTGGTGAGGGCCTTCTTGCTGCATCATAACATGGCAGAGGGCATCACATGGGGAGAACAAGTGTGCTAGCTCAGGCCACTTCTCTTCTTATAAAGCTACTAATCATCATAGGGACCCCACCCTCGTGACCTCATCTAATTCTAAATATTTCCCAAAGGTCCCACCTCCAAACCCCATCAATATAGGAAATTTAGTCATATTCAAATTTAGTCATATCATTTGGTATTAAGTAGGGGCAACCAAATCTCCACATTAATTTTAAATGAACATGGAAGACATTACATCACAGCACCCCCCATGTGAACATCTGACCCCCTGAGCCAGGTCTGCAGTTTTCATACAGAAATGCAAACTGAAGAATCATATTGACTACATGGAAGTGTTGCTCTTTGCCCTCTTTGTGTAGCTGTCACCTGGAAGGAAGAGAGTATGGCAAAATCCCTGCCCCCCAGAGAAAGGGAACAAGAGAGGACTTCCTGGAGGTGGTGTCCAGGAGGCTGTGTTGGAAGGAAGGTGGGACTTTGCTGGCTAGAGGAAGAGAGCAAGGGTTTCCAAACAGAAGAAACTTCATAAAACAATGTAGTGGGGCCCTGGGAGCATGGCCACCAGGCTTGGGGAATGAGTCAAAGCCAGAGTAGGAAGGCTTGGATTGCTTTGGGAAGAAAAGTGAATTTTAGCCTTTAGATCCCCAAAGCAGTGTCACTAGAGCACCTGGAAAAAGGGTTCCATAGTCACCAAAATTTGGGAAACCTCATTTGCATTTCTCCCCAACCCCAACCCTGGAGAGTTGTAAGGAGTATTCACATATTAGAGGCCCTGTGAAGTCCTGCAATAAATGCCCTTTTGTCTAGTTATTTTTATTTTTAATTGACACATAGTTGTAAAGATCTGTGGGGGTATGTATATACATACACACACCTACATATATATATTGTGTGTGTATAAATATACATACATTGTACTGAGTTTATACCTACATGCCCCTTTGACTCTAGATTACTCAGGGCGTTCCTTAAACAATCCTATAGCCTTTGTGTTGTGAGAGAAGCACAGCTTAGGCAATAGGGAGCCACAGGAGGCTTTAGAGCAAGGGAGTAACAGGGTCAGATGCCAGTGACAGGGGGTGGGATGGCTGGCCCTTGCTAGGGGGAAGAGACCATGGGGTGAAATGGTCACTGACTAAATCAGAGGATCCATCTCAGCGGCTACCTGCATGCCTGTGAAGCCTTAGCACAATCACCAGAGGAGGAAGGGTTTGACCACAGAGTCAGGGACAGGGAGAAGACAGTGGCTGCCTATATCGGCTGTGCTGAGGCTGCAACTTGAGCCGCCTAGCTGTCAGCAGCTGGGGTCCCCTGGGTTCTTCAAGGACCTGGAAAGAGCAGCCAAAGGGCTTCTCGCTGGCAGCTCATGCTTGTGTTCATCAAGCACAAGTCCCCTGTCCTGAGCTGTCCTGCTGGGGGCCCCAGAGGACTCCCCTCCTCACCTCAATTCCAGCCCCTCAGTTCTTAAGCAGAACAGAAAACTGGATCTCCCATGGAATTGTGAGAGTTGGCGCTAAGAACACTTCCTCAATTTTTTTTTTAGGGTCTTGAAGGACTTTTTTTTTTAAATTATGATGAAAATACTCATAACATAAATTTACCATCTTAACTTTTAAGATTTATTTTATTTTATTTTAGGCATGGCCAGGGATCGAATTCAGGGTTTCACACATGCTAAGCCCACACTCTACCACTGAGCTCCATATTTAGCCCATTTTTAAAATTTTTTAATTGACACGTAATACTGGTACCGATTTGGTGTGGGGTACAGTACGATACTTCAAGCCATGTTTACAATGCGTAGTGATTAAATCAGGATGATTAGCACTTCTATCTCCTTAAACATTTCTCATTTCCCTGTGTTGGGAACCTTTGAACTCCGCTCTTCAAGTTCCTAATAAAATCCATAATAAATTGTGAACTGTGCTCCCCTGCTGCGCTCAGAACAACGAGCTTGTCTTGTCTTCTGGTGTTCCTTGAAATTCAACCTGGCCTGCTTGTTGGCAGAAGGCTTACATGATTCATTCGGGAGAGTCTTTGAAATTATCTATAAAAGGTTTCAGGCCAGAGAGCAGCTGGGACTCAGAGGCAGGGAACTTTCTGTCCATAACTTAAGGTTCACACTGCAGAGATGAACAGTGTGGAGGATTGCTGTGGGTGGGTGGCCATGCTCCCACTTGGCCATGTTCCTGCTCTTACTATTGGTGATGCTGGTCGACACCTCTTTAACTGTGAAGTCTTAGGAGAAGGTAGATTGTTTTCAGCTCCTCATTTTCTAGCCCCCACCCCCCTTTTTTTTTTTTTTTTTTTTTTTTGAAGAGCTGGGACCTGGAACATACTAGGCAAGTGCTCTGCCACTGAGTCTTGTGCCAGCCAGCATTTCCTGCAAGACAGCCAAGGGCTTTCAAAGACCCTCTTCCTCCCAGGATGCAAACACAGGGAAAGACAGGAATGGAAAACTGCTAAACTGGCCCAGAGATGGTGCAGAGCTGGGACAGTCCCACACCATTGGTGGGGCAAACTCAGATTCACTCATTTGTTCATTTATTCACTGATTCACTGTCTATTTTTCTCTCATGTTCTTTGACCTTTTCTTTGTATTCATGTTGGGGATAAAAGATAAATGGTCTCAGGCCTCCAGGGTTATTGGTCCAGGGGTAGTGGCTGATAGCTAAACTCTCAAGGCTGTCCACTGGGAAGAGTAACATGGAAGAGCTCTGTCCATCGGGCACTGAGATGAAGCAGACTGTTCCTGACCCAGTCTAAGGAGGTCATGGGCAGTAGATAGTCAGGGATATGAACACCCAGTGGGCAGGTTTGGGGAAGAGTGCCCGAGATGCTGGGATCTGCATGTGCAAATTCATGAAGGCTTGTCTTAGCACTGAGTCTTGGAACCAGAAATTGAAATTTATCATTTTGGTTTTAAGAAATGGGTCTCACTCTGCTGCCCGGGCTGGCCCTGAACTCCTGGGCTCAAGGCAATCCTTGACCTCAGACTACAGTTGTGCACCGATTCAGACCTTGGCATTTGAAGAGCTCATGGAAGGAGATGAGGCAGAGAAGTGGAGGCAGGGGGTGGGAGGGTCCAGGTCCAAGGAACCAGACTAAAGAGTATGGCTCTTCTCTGGGAGGCTGTACGTGAGGAGCCATGGAAGTTTCTCAGGACATTGTGAGCTGTCAGCACTAAGATACACAGAAAGGAAGAAAAAAGAGGGGCTGGGGGCTGATGTGGGTCTCAGAGAGGGTTAGAAAAAGCTGCCGAGGTGACAGAAGCAAGGGGAGGGGCCAGAGTATAAGGAAGTTGGACAACAAGAGGGGAAGGCCAGAGGTGATGTGGAGGACAGTAAAGGCTATGCACCTATTTTAACAGTAAATAACAGAAGCCGCACAAATGTCTGATGATAAGGGGGAATGGCCAAGGAAATTATCAGACATCAAAGTAGTGACAGGGGATGGAGTCATTAAACAAAATGGTGCTGAGCATGGTGGTGCCTGCCTGTAATCCCAGCAACTCCAGGGGCTAAAGCAAGAGGATCAAGTTCAAGGTCAACTTCAGCAACTTAGCCCGTGTCTCAAAATAAAAAATCGAAAGGACTGGGGATGTGGCTCTGTGGTTAAGCACCCTTGTGTTCAATCTCTGGTCAAAAAAAAATGATGATGATAATAATAATAATAATAATAATAATAATAATAATAATGGCAAAGCAAGGCTGTCTGGCCCACAGCCATAAGGAGTGTGTATCTGGCCATCTCCTGGGCATTCCCACAGCCCAGGACCAAGCATGGCCCTTTCTGCTCTTAGAGCCCACATGCCCCTGCAAATCTTTCCACTGACTGTGCAGGGTTGGAGTACTGTTAACATGTCCCTCCTGCAGGTCCTGGGAGCTGTGTGGATGGAGAGTCTAAGGAGAAAAGCAGATCCCCACTTCATCAGACATCATCCCTCCACATATACCCATTCGTTTTCATGTCAACAGGCTGGAAGCAAATGTCCAAAAATGGAAATATTTGTGTTAGGTGGTAGGTGTCTTATTCTTAAAATTTCCTGGAATAGTGTATTGCCTTTTTAATAATGATACTGAAAAAACACACCCACACACGAGGAGCCCTGGTTGGGCACAAGTGGTGTACTATGCCCTGCAACGCGAGCTTTCATTTTTCCAGCTGCCAATTAATGCAGCTATGAACTTATAAATTCCCAACAGCCTGCTTTCTTCTGCTTTGATATGAGATAGTCAGGACACATGATTTCCATTTCTCAAGAAATGTCAGGCTGGTTCTGAGTGTAGGAAAATTTGGTAAAATATCGGACCCAATTCAGGCTAAAATAAATATGTCTCTTGAAAATCCTGGCAGCTGACTCAGGAGATTTCTGGTCCCAGAGGTCCTGGTTTTATCACCTTCGAAGATGCATGTGGGCATACCCAGCTCTGGCCTCCAGGGAGTGGCTCTGTTGGGTTTAGTTTTCCCTCCGTCAATTCACTCTCTGAACCCAGGTGTGAGTCAACATCTATCCAAGATGTGGTGACAGAATTATTTACTTAGCGTTCACAGACAGCAAATCACCCATTTCTGGAAAGTTCCAGGACAAGGACACAAGTAACTTCCTAATGTGAACATCACCAGAGTAGCAGGGAGAAAAGTGGCCATCTGGGCTCCGTGCCCATCCACCTGGAGAGAGGAGGTGAGCAAGGAGCCTTGCGTTATCTGGGGCTAAGCTGGGCTCATGTCCTGGGAGAAGTAAGGGACGAGGAAACTGAGTCAGGACCTAGCACAAATATCTCAATTTTTGGACATTTGCTTCTAGCAGTTGGCATGAAGATGTGTGGACATGTGTGGAGGGATGCACCCATGCCTCTGACAGGGACGTGTAAGCCGCCTAGAGGGGTCCCTTCACTTCCCTGCCTATCCAGAAGAAGGATCAGAGGTCACATGGCTCCAGGAGCAAAAGGACTGTGCCTCCGTTCTGACTGAAAGCCCCGGATGATGGCGAAACCCACACTCCCTATGACAAGACCCACTGGTATGAAGATCTCCAAGGATGTCCCCCCACCCAGTACTTGTTCCCCCAGCTGTGACAGCACAAGTCCAACCACAGTGGGTTGCCCCAGAGTTCCCACCCTTGTCAGAACCTTCTCAGAGACACAGCCACTAGCCTGGGGTGGGCGGGATAGGGGGCGGGATGGGCAGCCCAGTTGGTCTGACTCAGATCAGGGCAAACAGATGAGGTTGGACACACCAAAGGAACAGAAGCCTCTGTGTCCACCTGCTGTGGTTTTGAAATGTTTTAACTCTGTCCCCCAAAGATTCACATGTCAGAAGCTTTGTCCCCAGTGTGGTAAAAAGTGGTGGGACCTATAAGAGGTAAGGCCTGGTGGGAGGTGTTTAGGTCATTGGGGGCATGTCCTTAGAAGAGATTGATGAAGTTTTCATGGGACCCCCAGTGTCTCTCTGGCTTCCTATGTGATGTCTCCCTCTTACACTCACTCCCTTCACCATGTCATCCACCCTGAGATGGTACAGCCAGGGAAATCCTCACCAGAGCCAGCACTGTGCTGTTCAGCCTATCGGCTTCCAGATTTAAGCTAAAGCAAACTGTTTTCTTTATAAAGCAGCCAACTTCAGGTATTTCATTATAGTGATAGAAAACTGACTAATACACTGTCTAATCATTCTCTTTTGCCAAGTTTTCTGTTGGGGGTCTTTTTAAACTGTAGGGTAGGGCACAGATATTTCTCTCTGAGAGTATTCTAAGCTTCCAACAGTCTGAGATGTTCCCACTGTGGTACATGGGTCTCAACAACTGTCAGGCACAAAGTGGGCCCCACTGACACCCCCACGAGCACCTATTTTGTGACTCAGTGGGCTTTAGACATAGATCTGAGTAGAATCCCTGCCCTGCCTCCCCTGAGCTTTGGTTTCCTCATTTTCAAACTCGGAGGTGAGTGCAGAATCAGCTCAGGAGAGATAAGAGCACATTATCTCTGCTCAGTGGCCAGTGGAGGGATTGCTGCTGTGACAACCTGTTTCCCTGGTGTGACAAACTTTGCTCAGAGCTGTTCTTGTGGTCTCCATAGTGCAAGGTCTCAGGGGAGAGGGGAAGAGAAGCCTGCCTTTGAAAAGCTGTGGCCATGTTTATGACCTGAGTGAACATCTCCAGGATTTCCTGAGGCTTCGTTTCATGTCAAGACTGAGAAACCAACACCTCATGAAAACTGGTTTATGAGAAAACAGCCAGTTCAGGTGGGGGCTGTGACGCAGCTGGGAGTCCGAGGTTGGATCGGGGTGTGGAAGACAGGTGTAGCTGGTCAAGTCTCTGCGCACCTGCCACCCGCAGCTCGGTGTGTGCGTCGTGTCCGGGCAGACACCGCCATCACTTTAAGAACAATTATTCTTTCTAAAAAATGCTTTCCCCTGACCCTGCCTCTGTGTCTTCTCCTTCGTCAGCTTCATTTTAGGATCATTCTCTTTTAGAGAAAGGGGGGATCATGGCAGAGAGGTAAAGGTCTGCTGGGTGACCACCCATGGTAACAGGGGCAGCCAGGAGTTACACAGAGTCATCCAACAAAGTCCCAGCTTCTCTCCTCACACAATCTGGTCTCCTCTGCCAACCGTCTGGATAACAGGTCTTTAGCTCCTCGTCAACCCATTTTCTAATTCCCTTAACTTCCTATCCATTTATAACTAATCTTTTTCTGATATTATTTTTGCCTCAATCTTTTTTCTCTTCCATTTCTCTCTTAAGGTTTGCTTTTGCTATTTGCAGCATGAGGCCATGGGAAGGAGACCTCACAGAGGAGTGTGCTAGAGTTTGATCCGGGACGTCCCCCCACGTGTTAAAGGCTCAGTCCTCAGCTGGGGGCCTTTGGGAGGTGGTGGAGCCTTGAGGTGGTGGGACCTGGTAGAGGAAGTGAGGTCACTGGTGGTGTGCCCTGGAAGTGAGGTCACTGGAGGTATGGGGACCCCAGTCTTGTCTCGCTCACTTGCTTCCCAACCACCATGAGGTAAGCGGTTCTGCTCGGCCACATGCTCCCACCATGTTGTACTGCCTCATCACAGGCCCAAAGCCATAGGCCAACTGACCATGGAAATTCTGAAATCACGAACCAAAATAATCCTGTCGTCTATTTAAGTTGATCATCTTAGGTATTTTGTCACAGTGACAGAAAGGTGACTAACACCAAGTGCTCTAAACCACCCCCTTTGTTTTTCCAGAAGCTCTCAAACGCCATTTAAAGATGTCCCATTTCCAACCTCACCAGGAGGTCCCAAGCTGACACCTTTAAGGACTGTAATCGTTCATATAGATGACACTCTTGGCTTATATTTTATTGTGACAAAATATGCATAATATAAAATTTATCACTTTAATGTACACAGTTCAGAACTGTATACAGTTTATTCACATTCAGAACTGTATACAACACCTCTATTTAATTCCAGAACATTTTCATCACCCCAAATGGAAACCTCATATCCATTAGGCAATCACTCCCCATTCTCCTATTTTCCCCACTAATGTGTCTTCTGTCTCTAAGAATTTACCTATTCTGGACATTTCATATAAAAGTAATTATACAACATGAGGCCTTTGTGACTGGCCTCATTCACTTAGCATGTTTTCAATGGTCACCCAAACTATAGCATACTATTACTTCATTATCTTTTTTATGGATGAGTAATATTCCACTGTATGGATAGACTACATTCTGTTTATTCATTCATCAGTGGATGGACATTTAGGTCGTTTCTATTTGGAGCTATTGTTAGTGGTACAACTATAAACATTCATATGTGAGTTTTTCTTCTTGGTTTATTTTTAAAATAACATTTATTAAGTTTATTGGACACTCACTGGATTCTCCTTTTGTCCTCATGGAATTACATGAGGTAGGTTCTGTAACGCTCTCCATTGTGCATGTGAGAAAACTGAGGCACAAATAAATTAAGTTGCCCAGGGTCATATGGCTGGTGGGTGGAACCCACCTATACCTTACACGGTTGATACCTGGATGAGGGTGTTCTGCTGCCTCCTGCCAACCAGGCCTGTAATTAATTCATGGCTCTAATATATGAACCGCTGGCAGCTTCTGCCAACCATACCAGCTGGGCCTGGGGGCAATGTGTGCCAGGAAGCACCCACCCAGACCTCAGTCCTGGCCCTGATGAGTGACAGGGGCTGGTAAGGACACCAATAGATCCTTCCAGAAGAAACTGCCATAGAGGGCTTTGAGGCCCCCTGCCCACACCCAGACCTTAGGGGAAAAGCCATGTTCTGCCTCCAGGCTGAGGCCCAGGTTTCCACAGAAAGATCTGGGGCCCAACGGACAGCTGAGAGGGGGTTCTCCAGTCCAGCTCCCAGAAAATGAGTCTCTTTATTTTTCCAATGTTGTGGATTGACCCCAGGGCCACCCACATTCAGAGCATGCACCCTACCACTGAGGCTCACCCCCAGCTCGGGACTGAGAGAGTCTGGAGAGGGTGAGGTAACTGACAGCACACACAGAGTCCTGGCCTGCAGGTGGTGGAGGCCAAGCCAGAGCCCAACTCTCCCCAGAGACAGGAAGGGAGCTGTGGCCCATCCCTGGGAAACAAGCCAGCTGGAGGGAGTCACCCCCCCCCCCCCCACTCCGTGAGCAAGTTTTCCTGGGTTTCCTGCCTACAGAGAAGGCAGAGCCAACTTAATAGAATTCCAATCAGGTGGCACTGCAGATAGAACAGGACCAGTTGGTGGGAAGGGCTGGTTCCCACAGGAGTGGGTTCTCAAAGTATGGTCCCCAGACCACCAGCAGCAGCAGCAGAAACAAAAATTTCCAAACCTTAGAAATGCAAATTCCAGTCCAACAAGGGGGGGAGGGTGTAGGAAGTTGGGGCTCTGCCCCAAATCTGTGTGTCAAAGAATCTGCCAGCTTGGGCTGGGGATGTGGCTCAAGTGGTAATGTGCTTGCCTGGCATGTGCGGGGCGCTGGGTTCGATCCTCAGCACCACATAAAAATAAAATAAAGATGTTGTGTCCACCGAAAACTGAAAAATAAATATTAAAAAAATTCTCTCTCTCTCTCTTTCTCTCTCTCTCTCTCTCTTAAAAAAAAAAAAAAAAAAAGAATCTGCCAGCAAATTCTGACACATCTCAAATCTGAGAACTTCTGCACCCGAGGCAGACAGCTCTGAGCACAGAGGCACACACCAGAGGCCCCAGCTCCTATCAGGTTTTCTGGTGCCAAGGCAGCTGTCAGGCAGACCCTCACCTCCCCAGGTCTGCACTGGAGAGGACTCCTCCCCACCCTACACTCTGCTTCCTGACTCTCTCGCTCCTGGGGCCCGCTGGCCTGGGAGGCAGTGGGGGGGTGGGGGTGAGTTTGGTTTGGGCACTTGCAGACCCTGTGACTGTGCTGGGCTTCTCTACCTTGGACATCACCCCAGTCCTCACGTTCTCTTTTTCTTTCCTCACCCCTCTGGGGATCGAGTTCCCCATTTCCCACTTCCTGGGAGCCGTAGGGAGCTTAGGAATATAATAATACCTGGAGGAACCCAGCTAAGGGTTCTGGTCCCTCTCCCTCACCGCACCTTGCCCCCTGGAGCTCTGGAGCTCTGCTGGGTGCCCACAGGGCCCTGCTGCACCTCTAGAGTTTCCTCCACCACCACCCCCCAGGTCCCCACCTCCTCAAGGTCACCTCCTCCTCCATTCCCTGCACCCTGATTGGGCAAGTCCTAACATCTAGCTCCACCCCAACATTGGAGGGGAGTAGGTGACTTCTCAACTCTATTCTTTTCCTTCCTATTCTTACAGCAAATCACTAGGCCTGCATGTGAAACTCAAATGAAACTGATTCAGAAACCAAATAAAAACATCCTGGAAGTTGACCATGTTTTGAGCTTTCCATTCCCACCCTCAACCCTCCAGGAATTAGGGTGCCTCTGGTCAGGAGTCAGGTACCTTCTGGCCCCAAACAGCTGGAACTGAGGCTGTGCCTCTACCTGCCTACCAGCTGTGTGAATTTGGGCAGATCATCTAACCTCTTTGAGCTTCCGCCTCTTAGTTGAGAAACACAAGCCCCACAAGGACCATGCCAGAACCCCCACCCTCAAACCCCAGTACCCTGACCCATCTCCTACTAGAAAATGTAGTGCTGTGAACCAAAACACTGAAATAGACATCTCTGTGCTGGGTAGACCATTTTGTGGAAAGACTCAGTATCAAGACAGCACCACCTTTGGGATTCCCTGTGGGAAGGGGTATGCCAGTTTGACCTAAGAAACCCAGGCCAGAGCCCCCTTCGCTCAGGAAGGGGCTCAGAGACATAATTACAGCAGCACCAGGCTTGTTGCTCTAATACAGATGCCCCTCAGCTTACGATGGGGTCATGTTCCCATAAGCCCACTGACCATCTTAGCTGACCATCGTAGCTTAGCAACACGGCACAACGAGGAGTGCGGTTTGTTTCCCGAGTGCTTACACGGCTGTCTGGGAGCTGCAGCTCACTGCAGCTGCTCAGCATCACCACAGATCATCATACTGCATACTGCCAGCCCAGGAAAAGGGCAAAATTCAAAGTCTGTTTTTATTTGTATAGCTTTTTGCACCACTGTAAAGTTAACAAACTGCAATGTCCAAGCACCATTAATTTGGAGACCGAGTATCATTTTGTTACTAAAAGTTGTTGATAAGTGGCATCTTTATAGAAGCTAACACAAAACCAGAGCAGGAAAGGAGTACCTGAGGGCCAGGGGCAGGCCAGGACCTCTGGTGGTGACAGTGCCCTAGGCGGATAGTCCTGCTGGTAGGGACACACCTGTTTCCAATCTCTGGTCCAAGCAGCACTTCTCAGCAGTTACACTGTACCCATAGCTACTATAAGCCAAGATCTCATAAATGAGGTTAAGGTTAAAAGCAAAGACCCTTCGTCTGGGTGCAGACTAGGTTTGCAAATCACGAAATGCAGGTTCTATTAGGGAAAGTGCATTTGAACTTTTTAACAGAGAGAAGCAGATACATGCAGTTTAGGAATCTCTGGAAGAGGTGTGCAGGATTAAGGCAAATCCAGTGGTTAGAAACTGACGCAAATCAGCGTAGCTGTAAATTTGCAAATTTTGCAAGCCTACTGCAGTGTCTGGGTCAGGGGGCAAAAACCGGTCACTCCATTATTTCTCAAACCTTGCAAGTTGTTTTTAGATTCTGGAAAATTGTTGCCTCTGTTGGATTCCATTCCCACCATGATGTCTGTATGGCAGTTGAACTCCTTGCAGTCAATCTCTAAGGTTCAGAAAAGGAGTTTTGACCCCCCATTTGGACCACTCCACCACCATTTTTATTTTTATGTCATCACATTGTATTTACTGGGCAACGTGAGGGACCCCTTCTTTTGCCCCTGTAGGTCCTACTCTCAGTAGGAGGACTTCTGCTGCATGTGTCTGGGGGCAGCCTGCTGTGAGTCCTCAGACTTCCTGGGAGGAGGGTGGCAATGGAGTGAGCTGGCAGCCTTCATGGGCTCAGCATTCCCACTTCCTGAGTCCAGAGGGGAATTTGTAGGCAACCTTAGGAAGAATGAATGATTATTGACAGAGGAACATTATATCTGGGCCAGATATAATGCTCCAGCCTCAGGCTGGGGGTATAGCTCCGTGGTAATCGTGGTATTTGTGCTTAGCACAGGAAGCCCTGGGTTTGATCCCCCACACTGCAAATAAAAAAAAAAAAAAAAAGTAGTCTCTTCTCTGAGGCATGCTGTTCACCCCTGATTGAAATTCCAGGAAAGATTTTCATGACAATTCATTTGTTTCTGGAGGACTGCTTATTTTCATCATCATGTATTAATTATACATATCAGTGGGGTCCTGTGGGATATTTCACACTTGCACACAGCCCTTCCTGATCAAATCCAATCTCCCTTTATCCACCTGCCTCCCCATGTCACACCCTTCCCAAGCTCTCATGACCTCGAGTCTGCATTCAAGTCCACTCTTTTTAGCGTCCACATATGAGAAAGAACGTGGGGTACTTGTCTCTCTGTGTCTTTGGTTACCATAACGTCCTCTGGATCCACCAGGTGAGGAAGGACATCACTCTTCTTTACAACTGACATCTTCCTTCCCCACTCAACTGTCCATGGGCACCTAGGCTGATGCCATTCGTATCTTGCTACTACGAACTGCAGTACAAGAAGCTATTCACAGGTGTCTAAGCTGATTTCATTTCTTATGGATATATACCCAGATAACTGGATCATCAGGAAGTTCTGGTTTTAGTTTTTGAGGAGCCTCCATACTATTATACAAAATGGTCTTGCTCATTTACATTCCCACAATAGTAAAAATTCCTTTTTCTCCACATCCTTGCCAGCATTTATATTTATATTATACACACACACACACACACACACATCACATTCTACATGGGTGAAATGGTATCTCTTTATGGTTTCAATTTGCATTTCCCTGACCTCTTTTAACCAGAAGAAATTCAGGAAAGTCCTTCTTATGCATCTCTGTTTCCCTCACTGTTCCTTTCGATTCAGAGGCATCAGCACTTCAGTGTAGGGGCATATTTGGAGGTGATTATGTCTTGGACTCCTTCACCTGCTTCAGCCTCAGCTCTTTCCTGACTGCTGTTCCAGCCTCTGCCTCACCTGCTGTCTGTGCCCAATGCCTTGGAGGGTGTCCCTGACCGAGGTGTTTTCCACTGTGACCCTGCTTAGCAGGACTTCAGGGACAGGTGGAGTCTCCACTTCTGCATCCTCAGCCTCAGTGCCTGTCCCCTTGTCTCCTCCGCACTGTGGCTGGCTCCTAAGCTTGCCACAGACCTGATGCTCGGGGCCACTGTCCAGGCTGACCCCCACCCCACTGACCCCAGGGTTTCTTTTAAGGCCCAACTCAAATGTCACTTCTCATTTTCTTGTTCTGATTTTCAGAATGCTGAAAACCATTTTATTTATGTGTTTATTTTAGTTGTAGATGGACACAATACCTTTATTTTATTTATTTTTTTTAATGTGGTGCTTAGTATTGAACCCAGTATCTCACACATGCCAGCTAGCAAGCACTCTACCACTGAGCCACAACCCCAGCCCCTGAAAAACATTTTTGATGCAGAAATGAGTATCGCATGAAAACTAACAAATAGGGAATAAAAGCAATTACCTTTGCAAGATTCAAATTTGGACCTTATATCAGACGTCACATGGTGGCAACAGTCTTTGCACTTTAGTCAGGAAGGAAGGAAGGAAGGATGGAAGGAAGGAAGGAAGGAAGGAAGAAAGGGAGGGAGGGAGGGAGGGAGGGAGAGAGGGAAAGGAAAGTAAATACAACATAAACAGAAAGTTTTTTAAAAACCCACCAAGAATAAGACACACACTGGAAATCCAAGGCTATTAAGTTGTGCACAACTATACTTTACTATCCACATCCCATATACCACATTCCATATGCTGGTCACACACTGGGCTCCCTTCCTAAGGTCATCTATGACCCCAGGGTCACTGTCCCACCAGTGGATTTTAGTCTTCATCCTGCTCCAACTCTGGGCGGTGTTTGACCTGTCAGCCATCCGGGTCCTGTTCTGGAGAGACTCCTCTCCATGCCTTTTACAGATCACAAGTTAGAGTAGTCCCTCGATGGTAAAAAGGGCTTTGGCCAAAAGAAACTCAAAATGTAAAATTTTATGTCCACCAAATAGTGATGTATATGTGTAATTCTTTATAGTTCAAAAAGTGCCTTTGCATCAATTCTATTATTTGGGGAGTTGTGTTGTAGGCAACAGGGGTTCAAGAGCAAGCCCTGCTTATAAGTCTATAGAACAGGGTTCCAATCCTGGCCTGAGCTCATGGGGATGGGTAGCCTCTCTCAGGAGGGGCCACACTCCCCGACCTTCAGTTTCATCATCTATAGAAATAAACACTTGAATTAGATGAGAGATGCTCAAGATAGCATTCAAATTAACACTTTAACATACATACTAGAACTAAAATGATCTTTTTCTTCTTTTCTGCCTACCGCTTATTACTAATTGCCTCCCAACCATCTCTCTTCCCTTCCCTCTCCTGGCCCTTTGTAATTAATCCTTTGTAATTAAATTTATGCATCTCAGAATTTTTTTTCCTTATCAGGTGCACAGTGCAGTTTCATTTAGCCCTTTTACATTTGTTTGTTTTTCACATCCCGGGACCTAGAGAAGTAGCTGACTCATTTCATACTTTGCAAATGCTTAGTGCATGGTTGAATGTATATCTTTTTTTAGCTGAACACTATGTCTTAGAGATCTCTCTCTGTTTTTCAGAGCTGTCCCATGGTTATACAATAATTTAATCAAACTTCTCTAGTGTAGGTTCACAGTCTTTTATCCAAACCCTTCGAGATTGATATGTCAGAATTCAGAATTGTTCAGCGGCAGCCCCTGGAAACCAGACAGGCTAACATTTCTGCAGTTAGATGTATAAACACACACCCCGAGTGGATAAATAAAACCTTTAAACAGCCTAATGTCAGGCCTGGTTTGCCTCAGGATAAGAACTGCCGAAATTTAGCATAAATTCCAGCTCAGCACTTTTTGGATTTGGACTGAGGCGAGGCTGTGGGCTTTTGTAGGAGGTCTGCCCAGCACTCAGACCTGTTGAGCAAGCTTGCCTGAGCCTGGGCATCTCTGTGTCCCCAGGCTTGGGGTCTCCATTCTCCCTGTCCTTGACATGTGTATGTGTAATTCTTTACAGTTCAAAAAGTACATTTGCATCAATTCTATTATTAGGGGAGTTGTGTTGTAGGCAGCAGGGGTTCAAGAGCAAGCCCTGCTTATAAGTCTATAGAACTGGGTTCCAATCCTGGCCTGAGCTCGTGGGGATGGGTAGCAACTAGAATTCCTCAACCAATGTTTATTGAGTGCCTACCAATACAATGAGAGGACACCTGAATAATATAACAGACAAAAGTCTCTACCTGATGGATCTCCCATTTAGCAAGATGGACAGACATGGATAGAGGTTGAATATCCCTTATCCAAAATGCTTGGGACCAGAAGTGTTTTGGATCTTGGAGTTTTTCCAAACTCAGTATTTGCATAGACTTCAACAGTTGAGCATGCCCAGTCCAAATTCCAAAACACTATGAAATCTAGAACTTTTTGTGTGGCCTTTCAGCACTTGAGATTTCACATTTCGGATTTTTAGATTGGGGATGCTCAACCTGCAGTGAATATAGTAAGTCCATCATAGAGTATTTTAAAAGGTGGTAAGTGCTAGGGAAAAAAGAAAAGGCAGATGAAGGTAAAACACTGAGATGTAAAAGATATAGTTTGTATCATTAAATAGTGGGGAGGAAGGTCTGTGGGTCCTGGCTGGGGAAAGGACCTTTGCGTCAAGATTTAGAGGCTGAGCACAGTAGCACACACCTGTAATCCCAGTGGCTCCGGAGGCAGAGGCAGGAGGATCACAAGTTCAAAGCCAGCCTCAGCAACTTAGTGAGGCACTAAGCAATTCAGTGAGACTGTCTCTAAATACCACAAAAAAGGGGGGCTGGGATGTGGTTTGGTGGTTAAGTACCCCTGGGTTCAATCCTTGGCACAAAAAAAAAAGACTTAAAGTAGAAAAGTCAGGTGGATTTTGGGGGGAGACAAGGCTTAGGCTGAGGGGTCACCTCTGTAACAGCAAGAATTTGCTTGACATTATTATTTTTTTTTAAAGAGAGAGTGAGAGAGGAGAGAGAGAGAGAGAGAGAATTTTTAATATTTATTTTTTAGTTCTCGGCAGACACAACATCTTTGTTGGTATGTGGTGCTGAGGATCGAACCCGGGCCGCACGCATGCCAGGCAAGCGCGCTACCGCTTGAGCCACATCCCCAGCCCTGCTTGACATTATTGAGGTTGGCAAGGTGGAGAGAATCCGGGGAAAAGAATCCAGGGGAAGAGGGACAGAGTGGGGCCACCCAGGGTCTTGTGGGCCATTGTAGGACGGGAGTTTTTACTCTGAACAAGATAAGGAGTCACTGTCGGGTT
The DNA here is from genome assembly GCF_964194105.1 of Spermophilus citellus. Taxonomy (NCBI): domain Eukaryota; kingdom Metazoa; phylum Chordata; class Mammalia; order Rodentia; family Sciuridae; genus Spermophilus; species Spermophilus citellus. Next base: position 146,467,782 of record NC_138182.1, on the reverse strand, counting down.
CCAAGGAAAAAGCCAAATTGCGTCCTGGATTCTTAGAGGTTCACGTGGCTGAAGACAGACTGCAGGTGTGGAGGTGGGAACTGGAGGTGCTCAGCAGGGGGTTGGAGAATCCAGTGGAGAGATGATGGCAGCTTGGATCAGGGTGGTAGCCTTGTGATGGCGGGACATGATCAGATTCTGGATGCACTTGGAAGGTGGAGCCAATAAGATTTGCCAACAGACTGACTGAGGGAGGTCAGAGAAAGAGGAGTCGGGAGTGCCACCAAGCTCACCAAGAGCAGATGAGAGGCTCTGCAAAAGCATCAGTGGTCATGTGATCAGTGCTGGTTATTTGATTTACTTCACCCTTTTCCCAAACTTTGGACCTTCTCTGCTCTGGACCCTGTGTAGCCCACATAGTGAAAATACAAGCTTATATGTTTTCTTTTCTTTTTCTCTATGCTGAGAGCTGAGTTTTTTACAGATTTATTGAGTTATATTTCACATATTGAGTTATTGAGTTATGCTTCACATATTGCACGGTTCATCCATTTAAAATGTACAGTTCAGTGCTTTTGATATATTCACAGATACAGGCGACCATTATCACAGTCAATCTCAGAACATTTTTATCACCTACCAAGGAAACCCTACACCCTTGAGCTCTTACCCCCTGCCCCACAGCCGTCCCTCAGCCTGGCAACCACTCATCTGCTTTCTGGCTCTGTAGATTTGCCCGTTCTAAACATTTCATATAAATGGAACCATACGATATGGGGCCTTCTGTGTCTGTTGACTTTCACTTGGCGTAACATTTCCAAGGCTCATCCACACTGTAGCGTGTATCAGTATTCCATCTCTTTCTATGGCTGAGTGATATTCCATTGAATGGCTCCAACACATTTTCTTTGTTCATTCATCGATTAATGAACCTTTAGGATGTTTCCGCCTTTGGGGCATTATAAATGATGCTACTATGAACATCCATGTAGAAGTTTTTTTTGCATAGATGAATGTTTTCATTTCTCTTTGGTATTTGATTATGAGTTATTGGTTATTTGGGTTAGTTGTTATTTGACTCCTGATTGCTCTAGGAGTGGAATTTCTGGGTGAAAGAATATCTCTGTGTTTAATTGTTTGAGGAACTGCCAGACTTTTCCAAAGTGGCCATACCATTTTACATTCCCACTAGCAATGTAGGAGGGTTCTAATTTTTCTGCTTCTTAAGCACTCATTATCTGATCTTTTTGATGCTAGCTGTTCTAGTGCGTTTGCAGAAACTTCAGCTGCCAGGTTTCCAGGGCTGACAAAGACCAGGCACGTTGCGCACCCTCGCGTGCATTCACTCATCTAGATTCTTACCATAGCCCTGTGTTCTCGTGCCCATTTTACAGATGAGGAAACTGATCACAGGTAACAGAGCTAAGATGTAAACCCAGGCAGTCTGGTTTCCAGGTCCGTGATTTTAGTGGTACTCAAAAACCTTACAGAGAGAGGAGTGGGAGACATGCCCCAAACGGCTGTCTGCAGTATGTCACGATGGGAGCTGCAGTGGAGGTGTGCAGAGAGAGCTGTGGCAGTTATGAGGTGTCAAGGAATTGACAGATGAACGGGGCCTGGAAGGGTGAGTAGGAGTTTGCTGAGTGTCAAGGGGTTGAATGGAAGGATACTGCGGGATGGAAGGGCATGCAGAAGGAAGGGCGTACAGAAGCTGGGAAGAGCAAAGATGTGTCTGAGGTTATCATAGTAAGAAACAATCACCTTCTTCTGACTCCTCCATTAAAGTATTTTCTGGTGTGTTATCCTTTACAGCAGAATATCTGTAAATCAAATATTTCTGTTCTGATAGAAACCAGTGTGTATTGAGAATTACCTCATAAGGGTCCACTTGATTTAAATTTAGCAGACAGGTTAGTTGAAAGCCTTTTGGCATCTGGAGTGGGGCTCACAAGTGCATATAACCTATGAGAGCTCATCCATATGCCCCGACAGGGAAAAGAGAATTTATCAATGCTGCCATTCCTGGTGCCCTCCTCCCTAAAGCACTCTCCCAGGAGAAGTGAGAATGAGAAGGGTGCATTTGCTTCCACCAGAGCCCGGCCATGCCTGTCCTCAGGTGAGGGCCCTATTGGTATGTTTAAAGCTACCTCTGCTTTGCTTTACCACAACAGTGCCATGCAATGACTTTGGCAGCCATCGTCCCATGGAAAGGAGACCCTCAGGGCAAAGATAATAGGAAATATAATAGGAGAGAGGTATTGCCCAGACTTGTCTCATAGGACTAAACTGTGGGGCAGAATACCAGGATGTAGGGGCGGGGGTGCTGCTGGGATGAAAATAGCCAGAGTCTATTCTACCCAGCCAAGGTGTGAGTGCAATTCTGACTCCTGAGAATTGACCCAAAACACCACTGTATCTAGTGCATTCATCTCATGCCTATAGCAACCTCATCTCACTGTTGCTGTACGTGTGTGTGTGTGTGTGTGTGTGTGTGTGTGTGTGTGTGTCTGTCAGTACTAGGGACTGAATCCAGGGCTTTGCACATGAAAAGTATGTTCTCTGTCCCTGAGCTACCCCTCAGCCCTTTTTTTACTTTAAGACAGGATCTCACTAAGTTCTCCAGGTTGGTCTTGAACTTACAATTCTCCTACTTCAGCCTCCCGAATAGCTGGGATTACAGGTGTGCACCACCACACCCAGACTGCTGTACCCTTTTTGTAGCTGCAGAAAAGAAAAAAAAACAGACCAGGAGAGATGCCAAACTCCCTGGCAACCAGGGGGCTCACAGCCAGCTGGGGAGCAGCAGTCCTGGTATTCAAATCTGCAGCAGAGATCTTTGGGATCTTGTTAAGCTTTTGGTTGTTACCAAGGAACTTGATTCTTCTTTCCAGCCTACTCACAGAACAGTCGTCCCTGAGTATATTCTTAGATGACTGGTTCCAGGACTCCCATATACCAAAGTCCACAGATACTCATGTCCCTTACATGAAATGGCATGGTATTTGCATAGAACTTATGCACATCCTCCTGTATTCCTTAAGCCTTCTCTAGATGATGTATAATGCCTAACATTATAAATGCTACATAAATAGTAGCTATGTTGTATCATTTAGGAAATAATAATAACAAGGAAAAAAGTCCATACTTGTTCACTACAGAAAGCTTTTTCTAATAATTTTGATCCACCCTGTTTGGCTCCATGAATATGGAACCAGCTATACCTGGTATCTCCCGCTCTGCCTCACTTCTATCCCTCTCCACCAACCCCCCCTCCCTTGGCAGGAATCATAGCTCCTGCTTCCCGCGCCCCCGTATTTCACTCCGTGGTCTGCTCTGGATTTTGAGCCCATTCCCCCCCACACACCCTGTGGCATTCTTTGTCCTTCCTTCCTCATTTCCTCTTGGCTGTAGATTTCTCTTTAATAAGGCCAGGACTAACTGCAGCACCAGAATCAGCAACTAAAACCTTTTGCCTAAAAGTTATAATGAGAAACAGAAAACCTGGAAGAAACAGTTCTCCTGCCAAGTGTGTAAATCATGCTGCTGCAGCCGAGCAAGCGGACTCTCCCTGAATGCCTCTCCTAGCACCCCCTTTGCCTCCTGGGCCAGTCCCCATCCCTCTCTTCAGGGGCCTAGCCTCTGCCGCCCAGTCACCTCATTTCTTTAAGAGGAGCCAGAAATCCAGAGCTGTGTGTGAAATCACCTGATCTTCAACTTGGGGCGACTCACTCACATGTCTCAAAAAACACTGCAGCCAGACAAAACAAGTCTAGGGGTCAGCTCCGGCCCACAGTTAGCAGTGTCCAACTTCTAATCTAAAAATCAGACTGGATTTCCTATCACAAACTTGGTTAGACTTCCCCCCCCCCCAAGAAAAAGCCTTCTTGACCATGGTACTAGATTTCAGAACTCTCATTCCAGATTTCAAGCTACCACAGAAGAACTGAACTCTAGTTGGTAATAGCTATAAAATTAATACCTCAAAACATTCAGATCCTTGGATTCTCAGGATCAGTGGGAGTTGGAGTGGGGCCTGGACTTTTGAGGAAAGGACAGTGGAGGTTCCGTTGGATGGAAAGAAGGTGGCAGGATCAGAGATGAAAAGAGGGAGTGATGTCTCCATGTTGTTTGGTGCTGAGAGCCACAGCCGAGTCGGAATGGCCCCTGGCATTTTGCCAGAAGTAATGGTTGAGAGGTGAGTCATTAAGATGATGCTGGATTGATTCAATTGTATATAGACCCTTGTTGTCCGCCTCAGGCGCCCGCCCGCTACTTTGGAGTTCTCTCAAGGATTCCTGGAAAGTTTGCGTTGGTTGGTGAAGTTCTGGGAGAGGGAGTTCCGGTGGGTGTGGTGTGCCAGAGAGGAGCCGCGTGGGTGGCATTAGGGAGAGTTCCTGGGGAGTGTGCGTGGAGTGCTGTTGGAGTCCAGGCAATAAAGTTTCCTGTTTGAACATACAAGTGCTTTGTGGCGGCTCGGTGATTTGTGCCCAGCCAGACTGCAGCATTTGGTGGCCCATACGGGGAACGAACCCGTGACCTTGACATTATAAACCCGTGATCCAGAAGGAACCATGGAATTGGGGATTCCCTCAAAGGGGAGGGCCAGTCCACACAAGACCCAGATGTGGCATGTAGAATGGTTCACTGGAAGCCAGAGTGAGGTGCGCTCTGTGGTTGGTCAGTCCAAGGGATCAGCAATGGTACAGTAGAGGGAAACTGGGGTCTCTGTCTTGGTTTCAGGGGTGCTACCTGGAGACACTGGTTGAACCCATTTAGAATCCAGAAGCAGATGTTTGGATGTGATGATCAGGGACTGCTTTGTGTGTAAATTATGCTGGCACTCCCTGTTTAGTTCAGTTTAGAGGTCACTCTGCTCTGTTTGATCATATGGCACCATGTGACAACTGTGGCACCCACCACTCTAGTGGGAGGCAGCCCCACCAGGACCAGAATGGTAAGAAACGTCACTGATTCTGCACAGAACCTTTGTTCCTTGCAGGGATATTTATGGGATCTTTCTCCAGGGACACTTGGTATCAATTTGGTTCTGGTCTTAATTCCGGGACTAGCTGTACTTTGCTGAGGTACTTGGTTATTTTTAATCCTACATATGTACCACTGGTTCCTGGCAGGGTGTCCACATTGACTTGACTCAATACATCTTGGACCCACATCTAGACAGGGCCAGAGAACTCATGTCTTCACCTTAGATACGCATCTTGCCCCTGACACGATCATTTACTTTTGGCCCCTGTTTCTGCCCCCTCTTTTTGTTCTGCCCTGTTGAACTCTGTGTGTTAGTGATTATTCTGAGAACCCTCTGGACAGAAGGAGAGGTATGAGGAGTGAGGCGTCTCTTCTGATCTGACACGAGGGTGTCCTGTTCCGGTTCCCAGGAAGGCACGTCCTCTCACCTAGGGCATTCCTCCCTTGGTGTCACATTTTCTGGGAGCCAGATTGGGGAGCAAGGTTTCTGCTCAAGGGCAGGAGGATGGCATGAGGGGAATATTTCTTCTCCTCAGAGGTCAACATGACCAGGACCCCCACACTGCTTCCCTCCTCTGGAAGGACAAGACACACACACCAGGCCAGTTGCTCTGAGCCTTTCCTGGATGGGTTCATGCCATCCCCTCCCAGTCTGAGCTGAGAAAATGCTGACAAACCCCTAAGGGGCAGAGAGGGCCTGACAGATACAGCCTAGATCCTCACCTCTGGCTTTGTTCAGAGGTGATGTGGGGGAAGCTTGAAGGATGCTACAGTTTGGACCTTGAATATTCCCCAAAGGCCCATGTATTGAAGGGTTGACCCTCACCCCACAACCTGCTGGGAGGTGTTGGAAACCTTAGAAGGTGGAGCCTAGGAAGGAAATTAGGCTGGTGGGGGTCCTGCTCTTGAATATTGGGACATTGGTCCTTCCTCTTTCTCTCTCTTTGCTTCCTGGACTCCATGATGTAAGCAGGCTTTCTCTGTCTTGCACTCTCACCATGATGTACTGACCCAAAGCAATAGGGCCAAGTGACCATGGACTAAAACCTCTGAAACTGAGCCAAAATAAACCATTCTTCTTTTTTAAGGTGATTTTCTCAGTTATTTTGTCATAGCAACAGAAAGCTGACACTAACGTATGAACTTTAATGTCAACTATAGAATGTGAGTGACAGTGATATGTCAATGCAGGTTCACTCATTAGCACTCTTGATAATAGAGGACCCTGGCAAACATGGAGCAGGAGTTACATGGGCACTCTGTACCTTCTATGCAACTTTGCTACAAACCTAAAACTTCTTTTTTTTAAAAAAAAATATGATAGATTTCCCTTGTCCAACCCACAGGATTTCTCCTCCTTATCCTGCCACCCTTGATGAGTGGACTTTATTTTTCATTATGCATTTCATTCTCTGAAAATGCTGCACAAAACTAGTGGCTCCAGATTTACTTGTTTCTGTGTCACCTCAAACTGTCCATGCAGCAGGTCATTGTCTGCTCTCTTAATGTGTCTAAATTCTTCTCATCCTTCAAGGCTCTGCTAAAAATATTGCCTTTCTCGTCGAGCCTTCCGTAGTCCCCCCACATGCAAAACTGATGTCCCACACACACATTTCCATAGAGTATGTGGCATCTCCTGTAGAGCAGCTGTCCTGTGTACATGGCCCACCACCTGGCCTGGTCAGGAACTGCTGAAGGACAGAACCAGGTTGCATCCCTCATCCCTTCTGAAGTGCCCAGCTTAGAACATGGCCCTAAAGGGTGGTAGGTGACCCCTGGGAAGCCTGCCCTCACATGCAGATATGTACCTACCTGCTGGTGCCCTGAGACAGTTTCTGCATTTCGGAGCAAGAATCCCCCAAACTGGGAAGCAGGCATTTTTGGATGGTGTACTAGAAAAGAAAAGAGATCTACCCGGTTTGGAGATGACATGCTGCATTTGCTTAGAAACAGACTAAGACAAGGCTTCTAGAGCCTGATTGGCCTTGGATTTGGCCAAGGGTTAGCACTCCAGGGTTTCTGGTTTACCAGTGAGACCTAGTGTCCACCTAGGGGTCTCCTCCATTCAACACTGAGGGGAGACCAGATATCCTAGCCCCCCTCCAAGGAGATACCCCCAGTCTATGATGGGCTCAAAGCTCTATGCAAATACGGAGAAGGCTTGATTTCTAAGTATATTCTGCATCAAGAAAATGGGGATTGTCCCACATTTTGTGTGATCTCACTGATAGGCCAGCTGGGCTCCTCTGCTCAAGAGGTGAAATGGGGGCACCCAGAGAGGGGTGCCCTGCTCAAGTCCAATCTCTCCTACCCAACTTGGAGTTCCTGTCCGTTTAATTATGGAAAATTCAGCACAGCAGCCCACATCTGGACATCATCAAACCACTTGGAGCCAACACCACCGCCTTTTGCTAAACTGATCCAGCTAGTGCTGATTTATGTTCCAGCGATAGCCTCAGATAATGATTTGGCCATAGGGAAATTTTTGACCTGACCACAACTGAATTTTGTCTGATAGCAAGTGGACTGCTTAACAGTCAAACCCAAACCCATTCAGAGAAGGGTCTCAAAATGAATGCATGCTGTCCAAAATTCAATGTCAACCAACACTCACCAAGTGCCCACCTCGTTCCAGGCCTGTAGATGAGATGCCTGGAACTCTGAGGTGGGGGAAGCACAGACCAGCTGCTGTAGCTGGGCAGCTGACAACAGCCACTGATGCAAAGTGTATCACGTGGACCCGTGGAGGAGAACAGACCCTGCTTGCTCCTGGGTGAAGGAAAGAGTCAAAAAAATTCTTCATGAAAGAGGTGATGTGTGCTTTGTGCCTGAACAATAGCTAGGATTTTGACAAAAACAACGAGAAGCAGGGAATGTGCTTCCAGTAAAGTTGAGTAGCTCAGTGTGGCCCCATCTTAGTATCAGGAGCAGGATGTTGTTTCGGGTCTAGAGGAAGCTGGGAGGTGGAGTGGGAGGTCAGATAGAGAGACGGGTGTTTGTTATAGTTTCGGGCATGGGTTTTTAAGAAGGGATGAACTGTAATCAGTCTCCCAGGGCCCTGGTGGAAAAATGTCTGGAAGCTCAGTCAGATAGGGATGTGGGATCAGAGAAGGCTATGAACAAAGATGTTGGTGAGAGCTGATAGGTAGGTGCAAATTGGAAAGAGATTAGGAGTGGGAGGGGAGGAGCAGTTGAGATGGGGGAAAGTGGACTTCAGCAACTAGACGGAGCTAAATGACCAGAGTCTCAGAATAAAGGTGACCTGGGGCCCTGGAGGATTGGGGGGGTGCATTATGGGGTCCAGAGGGAGCCCAAGCATAGGCAGAGATTCCCCTCTGCACTGGACAGCCACAACCCCTTCAGCCAATGAAGAGTTGCAGAGTAACCCTCTAGGTCCTACCTGTGCTGATCAGGTGAGAAAGAGGTGAATCAGAGCCAGGCCGGTCCAGGGGACTCACATATGATAGAAGAAATGTAGCTTTAACAAGTGCAGCACTGTCCCCCAGAAGAAGGACCAGGCACCTAGGGCACATGGTAACAAAGGATGCCGGTCACTGAGGGGGGGGTCATCTGAGCTGAGCTTGTGGGGATTTAGAGGGTACCTACAGGCAGTAAGGAGTGCTCAGCTAGTAAGGGCTGGAGTGGGTCTGAACTCCGCGTGTCTGCCACTAAAGTATTTGGCACCCTTGACTGCTACCCCTTCCCACCTTGCTCATCAACTCAATGTATGTACCCAGCCTTAGGAGACTGAGGTTCTGCCACTGAGAGGCTCCCAATATGCCCATGATTGAGAGCAGGAGTGCAATCCATAGGAACCTAGCTCAGGGGACCCCTACCCTGGGTTAGGGAGGGAGGGCTTCTGGATATGGGGAAGGTGACATCTGAACTGAGCTTGAAGAATGACACATGGCTTTCCAGGCAGAGATCAGAACGCACAAGAGGGAAAGAGAAAACAGGGCACACAGCTGTTGGGAAGGAATCAGAGCTTTCCAGGTAGATGCTGAGATCCCCTAGGCATCGATCAGATACATGTCAAGCCAGGGGAAAGAGGCCAGTTGGGAGCTAAGGCTAAGCCTTGACCTGGCCAAGGCCATATTCAGAAATGGCAGAGCCTGGGATACTCACAAAGGTCTCATGGCCTCCCATAGTAACCCCCCAAGGCATCAAAGCGCAGCCTTCTCTCCCACACCGTCTGCCTGAACGGGGTTTCCTGTGAGCAGCTGGGGCTGGATCACAGTTATTTATCTAATGTTCTTGGATGGAGTCCCAAGAAAACAATTTTGCTTATTTAAAACACACACACACACACACACACACACACACACACACACAAGGCAACGTTGTAAAGCCCACCCCCAAAGAGCAATCATAAAGAGATTGTTCTTGCCATGATAGTTTATTTCTTCATTGATTTATCTGTTTATGCGTCTCTTTATTGGTCTGATGGGATGGTCCCCATTACTTAATCAGCCCAGACTGTATTTATAAGGGTTGTGAAAATAAGCAGCCACAGCCCAGGCGACCAAGCCTGTGGCCAGAATGAGGTAATGGGAATGCTGGGCTGCATGGAGCAGCCTGGGTCCTGGGGAGCTCTGTGCAGCTCACTCTGGAACCCTGAGCTGATTGCCAGCTTCCCCATAGGTAAAGGGGTTCCCAGTGGGGCATGTGGGCAGAGTGATAGAGGAGCCGAGGTGCCTGAGGTCCAGCCCAAACCACATGACTCCAGAGCCTCTGGAGCAGGAATAGGAAAATGCCATCCAGGTGATTATGCTAATTAAAGATACCAGATGATTTCCAAGGACCTCCCCCACTATGAAGCATAATGTGGTGCCTGTTGACATTGGAGATGAGAGAGGCAGGATCAGGAAGACAGTGCACAGCTCCCAGCTCTGCCCAGGGAAAGAAGTCTTTGCATGTCACGGGACAAGGCTGTGGCCTCTCCACACAGGTGGGCACCACCTGTGGTTCTGCTCCATCTTCTGCTCACTGTCCTGGGCATCTGGAGCTGCCATCCCACATACCAAAAGTCTCACATCCTGGGTATTAGGAAAACAGATGTCAGGATGTTTGAAGAAAGAAACGTGGCTTCTCTCAAAAGGGGCTGGGGGCTCAGTGGGCCTTGCCATGGCCACCCATCCCTTCTCAGAAGGGGCGTGTTCTTAGATGGGAAAGAGAAGAAAAGAGCCAGGGAGTAACTTTGCTTAGGGATGGCAAAGATGTACAGAAGAGCTCACTTGGCTTTTAGAAGTCTGTTTGGGCACAGGAGAACAAAGAGCCAAACATGTGGCCAGGGACCCAGATTCAGGGTTAGGAGGCACTAGCAAGAACAGAGGGTGGCTCAGGTCTGGTGCTGCCACCCCCTGCACTAGAGGATCTAATGGAGAACCAGGGGGAGGGCTCAAGTACCTCTCACCAAGTGCTAGTACCTCTCCCAAGATGCGAACCTGTCTCCACCCAGATGACCTGTGCCCAGAGCATGGGGAGAATGTGCTGACTTGGTCATAGAGATGTGGTGCATCTTTGAGGAAGAATAAAGAAGGTTTCAGAGGGATGGGTTCTAGAAAGCCCATGAGGGCGAGTCAGACAGGGACCTGCAGTCACCATCTAAAGCAGAGGAGGAAGCAAAGTGTCTGTGAGCTCTGTAACCAGATGACAGTGAACTCCAGGACGTTTTAGGTATGGGCCACCTGCCTATCATAGGTCCTCGTAAAAAATGGATGGATGGATAGATGGATGGATAGATGGATGGATGGATGGATGGATGGATGAATAGATGGATGGATGGATGGGATGGGTTGCTATCAGCCTGGTTATTTTCTACTTTTGAATCATAGGTTCTATACTTAGTCCTATATAAAAGGTGTATAGGAGCCAGGCATGATGGCACATGCCTGTAATCCCAGGAGCTCAAAGACAGGAGGATCAAAAGTTCAAAGCCAGCCTCAGCAACGTAGCAAGGCCCTAAGCAACTTAGTGAGCCCCTGTTTCAAAATAAAAAACAAAAAGAGACTGGGGAGGTGGCTCATTGGTTAAGTGTACCTGGGTTCAAACCCCAGTACAAAAAAAAAAAAAGGTATACAGTGATCAAATTTGCAGATGACAAGAGAATAGTATTAGCTCTACCAGAGAACAGAATAAAAATTTAGCAAAACCTGGATAAAATGTAACTGTAATGAATGGATTGAAGCTTAGTATAAGTTTTGTTATCTGTCTCCCCACAAAATATTCTTTACACTATTTAGAGTACTTTGGTTGATTGTCACAAGAATACCTGACATAAACTGGCCTTAAAAAAAAAAAAAAGAAAGAAAGAAAACAGTGTGCAGTGGCACACGCCTGTAATCCCAGTGGTTTGGGAGGCTGAGACAGGAGGATTGTGAGTTCAAAGCCAGCCTTAGCAAAAGCAAGGTGCTAAGCAACTCACTGAGACTTTGTCTCTACCTAAAATACAAACAAGGGCTGGGGATGTGGCTCAGTGGACGAGTGCCCCTGAATTCAATCCCAGGTACCCCCAAAAAAAATAAAAGAGGAAGAGGAAAAGGAGCAGGAGGCAATGTGACTTCAGTTGGATGGATCTGGGTGCTCATCTGGTGGCCTCAATCCATCTCTCCTGGTGCTTGGATCTGCTCTGCTCCATGCTGGGTTCATCTTTAGGAGGCAGAATCTTCAAAGTTCTAGCCTTACCTCTTTCTTGTGGTTACACAAAAGAGAACGTCTTTTTTCTAATATGAAGTCCCAGGATGGTGACATGTTAATGAGAACGTGCTGATGGACAGGCCGAAGTCACCTGCCCTAGCTGTGGGTTAGTCTTCACAAATCCATATGGACAGAGACAGGGGAAGGATGATTCTCCAAGAGAAAATCAAGGTGCTGATAGCAAAACCAGAGAGAAGAACTGCCTGGCGGTCAAGATGCTTCCCAGTGGATGCCATGCTGTGCCATCCCACTCAGACACATGGCTGATCCGGGATTCAGTGAAACATGCCCCCAGCTGCTACCACCTGCAGATTGGAACCCAGCCAATCCCAGAGAAGCTCCTGTCCTTCCCCTTCCTGGTTCTTAAGCTGTCCCTGGGTCCACAGTCATGGTATAGTTCAAACTCACATCCATCTGGCTCTAGACTTGGGCTCCCTCCCTTCCCTTGGCCTCTGGGTAGAAATGGAAATGAAATCTCCATTTAATGACCTCCAGGCAGGGATAGGAGGAGCCACTCTGAAGACTGACCCCTCACCAGCTGACTGTCAGCTGGAGAAAGAAGTACCCCAGTGTATATCCCACCTAGTGTCCCTGCCACACTGCAGTGTGATATCAGTTAGAAATTGGACCTAGGAAATCTTGTTGCCTGGAAAACGGCCCCATATCTGCAGGGAAGGAGGCGGGGACTCTTGTATAAATATCAAAACTCCTTTATCTCCCACTCGGTATTTCCTGGGCAGTGCCTGTGGCTCCCCGTGTTATTTCAGCTTGTGGTTTGCAAAGAGAGTTCCAGAGTGAGGTGGTGGAAAGACCCCTGGAGAGGGGGGCAGGAGTGTGAGGATGCAGAGCGAGCCTGGCTGCCAAGCAGTCTGGCTGCCGCTCACTTTCCTTCATCTGCGTGAGGAGACAGCAACTGCTCGTGTGCAGGAGTGGGCGCGCAGAATGTGAAAGCGCTTGTCTTTGAAGTGACAGTGGTTCCCAGAGGAGATGAGGGACGAGGATCTAGCGCAGAGTGGGTGATCCCAGGGCCAAGTTGGGAGCAATCAGGATTGGAGCTGTAAGAGGAGGTGGGAATGTTCTGGGTACAGGTTCTGTGGCGACTGTAATTGAGTTTTGCAGGCAGATGTGTGAAGGAGACACAGACAGAGGACTAAGGTTTGAGTGGGAACAGAGGTGGGGAGAGAAGAGTCCTGTAGGAGGGAGATGGAACCTGCAGAGGAGCTTCAAGGAGCCATGGGAGGAGCAAGAATCCAAGAGCATCCGCTTGCGATGAGTATACCCACATCCACAATAGGGCAGTGTCCCAGAATGAGGGCCCAGGAGCTGATTCAATATAAAAGATGTTGACTCTACACAAGGAAGTCCTTCAGATCTCTTTCAATCCTCCCATTTAGCTCAGAGCATCTTGGTTTGGCCTACTGTGTCTTTAACACCCCTTTAATGCTGGTTAATCTCCCTTTTTACAAAGAGAATAGTCAGAGGCTGAGAGCTGTCAGGTAGGGGCTTCGAGGGGAGCTTTGCTGCGCTATGTATCTTTCATCCTGTATGATTCCGACTGTAATTGGGTAATTGACTTGCGGCGCAGAAGATAGGTTTTCTTTTTGTGGTGGTAATCTACATTTCATTTTCAAATAAATTTATTTCGGTATGAAAAGTTAAAAACATTTTTTTTACATTTTAGTTTTTTTAAAATATAGTGCAAACCACACAAGAAACAGACTCTGACAAAGACTCTGACAACAACCCTTGGTTGGATGTAGAAGGATGGGCAGATGGGGGTGGGGGTTGCGAGGCGATAGGGCAACCCTGTTTGCTGCCTCTGATGCTTTGTGGAAAACTCCTCCCATCATCCTTCACTCATGAAGACCACAGGACTTGCTCTTGTTTAAGCCCCCACCACCCACAGGGCATACCCCTCTCCTGGTACATTTGCTCTGTAGACCAGTTTCCAGACGAGGGACTGGACCAACTGTAGCTGTTTTTGGTCACTGGTTCCCTAAACACAGCAGATGGATTCACCTGTCCCCAGGAGGACAAGGACAATGCTTCCTGAACACTTCACAACCTCAGGTAGCATGAGAGTTTCTAACATGTCTTTCATTTGATCCTCTGCTGCCCAACACGAAAGGCACAGTTATGCACCTTGTAATGACACTTCAGCCGTGCCAGACAGTGGTCCCATCAGATGATAAAGAGCTGAGAACTCCCATCGCCTAGTGATGTCATAATGCCATCGCATCAAAGTGCGATGATTCCCACACATTTGTGATGATGCTGGTGTAAACACACCTACTGCACTGCCAGACCTATAAAAAAAAAAGTATAGCATGGCTAATTATGTAGGGGATGTAAGACTTGATAATAAACCACCGCATTACTGGTTTAGCGACTACTCCTATTTATGCAAAAAGTTTACTGTAAACAGTTGTCTGTTTTACAGGCAGAAGCCTCATCTGTCCCATGTTTACTGAACCTCTTGACTGCTTCAAGAGGTGACATGGAGCCATTGACCTTGACCCTCTAGGTCTGTGTTCGTGCACACTGTGAAGTCAACACAACAGCATTGCCTAATGACACTCCACAGAGCACTTCCCACCTTCAACAGTTCAAGACCATAGTCTCATATCTTTCCTTTCTTAAATTTTTTTATTTTTTGGTTGGCACATAATATCTGTACCTATTTGTGACATACAGTGCAATTCACATAGATGTTTGGTGGTGATCAATTTAAGGTAATAAGGATCACCTTGAACTTGTATCATTTCTTTATGGTGAGTACATTCGAATTCCTCTCTTCTAACTATTTTGAGAGATATAATACATTATTGTTTATTAAATTCACCCTGCTCTGCCATAGAACACCAGAATTTATTCCCTCTATCAAATAAGGATATTGGGCCTATTGATTGTTCCCTCTCCCTCTCTCCTCACCCCTATTCTTCCCTGTCTCTGAAAAATACTATTAGGCTTTCAATGTCTGTGAGATCAACTTTTTAAAATTCCACTTATGAATGGGATCATGCCGTGCTTCTCATTCTGCACTTGGATTTATTTCACTCAACATGTCTATGATCTTTTCTAAGATGGGGAAACAGGCTCAGAGCAATGTTTGCCAATAGTGCCATGACAATCACTCTATGTGAAGGATTCAAACTCAGATCTGCATTCAATCCATTCTCACCCCTTTTGTCTGGCAATGCCTATCCTCTGTTGGAGCAAAGGGTTAGCTCCCATGTAGGACTCCACACCCTCCACCCCTTCTTCCCCCATAAGGCTCAGCCTGGCTCCAGGAGTATGTGGTCTACATGGGCAGTTTCTTCCTGGGTGTGTGTCACCCCTTAATAGCTATCTCTACTTTAAATTGACCTGTCCCCTCTGGAAAAAGATTTTGCAATCTGATAGGAAAACTTACGTTTCCTTGAAAATAACTTGAAAAGTTTCTATTCTTATTCCACCTTCTGTGAAATTCAGATGTAGTCACATCTTCCCAACTAGAAACTCATGGTCTAACAAAGAATTTGAGGCTCCTTCTGGCAGGAAAGGCTATCTCTGGGAGATTACGGTCTGCATGTCAGAGGGCTGTAAGACACTTGGGCAGTTTATGGGGACCACAGAAAAGAATTGTGAAATTGGAGCTGTCCCCAAGGACCTGAGATGTCCCCATGCCTTGCAAGAGGCTCTGGCCTCAGGAAAAACCTTTCTGCTACCATAAACTCACCCATGACCCCAATCCTAGCCCAGGAGTTCCCATCCCTCTGCAGCCCCCTCTTTCTACCCAGCTCCTCTGCTCCATTTTCCTCTTTCCCCCTAAGAAGAAGATTGGTTTCTAGGACCCCTCACAGCCCTGCTTCATCTTTTCCCTTGAAATCTGCTGGGTCTCTGATTTCCCCTTTGTCATTTAGGTCCCCTCCCAGATTGCACACCAGACCTGAGTTTCTTTGCTACTTTAATAAGTGAGGGTTTCCTGGAGATGCAGAGCCACTGTGCAGCAAGCGAGAAACATGGGAAGAGTTTGAACTCACCAATCCCCTCTTCTCATTGTCTCAAGAGCTTTATTAAACAAAACAAGGAAAATGAACACTTATGTGGGACCTACACTTGGACAGGAACTATGCCAGTTTCTTCACTATCTTATTTCACATTGGCAGCAACCAGGAAATGGGGTGTTGGTAGAAACTAATGCTCAGGGAGATTCAGTAACTTGCCCAAGGTCACAAGGATAATTATTGCAGCAATGGAATCAAAGCCAAGCCTGATCTCCTATAGAACTCAAGCCCCTTCCACTCTGCACAGTGTATCCTTTGATCTTCTGAGCTTTCTGTCTCTCGGGATCACCCCTTTCTCTTCCAAACCAAATGAGAAGCATTTTATTAGACTGACTGATGCGACATCAAATACACAATGCACACACTTTTAACAGAAGTGGTATAAAAGAAATAGAACCGTGGATCATTTTTCTCCCTTTATTTTTAAATTTATTATCCACTGGAACTTTCATAAAAAAACAGACATATTTTTATATAGTTTACATGTAAATATTTTATGTTTGTGGGTTTCTACATACACATATTAAATTAGACATGGGTATAGTGTGTTCATACATACAAGAACATATACACATTTTAAACTTCACATGACATTAAGCAAAATAAAAACTGAAAATTTCAGCGGATGGGTAAGTCCCTTCATATTTGGAGCAAACATTTTAAAGTTGAGAGGGGGAGAGTCATCATTAGCATAATGCTAACCCAGAGTCAAAGGCAGGTCTCTAAACCTCTGAAGATAGCCTGCCTTGTGGTATCATTCAGACCAAATTCCAAAACATGTTTCCCCTTAAGAAACTCACTAAAGAGTTAAGGCCTCAAAGGCACATAATTTTCCCAGTGTGTGTTGTTCCCAGCAAGACCCCACATTTCTCGCAGGCCTGACCCTGCCTAACCTCCTTTTGTTGTAAATGTTCTGAGGGAGGGGGCTGTCCCAACCACACTCCTGCAGCTGAGCTGGCCAGCTCCTGGGGGCAAGGCCTGCCAAGCTTAGAAGTAAGTGGTGGGTCTTTTATGAAAGCAGAGAAAAGTGTTCTCCCCAGGGCGAGGCCAGGCCAGGAAGCCTCCAGGAGGCAAGGTCACCCTGAGGGAATGCATCACCAGGGACTTCAGAGAGCAGGTCACTGGGCAGCAGGGCTCAAGGTCATTTCCTGCCGGGAAGCTCAGGGCCACCAGGGAGGGAACCCGGCTTAATGCAATTAAGGACTGAAAAAACAGAGGGGACTGAGAAAATAGCATCTTGGAAAAGAAATTCAATCTTTAATTTCTTTCATTGTGCCATTCTCTGGAAAATTCAGACAATGTTTTCATTTGATTGAAAGCACTTTTTTTGAAACTCCCAATCTAGTTTTCTTGAGCACTTAACTGCTGTCAGTTATCTGAAGAGGAAGGTGTGAGAATCATGAGCCAGAGCAGTAAAATGGGCAGCTCCCCAGGCTGCAGCCCAGACCAGCACCCAGGTTCCTTATGCTTGAAGTCCAAACTTTTTCTCTTGCTCCATAGCCAACCCACACACCAGGCCCTATGCTACAGCACAGAGTGGGTTGGCAAGTTGCTAAGGATATCCTAAGCTCATGTTCTGTTACAATTCGACTCCCAGGGGGAAAAAACAATCTTTTAAAAAAGTTTTCTGCCTATCCAAGAGCAAGGGAGAGCTTTCCATCTTCTAAGGTCTTCTTTGATTTCTTTAATCTTTAGAGTTCTGTAGTTTTCATTGTTTAGATCTTTCACCTCTTTCATTAAGTTGATTCCCAAGTTTTTGTTTGTTTGGTTTGTTTTGGTTTGGTTTTGAGGCTATTATAAATGAGGTAGTTTTCCTCATTTCCCTTTCTGAGGATTTGTCACTGACATACAGAAATGCCTTTGATTTATAGGTGTTGATTTTATATACTGCTACTTTGCTGAATTCATTTACTAGTTTTAGAAGTTTTCTGGTGGAACTTTTTGGGTCTTCTAGGTATAGAATCATCAGCAGCAAATAGTACTAATTTAAGTTCTTCTTTTCCTATATGTATCCCTTTAATTTCTTTTTAAAAATTTCTTTGGCCAGTGTTTCAAGAACTATGTTAAATAGGAGTAGTGAAAGAGGGCATCCCTGTCTTGTTCCAGTTTTTAGAGGGAATGCCTTCAATATTTCCCCATCTAGAATAATGTTGGCCTGGGGCTTAGCATAAATAGCCTTTACGATGTTGAGATATGTTCCTGTTATCAGCCATATCAATGTTTATAGCAGCACAATTCACAATAGCTAAACTGTGAAACCAAACTAGATGCCCTTCAGTAGACGAATGGGTTAAAAAAACGTGGCATATATACACAATGGAATATTACTCAGCAATAAAAGAGAATAAAATCACGGCATTTGAAGGTAAATGGATGGAGTTGGAGAAGATAATGCTAAGTGAAGTTAGCCAATCCCAAAAAAACAAATGCTGAATGTTTTCTCTGATATAAGGAGACTGATTTATAGTGGGGTAGGGAGGGGGAGCATGGGAGGAATAGACGAACTCTAAATAGGGCAGAGTGGTGGGAGGGGAAGGGAGGGGGTATAGGGTTAGTAATGGTGGAGTATGATGGACATTATTATCCAAAGTATATGTATGAAGACATATTGATGTGAATATACTTTATATACAACCAGATATGAAAAATTATGCTCTATATGTGTAATATGAATTATAATGCATTCTGCTATTATTTATTTTAAAAATCAATTTAAAAGTTTTTCTATTTTAATTTTTCATTTTTGTTAAGACAAGAGCATTTAATTTGATCTGACTTTCAACTTAGCCATCAGCATGCTGTCTGTGCCTCTGAGATGCCAAATAGAAGTTTGGGTCCCCCATGTGAACTTCTGCTGAATTTTTAATCCTTTTATAGCTCCAACAGTTGCAAGTAATATGCCACAGCTCAGAGAGCCCCCAAACTAGAAGAAGCAGCCCTGAAACCAGTATCCACCTCTGCCACTGGTTTGTGGTGTGAGCTCAGCTAAGCCAGTTCTTTCCTTGGGCCTCAGTCTCCTCGTCTCCTCTACTAGAAAATTAAAGGGACAAATCCGTCATGAATTCCATAAAATATGATGAGAAACTTGGCTGGATAGTAAGATTCCCAGCATGAGAAGTAAGAAAAAACAGGTTGAAAGGCCATCATGGGAAGAACACTCAATAGACCCCAATAGACTGAGATTCATGAGCAGGGACAAGTCTCAATCACATTTGTGTTGCTGTTTGACAACATGGTAGGTAGATACTAAATAAATTTTGGGGATGGATGGTTGCATGACTAGATCTGTGGATGCTAAATGAATGAATGAATGAATGGGAGAGTAAATGGATGGATGGATGGATGGGAAGAAGTTGAGCTAAATGGCCATGAAGATCCTCTCTGCTTGAGATCCCTGACCTGTTGTCACTCTCCTAGAAGTCCTAACTCACACAGCGTCTCCCTGATACCTTTCCTGTGCAGTGGAACCTTCAATGGGAGCCTTGGGCTCTGTGTGGTTGTTCCCAAGACCTGTGTGAATGTTTAAAGGTCAACTTCCTGAAGATGAAACAAGGCAGTGAACGCCGACTGCCCGGCACATGTTTGTGTGCTGGGAAGTGTTAACTGCCACTGCTCTGGTTTCAAGAGGTGGAGGAACCAGTGGGTGGAAGTGATCATGGAGGGTGCTCCATGGCCGTACCATACACCCTATTAACTTCTGCAGACTAGAAGGCAGTTTGGTAGAAAGAGCTCTTTGACTCTGGGTCTATAAACTTGCACCGCATGCTGTCAGTACAGACTTATTGATGTGACTTGGGAAAGTCTTTCAACCTCTTGGGGCAACCCCTTCCTTGCTTGTGCCCTGTCCTCACAGCCTCCACAAGGGAAACTCTACAAATGGAGACTATACAACATGCCCAATGGGGGAGTCCCGTCTTATCTGGAACACACTGAAAAAGGCCATCACAGTATTGAACTTTTAAGTGACACCCTTTCCTCCACGGCTCCTTCCACAGAGGCCAGACTTTGGGCTCAGGTCAGGGAACTGTCACTGACTTGCAAAAGCATCTTCCCCTTCCCATCTTCTCAAGAGGATTCAACTCCTCTCAGGGGCCCTCAGCTCCGGAGCACACAGGACCACACTGGACAAAAGCATTGTCGGCTCCTGTTTCTCTGCTTTACCTGCCGTGGTAAGTGGCAGCTGTCAGCTCAGGTCTGGGCTTCTCTGCACGTGTCTGTTCCATTGCCCTCGTTCCTTCGCTTTTAGATTTCAGGAATGGGAAAGAGGTCTACCCATCCCTGCCTCCTGCTCAATCCAGTCAGCCAGTCATTGTCCTATCTGGAATCTCCCTCCCCAGCAATCCAACCCTGCAGGTGTTGGGCAAACACTGGGCACCTGCAGGGTTCAAAGCCCTTAGGTGTGTGGATGAGTAGAATGTGGGGCCACCCCACAGCCATGGCAGTTTGCTAGGAGAGGAAGCCCCCCAGAGGTCCTGAGATCTGATCGCATCCATAGGGCACAGAAAGAACAGTAGAGCTCACCAAGGGGCCATGAGGGGAGCTACTGTCTGGGCAGACTGCTTCCCTGTTCAGATGCTCGCCGGGGACCTGGCCGGCTCTGGCTCTGGTCAAGAACATTAGAAAGTTACTGCCACCCCGAGACCCTGCTATCTCACTGCATCACGGCCCTGGTAGGAGCTGGCAGTTCTTACACTTTCCCAAGGAGGAAAAACGAAAGGGGGAACCTAGGCTATTTGGGGTTTTGCTATTGAGTTGTGTGAGTCTCTGGTATATTTTGAATATTAGTCCTTTATCTGATATGCAGCTTGCAAATATTTTTCCCATCCCATGGGTTGTTTTTGTTTCCTTTGCTGCCCAGAAACTTTTTAGTGAGTTGGAGTCACTCTTGTTTATTTTTGCTTTTGTTGCCTGTACTTTTGGTGTCATATCCGAAAAATCATTGCCAAAACAAATGTCATAGAGTTTTTGCCTTTTTTTCCCTAGTTTTATGATTTCAAAACTTTCATATCAGTCTTGAATCCATTTTGAGTTGATTTTTGTGTATGGTATAAGATAAAAATTCAAATTTGTTTTGCTGTATGTGTATATCCAGTTTTCCCCAATACTCTTTTCCCCATTATGTATTTTCGAGGCCTTTGAAAAAAGAAATATATATTTCATATAAATATAAAATGACTTGAATAGATGTTTTCCAAAGAAGACATACAAACAGACAACAGGTACATGAAAAGCTCAACATCACTAATCCTCAGGGAAATGCAAATCCAAACCATAAGGACATATCACTTCACACCTATTAGGATAACTTATTAAAAAAAAAGGCAAAAGCTAGGCACTGGTAAAGATTTGAAAAATACGGAGCTCTTATACATTATTGGTGGGAATATGAATTAGTACAGCCAGAATGTAAAATAATGTGGTGGCTCCTCAAAAAAATAATAGAACTACCACGTGATCTAGCAATCCCACTTCTAGATATATATCTGATATGGTTTGAATGTGTCCCCCAAAAGTTCACGTATTGGAAATAATTTCCAAGTTCATTTGTTGGTGGTAATTGGAGGCAGAGCTTTGGGGAGGAGATTAAGGTTAGATGAGGTCCTAAGGATAGAGTTCCCATGATGATATTAGTGGGTTTAGAGGAAGAAGGAGAATTCTGAGTGTGTACACTTCTGCTTCCTCCCCATGTGATGCTCTCCACCATATTACGATGCAGTAAGAAGGCCCCACCAAATGCTTGATCTTGAACTTCCCATCCTCCAGAACATAGGAGTAAATTTTTTTCTCTATATATTTCCCAGTCTGTGGTATTTTGTTATACCACAGAAAGGACTGAGAAAATATCCAACTGAAAAAGGACTAAAACAATATCCAAAGGAAGATGAAATCAGGATCTCGGAGAACTCCTGTTTTCCATGGTCATTGTAGCACTGTTCACAATAGCCAAGAGAGGGAGACAACTTAAATACCCATCTATAATATTATTCAGCCTTTAAAAAAGAAGGGAATTCTGCCATTTGCCAAAACATAGAGGAACCTGGAGAACATTACGATAAGTGAAATAAGCTGGACATAGAAAGACAAATTCTGCACAGTCTCACTTATATCAAAATCTTAAAAAGTCAAATTCATAGAAGCAGAGATCAGAAGGACAGTTACTGAGGGTTTGATGGAATGGGGAAATGTTGTTCAAGGGACACAAACTTTTGGTTACAAGTAAATCCTGGGATGAGGTTGTGGCTCAGAGGAAGAGGGCTTGCTTCGACATGTACAAGGCACTGGGTTCAATCCTCAGCACCACATAAAAATAAAAGAAAGGTATTGTGTCCACCTACAACTAAAAATAAATGTTTAAAAAAAATCCTGGAGACCTAATGTATAACACGGTGACTATAATAAATGTAATGCATTTTGTACTTGAAATTTGCTGAGTAGATCTTAAATATTCTTATCACCCCAAAAATATTTAAAAAATGATAAATATGAGGGGTCATGGCTATTTCAATTCACTTTGATTGTGGTAATCATTTCACAATGTTGCGTAATTTATAACAACGTTTTGGTCAACAGTGGGTCAAATATGTGACAGCAGTCCCATATTTATATTTAATTATGTAACTTATATGGCTTAGTGATGTGGTGGCCGCATTTGTGCACATACACGTTCTGATGCTTGCACAATGAAGAACTCAACTAACACACATTTCTCAGAATGCATCCCTGTCCTTAAGCAGCGCCTGGCTGCGCATCTCTCAAAACATCATGGTGTATGCCTTGAGTAGATATGATCCTTAGGACTAGGGTGTAGCTTAGAGGTAGAGAACTTCCCTAGAACTGGCACAAGGCCCTGGATTCTATCCACAGCACCGGAAAATAAAAAAGATGCCATTTTTATTTGTTAGTTACTCCTCAGTAAAACTGAGAAAGAGAAAGAGAGTGTAGGGGATGGATAAAGGCAGACCTCCCCTGCTCTCACTTCACCCTTCACACCCTTCTTGAGCAATGGCAGCCCTGCGGTGGGCAGCAGCAACAGCTCCTCCAACTCCCTGAACTTGAAAAGGCAACAACTCCTTGAATTTGGACTTGAAAATTTTGTGGGCACTGGGGGGACACTAACTCTCTTTGTTTTGTTCTTTGTTTTTCATTTTTCTCTCTCCTCCCTTCTCTCCCTTCACCCTTTACACCCTCCCTTCCCTTTCTGTGCAGAGGGAATGAGCATACCTGCATATGTCTCCATCCCACCCTGGCCCTGGATCCTCGGCCTCCCTTCCCCTAGGTGATCAGTCCTGGTGACTTCTGCATCTTCCCAGGGTATTTCAAACAAATGCGCCTGCCTGCCCCTGCTTTTAGACAAGCCATAGTATACTTTACACACTGTTCTGCACCTTGCCTTTTTTAATGATAGATTTATTGAAGTATAATTTACATACTACATGATATTTAAAGTGTTCTGCAGTTCAATTTTTTGGTACCATCCAGGTACCACATCCATGGATTCAACCAACCACATACCAGAAGTACTCAGAAAAAAATTATGTCCAAACTGAACACATACAAACTATTAGGTATTATAAATCACACGGAAATTATTTAAATTATACAGAAGGATATGCATGGTTAGTATGCAAATACTATAGCATTTTATATAAGGAACTTGAGCAGGTGGCTGTCTGTGGTAGGTCCTGGATCTGCCAATCCCCTAAGGGTACCAGGAACAATTATGTATCGCGTGACCAACACCCCAAAGAAGTCCTGTCCCCTTTGGCTGTCACTCTTCCCTAACTCCTCACACTCCTCCTAGCTCCCAGAAACCCCTAATCTACCTCCTGTCTCCCTAGATTTGCACTTTTCATAGAAGTGGAATTCTCTAGTCTCAGGGTCTGCTGCTTTCACCAAGCATAATATTTTCAGGCTTATCTATATTGTAGCCTGCTCTACACCTTGCTTTCTCTTTTTTTCCCCCTTCCCTTTTTTTTTTTTTTTTGTTTGTTTGTTTGTTTTTGTTTTTTGTTGTTCAGGGGATCAAACCCAGGGCCTCATGCATGGGAGGCAAGCACTGCACTAATGAACTACCCCCAACCCTCCTTGTCCCCCCCCCCCAGGTAGTGGGGAATGAACCCAGGGGAACTCAACCACTGAGCTATATCCCTAGCCCTTTTTATTTTATTTTGAGACAGAGTCATGCTAAATTGCTTGAGATCCTTCTGCCACAGCCTCCTGAGTTGCTAGGATTACGGGCATGCACAATTGCACCCAGCCCCACCTTGCTTCTTATACTTCAAGATATGTTGGAAATCATCTCATATCAAGATATACACATATATTCCATGTTTTTATTTTTACTTTGTAATTCTTAATAGGTTATACATTTATAATTTGAGATTCAAATGAGAACAGTCCCATTTGCTAGGGTCCTTTAGCAACAAAATTGCTTCTTTGGGAGTAACTAGAGTTTTTTGTTTGTTGTCTTTCTTTCTTTTATACTGGAGATTGAATCCAGGAATTCTTAACCACTGAGCCATATACCCAGCCCTTTTTTATCTTTTTATTTTAAGACAGGGTTTCACTAAGTTTCTAGGGACTCTCTAAATTGCTGAGGCTGGCCTCAAATAGAATGAGATGTTTTTGTCTCTCTGATGGAGCTTCCTCATTATTTTAAACTGCCACATTACATGACATCTGAGGGGTACATTTCTAAAATTGGATTTTCTGGGTCAAAGCATTTGTGAATAAATAATGCTAACAGCCACCCATGGACATCATGCCCACGTCCCTGCCCTCAGCCATGCAGGTGAGAACAACTTCCCGCAGGCCCCCTAAGCTGTTTGACACTGTTTCGTTATAAGTACAGCTTGTGTGTCACTTAACAAGGATATATTCTAAGAGCTGCCTTGTTTTGCAAACATCACAGCCATGTACTTACAACGTAGATGATGTAGCCTACCACACACCTGGGCTACATAATTCAACCTATGGCTCCCAGGCTGCAAGGCTGTCTGTCCGGCACCATCCCAAGTACTGTATGCAATTGTAACCCAATGTAAGTGTTCCTGTATTTAAACAGATCTAAACATAGAAAAGGTACTGTTAAAAATATTCAGCAATAGGAATTTTTCCACTCCATTGCAGTCTTGGAGGACCAAAGTATATGCAATCCATCGCTGACTGAGACATCCTGACACAACACATGATTGCAGTTTTATTTCCTTCTAAGAGATGAGAAACAATATCTCAGGAAGTCTTCATTTGTAATTCTTTTGTAACTCAGGGTGAATATTTTGTTCATATGTTTCAGAGAGAAACTTCTATTTCCTTTCCAGTCAATAGCCCACATATATCCTTGGCACATTTTTCTGTTGGGTTGTTTGTTGTTTTCTAATTGTACAGAGGCTTTAGGAAAATAGTCATGAGTTGGAAGGATTTCTTGCAGTTTTATGGGTTTTTTTTTTTCTTGAGACTACTTTTGGGCTTTTTGGTTTGGCTGGGGGTCTTTTGAGATCATGCCCCCCTCATATTCACATTTTTCAGTCTTTCATTTTATAGCTTCTGAAGCTTGAGTCAAATATGAAAGGGCCTTCTCAAATCAGAGATTATAAAAGAAATTTATCACTCTCTTAGTACTTTTATAGCTTCATCTTGCCTCATTCATTTTAGAGGCTGCAGAGGGTTCTGTTGCACGAGAGTGCCGTAATTTACTTCATCAGTTTCCCATTGTTGGGCATTTGGTTGTTTCCAGTCTTTTTATATTACACGCAATGCACAGTGACATCCCTCGTACATCAGACTTCTGTGTACATGGTGAACCTCTAAAAATGGAAAAAAGCATGTACCTTTTAGGCTATAAATAGATCATCAACCTTCTTTCCTGGGAGGTTGCCCCACATCTCTCCTTTGAGTGGTATTCAGGAGAGGCTTGTCCCAGCCTCACCAGCTCTTCTTGTTTTCAAATGGAAAATATCTCCCTAGATTTTCTTCTCAGTAGACTCAATGCAGGGAGAATGAACAAACGGACCTGAAGCCCCGGCAAACAAGTCACTGTATCTATCCCATATTGATACCTGGTGAGCAGCCAGGCCATAGCACAAAGAGATGACCCTTCTCTCCTACTGGGGAATACCAGTCCTTTTTCTAGATGTTCCTGGTGTATTAAAAAGGGACAGGAGTTTGAGAAGACCTGTGCATCTGTATTTTATGTATTAATCAAACCCCTTTTGCACAGTTTCAGACTGCCCTTTATAGGAATTTTAGGGGCCACCATCAAGGTGACTGAGGTTTTGTCACATCTCTTCTCCCCTCCCTCATTTGATTCTTCCCCCTTCCTTCTTTGAAGAGATAGAAAACTCCAAAGGCCCAAAGTAAGTTTTTACAGCTGTGCCACTCGCTCTACAAACTGGGTCAAATCACAGAACCTCTCCAAGTTTGTTTGTATCTTTGCAAGAAGAAGACAGGGAGGGTGACACCCACCTCACAGAGCCACTGTGAGACTGAATGGAAATGCATCAATGAAAGTGTCTAGCTTTCCAGGCACAGTGGCACCCACCTATAATCCCAGTAACTCAGGAGGCTGAGACAGGAGGATCACAAGTTCAAGGCCAGCCTCAGCAGCTTGGTGAGACCATAAGCAATTTAGCAAGATCCTAAACAACTTACCAAGACCCTGTCTCAAACTAAAAAATCAAAAGGGCTGGGATGTGGCTCAGTGGTTAAGCACATCTGGGTTCAATCCCAATACCAAAAGAAAACGTGTCCAGTTTAGAGCCTGTGAATTAGAATTAGTCTACTCAGGGCATGACAAAGTATCACAGTCTGGGTGGCTTTAACAACAGAAATGTAACCTATGTATGGTGGTGTATCCCTGTAATCTCAGTGACTTAGAAGGCAGGAGGATCGAAGGTATGAAAACAGCCTCAGCAACTTAGTGAGGCTGTAAGCAACCTAGTGAGACCCTGTCTCAAATTTTTAAAATAAAATTAAAAGGGCTGGGAATGTGGCTCAGTGGTTAAGCACCCTTGGGTTCAATTCCTGGTACCAAAAAAAAAAAAATCAGAAATTTATTTTCTCACAGTTCTAGAGGCTGGAAGTCCAAGATCAAGTGTCATTAGACTTGGTGTTTGGTGAGGCCTCTCTTCCTGTCCTGTAAGATGGCTTCCTCCTTGCTGTATCCTCATGTGGCAGAGAGTAAAAAAGACAGAGAGACAGAGAGAGAGAAATCCCCTGGTCTCCTTTCCTCTTCCTATAAAGACAATAGTCCAATGGATTAAAGACCTGCCCTCACTTTAATTCCTCCCCAAAGGCCCTATCTCAGATAGAGCCACCCTGGGAGTCAGGCCTTCCACATGCAGGGAGACAGTCCAGTCCATCACAGCCTGGGACAGAGAAGGCAGCCCAGAGGCTGTGCATCATGAAGGCAGCCATGTCCCCCCATGGGATAAAATCCAAAACCCTCAGATCTGGCCCCCACCTACGCTGCCAGCCTTGGGCCTCCCACATTCCAGATGCTTCTTTCTGATCCTCCCTGTTTAAAAGAAAAAAATCATTCAATGACACTCATTAAAGCACAATAAGGATGACTTTATTCAGGACCATCCTGAGGAGCACAGGGACCATGGAATGGGATTTTGCGGGTAGAGAAGAAAAGTTGGGCTCAACTCCAAACACCACATGGGAAAGTGGGAATTTATAGCCAAGAAGCAGGTGGGGCTCAGTAGATAGAAAATATCTAAGAGAAACATCAGGGGCTAGGGGGATCGTAGCTAAATCAACCTAACAGGATTCTTGCTAAAGACAGGCCAGGGTGATCGGGCATCACCTGGGGATGCTGGAGGATGAGGAATTTGATCAGGTACCCAGGATGATCCGGTATCAAGAGTGGGGGATTCTTGCCAAAGTGCCTTAGCAGGGTTCTTTGCTAATACCAGATTATATGAGGAAGTGCACAGATGGGCCCAGGAGAAATTTCAGGAACCTGACTAAAGTTGGGTCAAGCGGAGAATATGTCCTTCTCCCAGCCTTACCCTCCCCTGCCGTAGGGCCCCACAGATCCCTTGGCTGGGATGCTTTCTCTTCACCTCCACCCCATACATCCTTCAGACCCCAGGCCAACACTTCCTGACCCCCCAGACCAGCCAGGTCCCTGGTCACCCACCTGATGGCCCCATGCACTTCCTCTAGGCACCTCCTGCCCCTTTGGTTCTGGCTATGTTAGCTGTTTCACAGACCCCTGGACAGAGGCCCACTGCATGCATCTCCAGGCCAGTCACACTCACACGTGCCCTATCGCTCACTCGGAGGTTTTTTTGTGTGGTGGGAGGAAACGTGGTCCCACCACCACCACTTTGTCTCAACCTGGCCCGTTAACTGTTGGTTGGCACTAGCATCCTCTTTCAGTCAGTCCTTATCTGGCTTCGTTTCTCCTCTCCTAGTTCTTCATCTGGTGGTACAGTCCTCCTCACCCCATTTCCAAAGCTGGCCACGTAGAGGTCTCCTCATTCAAGCCGTGTGAGGCTGATGACTGACTCCCTGTGTGGCTGGAAGTCAGTCCTGCACCAAGCCGTGCAGAGTGTCGATGGATCTTTAAAGCACCGCTTTCCCAACTGAGCATCCTTCTGGCTTTAGTTGTCTTGGGGTTGGCAGAATCTCCAGCCCAGCAGTTTGCCCCTAGCTGACTGTTCTTAGTGTCCTTCAGGAAATCTTCTGTACTTGGACCAGGGAGTTCTGGCCTTAAGTCCCCTCCGGTGCCAGTCTGCTCCTTGGTTTGTTAAAAGTGGGTGATGGGCATGGCTGGGCTCGGGCTCAGGAAGAGAAGCTTGAGTGCTGGAGAGAAGGCCTGAGCTCTGGGAAAGTGAGGAAAATGAGCTCTCCTCAGAAAAGATCCGAGGAGCCGAGCAGGCAGGCCACGCACAGGGCCTGACCACTGACCGACTGACCAGCCTGGGGGGTCAGGCAACAATGTTCCATTAACTGATGACCCTCTGGCAGAGTTAATCATTCTGTCTTCCATGCTAACATGTTCACACTTCCCTGAGGCTTGTGGAACCCTGGGGTATGGAATCCCTGGAGATACCTGCACCAGTGGTCCCAGCATGATGTCCAGCCTGCCCACCCACCCTTCCTGCCCTTCATCCAGCCGCATTTCCTGTACGAACATGCACTGGATTCACAGGCGTATGGGAGATTTTTCCCAATTCCTGTCCCCCATCCCCTAAATTTGGGAAGAACCGAGAGGATGTTGGAGTTTCCCTCCATGAGGAGCCACAGCAGAGAGTTGTCCCCTCTAGACTGCACTTATTAGGGGAGCTGAAGCCACACCAACTAACTGCTCACCTTGTGGTGGAAGGAGGAGCCTGGGGCCCAGAGAGAGGCAGGGGAAGACAGGAACAGGACTGGTCAGTCCTCCATTCATGCAATCAACAATCAGGTGTTGAGTTGGTCCTTGGCCCTTGTAGGATTTATATGCTGCAGCCAAGAGATGGAAGGCAAACAAAAATGCAAAGCTTCCAGTTACACCAGATCGTGATCAGAGAGGAGATAGAGAAGGGAAGTGGGGAGAGGCAGGGGTCCTGGAGCCTGGCCGGGGGTAGAATGCAGTGGTTCTGTCAGAGGTGGTGGTGGGGTATGTGCTGGGAAGAACCGGACACCTTTTTTGCTGCCAGATCCATTGTGAATTTAATAAGGTGACAAAGGGAGCCAGACACAGCATCACCGTTGCTGTATGATGGATGGGTTGTCAACAGTCCTGTGATTATCCAGGGCACCCACCCACTGATCCTAAAGGGCAAAGGGCTTCCCCACCCCCAGCCATGGTCACATCTTTAAGTCAGCCCCCCCAGATGCCTGTGCCCCCCTTTTATTTCTGTGGTCCTAAGTCCTTGTCAGTTTTTACCTTGGGAAAGAAGAAAAAAAATCCAAGCATGGAAATTGCATAATACAAACCAGATGAGGGGGCTGGTAAAAAATGTTTTTCTCCGCATCAATCACCGGAATCCTCGCTGTGCTGAGAATTCGGTAAGGCCTCATTGGCGCTCCTACCAAAAGTCCTTCCAGACTCAGCCTGACGAGACTCACGGAAACAATACCGCCTTCTGTGAGTTCAGCAAAACACCTTTTCACATGCACTCACCCCACTCCTGCTTGGATTCAGGTGGGATTTGGGGTCAGCCTGTCCTGCTGGTGTGGATAAGGGATACTGACCCTGTGGGGTGTGGGGAAGGCGGCTTCCTGCCTGTGTTGTCCCCCGACACCTGCGCCATGTGCAGTGCCTGCTGGGGGGTCTCCGCAAGGACCATGGAAGTCCTGGATTTGGAGCAGGTGGTGGTGAATGGGACCTGGAACCTCCTGGAAGTCCCCCCCTAAATCAGGAAGGTGAAGTCTATCGGTTACCCAAGCAGATTAGAATTAGGAAGGGGCCCTGAGGTCCTCCCACTTTTCCCTCCCAGGGCAGTATGTTCTGCACTCAGGCAGGGAGCTCAACCCAGAAGCCAAGTCATGAATGGGCATGAAGGCACTCTGCAGACTTTAAAGAGCCAGGACAAAGGCACAACTGTTGTCCATTTGCCCACTGAGCAAATATGTATGGATGCGATGTGTGTCTGGCCCGGCCCAGCCCTGAGCAGGGTGCCAGACACCCAGCACTGAGTCCTGAGAGACATGGATGTGAAAACAGGACCCAGGACCAGAATGTAGTGTGACCAGGGCTGTGATGGGGGCTGGGACCATGGGATGGGGCCATGGCCTAGCCACGGCCAGTGTGGGGTGGCTTCCTGTTAGAAGACCCCTCCTCAATAAACCCAAAGGGAAAGCAGCCATTTGCACTGAGGGCAGGGAGGGAAATATGTTGAGCGAAATAAGATGAGTGCAGGGGATTGTCCCTGAGGTCCTCCAGGGTGGCATGAACACAGAGGTGCCCCTGTGGTAGTCCCTGCATGTGAGGCAGAGCAGGTGGGAGGGGCTGCCCCAAGCAAAGGCAGCAGGGGAGGGTGACAAGACAGGCTGAAGGTGAGAGGACAGAGGCCACTTGAAGCCCAAAAGGGCAGGAAGGGCCCCAGGGGGACACTGCCCGGAGCTTGAGCAGGCACTGGAGGCAGGGGAGGATGCTCCAAGGCCTGGACCCCTTCAAACTATGCCATTCTATGTGGTAGTCACTAGCCCCTGTGGCTATTTAACTTGTTTTGTATTTTTTTAATGGAGTTATCATTCCCCTAATGTCAAATTCACCATTTTAAAGTGTACAGTTCAGTGGCTCTTAGTGTAGTCATAAATGGTGCAGCCATCACCGCTGTCTAATTCCAGAGCATTCCCATTATCCCCAAAAGAAGCTGCTGTGGTTCGAATGTCCCCTCCAAAACTCCAAAACTCATGTTGGAATGTAATGGCCATTGTAACCATGTTGAGAGGTGGGGGCCTTTGAGACATGATTAGGTCAGGAGGCTCCACCTTGTTGAGTGAATTAATGCTGTTATCATAGGAATGGGTCGTTATAGGGAGTAGGTTCCTGATAAAAGAGTAGGTGTGGCCCTACCCCCACAACCACCCCCGCCCCCACCACCCCACACCCTCCCACCCCCACCCCCGTCTCACACATGCTGGGTGGCCCTTCTGCTATATCATGACACTGCACAAAGGTCCTTACCAGATGCTGGCCCCATGCTCCTACACTTCCCAGCCTCCTGAACTGTGAGCCAAATAAACATATATTGTTTATAAAATACCCAGTCGGCAATATCCTGTAACAGCAGCAGAAAACAGACTGAAACAGAAGTTCTAGCAGTCAGTTCCTGTTCCCCTTCCTCTCAGCACCTGGCAACGAACCATTTGGCTGCTTTAGGAGGTCTCGAAGAATTTGCTTTTTCTGGACATTTCATAAAAATGGAGTCATACCATGTGTGACCTTTTGTGGCTGGCTTCTTCATCTATTTCCAAGGTTCATCCTTAGCTATTTAAACTTCAAGTGAAACGAAATCGAGCATTCCATTCTTCAGTCACACTGGCCACATTTTAGGTGCTCCATAGAGAAATGTGGCTTGTAGCCTCCATGGGGGACAACGCCAGGAATATTCCCACTGTCATAGAAACTTCTTTTATAAGGAAAGAGGAAGAATACATGAGCAGCACCTGTCCCTGCTGGTCCACTTCTTGAGTTCCTGGGGGCCGTAATGGGATCCACCGGTGATTTTTGCTATTTCCAAAACATTGATGAAAATCTTGCTTTGTTGAGGGATCAGGCTTTCAGACCAACCCAACACTGGGTTTCTTTACTTTCCACTAGGATTCCGTCAGCCCAGGGTGGGATGCCTGCCTATCTGCAGCCATCAGAGGCCCTGAATGGCTACTGCACATGAGTCTGATTAATAATGATGGGAAAACAAGTTAGCTATGACTACATAAACGCAGATTGGGACACTCGATCTTTTCATGGTGGAAGCAAAATAATAAAGAGGGTTTTGTGTGATTTTACCCTTTACAAGCAACTATTATTAGCATTCTTGAGAATGGCTTTCAAGATTTAAAATTTGGAGGTGGGGGAAGGGAGGGTGCACACAGAGGAATATGCGTGTACGTGTGACATTTAAACATTCATATGTACCTTGTGTTTCATTTTCAAAGATCAGTTTAAACACAGAATTTTCCTTTCATCTCCAGCAATTTTCAATGTGTCGTTTAAAAGAGAAAAAAAGGATGTTTCCATAGGCAGTGGTCATACTTGTGTCACCACCTAATAAAACTAGTTTCTTTAAACTCACGTCTAGTACCCATTTTCTTTTTGAAAGTTCAAATGTTGGGCACAGTGTAAAAACCAGCAATATGCACCTGTCCTGGACTTTCTTTCTTTTTTTGCGGGAGAGGGGGGTATCATGGATTGAACTCAGGGGCACTCTAACCACTGAGTCACATCCTCAGCACTAATTTGTATTTTATTTAGAGAGAGGGTCTCACTGAATTGCTTGGTGCCTCACTATTGCTGAGACTGGTTTGAACTCTCTATCCCCTCCGGAGCCACTGGGATTACAGGCGTGCACCCCTGCACCTGGCTGAGATCAACTTTATTTAAGGTGTGAGTGGGATCATGGGGTCCTAGTCTTTCTGCACCTGGCTTATTCCACTTAGCATAATGATCTCCAGTTCCATCTTTTATGCCACAATGACAGGATTTTGTTCTTTTGATGGATGAAGAGTATTCTAAATGGGACACCATACGCATTCCTTTGTCCATTCATCGCCTGGTGGACACCTCGGTTGTTCCCCTTCCTCAACAGGAGTACGGACGTCTCTCCATTTTTACATCTTTGTTGATCCTTTCTTTTTCTAAGTAAAATTGTTATCCATCTGTCCCTTGGTCGGGACAAAAATTTTACTGTGCCCTTATGTCCCTGGCTCTCCCTCCACTCAGTTCCCATCGTGCTCTGTTTCTTTTCGTGACCTTAGCTTTTCGAGCAGGTCGGGAGCCACAGTTTTAACTGGGAACTCTGATCAACCGTTGATCCACATATGTCCTGGAGCATGCCCTGAGCATGTTTCTTGAGTATTTTCCACATGGGTCTTCCTGTGACAGAAGAATCTCTGTCTGAGATTGTTTGGGTCATGCCCTCACAGTGGGATGATAGTTGGCTACCTGTAAAATTCAAGGTTCAAAGTTGTATACCCAAGCTGGGCGCAGTGGCTCAGGCCTGTAATCCCAGCTGCTCCAGAGGCTGAGACAGGAGGATCAAGAATTCAATGCCAGCCTCAACAATGGTGAGGCATGTGTGGGCTCTCTCTCCTCCAGCGAGGAGGTCCACGGAACAGGGTGTGGCTGCGGAGTCGCTAATCAAGACCTCCAGAGACCAAGCTGGAAGCAGGTCTGACTTTACTGCACAGTTACCATGTATATATACCCGGGCAGTAGCTCGGCAGATTACAGGCAGCCACCAATGCAATTTCTGGCCAACTGTCCTTGCAGTGACCAATCGAGGAGCAGGCCCTGGAGCAAGAGCAAGGACTGCAACATGCAGCCTCACACCAGGGCTCTGCCTATGGGGTAAGCGGTTTGCCACTCACACGCCTAATGCAGGGGAGTGACCTGCCACTCAGACTCCCTTAACGGGTGTCATGTATGCAGTACTCCATGCACTTGTCCCCACAGAGGCCCTAAGCAACTCAGTGAGACCCCATCTCCAAATAACATACAATATAGGGCTAGGGATGTAGCTCAGTGACAGAGTGCCCCTGAGTTAAACCCCTGATACCCCCTCCCCCAAAAAAAGTTCTGTTCCCCAAACTTCAATTCTCATTTCACTACTTGAAACTCTGATACCCTTGTCTTCTTGCAGGCGGGGGTACTGTCAGCAGCCGGATGTCAACCCAACTCTGGTTCCTTTAGCACATTCTCTACTCCTCTGCCTCTATCTCTGATAATCTTCAGCTTTCCTCTGATGTGCTGAGTGTGGGTTTTTTCTTAACTCCATGTCGTGTTCTTCAGGTCTTTCCAAGCTGAGATCTTTCATCTTCCTTTAATTCTAGAAATCTCTATTATTGTTCTTCCATTTTATTCTACAAGTAACCATTTTTATCCTATAAGTTGTCATCATTTTTTCCTACAAATATTATTGATGGTCTATATATTAAATATTAATAATATTAGTGATTTTTATTTAATAAAAATATATATTTATAGAAAAACAAAGGCCCCTGTGAAAGAGAGTATTGAGAATTATTGGCAGATCATAAGCCATCTTCTTTTTTAAAATAAGTAATTGTTCCAAGTGCTAACCCTGTCCTCAGCTCTGGGCTGTGTGTAGATTTTCTCCTCCCTATCACATCAGCCCTTCATGGTAGGTCCTACATTGCAGACAAGGAGTGTTAGTCTGTTTTCCATTGCTATAACAAAACACCTGAGGCTGGGTAATATATTTTTTTTAAATGTTTATTCAGCTCACAGTTTTGAAGGTCCAAGCGCATGGCACAGTACTGGCTCTATTCTGGTGAGGATCTTGAAGTAAATGGCATCATGGTAGAAGCACCTTTGCAAGAAGGAGAGGTCACATAGTGAGTAGGGAAGCAAAAGATCCTAAGAAGGGACCAGTCTTGCTCATTTATAATAATCCTCTCTCAAGAATTAGCCAGGGTCAGGCTGGAGATGGAGCCCTGTGGTAGAGCACCTGCCTACCATGTGTGAGGCCCTGGGTTCCATTTCCAGTACTGCAATAATCAGAAGAATGAGAATGAGAACTAGGAGGAGGAGAAGGGGGCAAAGAAGAAAAAGAACCACCGCCCAGGGTCCCATGCAAATGACATCGATTCCTTCCAAGGTTAATGCCCCCATTGACCTAGGAACCTCCCACTACGCTCCACTTCTTAGAGGTTCTACCATCACTTAATGTCACCACACTGGAGACCAAGCTTCCAACCCGTGAACCCCTAGGGGACAAACCACATCCACTCCATAGGGAGGAGTCTGTAGTGCAGAGAGGTAAAGGATCCATCCAAAGGAACTGTGTTAGTCAGCTCACCATTACTATAACAAAATATCTCTTCTCTAAAGAGAAAAAATCTATTTGGGCTCCCAGTTTTGGAAGATCCAGCCCGTGATTGACTTGCCCTGTTCCTTCTGGGGCTGTGCAGTCATAGCACATCACAGTGGAAGCACATGGCAAAGCAGATCCACTCCCCATGGCCGGGAGCAGGGAGTGTAGCTCAGTGGCAGAGTGCTTGCCGGGCCTGTGCTGGGTGGAGTTCAGTCCCCAGCACTGAAATAGAGAGAGAGCCAGGAGGGAAAAGAGGAGAAGAAGGAGGAGAAGGAGACAGGGCTGGAGTTGGAGCTCAGTGGTAGAGCACTTGCATAGCATGTGCCCGGGGTTTGATCCCCAGCACCACATTAAAACAAACAAAAAAACTAACTGAACAAGAAAAAAAGAAAGAGAAGGAGACAAGGTCCTAGAACCCCCCTTGAGGACACACCCCTAATTACCTAAAGACCTTCTACTGGGCCCCACCTCTTAAAGGTTCCACAGCCTCCCAATAGTGCCACCGTGGGGACCAAACGTTTACCACACCATGGGCCTTTGGGGAACGTTCCACATTCCAATTGTAGCAGTCACACAGCTGAACTTGGGAGGTAAAGGTTCTGCACCTCTGTCCTCCTGACTCCACCAGAGGGTTCTTTGACTGGCAGAGGACACGCAGAGGTAAGTCCTCTGACTCCTCTGCTGAGTTGCTTCTGCTGGGGGCCACTGAGCATCACCCAGTTCCCACATGGCCCAAGAAGGCTTTGCCTGCCGCCAGGTGGCTCCTGTAGGTGTGGAGTGAGGCCTTGCCCTCTGGCCAGGTTACATCTGGGTACAGCTCACTTTGAAGAATCTCTAGAACCAAGCTGGTTCCTTTCCAGCCTTCTTGGGCCACAGCACATCTTCTGTGTTTATCATCCGGAGTCTGTTTGCTCCTTGTCTTCCCCCATCCTGGTCCCTCCTGTACACACACAGGCAGCCTCACAGGGTGGCCTGGTTCACCCTGTGATCTCTGCCAACCTGGGAGTGGGGTTGGGGGGGGGAGGGGGAGGGCCCAAGCAGCGGCTCATAGTTTCCCTTAAATGCCGGCAGATGTCATGAGGAAGGACACAAAATGTTGAGCGATGCTCCAATTCCCAGGACCCACCAGCTGGAGCATCTGAGGCTACCTGCTGGGTTTGGCAGCCTCAGTCCATCCAGATGGCAACAAGTGGGACACACACATGCTCTGATATTACAACACCCCTCCCCAGGCCTTTCCTGTGCCAGATGCAGCTACTCATATAGGACATTCTTTTTTATTATTATTATTTTTTTTTCTAAAATTTATTAAATCTGTATTAAGTGGGACAAAGCTAAGAAATGCCCCTCTCCTGTCTGTAAAATTCACAACACCCACTCCAGACCAGTGCTTGCCATTTCTCCTCAGCTGGACATGTGCCACGTTTCACTAGCTTTCTACAATCAAGCAATATCCAATAAGTGTAGTAGTTGGCTGATTCAAAAGTTCAAGTCTTCTCAGACAGTGTTGAATAGCAGAGTGACTGTCACAGCAAATGGAGACCTTGCTTCATTTTAAAGATACACTGAAGTGGACTCATTGCTTTCTGTAAAAGTGCTGGTCTGGTCAAAATCTTTACCCACAAAGCTCTTTATCTGAAATGTATTATAATCATCTGGGGCCTCACTGGCTTCTTCCAAATAGATGGCAGTGGCTGTTGCAAGGTCAACATAGAATTTGGAAATCTGCATGACGTCCAGGTTCATGTCTGTGGTCGACTCCAGGCCTGTGGTCTGGTCTAGGTCAGTGATTGACTCTTGATCCCCAGTTACCTCTCCATCAGTGGTTAACTCTAGATCAGGGATCCATTCCAGTAGGTCAGCGGTTGATTCTGGGGGCAGTGAGGGGAACGCCACAGCCAGGGCACACAGGATCGGGAGGATCAGGACCTTGCAGAGCATGGTGCTGGTGCCGCAGGAGGGCAGGAGGCTGGCTGAGAGCGCATGGGAAGGCAGGCCTTATTATTATTTTTGTTCTGGGAATTGAACCTCCTGTGTGCTAGGCAAGTGCTCCACCAGTAAGCTATATCTCCAGCCCTTTATAGTTTTTATTTTGAGACAAGGTCTTATTAAGTTACTGATGGTCTGGCTAAATTGCTGAGGCTGGCCTCTACCTGGAGAACGTTCCACATTCCAACTGTAGCAGTCACACAGCTGAACTTGGGAGGCAAAGGGTCTGCACCTCTGTCCTCCTGACTCCACCAGCAGGGTTCTTTGATTGGCAGAGGACACGTGGAGGTAAGTCCTCTGACTCCTCTGCTATCCTCCTGCCTCCTCTTCCTGAGTAGCTGCAATTACAGGCTTGTACCACCTGGCCCAGCTCATGCAGGACATTCTTGTAATTACCCATTTCTCATGGGGCATGGTAACTGCTCCACACCTTCTGGCCTGTAATCCTGGTGCACGGACATTATTATATCCTTGAAGTAACCCCCAGCAGGCATTGTTGACATTGGCACTTACTTTATGCTTAGCACATCTAGGCATTGGGAAGATGGTAACCAAACAGCACACTCCTCGCTGTGGAGCTTATATTCTGCCTGGGTAGATAGGCAGTTAATGAGGTTTTTCTGTGTTAGAAAGACAATAGACAAATAATAAAACCAGTAAAGAATGAAACAATCTTAAGTGTTGGGATTGGAGTAGGGGGTCCCAGTTTTAAATAGAAGGTGACATTTGATCAAAGAAGTGAAAAAAGTGAGGGAGTTCACCAGGCAATGGAAACATCCAGTGCAAAGGTCCTGAGGCCAGCAGGGGGGTGTGCCTTGTTGGAGGAACAGCACCCCCACACCACAGCACCCTCGCACCACAGTTCCAGATCACTCAGTGGCTCAGAAGAGAGGAGCCAGCCCATGGTCACTCAGGCCACAGCTGAGACCCAGCATCCACACTCTTTCCTGTGGGCTCCTCAGCTGCCCCCGCCTGCCTCACTCAGGGCCCAAGCAAAGCCTCAGGCACAGCTTTACTTGGAAAAACTTTTCTTGTAATTTTGCAAACAAAACGTGGTATTTCCCTGTCAGTTCTCTGGGGCACACCGATTGGAGCAAGAGTCTGAGAGTAGGAGTCCCAGGCTAGGGGCAAGCCCCAATGGGTACCTGGCCAGAGAGGTCTCAGTTCCAGATGCTTGGAAGAAGCAATGACCAACAGCTATCTTAGATGACCCAGATGAAGTTTTTATTCACCTAATAAACACCAGGGAGGGCACAGGACAGGGGGCAGAGAGATGCCGCTCAGCCCTGCTCTACCATCAGTAACTGTGTGGCCTGGGGAAGGTCAGCCCAAGGGTCTGAGCTAGAGGGACTCAGTTTCCCCAGCTCCAGAATGACATGAATGGTGTGATGTCAAACCAGCCATCTCCAACTCACAGGGTAGCATTCCTGCTGAGAGTCTGACCTTGACTCCAGATTCTCATATTGGCTCAACCGACTCATGCACAGCAGCCGTGGGTCATAGATCTCACAGTTTCGGTTTGGTTGGGATCAGGGAGCATCGCTTAAGAAGATCTGCATCCTGCCCCAGCGTATCTCCATTCCAGTGAACAGGCTCATTGCATCTGATGGTGCTAAGGAACAGCAGTCCCCAGGACTTGCCTGCCATCAGCCATGCACGCTCAGGGCCTTGACAGACCACACTGCTAGCTTACCCTCAGAGAATTTTAGTCCACCCCCTAAGACCTCTCCATCAGACCCTGGAGTTTAGCAAATTCCCCGGATGATTTGAATGCACGTGAAATTGGAGAAGCCCTGGCTGGAAAGGTGGGGAAGGAGTGCAGGAGTTGCCTTGACTGGCCTGCGAAGCTGTGAAGCTGCAAAGTTGTGTTGACTTGGCCAGGCCAAGACCTGGGCTCTTCCAGCCTCAGAGGCTAAAGTGGGAGTGAAAGTTAATTACCAAGGCCAGTTTTTATTACTCTTTGCAAGACTCTGAAGGTGCCAATAAATCTTCTCTGACACATGCCCTTTGGAAAGGCTTCTGTGGTTCACATGATTGCACTTTTGGGCAGTGCTTATTGCCAAATGCTTATTGCTGGTCAGAGAGGTGTCTTTGCATAGCCAGGCCTATGGTTGGCTCAAGCTTCATGCTTGGGAACTTTCATGGATACATCCTTCCCAAGAATCCTACGAGGAGGGAAAGGCATGATAGCCAAAGGTGTGATATGCCCAAGGTCCAACAGCTAGTGATAGTCAGTACAGAATTCTATCCCCACCACTCCCAATCTACCATTCATTCATCATCAACCCATCTACCCCCTCATCTATCCACCCAGCTAGATCCTCTCCACCCATGAATTACCACCATCTAGCCATCATCCACCAACACATTCATCCACCCCCTCCCCCATCCATCCCCCATCTTGCCAATCTCCATCCATCCTTCTCTTCCACCAATCTATCTGCCCATTCATCCACCTCATCCATACATTCATCCATCGCCCCATCTAGCCACCCTCCACCCACTCATCCTTCACAGCTATCCATCCAGCATCCATTATCCATCTATCCCCACCCTCTCATCTAGTCCCCCTCTGCCCACTCATCCCTCACAGCTGTCCACCCATCTATAATCCATTATCCACCCACCCATCTATCCACTTCCTCATCCATCCATCCCATCCCCTTGTCTGGCCACCCTCCACCCACTCATCCCCCCACCTACCTACCCGCTCACCCCACACACACACCTATGACATCCCAGTGACTAGACTGTCTTCAAGAGAATAAATAGCCAAAATACCCAGCCCCTGCCCTCCTAGAGCTGGGAATACAGATAAGTCCTAGTAAATAATTGTGGCAGAATCACATTTTAGATGGGATTTTTATTCTACAGTGATTGCATAAAGCAAAAATCTTCATGGTCCAAGGTTCTCCTAAAAAGCCCTCGTGTTGGGCTGGAGATGTGGCTCAAGTGGTAGCGCGCTCACCTGGCATGCCTGGGGCGCTGGGTTCGATCCTTAGCACCACATAAAAATAAAATAAAGATGTTGTGTCCACCGAAAACTAATAAATAAATAAATAAATTCTCTCTCTCTCTCTCTCTTTAAGAAAAAAAGCCCTCATGTTATTCATAAAAATGCAAGAATGTAGCTAATCTCTGTCCGCCCAGCTGAGTCAGTATTTGTCACAGTGCTGGTGGGGGGGGGGAAGTAGCTCAGGCTGGGCTTCGGGTGTCCTTAAGTGGTCCTTATTACCAAACTCCAGTGGCTAAGCTAGAGGTTCTCGCCCCACACAAGGTAACTGAGGACCACTCGGAGGCTGGTGGATTTGTGTCCCTTATCTCATATTTACTCCAGTGCTTAAGTGAACATATCCTCAGGACTTAAGTTTTATTTTTTCTTATTTTCCCTCAAACATGTATAACTGACTGTGGGTCAGTGAGACTACATCTCTGCTGCACAGTTAAAAGACAGACTCACTGACAGGAGGATTGTGAGTTCAAAGCCAGCCTCAGCAAAAGCAAGGCACTAAGCAACTCAGTGAGACTTTGTCTCTAAATAAAATACAAAATAGGGCTGGGGATGTGGCTCAATGGTTGAGGGCCCCTGAGTTCAATCCCCGGTACCCCCTCCCCGCAGAAAAAGACAGACTCACTTTCACATCCAGGGTCATCTATCTTAGCTATGGCCACACACATGTCAGAAACTGAGACTGCAATAATAGGAGCATAATATCTTGAACAAGGGAGGTGATTATCCTGTTCTGCACTAAGGCTTGTTGGACAATCTAGGAGCTGGAGTATAAAGGAAAGAAAATTGTTGGATGAAGTAGGACTAGAGAGGCTTTTCAGAATGACAGAGGGTTGAAGAACACACATCTCATAGAGATGCTCCAGGGAACTAGGGTTGTGACTTGCCCATCTCTTAGGAACTTTTATGTGGAGTGGCTGGATTTGTCATCTATATGGGGCCCAGACTAGCGATGGGAACTTAGAGAGTAGCCTTCAAGTAGCTCAGCTTGAAGAAGAGCTTTCTAATAAGCAATGGAGTGCCTGACTCTTTGAGGAGTCAGGAGGCAGGGAAGGAATTTCTGATTCCTAAAGCAGGAGTTGTGAATTCATTACCCATAGGTGTACTCATCCCTGGAGTCCTAGTTCCAATCCTAATATGGATTGTTGATAGAGCCTGGACTCAACCTTGGTCTCTGGACTTCCCAACAGTTCTCCTCCATAGAGTCACATCAAGTATACACATAGTTTAGGCAAATTCATGTTCAACCAGAAAAGACTAAGGATCCCCATTGCACAGATTCTTGGTCTACCCTCTGTTCCAGGAGCAGCAGATCTGAGTATCCTCAGGTGGTCTCTGTTCTCTGTTCAGGGAAACATCTAGGGTATAAACACAGCCAGCCCTCTCTATCCACATGAGATGATTCAACCAACCATGGAGATAAAACATTCGGGAAAAAAAAATGACATCTATACCAAAGTGGTACAGACTTTTTTCTCATTGTCATTTGCCTGAACGATACAGTATAACAATATTTACACAGCGCTTACATTGTTTTAAGTAACCTAGACATGGTTTATATATGGGAAGAGGTTGTAGGTGATATGCAAATATTACAGTGTTTTATACAGAGGACTTGACCATCTGAGGAACAAGTCCCACACGGATACCAAGGGACA
The DNA here is from genome assembly GCF_964194105.1 of Spermophilus citellus. NCBI lineage: Eukaryota > Metazoa > Chordata > Mammalia > Rodentia > Sciuridae > Spermophilus > Spermophilus citellus. Next base: position 146,425,919 of record NC_138182.1, on the reverse strand, counting down.
GTACAAGATTTCCACAAGACATAAGCCACCTTCTGCATCTGGGTCAGCTGAAGACCCGGGAGCAGCCCCAGTTCTGGGGCAGCAGCCGACTATGCTGCTCCTATGAAGGGATGTCCCCAGTGGCACCTTCCTGGAGGATTTTTCAGAATGGGTTCAGTCAGACACAGTTTTGTTTGATTTCTTATCAGTGCATTAAAATCATACATAATAGCAGGGTTCCTTGTGGCATATTCTTACATGCACATAACACAATTTAGCCAATTTTATCCCTCAGTACCTCCCCCTTTCCCTTCTCTCCTCCCTCCCCTTTCCTCTACCCAACCTCCCATCACTCTCCATGGGATAGACTTTCATGAGATTCCCCTCACCTTTTATCCTTCCTTTTTCCTCTCTAACTTGCAGAGATATAAGGGAAAGCATACGACTTTCTAAGTCCAGCTTAGTTCACTTAACATAATAACGCTCTCCCTTCCATCTGTCATCCTGCATAATTTCATTCTTCATTATGGCTGAATAAAACTCCATGGTGTATATAGACCACATTTTCTTTATTCATTCATCCACTAACAGACACCTAGGCTGCTCCCATAGTTTGGCTATTGTGAATTATTGCTGCTATCAACATGGGTTGCATGAATCACTGCAGTAAGATGACTAATTTTCTAGTATAAATATGGAGGAGTGGTATAGCTAGGTCATGTGGTGAGTCTATTCCCAGTCTTTTGAGGAGCCTCCATACAGATTTCCACAGTGGTCATATTACTGTACGATCCTACCAACAGTGTGTAGGGGTTCCTTTCTCCCCACATCCTCCAAGTACGGTTTTTGCCTGACCTGCTGTCTTTGGCCCTAAGCCCCTGCCCCACACTGTCTGGGGAAGACCACCCTTGGGGGAGGGAATAGGTCCCTCTGCACGTGGGGTATCTGGTTGTTCCCCTGGCCTTTATCTCACTATGCCGTCTTGGGAATTAGGCTCAGAGACTAAGACTGTCCCTCTAGCCAGGTGTTCTGAGGTGGACTTGTTTAAAAGTAGGGAAGAAGTTGCAGGAGCCCTTGACCCCAATACCCAAGGTTCTAGGTGCAGAAAGTCATAGTTAAGAGCATGGACCCTGGAGTCAGGCTGCCTGAGTAAATCTGCATAGTCCCAATGTGTGGGACCCCAAGTCCCTAGACAGTTCACCTGTCTGAACCTCAGTTTCTCGGTGATGACATGGCACTCATTCAGTTCCTACTTCAGAGAGTTGTCAGAAGCCTGGAGTAATGATCCGGAGCCCCACACATGCTCAAAAAAATGTCAGATGTTACCTTTTTAATAATATTGTTAAAGAAAATGCTGGGCTCATTGACCTGAACATTTAGTTCCCAGTGGTCAGGAAGAGGGTTTGTGTATGGTGGCTGAGGCAAGAGGATCACAAGTTCAAGGCAAGGCCTGGGCAACTTACAAGACTCCAGTCTCAAAAATATGTTAAATAAATAGATTTTGTAATGTGGTCTTAAAATATAATATGATAGTTATTTAAATTATAAACACCGGGTATCTGGGCAGAGAGGTAGACTCCAGTCCTGGGTTCCAGGGAAAGGGGCCTTCTGCAGGGTCCCTCACCCCTGCAGAATCTCACCCAGCCCCTGCAAAGCCCAGGTAACCCCAAAGCGGAGACTTGGATTTGGAAAGATAGACCCTGCCTAGGTTCCCCTGACCTTCTCACTCTGTCTTGCTGCCCTCTCTGGCTCTGCAGAGAGTCTGGCAGTCAGCCCAGTTTGTGGAAGGGTTTCACATGTTTGAATTTCCTCCAATTTATGGAATTAATTTCTAAGACTGGGAGAGCTGACGTCTGGACCTTGCCCTTAGAACCTGCCTCCAGGGCGAAAAAGGAGGTGCATTTGTTGGTGTAGCCACACCAACCACAGCGGGTCTCACTACTCCTCCCTGGGGACTGGCTGAGCGAGGCTCACCGGAGGAATGCCATGTCACCCTCAGCCCTGCAACCACAGCCCCTCTCTGCTCTCCAGCGGGGTAGACAGGCACCTGGCACCTGGTGGATGACTCCACACTTGGACCCTCTCAGAGCCACCGTGTCCCAACCAGGCTGAACGGTCAGGGTGTCCTTTACGTTATTGCTTGTTTATAGATAAATTTAATTCCCACAGGGCGAGAACAGGAGGGTGAGATCTTAGGGACTCCTGCACACACACAGCTTTGCTTTGGGCCTCGCAGGAAAGGTGTTTTTATTCTTTACGAATGCAAGCCATCCTTGGCTAAGGAAAGAGCTTGGAAAAGCAGCTGGAGGAGAAGCTGCCCTTGTTTCAATTTTGCTTTTTGTTTGTTTTAAACTTCTACCCTCTTGATAATCTATTCTCCCTCATGTTAATTTTTATTTTTTTAAAAGCACTATTAAGTTGGAGATGAAGCCAGATGATTGGCTGGATTTTTTGTTTTGAGGTGAAATTCACATAACAAAATTAATCTAATTGAACAACTGGATTTATCTAATTCATTCACAGTGTTGCGCAACCACTACCCCTATCTAGTTCCCAAAAGGATACTCCATACTCATTAAACAGCTACTTTTCTTCTCCCCCTCTCCTGGTCAGCCACAATCTGTACTCTGTCTCCATGGATTTTTCTATTTTGCACGTTGCATTATAAATGGAATCACATATGTGATCTTTGTTTCTAGATTATTTCATTTAGCATCATGTTTTGGAGGTTTATCCATGTTGTGATATGTATCAGTACTTCATTTGTGCACTTGACGTTTTCTTCCCTTGCCACAGTGAGCTTCTTTTCCATGCTTTCCTACCAGTTTGTAGAGAGCAAGAAAAAGTTCAGAAGCAGACAGAAAACATGGCCACACTGGTGATAGAGCAGGGTTGTTTGCAAACTGTGGATCATCTGAAATTCTTTGCAAAGACAAAGGAGGCTAATTATAGCTTAAATACAGTGAGCAAACTGGCATTTTGCAATAATTTTGTAAGTTCTTGTAGTGTCCAAGTGGTCATTCCCAGTCCTCTGGGCTTCTTGCAGACAATAAGTATCCCCTTATTTGTTAATCTGTGCTGACACAAGGAAAGGCAGAAACTTCTTTTTGATCTGTTATCTCCTCCCTAGGGAGATGCTGAAACTGCCATCTCTCTGTGGCTGGTGAGGCTCCATGGACCAGGCCATTTGCCCTGGCTTGGAGTTTCAGGAAGGAATATCCTATGTGTGCCCAGTTCATGGGAAAGGCAGGAAGTCCTGTGATCTAAGCAGCTGGCATCTTTATTTTTGTCTTCCTGTTCATTAACCCACTCAAGGAAACTTTCTTGCCTTGCACTGGCCAAACACTCCCGTGTGCTCCTTGAAATGCCTGGTTACCACAGGTAAGGGACAGTCCTGCCATCACTCTCTTTTGATATATATGGTTTATGCAGAGAATCTCCGAACATGCTCAGCCTGATAAAGATTTGGGGTGTGAAGAAGGGACAGCCTTTAAGGTCAGCTCAGCTCCATTGTTTATTGTGTGACTTCAAAAAGGTCCACCTTTGGGGGCTATGTCCTCTGACCTGTGTGATAATATCCCCACCTCCTAAGACTTAGAAGGATAAGACTTGAGACAACATTGGTGAAACTGCCCAGGTGACAGTAGAGGCTTGGTTTAAGTCATCTGCTCGTGAACTGTTGCAGATGGAAGGTAAATGACAAGACCCAGGTAGGAGATCAGGGAGGTGTCTCTCCCTTGAAAATTCCCCCATGGAAGAGAACGCACAACCTGGGGAAATGAAGCCGTGGGTGTGCTGGGCCACGCTTTGCAGCTGGATGCTCTTCTGTGGGCAAGCAGTGAAACCTGAAATGCTAACGCAGGCATGCTCCCATGAGCTCATTTCATTTAGGAAGGGTGGGCTGGTGTCTCCTGGGTGCTCCCTTCCTGCCCCACAGACAACAATCATTTCTTTTAGAAACAGTACAAGATTAGTACCGGGGATAAGTTCTTGCTTCAGGCACATACCTTGGGCACATCACTTGCCACTCGGAGCCTTGGCTTCCCTGTCTTTAAGATAGAGAGGAGAACAACCTCACATTGGTATGGTGAGAGTTCTCACCCTGTGCAGTATGGACAGGTGATAGGGATTCAAAAAATGTGAGGTGAGGTACGTGGGCTCTCTCTCATCCAGGGAGGAGGTCCACAGAATAGAGGAGATCGTGGCTGCAGAGTCACTATTCAAGACCTCCAGAGATCAAGCTGGAAGCAGGTCTGATTTTATTGCACAGTTACCATGTATATAAACTCAGGCAGTAGCTAAGCAGATTACAAGCAGCCGTCAATGCAATTTCTTGCCAACTGTCCTTGCAGCAACCAATTGAGGAGCAAGCGCTGGGACTGCAACACATATAGCCTCACGCCCAGAGCTGTGCCTAATACGAGGGGAGTGGCCTGCCACTCAGACACCCTTAACATATGCCATATATGCAGTACTCCATGTACTTGTCCCCACAGTGAGGCTGGTTAGAGTTGGGGAAACTGAAATACATCACAGCCCCATTCAAGAGAGCTGGAGGAAGATAACCTGCAGTGAAAGACTGAGGAGGGCAGGCATGTCAGTTGCCCTTCCCCCAGTGGTGGTACTTTATCTTGCTTGTTACCATAAGGAAAAATATCAGATATTCATCCATATGTGTTTCTGTGTGTGTATGTGTGTGTATATAGATACAGATATCTATACAATCTATACACACACACACACACATACATACATATAAAACTATACATATGTTTTATGTATAGTTGGGTATGTTTATACTGTACTGATTTGGACAAAATAAGGAAATCTCTATTGAGGCTACCAAAAAAAAAAAGTTGAGGGCAGGAAAGGGACCTGGTATACCAGACCTGCAGCCTGAGGGTCTGTTAGTCAACTTTCATCACTATGACAAAATACCTGAGATAACCCAGTTATAAGGAAGAAAGGCTTATTTTGGCTCATGGTTTCAGAGGTTTGAGTTGATGGCCATTTGGCCCTTGTTGCTTTGGGCCTACAACATGGCAGGGAGCACATGGTAGAGGAAGCCTGTTTTCCTCATGGTGGTTCGAAAACAAAGAGAGAAAGGGCCTGAGTCCCAATATCCCCTTCCAGGGCACATCCCCAATGGCCTAACTTCTTCTTGTAAGGCCATACCTCCTAACGGTTCCACCACCTCCCATTAGCACTATGGCTGAGAACTGAGCCTTTCATGCACAGGCCTTTGGGGAACACTTATCCAAGCCAGAGATAACACTCACCTAAGCCTGCCTCCTACAAAGGCCAGCTCACAGCCCAGGATTTCCCTAAAGACGGACATCCTCCTAGCCCTAGCCTGGGGACACACAGATCCCAAGGGTTACCACCCAAGGTGAGAGGCACCAAGATGGAAGGATGTACAGGCAACTGCAGGAGCCCCAAGACTAGATGCCTTCCATCCAGAAAACCAGGGGTGCATTCTGTAAAGGACTTGACCATTGGGTCAGGCATTTTTCTGGGTAGGGGGTGGGAAAGGAAAGGGTTTGACTGGGCATGGAAGCAGCCTGGATAAGGGATGAAGGAGCAGGACCATGGGTCTGCATCTGAATGCAGGGGAGGGTAGATAGAAGGGGATAGACTCGTGCAAGGGCTTTAAATGCCATAATAAAGAGCTAAACTGGATCCCATAGGCTGTGTTTACAGAGGTCTGGACTTCAGGGGTGTCTCTGGCCTGCAGTATGTTTTTTTTTTTTTTTTTTTTTGGATTTAGTCGATTTTATTTACAGATTTTTTTCGTTTTGTTTTCTTGTTTGTATTTTCTTTTTACATTTCAGAGCACTACACAATTACATTTTCTCATTTTCTGACCTGCAAACAGATACCTTAAATGGAAATTTTTTTTTAATTATCAAATTAGGTACATCCAAAATGCAACAATTACACATTTGACAATTAATTCACAAAGTGTAATTTACTGGGACGTATCCTAAGAATTTAGGAACTTCCCTTGGTGGCCAGCCTGCAGTATGTTTTTAAAACACGAGACAACAATTTTAAATAAAGATATTTCACCTAAAAATCCCAATTTGGGGCTTCTCTTGAAGAATCAAAAGACCCAGAAACAGTTGTAACTACAGTGGGCTCTCCATATCCATAGCTTCCACATCAGAGGATTCCACCAGTCATAGGTGGTGTAGGAAGAACTTAGTTAGGCCTGCAGTGGTTGCATCTGTACTGAACACGTATTACTCCCTAAACAATGCAGCATAATAACTATTTACATAGCATTTGCTCTGTACTAGATGTTTTAGGTAATCGAGAGGTGATTTACAGTATCAGGTAGAATGGGCATAGATTATATGCAAATTCTACAACATTTTGTATAAGGGATTGAGCATCTGAAGAATTTCGTATCCATAAGGATCCTAGAACAGTCTGCTGCAGATACCAGCGTAGGGCAAGTGACTGTACATAGATAGCTGCTCCCTTATCTAAGGTATCCAGTCTGCCACAGTCCCCCCACTGTCCCTATTGTCTCCCCAGCCCTAAATGGATCCTCACTCACCTCTGACTACTGGGCCTGCACTCTTTTTTCTTCTAGTAGAGAAAGACTACTCTAAACCACATCTCCATCAAAAATCAAACACAGGGCTGGGGATGTGGCTCAAGCGGTAGCGCGCTTGCCTCGCATGCGTGCAGCCCAGGTTCGATCCTCAGCACCACATACAAAGATGTTGGGTCCGCCGAAAACTAAAAAAAATATATATAAAAATTCTCTCTCTCTCTCTTTAAAAAAAAAAAAATTCAAACACAAGCCAGCAGGACAGCCTGGTGACTTTTGTCAAATGAGTCTGTTTCTTTTATCTGGGTGAGCACTGCCGGGGAGTCAGTGAAGAAGTTTTTTTTTTTTTTTAACTTTTTTTTTTTTTTTAGAGAGAGAGAGAGAGAATTTTTTTAATATTTATTTTTTAGTTATTGGCGGATACAACATCGTTGTGCCACTTGAGCCACATCCCCAGCCCCAGTGAAGAAGTTTTTCAAGATTCATAGTTGCAGATAACAGAATCCACTCTGGCCAATTTAAGCCAAAAAAGAAAGAAAGAAAGAAAGAAAAGTTAAATTAAGGGATCTGAAACTCGAAGAGGATGGAGCTTCCAAGACCAGCCTGCCTACAGCACCATTGCTGGATCAGGAAGCTTCCCCACCACTGCTGGCTCAGAACCACACCATCTCTACCAACAAAAAACGAGCCTCTGTCCCCACCCGGCTCAGCTGTTCATCAGAATCTCACTCAGCTGTGTCTGATGGGGGAATGTAAATCACACCTATATCCTGTCAGTGAGAAAGCAAGGGATCTGCAGTCCGTGTTGGATGGAGGCCTTTACAAATATGGGGGGTGTCAATCATAAGGTTGGGAGCAGCCACCAAAGACCACTCCAAGCTCTGCCGTCCAGTCAGGGAGGTCACTTGCGGAGACCTAACAGAGTCACCCCCCTTGCACCTAAGGAAGCCCTGAGGCAGGAACTTTGCTTCTGGGGTCCCAAAGAGCGAAGGGCACTGCCCAAAGAGAAGGCAACACTCCTCCCAGCCTCCCAACAGCCCCTAGCCCAGGGTGGTCCCTGGCAGGCTGACTGGTCAGTCATTGCCTGGCAGCCTCCTGGCAGCTGTGCCCACTCTTCTGGCCAAGTGGCTTGGCTTGGCTCTTGCATGCCTTCCTCCTGGCCTGGCCCTCCCAGCTGACCGCCCAGGCTGCCGGTCAGGGCAGCTGTGTCACTATTTCAGAACTCTTTGTTCTCTTCAAGGAATTCAGAAGAAGCCTGTGCCAGTTCGGAGACTGGTCTCAACTATTTTCCAGCACCCGATAACAGTTGGGATTAAAGATGAAAAACCTTGCAGATGTCCCAGCTTGGCCTGAAATGGAGAAGCCAAGTGTAAGCTCCTCTGACCTGTGGCATCTGTGCCCTCTCCACCCTCCTGATGGTGGCTCTCTCTGTCCTCAGAGTCCCACTCCTTAAGGACCTGCCCAATGTGGTACCATCACCTGCCCTGAAGGCCACTGATTCCTTGGGGGCCCATTTGTAGATCTCTCTGAGGGCACACAGACAGGAGTCCCCATCCAGGCAGGGGCTCAAGCCAGGTAGTGAGTGCCTTGCCTGAGCCCCTGGCAGACAGAGCCGCCATTTTTATTTTTATGGTAACATTAGCAAGTGCTAGGCCTTGATCAGGCCCTGTGCTCAGGACATGATAATCCAGGTCCCCCATAAGCCTCATGACATCTGGAAAAGTCAGGTGCTATGCTGTTCCCACTTTATAGGCGGGGAAACTGAGCCTCAGGGAGATCAGCCAACTGGCCCAGGTCCATGCAGCAAGTGAATGACCAAGCTGGGATTCAGCCCAGATCTTTTTGGCTACAAAGCCTCTGTTCTTAATTACTGCACTTTCCTGTCTGGTTTGCAGGCTCCAAACCATCTGTGCATGATAACCCAGAAGTGGCATTTCTGCCTTCCAGAAAGTTCCTTTGACACAGAGCCACCCCCAAGCTGCCCAAGCCAGGTCTCCAACATGGAGAAGGGAACAGCTAGGAACACAGTGTGACAGCCTGGGCAGTGCTCTGGCTACTTGTGACTTTGGCTATCTCATTCCTCTTCTATTTGGCCTTCTATTCATTTAACAAATATTTATGAGCTCCTACAATACGCCAGGCACTGTATACAGGCAGCAAGACAAGGTTCCGGGGTCCTGGAGAAGGCTGCCAGAACCACCTCTCCATCTAAACACTTCCTCTCCTGGAACCAAAAGCTACACAGGGCTTTGCCTCCTGGAACTTTTTACCAATGGCTCCTTAGTCACACAAGCCAAGAGCTCCATAGAGCAAGCTGTTGATAGACCTCCTATTCTGTGTCCAAAAGCAGGCGGACTGAGGTGGTGTAACCCAAGGGGCAGGTGTAACTCAGGGTCAGCAAGATCCTAATGGACGTGAGGCCCTTTTGGACAGCCGTTGGCTCTTGTTCTGGTCAGTGAATAGTGGGTCTGCCCTGGTGGGGAAGAGGCACGAGTGCTTTTGGGGGTTTGTGGGCTGGGGCCCCCGGTTGTGGAGAGCCTTGTGCTGGTGACTGGCAGGTGGGGCTCAGAGACCAGCCTGCTTTATCTGGCTAGGACACAGTGGGAATTGGGGCTTCGTTCAGTTGTCTTAGAAACGGAAGCCGACTCTGGTGAATTCAAGTCAGATGGGGCAGATTTCCATCTTGGCTGGGTCATCCACAGAAGGAATCTGATATAGGAGTTTCCACCTGGAAATACATTTGTTTCACAAAATTTGGAAATCAATTTGGCAGTGAACTTTCAGGTGGGTTCGGGGTGGGGGCAGGGAACAGAATGTAATGGACACTTGAAACCTAAAATGGCCACTTGGAGAAAGTCTTTCTGGCTAACAAGGGGCCTTTGAGCTGCCAGGGCTGATGGTACTCCTCGTCTGAGCAGTCTGAAATCGGAGTGCCAAGGTTGGCTATGTTCCTACACACCCTTCAGTTTGCATAGTCCTCAAGCCATCTCCAGCCCTGTCCAGTCCCCTCTCAAATCTATCCAGCTCTCCACACCTCTTGGTCCTTGCCAGGTGTTGCAGTTTGGATCGTCAATGTCCCCCTTAGGCCTATGTATTGAAAGCTTAGTCACCTGCCTGCATTGTCACCAGAAGGTGAAGGAACTTTCAAGAGGAGAAGCCTAGTTGGATTGGAGGAAGTCAGTCATTTAGGGGCATGTCCTTTAGAAGCTTTGGGGACCCTGCCCCTTCCTCTCTCCCTTTCTTCCTGGCCAGCATGAGGTGAGCAGCTTTGTTCCACTAGGAACTCCTACCATGATTCACTGCTGCACCGCAGTTCCAAAAGAATGGAACCAGATGACCAAGAACTGAAACCTGTGAAACCAAAGCCAGAGTACACCTTTCCTCCTTATAAGTTGATTATTTCAAGTATTTTGTCACAGCAACAGGAAGCTGACTAATACACCTTGGTGGCAAAGGCCCATCACCTTCCTCATGCGTTGCTGCCAGAGGTACCTATGTGTTGCCCCAGCTCCTAGCCCTTGAGCCCTCCTGGGACCACCAGTATCTGGGTCAGTATTCATTGCCAGGCCCCATCCAGGGCAAAGATTCTTCCAGAATCTTTCCAGAATCTCTGGGAGATGGCCTGGTCATTTATATACTTCACATTGATTTTTGGTCTTTTAACTAAGATCAAGTACATGCTTCACAAGCACCCAAGTGATTCTTCTGTTTGGGAACCTTTACCCTGAAGGATAAAAATACAAATATGTTAGATTTGGGCTTTGCCTACACACTTAGGCCAGTGTTTCTCAAGCTGTGGTTCTGGGACCCATAGCATTAACTATCATCTGAGAATCATCTGAAATGCAAATTTTCCAGCCCATGAGAAAGTCTCCCAAAGTCTGGGAGTGGGACCCGTCTATCTGTTCTAACATCCCTTCAGGTGGTTGTGGTGGGAGCTCCAGTTTGAGGACCTGTACCACCCACGACAGCACCTCTACACATGCTGTTCCTCCTGTCTGAAACACCCTTCCCTCTTTTCACCCAGTCAGCTCCTGTCCTCTGGCTGCCTCCTCCCCAGCGTAGGTTTCTCAGGGAACCCCTGACCTAAACACTTCCTTTCTACCATGTAGCAACTTGTAATCTGATACACCACAGGATCCATTCCTGACTTTTCCACTAGTTAGTAAAATTGCAGGTAAGCCTGTGCCTAGCTTATCCCTGTAACATCCCCAGCTTCTGGCATTCTACTTGATAAATATTGGGGGTTCTCTTGATAGTTATCCTCTTCCTCCATGAATATCTGCAACTTGAGTCAATTTGAGGTCTTACCTAGAAAAAGTCCAAAACCTTCCTTTTTTTCTGAGTCATTTGCATAAAACCCGCTATTTTTTTCTCTCTGAAAGTTTCGGGATCTTCCCTTTACTCCCTGATTCTGGAATTTCAAGATGAAGTACCTTATTAGGGTCTGTTTTCTTTTGCTGAGCTTGACTCTCCGAAGACCAAATATCTTGATCAGTCTCTTGAATATCTGAATTTTTTTTTAATTGAGGGGTGGGGGGTAATTGTTCCTGGAGTGATCTCAGTTTCCTGAACTAATTTTCTCATCTCTTCTTTCCTATTTTCTGCATCTGCCTGTGTCTTATTCTGTTTTCTTTAAGACTCCCTCAAACTCTCATACAACTCCACTTCTAAGTGAAATTTTGGTCACTGCTATCATGTGTTTAATTTGCAAGGAATTTTGTGCACATGTTCCTGATGTTCTTTTTTAATAGCATACTAGTCTTGTTACATGGACATAATATCCACTGTTATCCCTGGGCCTATTAATTACTATTTTTCTTTTTAAGTTTCCAGCTTTTGAGCAAAACCTCTTTCTACCCTGAGTTACTTTTCTCCATTTCTTCTTCCCTGTATCTCATGTTGGAGTCGCTCAAATGTCCAGCATCTATGGCTCATTTTTCAGAGTGGAAGTCTAAAGAGTCTAAAGAGTGGCAGCTCCAAGGACACAGATAGGGCTTCTCAACGGGTAGGAAGCCAGATCTGGCTGATTCTTTTCTCGTGGCTTGATCCGATTCCCTGAGAAGAGGTTGCTCTTGTCCTGCCTGGAAGCTAAGGTTTGGCTTCCTACGTCCTGGAAGTCATCCTGAAGGAAAGACCCAGGGGCCTCCATATTCCCTGTGTAAATTGCACTTCATGGTGCTCTTTCCTCCTCCATGCCTGGGGTCTTTCAGTTTAGAGACTCCATTTCCCTCTCTCCAGAGGAAAAAAACCTCTAGATGTCTGACCAGGTTTGGGAAGGGCAACTGTCCAGATGAGGGACCAGACAGTAAATAGCTTTAACTTGCCATAAAGTCTTACTCAAGACTACTCAACTCTGCCATTGTAGAGCAGGACAACATATAAATGAGTGAGCATGGCTGTGTCCTAATAAAACTCTGTTTGGAAAAAAAAACAGGTAGTAGAAAGAAATTATGTTTGTAGTAATAGATATGCCAGTTTCCCTAATCTGATCATCATACACTGTTTTTATTATTAAAATATCACACTGTACCCCATAAATATGTACAATTATTATGTCATTTAAAAATACATGAAATATATTTTAAATAGGTAAAAATTAAAGTTCTAGGGCTGGGGCTGTAACTCAGTGGCAAAGCACTTGCCGCATGTGTGAAGCATGGGTTTGATCCTCAGCACCACATAAAAATTAACAAATAAAATAAAGGCATTCTGTCCATCTACAACTACAAAAAAAATCAAAGTCCTAAAAAAATAGGTAGCAGGCCAGCTTTAGTCCATGAGTCATAGTTTGAGACCCCTTTTCGAGATGCTACCTCTTCAGGGCACTGAGGTTGACCATTCCTGAGTCCTAGGGGTATTCAGCATCGGACATCAGGGTGCTCTGAGGTTTTCCCATGGCTTGCTCAGAGTTGTGGCTTTTCCATTTCTGCACAGGCAGTTAGCCTTCATTCATCTGCTCCTCAGCTTCCTAATGGAGGCAGTATTTCCTCTGCTGACCTCTTTGCCCTTGCATCTCAAACTCCTAGATGTAGTAGAGGCAACTGTATGCATGTGGGATGATTGTAGACACTCCCTAACACACCATTCCTAACTACTAGGCTTCCCTTAACTTTTAAAAATTTTTTAAAATTGACTTTCAGTGCAGGGGATGGGATCTAGGGCCTTATGCTTGCTAAGCAAGTGCTCTACCACTGAGCTACATCCTTAGCCCCCACCTTAAAAAAAAATAGATCCCTTGAGTTACCTCTGTACCCATCTAAAACAAATATCAATCAGGGTTGGTCTGGGCTATGTGTCTCCACTATAACCGTACTTCATTGTTGTTTTAAATACATTTAGATACAATCTGTATGTATCACATAAAATGAAAAATTTCTCTGAAGACTGGAATATAGATTATTCTTCCTTTCTGAAGCATGGGGAAAATCCTTAGTTCATATGCAGCTGTCATGATAACAACAATCCATGAGAAATGGGTATTTAATATTCACATTTTTACAGATGGGAAAACTATGACCCAATGAAGCCAATGAAGTGGATTGTATGTGAGAGAGCTGGGATTTGAACCCAGGTCTTTCATTACCATCCAGCTCCTGAGCTGAGGAGGTTGCCAGGGTCTTTGTTTTTATTCTTTTGGGAGAAAACCAGTTGACCATATTTAGAAAGTTCCATGCATGGGGGTCAAGGAAGAGGCTGAATGAGAAGAGTGGAGCCCAGGGAAAGAGAGGCTGGTAAGGAGGTCAAAGGCAGTGAGGTTGAGGGAAGAAGCTATTTGACATTGTCTATGTAGATGACAGACAGGACTAGTAGAAGAGGAGACATGCAGGATAATTACAGACATCCCTGGGCCAGAGAGGACAGATAGACTGCTCACTCCCTCTGCCATCTTCGCCCAGGCAGAGCAGTGTGGCTTAGGGCAGCTCCCTGGATTCTTGGTTGAACCATGGCCACTCTCTCTGTAGGAATTAGAGCCTGGTGCCTGGACAGAACCTGCAGTATGCCCTGCTCTGCAGACAAGCTCCTCTCTCTCAACCCTTCCACCCTGGGCCAGGAGAAGGGAAGCTCTGTGGGGGTCCTTTAAGCACTCAGCTTTCCACAGAGGAAGGACAAGGGATGTCTGGATAGTTCTGAGATGTGTAGAATGCAGAGAGAACCTTGACCCCTGAACAATTGGGCCCAAGCACTCAGGAAGCTTTAAGAAGGGGAGATGAAAAGCCAGAAGATAATCCTTTTTTTTGCATTTTTTTTATTGTTGGTTGTTCAAAACATTACATAGTTCTTGATATATCATATTTCACACTTTGATTCAAGTGGGTTATAAAAGATAATCCTATCATCAGGACTACCCCTTGGACAGAGGCCACAGAGATCTGCATGGACCAACCAGTAGCTCCATGGAATGAGGGCCATTTCTCAGACCCCAATATGAGAGCCCTATCTTTCTCCTCTCTCCATCATCCTGAGCTCTGGTTTCTTCCTCTGCAGATGGAGAGATTAATTCAGGCCCTGTAGGACTGCTAGAATAATCACTAAGAGAGGGCTTTCCTAGCAGACATACACCAAGCTCTGAGTTCCATCCCCAGCCCTGCAAGAAAAAGAATAGTTACAGATCAGAATGGGTCCAGTCCCATCCATAAGATTGTTTCTGACAGAAATGTCTCCAAAGGCTTAAAGCAGGCATTAGGTTTCCTAAAGCAGGCATTAGGTTGCTGCCTTGCTGGTTCTGGGAGACAGGGAGAAGTGGGCAGGTTTTCCATTTGTGAATGGCTCCATTTCCCCTTCTCTACCCAGAATTGTTCCCAGGCATCTGTGCCCCTTCCTGGGGCCCCCATGATGCCTGTACATCTCTTTCTAATATCATTGTATTATAATTGGCTGTTTGCATATTATCTCTCAACTCCTTGTGAAGTACTCAAGGATAAGAACCAGAATGTGTTCATTTAAGTATCTCCATTGCCTGGCACAGACTGGGTTATTAGAGCTTCCTTCTTGGATAGATGGATGGATAGATGAACAGCTATACCAATAGATGGATGGATAATTAAAAGTATGAGTGAATCTAGGTGTGGTACACATGCCTTTCATCCCAGTTACTTGAGAGGCTGAAGCAGGAGGATAAGAAGTTCAAGGCAAGTCTATACAACTTAGTAAGACTCTGTCTCAAAATAATATTTTAAAATAAAGGACTAGGGATGTAGGTCAGTAGAAAAGCATTTACCTCACACATGTGAAGCCCTGGGTTCAATCCCCAGTACCACACACACAAAAAGGGGTACATGAACAAAGATTAATAACTTAATGAATGAGTGGATGGAGGGATGATGGATGGATGGATGGATGGACCAATGTGCAGATGGCTACTTGACTGCCTAGACGAATGAAGTCATTCATTCACTCCAGAGTAAACACTGGGCCGTTTTTTATGGCAGGATAAATGGATGAATGAATAATGACCAGGCAAGGGAACATGAATGGACCAAAAAGAAAGCCAAACGCAGAGAGAGGGAAAAGCAGGTAGCCTAACAGACGAATAAATAGACGATGAGTTGAAGAAATGCCTGCATGGACAGATGACCCGATGTTCACACGTTCATGGTCTCTTCTAAGCGTGTCATGTCTGTGAGCTGGTCCCAAAGTCCCAATAAGCCAAGGAGAAAGAATCCACAAGCACTCTTTTTCAGTCTATTTTTTTTTTAAGTTCTTTCTAAATAAACTTTGAATCTACTTCCAAGTATGTTTGGAAAGAGCAGAGATGGTTTTCGTGAAGGGTAAATTATAAGTGCTTCGTTCGGAGCTGTGTTTAGGGACGTTCAGAAATACATGCATTCCCCAGAGCCAGTGCTAAAATGCGTATGAGACAAGAAACATATGCCGGTGTGACGATGTCAAGCAGGCTGACTGCGAGCATATGTGCTTTACTGTTGATGGAATATTCGGCAAGTGTTCCAGAAAGAGGCCTTTCCTGAAATGGAGGTCAATGAGCATAGTCCTCCTGCTCATAAATCCTTGGGAAAAAAAAAACGGTCCTGTCTCCCACACACATGCAGCTAATTATCTGGGGTCTCGGGGCTCTCCCTGGGGAGTGGTTAAGAGCAGTTTACCGGGGCTAGATCCACTCCAGTGGTTTCCAACACTAGAAGGATCATGGCAGCTTGCACTGGGTTCATAAACTGGCATCTTCCCCTCCCCCAGTGCACAGAGCGGGAAGGACAGGTGCTGCCCAATACAAAGGAACAAAGATCATATGTCTTCCTTTCCTAATGCCCAGCAAAGATCAGACCCAAATACAAGTTGCTGAGGGACAGCCTGGAACTGAGAGCTGACCATCCACCTGATTCAGTTCATCTGGATCCTGCGTGGGCCTGGGCTAGGCAGCAAAGGACCAAGGCAAATCCAATGTGGTCCCTGCTTTCGGGGGCTCATGGTACAGACGAATGAGCAGACAACTCCATCTCAGGGCACTAAGTACTTACAGCAAGTAAGAATCCCTAGCCCAAGGGTGAGCAGCCAGGAAGGCCAAGATATATTTCTATGTCTTATCTGGGTCTTAAAGGCTGAGTAAGACTTTTTCTGGCAAGAAATGGGAGAAAGGATGTTGGAGACATGAGTCAAACAGCTGTTGGAGGTGTAGTGCATCCAGTCCAGGTATTCTGGCAGAATTACTTACTGGGTCAGCAGTAAGTCCTGGAAGCTAAGCAGAGGGTGAGCAGGGCAGGTTAGAGGAGCAGAATCTAAGTCACCCAGAAAGGGCCTTGACCAGGAAGCTGTGTTCCCAAGACAGCGAGAAACAAGTGCCTCCCCTGAAAGGGACATGGCATGATAAGATTTCTGCTCTAAAGGGGCCACCCTAACTGTGGGGTGGAGAGTGACAGAAAGGAGGCAAGAGGGGAATCAGAGAAGCCAGGAAAGAGGTTCTGACCATAGATCCACAGAGAGATGCTGGGACTGGACCTGGTGGGGACAGAGAGGGGCAAGCTCTGGATCTTTCTCTTCCTGACTAGGTGACTTAGAGCATGTCACACTTATCCTCTCCTTGTTGCAATTCCACATCTGAAATCTACTGTCATATTTAGCTAATTTTGAAAAAGTGGGAATAATAATAGTGCCTGCTTGATTGTTGTGTTCATGGTTAATATACATTAAACCCCCAGATAGCACCAGCACTTGGTCAATGGTGCAGAATGGCAGCTTTTTCACTTTCATATAAAGGTGGTAGTCTGGAATCTCAGGAGTGACGGACCTACCATGATCCAAGCTGCAGTACCTGATAGGTGGTGATGTTGTCCATGGAGATGGGGGATTCATTTGGAGCGATTAGAGGATGAAATGGGAGTGAGATGAGGACTTTGGCTTAGGCCATTCATCCAATTGCCACTAGAACTGGTGAGGGGTTTCTGTCCCATCTCTGCTAATCCTGAGGCAGAATGGTGTGAACTCAAAGCATGAACTCTGGCCCTAAATCACCTTGGTCCGAATCCCAGCCTCACCATGCAGATGCTTGTGTGGCCCTGAGCCAGTGATTTGACCTCTTGAGGTCGAGTTCCCTCCTTGGTGATGACTTCTGCCACAGAGTGGCTGTGAAAATTCAAATGGGGCTGGTGTGGTGACATGCCTGTTATCCCAGCTATCTTACCCAGGAGGCTAAGGCAAAAGGATTGCAAGTTCAAGGCCAGCCTGGGCAACTTAGCAAGAACCTGTCTCAAAATTAAAAAATAAAAAGGGCTGAGGATGCAGCTCGATGCTACAGCACTTGTCTAGCATGCATGAGGCCCTGGGTTTGATCCCCAACAGTGCAAAAGAAAAAAAAATTAAAACCCAGTGAGTGATTTACATGACAGTGCTGGCTGGGTACATAGCAATTGTGCTCAGTGACCTTACAGCCCCACAGCAAAAGCAGCAGTAGAAATAATTACCAGTAATTTATGAACCCAGAAGTGGTGTCCCCCGGTTTTGTAAAGGCACAGCTTGACTCCAGCCTCCCTGAGCACACAAAAGGCAACATAGCATAGCTAAAAACACATGAGGCTGAAAATATTTTGTAACAAAGAAAGTAGTATTTAAAGAGAGAAAGCTGGAAATATGGTAGAGCATTTGCCTAGCATGCTCCAAAGCCCTGGGTTCAATCTCCAGGACAGCAAAAAGCAAATCAAAACTAGAGAGAAATCAACTGGCTTTCAAAGTGTATTTCTCAGACCAGCAATAATGGCAACACCTGGGCAGTTGTTAAAAATGCAAATTTCATAGCCCCACTGAATCTGAAACCAGAGGTGGGATCAAGCACCCTGAGAGCACAGTCCAGATTAACCCAGTCCTCCTGCCCTCACAGGCCATAGCCCACTCTGCCAGAGCAGCACAGGTCAAGGAAGGGAAGAGAAGTGCTTATATCTGGGGACATCAAGGGGTCTCTCTGGATGTCATTTCACGATGGCATCTGGAATAGATGGAGAGATTCCAGGCAGTCCCCATTTTTTCCTTTTAAAAAGAAAAAAGAAAGCCAGTGTTCATGAATTGAACACAACTGAGTCTGGGTCCCAGCTCTGTTGCACACCAACTGTGTCACTTGGTCTAGTCCATCCCTTCTCTGTGAGTCTCTTCTGCTTCATCTGCAAAGTGAGGTTGCTGTTAAGTCCCTGGCAAGGGTGCTGAGCACATTAGACATGTGCAAACATCTGAAGGAGCCCCAGCACACATTCAGGGCACATGACAGCTCCCCCGCCCCCACCACACACACACACACAGGAGCCCCTTTCCTTGCAGCCTAAAGCATCCCAGCACCCAGCTCCAAGGGAGAAAGGTTTTCCAGAGGGCTCTGGGAACAGAGTGTCAGTGAGACCCCTCGAACCTGGGTGCTTGGTGGACATCAGGTCGGCCGCACCCAGGGACCAGAGGACGTCCCCCTCTCGGGGCAAGAGCCCTGGAACTCGGGTGCTGCGGAATATCAGGTACTGCTGCACTCAGGTTCCAGGGTACTCCCCCATCTAGGGTGAGACCCCTCGAACCTGGGGGGAGACTAGATTCCACTGCACACAAGGAAGAGGGGACTCCCCCCTCTACAGGTGAGACCCCTCGAACCCGGGTTCTAGGGGGAGATCAGGTACCACCGCACCCAGGGTCCAGTGGACTCTCCCCTCTAGGGGCGACACCCCTCAAACCCGGTGCATAGGGAGATCAGGTAGGGCTGCACCCAGGGTCCAGGGCATGCCCCCCTCTAGGGGCGAGACCCCTCAAAACTGGGTGCCAGGGTACATCAGGTATGGCCGCACACAGGCACCAGGGGACACCATCTCAAGGGGTGAGACCCTTGGAACCCGGGTGCTAGGGGAGATCAGGTACGGCTGCACCCAGAGACCAGGGGACACCCCTCTAGGGGCGAGACGCCTATAACCAGATGCCAGGGGAATTTCAGATATGGCAGCACCCAGTGTCCAGGGACGCACCCTCTAGGGACGAGACTCCTCAAAACGGATGCTAGAGAGAGATCAGGTACCCCTGCACAGCAAAGTAAAAGTACTTAAGGCTCCAGAACTTCATTCATAAAAATGGCTAAGATGATACACTTTGTTATTGATTTTTCCACAATTTAAATTTTTTTCTTTTTCTTTTTTTTTTTGTTTTTGTGCTGAGAGCCTTGTGTGCTGAGCAAGTATTCTGCAAGTGAGCTGAATCCCCAACCCCTAAAAATAATTTAAAAGTTAAAATATGGGGCTGATGATGTAGCTCAGTGGTAGGAGTGTGTGCTTAGCATACTGCACCAATAAATTTTTTTTTATTTTTTTTAATTGGTTGTTCAAAACATTACATAGATCTTGATATATCATATTTCACACTTTGATTCAAGTGGGTTATGAACTCCCATTTTTACCCCGTATACAGATTGCAGAGTCACATCAGTTACACTTCCACTGATTTACATATTGACATACTCATGTCTGTTGTATTTTGCTGCCTTTCCTATCCTCTACTATCCCCCCTCCCCTCCCCTCCCCTCCCCTCTTCTCTCTCTACCCCCTCTACTGTAATTCATTTCTCCCCCTTGTATTGTTTTTCCCTTTCCCCTCACTTCCTCTTGTATGTAATTTTGTATAACCCTAAGGGTCTCCTTCCATTTCCAAGCAATTTCCCTTCTCTCTCCCTATCCCTCCCACCTCTCATCCCTGTTTAATGTTAGTCATCTTCTCATGCTCTTCTTCCCTACTCTGTTCTTAGTTACTTTCCTTATATCAAAGAAGACATTTGGCATTTGTTTTTTAGGGATTGGCTAGCTTCACTTAGCATAATCTGCTCTAATGCCATCCATTTCCCTCCAAATTCTATAATTTTATCATTTTTTAATGCAGAGTAATACTCCATTGTGTATAAATGCCACATTTTTTTATCCATTCATCTATTGAAGGGCATCTAGGTTGCTTCCACAGTCTTGCTATTGTGAATTGTACTGCTATGAACATCAATGTAGCAGTGTCCCTGTAGCATGCTCTTTTTAGGTCTTTAGGGAATAGACCCAGAAGAGGAATAGCTGGATCAAATTGTGGTTCCATTCCCAGCTTTCCAAGAAATCTCCATACTGCTTTCCAAATTGGTTGCACCAATTTGCAGTCCCACCAACAATGTACAAGTGTACCCTTTTCCCCACATCCTCGCCAGCACTTGTTGTTTGACTTCCTAATGGCTGCCAATCTTACTGGAGTGAGATGATATCTTAGGGTGGTTTTGATTTGCATTTCTCTGACTGCTAGAGATGTGCACCAATAAATTTTTTTTAAAAAGGGTGTAATATACCAAAAGTCATTGGATGGGGCTGTGGCTGGGACTCAGTGATAGAGTCCTTGCCTAGCATATGTGAGGCACTGGGTTGGATCCTTAGCACCACTTAAAAATAAATAAATAAAATAAAGTTATTGTGTCCATCTACAACTAAAAATATTTTTTAAAAAAAGTCATTGGATGAATTGCATGACAGGGGAATCATATCTAATAAAGCTGTTAAGAACAAAATGCTGCTGGGGTGTAATTCAGGGTAGAGCATTTGCCTAGTGTGTGCAAGGATTTGGGTTCAATCCCCAGCACTGGAAAAAAAAAAAACAGATGTTGACCACATGGGCCTCCCCACACCAGCCCATGCAGGGACAGTTGGTCCCATCCCTAAATACATGTGACCTCCAGGCCACATGAGGACCCAATGGTGATGAAGGGCAGGGAACTACTGGTTTAGAGGAAAAGGAGGGTGTGAGAAACTGCAGAGCAGCCTCTGAGCAGCCAGGCCAGTGGCAGGCAAGAACAGACAAGTAGGACTCGGCTCACGACAGCCAGAATTCTCCAAGGGAAGCCATGGTCCTCAGCCCTGGCCCTGGTGGTTAACAAAAACAAGTGTGGATCACTCAAGGCCCCTTGGGAGTGCAAGTCAATAGTACAAGGCACCTCTGCCTCACAGGCCAGGACCTGGGAGCAGCTCCCTTGGGCCCCCTGAATCTTTCCTCTTGGCTCCCCCAGATGTGGTTGGCCAAGCTATACAGCTGAAGTGGCTTCCTGAGACCTCAGACTCATGTCAGAGGCAAGCAGCAGAGAGGCCCAAGCCTTGGGGACTACACAGGCTGGCTCCCCGCCCTGGCTGACACTGATGGTGAGCAGTCCCTTCCTACTCTGAGCCCCATCCCAGGATCTGCAAAAGGGAACGTTGATGTCCCAGCCTCAAGAATCTGCTCTGAGAATTACATGAGGTGACACATGGGTAATTTGGGCTGCATGCCATCTGGCTACACACAGCCTGGGGACAAAGCCCACTTCTTCCCAGATCAGAAGGGCTTCAGAACAGCAAGGTTGACCATTGGCCAGTTTGGGGACCCCAAGATCCTCCCACCCCCGCCCAATTTCCAGAAGCGAATTCATGCATGCTCTGAACAGTTGTTTAGCACAGGACTGCATATCAGGCCCCACTTGAAAACTGAAGCCATGAACCAGTAGGCAGGAACTGACTTTCCAGGGAGGAAAGAGACACCATAAATATTAAAAATCAAGTGAAGGGGCTGGCCATGGTGGCGCATGCCTGTGACCCCAGCAACTTGGGTCGCTGTCTGGTTGATGAGTACAAGGTGCAGTTGGATAGGAAGAATAATTGGGGGGTTTTGTTTGTTCTGTTGTGTGTGTTCTCCAACTTTGCTTTTTAATATTTATCAGTGCATTGTAGTTAATCATAGTAGTGAGATTCTTTTGACATACTCATAAATGCACATAACAGTTTGCTCTGTTTTAATCCCTAGGACTTCCTCCCTCCCTCTGTTGTTTTCTTTGGAGGGGGTTGTTTGTTTGGGTTCCTTTGGTTTTTGTTTGTTTTAGCGCTGGGGAGCAAACCCTGGGCCTTGCACATGCTAAGCTCACGCTCCACCACTGAGCTTCCTCCCCAATCTAAAGTTCTGTAGCACAGTAGGGAAATCAAGGTTCACAAAATTAATTGAATATTTCAAAACAGTTCTCTTTGGAGAGAACTTTAAATGTTCCCAACACAAAAGAAGTGATGTGTTTGAGGATATGCCAACGAGACTGATCCGATCGCTGCATGTCATGTGCATAAATTGAAAGGCCACACTGTTCCCCCTCAGTCTGTACAATTACTATGTGTTGATTTAAACTTTTTAAAAGCCTTTTAAGCAGGGGTAGGGATATAACTAAGGTCCTGGTTTCAGTCCCCAGCAAAAAGAAGCATATAAAATAAACAGGTAATTTTGATATGGATAAGTGATTAGAAGAAAATAACATAGGAGTATGTGGCAGAAGGTCCTGAGGGCAGGCCAGTTTAGACTGGGTGGTCCAGGAAGTGACAAGGAGGAGTCAGTAGTGCAAATGTGCAGGAGGAGAGTCCCAGGCAGAGGACACAGCCAGTGCAAAGGCCCGGGGGTAGAAGTAGGCTGCAGGGTTCAAGAGTGGAAGTAAGGTCCTGGGACAGGGAGTCGGGTGGAAGGGCAGTGTTGAGAGCGTCCTTCCTCACAACTGTCCACTGGGGTGACCAACTATCCTTATTTGCTGAGACTGTCCTGACTTTAGCATTGAGAGCCCCAGATATACCAAAATCGTTGAGCACCCTAATGCCCACTGTAGTTCTTCACCGTTCCTTGTGGAAATTAAATCATGCTCGGTCCCATTGTGGGGTGGCCTGTGTTTCCCTCAGGAGAGCTCTGTTTCCTGTCCCAAGAAGCTGGGAATGCAAAATCCAGGGTCCATGATGTCGGGTCACCTGGGAGCAGGTGATATATGCTGAGTGGTCAGCTCCCCCGACCACCACGGTGTGACTTACTAAGTCCATGCCCACTACTACCCGCTGGCCACACTCCACAGACCTCCAGCTGATTGGCCCCACTAGCCCTTTTCTAGAACCTTCTGAGAAGAGCAGGGTGGGGATTTTGTATGCAGGTTTGTCAGGAATTCTCATGAAAATCAAAGCTCACATGAATGGCCCTTTTAAGTTATAAAAAAAAAAAAAAAAAGGAAAGAAAGAAAAAGAAAAAAGAAAAAGTTTTGCATTCTCTGAAAGCAATAAATCCTGGCCTTCGTTAAGTTTGGAGGAATAGATCAGCCCATGTGTCAGTGATTAAGGCTTTGGGGTGAATGAAGAGTTGAGGAATTTGGCATCTTTGGGGTGTGCTGGTTTATGTGCGTCTCGCTGGAGCCTGTTTTCCAACAGGAAATGGGATCCCAGGAGACAGCGGGCCCTGGGAGGGAGCTCATTTGTAGTAGCACAGATCTGGGGCTGACGGAGCCCCCAACCCTAGACCATCCACCCATACAACAAAAGCCATCACCCCAAGCTCTCTGGCAGCCACCCTATGCCCTCAGTAGCAGGGCCACCCACATCCTGCAGATCCAGTGGCCAGCTATTGCATACAACACCATCTTTCCTCTGTAGCCAATACCTTTGCCTGGGGACGGGCTACTTCCATGTTCCAGTTAACCTGACTCTTAGCCTACACCCTTTGAGAGCCCAAGGATATCCATATCCCCTCTCTGGAATTCTCCCCCACTTCCTGTCCAGGCCTGATGACCAGTCAGGGCCCGTGTAGCCCTTTCAAAGCCATTCTCATGGCCTTGAGCCCCCATGGGAGAGAAGGGTCATGGTCTCTCTCAGTCATCCTGAGAGGCAGAGCTCACTCTTCATGAGAGTTTCTCCATGCCCGAGCCCCCCAGGAGTTGGGGGGGGGCTGCCAAGACATGGCCTGTTACTGGGTGTCAGTCTACTTCGCACTGCTTCAACAGAATGCCTGAGACTCGGGGATTTGTGAAGAGCAGAAATTGATTTCTTCTGGTATATTTTTTTGGTACTAGGGATTGAACCCAGGGGTGCTTTACCACTGAGCAGCATCCCCGGCCCTTTTTAGTTTTTGAAACAGAGTCTTGCTAAATTGCCTAGGCTGGCCTCAAACTTGCAATCCTCCTGCCCCAGCCTCCCCAGTCTCAGGGATTGCAGGGGTGCCCTATCATGCCTGGCCCTCCAGAGACTGGTTTCTCACAGTTCTGGAGACTGGAAGTCCAAGGTCAAGGGGCCCATATCTAGTGACAGCCCCTGTCCTGCATCATCCCCTGGCGAGAAGTAGAAGGAGAAAAGAGCACAGGAGAGAGACAGGGAGAGAAAGAGAGAGGGAGAGAGAAAGTATGGAGAAGAGAGGGAAGAGAGGGGACCCGAACTCCCCTTACAACAAATCACTCCTATAGAAACAGATTGATCCCATGCATGAGCACCAAGTCCTCATAACCTGATCACCTCTTAAAGGTCCTGCCTACCCAAACTGTTGCAATAGAGATGAAGTTTACACATGAACGTTGGGGAGCACATGGGATGCCCACATGACTTACATCAGTCAATCAAAAGGACCGTGATTAGCTGTTCTCTCTTTAAGTCTCTATTCTAAGACACAGAGGTCTGAAGGCTTCTAAAAAGCAGTGCTTCCACTGTGAGAGCGTTCCTATCTGCTTCTCTGGGTGCTCCCCACACACCCTTGACCAAAAGCACATACAGAGCCCTGCCACCAGGTCCAGCCACCATCCACTGACCCTGGTCCCTTCCCCCTGGGTTCTATTTCTTTTCAGGTCTTCTTACTACATCCTCTGGGTGGGACATTCCATTCTTAGCTCTGAGACCTAAATCACAATCTCTTTCCCTAAAAGGGAGGAACTTAAGAGGCCAACACTGATGGGGGCAAGAGCCCAGGCCCAGACTTTCACCTTTGTGCCTCAGTTTCCCCATCTGTTAATGGGGCCAATCTGATCTCAAAATGACTCCAAGGGTTAAAAAAAATAGCAAGAGCACCCAGCAGGTGGCTTGCACAGGCTCAGTATGTGGCAGTGGGCCTCCCCTCCCCACCAGGACCCTTTGGGAGAGGGCTCTTGGGACTCTGGCTGACATAGGGTCAGCAGCACCACTAAGAGTAACAGATTTGAACTCCTTAGCCCCATTTTAAACACTTTATGAAAGCCGCTCCCGACTTGAGTTGGAGGAATCTGCCCATAAACTGCAGCCATTTGGGATGGCTTCAGGAAGGCATGCCTCAAGGGGCTTGGAGGCAATCCACAAGTCTCCAGTACTGCCCACAGCATGTGGCCTTTCAATTAGAGATTTAATTCATGGACCTTGGAGGGCCATCCCTGGGCCACTTCCATTTTGTGTGGTTCCTGGAATATTTTTTTTTAAATAAACAAATAACAAATGTCAAGACATGGTTATAAAAGTTGTGGACTATTTTAACTGCTTACCTCTAACAAGTATCTTCTATGGTGGGAGGGAGCCAGGCAGCCATTAGAAGCACAGGCTCATGAGCCAGACTGTGTGGCTCTAGTCACGACTACCTGTATGGCCTCAGAGAGTTAATTAATCTTTCCAAACCTCAGCTTATTCATCTGTAAAGTGGACATTAATAATCATAGCCTTTTTCACAGACTTGGTGTGCAGGACATATGAGTTAATACCATAGAATCAAGGTTAGTGCCAAATATAAACAGTTTATTGAAAAGGTCCCCACTAATTCTTGTTTTTATTAAATACTGTCAGGGTCCTGCTGTGGCTGTCAGGTACTGAACTCCTTTGGAGAGAGCAGTAATGTCCACATGGGGTCTTTTGTGAATGTGAGGTTGGGCCATCCATGGACCCAGAAGCTCCTGACTTGGGCCCTGTTCCTTCGTTCACTCAATGGCACAGTGTGTGAGTGATCTCACCAGATCTGGTCACTGGGCCAGTCAAGATCTTTCACCAGCCTGGACACTGACCTTGGTCCCAGACACACTCAAAAGGGTGGTGCCTTAAAACCCTGGCAGTCTGTGGCATTGGTTTTTCCAACTGCTTTGGGACCTTGCAACAGAGGGGTGTGGTGGATAGTGGAAGATGGGACTGCGGGGGACAAAGCAACTCTGGAATGAACTGGGTTTGCTGAGCAAGAGGCTGTGATTTTACCTCCCGGAGGACAGAGTTTTCCACAATCCTGGCTGAGCCAAATTAACTAGGGCAGCATATCATAGCCCCTAGGCCTACCCCAGAGGCATCCACCACAATACACCTGTCCCCCTCCTCCAAGGGATAAAAGACTAGGCCAGGATAGAAACAAGCATCTGGGTGGGAGTTTTTGCCCCTGAGGTTGGTCTGAGACTTGTAAAACCAATTGAGCCAGGGAGATGTTTTTGGTGATCTGGTCTTAAAAGCTCAAATCCAGGGACCTCCCCACCCATTCTCTGCTCAGGGTCCAGCCCACCAGAACCCCAGGTAACCTTGGTGAGCTCCAGGCTGAAGGTCAAGGAAGGAGGCATCCAAAACCAACTCCCCTCACTCTCCTCCCAAAGTTCTGGGAAGAGGGTCAGTGCCTTTGAGAATAACTAAATCGAGGGGATGTTTGAGGCTTGTAGTCACTTTACAGGATGATAAGAGTCTGGTCCTGGTCACAGTAGCTGAGAAATTCGGGGACCAGACTCTAGAGCTCTGGAGTCCCACAGATTTGGGCTCTAGTCTTGGTTCTGCCATTTTCTCACTGTATGACCTCAAGGATGCCATTGTGACCTTGGGGGTGGCATTTATCTGATTAAACAGCGCCAAGATCATGGTAGACATTCAGCTGTGGTTACCCACGGCATCACCATAGTCTATTGGGCCAGCCTAGGTCTGTTCCTGGTAGCCGAGAACCCTAGGACTACTTAGTATTTTGTTTTGTTTTTTAATTTGTGATTAAAATATGCATAACTTAAAATTTATCATTTTAACCATTTTTAAGCATATAATTAATGCATCAAGTATATTCGAATTGTTACACAACAATTACCACCACCCTTCTCAGAACTCTCTTCCTGTTGCTCAACCAAAACTCTGTCCTCATGAAACACTAACTCCCCATCTCCCTCTCCCACCCCAGCACCCCCCCCCCCCCCCCGCAAACAACATTCCACTTTCTGCCTCTGTGAATTTGACTAACCAAGGAACTTCATATAATGGGAATGATTCGGTATTTGTTCTCTCCGTGACTTTTATTTCACTTAGCATAACATCCTCAGGGTTCATCCACATGTGTCAGAATTTCCCTCCTTCTTAAGGATGAATCACATCCTGTACATTGGTCAGTGGTCCATCTGTGATAAAATACCTAGGAGAGCAACTTAAAAGGAGTTCATGGGGCTGGGGTTGTGGCTCCGTGCTAGAGCGCCCACCTAGCATGTGCGAGGCCCTGGGTTCGATCCTCAGCACCACATAAAAATAAATAAATAAAATAAAGGCATTGTGTCCAACTATACCTAACAAATAAATATAAAAAAATAAAATAAAAATAAAAGGAGTTTAGAGAGTTTTTGGTTTCAGAGGGTTTCTGTCCATGGCAACTGGCCCCAATGCTTTGGGGCCATGGCAACACAGGACATCATGGTGGGGGGCATGCAGGAGAGCAAACTTGAAGTTAATCAAGAAAGAGGAAGGGGCAGGGGACCAAGGGTAGCCCTCAAGGGTACACCAAGGACCTACTTCCTCCAACTAGGCCTCAGCTTCTAAGTTTCCACCATTTTCCAGTAGCCTGTTAAATTATGAATCCATCAATGAATGCAAGATCCAATCACTTTCCAAAGACCTTCACCTCTGGAGACTGTTCCCTTCAACACACAAGCTTTTATTTCAGATCCAAATAACCCCCATTGTATGTATGACATTTTGCTTACCCATTCTTCCATATAGAGACACTTAGGCTGACTTCACCTCCTTATCTGTTCTGTCTGGGAGCATCGTGTGGCTTCTCTGAGCCTTAGTTTCTCAGACTATAGGGAAAAAAGAGCAGAGACAGATTAAAATGTTTTGTGAACTTTTGAGTAGATATAGTTAGAAATATTGCACAAAAGTCCCTGCTCTCAGGGACTGACAGGAGGAAAGAGCAGGAACAGGGCCGAGGGCTGAGAAACCAGACAGGAGCCCAGGAGGCAGTTGGACCATTAGAGTGAGAGGGAGGAGCCTGGGAATGCTGTTCCCTGCACAGCCCAGCTGCGGTAGGGTGGCTCTAGTTTGTAAGAGGTCAGTGATGAGGCAGGTGTTGCTGGGGAAGATGCCCAGAAAAGTACAGAAAGGTACAGAAAGGCTTACAGCACCACTTTGAGAGCCAAGACCTCACCATCTCAGAGGAAGTCAGGGTTCAGGTTCTCCTTTTGGTATTGGCCATTGACCTGAGTTCTCCAGCCCAACATGAGATGAAGCTTCTGTGAGTTAGAAATGGTTCCATTTTGTCTGACCTCAAACAGAGCCTAATCCTCCTGGAGCTATTTACAGCACAGATGGTGGTCACAGGCATCCTGAGCCATTTAGCAACAAGCTGGAGCCCTCACTGGCCCGTGCTGTGCTGGAAACCTCGGGATTTCATGGAGAAATCCCTTTCCTAGATGGCTCAGCCCAGGTTTGCAGACAGGCAGTGATTAGAGACAGCCCAGACTTTCCATGGGCTGACCTTACCCTATACACTCAAAATAAGGCTGAATCCCGTCCACAAGTTTACTCAAGTGGATCTGCTCTGTTTCTCCCTTCCTGGAGAACACCAAAAAATATCCATTTACATCAAGACCTCATGTTTTAATGGCAGGAGCCCCTCCAACTGGTTATTTATTGAGATCCCAAATTAGCAGCCCTTTTATGTCCTCTGCTGCCAGCTCATCTGTTTACTTATTCTACAAGGTATATGTAGTTGCCACCATCACTAAATCCTTATCTTCATGTGCTGGGAACCTAAGGCTCAGAGTGGTTGGGTGGCTTGTTCAGACTTGAACAGCTTCCATGTCACTCAGGTCTTCCCCCCCCCCACCCTTGATGTCTGCTGCCCACAGCTTCAAAAATGAGGCTTTGCCAGGCCCAGTACACCTGCCTGTAATTCCAGCAACTGAGGCAGGGGGATGGCAAGTTTGAGACCAGCCTTAAAAGCTTAGTGAGATTAGCTAGAACCTTTCTCGAAATAAAAATCAAAACAAGTTGGGGGTGTAACTCAGTGGTAAAGCACTCCTGGGTTCAACCCCTAGTACCAAAAGACAATAAAAGAAAAATGGGGGCCTTTGCCCATGTCACTCTTGTGACACCAGCTGTAAACACCAATGTCCCTACAGTTGCCAACCCTGGACCCAGAATCCCATGGTTCTCATGCAGAGGTGGGGACAATGACATTCTCCCAGCCCAAGCCAGGGTTCATCATCTGCAGACTTGCAGCTGGAACAGTTTTTCCAGCAACAGCCTCAAGACAACATCTGTTTTGTTCTTCCAGACATGGTTTCCCCATGTACATGTGAACAGGTAAATCAAGACAGACACTGGCCCTCAGGAGTGTCTGAGTCTGCGGCAACTGCAGGAGAGTTCTCCTTCTTGTAGAAATGGGAGAGACGGACCAACAAGGGGAAAACTCTGAGCAGTGTTCTGGTTTTGCTCACTCGGATAATTGAACTGCAGCCAAGTGGGCTCCCCGCTCTCCAGGAGGTGTATGGGGCACAACTGTCCTTGAAACCTTTGGAACCGCAAACTGACTATGAAAAGCCCCAGAAAGCACCAGAAACATGTCTTTTCATCTGGCTTAGCTTCAGAATGCTCATCTATAGAGGGGACACTAGTGTCTTCCTCAAAGGACTATTTGGGGGTATAGCAAAAGGGCTCCAAGTTCTTGCTCATGGATGAATAGGTGGTCTGGCACCTGTAGATGCTGTTAGTCAGCTTTTCATCACTGTGACCAAAATACCTGATGAGAAAATCTTAGAGAAGGAAAGATTTATTTTGGCTCACGGTTTCAGAGGATTCCACTTGTGGTCAGCTGGCCCCCTTATCCTGGGCCTCAGATGAAGTAGAACACCATGGCAGAAGGGTGTGGTGGAGGAAAGCGTCTCACCTCATGACCATCGGGAAGCAGACAGAGAGACAAAGGAGGGAACTGGAGAGAAGATGAATACTTGCAGGGCACGCTCTCAGTGACATACTTTCTCCAAATAGGTCCCACCTCCCAGTAGTCCATTTAGCCGTCAGTGGATTAATCCACTAATGAGGTCAGAGTTCTCTGATCTAAACACTTCCCACGAGTCCTCCCTCTGAACACAAAAGACCTTGGGGTAACATTCCAGATCCAAACTAAGAGATGCTGAACCAAGTGCACTCCCCATGGTGGCCTAGAAACTCATAAAGAGCTGTGCTTCGGGCCTTCCACCCCTGCAGCTTACACCATTCAGTCCTCATGTGTGTCTGCCTTGCTATTTGCAGAAGCAGCAGAGTAAGAGCCCCGTAGTGAGCATGGAACCCACCTCTGGCATGTTCTCACCAGCTCTGGCAGGCCTCACCACCTATCTTCCTGAAGCCAGTGAGAAAGAAAGGCAGAAAGCACTCCTCATCTCAAATACCTGTGCCCATCAAACCAAGTGATCCTGTG
Organism: Spermophilus citellus; assembly: GCF_964194105.1. Taxonomy (NCBI): domain Eukaryota; kingdom Metazoa; phylum Chordata; class Mammalia; order Rodentia; family Sciuridae; genus Spermophilus; species Spermophilus citellus. Next base: position 146,395,493 of record NC_138182.1, on the reverse strand, counting down.
TCTCCTCTCAGCCCTGATCTTGTTGAACAGTCTTTTAAACAGAATGCCAGGAAATGATGAGGAGAGATCTGAGGCCTCCTTACCCACCCAGGCCCCCTCCCTCTCTCCTTCCTTCCACCACCATCACCCGGTCCCATCCCTGGTTGGAGAAGGAATCCTCCCAACAGAGGAGGAGCAGAAGGACAAATGGGAGACAAGCCTGGGTGCGGGGGAGTTTGCCTGATGCCAATAAGGAAGCAGTCTAGGTTGGGCATGGAGGAAGGAGGATGCAGCAGGGTGACTCTCAGGTGGGATCTGGCCCAGCTACTGGGGTACTGGTGATGCCTGCACTTAGGGAAGGCAAGTAATTAGGAGATAAACTTGGAGTTTGGACATGTTGCCTCCTAGTGGAGTGGAAGGTTTGAGTGTGAATCTCACAATAAAGGGTAGACCAGTTGTCCATTCATGAGTCAGTCACACAAAAGCCTTCAGGACTTGGATTACATTACCTATCAGAGAATGCTCATGAGCCACTTCATTCTTGTTCTCTACTTGGACTCTTTCAGTTAGAAATCACATCGAGCATGCAGGGCCCCCAGCCCCACAGGCCCTGCCCACTCAGTGACATCACAGCTCCCACACAGCTTCAGCCTGCTGAGAGCTGGGCCCACTGGCTCTGGGAGATGGAGCACTCCACCCTGCCAGGACAACCACCTGCTCTGCTAACAACCCTTTCCAGTGGGCCTGCTGCCTAACCATGCCACCCAGGAGAACCACCCAGACAAATCCATTTGTTCAGCCACTTCAGTGCAGTCAAATCAGGCTCAAGTTACCCAGACGGAGAATTTTACAGTTGTACCGGTGATGACCATCAGAAAACCACAGTGCTGGTTTCGCTTCAGGTCAAAGGAAGCCCATCTTATTCTCCCATTCATGGCCCCTTTCCTGACATGTCCCACACGTAAGGCCCAAGGCAAGTGGCCTGCCTGAGCCAAACTTGGGCCTTCCACAGCCTGGCAAGAGCCCTGAAACTTCAGGGGTGAAAACTGGGTCTTTTCTCTGCTACAAGCAGAGGAACATGATGCCAAGTGTGCTGGTGGGGCTCCTGTTCCCACAGCCCCCCTCACCCTGAAAATAAATATATCCACAGAGGAGAAAAATCATTCGAGCATGCCAACCAGCCCCTCACACACAGGGGCTTGCTTATTCTATATGACTAGTTGATGAGATTTCCAGGCCCCCTCATCCCCAACCAGAATTTAAAAAAAAAGGGGGGGGGGAGGTATTTGGGCCACCAGAGTCCTGAGTTGTTGGTGAGACACCCAGGTGGAGGTGTCAGAGACATAGTTAACAGTGCAGTAGCACAGGTGTCCCAAGCCTTAGCCTAGATTGTGGGCCTGGAGGCACATCATAAGCTATAAAACCCATGCAGGTGTGACAAGTGAATTTTATAGGGGTGCTGGAATCTTGCCCCCCCAAAGCAACATGGTCCCTGGGAGTGAAGGAAAGAGGATGAGACAGGGTGACTCTCAGGTGGAATCTTGCTCCAAACTCCAAGTTCAAGGTCTGTGCCCAGGATGAGGGAAAATCACTGGTATGAGTTTCTCCCCTCAATTCTCAGAGTTGTGAGACAGCACATTTTAAACATTTAAGTTTTGTTCAACTATTCTGACCTCAAACCCTCAGGCTATGAGCCTGGCAGGAAATTCACTGTCACTCACCCCATGGGCCTGAGTATGTTTCAAGGTCTAGCAAAGCACTGAGGGGCCTCTTCCCTCACTGTCCCTCTGAAGCCTCCCTCCTCCCCATCAGGGCACCCTCTTAACCAAAGTCAGGAAGCACCTCTGATCCAGGACTGCGTCTACTTTTTTGCTCTGCTAACCCTTGAGCCAAGGGTGTACTAAGGGCTTGACCTCCCATTCAAAAATGGGCAGAAGGAAAAAGGGAAACACACATATATTCATTTTTCCATGGACCACCAACCTCAGACGATTCATAGCCAATCTCCTGGATCTGCTCCATAGTTATTCTGTGAATTCTTGACAGATTTTGAGGCTGACTTTTGCCAGAAAGGGCAATACCTGCCTCTCTGTGGCCTTTGTACCCAGCTCAGAGCCTAGCATATAGTGATCAGGCAAGACAGAGGTATAAATGTCATTTGCAAGTTGCGATGTAGTAATTACATGCAGTTTCACTTCTGCATATCTTTTCCTCTAAGAAAATGGGAGAATCAGGAATAATTAGACTTAGAGGGGTGGGAAGGGAGGCAGAGCATATGACAAAGGGACACCAGGAAAGTGTGCGGTGAGCTGCATCAGAGGTGACAGGATGAGGGACACTGACAGAAGCCTCAAGGCCTCTACCCTACAACCAACCAAAGGCAAGGACTTCCAACCCAGGGCAGGGAGCTGGCCAGCATTCAGTGGCATCAAGGCCACTCGGGTCTCAGGGACCAATACAGGTAGAGGACTAGAGGTAGAGGCAGAAGGGTCTGAAATTATAAATTCAAAAAGGCTTAAAACTGATGGAAGGGGCCGGCGTCCCTGCAGAGCACTTGCCTAGCGTGTGTGAGGCGGTAGGTGCCATCCCCAGTACTGCGGGTGGGGAGAGTCTGGATGAAGGACTGGATCACATGCTGGTGTGCACATGGTCTGCAATGAAGTATAACAAATGTATAAGCATCTCCCTGGGCTAGTGGAAAGGAAGGAACTGAAAGTTCCAGTGGATGGTAGTAGAAAGACTGCGGATGGATGGTGCCTCTTGTCACCAAATTTAAGCACTGGAAATATCCCATAGTGTCTTTATTGGTCTTGATTGTGTTGGCTTTTTTTTTTCCTTCTTTGATACCAGAAAGCATTTGTCAGGGCTTTCCTAAGAAAACTCTCTGCCTCAGCCTTCTTTGTCTCCTAAGTCTGAAGTTTCTCAACTGTAAACTCTCTCCTGCCTCAGGAGTGTCCCGGGAGTGTATCTTTTTGGTTGGGGAAGGACTTGTGAATGAATAAGTGAACAGAGGATGGAATTACAGTAAGGAGTGAGGAATGCAGCCCAGCAGGGAGCCGGTGTCTGGAGGAGCCAGGGCAGGGGACAGCAGAAGTAAGCAGTTTCTTCTCCGCCACCAACAGGCTGGCCTCAGCCTCAGCCTTGGCCATGTGGCAGGCTGCTCCCAGGATACTGTCACAGGTGTGGGCAGGTGGGCCCCAGCAGTGGGGAGCCAGCAGCTGGCAGGCTGTTCCCAAGCCCCCTGGCTTCCCTTCTCAATGGATCCATCTTTGTTTTCCTCCCTAGGTGCCCCTGGACGGCGTGGCAAGCCCGGAAGAAGAGGCGACCCTGGTGAGTCCTGGGTTTTCTTAATTTCTAAACCGGGGCCGGGAAGAACCCAACTGGCCAGAACCTGGCTGGAGGTGCCAGCCACCGACTCCCACCTTTAGTTATGCCCTTCGATCCTGAGTCAGTTCTTCCTCCCCTTTCTAATGCTAGCTGCTGTCCCCAGAGGCCACACTGCCCAGTACAGCCTTTTCTTGGCTTCTTGACATCCATAATTCCAGGACTGTCCCATCTCTGCCCTCAGCCACCCCCTGAATCTGTGTATCAGCCTTAGAAACTTCAGTCCATTGTCAGCCACTCTGAAGTATGGCCTCTGCCATGTGGAGGGCAGTTACGACTCTGCCAGCCCAGCCTCTGCCATGCTCTGTCAACCTGCCAGGACAGTTCTCTCCTGCGTGTCTCACTCCCTCCCCAAACTTGGCCTCTCCTTCCCTTGGCAGAGGAAGCCCTTGGGGGGAGGCTCCTCCTCCTTCCAAGCAAACTGCGGACAGACTCACTTATCTACACCACCTTCCTCCCCATCATTTCCATTTCACCCAAAATAAACTCACACTGCACAGTCCCCAGTATCCCCTCTCCCCGCACCTGACTGCCAGCAACTAAAGAGGCATTAACCCCATCCCCTTTGCCTCGCCTTCATCTCACCCAAAGGCCAAATTTACCTATGGTTTCCTTCAGGTCATACCAGCAGACACTCTGTAATCTTTAACCTTCTTAGTTCCTCACTTAACTTCTTCCTCTCTTCCTTTTCTGTACTCAGTAAATGCTATCTACTTATTTAGCAAAAAAGAAAAGGGTCATTGGAACACTCGTATGCCCTCGCCCCTTTCCACATTCCTTTATATTTGTGTCTGGAATAGAAGATACAAGCTACAGGTGTCTCTTAATGATCTCAGCATCAACAGAATGAGGGTGAGAGTGTGAACATGGATAAGAGAAACCATCAGGACTTTGGCAAAATAGGTGCAAAATTTGCAAGTCAGATGAAACATTCCCTGCTTAAGGACTACTCTATTTTTAAGTGTGATAGATTGATTATAGATATCTTAGTATTTCGTTTCCCTAAATATCTGGGGCTGCTTAAAAGAAAATGCTTTAGAGGTTCATATTATTTGAATTAGTGGTTCTGTGGTCACAATCCTAGTATAAGATTGTTTTCTCTTTAAACAACGTCTTTATCTTTCTTGACCCTCACTCTGTGTCACTTCCCTTCCGCCCTGGGTATTTCTGGCTCAGTTCAGGGCCCACATCTGACCTCCAGTTCTTTGCCTTCTTTATGAGACCCCCCACTTGCCTCTTAAATGAATCCACCCTTGGCCCTCTCCTCTCCTCTGTCCCCACAGTCTCCCACTCCTGTGGCTTCAGCTACTCCAGTGACACTGAGGATACCTCTCTCTCTGCCTCAAGCCCAGTCCTTTCCTCGGGGTCCCAGAGATTAGACACTGCTTCACCAAACTCAGCATCTCCTCCCCTCTTCTCTGCTCCGGCTTCACCACCTCAGGGAGGAGACACCAGCCACCTGCTCCCCTGTGCGGACTCCAGTATCCCCTGTGACCCTTCCCTTCCCCACACCAAGTCCCCTTCCGTCTTCTCAGTACATCTCAGAGCTGGGCCACCTTCTCTCTCTCATGGCCGCAGCCTGCAGCGGCTCTCATCCCCACTCTCTAGCCCATGTCCCTCACATTCAGCCTCACTCTGGGTGTCCAGGGTCCTGTTACCTCTGAGTCCTCTCTCTTATGTCCTCCCCTGCCGAGAATATCTCCTCCTTTGCCTAGACTTCTTACTCCAAGGTCATTTCTCTTTGTCCTTCAAGTCAAGTTCAAGTAGCTTCTACAGAAAGCCTACTTTAACCCCTCTGGCTAAGGGCTACCACCCCAAGTCTCCAGCATCCAACAGGTAAATGCAGGGGACAGTGAATCACTGAATGACTGACTGTCCTGCCCTTAAGCAGCTTCACAAGGAGGGCGTATTGGCGAGGCCAGAGGGAGCCACCACCGACAGGACCCCAGGCTGATTGGGCTCAAGAGAATCCAGGGCAGCTTCTCTCAGAGCCTCAGACTCTTCTTCCCAGAGCTGGGTTTGCTCATTAATAGAAAACACCCCTTGTGTTTCTCTTTTTGCCTTGATTTCCAGAAACTGAAGCTGTTTTATGTTTTAGGCTAGAACCTCCATTAGTCTGAATTTGTGTGTATGTGTGTGTTAGCACACCCACTGCACACCCCCCCACACACTAAATACACGCTCATCACTCAGTTCCTATTTTCTACCATCATAAAAGATTTTACTGCCTTTTATTGTAAGCTCCCTGACATTCTTTTTGGAAGGGTGTGAGGAATATGTACTTATTTTTCTTTTTTTTAAAATATTTTTTTAGTTATAGTTGGACACAATACCTTTCTTTTATTATTTATTTATTTTTATGTGGTGCTAAGGATGGAACCCAGCACCTTGCATATACATACTAGGCAAGCGCTCTACTGCAGAGTCACAACCCCAGTCCCACGTAGTCACTTTTTTAAGGACAAAGTAGAGTATGGTTCAGCTTACTGGAAAACCCATTCAAAAAGGGGAAATGGATCTGAATAGACATTTCTTAAGGAAGACATACAGATGGCCAAGGGTTTTACGAAAAAATATTTAATAACATTAATCATCAGGAAAGTACAAATCAAAACCACCTTGGTAATTGCCTCACCCTCATAAGAGTGGCTATTATCAAGAATGAGAAATTGTAAAAAAAAATAATAATAATAAGTAAATAAAATTTAAAAATTTTTAAAAAATAAAGAAATTATACTCCATCTATGTATGATGTACCAAAGTGCATTCTACTGTCATGTATAACTAATTCGAACGAATTTTCTTAAAAGAAGCAAAAGGTCAAAAAATGACTAAAAACAACAAGTGCTGGCAAGGATGTGGAGAAAAGGGAATTCTTGCACACGATTGGTAGGAATGTAAATTTGTGCATCCATTAAGGAAAACCTATGAAGATTCCTGAAAAAATGCTCAAATGGGGACTGGGGGTGTGGCTAAGTGGTATAGTGTTTGCCTAGCATGCAGGAGGCCCTGGGTTCGATCCTCAGCACAATAAATAAATAAATAAATGTTTAAATAGGATTACCATCTAATCCATCAGTCCCATTCCTGGGTATTTATCAAAGGAAATGAATTCAGTATGTTGAAGGCATCCACACTTCCATGTTTAGTGCAACTCTATTCACAATAACCCAGAAATGTAAACAATCTAAGTATCCATCAACTGACAAATGAATAAAGAGTATACACCATGGAATACTATTCAGCCATAAAAAGAATGAAATATTGTAACTTGCAATAATATGGAACTGGAGGTCATTATGTTAAGTGAAATAAGGCAGACACCAAAAGACAAGTACTACTTGATCTCACTCATGTATGGAATCTAAAAATTGATCTCACAGAAGTGTAGAGTAGGATGGTGGTTACCCGAGTCTGTGGGCAGTGGGTGGATTGGCATTGAGGAAGTGTTGACCAATGGGTACTAAGTTACAGTTAGATAAGACTCAAGAAGTTCTGGTGTGCTATTACTCAGGAGTGTGACTGTAGACAACAATAATGCAGTATATATTTCAAAAAGCTAGAAGAGCCAGGTGTGGTGGTACATATCTATAATCCCAGCAGCCTTGGAGGCTAAGGCAGGAGGATCACAAGTTCAAAGCCAGCCTCAGCAATTTAGTGAGACCCTGTCGCAAAATAAAAAACAAAAATGGTTGGGGATGTGGCTTACTCGTTAAGTGCCCCTGGGTACCATGGTACAAAAAAAGAAAAGATTTCCAAAACTTTCACCATAAAGAAATTATGAATGTTTGAAGAGATAGATATGTTTAATCTGATTTAAACATTACAAAATGTATACATGTATTAAAATATTACATCACACCTCATAAATGTGTACAATTTTCTGACCAGTTTAAAAATTAAAAAAATTTAGTAAATACAAAAAAATCCAAGGATGTAACAAAAGCTGCTTTATGAATTCTTCAAAACTGAGTTTCATTTAAGGAAATATCTACATTATTTTACTGTTCAGATTGTTCTGAATTATCATGAAGATTGTAGTAAATATAGGATAATGTATCCAGCCATTTACTAATATATTTGAGTAAATAAACCAAATTAATACACATAATTTATAGTTAAGCAATCATGGTTACTAATAGCTCACTAGCATCTGGTTTGTCTACTTGCTTTTAGAAAAAAAAAATCTAGAAAAAAAATGAAGGTCCTTAAGAAAATCATAAAAATAAAGTACTTTGCCAGATGTGGTAGAGATGCATGTCTGTAATCCCAGCAACTCTGGAGACTGAAGCAGGAAAATTACAAATTCAAGGCTAGTCTCAGCAACTTAGGAAGACCCTATCTCAAAATAAAAAATAAAAAGGACTTGAGATATATATAGCTCAGTGGTAAAACATATATGGTAAATTTTTTTTTTACTTAGCAATTTAAGTATGGAGGAGAAAAGAAAGAAAGAAAACCTATTCAACTTAGGACTCCAGCTTATTACAGTCCAAGAAAGAGCCCCAATATATATGAAGCAAAAACTGACAGGACTCAACAATAATAGTGATGGACTTCAGTACCCCATTTTTTTCTTTTTTTAATATTTTTTTAGTTGTTGATGAAACTTTATTCTTTTTTATTTACTTATATGTGGTGCTGTGAATCAAACCCAGTGCCTCACACATGCTAGGCAAGAGCTCTACCACTGAGCCACAACCCCAGCCCCAGTACCCCCATGTTTAACAATGAATAGAATCAATAGACAAAAGAAGTGAAGAATCAGAATAAACACATAAGCCAAGCATACCTAACTGACATCTACAGACTATCCCAACGAACATCAGAACACACACTATTTTCAAGTGAATATGGAATATTCTCCAGGACAGGCAATGTGTTAGGCTGTAAAAAAAAAAAAAAAATTAAACATCCCACTCCTAGAAGACAGTGACTCAAACAACGAATCACAAGGGAAATCAAAATATCCTTTGAGATAAATAAAAATTAAAGCACCACATGCCAAAATTTAATGAAATATTGCTAAAGATGTGTTCAGAGGGGGATATTTATAGCTACAAATACCTGTGTTTGGAAAAAAAAAAAAAACTGTCAAGTCAACCACAAAACCTACCATCTTAAGACACTAGAAGGATAAGAGCAAAATTAAGCCAAAGAAGAAAGAAAAACAAATTAGAGCAGAAAGAGATGAGAGCAAAAAAAATGGAAAAATAATAGTGAAAATCAACCAAACCAAAAGATGATTCTTTGAAAAATCAACAAAAGTAGCAAAACTTTAGAGAGACTAAGGGAACCTCAATAAGACTAACACTGACTTCCCATCCACAACACTGGAGTCCAGAAAGCAGGGGGATAACATGACATATTCAAAGGCTGAAAAAAACGCACAGCAAGAACCTTTTATCCAGCAAAACTACTCTCAAGACTGAAGGAAAGCCAGGCGGGGTGGCCCATGCTTGTAATCCCAGCAGCTAAGGAGGCTGAGGCAGGAAAATCAAAAATTCAAAGCCAACCTCAGAAATGCGAGACCCTGAGCAACTAACTCAGTGAGACCCTGTCTCTAAATAAAATACAAACTAGGGCTGGGGATGTGGCTCAGTGGTTGAATGTCCCTGAAGTCGATCCCCGGTACCACTCCCCACCCCAAAAAAATAATAATAATAATGAAGGAAAAATAAAATTGTCTTATAGTAACAGTTGCACATTTTTGTGAAGATACTGAAAATTATTGATGTATACACTTTTGAAAGAATGAACTTTAAGGTGCAGTTGGCCCTCTGTGTATCCACAGGGTCTGGATTCCCAGATTCAACCTGTCACAGGTATGCCATTCCATAGTTAGGGATCCAATGCTCCTCAACGTGTACAGACTTTTTTTCTTGTCATTATTCCCTAAACAATATAGTATAACAACTGTTGACCTAGAATTTGCATTGTATTAGGTATTATAAGTCATCTGGAGGTGATTTAAAGTACATACGAAAGCATATGTAGGTTATATGCAAATACCACACCATTTTTAACGGACTTGAGCATGAATGGATTTGGGTATTCTTGGAGGTCCTAGAAGCAATCCTTGTCAGATATCAAGGAATTAACCGTACATTAATTATATCTCAATAAATCTGTTTTGTTTTTTGTGTATTGGGGATTGAACCCAAGGCTTCACATGTGATAAGCAAGTATTCAACCAGTGAGCTACATCCCCAGCTCTTTTGATCTTTTATTTTGAGACAGTGTCTCCCTAAATTGCCCAGGCCGGCCTTGAACTTGCGATCCTGCCTCAACTTCCTGAGTAGCTGTGACTACAGGTGTGTGCCACCACGCCTGGCTGTTTTTGTTTTTATTTTTTCAGTGGCTTTACATTCCACCCAAACTTGTAATCAGCACCACTGCCGGCCCTGCAGCTTCTGAGTAATTTCCTGAACTGACCTCCAGGCTGGCCTGCTTGGCACTGGATTCCAGAGATGCTGCTCTGTACCTGATCGTCCCACCACAGCCAAACTTCTAGAGGCCCATCTGGGGTGCCGTTGAAAAAGGAGTGACTCCAAGTCTATTGTACAATCAGGGTTAGTTCTTCAACATGAAATCAAACAATGGAAATCTACCAGTTCTGTTTCTCTTCTCCATGAGGTCTAAGGGGTCAAGTGTGCACACACTAGAAAGAAAGAATATGCTACCATTCCATCCTGCTCTTGGTTTTGGTGCCTCTTTCACACAAGTGCTGTGCAGGGCACTTTATTTACACACAGTCTGTGGTTCAAGCCTCATCCAGAAAGGCAGGGATGGTTACTCCCGCATTTCACAGAACCAATTCTTAATCACTTTCTCCCTGCTCACTAACTCATGATTGCCTGCCTTACTGCATCTACCTTTTCCCAAAGGACCAGAGCTTTTAAATTTTTTCCTACTCCTTTGGGGGGGGGGGAAGCTCCCTAGAAACACGACGGAAGGTTCTTGACCTTATGGTGGGAGTTGGTTTGGATTTTTGAAAGGTGAGACCCCAGGGTGTGACATCTTACCTAAGCTGGCGGAATGGGAGAGGCAGAGGTCTTGTCCAGACCAGAGAGGGTAACAGTCCCGAGGAGTTAGGAGTCCAGGATAAGAGAGGAGCAGGTACGGAGCTGATGCAGGGACAACGACCCCCAGCCACCAGCCCCCACTTCCAGTGCTGGGCCAGAACCTGCCAGGCTGTGGGTTATATCTTCCCAGATTGCTTTTCCAGGAAAGCTAAAAGTGCCCTTTGGGAAACACTGGGAAACTGACTATCCCCAGAGGAGCCAGAAAATCAAGGTGAGCATTGTCAACTCCCAGACTTACCACCTGCCTCTGCTTACTTACCAACACTGAGCCGGCAACTTCCCACCCGAGCAACACCGCCTAACCTTGAGTGCGTACAGCTCCCAATTTGGGAAGCCCTGTTGAGCTACATACATCCCACTCAAGAGGGCCCAGAATCATTGAGTCCTCTACTTGCTCGGTCCTTTTTATTTATTTCCCAAGTCATCTGGCTCTTACTTAATTGCTCCCACATTTCAGTGCTGGGAACATATGTTTGAAAGTTTTATACAGAAGGGCTGGGGTAGAAAACCCACTCGTGGGACCAGGCCATGGGGATTAATTCAGACAGACTCACTTTCCAAGCAGGGATCCCCTGCATAACCTGAGCCACACCTCGGGCCCTGTCCCTCACTCTTGGGTGCCCAGCTGGCTGCTAGTTGTAGATGCCAACTCCAGAGACTATGGCAGACGCAGCACAAACGCCCTAGAACCGAGTCAAGGGCAGAGCCACCAGGCAGCTCCTGTCCCTTTTGCCCTCATCTGATCAACACCTATTTATTATGTGCTTGGGCCTGGCAGGCCCTGAGCTAGGTGGCGGGAGACTGCATGAAGAGGGCAGATGTGGTCGCGGCTATGAGGAACCTCCCTTGATGGTGGGGCTGACAGACAGTCATGACAGATGGTGGCAAGTGCTAGGAAGGAAATCACCAGGGAGGTGTGATAGAAACCAACGAAGATGTGCTTACATGCCACAGTTGTGGAAAGCTGTCCAAAGCAGTGATAATGAAGTCAGACCCCCTGGGCCCAGGGACATGGCAGATGTGAACATCCTAAGACCCCAGAGAACCTTGGGAAATTGAGAGAGATGAGTGGAGCAGGGAGCAGCATCCCAGGACATCAGGGGTTAACAAAGGACCAGGCCATACAGAAGAGCTTTTCCAGGAGTTTGGATTTTTTTTTTTTTTAAGGTTCCCCTGGCTGGAGGGGTTGGGTGCCTAGGAGTCTAATTAGAAAACTGTGACAATGACACTGCCGTGAAGCAGTGGTGGCCTCCTGAACTGATGTCGGGGGCGCCCAAGAAAGGTGCTGTGCCAGTGTTTTGGAATCTTGCAGGTGGGCAGTGAGATCTGACTCTGAATGCTGCTGTTCCCGTGCTAGTCCCCTCCAGACACTGTGGAGGATGGCATGGTTCAGGGTCCCACAGGACTGCTTCCAGCCCAGACTGCCCCCTCACTAGCTGGGTGATCTCAGACACAACACATACCTTCCCCAGGACTTCCCAGGAAGTTCAGTAGAGTATAGAGCTCTTTCTGCCCGGTTTCTCTCCCTTCTTCCTTGTTAGGCTCAAGGTTAGCCTGCCTGGGTTATACCCAGGTCAGGAAGATGTGCCACTGGGCATGGTAACTTTTCTGAACCTCAGTTTCCTCATCTAAAAATGCACCTGGTGAGGTTGCTGCAAGTGTTACGTGACATGATCTGAGGAGAGCAGGCACTTATGTTCCCAGAGCCTGAGGTTACTCTCCACCCCTCCTTCATCTCCCCTGGGATGCACCTCATACCAGGACCTTGGGCTCTGCTCTCAGGACCCTTAGCTCTCAGAGGGAGCTTCCTTGGAGGGAGGGTGGAGGTAAGTATTAGGAAAGCTGAGGACCTAACAAAAACATGGAGTTTTTTCCTCACCATGTTCAAGTTCAAGTGTATTAACTTTTCGATATACATGAATCCATGAGATGGAAGAGTCCCCACCAAAAGCTCCTGACTGAAACAACCCGGTAACCACTTTCTTGTGTTCACGCCTAAAGATGTTCCATATCTATACAAACAAACAAAAGTCTATAGATTCTTTTTTCTTTTTTTTTTTTTTTTTTTTTTTTTTTTTTTGCTATTTTGAGGATCAAACCCAGGGCCTCATGCTTTCCAGGCAAGCACTCTACCCCTGACCGCATTCCCAGCCTGAATCTGCAGATTTTTAGCACAAATGGCTGCATGATATATATGCCATCCAATACCTTTCTTTCTAAATGTAACAATATACCTTAGAAACCTATCCAAACATATAAAATGTATCTTTTTTGTGGCTCTATAATGTTCCATTTATAGATATATCATCTTTCATTTCATCAGTACCATTTTTCTGTTTCTAATGTTTTTGATATTTCAAGTGGTTAAGTGGTCCTACAATGAATATTCTGATAATACCTGGTTTTGTTTTTTGGGTTTTTGTTTTGTTTTGTTTTTTTGTTGGTACCAGTAACTGAAGCTAGGAATAATTAACCATCAAGCCACAGCCCGTTTTTTCCCTTTCTTTCTTTCTTTTTTTGAACTAGGATCCTCCTGCCTCAGCCTCCCAAATTGCTAGGATTGCAGGCATGCACCATCATGCCTAATTATACCTGTCTTTTTACATATATGTTAATATTTCTACAGAATAAATTTCTAGGGGGATAATTGCTGTGGCAGTTAGCATATATACATTTTGAATCTTAATATGTATTGCCAAATCACTCTGTATTGATAATATCCCAATGTATCTTCTCTCACATGGTAGTTCATCAGTGTTATGATTTGGATAGGAGGTGTCCCCCAAAAGCTCCTGTGTTAATGTAGGAATTTTCAGAGGTTAAATGATTTTACTATGAAAACTGTAAGCTAATCAGTCCATCCCAATTTGGATAGACCAACTCTGGATGGTAACTGTAGGCAGATGGGGCATGGCTGGAGAAGTTGGGTCACTGGGTATGTGCCCTAGAAAAGTTCATCTTCCCTTCAGCTCCTTCCCCCCTCTCTCTCTGCCTCCTGGCCACCATGAATGCAGCAGCCTCACCCTTCCACCATGGTATCCTGCCTCACCTTGGGCCCAGAGCAATGGAGTCAGCTGACCATGAACAAAACCTCCAAAACCAATTTTAACCTTCATTTCTGTTATTATGAAAGATCATTTGCTTTTGTAAATACAAAAATACAAAAACTAATCCTCATGCACAATCATATTTTTAAATTTTTGTTTTAATTAGTTATACATGACATTATAATGCACTTTAATACATCATATATAATGGAGTATGATTTCTCATTCTTCTGGTTGTACATGATGTAGGATCACACTGGTTGCAACTATTATAGAAAGCAGTATAGAGAGTCCTCAGAAAACTTGGAATGGGACCACCAGTGACTCCTCCGTCTATATCCAAAGGACTTAAAATCAGCATATTACAGTGATGCAGCCACATCAATGTTTATAGCAGCTCAGTTCACAATAACTAAGCTATGGAACCAACCTAGGTGCCCTTCAACAGATAAATGGATTAAAAAATGTGATAAACACACACACACACACACACACACACACACACACACACACACACAGGACTACTCAGCCTTAAAGAAGAATGAAATTATGGCATTTGCCAGTAAGTGGATGAAGCTAGAGAATATCATGCTAAGTGAAATAAGCCAATCCCAAAAAACCAAAAGCTACATGTTTTCTCTTATGTGCAGATGCTAATTCATAATTCATATTTTTAAGGGCTCTTTTTATTTTCTGACCTATGAACTCCAGAGTCATATCTTTGGGCCATTTTTCCATTAGGTTGGTGATATTTTGACTGTTGATTTCTGGCAGTGTTTTTATATCCTGGTATCTAGACTTTGCTTACAGGGCTTTCTGCCTGGCAGGATTTCTTTTCTTTCTTTTTTTTGGGGGGGCAGGGCTTTATGTGATTGGATCAGACATTTCTTTTATGGTTTCTGGGTTATGAGCTACAGTCAGGAAAGCCTTGACCTGGGGATGTGGCTCAAGCGGTAGCACGCTCTGCTGGCATGCGTGCGGCCCGGGTTCGATCCTCAACACCACATAACAAACAAAGATGTTGTGTCCGCCAAAAACTAAAAAATAAATATTAAAAATTCTCTCTCTCTCTCTCTCTCTCCCTCTCTAAAAAAAAAAAAAAAAAGAAAGAAAAGAAAAAAGAAAGCCTGCCCTTCTCCAGGGTTAGAAAAAAAATTTCCCACATTTTCCTCTAGGAGTTTCATGATTTTTTTTTAAACATGTAAATTATCTCTGTAAATTTTGGAATTATCCTGGTTTATGCTGAGGCATTGGTTCAACTTCACTTACTCCTGGATAACTACCAGTTCTCCTGCATTCCCTATTAATAACACATCTCTCCCATTTCAAGGGACTCCAGTGGAGTGTTGCAGCCTGGTGATCCAGGGCAGATCCCTGCATGGAGGTCATGATGGGATTTAGACTTTTGTACTAAAAGAGAGAGAGTTGGGAAAGAGAGTGTCACTACCAGATTTGCATTTGAAAAACATCACTCTGGTCCCAGAAAAGAAGCTACAATGGCATTGAAGATTTATATGACCCCAGGTGAATCTACCTCATTGCTAGTAGATGTCACCTGCTGGGTCATCAGCCCTCTCTCCAATACTACTTCTGAGTGAATTCCTGTAACTTCTTTTTTTCTCCTATAGGGGTTTCTGTGTTTGATTTTTTTTAATTGGCATATAATAATTGTACATATTTCTGGAGTACAGTGTGATGTTTTGATACATGTATATAATTTGCAGTGATCAAATCAATGTATCACCATCATCTCAAATATGCATCACTTCTTTGTATTGGGCATATTCAAAATCCTCTCTTTTAGCCATTTTGATATATAATAGATTATTATTAACTACTGTTACCTATTGTGCTATAGAAAATAGTAATCCTGGGGGCTGGGGTTGTGGCTCAGTGGTAGAGCACTTGCCTAACATGTGTGAGGCCCTGGGTTAGATCCTCAGCACCACATAAAGATAAATAAATAAAGATATTGTGTCCAGGGGCTGGGGATGGGGCTCAAGTGGTAACTCACTCACCTGGCATGCGCAGGGCGCTGGGTTTGATCCTCAGCACCACATAAAATAAAATAAAGATGTTATGTCCACCAAAAACTGAAAAATAAATATTAAAAAAAATTATCTCTTTCTAAAAAAAAAGATAGTGTCCATCTACAACTAAAAATACTTAAAAAAAAAAAAAGAAAAGAAAATAGTAATCCTGCTATCCAACTGTATTTATGTACTGATCAATCAACTGTTTCTACCTTCCCCTTCTTTCTACCCTTCCCAGTCCAGTGAATCTGGGAAGAAGCTTCTCACACATGCTGACCTCTGGGTTCTATGGCCTCCTCTCCTCCAGTGACCTGGACCTCCACATGACCATCACAGCCTTCCACTGCCATGACCTGGCCCAGTTCCTCATCATCATTAACAAAACCTCAGTTCAGAGTCCAGCCCACTCCCTTAGTTCCCTGACCTCACAGTCCTTCCACCTCACCCATCTTCAAATCCATGCATCAACCTTGTTCCTTGTCCCTCGTCCCCTCCAGCTTACAGCACTCAGTTCCTTCAACCTGTGCCCCTGCTATCCTTTCACCTCTTACTCTCATTCAGCAAAGCTTCACCTCTGAGCAAACCCAGCCCTCCACATGCCGGGCTCCAGCACCCACGAAGCTCACAGGACACCAATTTTGAATCCCAGCCACCCACGGCCTCCTTCATCCTGGTCACCTGGGACTGACAGCCTCATTTCCTACTTCACTAGAGAAGTGGGCACAACCAGAAGAGAACTTCAGTTAAATTCCCACATCCTCAGCCACACACTGAGCAGCGCCATGTTCTGCCTCCCTGCCCATTGCCGAGGTTGGAGACTCCATGCTCCCTCCTGTACCTGCACCCCGCTCTGCACCAGCCCCTTCCACCTCCTCAACAGCATTGCTCCAGGAATCTCCCTTTCTCCTACTCGCTGAATCTCTCCCTCTCTGCAGGATGACTCCTGTTCAATTAAAAACTGCCATAGTACCTCTCATCTTAAAAACAAAACAAAAAAAACTCTTCTCTGGACCCCATGAACCCCAAAGCATCCACTCCGATCTTTTGCTTCCCCCTGCAGCGCAACTCCTCAAAAGCACTCGCGGTTCACATTCCTCCCTCTTCTCCCCTAACCTGTCTCCAGTCAGGCTCCCATCCCATCACTGGGCACTATACAGGCGATTGCTCCCTCTTCCACCTCCTCAAGACACTTTTCACAACATGGTTTTCAGGACTTCCTTCTCTTCTCCCCAACTCCTAACAGTTGGGGTGTCCCTGAACACCATGTACACCAAGCTGAGCTCCTGATCCCTTCAGCAAAACCCTCCCAGCACAGTCTCCCCACCTCCAGGGATGGCAACTCCATCCTTTGGCCAAAATCATGGCATCTTCCTTGACTCATCCCCTCACCCTCTCCATTCAGTCTGTCAGGAAATCCTCTCCATGCGTCTTCACCACCGACCCAGCACCTAACCACTTCCTTCAGCACTGATCCAAAACCCAACCACTTCCACCCCATTCACTGCTACCTCTGGCTATGGGCCACCATTCTCTCTCCCCTGCATTGCTGCAAATAGCCTCTGGCTTCTACTCTTGCTGCCCCTCATTGTGATCATTTAAAATGCTAGCCAGGTTGTATCCTGTCTCTGGTCAGGACCTGACAAGGGCTCCCATCACAGAGATAAGATAAAGTCCCAAGAGTGGCCAGCAGGCCCTCCCCCACTGGCCATCAACCCCAGTGCCTCTGTACAGCTACTTCCCATTCTTCTCCAGGCCCCTTGGCCCCCTTTCTGCTCCTTAAACACGCCAGGCACCCTCCTGCCCTTGGGTCTTCCCTTTGCCTGGTACATATTTTCCCCAGCAATTGGCCCTCCCAAGACCTACACTTCCTTCAAGGCTTTGCTGAGAGGTCATCTCTGGGAGACATTTTCCCTGAACATCCTGTGGAGTATTCCAATCTGCCTCTCCTCAGCACAAATGGTCCCCCCTTCCTTAAACACTAGAGCCTCTCTTCTTCTATAATTCATATTGACTTCCAAGTGATTCGTTATGTTTATGTATCTCATCTGTCACTCTCATTAGAAGGGAAACTCCATTAAGATGGGGATTTTTGCTATTTTCACTGATGTATCCCAGGTACCTAGAACAGTGGTTGGCAGAGGACAGGCACTTGGTATCTGTGGAATGAGTGACTAAGGATGTCATCTGGGAATCACTGTAGCGGTCAAGAGATGGTAGTAAGAGGGATTAGGGTTGTGGAGTTGGAGAGAGATCAGTAGATGGATTCCAGAGTAGGAAACAATGGGCTGATAGTCTCACCTACTTGGGAGGCTAAAGTAGGAGGATAATTTGGGCCTGGGAGTTTGAGACCAGCCTGGGCAACCTAGTGAGACCAGGTCTCAGAAATAAATAAATAAAACTTAAAAACAAGCAGAAGAAACAATGGATGCATGAATAGACTGGGGATGGAGAGCATATCCAGGGTGGGTCCTCCTTTTCCAGTTCACACAACTGGATGGGGGTGACATCCTTCACTGAGACCAGGAACCATGGAAGAGGAGCCAGGCTTAGAGAAGAAGACCATAAGTGTGGTTGTGCACATGTTGGAGGAAATGGAATCATTCAAGAAGAAATGTTAAGTGGGCATCTCGGAAAGGGAGACTGGGATTCAGAGGCACAGTCGGGGCTGGAGATGCACATTCGGGACTCTTCTGCAGAGGGTAGCCACAGCATGGATAAGATTCTTAAAGAGGACAGAAGAGAAGAACCAGCAGAGAAGTGAATTGAGGAGCTAGAGCCCACACTTGAGCCTTGAGGAAACTTCACACATAAGACTGGGGCCAGGAAAGTGGGTGGAATATGACATTTTGGAAGCCACATGAAGCAACTGCTTCAATAACCTTTCAGTCAGTCTGGGGATGTAACTCAGTGGTAGAGCAGAGCATGGGTTCCATACCTAGCACCAAAAGAAGTCAAAGGAGGAGAAGGAGGAGCCATCAGCAGCAGGGATTCTGCCTAGAGGCCGAGTAAAATGAGCAGGAGACAATGGCTTGGTTCACTGGTGTGGAGGCGGGTCTTTGGAGACATTGTGAGAAGGAACAGGTTGAATCCAAATCAGAGAGTCACAATTAAGTGGAGGATGAGGAGTTCAAGACAGTGAGCATGGACGCCTCTTGGAAGCAATCTAGCCTCGAGGGAGTAGGCAAAGATGGGGTAGTCATAGAAGGGGATTGGGACCAAAAGGTGCTTTTTTTATGAATGGGATTAGAGCGCATTTCAAAGTTGTTGGGAAGGATCTGGCCTGAGAGAGAGAGCTGACTGCGACAGACGGGGGAGCGGAGAGGGGAAGGGAGGGACCCAGGGAAGGCGTTGCAGGAAGCTGGCCCTCACTGGAGGTGAGTCAATCCCTTGGAATAAACTCTTGCATGTGGAGAGGCAGGTGAGCACAGGCACACGTCTGGCCTTGGGAAGATGATGGTGACTCTCCCAAAGCTTCTGTTTTCTTTGTAAAATAAGAAGCAAGGTCTGGCTGAAAAGGAAGGGTCGATGGGATGTCCTAGCTGCCAATGTCCTGCTCTGCTCCCCGGTGTAGTTAGGAAAACCACAACCTCCCCGACCCTGTGTTGCCATTCTTGAGGATTAGTGTATCAGTTTTCTCAGCCAAAAATCCTGGTCTTCTTTTCTTCCTCCGTACACCCCTTAACCCCCCATTCGTCACTCAGCAAGTCCTATCTGTCCTCTCTGACTAGTACCTTCTGACTCTCAGCTGTCTGTCGCCACCGTCATCCATAAGGGACACCTGCAGTGACCTATGAGCCCCCCTCATTGCTCCTCCATGCAGAACCCATCAGTGACATCCTGCTGCCCTTAGGATCAAGCCCTCTCCCGCCTGTCACTTGAAAACAGGCCCCCCCCACCCCACCCCACCTCATCCCCCACCCCCCTCTCTCCCACCCCCCCCCAGCTGGACTCTGTACCCAGGCCCCTCCCCCACTGCATTCTGCTCCATTTCTCTTGTTCCTCAAAATCCCAGGGATCTTGGGGTGTTCCATCTCTGCAGCACTCCTCCCTCCATTGCCTCACCCTGTTAACTCACTTCTCTCACCTCCTGGACTCGGCCCATCCCTCTTCCTGAGTCGGCCATCCTGGGGCAGCTCCTTGTTGAGTGCTTGGAACTTCCTGTGCTTCCCCCCAGCATGGTTTTCTTAAGTGTCCGTCTGTTGAATAAACATTCCATGAGTCAAAGGTCTCGACCCTTGTACTCACTACTGGGTCCCATTCTTTACCTCCAGCAGCCCCCTGCTCACGGTGGGCCATCCATAATTACTCATTGATCAACTGACTACATGTTGTATGTGGCCTCGTTATGCAGTGAGGTTTGAAGTCTCACAGGAACAGAGGAGTCACTGGTTGGGCCAGTACTGGAGCCCACTTTCCAGAATGTATGGCATCACTATCCAACTACAGCCATCCCTCAATATCTCTCTCTCTCTCTCTCTCTCTCTCTCTCTCTCTCACACACACACACACACACACACACACCAACCCCTCACCCATCGATGTTTCTAGACTTGTCCCCTTCAATGTCCTCATGCACATCTAACCCCAGGGCTGGACCACAGGCATCCCCCACCCCCACTCTGCTCACACTCACAGATCCATGTGACCTTACCTCTCCCCAAAGTGTTTTCCCTCAATAGAAATGAGAGAACCCATAGTGAGCCCCAAAACTTATTTTTCAAGCAGGAACAAGGTCAATTCTTACTCAGTTGCTAGAACCCAACATGAATGAGCACCAACCAGCTTCCTCGAATGAATGCATGAACCAATACATATGGCAAATGTCATTACCACCCACATGACCATCCCGGCCCCTCCAAGGACAAAAATGCCTCTTCTGCTCTGCCACTTGGCCTTGGGACTGACACTTGTTTGTAAAGCTATTACAGACAATAGCTGTGACACTGTTAAAACCTTGGCAAGAGGCAAGGGGACCAGTGGCTGTGCTGAGAACAGGCAAAGGGACCTTCTCTGCCTTCAATGCTGATGGTGGCTCCTCTGCTTGTGTTTTGCAGGTCCTCCAGTAAGTGTCCTGGCTTTGTGCTCATCTCCTGAAAGATAAGACATTTATTCGGTTTTCTCTCTATAGCACACCCATGAAAATAATTTTTGTTTAGAAAGATGTATCCTTTAAAAAAAAATGAGTGCTGGAGTTGTGGCCCAGAGGTAGAGAGCACTTGTCTCGCATGCATAAGGCACCAGATTTGATCCTCAGCACCACATAAAAATAAATAAAGATATTCTGTCCATATAAAGCTAAAAAAAATTTTAAAAAAGAAAAAATTGTGTTGGAGGTGTAACTCAGTTCTAAGATTTCCTAGCATGTGCAAGGCCCTGGATTTGACCTCCAGCACTAGAGAAAAAAAAAAAAAGAAGAAGAGGAAAGGAAAAATATCCATCTAAGACAGGGGCCATATTCTTTATTTAACTGGCAGAAAAATGCAAGGCAAGCCCAGAAGCTGTGGGTGTGATTTGCCTGCTGAAACATCCTGTGACTGGCACGAGCCTGGTGGCTCCTTACCAAATCTTTGGCTCAACCTAGTGCACAGAAATGCAAGTACCAGGCCCGTATTTGTGCAATGGTCTGCAGCCACTGATATTTTTAAATGTTTTTTATCAGATGAGCATTGGCAAAGGAGGCTGTAGAGTCAGGCAGTGTCTCCAGGAATGAATTGGGCTTCGTCACGAGGTCCAGGGTTCGTTTTCCTTCTTGACCAGAATGTCTCCCTCCCTGGCTTAAACAGCTGGGACCTCATGAGCCTAAGTGACTGATGAGGGTGTTGAGATAGCAGCCGAAAAGTGCCACTGCGTTTAAGAAGGGTGTGAGGAAAAGCACTGAGCAGCCCCACAATTTCCCTCAGTTCAGTCGGCCTGGGGCAGTTTGGAAGCAGGATTGTCCGTGGCCTTGGAAATCTCACATTCTCCAGGCCCGGAGATGCTTCTGTCTTTGATTCCTCTTGGCAGTTTTTCAGAACCTGATAAATTCTGATGAGTCCATTCAAGAGCACATTGACAGTCCACTTGAACCAAAATGAACCTTCCAAAGGAATTCTTCTCAGCTGAGCCTTTTGGGTTTTGACTGCCTTTTATCCCAATTCATTTCCCCCATCAGCACCCTTCCGGATCTGGGCTTCTCCAGGCATGTAGCTCCACTTTGAGCCAAAAAAGCAAGCCAACAAAAATGCATAGACGTATTGGCCACAAGGGAGGTTTCCTTGTTGGGGATGTTCCTGGTGGTCCCCCGAGACTGGGGTGAGCTCGCTGAAATGCAAAATACAGAGGATCGTTGAGCGATTGTTTTTTGATTTGGTTGTTGAAATACTAGATGTATTAAACAAATGCAGAAATGTTCGAGCGACAACTTGCAATCAGGGCTGACCTTTGCTGAGGGACAGAGAAGTAGCCAGTAGCCATAAATGTCCCTGTTCCTCCAGTTCACCCCATCCCAGTGGAACCAGAGAGGAAATGAGTATTTCCATAAGTCCAATTTAAGGAATATTTTCAGTTCCTGGTTCAGTCATGGTAGATGTGACAGTGCCCTCCTGAACCTCGTGTCCCCATATGGTCTTCACCATATGCCCCAGATGATGTGGGAGGGACACACCTGAGTGCACACCCTGGTGGCTCCAATGGAGGCTCACGCCCCTTCCAGCTGCCTGACTCTCCAGGCAGGAAAAGGGTCCTCTGTCCCCCAGACCATCGGAGCCCTAGGCTTCTCCCCCTTAAAACAGCGAGCTACCACCAACAGCAGCCGCTGCTGCAAACCATGCGGAACGTGGCGGGGGGGATGCTGGGCCCTGAGTCCTAAGTGTTGCCAGATGGTTTTCTGCCGAAAGTCTGATTATTAATGACATATTAATTACCACAGGGGCAATCAGGACGAGATGGCTACCCGGTAATTTGTCATTTATTTTTTGCTCTCTCTGCCCTTTCCTCTTAAGCCGATATCCTTTCCCTGAGACTTGATTGAATTCTCTCCTCTCCTATCTTCCTTCTCTGCTCCTAAGTAGCTGTGATCTTTCCATGGAGGGGACTTAGCACAGGGTCTGCACAGACTCAGGCCACACAGATTTTCAGGTTGCCCTGGAGACAAGCAAAGAGGCTTCCCATGGATGACCCAAAAACACTGAGTCCACCCAACACTGTACCCTCCAGCACAGAGTGCCAGCCCTGAGCAGGGAGTGCAGCCTGTGGCTGGGACATGCCTTTTCCAAAGGGTCTGACTGCCAGTCTCTTCCCAGTGGGCAGGGGATCCCTGTCCCAGCCCCCCATGGCATGTCACCACTCAGGAACAGGGCTTCGGTTGATCCAGTCTGGCCTTCCACATTTCAGCTAAAAGTTACCTTACACTTGGAGTAGACGCCCCCAGCCCAGGCCTTGAGGGCACCACATCAGAATTAAGAGAGGATGTGACCCTGACACTGTCAAGTCCTGCAGAGGTTAAGGACTGTGACAATCACATCCAGAAGTCCTGATGCATCAGAAAGAGCAGGAGTGGGGCCAGCGGAAGAGTTACTTAGCATCACCAACATATGGAGAGACAGACATTCTGTGCTTTCGGGACAGGAAGACGAAGGATGGGAAATGTTGGTTGATTCAGAAGTCATTCTAATGACCAAATCCATCCAGGGTCAGGATGGGCTGGCGACAGAAGTAGGTCGTCCCCAGTTCTGCAGATGCTTTCCCAGTAGGCCAGGGAAAGCATTACTGCCTCCAGCATCAGGGAGACCTGGACTTGGATTCCATCTCTACAGGCTCTTGGCTGGGTGACCTCAGGAAAGATACTCACCCTCTCTGAGCTTCCATTTCCTGCTCTGTGAATAGGGTAATGAAAGCCTCCTGTGCTGTGTAAGACTTGGGAGTAAATGAGACTGAGGAGATGACAGCTATGCATAAAGCACAAAGTAGGTCATAAACTCAGTCCTCCAGGACTGGGTAGAAACTTTGGGGACATTTATCTAATGCCCGGAGCAACCCCGTGCTAGGTCCAGAGTAGCCTGGGGTCTCCCAGTTGATCAAGGCAGCTCCCCCAGCAGCAGTCAACTTGGCATCTCAGACAAGAAACCCCCAGCTCTGCGTGAAGAAAGAATGAAATGTGAAAGGGAGCCATGATCTGCTTCATCCCCCCGGGAGCATCCTGGGGTCAGGGTCCTACCCCCGTCCCAGCCACCTACCTGATTAGGAAACAGTCAGGTCCCCATTCCTGCACATGGCAGCCAGAGTCTTAGGGAGTCACAGGCTTTTGCTAAAATATTTCAGCCTCCCACTGGGAGATGATCAGCATTCCCAGCTCACTGGAGTACTGCTAACAGAGCTACTCCCGGAGACCTGGTTAACTGCCCCTCCAGGGTTTCTCTTTACAGATGCTGCCCAGCTTACAATAGGCTTACATCCTGGTACCCCATCCTAAATTGAAATTTTCTCAGATCAAAATTGCACTTAATGGAGCCCATCTATAATCCCAGCAATTTGGGAAACTGACGAAAGAGGATCACAAATTTAAGGCCAAATTCAGCAACTTAGTGAGACCCTGTCTCAAGATAATAAAAAGGTCTGGGAGCAGTGGTAGAGCATCTCTGGGTTCAATCTCCAGGACCAAAAAAAAGAAGAAGAAATAAAATTTTTAAAGAGAATGCCTATATGAACCTAGCTTAAAAACGTCCTAGCTTAGTAGCACGTCACTGTGAGGTCTAAGCTGACCGCCCCACCACCACCACCACCCCACGGTCTTGGGGCTGATGGAGCCGCAGCTCACTGCCCTCCCCTGCCCAGAACTTGTCCCCAGTTCTGCAGATGCTCTCCCAGCACCCTTGTCCCTCTGCATATCCACACATCCAAAGGGGAGGGCTGGGAGGTTGGTGACTTTCCCTTCTGCCCCGTGTTTGCTTCCTCTGGGCAAAGGGTGACTGGGATTCCTTTTCCTTGGCTGTGAGCATCAGAGAGGATATTGGCTGATGATGGTGACACTTTTTCCAAAGTGAGGCATCTGTCCCCTCTAGAGGCTTCTCCTCTCCCTGCCTTCCTCCTTTGACCAGGTCAGGTTAGGGGGTAGCTGGTGGCTCTGTGGGTGACAGGCAGGCAGGAGGCTGGTATGGAGTTAAGCAGCCGGGGTTTGAATCTAGTTTTGCCACTCATCAGCGTGGAACCACAGGCAAGCCACCAAGCCACCCCGCCATCCTGAGTCCCCGGCTCCTTCCTTATAAATGGAGGATGATAAAGGTCCCTTTCTTAGGGAGCCAGGGTTTGGGTAAAATGAGGTCACAAGTACCCAGAATGCCACAGGTCACAGCAAACCAAGGTTGCCAGTACCTGAGGACACTACAAGATTGTTGGGAATTAAACAGGAAGTTTATTCTGTGACAGATGTTTGGCTCCAAGCCTGTCCCAGAGAAGGGACTCTGTGAATGCTGGCATCTGGGAATGTAGGGACGGGGATATATGGAACCCAAGTGTCCCTCTGGCTTGAAGCTGGGAGCTTCCTGGAAAGGAAAGGGGTGAGGACCCAGCGAACCTTCTTCACTTCCTGTTTCCAGGCAGCTCTGAGCCTTGGTCCTGACAGCAGTTCCTTCTAATCACTGAGAAGTCCCAATCAGGCTGGGCCTAGTGAGGGGTAAAGGGACCCTGTCAAAATCTCCAGGACACTGGTGTCACCAACCTCAGTTGACCTTTTCCAGAGGCCACTCTGGCCAACTGTCATAAAGACCCCCATCTCCACACAGATTTGGGCGTCTTCCCTGGCTGGGCTGGGCCCACTCCTGGTTCAGGATATTAGTGAGCAAGCATCAGGAGCAAGCTCACCAAGCTGCGTGCCTCCAAATGCCCTCATAGGCATCTCTTTTTGTGAGATCCATGGGGTAGGATGACACCCTGCTTGGCTTCCCTGCAAGAGGGAAAGCAGGCCCCTGCAAGGAAGGGAAGGACTTCTGTGGGCACAGGGGACCCACGTGTTTTGAACTGAAGGCTGATCTCTTAGCTGTGGAGGACAAGAGAGCTTGGCCTGCTCTTGGCTTGAAACGTGTTTACAGATGGCTCCATGCAGCCATCCCAGGTTGGGGAGGCTGCCTGGTGCCAAGTGGTCTTGGCCACTTATGAGAGCCCTCATTTATACAGAGGATCACCATGGGCTTCAAGTTGGTCAGGCGCACATCCAGTTCTTAGCTCAGTGGTGTGGACTCAGACAGGTCCTTGACCTCTCAGAACCCTAGGGAGGTCACACTTGTGGAATTGAAGGATTAAATAAGATCCCTACAAAGCCCATGTCCAGTCCAATGTGTGGCAGCCCCTGCCTACGTATCACTATCTTCCTCATCACTGAATAAAACTCAACAGAAGGAAAGACGGGCTTGAGAAATCATCCCAGCTGAGCACAGTGACTCATGCCTGTAATTCCAAGAATTCTGGAGGCTAAAACAAGAGGATTGCAAATTCAAGACCAGCCTCAGTAACTCAGGGAGACCCTGTCTCAAAATAAAAAGGTCTGGGGATGTAGCTCAATAGTAGAGCATCCCTGGGTTCAATTCCCATTATTGAGAGAGAGAGAGAAAGAGAGAGAGAAAAATAGAAAGAAATCATCCTAATCTTACATATTGTATGCATGTAATAAATTACATCTCAATTTAATCAATCAAAAATCTTTTGATTCATTGTGCTGGGGATGAAACCCAGGGCTTCACACATGCTACGCAAGCACTCTACCACTGAGCTACAACCTCAACTCAAAATAAGATTTAAAAAGAAATAATGAAGAGCAGGGGGAGGGAAAGATGATGATATAAAATCATTCTAATTGACTGAACATACATTTGGGGCATTTGGAAAGAAAAATAGTTTTGAGAGTGGTCAGTTTGAGAAAAATCTTTTTTTTTTATTGTTGGTTTTTGGTTGAGAAGTTTGTTGTTGTTGGGTTTTTTAGTAATTGGTTTGGTTTTTGTTTCTTTTTGCATCTTAGTAAAAAACTTTAAGACCATCCTCAAGGAGGACATTTGTTCTCTTTTGCCAGAACCTTGTTAATTTCTAGGGGGAAATAAGAGCAAGAACAGAGTAAAGCAAAGGGCCATGGCAGAGACCATGTCGCCTGCATTTTCTGCATTCACCCTTCCTGGCCCCTCAGCTGAAACCAGGTCCACATGTGCAGAAATACAAGTGGCCAAGGGACATGGAGCATAGGGGCCACCCACATCTGTGGGCCAGGTGGTAGATTCAAGGTGGTCAGAGCTGACAAGTACCCTGGGGTCACCTTGTCATGCCCTCCCTGAAGAGGCTGGCCTGACCTTTCTGTTTCCGAGGGTTAATTAACAGCACTCTTCTGGTTGTAATAGTGCACGTCTATTGCAGAACATTTGAGAAAATAGAGAAAAGCACACACAAAAAAGACTAAAGTAATCTCTAGTCCTACTATCCACAGATAAGGCTTCTCAATATTTTGATGGTTGTTCTTCTAGGACTTTTTATGTGCCAGCTTGTTTTAATATTTATTATCATAAAAATGGGATCACAAGAAACACACTTTCTTATAAACTATCTTTTTCACTTAATATATCATGAGACATTTCCACATCATTAAAAATCCTCATAGAATATAATAACTACATAGTATTTAATCATATGTATAATTTATTTAGCCAGTCTCCAAGTTATACTATTTATATTGACAATTTTTCATCCTTAGAGTCAACATCCTGGAAATAAAAGTAGACTTATTTCCATGATTATCTTTATAGAATAAATGTCTAGAAGTCGAATTGCTGTACCAAAGGGTTTGCACATGTTTAAGGCTTTTGATGTGTATTGCCAAATTGCCCTCCAGGAGGCTGCACTAATTTACATTCCCACCAACAGCGTATGAAAATGCCGCTTCCCCAAACTCTGGCCAACTGTGGGTATTATTTAATTTATTTCAATATGATAAGTTTAAAAAATATATGCGTGTATGGATGGATCTTGTTTTAATTTGAGGTACATTTGCACTAGAAGTATAGTCCTAGAGATCAAACTAGTTTTGATAAAGTTTGTGTAGTCCTAACTGCCACCTGGTGGTATATATTGGAATTGCAGGTATAGAGTTTAAAGAGGAAATCACCAGCCTTCCAGATCTTTCAGCTCCCAATTGATCCAGGGACAGCAGACATCATGAAATCAGCATCATAAGGAGAATTCTCAGGGAAGATCATTGTGAATCAAAAATGGGACCTTCAGGGCTGGGGATGTGGCTCAAGCGGTAGCGCGCTCGCCTGGCATGCGTGCGGCCCGGGTTCGATCCTCAGCACCACATACCAACAAAAAAGATGTTGTGTCCGCCGAGAAGTAAAAAATAAATATTAAAAATTCTCTCTCTCTCTCTCTCTCTCTCTCTCTCTCTCTCTCTCTCTCTCTCTCTCTCTCTCTCTCCTCTCTCACTCTCTCTAAAAAAAAAAAAAAAAAAATGGGACCTTCAGAGGAACCCTGGCCACAGCACTCTCCCCACAGTGTAATTGGGGCAATAATCGCATTTATGTTGATCAAGTGATTTTGCCATCTCATAAATAGGAGGCTTGATTCTGTTCAACAAGTCTGGTTGATGTCAAGCCCAGTGAAGGACACTAGGGTAGAACAATGGTGGGTCAGATCTAGTGGCAGCCTTTGTAGAGCTGTGTGGGATAGAGAAGAAAGAATGACTAGAGGCACAAGTTGATCTTCCTAAATCTCATTTATAACAACCTGTCTAAGCTGCAACTTCTGACTAAGGTAAAAAAAAGATTTGTCTGTCTCCACTTTGACTTTGCACAGAAAACATTAGACTTTCTCATCATCTCCATTTCCTGCCTTGAAATCCTTGCTGCTGCTTCTAGTATTTTGACTTTGTTGATCTTTCATGATTTTCTAGTCTGATTGGCAACTTCAGAAGATAATGCAAATAGTTTTTGAATGTAGTTGAATGTGCTAAGAAGATAAAAAATCTGGGATGTGATGAGCATGCTGGCTGGGTAGATAAACAGGTATCATTTGGATTAAATAATTAAGAAGCTCTTGGAGAAGATGACATTTGGATTGAGACTTAAAATGATGAAAAAGATTCAGAGATCTTAGGGAAGATGTGTTCTCCGCAGAGGAAAAGGCAAGTGTGCGGGTCAGGAAGTTGGAGCAAGCTTCATGTGTCCAGGCACACTTGAGGCCAGTGAGTCCAGAGAAGGTGAAGACAAGATCGTCTCCGGGGGTCACACAGAGTAGAACCTTGAGGGTCACGGTGAGAGGTTGACCAAGTTAGTGAGGGGCAGGAGCACAGAGGAACTTGGCCCTAGAGACAGCTGCCAAGGGTCCGAGATCCCCTCATCCTAATGCTTTCTTCAGGAGCACAAAAGAAAGACTGTCACCTCTCATTCCCTGAAGCTCTCCCAATGTGCCAGGGAAGCAAGTGCAAGTATTGAGTGCTTACTGGGTTCACACTCATGCTTTCTCACCCTGAGAAGCCAGTGGTATCTGCCCAGCTTGACAAATGACGAGTCCCGAGCACACAGGGTAACAGGACTTATCTGAGACACACGGCCACCTGCATGCCAAAGCCTATTAGTGCCCACACTACAGGATCCCACTCCATGACACCAACCAACCAGCCTCTCTGTGAGCTGGTTACAGCCACAAGATCAGGACCCCAAGGCTACATAACTGGCAAAAGGGTCACTCTCTTCTCCCCACCAAAGAAACAGATATTCAGAGTGAATGCTCAGTTTCTCCTGCTCATCATTGTCTTTATCCAACCCTGGAGCTCTCTTCTTGTACACTGCATTTGGTAATCCCTATTATCAAAATTTGGGTGTTCTTTACACACACCCCAAAAAAGTCTAATAAAGTCCATTTTTCCATTTCACCTTCTCTCCTATTCCTCATTCATCCATCTGTCTTAGCCATTATTAGAAATCAGAAAGAAGATCATCCTCTTGTGATAAAATGTCTAATTGTGTTTCGATGGCCAGGATCCTGGCCCTGTCAAGTTGCAGCTGAATGGAGCCAAACAGGCCAGGGGACTGCCACCAGGCACCAGTATGAGCACAACTCTATCCCTACCTTTCTGGGCCTCTGTGTCTACATTTGCAAAATGTGATATTTGGCCTGGATGAAAACATTAAGAATCAGATCTGTGCAGCACTTCACAGGTCTATATTCCATCCTATATCTGTCTATTTTCCATTACTATAATGAAATACCTGAGGCGGACTAACTTTATAAAGACAAAGGGGTTATTTAGATCACAGAACTGGAGGTTCAAAGTCTAAGATTAGGTGTGGTGGGAGAAGGGGGGGATTTGTTTGGCCTTTGGGAGGGCCTAACAGCAGATAGCAGCATCACAATGGCAGGAACTCATGTGAAAGGAAGAAATCCCATCTCAAAACAGGAAGCCAAAGGCTAGAGGAGTGAGTCTCTGGTAGAATTCGAGCCTAGCAAGTGCAAGCTCTGGGTTCAATCCCACATGCCACCAAAAAAAAAAAAAAAAAAAAAAAAAAATCAGGAAGCAGAGACAGGTCTCTTCCTGAGACACACCCCAGTGACCTAAGGACTTTCCATTAGGCCACACTTATTAGAGGTTCACATGGCCAAATTGGAGACCAAACTTCCAACATATAAGCCTTTGGGGGACAAATTAAATTATCATTCAAAGAACCTTACAGTGCATTGAGCAGGGCTATAACACACACTTTGGGCTTTGGGCCCCAAGGAGGAAAGAGGAATTCTGCCTGGCACTAGAGAACACCTCACAGAAGAGGGACATTTGAGGTGTGTCTTGAGGGATGAGTAGGAGTTTGGTGGGAAGACGAGGTGGGAGGCATTCCATGCTGTACCAGCACTGGCACTAAGAACAGAGTACAGAGGCACAGTGTTTTCCCACACTCCCCGGGGACAACGAAAGGAGAGAGGGTGATGCTGAGTCACCCAAATGACATGCTCCCCATGCCCACCCAGCAGAGTCCAGAAGCCATGGAAGCCCCTAAATGACATGGACAGAGTTGTGCAGGTTGAGCATCCCTGATCCAAACATCTGAAATACTTCAAAAGCTGAAACCATCTGGGCACGCACATGATGCCACCTGACCTCACGGGATGGGTCACAGTCAACAGGCAGATGCACTGAAAATATTGTATATAAAATTGCCATCAAACCAGGCTAAGTGGTGCATGCCTGTAATCCCAGCGGCTCAGGAGGCTGAGATAGGAGGATCATAAGTTCAAAGCCAGCCTCAGCAAAAAGCGAGTCATTAAGCAACTCAGTGAGACCCTGTCTCTAAATAAAATAAAAAATAGGGCTGGTGATGTGGCTCAGTAGTCGAGTGCCCCTGAGTTCAATCCTCAGTACCCCCCCAAAAAAAAAATTACTATCAGGCTGGGCACAGTGGTGCATGCCTGTAAAGCCAGCAGCAGCTCCGGAGGCTGAAGCAAGAGGATCTCAAGTTCAAAGCCAGCCTCAGCAATTTAGCAAGGCCCAAAGCAACTCAGTGAGACCCTGTCTCAAAATAAAAAGTAAAAAGGGCTGGGGATGTGGTTAAGCATCCCTGGGTTCAATCCCTGGTACCAAAAAAAAAAAAATTGCCATCAGTCTCTGCATAAACTATATGTGAAATGTAAATGAATTTTGTGTGTAGACATGGTCCCATCCCCAGAATACCTCATCGTATATATGGAGATGTTCTAAAACCTGACAAACAAACCCAAAACCTGGAACCCTCTGGTCCCGAGCATTTCAGATACAGGATGCTCAGCCTGTACATTGAAAGGTCCTCCCCAACTACAGGACAGACGTGGGAGAAGGGGGTCCCAGGGGGAGGGGGTGGCAGTAATTCACTTGATGAGGTTCAAGAACTGAGAAACAGAGCTGGTGGGCAGCCTCAGAATCCTCATGCCAGCATCTCCCAGGCTGACACTGTCCACAGGATCCATCTGGATAAACTCACCAGAGCCAAGGGATCTGGGGCTGCATGTCGTCTCCGGCATCAGTCATGGCAGTACCGACAGGCAAAGCCCAGGGGACAGCGTGAGCTCGGGGCTGAAATGTGGTCTGTGAGACAGGGCCCCGGCCTGGGACCAATTTTGAAATGAATAACTCAGTTGGACTGTTTGGAATTAATCAAGTGAACAAAAAAGGACCACAGAGCCCCACACACCCATATGCTTTCTTGCACTCTCGTAGTTCAAAAACAGCTTTGATTGTAAAAATGTAATTAGTTAAATGATTCATCTGTAATACCCCAAATTCATCTGTTTTTTTAGATTTCAACATCTTCCAGTTCATTTTTATCTGACCCCTGCAGGGCCACTCGCCAGCCCCCCCAGATTCTGGGCAGAGCAAGAACAGGATGAAAGCAGACCTCCTGAGTCCCCGAAAATGGCCCCCAAATTGGAACCCAAGGAGACAAAGCTGGGCTGGCAGGAAAGGGCCACCATGTCATCCTTTCTCCTCAGGGTTCATCACAGGGCAGGATCATCTTAAGTCTAGCCACTTGTCTTGGCCTAGCACTGTGTCCCCAGTTTCCCCATGAATGTCACATAGGTGGCAGCTAAGAGACCGGAGTGGCTATGCCCAATCAGAGAGGCCTGTCCTTAGGTTCCAGGGACCTCATTTTCCCTCTCAAGTGTTTTGCATCTCTTGGCAGCAGCCTGGGGTCCTCCTGTACCCATCCAGCTCTGGGAGATCACTGAGCAGGGGCAGCACTGTGGGAGGCCAGGCAGAGGTGAAGATAGGTCCTGCGCTTTGCTGGTTGATCTGTGATGACATCTTTGCAAAATGGTACCTTCCAGGCTGGTGGCTGGCAGGCACCTTTTCCCACTTACCCAAGCAGCAAAGCACCCCCACAGCACCCTGAGTCGATTGCCCATTGGAAAACAAGCTCACAGACCTGCACAAGATCCCAGAGCCCAAGGAAACAGACTTAAAAGAAAGCAGTTATGGGGGTATGAAGCCGCTTCACCCAACTTCTGAAATCAGGCACCGGCCCCATGTCCAGCCCATGCAGTGGAGAGAAAATGAGCTTTGGATTTTCACAGACCATGTGATCTCAGGTGCCTCCTCTGAGCCTCGGCTTCATCAGACATTAGGAGAGCCAGATGGATGCCATGAGAGCCACAGAGCTGGGCGCACAGACTGGGTTCAGTGCATGATCACTCCTACTTCCGTGATGGTCACAGACGCCAGTAAGGTAACCCTTGTGGCTAAAGGAGCCCCACTTAGGCCAGCATTCTCAGTATCAGGGCTGACCTCCCAGACTGACCGCAGGGCAGGAGTCAACCCCCAGCCAGCCTTCATCAAGTCAAGAGCGCCCTCTAGTGCTCACAAGCAGGCACCTGTGCTGGTGGGATGTGGGACTTTCATTCATCGAATTGTTCCCTTGACAGTTGATTCATTCAACAAATATCTATCCCCTTCCCACTGTGTTCCAGGCACTTTGGCATTTGAGACATAGTGATGAGAAATACATCCAGGGGTCCTTACCCCCTTAACGTCTATGGTTTAGTGGGAGAGATATCAAAACTCACATGAATTCCAGCCTCACATGGACTGTGGCCGGGGCCCAAAGGTACAGATTGCGGCAAGCACCTGTAACCTGGGGTCTGTTCTGGTGGGGTGACAGGTGCTGCCCCCCCCCCGCAAAAAAAAGGTGGGAGATGAGGTCAAAAGGCCGAGTAGATTCTGACAAATGCAGAACTGCAGGGGGAACCTCCTGATAGAGGGTTGTACCCCGGTTGGACCAGGCTGGTGAGGGGGACAAATGACTGGAGCAGCCAGCCTTGCAGAGGAGTCATCTGCTCCCTGTCCACCTGGGGCTTTATTCCAAAGAGGTGGAGAGCGAGGGATTGACAGCTTAAAACTCCTCCCCCGGAGTTGGAGCCTCATCTTCCCCGTCCTGTGGACGTTCTGGCCATAACTGAGTCAGGGTTGCAAGGTGGAGGGTCTAACCTGGGAAGTGCTGGGCTTCAATAAAAACTTTACACACCCATCAGAATTCCCAGGAAGCAGTGAGCTCCCCATTACTGGAGGTGTGCAACTCAGGGCTACACACCCCCCTGTCTGGAAGAGAGTCTAAGGAGAAGGTGACCCTGACAGGTCATCTCCATACCAAGGGTGGGTCATTTCACCAATGGTGCCTCTTTGGACAGGACCTCTTTGGACCCAAACTCAATGGACAGGATGGCACAAGCCCAGATTAGAGGACTGGGGAAAGGACACTTCAAGATTCATGGAGGTCCCTCAGCCAGGCCTTGGATGGGCACTGAAGCCTCAGGGATAGAGTCACCATGGTCACCGTGGGAAGGAAGACAGAGCAATGAGTCAGTAACTGTGGTGGGATACAGAGGGGAGTGGGGTCCTCTGTGTGGAGGGTCCTCCTGCAGCTCCCCTCTTACCAGCACCTTCTTGGCTTTCCAACCTCCCTCCCTCATGGCAGTACCCCTGACCTCCACCACTGGAAGGAAGTGCTTAGGATGCAGTTTTCCTTGGATGGCAGACCAAGGGGTGTGACTTGGCCCTACTGGCAGAGGGTCAGGATGTGCCAGGTGCTACTGAAGCCAGAGGAGGGATGGGAAGATGGGGCATTTGGGCTGGGGTCCCAGGCCAACCTGTCCATGCCTGGCTCTCAGCCTTCTTGGCTATAAAATAGGGATGATAATGGCATCTGACTGAACTACCAGGGTTGGTAATGCCCAGAGAAGGGAGCAAGAGTGTTGTCACTCTCTGTCCACTTTATCTCCCAGATCCACTCCCCTCGAACTGGCCAAACAAACAAGTTGCTCCTTCAGCCCAGCTTCTCCGGGTACCCAGTGTGCCAAGATTCAGAGGAGCCATTCCATCTGTAACTTGGAGCCTCTTTTCAGAGAAGGACACGGACTCCAGAGAGGTTGGGCATCTCAGTCTGAGGCCTACGGGGTGGGAACAGTTATCATGACATCCTTTACCCCTTTCCTGTGCAAAAGAACGGGTGTGCAGGGCAGGAGGCAGGGACGCTAGTGGAGGCTGCTGTGGAAGGGAAACAGAGTCCTGGGAGAAGGGCGGAAAGACTGGAGAGGTGGCTCAGAGCTCGAGTTATAGGTTCACAAGCTCACTGTTGCTTTATAGGGTCCCAACAGGTAGGAAAACAGGTGAGGTTGGATGGATGTGGGAGAGCATAAACAGTGGGGCTTGGGTGAACTGGGGGCATCTGTCCCACTTAAATAAGATGCTGTGCTTCACCCCATGCAGGGCAATCCCACATATTATTTCAAGAAAATCTGGAAATTCAAAGTTTACAAAAATTTTTTTGGATTCATAAGGATTTTAACCAATTATTTGCCCATGGGTAACAATTGCCCAGCTTCTGTTGTCCGTAGAAACAAAGGAAGATCTACCCTGCGGCCCAATAGGTGGCTGTCAAAGAAACTGGAGACGGGCACACAGCTCAGTGGTAGAGCACTTGCTCAGCACGCATCAGGCCCTGGGTTCAATCCCCAGCACTGCCAAAAAAAAGGAATCTGGGAATCAAGTGCAAGCAGACTGGGGAGGAAGGAAGCAAGTGACTCCATCAGACCAAGGACAGAGCAAGAGCTTGGCCTGGGTGTGGTCCAGCAGCCACAGGGATCCCTGCTGTGTACAGGGTGAGCTAAAGGACCCTTAACTTCAGACTGCTGTGAGCTGTCTCCATAGCCCTGTCCCAAGGTGTCCATCATGGAGTTCTAACCATGCTTTGACCATCCCCCTTCTGGTATGCCCCACCTCATCCAAGACCAGCGCCCAAATATGCTGGCAGTGGGGGCCCTGGCCTGTGTGCTATTTACAGTGCTTTATGCCAGACCAGCACCATGGGTCTGAGCCAGAAGCAGTCCAGGCAGACATAGCTGACTCCCAGTGCCATCCTCCATCCTCCCGGTGGAAGTCAAGGCCCTCCATTCCCCTCCACCCCAACTAGAAGCAATTTTTCCTGATACCTGACAGGGTAATCATGTTTCTCCCCACCAATGAATGTGTAATTTAAGCAGGTATTTGGGATCGGTTCAAAGGCTTAGCACTGTAAACACCACCTCTCCCAGCCGTGATGTGTAACGTGGACATAGGTGTAATTGCTTCCAGCACACACAGGCTGTTCACTGAGCATGCCCAGCCCCAAAAAAGAAGCCAGCTGGTTCCATGGCCTCATAGCATCACATGGGCAAAAGGAACCTGGGAGATTTTCTAGGCCAAAGGTGACAACCTCAGAAGTCCCTACATAGCTGGCAGATCACCTCCCCAGGGCAACCAGCCAGGTGTGAGGTGGTAGGGAGAAGTAGAGCCTTGTGGCCCTGGATAGTACCCAGCTAAGAAAGTAGTTGGCACAGAAGGTATTGCCAGGCAGGAGTGTGGGCCAGGAGCTGTGAGATCTCCATTTTTTTTTTTCAAATACATTCCAAACTCTGGATGTTGATGTGAAATGTCACCTTGTTTAAATGTTGCAGCTAATTCAGATGTTTGGAGGCTTGGGGGTTTGGGGGAGTTGTTTGTTTGAGGCATTTTTATTTTGCTTTGTTTTTAACTGCATGGACCAAACCTGGCTCCAGGAAAGACAATGCCCAAGCCCAATCCTTCACCATCCAGCTGAGGAGTGGACAAGGACCCAGCATAGGCAAGACCATAAAACAAGTAAGGCAGGTCCCCACCTTGGTGCAGGCTCCTAGGCGCCCATTCAGCAAAACTCCTACAGCTTGCCAGGCATGGTGGCACACACCTGTAATCCCAGCAGCTTGGGAGCCTGAGGCAGGAGAATCTCAAGTTCAAAGCCAGCCTCAGCAACTTATTGAGGCCTTAAGCAACTCAGTGAGACCCTGGCTCTAAAACAATATATATATATATATATATTTAAAACAATATATATATATAAATATATATACATATATATATATATATATATAAAACAATATATATATTTTAAAAGAGATGGGATGTGTGGTTCAGTGGTAAGTGCCTCTGGGTCTATCCCAGGTACCAAAAATATCTAAAGCTTGCAATGAGCTGGGGTCTTATAGGTGACTAAAAGCCCACTCTACAAAGCACCCCAGATCCCAGGATCTCTAGGGAGAATACTACACCATGAGCAGCAGCTGGGCTGGCCCTAAGCATAGAAGACCCTTTCTTTCCTTGCCCTGTGTCAGGGAATTCAAGATTGGGAAATTGCTAAGCCCTGGACAGCCTTGCTGCAGCTCACGTGTTTGAAAGCAGCCTGGCCTAAGAAATCAGAACCATATGGTGCTGCCTGCCTAGAGGAGGCTGCCCACCCACACCTCAACCGCTGGCCATCCCTAAGGAAGCCTAGGAAGAGGCTCGAGGAGCCTTCACACAGGAATGCACCCTTCCCAGGCTAGGACCTCGGGCTCCACCGGCCTTGTAATTTGATGAATTGTCAACATCTGGGGCATAATTACTAGGCCCTGGACTGATAATCCTGGTAAGCCCCTCATCCAGGGGCCCCTTCCCTGTGCGTTTTGAGGTCTCCATTCCCCTGACGGGAGCTGTCAGCATTAATTACAACCAGAGAATTAGACAGTCACCCAACTCTGGCATGTTGGAGCATTTACTCCTGTTTGCAACTAAACACAGCCAGTTTGTGGATTCAGTTCAGTTCTAGAGGTGTTCCAACTGGTATCAGGGAAGACTGAGCCACAACCAGAAGGACTGAGTCTTAGCCTGGATCGTGGTCTGTACTGCCTTCATCTCGGCCTTGACGGAACTAGTGGGGAATAACAGGGCCTGCCTGGGCTTTTCCCCAGCAGGGAGTGAACAGATCAGCATAGCTTTCACTGGCTGATGATAGATATTGCAAAGTCCCAAGGATGGAGACACAGACACCATGTCCCAAACTTATTTTACCTAAAGCCAGGCATAGTGGCACTCGCCTGTAATCCCAGCTACTTGGGAGGCTTAGGTAGGAGGATCCCAAGTTCAAGTTCAAGCTCAAGATCAGACTGCACAGGTTCCGTCAGCGTTTTCAGATGCAAAGGGGTCGCGGCTGCTGGTGCAGATCTTCGGTCTACACTTTTAGAGGTCACAGCAGCAAAAGATGAACGGAACCCTGTGGAAGGTGGCATTCTACTGACTACCAGCCGGCACTATAAGACAAAGCCCACTCGTGGGATTGGAAGATATAAGCACCTAATTAAAGAACCAGAGTCCAAGAAGAAGAAGGGAAAAGTGGAAGTGAGACCCATTAATTTGGGGACAGATTCTGAATATGGGGTTTTAAACATTCATTTAACTGCATACGACATGGCCCTGGCAGAGAATTATGCCCAGTATGTTCATAACCTCTGCAACCATCTCTTCATCAAAGTCGAGGAAAGTTATGCGATGCCCACTAAAACCATGGAGATATTGCAGGTGCAAGACCAAAGCAGCAAAATGTTCCTGGACTCAGTCCTTACTGTCCATGAGCGAGTGGTTCAGATCAGCGGTTTGAGTGCTACATTTGCAGAGATTTTCTTGGAAATACTCCAAAGCAATCTTCCTGAAGGAGTCAGATTGTCAGTAAGGGAGCACCTGAAGAAGACTTCAAGAGAAGGTTCAAAGCTCGGCCAGAACTGGAAGAACTGTTGGCCAAGTTGAACTAGTTATTGCAATTGTTTCATGCCCCAGCACTGGTGATATTGAGCGCCAAAGAGAAGAGTTTCCAGATGGTCAGGGTTAAGCAGGAGACCCAGACCCTCAGATTTCATAAGTACCCATTCTCACATGGAAGAGTTCTTCCTCTCCTCTGTAGCATGGCTGCACTTGCCAGCTGTTACCACATATCTTTGTGATAACACAGGGAATCCTCTAATAAAAACATGCTACTGCTAAAAAAAAAAAAAAAATCAGACTGCAAATTAGTAAGACTCTATTTCAAAATACAGTAAAAAGGGCTGGGCATGTAGAGCATGTAGAACACCAAGCCCTGGTTCCATCCCCAGTTCTGCGATTAATCCATCAATAGAAAGAAATCTCTCCTCTGAGGTCATACTTGTTCATATTTATCAAAAGACAGCTCTGTGGAACCCTGCTTACAAAAACCTCAATAGGGTGAAGGACAGTGGGAACAAACCCCCAAGATAACAGGTGTCAACAGGTAGAGCAGCCTGGCATCCCCCTGCTGGCCACACAAAGGTCAGTTCCAGCACTGGCCCAGCCAGACCAATGCAGACCCCAGTTCCATGTCTGCTTGCCCATGGGGCTGCCTGTCTTATCTGGTAGATGAGGAAACAGGGGATAATGACATGGGTCTCAACTTGAACTTGTACTGGCCTCCAATTTTTTCAAATGAGATAACTGAGGCTCTGGCACACTTGAGTCCCTCAGTGAGACAAGGGACTGAGCCAGTGCTAGAGGCTTTGTCTCTTCTCCTTCATGTGCAGCCCAGAGTTTTGTTGCTTCTTGCACATCCAGAAGCATCCTGGAGGCCAGCTGCTCTCCTCAGGGAAAGAGTGAGTTAAAGCAGACCCGAGGCTGGTAAGCAGCTGTGGGGCTTCACAGTGGGCAGAGGGCGTTGAAAACCTCTGGTGGATTCTACGGCTTTGATCAGGCAGGGAGGAGGCAGGCAGAGATGGAGAGCCTACAGCCACGGTGGTGTGGCAGCTGTAAGAGGAAGCTGAGGCTCAGAGAAGGGATTTGAACTGAGGTCCAGCAAGGCCCAAGCCCCTGCCTGCACTATGTGAGTTGCTGGTACTCCTGCCCGCCACCCCATCTACTTTTCTTGCTATTGTTGGAGATGTGAGGAGAGTAGCAAATCAACAGGTCAGCATCATGCTCACTGAGGCAGGGAGGGGCTACCTTGATAAGAGAGACAGCCCCTCTCCCACCAGGGAGGCAGGCAGGTATCTTCCCAGTCTGGGGAGTCTACCCTTCCTGAACAGCCCCAGTTCTGCTCAGAACTGGCTGGTTATTGGTTTGGACACTCAGTCTGGACCCTGCCCTGCTCCTTGGTCCAACTTGACACCCCCACCCCCTATTCAATTTTGGTTCTTTGAGGTGTGTGTCCCTCTCTCAAGAGCACTAAAACCAGATTCAACCCTTTTTCCAGCCCCTAGAAACATCTAGTTTACAGATCGTTCACGGACGCTCATACGACAGTTTCTTTGCCTTGACTCTGCCAGACCTTGAAATGGGGGCCATGGAGCTAGCCACTCCAAGGCTCAGGGAGATAATTCACTTAGAGGCCTGGGGACAGCCTTCTTACTCAGATGTCATCACAGATGAATCCATGGCCACCTCCACAGACCAAGGCCAGAGCTCTTGGTCTGCTCCATCCCAAAGACCAGGTTCTGGCACTTTCTTTTCTGTCAGTATTTATGAGTGAAGTTTGTGTGTTTGTTGCAGAAATACCCGAACCATCAGCTCCTGGCTTGGGATCAAGTGGAACTGGAATTGACTTTCCTCTAACCCCATAATAGGCATTTCCAGCAGCTCTGTTTATACCACACCTCTGTCTTTATTGGGAAGCTATCTGTTAGTTAGTTAGTTAGTTAGTTAGTTAGTGTTTGTTAGCTAGTTTACAGTGCTGGGGATCAAACTCAGGGACCTGCCCATACTAGGCAAGTGCTCCACCACTGAGTCTCATTCCCAGCCCTTTTTATTTTTTTTATTTTGAGAGAGGGTCTTGCTATCTTGCCCCAGCTAACCTTGAACTTATGATCCTCCTGCCTCAGCCTCCGGAGTAGCTTGCGTTACTGGATTCCTATTCAAATCTTTCTAAACTCCAAGGTCTGGAAGTCAAGCATTCTGTCGTCTCAAATGTAGGCAGGGCCCTCAATGGGAAAGCTGGCTTTCTGACACTTGAGAGGCTTCTCACACTCATGAAAGAAGCTATGGGGACCAAGGCTGTACCATCAATGACCCACCAAGGACAGTCTCAGAGTTGGCAGAGGGCAGCATTGAGCCCTGTGGTCACTCTAAACTGAAATCTGGCCACCAAACAGTTCCAACAACAGCTGGCAGCACTGAGATACCCTCTCTATGGTCAAGAACAAAGAACATCCTGGGCTCCCTTCTGCAGACACTTCTAGAAAAGTGAAACACCATGGTTCTGTGAGCTTCATGACATCCTAGCAGATACCCTGGAACTGGGTCCCAGAACCCAGCAATGATCCCAAGACGGTCCTAGCACTGGAAGAAGCCAAAATGGGACACAGGTACCATGGAAAGATGTGTGGAACATAGGGGGTGCCCAGGCCTGGGGTGGGGAGGGGGCATTTGGGCACCAGACTAGGAGATCTGGATGTTTTCCTTCATGAGTGAGATTCCATAGAGGACCTCAAACAGGAGACCACTGCGATCATATTTGCATTCTAGAAAGTTCTCCAGGCCGTATATGGACTATAGGTATTTGTTGAGGGAAGGGACCTGTGAACAATGCCCAGGAGATTTAGCTGTGGGGCTTATTGTGTCCTTCCTGTCTGAATAACAAGAAGAAAACTTTATTTAGTTCCATCCTGTGCCTTCACCATTTTTTACTCTTGGTTTGCATTGTGGCACTTTTAGTCCACGCAATGTGCAGGAGTCAGACATAGTTTTCAACAGTTTGGCAAGACACGCCATGCTCACAGAGCCTGGGTATGGTCTGTGGTGGCAACCACACTAGAAGAGGTGACTGGAGGCCAGTGGATAAGCACTGTCTAGGATGCAATGGGAACAATAGAGACTTGCAAAGCTAAACAAGAGGGGAAAGGGTGGCCAGGAACAGGGGCTTTGGTCCTGGCCCTAGGTGAGGTCTTCCCCTCAATGGGCCTCAGATTTCCTCCTCGGTAATAGGGCAGTATTAAGACCTACCTCGTAGGGTTGCCACAGTGATTAAGGCTACGTGTGGGGGCCACAGAAAACTCCCAGGAGAGACCCTGGCTGGTACTGGACCCAGTGTATGTTGTGGCAGCCTAGAGAGTCAGGCCTGAGTGAGGTGTCCAGAGCAGAGACATCCAGCAGGACACAGCCCTGAAGAGGCCTAGCAGGGCCTAAAAGTAGCGGGCTGAGGAGGGGCAAGGCTCAATTTAGTGTTCTACGCAAGGCAGGAGTGTCGGGCCTGTGGATCCACGGGTCACAAGAGCCAGGACCTGGCAAAAGGAGCATGGCCAGCTAGGGCAGCTTCCAGTGGTGACCAGAACTGTGCCTGTGGCTGAGACCAAGGCCCTGACCAAGGTCCCTCAGGACCTGGACCCCCAAGACTGGAATGGCCCCCAGTCCCCTCTCCTGGGATCCCAGCTGTCCCCAGGCCATTGTTCTGATGTCCAAACCCTCAGCTGACCATGAAGCTGATGGCTGGAAGCACTCAGTCCCCAGTTTTCAGAATTGCCCTGGTTTCCTGGCAGACACAAGGCCCTGGCAACAAGCCCTCCCCAAGGTAGCAACTCTTGCATCACCTGGGAAATTGGCTGATCCGCTAATTCCTCTGAGAGCAGTTTGAAGTTCAAGCCAGAGAAGCCAGTAGTTTATTCTAGTTTGGAATATTTTTTTTCAAATACTCCAAAATTTAAAAAAAAATAAAATCCAAATCACTTCAGATTCAAACATTTCAGATAAGGGATATCCAACCTGTATGTCTAATGTGCTATCTTGGGAAATAGGACCCAATACGAAATTCATCTGTGTCATATGTACCTTACATACCTAGCCTGAAGGTAATTTATGAAATATTCTTAATAATTTAATAAATGAAACAAAGTTTCATAGTGTGGAATTTTCCACTTGTGATATCAGGTTGGTGCACAAAAAGTGTTGGGTTTCCTATATCTCAAAATCTGGAAAAAAAAAATCTGAACTCCAAAATACTCTGGTCTTAGGCATCTCAGATAAGGGCTACTAAACCTGGATATGTATCTGCACATATTTTTTTTTCTCTGTTATTCTTAGTTTGACTCAGCACACACTTCCCGAGCACATGCTCCATGCCAGGCCTCATGTGAGCGCTGGAGACACAGGGGATCACACCCTCTTCCTGGCTCTACCGGAGAGGACTTGTGTAGACACACATTAGCCATATGTCATGCCACGTGCAACCCTTAGAATATATGTTCTGGGAACAGGGACAGGTGGCCTGACTCTGGGAAGTAGAGAAACCTGGAGGCTTCACAAAAGAGGAAGGAATTGAGAGGAAAGGTACAAATTTGGGAGAGTGGGCGGTGTGTGTGAGTCTCAGAATGTGGCGTTGCAGAAAACGCTTCTGGGGTCAAAAGTTAAGTATATAGGAATGAGGGGACAATGGAGGGAAGGAGCAGAGGACATGGCAGAGACCAAACAGTGCTGGTCTGCAGGATTCCCACCTGTTGGATTCCTTGGCAGCCCTGCCAGGAGGGGAAACTGGGTGAGGCTTCTGTAAGGCTCCCGTGCCATGGCTGCTGGCCCTCAGCAGACACCAGAGACCTTAGAGGTGGCTGAGATCCCATCTCTCAGGACTTGCCCTGTGGCTTTCTCTCAGCTGCAGCCATGCAGGATGCTCCTTTGGGTTTCATCAGTTACAAGTGACAGAAGCTCACTTCAGGCTGGCTCAAGGGGGGCACAGTCCTAGCTCACACACAGGGTGTGCAGTGGTAGCTGCAGCGTTGGGCCCTCAGCCCTGCCTTACTCTCTCTCAGCTCTGCTTTCTGCTCTGTTGGCTCATTTTCAAGTCACATGATAACCTCCCCAGAGCACTAAGCTCAGCCCCATTGCAAGGAAAGAGTCCTCTTTCCCCTTGAAGTCCCAGACATGACACTCAAGGCTCAGCTTGGGCCACAGGCTCATGCCTGCACCTGTCACATTGGCCAAGGGAATGTGGCCATGTGCCATCCCTGCCCAAACAATGGGGTGTTATGGGCTCTGCTGTCAGAGGAGGAGATTCTGGGTATCAGACAATGGACAGAAGCCCACTGTCCCTCCCCGAGTCCCCCTGGGATATATTCAGACCTCTGGGTTCAGGACAGTCTTCATTTTCTTATCACTGAACGATGCTTCTGGGTCTTACAACACGGAGGAAGTGCTATTCCCATGTGTAACCTTTACTCTCTCTCATTTTCCAGGGACCCCTGGGTCTGGATGGCAAGCCCGTAAGTGACAAGGCAATTCTAGGTGTTTCTGGGACAAGGCTGCCCCTACAGAGCTGGGAGTGACCATGGGGCATCTGAGGGAAGGGGCCACTGGAAACCTGGTTCAGCCAAAGAGAAGCCACTGGGTGTCCATCTTTTGACTGCAACCATGAGGAGCCCCTTCTAAAACTTTAGCCCCGAGTCTAAAGTTTCTTATCTCTCAAATGGGTGTATTCACTCCTCCCTCACAGGGATGTTGTGGGGTTATGAGCAATGGTGGACAGTGCAGTCAGTCCCTGGTATCTAGGCAGCCCTCAAAGTCTGCAAGCCCCTCCCAGTGGGTTCCAAGTGTCTCTTGTTCATTCTTGAGACTTCCACAGTGGTATCAGGCTGAGAAGTTCTCAACACCTGAGCCAGGAGCTTATGGACCTTGAGTGTCCTCAGCAGATGATTAAGACACACAGGAAGATATAAACACAATTAAATAAATAAGCAGGTATAGATAGATGGGAAAAAAGATAGATGGACAGGAGGTTGGGTGGGTGGGTGGAGGGAGGGAGGGATGGTGGATGGATGGATGGATGGACAGACGAACAGATGAATGGAAGGATGAATGGATGACTCATCCAGCTGAGATGAGTCGATGGAGCCTCTGAGGGGCTGCCACTTCTGGAGACAAGATCTCTGTCTACTGCCTGCCTTGCAGATTCAATAGACACCTCAGGGCAGTAGCCTCCTTACCAGAATCTGGAACAAGGGTGTGCTGAGCAGTGAGGCTCTGTGACTTCTAGGAGAAGTGACTAACACATGTGCCCCTTTCTCTGCTTCAAGGATGCCCATGGGCCCTTACTGGTGACCCTCAAACCCTCATCTCCCTCATGCTGAGGACTGAGATGTGAGTTTCCATAAAGCCAACGAAGGCAGCTGTCATTGAGGGCTGACAGGCTTGTGTGTGATTTTCCACCCAGCCACTCCCCTCTGCCCAGAATCACAGGCCCCTGTGCCCTCAAAGCCACGGGCAGCCAGAAGGGCAGCCAACCTAGCCCTCCTCACTCATGCCTGTTCTCTCTCCACCTTCCTTCCCCAGGGACTTCCAGGCCCCAAGGGGGAAAAGGTAAGTGTTGCTAGAGACTGTCCAGATGTTCGAGGCTGATGAAGGAGACCAGAAACCTGCCTCCAGAGCCCAGTTCCATAGTTTCCCCATCCATAAAATGGGACAAGTACATACGCCTAAATGGTTACAAGACTTACCTTTGATGATATATATGCCAGGAGTGTTGAATCTGAATTCTGTCCAGAATGACATATTCCCAAATAAACGAATAATGAAGAAGTGCTAAGAGAACTTGGG
Organism: Spermophilus citellus; assembly: GCF_964194105.1. Taxonomy (NCBI): domain Eukaryota; kingdom Metazoa; phylum Chordata; class Mammalia; order Rodentia; family Sciuridae; genus Spermophilus; species Spermophilus citellus. The sequence continues at coordinate 146,350,591 of NC_138182.1, read as the reverse complement.
GGAGCTGAACAAGGACCATTACTGGTGTTCTCTGTGGGGAGGACACCCCCTCAGGAAAACAAGTGGCAGAAAGCTCTTTGCAGACTGCTGTGAGAAAAGCTTCCCTAGCATTTGGTAGTCAAAGTCACAGGCAGCATCCTGGAGGATGGGATTTATGTGTCCCTGATGGTAGTATTAGAGGAGAGAGGGAACAGAGCAGACTTAGGTGTGGCAGGGTCAACTGAGGGCCTCCAGGGAAGGTCCGGGAATGGCTGGGCCACATCCATCCTTCCCAGAATTCAGAGATGGAGAAGCAAGAGCTTGGTGGATGGTGGACCTCGGTGTAATATGACCACTCAGGTAAGGGAAGACAGGGTTCCAGGCTACCATCAGGGCTGAGGAAGCCATGGAAAGGCATAGGATTTGGTGTTCAGAGCCTCAGTTTTGTATTCCAGCTCCATCACCAACTCTGTGGGTTTAGGCAAGTTGCCTGGTTCTGTGAGCCTCAGTTTCCCCATTTATAAATTAAAACCAGCCTCACAGACTCATGGTCTGCATGTTCTTTGTTGATGAGGAGACACTAGTACAGTTAGTAGGGATCATGATTGCGTTCTCACTCGTTCTAACTGATTCAACCAAGACAGAAATAACTAAAGCAGGGGCTTTGAGACCAGAAAGAAACTAGTGACTTGGTATCTGTGACTACATGGTGCACTTCCCCAAAGCTTGATGATTTTATATAACAATTAATCCTTACCATCCCTCACTGTTCCAAGGCTCAGGGATTCTAAGAGGACACAGTAGAAGCAGATGTGCCTGATCCACCACGTCTGAGGCCTCAAATATCTGGGAGCTGGTCATAGATAAGAGAGTACCTGGGTTTCAAACCCTGAATCTGCCAGCTGTGGACAGATTACTTGGCCTCTCTGCGACTCAATTTCCTCACTGGAAAGAGAGATAAAAATGGGGCCTGCCTGTTGTTTTTGTTAGAATTAAGCTAGACCATATATGTGAAGCACAGAGCACAGAGTACATGCTCAATGGGAAATGTGAACAAACAGTGACTGTTCTGGTGATCTATCCCCTTGTTTTTTGTTTCTAGGGTGCACCAGGAGACTTTGGCCCCCGGGTAAGAATGGAGCACCGCCTCCCTCACCCACCCATGTGGTTTGTTTCATGTTATTATAATAATGCACATCTAGCATTTCCTGTGGGTCCCAGCTCCCTATAGCTTATCACAGACAGAGGCGAGTGACACCACCCTCCCTCCCACCATGGAAGCCCCCAAGACACCCTGGCTTGGCCAAGGTTGTGATATCCCATCCAGATGGTGAATACCTGGTATATTTCCCATTCCCTCTCCTTGTCATAATGGGTAACCAGACGATAGAGCTGGCCCTGGTTCCAGACCAGAGACTGACCTTCCTGAGGGCAGCTGGTACTCCAAAAAAGGGAAGGCTCTGAGGCCAGCAGATTTGGCCCCAAAACTCATCTCTGCCACCTAAGTGACCTTGTACAAGTCACCTTTCCCTCTGAGACTCAGTTGCTCCAACCACGGGTCTGGATGATAGCCCCTATCACAGTGGTTGCTGTGGAGATTTATTATAATCATAAAAGCATCCAGAGCCCAGTGAGGGATAGTAGATCTGCATCTCCTCCCAAACTACCTCTGCCCCTCAGTGTCCCCTGGGCTTAGGAACTCAGAAGTGCCTTGTGCTGAACTTGGGTGTCCCTCCAACAGAAACTGAACCTGAGCTGGGGGTCCCTAAAGTGGGTCTTGGTAAAGGATCACTTAAGTAGCAGCCATAAACAGGTACCCTGACCATTTCTAGCAGGGAGCCCTAACTAGAGAGGTTAAGAGATGGACATCAACTGCGCAGAGAAAAGCTGGATCATGGTGTACTTCTGGTTGTTTCTAAGAAGCTTATGGGGTGGACACTGTAACCCCAAGTTAGTTACCCACATCAATCATCTGCAGTGGAGGTAGGAATGGAATGGAGGAGGAATGAGCCACTTTGGAGGAGGGAACTACTTAGAGGATAATTAAAAGAAAGTAGGGGCCAGGTGTGGTGGTGTACACCTGTAATCCCAGTGGGAGGCTGAGGCAGGAGGATCGTGAGTTCAAAGCCAGCCTCAGCAACTTAGCAAGGCTCTAAGCAACTCAGTGAGACTCTGTGTCTGAATAAAACACACACAAAAAAAAAAGGGCTGGGGATGTTCCTCAATGGTTAAGCACCCCTCAGTTCAATCTGCAGTACCAAAAAAAATAATAATAATAATAAAGAAATAAAGTAGGGAGACAGGGCAGACAGCATAGGCTGGGCTTGGGGGCCTAAGCCCCTGCTCTGCAACTTCATGGCTCTGAGCCTGGTTTTTTGAAATGAGGATAGTAGAGCCTACATCACAGGATGGTTATGATCATGAGCTGGGAGCAGGAAAGGGGCTGAGTTCCCAGGACAGAGCTCTCCTACACCTGGCCTCTGATGGGAAGGCAAGGCCAGGTCCAGGGCTGCATAAAGCTGGTAAGATATCCCTGAAGTCAAAGAAAAGGTACTCCTGTTTTTTGTAGCTGCTGAGAAAAATCCCTTTTTTTTTATTTCTTTCTGGTGGATATAGAGAAGCTTATCTTCCAAATCAGGATGCCTACTCCACCACAGACTAGAAATCCTCTGACTCCCAAAGTTATGGAAGAGCAGATGTCCCCCCACTGTAGCCCTTTCCCACTTCATGGATATCCTCCCTGTTGTCCCAATATTCCAGTCATCTATGAAACAACTTTCCCAACCACCACCCCCCAAAAAAAGTTTAGTGACTTAAAACAATGGTCTGTCATTCTCTCTCATGATGTCCTGGGCTGGCTAGGGTCTCTCTCATGAAAGGCAGCTGTTTGGGAGACCAAGGTGATGGTCCCCTCACATGTTCACCGCCAGCGCAGCTTAGCTGGGAAGCATCCACATGTGACTCTCCACAGATCTCCAGCGTCTCCGAACATGGCAGCTGGGTTTCTAGAAGGAATCCTAAGAGCTGCGTTTCAAGAGGCAGGAAGTGGGGGCTGCCAGGACTGTGAAGAGCTCTACCCAGAATGGACATAGCATCACTTCCACGGCATTCTATTGGTCACATCAGTCACTGGGCCCACCCAGAGTCAAATAGGAAGAGAAAGAGCCCTGGCTCTTGATAGGCAGTGGGAAGGCCTTGTTGTAGAAGAGCCTGTAGGCCAGAAGCCAGCATAGCAGCCATCTTTGGAGCAGGCAGTCTGCATACCGAACAACCAAGCTGCATTTCTCTGAGCTGGGTTAGGTGACTGGGCCTACAGAAATAGCCTTGTGATTTTTTTTAAATCCCCCTCCTGCTTTTCTGACCACCCAACCCTTTGCTGACTAGATGGTTTTCCCACGGCTCAATCCAGGCTTTATAAGTAGAGACCATCCTGCGTACAGTCTCCGCATCCTCAAGGTAGTCTGACCGAGTGAGGGGTCTGAGCCTGCTGGTTTGCCGTGCACCCCCCCACACCTCTCCTCACCCCACATTTCCAGGGTTAGACCTCAGTCATCCAATCCCTGAGGGAGGAGGGAGCCATGACCCTGAGAGATGCTGAGAACGTCCCCTAGGATGAGCTCAAGTGTCTAAACCTATTTTATGCTTGAATAAGTAGAATCCAGGGCTGGGTTGTGGCTCAGTGGTAGAGCGCTCACCTAGCATGTGTGAGGCCCTGGGTTCGGTCCTCAACACCACATAAAAATAAAAATAAAGATATTGTGTCCACCTAAAACTAAAAACTAAATATTAAAAAAAAATAAAATAAAAAGTAGAATCCAGGCCGATGGTTCCCAAAATGGGGCCTCAGAGCTGCAGGAGGGAGAATCAAGTTCTTCCTGATTTAGAGCTAAATGAAACAGGAATTTGCCTGCTACCTTCACCACCTGAAGCTGGGTGACCAAACAACTATACTGCCAGTTTTCTTCTCTGTAATCTGAAATTATAACCCTTTGATCAGGACCCAGGCTAGAGAGGTGAGCTTTTTCATATCATGGTGGGGTAGGGATACATCTGAAAAAAAAAAAAAGGTCTAAAAGAGACCAGTTGCCTTGGAAGTCAGAGGACACTCAGCATTTCCTAGCTCTGTAATCCTGAGTAAATGATCACCCTCTCTGACTCCCGCCCACTTCTTCTGTAAAATGAGACAACAGTAGTGCCTAGCTGGCTGAGCACACAGATGGAATAAATAACCTCCAGGAGGTCCTTGCTTGCTCAGTGCTGAGTCCACAAAAGGCTTCTTCCTTCTTCAGCTTACAAGAAGTTTGGGAGCTGCTGACACGATGGATGTGCCCTTTACTATATATCCTATGCCAGTTTTGGGCAGGCCCTGCTAGGGCAGCAAAAAGGTGCCAGTCATGCTGTGGGCTTCCCTCCTTGTGGGCTGGGGCCATGAGGTGAGGGCTCTGGCTGCCTGAGGTCTGACCCAGTACTAACATCGGGTCCAAGAACTGCGAATTTAGTGTTGGAGAAGACTGTGTGTACCTTTTTGTGTTTTTTAAGCTTTTTATTTTGAGATTGCTACAGATTCACTTGCAGTTGTTTAAATAACACCCAATGTACCTTTATTTTTAGGGGTGGGGGGAGTGGTACTGACCCAATGCACCTTCCATCCAGTTTTCCCCCAATGGTGACCTCTTGCATCACTGTAGAGCAATCTCACCAGGAGGAAAATTGTGTTGCTACAACCCAACAACCTGATTCTTATTTCCTCAATTTGACACTCATTTGTGTTCAGGTGTGTATTTTGTTCTGTGCAATGTTATCACAATCGTAGATGCACACAGATTCCCTCATGCTACCCTTTCATGTTCATGGTCATCTCCCTCCCCGCCCATTCTTAACCGCAAGCAACCACTAACTCCCATCTGTATAATTTCGTTATTCAAGGGCACTGCGTAGCTGCAACCATACAGCGTGTGACTCTCTTGAGTTTGGCTTTTTTTTAACACAGCATTATTCCCTTCACATGCATCCTCTCTCTGGAGGCTGGAACCCCTTCCCCTCACCCTCAGGGTCACACCAAACCCGGTCTCTTTCAGGGGGATCAAGGGCAAGATGGAGCTACTGGGCCTCCAGGGCCCCCTGGACCACCTGGGACCCGTGGCCCTCCTGGCGACACTGGGAAAGATGGCCCCAAGGGACCTCCAGGCCCAGTGGTAAGAGAAGGCCTGGAGTTGGAGCACCCAAACCATAGGTCTATATTGACCAAAACCCCAAGCCCTGATTCCAGAACCAACCCAGCCCTATCCATACCCTAGTACAAACCCAACACCAACCTTCACCCAGTCCAAACGCTAAACCTCAGCTCCAATCGATTCCCAATTCAAATCTTGTCCTTGACTCTAGACTCTAACCCTAACCCTAACCCTTACCTCAACCAAGCCTTAAATATAACTCTAATCTGTCCTAACCCTAATCAAGACCCTCACCCCAAACTCATTCTCAAATCCCGATCCACACCCCCAGTTCAGACTATTATCCGAATCTGACCCTAACTCCAAGCCCAACTCTTACTCCAAATAGATCCTTTTCCCCTAACCCTGATTTTAGTTGCAATCTCAGTCTCAATCCTGACCCTGACTCTGACCCTGCAACACATAGGTGGGCATTTCTCTGCAGATCTTCACCAACCCCTGCTCCTCTCCCTGCCCCACTTTCTCCTCAGCACTAACTAGTTAGCCTCAGTTTTCCTCCTGTAGTCCTAACCCAAACCCTGGAGGCCAGATCTCCTTCTACCACCCATTTCCAGGGACTCCAACCTGTCCTTCCCCTCCAGTGCAGAGCCCACACCTCCACCAAACTGCCAACAGGGTCCCCTACTGACACCAGAGTAGCTACACATTTGGCTTACCTATTCCTTATCATGTTGGGCATATAAGCCTTAACCTTCTCAAACCTTCTCATCTGTGCAATGGGGACATGATACCCACTGTTTCAATGTTGGATGAGGATGAAATGTGATCATGTACTTATAGCCCAGCCCAGGGCCTATGGTGAGTTGAATGGGTCCAACTAAATGTGACATTCTTGGATCCTCATTGCTATTCTCTCATGTCCCCTCAGGGTCCCAAAGGAGAGCCTGGACAAAATGGAGAGATGGTCAGTATCCAGGGCATTTCAGAGGCCAGGGCTGGCAGGGCTGTAGTTGCCACACCTGGAAGCCCCTTTGCCACACACACCCATACCGGGACCATGTAGCATACCTGTGTACATTCTTGCAATGCTTACGTGCCTGAGGCCTGAAGCTATAAGCATGCGATTGCCTGCACTCCTGCCCTCTGCCTGCATCAGGAAAATAGATGTGCAAGGCACCCATCTGGGACCAAATTCCCATAGCCCCACCTTCCAGAATGGGAGTCTGGAGTCCTAGGTGGGAGTCTAGAGCTCTAATGCAGCAGATGTCCAAAGAATGAGCAGTCGGTCCTTGTACTGGATGCACCACCACCATTCCAGTGACAGGCCTGCCTCTTCCTGTCATGATGTCACCCTTTATAAAAGGAGGGTGATAAAGAACACAGGCTTAGAATCAGCCTCCAGTGTAATGTTTAACACTTTCTCTTCTCCTATTCCAGGGCCCTGAGGGACCCCCAGGGTCCAAGGTGAGTACTCCTCACTCCTCCTCCTGCTGCCCAGACCTGGGGGACAGATACCCTCACTACCACCTTCCCCCCCACCCCCACTCCACCCAGTGAAGCTGAGGCAGAAGGGTTAGGAGTTCCAGGTCCATGATGGGTTAGTAGCCCAGGTCCCAGGCTACTGCATCTGCAGAGGGCTTCTGTTTACCCCTCTATTAAATGGGAGCATAATAAACCTTTCCTGCCTCAACTTCACACTGGGCTGTGAGAGTTGAATCATAAAACACATTAGCTGCTTGGTTTTTAATAGACTTTATTTTGGGAGCAGTTTCCTGTTCACAGCAAAATTGAGTGAAAGGTACTGAGAGTTCCATACACCCTCTTCACACACCCCCACATGTGCACAGCCTCCCCCATTACCAACATCCCGGACCACAGTCGGTATGTCTGCCACGGTTGATGACCTACCTTGACACATCACCACCCAAAGCCCAGAGTTGACATGGCAGTTCATTCTCGGTGGTGTCATATTCTATGGGTTTGGGCAGATGTATGATGACATGTGCCCTTCATTCTAGAATCTAAGGGTTATTTCACAGCCTTAAAAATCCACCCTTTCTTCCCTTCCTCCTTCCTAATCCCTGACAACCACTGATGTTTTGACTGTCTCCTTAGCTTTACCTTCTCCAGATGTCACACAGTTGGAGTCAGACAGTATGTAGCCTTTGGGGATTGGCTATTTTCTCTTAGAAGTATGCATTTAAGGTTCCACAATTTCTTTTCATGGGTTGATGGCACATTGCCTTTTAGGGCCAAGAGTTACTCCAGTGTTGAAAGGTACCAGTTTATTTTCCCAATCACCCACTGAAAGACATCTCAATTGCCTCCAAATTTTGGCAATTATGAGTACAGCTGTTACCAACCTCCAGGGACAGGTTTTTGTGTGGTCACAAGTTTTCATCCATGTTAGTTTTTTTAAAACCCGCTCAAGGGCTGGGGATGTGGCTCAAGCGGTAGCGCGCTCGCCTGGCATGCGTGCGGCCCGGGTTCGATCCTCAGCACCACATACCAACAAAGATGTTGTGTCCACCGAGAACTAAAAAATAAATATTAAAAATTCTCTCTCTCTCTCTCTCTCTCTCTCTCTCTCTCTCTCTCTCCTCTCTCTCTTTAAAAAAAATGTTAAAAAAAAAAAAAAGCCCGCTCAATGTCAGCTCTTTTTTCTTCCTACCCCTATGCTGTATCTCCTGAAGGAGACACTGGATGAGGAGAAGGGAAGGATGAGAAGAGAGATCCACTTATTGAGCGCCTGCTGTGAGCATGGGCTTCCTGGGGAGCTCTCTCTCACCCTGCCAACAGCCCTCCGAGGCTGGGGGAGTTGCCTCCCTACTTTGAAGAGCCGTGACTTGCCCAGGGTCATTGGGGGTGACTGACTCAGAATCTAAGAGCTTCATTGCCCATGTACATTTCTCTAGAGGGGACATTCAGGGGTCTCTAGGCTGGCACTGGCTGTGGGTCATTGGTGCCACTTCTAAAAGAGAAATGGGTCTGGTGTGTAGACCATACTCCTGTGACTCTGACCTCTCTCTTGCTCTCCTATTGTCTCCCTTTTAGGGTGAGCCTGGCATTCCTGGAAAGAAGGTGAGGGGACCCTGTGGAAATGCTTCTTGGCCAGGAAGTAGCTGGAGAGAAGGGCAGGGGCAGGGAACCAGGATGAGGATGGTGCTTCCCCAGAGGGAGGGTCCCCTTCTCTTCATGGAGTGCTCACTGTGGATGGCTGCCCTGTCCTATATCTCAGTGGAGCCAGGATTTCACTCATTTATTCACAGACTCACTCCCTCTTTTCTTTCCTCAAACACACCGAGGTCGTGCCCACTTCAGGGCTGGATCAGTGGTTCTCAAAGTATGGTCCTGGGACCAGCAGTGTCAGCATCACCCGGGGGTTTGTTGGAAATGCAAATTCCAGGCTGAGGGTGTAGCTCAGGGGTAGAGCACTTGTCTAGCATGCATGAGACCATGGGTTCAATCCTCTGTACCACAAAAGAAAGAAATATAGATTCTGGGGTTCACTCTGGGCCCACTGAATTAGAGACTCTGGGGGTGAGGTCCTGGGGTCTGATTCAGTAGCCCTCTGGGTGACTGTGATGTGCACTTCCAACTTGGGAACCAACCACTAAACTGGAGTCCTCTTCCCATGACTAGGCCTCCTCCTCCTGATCCAGTTCTCAGCAACACTGTCCCCTCCTCACGAGTCCTTCCCTGGGCCACCTGCTAAAACAGGCTCTCCCCCAAATTCCTTTCCATCATGCCATCCTCTTATATTCTTTTCCCAAAACTTATGCTAATTCCTGACATGACACCTTCCACTTATTTAAATATTTCTTTCCCCTTGTCCTCCCGTCACTCCTTCTGAGCAGAGACCTCGTTTCTCTGACCCACAAAATATTTGATGAATGAATTAATGAATTTACTCTTATTTATCTGTGCACCCCCTTGTTTCTGCAAACACCTGCTGGGGCTGGCTCTGGGCTGGTGGGGGCAGGGAATAGAGGTGAATCTAATGCCACCCCTGCCCTAGAGGGTTAAGGAGGGGAGGAGGAACCTGCAGTTCCTGGTGCTGGTACCAGGAATGGACTGGGATGCTGGGAGTCTAGAGGAGGGAGGAGCAACAGGCTATCGGAGGATCTGGCCAGGTGGGATGTCTGCAGCCTCAGCTCTTCTCTCCTCAGGGGGATGATGGGATACCCAGCCAGCCAGGGCTCCCTGGGCCCCCAGGGCCCCCAGGGCCCAAGGTAGGTATATGCCTATTCCCCAGGGGTCCCTCTGCCTTCCTCCTCCCACAGTGGCCATCTGCCTGGTGAGGCCCCCACCCAGTCCCTTCACATCTTAGGGGTGTGGCCAGGGCAGGCCAGAGGGAAGCAGCAGTTCTAGACCTCACTTGCCTTCAGACCTGGCAACTCACCCAGCCGCTTGCTTTCCTTCACATCCTGTTTGTTCTCATCTTAAATGAACCCACTCTCTACCCTGTTCCCAAGCCAGGAACATGGAATCATCTGCACACCTTGAGCCCCCAAACCCTTATAATAGCCAAGTCCTGGCCAGCCTGCCTCTAAAATGTCTCTTGTACTCCTGAGCTGCCCCAAGTGTGTGCCAAAACCCAGACCAGAAGCTGGTATCTGTGGCTGGGAAGGGCCTTGAGGTCCACCCCGCTTCCCCTGGTAAGGCATGTACTCCAGGAGGCCTGCTAGCAAGGCCCAGCAGCCCTGGGCAACCCCACGCCTACTCCCAGCACTTGCTATCACTGTGAATATTTGTATTTCAGGGCGAGCCAGGGAACGTGGGGCCCCAAGGAGAGAATGGCATGGACGGTGCCCCAGGACCTAAGGTGACATTAGGGTGCTCTGCTCCAGCACCTGAAGGCCCCCTTCAAACCATCACCCGGTTACAAGGGACAGATGTAGTTTCACCTCTTTTTTGCCTTTTAAATGGGAAGTCCTGGGCAGGCCTGGGCCAGGAGTCTCCTTGGACTCATAATCAGAGGGTAGCGTTGGGATGTGGGAGGGCAGTAGATCTGGGTAAGTGATAAGGCCTCCATTCAGGCCCTGTCCTGGGCCAACCCATCATGTACCTCAGTGTCCCCATCTGTTCACAGTGTGTGGTCAGAATAGGGTCTCATATGTCCTCTCTCTGGAAATCCTCCTCCTGGAAGGCCTTTCTTATATGCAGGCCATTAGGACTCCATCATGTGGGGCCTGGGCCCTTTTGAGAAGAGACTGAAGTGGGAAGGGGTGGGAGGGAGTCCCACACTTTAGGCTGCAACTGTGTATCTCCACAGGGGGAGCCTGGCCACCGAGGCACAGACGGAGCTGCCGGGCCCCGGGTAAGCCACCTCCCCTCGGGCCATTCCAGTGGGATGCAGGGGGGCCAGTAGCTTCAGAAGACCCCAGAGAAGCAGAGCAGCTACAGGACCTAGGCACTTCTTTTAAATTTTTTTTTTTTACCTTTTTTACTGACTGTTTAAAATATCCTGATCCATGCTTGTGGTAGAAAGTTGAAATACAGATATGTAAAAGTTAGAGTCCCAACCTCTTATCAAATAAGAGTTCTTCCCTTGCACAGGTGACTGTATACTCTTCTAGACTCTTCATATTCAAACATAGGTCCTCAATTTGTCATACAGCATGGCCTTGCCACTGTGGGGTAGAACCTGCTTTTCCCAGCCCCACATAGACATTCATGCCTCTCATGAGGGGCAAGCCCCCCCCCAGCTGGCCCCAGATTTTTGTGACCAGTCCTTATAGATGTACTTTTATACACTAATATCCAGAATTCTATCCTTGACTCTGTCACCTGATGCAACCACAGCCCCTCTTGCTCCTGGTAGCTGACTTCTTCCTCCAAAGAATAGGTCAGAACCCCCAGCCTGGCTGTACAGGTGGCTGATAGATCGGGCACTGAGTGTGGGGTTCAGGTATACACTGGACAGTTCCATACAGGTCGTGGCCCTGGGGAAGCTAGGAGACAAGACCAGCCAGGCCTGACTCTCTCCACCGCATGCCAGGGGCTGACTCTGAGCCTGAAGGAAAGTGCTTTTGACCCTTCGCTTCTGGCCTAGATCAGCCCCCGTGGAGAAGTAGGGCTCAGAGGGGATGCTCTGGGCCTGCTGTAGTGCACATGCCAGTGTCTGTGGGTGTGGACAAGTGCAAATGCGTGCAGTGTGCACACAACCAGGAATGAATGCGGATTCGATGCACATTTGTGCAGCCTCGGGCGGATCCAGCCACACGGGTCCATCATTGGTTTACACAGTGTTTCAGAAGGCTGGGGGAGTGGGGGAGGAGGGATTGGTTTTGGTTTTGTTTATTGGCAACGTTTAAAAGTCTGAAGAGCTTCTCATCAAAATTAGGCTTTCCATTTTTCTGAGAATTCAGGGGTCAGGCCTCAATGGGCTTGAACACCCACATGAAGGCAAATCACAGCCATCCCTCAGGCCAGGGGGAGGTGATTCCTCAGTGGGGCCCCCAGACCCCCTGCCTGCCCCTTCCCTCACATGCTGAGGTCCTGTCAGCTCACATCTGAGGCCTGCTCACACTGGGGAGCCGACCCCCAGTGCACAGACCTGCGTATGGGCCCGGGTATCCAGGCTGTTCTGTCCCCCTCATCTCTGGGTATGACACAGAGACAGCTACCATGTCACCCACTAATGTAGCTCTTCCCTGAAACTTATTCTGCTGCCTCAGGGACCCCCAGGCCTCAAGGGCGAGCAAGGAGATACTGTGGTGATCGACTATGACGGCAGGATCCTGGATGCCCTTAAGGTAGTGATCCTAGGGGGACCAGGGTGCCCCCTTGGTGCTCATTTCCTGAGGGAATGATCGCTCAATTTGTGTGTTAATCCTGTACTTCTTTACAAAGGGACTAGGAGCAGCTCACCACAAAGGCCTCAATTCTATTAGGTCCAGATACGGCAATCAGTGCTGTTCTGAGACCCGGTGGTACCCAGAGAGTTGCTGTGCATGAGATTATGTGCCCCACAAACTCACCAAAGGTCAAAGCTAAAAGGAAAGCTCCCCACTCAAGGGCAGAATGCAGAGCATTTCCTGGTCACTAAACCTAGCTGACTAAAGGGCAGGATCTTCTAATAATTGTTGTGAGGGAAGATAAGTGGGGAAGGGTCTGTCCCGGGAACCTGAAAAAAATGCATGACCTCTGACTGGCAAACTTGGGACCCACGAGCAGAGGAGAGAGGTAGGATGCCAATTGCTCATGGGTACCAGGGAAAGGAGCTGGGGTGGTGACAGGGTGGTCATCAGAGACCAGACCGGGCACTGGTACCTGACCCCACCCAAGCTTCAATTCCAGTCATCTCCCACAGGCCTCGGGGAAGTACAAGTTGATGGTAACTATGGCCCACGCTGGGCCTGCATGGTGTTGCATGGTGCGTCTTGGCCCTGAGGGCGTGCATATGCATGGTGTGTCCTGAGCTAGCTAGGAGCCACATGGGAGAAGCCCTACTGTGCAGGGAGTCAGAAGGTGGATTTTGGATGCCAGATTAGGATGATAAATTGATTTGATGGACAATAGGCAGCCATAGTCGGTCCTTGAGCATGAGAATGACCTCCCCAAAAAACCACACTGGCTAGGGAATGAAGGTGCATGCATGTCGGGGAGAACTGAAAGCAAGAAGCCCCTCAGAGAGGCAGGTGTGGAGGAAAGGTAGTAAGACCAGGGACAACCCAGTGGAGAGGCCAACAGGAAGGGGACTGGTTGGGAGGACTGAGTATAGAGTTGGTAGGACAAGCCTTTGTCAAACCAGGGGAGCTGGGAAGGGTGTGCCCTTTAGGAAGGGGCATGAGTCTGAAGACTGAGTAAGGGGTGATAATGAGCCATGGTGGTCAGTGACCTATAGGAAGCCTGGGCTGGGACAGGGCCTCAGAAATAGGATCAGACTGGAAACACTTGAGACCCTGTCCCCTACCCATGTGACCGAGGAACTCCTTGGGGCCAGCAGACAGCAGGCGACAGTCAGTTGGTCAGAGAGATCACAGGGCAAGCTGAGATAGTGGGGCCAGGTCACTGTTCAGAGTGTTGATTTCTGAGTGGCTTGTAAAGCCAGCAGGGGATTTCAGCTTGCTTTGAAGGAGAGCAGGAAGCCATCATAGAATCTTGAGCAGGAGTGTTTGTGAAGGTGTCTGTATTGGGAAGAGAAGCTGACACTTGTGGTATCTCACCCAATGCTGGATGTCACCTCCCTTGCCTCTCCCAAGACTATGGGACCAAACCAAGTTATATGTCCTATGGACGACCTGACTGGGTGGGAAGCAGGCTGCAAGGACCCTCCTGCAGCCCTGCTGGATAGGGATTTGACCCCAGGTGGAAGGGACAGTGGGCAGTGCAGCAGGGTGGGACTATCTAACTACTGACCAGCTTGACTTTTATACACAGGGTCCTCCTGGGCCACAGGGAGCCCCAGGGCCACCAGGGATCCCTGGAGCCAAGGTCAGTGTAAATGCAGCTGCATGGTCCCCACGCTCTTATCTCCAAGGTGCACCTCCCCTCTCCTCTCTGCCATATTTCCTCCTGGTATCTTGGCCTGGTTTCTGGGGTCTCAGAGAAAGGGACCTTGATCCTTCCCTACCAATCTGAGTGCCTTTTTTCCTGGCCCTTGCTACCTGCTTTTGCTGGAGTATCATTCACATATTGAAACTGAAAAATCAGGGGCTGGGGATGTGGCTCAAGCAGTAGCACGCTCGCCTGGCATGCGTGCGGCCCGGGTTCGATTCTCAGCACCACATACAAAGGAAGATGTTGTGTCCGCCAATAACTAAAAAATAAATATTAAAATTCTCTCTCTCTCTTTCTCTCTCTCTCCCTCTCTCACTCTCTCTTTAAAAAAAAAAAAAAGAAACTGAAAAATCAGCCCTTCCAGACATCATAACAGTCCTGTAGACATGCACAGCATTCCCGGGGTTGTACCTATTTATACCCTGCCTACTTGTCTTGGAAGAAAGAGTCTAATACATTAAAGTCAGACAGGGTCTGGTCCTGGCACGGTTGTTCCTGGGGTCCAGGTCTGTAACTTCCAAATCTATAACATACCAGCTTGTAGCTCACAGCCCTGGGCTACACCTGCCCTAGAGGAGCTGAGCACATGGAGGCAGAGGGTGCCTAGCACCCAGCAAGTGCCTTTCTAGAAGTTCAACAGCAGGGATCCCACCCAGGGATGATGTACTGATCAGGGAGGCAGCCAGGCCCTCCCTCAGGCCACCAACCTTCCTCTAAAGCTGAAAGAGGACTAAATTCCTTTTATTGCCTGTTCCCTTTCAGGGTGAGCTTGGATTGCCTGGTGCCCCAGGAATCGATGGAGAGAAGGTCTCTGGGATTTTAATGTCTTTGTTGATATTGATGTTGGTGTTGGGCATTGGAATGTGTATGTGTGTGTGTGTCTGTGTGTGGTTGTGGGTATAGTCCATATAGACATAAGCATATCCCTGGGTGTCCCTTGTTATATGTCTTTACTGCTGTGTCCCCAGCATATGGCACATCATGACATAATTGGTCTAGTGGAGGTCTGCCATTGACTCAGAGCCCTTGAGATGGGAGGATAAAGTTGACTCCATGAGTGCTCCAAGGTGGCTGCCCCAGTTCCAAATGTTCCCCCACCACCACCCAAACCCCCATCCCCTGCCACCCACACCCCAGGCTTACAGGGAGACAGAGGAGGGAAGCCTCCTTGCTGTCCTCATTCCAATTCCCCCAGTGCATTCAGCCAAGGCTCCCAGCTACCTGGGTGCTAGGTATTGGAGTGGGTGAGTGGGTGTGAAAGAGAGTGTGTATGTGTGATGCTATATAGACCCACAAGGAAGTCAGGACCCACAAGCAGGAAGGTCTGGCCAAGTCTGGCCTCACCGAAACCAAGATCAGGGACCCACCAGAGTGGGAAAAGGAAGCATGCCCACCAATTTCTTTTTCTTGTGACTTTCAGGGTCCCAAAGGACCAAAAGGAGACCCAGGAGAGCCTGGGCCAGTTGGACCCAAAGGGGAAGCAGGCGAGATGGGCTTGTCTGGCCTTCCGGTATATGGCTGGGCTGGGCCCCACCTACTTACCTAATGTTGGGGAGGGGTGGTCCCAACTTGCATGAGTGCCCTCCACAGGGTGGCTGCTAGGGGTTGCGGGGACAGTGGTAAAGGCATGCTGGGAAGGACAGGGCATACCCCTGCAGAGGGACACTTAGGGACACTCTAGTTCCCCCACACTGCCCTGAGTCTCTACCTCCTCCTCTGTAAAAGCAGCTCCACAAGGAGGCCTCCTAAAGGTGAAATGGGGAGGCCTCGCCTGGTAGAAGCCAGGTGGCCGAGTGTTTGGACTCTACTCTGGCCTAAGTTATCCAAGTTTGCCTCTGGTTTTGTCTCTACCCTGGATAGAGACCTAATCTCCTCTTGCTTCTGATTCATTGCTGTTAAAGTGGGTATGTTAATTTCCCACTCCTGAAAGAGAAAGCAGACCAGGCTAAGAATAGCAGCCAGCACCCAGTAACCCCCACAGACACGCACACACTACCCATCATCATTTTTACTGTTATCCTTTTTGTGGCCGAATTGGAAGAGTTGCCAGGTTGTTAAGCAGTCACTGGGAGCCCTGTCACCTCATAGCCATTGACCACCTGAGTTAGCGCTAACACTAGGATTTGAACCTGGGTCTTTGCTCCAGAGCCCCAGTCATCCTGGCACCTCCAGACAGTTTGTGTCTATGTACCATTGTGCTTCCGTTCCAGGGTGTGTCACACTGATTTGGGGAAAACAGTTTTAAACTGCAAAAGCCAAATTATGGCTGCCCTATGGGGGAAGGAAGGGGAAGTAGCTGAGCACTGCAGGGATGATTTTAGGATTGACAGGAAGGATTCACAAGCCACCCATCCTGCAGGGTGCTGACGGCCCCAAGGGAGAGAAGGGAGAGTCAGCATCTGACAACCTACAGGAGAGCCTGGTAAGGGGGTTGCTGAGGCTCAGGGCTCCACCTAACACCCATTCCAGGTCCAGTGGAGACCCTGAGCCTTGGGACAGAAAGACTACCCGGCCTGACCCAACCCAGGGCAGTGGGGGCAGAGCAGCAAGGGAGGCACAGACTGCATCCCCCCCACACACACACCGTGGCCCAACCAAGAACCCAAAGGCCAGCCACTGGATCCCTCATCAGAATGTGCCCTCCTGGGGACAGGATAGAACCCCCCCACCTTGTTCTTCACCATTAGGTGATGAACTCCTGAGTGGGCAGGTGAGGGACAGCGGGCAGTGGGTGACTAACCCTTATTTGACCCTTCCTAGGCCCAGGTCATAGTGGAGCCAGGCCCCCCCGGGCCACCTGGACCCCCAGGTCCCATGGTAAGCACAATTTCACTTAAAGCAGCTGGGATACCAAGACAGTGGTGAACCCTGAGCCGGGGCCGCAGGGCAGTAACCCAGGGGAGGACAAGATTCTTCATGGTCAGAACAGAGGGCATCAGACAAAGAGGGCAGAACCGGGGTCAGGGCCACAGGGGCCAGTGAGCAGCCTGGAGCTGTCGTGATTGCTGTCTTGGCCCAAAGTCTGCACCCAGCCCAGTGGCCTTTCTAATCAGTTTTCCTTCTCCTCCAGGGCCTTCAGGGAATCCAGGGTCCCAAGGTGAGTGGATGAAGATTCCCCTCTCACTCAGACGCCAGAGGGCCACTGTAAAAAGCCTTGCTAATGGATACAGTGAGGCCCTCTCCTCAGTCTGGACCCAGCCCTGAGTCTTTCCAGGGCCTGAACACTCCCAGTACCCTGAACTGTAACCTGCC
The DNA here is from genome assembly GCF_964194105.1 of Spermophilus citellus. Taxonomy (NCBI): domain Eukaryota; kingdom Metazoa; phylum Chordata; class Mammalia; order Rodentia; family Sciuridae; genus Spermophilus; species Spermophilus citellus. The sequence goes on along the minus strand of NC_138182.1, from coordinate 146,333,681 downwards.
TAATGCTCCCCACCTCCATGCTTGGGTTTCTGTTCTTTCCCTCTCGGTCTGCCCAGGGGCCCCAGGCTATCTCCTTCTCTGGTCCATCTCCCTCTACATCTTCCCTCTTGCCCACTTCTCCCCGTCTCTCTGCACCTCCCACTTCCTTGCACCACCCCATCCCCTCCCTCCAGGCACATCTGTCTCTCAACTGCCCTGAACATGAAGTCTTTGTTTGGTGTGTACTTCACGATGTCATGTTCTCTGCTCTTAAATTAAAACCTCGAGTGTGGTCTGCCCATGTGCCTGGCCCGAGAAGGCAGACACAGAAGTGAGGGCCAGCTGGCCTCACTCCTTCTCACGCCTAAGTCTCATTTAGTCAGGGGGAGAATACATCTCTGCCTCCCCAGCTCAGAGAACAGCCTGGGGACTCCGAGTCATGGAATCCCTGACATGAGTGGGGCCAAGCATGGGAGCCAACCAGATGCACTGCTTCTGGTTCTGTTTTGTCCCAAGCCTCCCCAGAGCCTGTTTAGAAGAGGCAGCTGCTGTCAGGGACCAGGTCCAAGGCTGGGGTTCAGGAACCTGATTAGTACCCAGCCTTGCCACTTCCTGGCCATGTGGCTGGGCTCATCCCTGGCACCTCCTTTCTCATTTTTGGGATAGACGTCACCATAACGCCCCCCCATGATTTCTGAGGGAGCCCCTGTATGGGAAAAGGGACATGTATACAACCATGGTTCACTGATCATTCTTACCCGGGGAAGCTGGGACCAGGCCTGTCAGAACCAGGAGTCTGTCCCTCTGCCAGGCACAGCCCAGCTCCCACAAGGGCCCTAAGCCTTCCTATCTTGCTACTGTCCAACTCCTTCTCTCTTACTTATTTTTCCCCTTTGCTTCCAGGGCTTGGATGGAGCAAAGGGAGAGAAGGGCACATCGGGAGAGAGAGGCCCTCATGGCCTGCCTGTGAGTGTCATCAGCCTTGTTTGTCCCTAGAGGTATTACATCCTATAACCATCAGTCTCTTGACCTACTTATTTTCCATCCAGGGGCCAGTTGGCCCACCAGGCCTTATTGGGCTGCCAGGAACCAAAGGAGAGAAGGTAATCCCCTCACTCTGGCCCCATGCCCCTAGTGTCACTCAGCCTCTGAGGTCCAGCCCCTGCACCCCACAGGGTCAGAGACCTGTGGCTCTTACAAGCCATTCCCCCTACCTTTTTTCTATGCCTGTCTGGTCAGTGAGTTTTCCTGCCCCCAAGTCTGTGGCCGGCCAACCCACAGCTCCCGGCACCCAACTCCCAGCACCCCCTCCCTACCCCTCACACTTGCCTGTGTCTTTCCTCAGGGCAGACCCGGGGAGCCAGGACTAGATGTAAGTGTCTCATCCTTCGCTGTGAGTAATTAGGTCCCTCCTATGTGTATCTTCTGCCCTCGTGTTGCCCATACAGTAACCTGACGTCACTGTGACATGTTCCCCATGTCCTCAGTTCAGTGCACAACCTCAAACAGGAGCTTTGTGGATGGATGATGGATGCATGATGGAGGATGGATGTATGGATAGACAGACGGATGAACAGATAAGAGAATGGATGGAGATATTCACAGATGATGGGTTAAAAATGATAGATGTTGGATGGATGGATGGAAAATGTGTGACAGCAGGGAGGTGGGGGAAGCAGTGAGGACGCTATTGAAGCCCCTGCTGAGAGATGCTGAGGCTTCAGCTAGGGTGGAATTGTAGGAAAGAGAGAAAAGGAAGCATTCTCCCAGTGCTGATTGAATCAAGTCTCCTCTGGGAGCATAGCCTAAACAAAGCATAGTTTAACTGGTGTAGAATGACTCATAACTGAAAAGTCCAGAAGGTCAACCCAAGGATCCAGGGCACAACCCAGCCTCTCACCCTCTCTTGTCTCTGCTTTTCCAAGTGGAAAAATTGGAGGTGAGGTGGAGCCAGCATTCCAGACCTGTAGCTACCTGGACCCAAGTCCAGAAGAAAGAATATGTGTCTTCTGCTACTGCTGTAAAGAAAGTCTCTTTGGCTGTCTTTGGTCCCAGCCAGGTCAACACTGAACCATCCCTTGGCCATAGGAATGCAGTGCCCTCATTGGACAGGCATGATCACATGCCCAGCCTGGAGCTGTGGGTGGAGGCAGTGGATCCCAAGAAGGGAGGGGGGTCCCCTCAGGCAGCTGTCATGAGGGAAACGTGACCAGATGCAGGGCTCTCAGAGCTCTTATGTGTAACCGGGACTTTAAGAAGAGAATGTTGCTTTGGAGAGCAAGTGTGGACCAGGAAGAGGGAGGCCAGTCGGGGTTCCTGACTGGGGGCAGGTATGACTCATCAGGGAGATTGCACTGGAGATGAAGCCAAATCTCATTCAGGCTTTCCAAGGAAGTCACTGAGGGTGAACTAAAGAGGCTCCATGTCATCATGAGTGTGGCCACATTTGGTTTCTAGGAAGCCCTAGAGCCATATCTACCTGCTCTACCTGACAAACCCAGGTCTCTTCTCCCCCAGACCCAGCTGAAATGGCAACCCTGATCAGAAACTTCCTTTGAACCACCACCTGTCAATAGAACTGCCCCCCGCAATCCACCACCCTGTTTCATTCATACTTCTGTCACTGAACATCTACTGTCATCAGCACCCCACCACCTGTCCCATTAGACACGAGAGAGGAAACCTGTGGAATCCACTTCTTTAGCTGCAGCCTGGTAGACACTTACATTGGTTGAATAGATGGACAGAGGAGGGTATAAGAAATGGAGACAAGGTCAAAGAACAGAGTTCACCCTTTCTCAATCTGTCAAGGATGGTGACATAAACTTCTATGGATTTCCTCAGTCTCTGTCCCCAGCCAACCTGGGCCAGCTACCTCTGACTGCGATGCGAGAGAAAACCCCTCACTGGCAACTCTGCCTGAGTGAGGACTCCCATCTTGAGACTCCAATAGTGGCCTGCTTTGGAAGAAGCAGAGCTAGTGTCCCTGATGCTTGCTTTTCCCTACATCTACCTGGCACCAACAGGTGCATCACCTCTCAGGCAGCTCGAGCCACAAATGTGCCTGGAGGGAGGAGTTAATGATGGATGGGGGAAGTGGAGAGATGCACAGATAACAGAGACCTGGCCTTGAACCCTCATTTTAGGGTTTAACATTTAATCCTTCTGTCAGGGTTTCCCTGGACCCCGGGGAGAAAAAGGCGACAAGAGTGAACGTGGAGAGAAGGTGAGGGGAAAAGGAGAGGGAAAGGGAGGCAGGTGGAGAGAGAGGGAGGAGGCAGAAGTGGGAGGCAAGACATCAGCAGAGAGAGACTGGGGACAGTGGGAGGGCAGGGACAGGGGAGGCTGGGACTGAAGCTCAGTGGCTGCTGGCCTTTGGTCATCTCTGTCCGAGAAGTGTTGCAGGGGTCCTGAGTCTGGAGACTGAGAATTCCACCATCTCCCTTCGTGTGCAGGGGGAGCGAGGTGTTCCAGGCCGAAAAGGAGTGAAGGGCCAGAAGGGAGAGCCGGGACCACCAGGACTAGACCAGCCATGTCCTGTGGTATGTGTCACAACAGGATGGGAGCCCCAACCCAGGTCTTTTTGGCCTCCAGCTAGGGTCAGGCCAATTTCTTCCCTGTTCTCAAAGCTCAGGAAAAAGTCCCAGAGGCTACATCAGCCCCACACCAGGATGCCCACAGTGCTGGGCCTCCGAAGCTGCCATGGCCACCATCACTACTCCTGTGTGTGTGTGTGTGTGTGTGTGTGTGTGTGTGTGTGTGAGAGAGAGAGAGAGAGAGAGAGAGAGAGAGATATCCTGGGAGTTGAATCCCAGGATGCTCTACCACTAAGTTACATCCCCAGCCCTTTTATTTTAAATTTTTATTTGGGACTGAGTCTTGTTTAGTTGCCCAGGCTGGCCTTGAACTTTCGATTCTCCTGCTTCAGCCTCCCAAGTCGCTGGGATTACAGGTGTGCACCACTGCACCTGGCTACTGCTCCTTTTGCTCTGGTCCTGATCCCTCTTCAATGGGCATGGCTGGGGGACACAGTCCCTCGATGGAGATGGGGCCCCAGCCTGGGCCAGAGTTTGTTCACCAGAGTCACTTTCCCCTCCTTATTCAGCCCAGGGCAGAACTGGCTTGAGTGGGAACACATCTTGGGCTAGGGGTAAAGAGGGGCCAGGCCAATAGCAGAGCTAGCTTTTTCTTGAGTCCTCAGTAACATCAGGGCACCTTGGAGGGTAACTAAGTTCCAGGAAAGGAAGCCCAATGGTCGTGGACAGGCTGCTGTGGGGACAGGGCCAGTGAATGCGCAGTCTCCTGGTCTTAGCTGCCTGGGGCTCCAGTTAGGTTCTGACTCCTTCTAGGCTTGAGACCAGGCTGGACTCAGACAGAGCTTCCTCAGCCATTGAAGAGTGTGGGACCACCCTGCCTTCCCTGGGGGCCTCTCACTCCCCTTCTGTCCTCTCCTTCCCAGAGGTGTCTTTTTCTGTTCAGGGGAGTCCACCCCTTTTTCCATATCCCCTCTATGTGCCCCCAACCCCTTCCCTTCCCTCCTTCCCATGTTATCTCCTTTCCTTTTCCCTCACAAGTACTCCTTGATGGCACACTAGGCCCAGTGCCTGAAACAACCATGCAGGTTCTATTTTCTAAAAGGCGGGAGGATTTATGTGTCAGACTCTTCCTATGGAGAAAAGACAGGGAAATAAAACAGCTGGGTCCCCATACTAAAACTAGCCAGATGTCCATACCCAGCCACCCCACCCACCCCAGCCAGGGGTTCACGGAGAGGGACCTCCAGCTACATGTGCAGGCAGACTCAGAGCCAGGGACCCCCACCCAGTCTTCCAGTCTTCCAGCCTTCGGTGAATCACTTTAGCCCTGTGCCTCAGGCTCCTCACCCAGACAATGGGGGTGGCAGCCCCTCCCTCTGAGTGATTTTGAGAGGTCAGTTTTTAAAAAGCAGACAGGTAAGCATACACAAAAAGGCCAGCGGCAGGGGGATCCATCCTACAGCCTTTGTCTTTGAAACAGGAACATCCTCGATGTGAAGGCAAGCGAGGGGTACCAGGCTTCCGGAGCCTGGCAAAGGGCAGAGGGCCCTGCCCTGTGGTACGTGGTCTGGACTGCTATGTGTGCTGTCCTGGGCCTTCTGGGCTGCTTGTGCCCACAATCTGCCCCCACCCTTCCTTGCTTCTAACTTCCTGTCCCTTCTCCCATTCTCCCCTTCCCTTTTGTCCCCAGCCTGTACCCCTGGTATGTGCATGGAAGGAGTCCAGGGGACATGCTCGGTGTGTCTGAGCCTGTGTCTGTGCTTTGGAACAGAGTGAAGTGTTTTCTGCCCCAGGACCCCCCAGAGACCTTGCATTTTGTCCCCCTCCAGACCACCTAAGGAAACCCAACCCCTATTTGTGGCTGATGGCTGAGTGAGCATTGCTTGTGCCTCCAGACAACCCCAGCCCCCGTGCCCAGAGTCCACCCTGACAACTTGAGCCCTCCTATCTGCCACTCAGATCCCATCACAGGGCCAGAATGCGCAAGAGAGATGCCCCTCCTGACCTGTCATTAAATTCCTCTTGGAGGCATTCCTGCCCAAGGCCTGTAAGCTCTCAGGCCCCCAAGCTAAGGAGTCAGAGCCACTGTCATCACTGCCAGGCGGGAAGCCCAGAAGCCCCTCCACAGGACCAGGATCAGACCCTCCTCCTGGCCAACAAATGTCTGGCACAATGCCCATTACTTCATAGTGTCCTCCTGATTCTGCCCAACTGCACAGTTGTCCCAACAAGCACGGTGAGAACACACTAGGACAAGTGCAGTAAGGGGCCATCCATTCCCCAGATGGATAGAGGAGACATTCTGCCTTAGTGGGTACAGCAGCCTGGCAGCTCTCTGGGCTGTATCTCCACACAGACTCAGAGTGTGTGGAATGTGGAGGGCTGGCCAGAATACCGTTCTCATCACTGGAACCTTCTTCCTTTCCAGGGCCCTGATGGGTTGCCAGTGCCTGGATGCTGGCATAAGGTACCTTGCAGGGAAGAGTGGGGGTGGGGAAACGGAGGGTCAGAGAGGGCCCTGGGGGCTGGACACCATTGCTCACACTTCTGGATATCTGCTGCATCCCACACAGTGACTGAATAGCCAGGTTTCCCTGTGGTGACCCTGGTTCTGATTCTCCCATCACGGGGCCAAGGATTGGGACTATGGTCCTGGCTGGTTATGTATAACCCACCCTACTGAGTCATACAGGCCTTAGTGGACACCTGGCCTGCCAGTTCAGAGCTGTCAGTGCTTCCTGGAACTCTGATTCTGCCCAACTGCACGGTGTCCAAACTGACCTACTGAGAAAGGCCTAGGAAGAGGGGATGGGGCCACACCCAAATACAGTGGGATGGGGGCTACCAAAGCAGGGTGGTCCAAGCAGAGGCAAGCCCCCAGGGACCTTCCAGGCCCCTCATCACCTGTAGTCTTTCCCTCCTTTTCCAGTGATCCTCAGGTCCAGCTCACAACTTGTACAGATCCGTGTGGACATTTTTAATTTTTGTAAAAACAAAACAGTAATATATTGATCTTCTTTCATGGGATGCACCACCTGTGGCCTTCTAACAATCGAGAGTGTGCCACCCAGCCCCAGAACCATCAGCAGGTGACGCCAACAGGAATGCGGACAGGCCAATTCAGGGGAATTGTGTGCTTGAGGGGCACCTGCGGGGCTTGGATTTCCTGGGAAGGAGACGAAGGTGAAAGTGCCTGGCTCAGGTGAGCCTGGAAAGACACTGGGTTGGGCCTTCAGTCACCTGATTATCCAAGACTCACTACTGTCCCCTTAATCCCCGGAGGCCCGGGTCACACTGTACCCAATGATGTTTGGACAGCATCTGCAGCTGCTCTGGCCTCTCCAGCCTCCAGACTCAATCACTACCTGCTACCCCCAGACCCTGGGTTTCCCAGGGCAGGACAAGACTACCATCAGCAATTACAGTTGGACCTAGGGAACTGTCGATGCACTCCAAGAGGGTCTAGCCCCCACCAACTTCTGTAGCCCTCAGAAGCCAGTCTGTTGTGAGAATATGTGTCCTCTGGCCATCAGCAGTAGCCAAAATCTGCGATTGCGCAATGTGGAGCCAGCAGCAGTGGGGAGCCTGTTGTCCCTGAGTGTGCAGAGATACTCAGATTTTATGGCTGCCACTTCCTGTCATCTCACCACAGGAAGGGACTTTCTTGGCCCTGAAGAGATAAGCCTCCAGCTCAGTTTGGGTTTCACTGGCCTCAAAGTCTCCTGCTCAAAATACTGATCAGCCTGGTAGAAATGGGTCTCACAGTGAGTTGTACAGACTCAGCAAACTGCAAAGCTGGTGTTCCCAGCAGGACTGAGCAGGGGGCCTGTGACTGAGTCCTCCACACTCTGATGAAAGGCTTTGCCACATCTAACAAAGAGTCCTAGTGATCAGCTCTGTCCTAGCTATTTTCCTCTCCTCTCTGTGTAGATGGGCATCACTATGTGTAACGGACCAGAGATGTGTGTCTGGGTGTGCCTGTCCTTGCAGACTGGCCCCAGGCACTTCTGGCTGAGGTTTCGCCCTGGACATTGCAAGCTGGGGAAGGAGAAAGGGACTGTTCCTAGGTTGAAGCCACCTCAGAAACCAAAGGAGGTAGCTCAGGATCAGGTGGGAGACAGGTGGGGAGTTAAAGACATAGGCTCAAGGTCAGGTCCTACCACACACCAGCAGAGTCCTCAGGCCAGTCACTTCATGTCACGGAACCCCTGTGTGCTTCTTTGCTGTGGCTAGCAGTGACTGCTGCATAAAAAATTGCCCTGAAACTTGCTTGTTTCCTTAAAGTATTGACTGTTTCTGTTTTTCTCTTACAGTTCTGAGGGTTAATCGGCTTGGCTGGGTGGTTCACTGAAACTCTCCCACATTTGTTGCTTGATGTTGCCCAAGATGGCCAGAATATCTATCTGGACTTTATGTGTAGTCCAGGCTTCCTCACAGCGCGGTGGCTAGATTCCAAAGTGAATAAGACAGGTAGAAACTGTGTCGCCTTTTATGCCCAAACCTCCAAAGTTATATGGTATTACTTTCGGCCAGAGTCAGAGGTTCACCCAATTTGAAAATAGAGAGGTAGGGGCTGGGGATGTGGCTCAAGCGGTAGCGCGCTCGCCTGGCATGCGTGCGGCCCGGGTTCGATCCTCAGCACCACATACCAACAAAGATGTTGTGTCCGCCGAGAACTAAAAAATAAATATTAAAAATTCTCTCACTCTCTCTCCTCTCTCACTCTCTCTTTTTAAAAAAAAAAAAAGAAAGAAAGAAAATAGAGAGGTAGACCCACTCTCTCAATGAAAAAAAGTGGCAAGATCGTATTTTAAGGAGAAAATGTGGGACACTATATGTTGCAGCCATCTTTGATAATGCCACCTACCACCTCATCTACAAAAGGAGATAGCATTACATATCACTAAGTGGTTCAATGAGAATCAACTTTGTGGAATACAGAAAGAATCTAGGACTGACTGATCAGACACTCTGAAGCACTGGGGACTCAGATTTTCCTCTCTTCTCCCCACTCTAAGACCAAGCGAGAGCCAATCTTGCAAAGCATTTCCATAGCTCTAATGTCAACTGGGCCTTGTAATATCCCTAAGAGAAGGACCCAGAAAATATGCCCATTTTACAGAGGACAAAACCAAGCACATCCATGGTGGTATAGAAAAGAAGGGACCTATAGGTAGAGTGTCTCAGACTTCCTTTCACCAAGGTCTGGGGCCTAAGGAGGGCTACAATATGGGTAGTTCCCCCCACACCACAAGACCGCAAATGTATGCCCTCCTTGCTAAACACAGCAGCCCAGTCATACTCAGGGTGAGGAAGGAGGAATATGTCAAGTCCCTATCTTGACCTCTTCAGGAGCTGGTAATAAGTAGCAGGCCGTGCTGCTTAGCCAGTCTACTGGCTCACCAGGGAAGCCAGAAGTAGGAAGAGGAGGAGAAACACAGTGAACTTGATGACTGGTGGAAACTTCTGGGTGTCAATGCCTCCTTTTGAGTCCCCATAACCTACTAAATCTACGCTTGACAGTTAGCAATTCACTCCTCCCTCCAACTAGGAACTTCACTTGATATCCTCCCTAGACTTGTGAGGGATGGGGCTTATGAGGTAGGTGACACTAGGTCCATTTTCCATATGGAAAAACTGAGTATCAGAGGGGACTCTCACCTGCCCAGGGATGCACAGCCAGGATGGAGTGGCAGGCTTGGACCCAGGCTCTTGGGTATTCTCCAATTTGTCTTTAGCAGGAATGGAAAATGCTAGGCATCCCCATGATGCTGGTGGCTGATAGGTAGATCTTTGTGGGGATAGAAGCCACTTTTTTTTTTTCTTCAGACAACTAAGGGGGTCAATTTACTACCCCACTGGACTGGATGGGACCATTTTTGGCTCGTTGCTGCCCCCTTGTGTCCCCATTCCTCCTATCCTCCAGTATACAAACTCAACTGCCATCGTAGAACCTGCTGAGTCAGCTTGGGTGAAGGAGGAGAGGCTGTGGGGAGATTGAATGACTAGTTCAAGGTCCCAGCTGAGACACTGCAGAGCGCCTTGCCTCACCGCTGAGCCTCAAGGACTGAGAAGGGGGCTTCAGGGCTCCCTGCCAAGAAGGGCAGCTCTGCTTCAATCTTTTCTCTTCCACAAGACAGAAAAGCATGTTTACTGAGAGCTAAACTAACAGCAAGGACCACTATACCCTTTTCCAGATGAATCTGAGGCCTGGGAGAGGGGGGCTTACCCAGTTTACTTCTTCCTCATCCCTATGATACCACTAGAAATGCAGGGGAGGCTTTGGATTGTCACAATTATTGGAGACCATTCCTGACATTCAGTAAGCAGAGCCAGGGACAGCAAACATTTGAAATGCACAGGACAGTTCTGCCCAACAATGAATTCATTGCCCAACAATGAATCATCTCACTAAGAATGCCAGTTGAGAAACACAGGTTCAAGTCTTGGCTCAGCCCCTTCCTCCCATCCCATGCCCTCTTGCTTCCAGTGTAGCTTTGAAGGACACACATGAGATAACGGATGGGAAAATGCTTAGCATGGGCCAGAGGCAGAAAGGAATGGACTTTTTCTGAGCAGGGAGAGAGTGAAGCTATAGATAGATCATCTGAACCAGGAAATGTCCCAGTCTGGTCTGACCTTCAACTGTATCAGCCCCTGACCCTAGATAACCAGGGGCAGGTAAGATGTTCCCTGATCCTGGGTACAGCCTTCTTGCCCTCTACCCCATGGCAGGAAAGCCCCTGAGCCAACCTGACTGCTCTGAGCTGCCCTAGGCTATGCCTGTGGCTGGATGTTAGGCTGTAAGACAACACTGAAGATGGAAATCAGGCAGGACTTTCTCTCCTCCCTTCCTCCCCCCACCCCACCCACCACACACACCCACACATACACACACACACACACACACACACACACAAAAAAAAAAAAAAAAAAAAACATTAAAAGCTGAAACTGCAGGGCATAGAGGAACATGGGTCTCTCCAGCAAAGAGGAGGAGCCAGTACATTGAGAAAACCATTGACCGCAGTCCCATTCACACACACAAGGGGCCTTGACCCTCAAAAAAAGAAGTACATGCCATAAACAATTAACCTCTCATGGTTAATTTTAGAATTTTTTTCAAGAATCATGTACAGTTACAAATAAGAAACTCAGTTCAGGAAGATGACAAAGTTCTGTGGGTGGATGGTGGCCACGGTTGTACAACAATAGGAATGGACTTACTGTCACAGAATTGTACCGTTAAAATGGCTAAAATGGTAAAGTTTGTTATGTGTATTTTACCACAATAAAAAACATAAGGAATAAAAGAATATAAGAATGTTCTTTAATAAATGCCTTAAGCAGTCTACAATTTTATGATGAAAAGAAGAAATCAGCAATCAGGAAGCCAAGCAGTGAGCTGGGAATCATGAGAAGATAGATACACACCAGCAAGGGTAAGTGTAAGCCTTCCTTCCCAGCGTCCTCAGGAGGCAGTCCCAAGTTCTTCCTTGTTCTAAGGTTCAAGGCAGGAAGTCTTCGTGCCCCCAGGAAGAGGAAGAACCTCTCTGCTCTCCAGGCTTCCAATCCCTGGAGTCAAGCCTTTAGCAAAGGCCTTTCCCTTCCTGGGTCTCAGTTTCCTGGACAATATAACATAGCTCAGGAGACTTCCCAACTCTCTTCCAGTCTAAACACTGAATCCTCTCAAATTCACCCCGCCTGGACTCCAGCAGGAATCAGGTCCAGCCCTTGGTTAGCCCCAGTAATGCCCCTTGTGCCCTACTTTCCTGCTGCTCCTGCAGGAGCTGGAGAGGCCTATCTTCTACTCTGCCGCCCCTGGTGCATACCAGGCCCCAGGTGGATATCATTTGCACATTTTTCATTTAATCCTCACACTGCATCATTTTTTATGCACGGAGACGGCAACTCGTCCAAGCGTAGCCTGCCAGGGTTGAGTGCTGCTCAATCGGGCGCTGGGAGCAGCGGCGGGATCACCTGGGGACACTTCTTCCGGGCAAGGGGAGACAACGGCACGGGTATGTGAAGCGGGTACGCCAAAAGCGCGTCCCGGAACCAAAGCCAGGACAGCACTCAGCAGGGCGGACGCAAACCCGGCCCGACAGGAGAAGGACAAGGAATGACTCGCTAGCCGGAAGCCTGCGAAGCTCGTTTGCCAAAATGAAAGAACTAAAACGAAGTGGGCCACTTGGGGGCGGGGCCTGAGATGCAAACTTGAGGCCAAAGTCTCGGGGGAGGCATGGGCGGGGCCGGGGCGGGGCCCTAGATTCCAAGCGCGCGCGGCCCAGTCTCTCGGCGCTGCGTCTCTGCACCGACTGACAGCGCACCGCCATGGCCACCGATCAGCGCGCCAAGGCCGACACTCTGTCCCTGCGGCAGCGGCTCCTCAGGTACCTAGGCGCGCGCGCGCACGCACGACGCACGCACGCACGACGCGCGCGCGCCTCCGGCACAGAGCCCGCGATTTCCCATCCCCTCCCGGCCTTATCCGGGCCGCAACCCCGCGTGTTCTGAAGCTCTGCAGCCCTGGGCAGGCGGTTCCCACAGCTGCTTCCTCGCAGCGGCTTCCCGCTGGCTCCTGGGCCCACCCTGAGGCTCGGGAACCGATGTCACCCGCCCCGCAGCTCTCGCCACGGGCGCCTGGGGAGACAGCCTTTGCCCTAGCATCTGGGCGGACCTCGCCCACTGGTGGCCCGTCAGCACGACCAGGGCCTGACTTGAGTGATCCTGGGAGGGCTGAAAGTTCAGACGGAGGGTGGGGTGGGGAGTCCTTCACAGCGTTAGAGGAAGTATGCACTTGACCTGCCAGAGGGGCCCTCAGTGGGACATGGCAGGGGAGGAGAAGGCATCCTCCAGCTAGAGCTCAAGACTAGCACACATCTGGGGCAACAGGGCCACTTAACTGGCAAGGAATCTTTAGGGCTGAGAGACAGCTACCTAAGGGTGCCATTCCTTATACAGCCATACAGGGTCCCCGTGGGTCTGACTGGGGCAGCTTCCTTTTCCCAGGATCTAAGCAACTGATGTGGGCACACAGGGAAATGAGCAAGGCCACTGAGGCTTAATATGACTTAAACAATTTTAAGTCTTAGCAACTTCCTGCCCCATCCTTTTCCTTCTTTACTATGGGATGAGGAGCCTGGCAGCAAGGAAAGAGCACTTTATCCTTAAAGTTTTTGTTCTTTCCAGAAACCAGGAAGAGGTGAGGAGGTAGGTGATCCCTTCAGGTCTTCAGACATGGCTGTCCACCTCTGGTCTGTCCCCACAGCTCTTCCTGCAGACTTTTTTTCCCTGAGGATCCAGTTAAGATTGTCCGTGGCCAAGGGCAGTACCTGTATGATGAACAAGGGGGAGAATACATCGATTGCATCAACAATGTGGCTCATGGTCAGTATCACCTCAGGCTGGTGGGGCAGGAGAGGAGGCTGAGGCTGTGAATCTGATGCCAATTGTAGAGAGCCTGGCTTGAGCTGAGTCACATCCATGTGCAGAGACCGCCCAGTCTTTGTCAAATAGCAGTAGAAGTCTCCAGGCAGGAGTCAGAGGTCTAGATGTGTGGATTCAGTTCCACCTGGGACTGACGATGAGCTCAGAGAGTGACAGACAGCCCAGCCATGACCAGCACTGCAGCACAGCCGTCGCCAAGTACAGGGATTATGGCAGGGATTCAGCTACATTGACCATTTCAGGTGCTGGTAAGGAAATTGAAGCAGAAATTCAGTCACTCAGCTAGGACTGCCAGAACTGATGGAAGAAAAGGAGTCCATGAATTAGGAGGCAAAATGGAGGTGAATAAAACAGGTTAAAAGCCAGGGCTCAGGGCTGGAGTTGTAGCTCAGCGGTAGAGGGCTTGCCTCGCATGTGTGAGGCACTGGGTTTGATTCTCAGTACCACGTATAAATACATAAATAAAATAAAGGTCTATCAACAACTAAAATATATATATTTTTTAAAAGCCAGGGCTCTAGTTTTTGCTAACTTACCAACTTTGTGATTTTGAACAAGTTACTTCATTCTCTATACCTATTTGCTCGTCTGCATAATAGACCATGTATTACTAGACATTCACCTCCAAATGTTCTGGAGAATTATGTGTGTTAACTAACAAAATTTACTTTTGAATGTGCCTGATGTTAGGCAAGCTCTCAGTGCATGTTCCTTGTTATTATCCTTGGCCTTTGGCAATAAAGATTACCTCTAGCCCCCACCAACTGGTCAAGTCAAGCCATGTGACAATCACCTCTGATCCTTGCCTCTCAAGGAAAAGGCCTACAGAAGCCTTCTTAAAGGCATAGTTTGTCTAAATAGGATTTCTGCTAGAGAATCTTTTCCTTCTGCTGAAATCCCAGGAACTTCTTTTTAGATCTTCCTTTCCAGATTCATCATCCCCGCCTCCCCCCCCCCCCCATCTTAAACTCATCTCTTTCCACCTCTCCCTTTGTAACTGCATCTTCCCTGGCTGGGTTTCCAGAATGGGGCTGGGGGAGGCCCAGTGGGACTGGCCGAGTGGAGTCGGCCATTTGATGGAGGTGGCCCTCTTGCAGTCGGGCACTGCCACCCTCTCGTGGTCCAAGCTGCACATGAACAGAACCAGGTGCTCAACACCAACAGCAGATACCTTCACGACAACATCGTGGATTATGCACAGAGGCTGTCGGAGACCCTGCCAGAGAAGCTCTGTGTGTTTTATTTCCTGAATTCCGGGTAAGTGAACTGCAGCCAGCCCCTAGCAAGAGAGTGAGGCACCAAAGAAAAATCACTCACATAGGCACAGCATGGTGTAGGCTTCAGGGAGAGGCTCCTGTGCTTCCTAAGTGTGGATCCTGGTTCTTTTTCTGTTGGATCCAGTTTTCTTCTCTTTTAGTAAAGGATGTCATTGCCTCTCTTCCAGGATCATTGTTGGGGCTTGATGAATTAATGTGTTCCTTTATTTCTGCCTTCCATAAGGCCCAAAGACCCCTGCTTAGTAGAAGCAGAAACATCAAATAATTCTTCAAAGAAATATAAAATTACCAAGAAAAGTTATTGTCTGGAGAAAAAGCATATGGTATAATGAGGCCCAAAAATTTGGGGGGACCTGACCTGTTCTGGAAGGTCAGGAAGGTTTCCCTGAGGAAACAATGTTAAGCTAAAAGCTCAGGAGAAAACTAGGGGAAAAGGAAAGAAAGGTGCTGCCTACTCCACCACAAATACTCTTGTCTAGGTCAGTCACCACACGGAACAACTTGTGCAAAGGCCCTGTCATAGGAAGGGGCACAGCATCCTGGCACACTTGAAGAACTGAAAGAGGAAGAGGAAAGGGTGTGAGCTAACTCTGGAGAGGGACCCAGGGCCCATCACCCAAGGACCTTATCCATCAAGTGAGGACACTGTATCCTCAGAGCACTGGGAAGACATCAGAGGGGTTTAATTAGGGAAGTGATGTCATCAGGGCTGGCAGAAAGCAAGAGTTGACAGGGTTTGGTGCCAATTCAGGGGCCAGGTAAGAGGTGATTGTAGCTTACAATGAGAGTGGCAGTGACAGCAGAATCAGGCAGATGATCATGGCATATCTGAGAAAGAATATTCCAACAATTGTAGGTAGTGGCATTTGGATTATAGTAGTGATTTTTGTTTGTTTTTATGGTGGTATGGAAGCAACCCAGAACCTTATAAATGGTAGACAATCTCTCTACCACTGAGCACTTGCCCAGCCTAGTAATGATTATTGTTATTGCCATTGCCATTTATCATTCATCAGTTCCCTGAATTACTTCTAGGAAGTAAAATTTACCATCTTAATTTGACAGATAAGGAAACAGTTCAAAGAAAGGAGCTAAGAAGTGACAGACTAAACTGGAACCCCAGTTGGAAGAGCAGAGAATTGGTGCAGGGTTGGTACTTTCTCAGCAGAGGAGGAAGAGCTATTCCTATTGGCTTATTAACCTACCAAATTCATTCTGTGTAGGTGCCAATGACTTTTATGTTACCAAATCCAGTAATCTTGGCTACCTTTGACTTATCTGTCTTCCAGCAATATTTGACAGAGTGACCGTGCTCTGGAAAATTTTTCCTCTGGTTTCTGGTGCCTTCCTGGTATCCTGCCAGCTTTTCTGGCCACTCCTCCTCTGAATCCTTTGTCAATACCTCTTGCTATATTCCTCTGGACTGGTCCTGGGCCATTTTTTTTCTGAGTCCTCTTGCTCCATGATCTCATCCATTCCCTCAGTATTAAATATCCGTGTGCTGCTGACTCCCAATTTATATCACAAGCCCAGATGCTTCCCATGTGTTCCAGACTCAAGGTTCTAACTATTCATTTGACATCTGACAAATGTCTCCAACTTCACATATCCAGAAACAATCAAGACATGTCTTCTGCAACACCTAGTGTGAGACCATTATACTGGTTCTCCCTGATGTTCCCAGCCACCTTCCCAGCCCCACCACTGCCATCCTCACATCAGCTCACCTCATAAATGGCATCACTATCCACATCTCTGCTCAAGGCAGAAACGAAATACATGCATTTCTGCTTCAGTCCCATCTTGTCTGTCTCCAAAAAATCCCTTTACTCCAAGCACTTCCCCATCCCCTGCTCTCACCTGGACCTCCTAGGTCTCCTCACTTCCACTTTCATTCCCTTTTGACATATAGCTACAGACTGCCTCCTAAAATGGGATTCGAATCATGTGCTTTCTCTGATTAAAACTCCTCATTGGCTTTGTTGACACTGAAAAGAAAACCCAGGCTCCTTCCCAGCCCTATGAATGTGGCCCCTGCAGCACTCTGTACTTCTCCTGGCTTGCCCTCCCTAGGCTCTGGCCTTGTCTGTCTTCTCTTGCTTCTCTGACACAAGTTCCTGCCTCCATCAGGGCCTTTGTGCATGCTGCTCCCTCTGCCTGGAATGGTCTCCCTCAAGACTCAGGTGTTACCTCCTTAAAGAGCCACCCTTGACCCTAGCTAGGGTGGCCATAACAAAATGTCAGACTAGGGGACTTCAGCAATGAAGTGTACTATATCATATTTCTAAGAAGCAAAAAGTCCAAGATCAAGGTGTCAGTAGGATTGGTTTCTTCTGAAGCATCTCTCCTTGACTCACAGAGAGCTGCCTCCTTCTTGTGCCCTCATGTGGCCTTTCATCTGTGTGGAAACATCCCTGATGTCTCTGTGCATCCAGATTTCCTTTCCTTCTAAGGACACCAGTCAGATTGGATCAGGATACACTGAAGCCCTTCTTTTACCCTACCTCTTCAAAAGCTTTGTTTCCACATAAAGTCACATATAAGACACTGGGAGTTAGAGCTTCAACATAACAATTTTGGAGCAACACAGTTCAACCCCTAACACACTGTTATTTAAAGTAGCGCCCATCCGATTCTCCCTTAGTACGCTGGACCCACAGCTAGCACTTACAAAAATGATCACTCTTTGTTTTTTTGGCTTTCATGCATCAGAATGTAAGTTTCAAGGAGGCCAGGGCCTCCTGTTTTACCTACTCTTTTTACCCCAGAGTGTCACTGAAGGGCTTTAAGAGGAAGGGTGATAACAGGGCTGAGCATATGGGAGGCACTTTATGTCTATCAAACAAATGACTAAATGAATGAAGTCCAAGAATCTTCTTGCTGCTGGAAGGGTTCCTCTGTTCACATGGTTTCTCTGTGGAGAACCTTTGAGTGACTGTCCAAGCCGTGCCCACCTTTACTGTTATAGGTCAGAAGCCAATGACCTGGCCCTGCGGCTGGCTCGCCAATACACGGGACACCAGGACGTGGTGGTATTAGACCAGTAAGTGAAACTCATAGCCCTGCCTGCCACTTCCAGGCCCATAGGCTTATTGAGGATCAATGAGACTCTGACCTTGGCTACCTTAGACAGAGGATGAAAGCCTTGAAACATGATAAGCACAGGACTGTGCCCCAAAGATACTTCCCAGGGACTCTATCATCAGGCCACTGTCCTGGGAGGGCAGCTCCTGGGGAGGAGGACATGCTTTGTAAGGAATTGAAAGTCCTTCATTTAGATATTCAAACTGTTCCACCTGTAGCTCCTATGTATTGAGTATCTGATGTGCAGAAGACTCAGGCCTGGGCTTAGAGCATTAGCCCAATTAAGATACATTATACCCTGAAGGAGACGCCACAAACACACTTCACAGAGGAGAAAATTGGACCCAGAGAGATTAAGCAATCAGTATTTTGACATGGCCAGTTAGTGGCCTTGTAGGAAGTCTTACTACAAGGCCCATGCTTGTTCCCAGCCCAAGAGCTGGGGGCCTTTGTGTTGCCTTTGGCAGTGGACAGACAGTGGTCAGGGTTAGATCATAAGAACATGCTACTGGGGCCTGAGCCCTCCCTTTTTCTCCCTAGTGCTTATCACGGTCACCTGAGCTCCCTGATTGACATCAGTCCATACAAGTTCCGGTACCTGGATGGCCAGAAGGAGTGGGTCCATGTGGTATGCACTACCCACAATGGCAACAGGTTGGTGCCCACCCCAAAGCCAGAATGACACAGTGCTTGTACTCCCTACAGGCACCTCTCCCAGACACCTACCGGGGCCCTTACCGAGAGGACCATCCCAATCCAGCTGTGGCCTATGCCAATGAAGTGAAACGTGTTGTCAGCAATGCACAGGAGAAGGGCAGGAAGGTAACCACACCCTCAACAGTCCAGTGAATGTCACCACCACTGTTACCTGAGCTGTGCTAGATGCCTAGAGGGAAAGCAGAATGAGGCCCTGCCCTCTTGGAATTTAGTGTGTGCATGAGGTAGGACTAATAGGTGCCCAGCCAAGAATTTTGATGAGAACATCCTAGATGTTATAGGCATCCAAGGCCCAGAGAGGACTTATGTCTGCACGAAGGCAGGTCCTTGCAGAAGGTACTACCTGACTGCAATAGTAAAAGGTGAGTAGGAATTAGCTACTCAAGGCGGGGAGCAAGGGAAGAAGGGCCTCCTAAACAGGATAGCCTGTACAGAGGTGAGAAACTGTGGGTGTGGAGACAGGTGGGCCTGAAGAGGCAGACAGGACCCATCTGCCAGGGGATCCCAATGCTGTGCTGAGTGACTGGAACTCTGCACTGGAGACCATGAGTGTCAGTGAAGGGCTTTAAGAGGGAGAGTGATAACAGGGCTGAGCTGTTCTCTCATCCATCCCAGCTGTGTGGGATGGATGTGAATGGGATATCCTGAGAGGAGGGATCTTGAGGAGGCTGTGTTGGTTCTAAGTGAGCAATGGGGAAGCCTGACCGGGGCAGTATAGTGGAAATGGAGTGGACAGGCAGAGACAGGAGAAATGTGCTGTGACCCAGAACAGCACCCACAAAGGGCAGTTTGGGTGACTGGGATGAAGACTTTCTGGAATACTTCACTGAAGGAGTGACAGAGCTAAACACAGGATACATGGCAAAGAACGGTGGGCTGTGGGACCAGAAGGGTTGGCAGGACCAGACCAAGAAAGTCTGACCTGTAGATTTCAGATGCTTGCAGCCACTTCCATAAAACCTGGAAAGAACATTGCTCTGTTTGCAGCAGAGGTAAAGGATCGGTTTCCCATCCAATCAGCCCTCCCCACATTCTACCAATGGCCTCTGAAGCAGTTCCCAGGCAGAACACAGTTGGGAAATCATGGCTGTGAGCAGAGGGGTCAGTAAAGGGTTTTAAGCAGGACAGCAAAGAGTTCAACTTTCTGGCTTGTAGTGTCACCCCTGTGGTCTTGTGAGAGAGACACTGTAGAAGTGTCCAGTTGAGTGGATGACAACTATGAGGCCAAGGCAGAAACAGGCAAGTCCTCTGGGAGGCAGGCATGTCAGAAAGGAAGTAGTGAGTTCAGAGATGTTACTGAAGTAGAATCCATGTCAGCATGACTGATTAGATGAGGGAGGGGGCAATCAAGAATGGGACCCTATTTGTCCAAGGCAGGAGGGATGAGATTGGTACTGGTCACCAGAGAGGGGAAGGAAGGAACAGGCATACCAGTGAATTTATAGTTAGGGACACACCAAGAACAAGGGGACAGAGGCATCCATATGTAAGTGTTGGTTTGAGACCTAAAAGAAAACCCGAGTCTCAAACCATCAGATGTAACATGGGCTCCAAAGGAGGGTACAGCAGTGATGGCGTCTGGTCCTGATGCTGAGCCAGCATCAGCAGGGCACACCGAGTTGCATGGTGGTGTTCCCAATGTGTGTCTCATCCACAGATTGCAGCCTTCTTCGTGGAGTCTCTGCCCAGCGTGGGAGGGCAGATCATTCCCCCCGCTGGTTACTTCTCCCAAGTAGCAGAGTAAGTAGGTGGGCAGCACCTGCTCGAGGGAGGGCAGAAAACTGTGTTCCTAATCTCAACCACAGCCTGACCTGCTTGCCAGAATATTTTAAAGAAATGATGGCCTAGAGAAGGCTAGCCATTGCCCATTCCCCCTGCCCTCCACCACCCCACCTTTCTGCTGGCAGATCCAGGTTCAGAGCCCTAAGACCTCCCAACTCCTGGTTAAATTCCTCTCACCAAAGCCCCAATGGCCATCTGTCCTCCACCACAGGCACATCCACAGGGCTGGAGGGGTCTTTGTCGCAGATGAGATCCAGGTTGGCTTTGGCAGAGTAGGCAAGCACTTCTGGGCCTTCCAGCTGCAGGGGGAAGACTTTGTCCCTGACATTGTCACCATGGGCAAGTCCATTGGCAATGGCCACCCAATTGCCTGCGTGGCCACCACCCAAGCTGTGTCAAGGGCATTTGAAGCCACCGGCGTCGAATACTTCAACACGGTGAGTGAAGGCTCCAGGGCAAGGGAACACCATGGGCTTTACTAGACTCCAGCTTACCCATAGTAAAGGTGGCAGGGATAGTACTATGCCCAGTGCAAAGCTGCCTACAGTGTTCTAGGCCCTATGGCAGGTGCTGGAGCCAGAAAGCTGAGCAGCTGCATGAGGAGCTGAGGATTTTAGGGAAACAGATAACCCAGGAACAGACTTCACGTCAGAGGGTAGCTTTATGTTTCCTGTCTTTGTGATACAGATCAAGAGCTTTCTCTAACTGAAGTTGACCCAATAGCTTGTTCAATGGCTCCCAAGATGGAGATTGCAGTGTAAGCAAGTAGAGCACGGTGGTTAGCCATAGTTTCATTGCAGAGACAATCTAAAATGATCCAAAGGCAGTGAGGAACTGTGAAGGGTGTGTTTGTTTTGCAGTACTGGGGACAGAACTCAGGGCCTCTTGCAGGTTAGGCAAGCACTCTACCACTAAGCTATACCTGGAGTTCCAGTGAGAGGGTTTTAATCATGGAAGATGAGGTCTGAAGTAATTTTTGGAAAGATGCAGACAAAATCACAGAAGACTGTAACAGGCAGGAAAGGAGGCCCAAATCTGTGCTTAGGCCACAGGACGAACAGGAAAGGACAGAGCTGAGGATCCACTAAACTGTCAAAAAGAGGCAGTTTGAACTAGAGATCAAAACATTCCAGAGCTTAAACCAGTTTCAGGATGGCTAAATAAGGCAGAGAAGGTCATTGAGAGTGAGGGAAATGCTGGGTACAGTGGTGCAAGCCAGTAATCCCAGCAACTCAGGAGGCTGAAGCAGGAGGATCATAAGTTTGAAGCCAGCTTGGACAACTTAGCAGGACCCTATCTCAAAATAAATTTAAAAAAAAAAAAAAACTGGGGCTGTGGCTCAGTGGTAGAGAGCCCCTGGGTTAAATATTAAAATAAAAGGGATGGGATATAGCTCAGTGGTTAAGAATGGTCCCATTCTTGCCTAGCATGCTTGAGGCCTTGAGTTCAATCTAAGTACCGCAAGGGGAAAAAAAAAGTAACATTTTGGCTGGTGCTTTCAGCAGACTGTCACTGTGTGCCCAGGTGACACAAATAGTGCCTGTGCCCTCTGAACAAGCTCACTGTCAGGGGAGACAGGGTCATGGTACCATCATGATATCAGTGGAAGATGACTTAATGGAAATAGTGTTCATGGCACTGTGAGAGCAAAGGGGGCGCCCCAGATAGGACGTAGGCCAAGTGGTGTGGGACAAGTGGTGAAGGCATTGTGTGGAAGATGAGCCCAAAGCCAAATCTGGAATAATGAGCAGGTATTCGCTGTGTAAAAAGAAAGTGTTGTGTTTGATGAAAGACAATGACCCAGTGAAGCTTGATCCTGGAGTTTTTGTTTCATATATTTGTTTTACTTGAACATCAAGTGCACATAACTAGACTTAAGTATAACCCTTGTTTCATAAAATACTCTCATCATCTGTCCCTGCATATTCTTCAAGTTAACAATTTACCTGGTTACCTTATTGATGTTACAAACAACTTGGGAGGACATCATCTCAAATAAAAGTTAGGACCTTGATGATATAGTTCACAAGACCCTTCACCGGCAATGTATGTCCTCATCAACACCTTTTAGTTTTTGCCAGTTAAGAACCATGTAGAATGGTAGCCAATATGGACTTGGTATGCTGTTCCGTGACTTCAAATTATATGAAGCATCTCCTAATTTTATTGACCATGCATTTCCTCTTCTGTGAAATGCATGTTTTTTCATATTTTAAAATTATTGATGATTTTCTTATTTGTGGGAATTTTGTATATCTGTGTACACATGTGTCTGTATGTTTGTGTGTATACCTACACAAACATATCTATATACTTTTTTTAAATGTTGTTTTCTTTATACCTTTATTTATTTATTTATATGTGGTTCTGAGGATCGAACCCAGTACCTCACACATGCTAGGCAAGCGCTCAACCACTGAGCTACAGCCCCAGCCCCTCTATATATTCTTGAAACTAATTCTTTGTCAATGTGTATATTATAAATATGTTCATCCAGTTAATAACCTGGCTTTTCAACTTTTTGTATTTATGATAAACCAGTTTTCAATTTTTAACATCATTGACCTATCTTTTCTATTATAGTTTTTCATTTATTGTCAAAGAAATCTCTCCCTACTTTGAGATCTAAATATCTAAAATATACTATCAATATTTTAAGTGTTTTGACATACAAGTCCTTAATCTGTCTGCAGTTAATGTAGGGTGTACATCAGGAATCATCATTTTTCTCTGATTCCTTTATACTTCACTGATGCTACCTCCATTTAGTAACCAAAGGTCATACATAACATACATAAGTGGGTCTGTTTATTTCTACTCTTTTGATTAACTTGTCTATCTCTTCTTGTATCACGTTACTTTATTACTGTTATGAGCTTCATAATATGTTCTTATCTGATATAAAGAAGGTCCCTGTTACCTTTTTTTCATGTTCAAGAGTTCTGACTATTCCTGACCACTTTTTCTCTCTCACTTTATAAACACTTCAAGAAATGCCCTGTTGGAATTTTGTTAGGGAAACTGCTTGAACTATAGGTCAATTTGAAAAGCTTTATTTACAATATTGAATCTTCCTATTCAGGAACATGGTGTAACTTTCCATGTTTTATAATCTTCCCTATAAAGATCTTACATATAGGAGTTGGAATTGTGGCTCAGTGGTAGAGCACTTGCCTAGCACATGTGAGGCACTAGGTTCAATCCTCAGCACCACATAAAAATAAGTAAAAGTATTTTTTTAAAAAGTTCATGCACACTGCTAGATTTTTTATTGAATATATTCGCCATCATAAATGGTGACTTGTGTGTATATTTACTGTTTGGTTCTGTTATAAAAAATCAGAGCCAGGCACGGTGGTGCACGCCTATAATCCCAGAGGCTTGGGGAGGCTGGGGCAAAGAGGATCACAAGTTCAAAGCCAGCCTCAACAAAAGCGAGGTGCTAAGCAACTCAGTGAGGCCCTGTCTCTAAACAAATACAAAACAGGGCTGGGGATATGGCTCAGTGGTCAAGTGCCTGAGTTCAATCCCTAATACCAAAAAAGAAAAACTATGGACTATCCACATTCTCTTGCTAAATTCTATTATGTCTAAGAATTACAGGAAGTTTTTTTTTTGTTTTTTCCTGTATAAATAATCTTATCACCAAATAATGTCAGCTGTTTAATTACACAGGATGAGAGGCTTCCACTACAAAATAAATAATAGGACATGAGGCATATTTGTTCAGTTTATGGGAATGCATGTATCCGTCCATTTAGGATGATGTTTGTGGCCTGAGGGTGTGTAGTTCAGTGGCAGAATGTATGTTTAGCATATGCAAGGCCCTGGGTTTCATCTCTAGCACCTCAATAAATAAATAGATAATATTTGCTTGTTTTTTTTTTTGTTTTGTTTTTTTTTTTTTTTTGTTTGTTTTTTTTTTTTAGTTTTTAGCAACACTGGGAATTGAACCAGGGCCACTCTACCACTGAGCTACATTCCCAACCCTATATATTATATATCATATGCTACCTCCATTTAGTAACCAAAGGTCATACATAAGTGGGAGAGACAGAGTCTAAGTTGCTAAAGCTGACCTGAGACTCTCCTGCCTCAGCCTCCCAAATCACACTGATTACAGACATGTGCCACCAGTGCCCAGCTGTGTTTTTAATATAAACCATCTTTATATACCTGAGACAAATCCAGCTTGAGTGTGGGATATTCTCACTTTTATGCACTATATATTCTACTTCCTTATATTTTATTTATAATTTGGCATCTATTTTCAGGAGTAAAATTTAACTAGAATTTTTTTTCTTGTAACTTGGGTTTGCTAGCCTTGTAGAATGAATTAGGAAGTATTCTTTCCCTTTACATAAAATTGTAATGACCTGTTCTTGAAAGTTTGGTAAAAACTCAATCTGAACCTTGTGTTTTGTGAAAAGAAACTTAATTGCTTTTTTTTCTTTTGGTACCAGGAACTGAACCCAACGGTACTTAACCACTGAGCCACATTCCTCAGCCCTTTTTTATATTTTATTTAGAGAAAGGGTCTCACTGAGTTGCTTAGGGCCTTGCTAAATTGCTGAATTGAGGCTGGCTTTGAACTTGAAATCCTCCTGCTTCAGCCTCCTGAGTTACTGGGATTACAGGAGTGTGTCACTGCTCCCAGCCTTAATTGCTGCTTGAAGTTGTTTTAGTCAGTTTGGGCTGTTATAACAAACTACCATAGACTGGGTGGCTCAAACACAACCAAAATTTCTCACAGTTCTAGAGGCAGAAAGTCAAGATCAGGGTGTCATGATGGTTGAATTCAGGTGAGGATCCTCTTCCAGGTCACAGAAAACTGACTTCTCACTGTACCGTCAAATGATGGAAGGGGCAAGAGAACTCTCTGGAGACTTTTAAAAAATTTAATCCTATTTATGAAGGCTCAACCCTCATGACCTGATTACCTATCCTTTTAATACCATCACATTGGGTGTTAGGATTTCAACCTAAGAATTTTGAGGGGACAACAAAACATTGTCCATTTTAAGTTATACAGGACTTTTTACTAAATGTTTTCTGCCTCCTCTCCCCCTCTGGGACTGTATGTTAGTCTATTGATTGTGTCCACACGTTTCTACAGGCTTTTTGTTTTTTGTTGTTTGGTTTTGAGATGGGATCTTGCTGTGTTGCCCAGGCTCATCTTGAATTCCTGGACTTGAGCAATCCTTCCAGTGGTGAGTTTAGGGCTTTTCAGTTCTTTCTCAACATATTGAGCATATTCCTAAGTATATGCATGACCCTTAAATTACCAGGAATGTCAGAACTAGCTTTTCAGAGTCCCTATAGACATCTCATTTCCCAACTTTTTATTTTATTTTTTTTATTAATCTACTGTTTGTCCCAATAGTGAGCCACGATGTTAAACTATTGCTTCTGATCAACAAATACACTGGAGAAAAGGCTGTTCACACTGGGCAAACTCCTCCAGTGTCAAATAAATTCCCCCTTTTGTGTGAGGTCTTCCAGGGAGCCACCAGGAAGGTCAAACGAGTTCTCAAAGAATGGGGCTTCCAAAGACGCTTCAAACCCATTTCCTGAGTTCTGATGGGTTTTGCTAGTATTGTTCCTTTTATGGAGGAGAGAATTTTGGAAGGGGGGGGGGGGCAAGGACCTTATTCTGTCATTTTCATCACTATCATTTTAAGTCATCAATTCTTGTTCCTTTTTTATGCAATTGGCTCTTTTGGAAATTTCTGCAGTTTTCCTTGTTTTTAGTACTGGGGAGTAACACCAGGTACTCTACCACTGAGCCACGGAGCCACATCCCTAGCTCTTTTTGAGACTGGGTCTAGCTGAGTTGCCAAATCTGTCCTCAGACTTGCAATCTCTTGTCTCAACCCATCAAATTGCTGGGATTATAGGCATGCACCACTATACCCAGCTTGAAAATTTCTGTCTTTATTATTTTAAATTTTATAATGTCCATATATGCATTTCACCTTTCTCCTTTTGATACTCTGTTAATTCTTTACATCTGAGGTAGGTTTTTTTTAAAATTCCAGATCTATTTCAACTACTTGCACATTCTTCTTTTTTAATATTTATTTTTTAGTTGTAGTTGGGACACAAAACTTTATTTTATTTATATGTGGTGCTGAGGACCAAACCTAGGGCCTCGCATGTGCTAGGCGAGTGCTCTACCACTGAGCCACAACCCCAGCCCCTACTTGCACATTTTCATATCATTGTTCTATTATTCAGATATTAGCACTTCCATCCATCTTCCATATAACATAGTTTTTATTTACGTTTTATATTTGTTTCCCCCACTTTTTCCTCTGGGAATTTTCTCACCTGGTCTTTTTTTTTTTTAAACAAGTTGGCTTTTTTTAAAATATTTTTTTAGTTGTAGATAAATTATGAGGTATTGAGGATCAAACCCATTGCCTCATATGTGTGAGGCAAGTGGTGCTCTGCCATTAAGCCACAATCACAGCCCTCTCACTCTGGTCTTTTTTTTTTTTTTTTTTTTTTTTAAGAGTGAGACAGGGGGGCTGGGGATGTGGCTCAAGCGGTAGCGCGCTCGCCTGGCGTGCGTGCGGCCCGGGTTCGATCCTCAGCACCACATACAAACAAAGATGTTGTGTTCGCCGAGAACTAAGAAAAAAATAAATAAATATTAAAAATTCTCTCTCTCTCTCTGTCCCCCTCTCTCTCACTCTATCTTTAAATATAAATAAGAGTGAGACAGGGAGGGAGGGAGGGAGGGGGAGAGAGAGAGAGAGAATTTTAATATTTATTGTATTTTTTAGTTTTCAGCGGACACATCATCTTTGTTTGTATGTGGTGCTGAGGATCGAACCCGGGCCGCACACAGGCGAGGCGAGCGCGCTACCACTTGAGCCACATCCCCAGCCCCTCACTCTGGTCTTTAAATTCAAAATTACTGAGCTGTAGCCAAGTGTGGTGGCACATGCCTGTAATCCCAGGCAACTCAGGAGGCTGAGGCATGACGATCTCAAGTTCTCAGCCTGATAATTTAGCGAGACCCTGTCTCACAATACAAAATTAAAAAGGGCTGAGGTTGTAGCTCAATGGTAGAACACTTGCCTAGCATGCATGAGGCTCTGGATTCAATCCCTAATATGGGGAGTGGGGTAAAGTTTCAGATTTTGGATAAGGATTAATCAACCTGTAGTTCATGTTAAATTAAAAAAAAAAAAGATAATTCCAAATGATAATGAAATGTCGAGTAAGACATTACTGGAGTCTCAGACTGATGGGAATGCAGTTTTTTTCATGTAAATATACATTTACCTTATAACCCAACAAACAGTTCCACACCTATTTACCTAAGCAAAATGAGAACATAGTTTTTACAAAAGGACTGTGTACAAATATTCACAGGATTTTTATTCATAATAACCAAAGGATCCATCAACAGAAGATTGATAAACAGATTATGGAAGATCCATAAAATGGAATAATTATACAACAAAATGAACAGATTACTGACACTTATAACAGTATGGACAAATTCCAAAAACAATGAGCAAAAGCTAGGCACAAGGATATATAATTCTTTAATTCCATTTAAATCACATTCTAGAAAAGGCAAAGCTAGAGTGACAGAAAGCAGGTCAATGGTTGCCTGGGGCTAATAGTGAAGGAGTGAGAGTACAAGAAACTTGGAGGAGTGATGAAAATATTCTGTAGCCATCGTGGAGGAAGTTGCACAAGTACATACCTTTGTTGCATCTCATTCAACCTTACACTTAAAAGAAATCATTATTGTTATGCCTAAATTTCTTGGTTTTTGTTTTTCGGCAGTACTGGGGATTGATTCAAGGGCCTTGCACAAACTAGGCAAGCACACTAACACTGAGCTACACACCCAGCCCCAAAGCTTGGTTTTTGTAACATAGAGGATTGAACCCAGGAGCACTTTATCATGGAGCCACATCCTCAGTCCGTTTTTTGAGAAATGTTCTCATCAAGTTGCTTAGAGCCTAGCTAAATTGCTGAGGCTGGCCTTTTTGTGATCTCCCTACCTCAGGAGTCACTGGGCTTCTGATCCTTTAAAACACAGGTCCCATTCAGACACCTGTGGGGTCAGGCTGGACAGGAAAAGCAAGCTAATGCACTCACTGCCTGAAGAGAACCACTGATCTTGCTTGGTCCTTGTGTGGCCAGATAGGCCATGTTTGTTTCATCAGAAATAAAGGTATGAAGTCTCCTGCAAGAATTTATGAACCCAATTCATAAGCTTTTAGAAATGCCATACAAGCCAAATAAAATGCAGGGGTATTCCAGGCTCTACCAACAGAGCTGTGAATTTATGCCACCCAGAGTGACTTTTCCCTGGTAAGCTCTGTGGTGTGCTGTTATGAACCCTCCTTTACAGAGGTGATGGGTACAGTCCAGTGCTGTGGATCTGGGAACAGCCAATGACTTGCCACCCTAAGGCCTCTGAAGGAGGATGGGACAGCACTAACTCTTTTGAAACACACCTTCTCCAGTGGTTCTGTGGGGCTCCTAACTGCATTTCCAGGGATACCTGACCTAGCTTGAAGTCACAGAAAGTAGGACATCCAGTGGGACCACAGGAGATCTCAGTCTACTGAGAGCTCTGAGCCCTGTGGGGTTCAGGACCTGTGTTCCAGTCGCTTCCTTTGGAAGTGTAGCAGTTCTGCGGTGTGTGGCCCACTCTACTGGGTATCTGACATATTGTGTCCCCTGGCTCAGTTTGGAGGCAGCCCAGTGTCCTGTGCTGTGGGGCTGGCAGTCCTGGATGTCTTAGAGAAGGAGCAACTGCAGGCTCATGCTACCTGTGTGGGCAGCTTTCTGATGGAGCTTCTCAGGCAACAAAAAGCCAAACATCCTATCATTGGTGATGTCAGGTAAGGCTCTGAGACA
Source organism: Spermophilus citellus (assembly GCF_964194105.1). Classification (NCBI taxonomy): domain Eukaryota; kingdom Metazoa; phylum Chordata; class Mammalia; order Rodentia; family Sciuridae; genus Spermophilus; species Spermophilus citellus. The sequence continues at coordinate 146,304,964 of NC_138182.1, read as the reverse complement.
GCAATCAACCCCCCAATAACCAAGCACCTCCCAGGGCCCAGGATAGTCCATATTATTCAACCTAATATGGATGGTAAGAATTTTTATGTCCACATTCCAGAGGAACTGCTACTCAACACTGTACTTTCTAGGGAAGAAAGCTCAGATTCAGTCTGAGCACAGGCTGACCCCAATCCTCTTTCCTGTCCACAACCCAGCCCCCATCCCTTCCCAGTTATTCCCCAGAACTGTTTTCATCCATTCCAAGGGTTCCTAGGCTCTCTGCCTCCACAGGAGGCACAGGGACAGTCCCAGATAGTTCCAACAGGGGTGTCTGGTTGAGGCCCAGGCAGAATATGAGCAGGGATGGTGGCCTTTAGACCTGGCCTTCTGAGATGTCAACTTTTCCAGGGGTGTTGGACTCTTCATTGGTGTGGATCTGGTCCAAGATGAGGCCACGAGGATGCCAGCAACCCAAGAGGCTGACTATGTGGTAACCAGGTATTTTTTTCCTTCAAGTGCCTTCTAAAGTAGAAATCACCATGATGCCTCTTTGCACAACTTAGGGCCTTGAATAGGAGGGAGCCTCCCTATGTCCACCCTGTTCCCACAAATCTGGCTAAACAGCTATAGTATCTGGGCCTGAGAGGCAGAGGCAGCTGATCTGACCCTCTCAACTGAGCTCTCAGGACAGGAAATTATAGCTCTGTCAGCCATGTACCCAATGCCAGGAAGCCCTAAATTTCACACAGAGCTGGAGAAGGAAATAGCTTTCCTAAAGCTTCATCTGAGGGCTACTATACCACCAAGACTGGGGGAACTCCCCATTCCCAGAGTGCCAGGTTGATGGAATGGTTTCCCACTCTTCATCTGGACTGGAGGTGTGCAGCTGGGGCTCACTCTGCCAGCCTCCTAACCTGGGGTCTTTCACTTGAACCCCAGGCAGGACCTAAGGCCTCAGGACCCCAACAGAAACCCCCTCTGGTATGCCTTTATTCAAATTATGAAACATTCATAATCTTGTGTGCTAATTCACCCTATACCATATTAATGTAAATCCTTTCCCTCAAATGTTTGCAGTGGCCAGTCCCTGCCAGCTCACCCAACATCTTCACAATGAGCCTTGGGGATTATGAATGGTCAGGTGGCAGAGAAGCCAGATACCAGGTTAATTCTTATACCTTCACAACAGTAAATATGGGACAGGTGTTCTACCTGCAGTGACCCTGCTAGGTGGCAGAGCTAGATTAGGCCCAGGGGAGAATCCACAGTTCAAACTTTATTATTTCCAATGTGCTGCAAAGAACGGAACAGGAAAAAGAAGCCAGAAGACAAATTGAAAAACAAGCCCCATCCCACCCCTGGTAATATTTTAACAATAAAAAATAAAAAAGAATGGGGCATAAGTCAAAACACAAATAAATCATATTTTGTCAGTGGCCAAAATATCCAAATATTAATGTGGAATATTAAAAATTATTCATCTTCCCAAAAAGAATGGGAAATTAATAGTCCTGTCTGGGATGACAAGCTACCCTAGGAGGCATGGGGAGGGAAGTTACTGAAGCTTGGCAAATGTTACAGAATTCTCATTCCATTCATGTTAGACATGTTTCATTAGAAAGGGGACATACTACACATCACAAACCATGCACAAAAAAAAGGAAATGCAGGCATTGTTGATAACCCTGGTCAGTCTTGGCTTGGTATAGACTGGAGAAGTCAGACCCATTTTGGGGGCAGCAGAGCCAAGTACATTCCAGACAAGGGCCATTAATGCTGGGCCACAGGATGAGCAGGACTTTGGCAGGGTGAACAGGGCAGTGTCTTGGTGGGAAGTGACTAGTGAAGGACTCTGAAGACAGTGTAGCTTGAATCCTGGACATTAAGCCAAAGTGAGGATAAAGAAGGCTTGAATGTCAAAGGGGTGTCCTGTCCTCACAGGCTGAAGGAAAACTACATTTTGCTAAGTGCTGATGGCCCTGGAAGGAACATTCTGAAGTTTAAGCCCCCAATGTGTTTCAGCCTGGACAATGCACAACTGGTGGTGACAAAGCTGGATGCCATTCTGACAGGTGAGCTTGGAGCAGCAACTGACCATGTTATCTAGAGCCCCCAGCATGCACTAAGGGACATGAGAGCCCAGAAGAAGACAGGATATCCTTTAGACACACACCAAGTTTGTGAAGGGCCTTCCAGCCCAAGCCTCTCCTATTCCTGCCTGAACCTAAAAGAGCTTTCTAGCCCTTTGGGCATCAAGCCACCAGCCAACCCACCTGCCTGGGTTAGACCCCATTACATGTGCTTAAAGTCACCCTGAGATACAGATGGCAGCAGCTTCCTTCTATACTGGAAGCTAGGAACACATTCACCTAGCTGGGGGGGTGGCTGAAATGAGATTTGTTCAGAGACCGGACAACAATAAACTTCTTCTCCAATCACCTAGAATGGTCAAAAATAAGCCCAGTGTATCTCCCTCAATCTACTTACATCTCTACCAAACTGAGATTAAGCCCTGTTGAGTCTGTATACCATTTGTGGAGACCTTTGAGACCCCCATATAGGCAAAATTATCTGTGGAACATGTCAAAGGCAATCTTTCCTTTCCACCTCTGGGTTACTTCTTTGTTGACCACAGGTATACATATGCCCAGGGCCCTGGAGCTGAACAAAGTCCAATTCCTGCTAGACAATTTGAGATGGTAGGGGTTCTGATGGACAGTGTTATTTGTGGGGAGCCTAACAAACCAGAAGCTAACTGGCTACAGAAGTGGTTTAGGACTCCTGGACACAGCCTGAAAGTAACAAGAGAACTGTGGGCTGGCTTGTTTTCCAGGTGTATGTATGGTTCCCTTCCAAGAAATTGCTAGCCCACCTCTGTGAGTAAGGGTCAGGTATGAAACTGGCCATGTAGGTGGGTCCAGTCTCTAAACTGCTATCCAAGCAGCTTTGGACACTGAAGGATCCAGAGAAAGGTGTTCCATTGGGGTGGCTTTGTGGTCTTTTTCAGATATGGAAGAGAAGGTGAGAAGTTGTGAAACACTGAGACTTCAGCCCTGCTCAGTCAAACATCCTCCAGGTGAGTGGGCCTTGCCTCTTGTTCTTAAGAGACCCAGAGATGGTTTCTTACCATCAACAGCCATTATCCTTAGCAAAATGAACCTTCTAAAACATTCTTGTTCTAATAGCTCCTTCTCACAGGTTACTTTTTTCAAAAGTGGGAAGCTCTTACTTCCCTGGGTATTATCTACCCATCCCCACCAGAAAGTCTCTAAAACTTGGCCTGTACTTATTGGCTAGGATGAGAGGGCAGGAATAGCCATTTCCTCCCTCAGTGAGCTTTCTATGCTGAGAAAACCAACCAAGGATGTGTAGGGTATGTATGCCTGACAGGATGCTCTCCAGAGATGGAGGATATAGACCCAAAACAGCTCACAAAAGGTCAGTAGTCAGGTCCTTCATCCAAGCTGTAACCCACAACTGGGTCAGCACCTGAAAGACCTTGCTATGGGAGAAGGCCCCAGCCCCAGAGCACCTGGCACCCATACTCTGGGTAAGAGGTCTCACGGCATATCCCACACTCACCCAGGCTTGGGGGTTTTAAAATTTTTATTTCAAAAGCTTGGATAGCTTCAATATCCAGGTCGTGGCAAAATCAGGACACGTGTAAAATACCTTACAATACATTAGATTCCCAAAAGGTACCAAAAAGTACAGTAAAATTAACACTTCCATTACAGGAAATGTATGACACAAATAATATAAAATTAAAAGGTGGGAAAAAAGGTGACACTGGTTTCCTAAGATACATTTTACTCTTTACAACCAGGGTCCACAGGTCCAGGCTGCAGAGCGGCAGCAGGAAGCAGACCCTCCAACCTGGTTCTAGGTAACCTGGTAATAAAATCAACCCCTAATGCCGCTCTGGCCTGAGACACCACACGCTGCCTAAAACAACTAGAGCTCTGGAAATAGTAAACAGGAGAGTGATTTCCAGGGGGGAAATTTTAAATAAGATGCACATGGGACAGGCCATAGAAAGTTTGCCAAGTTAAATTTGGTACATAATTGCGTTCACTCCGTATCCAACAAAGCGTGTGCGGTCAGTCAGTCAGCTGCTCCTGCTGCCGCCTCAGTATGGCTTGTAGTTATTCTGATGACCACCGCGTCGCTGGCTCTTCCCGTAATTTGTACTACCCTGACCTAGGGACAAGAACAACGTAGCAGCTACTACTTACTGAGCATTTACCTTGTGCCAGGCGCTTGACACGCATCCTCACAGGATCCTCAACCCTGTACAGTAGGGATCACCTCTATTTTACTGAGGCCCTGGAGCTAGAACTCCACTGGGTAGCTCCAGTGCCTGAGCCAGGGCCTGTCTGACTCCAAAGCCCCTGCTGCCAGTGGCCCCTGCACTGTCTGACCTGCCCCCCTGGTGGGGGAGTGGATAGGGCCTCCCTCTCCTACTTACTGTAGTCGTAGCCGGGGCCGTAGCCGTAATAGCCATAGGGCGAGTAGTCGTAGCCGCCATAGCCGGGCCCGTAGCCCTGCTGGTAGCCGTAGCCCTGGTTCCAGTAGTTGCCGTAGCCCTGATTCCAACTCTGACTCTGACCTGTGGGGGGAGCAGGGCACAGGGGCCCATGGACCATTTAGCACACGCAGGAGCTAGGATGGAGGAAATCCTGCCCTTTGGGTGGCGGGGTTACAATGGCAACTCAGGCAGAAGCCATGGGGCTGCTTTCTGTTTTTAGAGGACCCTGGGCCCAGCTCTGGGCCTGAGACGGGATCAGGAAGCCAGGATGCTAACTTCACCTGGGGTACAAGTGGCTTACTCAAGTCACCCTCTGATCACCCCCACCCCTCCCTGGCAGCTTGGCCTTGAAAAAGATGCAGTTCAGGCTTTGGAGTCAGAGGGCCTGTGATGGAAGGAGGTAAGCGCCTGGCACAGCTCTGCCCTACCCTTCTGCCCACTGGCCCCTGTGTGTACCAAGACTCAGAGGACAGCCACAGAGCCAAGCACAACCCATCATGCCCCCGCCCAGAATGCAATGCAAATGCTCCCTCTGCCCTGGGGCCCCAAGCCGCACAAGTGAAGACAGACAGGTCTCTTCCATTCCAGGAGCCACAGCAGCAAAAGCACACAGCTGACCCAGGAAAACCATTCCTATTCCTGCCCCCATTCCCATTTCACACACTGCCTGCCCACCCATGCTGCACAGAACACCAGAGGCAACCCCAAAACAGGCACAGAAGGCATCTTACAGGCAGGGAAACAGGACCCATCTTCATTGAAGTTTCACTTACCTCCACCTCCACCGCCACCACTGCCTCGATTCCCTCTGTTGCGGTTTCCTCGGCCCCCAGAGCCATACTGCTGCTGCTGATAGACTTCTTTGGGCTGGGCCACCTTGATTTCACACTAAAAGCCAAAAAGACAGTGGGTCACGCCATTGAGGCTAGCTCAGAACAAAGACTTTCACTGCAACACTCAGATGGTAGACTGGGCATGTCAATTTGCTCAAAATATGCTGGGGCAGAAATCCATGTGTGCTAAAAGCTCCTAAAACCAACTAAAACCCAGGGCCTTTCTTTAAGAGAACCTTTCCTAGGAAAATGCACTGGACCAACTATAGCCCAAGAGGGCAAGACACACCAGACATCAGGGGAACAGAGGACAGATGGCCTGGGAGTTGGCACCACCTCTGTCCTGCTGAACAAGAAAACCAGAAGACTTTTCAGAGAGGTCTTGGGCACTAGAGACATTTCATTTTTCTTTCTTTTCTCTTTTTACAGAAGAAACTCATCCCACCCAAATACTCTACTGAGAAAACCCTGACCTCCATCAGTTTCTGAGGCTCAGCATGGGGCATTGCCTGAGACTACACTGCCACCCATCCCTCTGCTCTTCCAAGCACTAGCCTACCGTTGGGATAAGGCCATGTCTATATCCCCACCACAGGCCCAGAGGGTCAGTTTCCTTCCTGCCCAACATCTGCACTGGGCAAGGGGATGGGGATTGTGTCCGCTAAAATAAATCAGTGGTACTTACGGAAAATATTGACAGACACCTCCATTAAAAACAATAAAAATCACTACACACTGTGTGTCCCCACATACGATTCATTTAATTGACATTTGAACCTGCTAAGTGATGTCTGTTTTCTATCCCATTTAATTAAAAATTAAGTTGATTACACTCAACTGAATACTTATTTGTAACACCCACCATTAAAATGTTAGCTTAGAGGCTCTTACCACTGCTTTGTTCGCATGAACATAAAGCAGTCTGTCACTGTCCACTATAGGAACAACTCGCATCTCACCTGCTTATTTTATAAAACATTTAGGGACCTAATCCCTGTTTGGAGCTTTCTAAACTCCTAGCCAGGATGGGGACTTCTAGAAGCCCCACCCTACCTGTCCCACCTATCTGACTTCCACGCCTGCTGAGACACACACAGCCTGCCACACCCAGCCAGAGGGCCACACCTTTAACTCTGCTAACTGCCATCCTGAAGCTTAAACTATTCTCTCCTCTACCAGAGTTCAGGAGAGGAGGTACACCTTTCACTACACATGACTCCACATATGAAGGCAAAACTGGTCCTGGATTTAAGCTGGCCTGGTCCCCAGATGCTCTTTTAGGATCTTTGCCTGTGGAAGGATTGTCTAGAGCAGTGCCCAAAGGGATATATCCCAAAATGAACAAAAAGAGGTCATCAGGAACAGGGCATATCCTCAAAATCCTCACCATAAAAGGTAGTCTATTGAATTGCATAAGTTCTAAAAGACCACCTGCTCCAGTCAAGTCAAGCGCATACTTTGGAGAACTAACTTGCTAATTAATCTCTGACCTAGCCCAACCTAACCCACACCTGCAAGAGCCAGCTTTCCAGGAACAGAAAGATGAGCACACACAGCTAAAACACCATACCTTGCTTCCACTGATAGTATGGAATTTTTTCTCCAGAACTTTCTTCACAGGATCTTCTTCTTTAAAAGTAATAAAAACAAAACCCCGTCTTTTATTCAACTTGGGATCCATTGGAAGCTCAATGGCCTCAATCTGTAAAAACAAACAATGCTCAGGACCAAACCTCTTCTACCAATGCGTATAAACTATTGGAGAGAAGACCCATTAAAAGGCCAGAGAGTAAGAAAGCCCTACTGAGGGCTCCAACTAGCCAAGACTACCAAGGATGGACCAAGAAGGAAGCAAGCAGTCTCAGAGCAGCTGGCAGGCCACTCCTGAGGCCACCACACTCACCTCCCCAAACTCTCTAAAGTACTCCCTGATCTTTTCCTCTGTGGCTTCAGGATTCAGACCCCCTACAAAGATTTTCTTGACAGGGTCCTTCTTCATGGCCATGGCTTTTTTAGGGTCAATTACCCTGCCATCCAGCCTGTGTTCCTTCTGGTCTAGGACCTGTTTCAAACAGAAGGGATCAGGTTATCATTCAGTAAATGACCATGGAGGCCCTTCTCTCTAAGCCTCAAGATTCCCACACAGGTACACAAAATGTGCTTCATGCCCTCCAAACTCCACCCCAGCCCATCTTCCAACCCAACTTTCTCCAAGCTCCCAATACACCTGGTTCACCTAAACACCTACAAATCAGTCCTCTCCTCTCCTCTCCTCTCCAACTCTCTTGACCATCCAGTGCTGGGATCTATTTTTATTGTATAGTCAATGACTTCTCCAAAGTCAGTAATAGTCCACTGAGCCCTTACCCACCCTGCCCAAGCAGTCCCAATGTAGGGCCCATTTCTTTCCAATAAAGGAGCAGTGATTATGAGCAGACTTAGAGTCGGGCTGCTAGGGATTGGAATTCTCACTCTACCTATAACTACGTGATCTCTTCCACTAAAATTTGAGGCTTAGGATTTTGTTTTTTCCTATATGGAGCTAAATGCTTATCCTCATAATAATCTGAGAGACTCAGTTCTAATACCCACAGTAAAATGTTCAGCATGGTGCCCAGAAATACGCACATAAAAAGAAACAAACACCAACAATACTCTTCCTGAACCATTTCATCACTTACTTCCCATTAAACCTGTATTAATCCCTCAAAAACAAGAATGTGACGTTCCTAACCTACTTGTCCCAAAGCACTCAACTGCACAGCACACAAGCTAAACATTCTGTACAACAGTATCTTTAGATTTCAAATCCTATACATTGAGACTGCTGATACCCAGCTTACCTTCTCCACACTGGCAGCATCTTTGAAGAGGATAAACCCAAACCCTCTTGACCGTCCAGTGTTGGGATCCATTTTTATTGTACAATCCACGACCTCTCCAAATTTAGTAAAATAGTCCTTTAAATCTTTTTTGCTGGTATCCCAGCTCAGACCACCAACGAACATTTTTCTGAAATGGTAGAGTGAGATGCATGGCAACAAATCTTGTAAGAAAAGCTGTGATTTTAAGGACTAACCCTGGCTAAGCTTTCAATGAAATGATTATAAAGCCAACATCCTGTAGACAAAGTCTACACCCACCCTTAAGAGTCTACAAGGGCACTACATTTTAAGGAATGTTAAATTCTATTGTCCTCCAATCTCAATTCAACTTGGAGCCCACTGCTCTCTGATCTCAGTATTGTTTAACCACTCCGTGCAGTCCCAGGCTCTGAGCGAAAATGGAAAGGTTGCCAGGGGTCTAGGCCCAGACCACTCAAAACTGAAAATAAGGTGTCCAACCACCACGAATCTATGGGCTAGCGTCCCTTCCAGTCTTCACCACCTCCAAGAACTTGTTGCAAGGAACTCGAAGCTTCCTGGGGCCGAGACCGCCCAGAGTTCAGACTATGACTCCGCCCCCGGGAAGAGGCGGAGGAGGGAGGCCTGGGCCCAGGCGCGCGCCAACTCCGCCCACACAGCCCCTGCGCAGCCCTAGACCCGGCCGGGCACCGGGTCCGAGCGCTTTCCCTCTTCCGGGCCGCCCGCCCCGGAGCCGACTTCGACCCGGCAGCGCGCGGGCGGCCCCGGGGCGGCGCCAAAGTCGACCCAACAAACTCCTGCAAACTCCAAAGCGAGTAGCAGCTCAAGAGCTGAGCAGTGAGCGTGGCGGGGTCCGGTCCGACCGCCCCTCCCCCCGCCGCGTGGCGCCAACAAAAGGCGGCCCCGGAACAAAGGCGGCGCCCCCGTCCGCCCGCGACCGCACCTACCCCGCGTCTTCCTCGTTCTTGCTGGCGTTGATCTGGTCGCCCTCGGCGCCGTTCTGATTCCCGCTCGGGGGCGCAGCGGTCCCGCCTCCAGACCCCGCGGCTGCTCCAGTGCCAGCCCCTGCCGGCGACTCGCTTTCGGGAGCGGCCTCATGTCCGTTCTCAGTGGCGCCCGTAGTCTCCATAGGCTGCTCCTCGCCCGTTTCCGACATGGTAGGGCAGGCCGCGGCGGCTCCTGCAACGAGCGACCACACGCGGCGATAGCGCGTCAGGCCGGCACGACTCTTGCCCGAGCTCCCGCCCGCCTCCCGCGGCCCGGTCGCTCACCTCGCCGCCGATGACGCCGCGGGGCCCACTTGTCCCCACCCGCCGGGGAAGGCGCCGCGGGCTCGGCCGCGCTCAAGCTCGCGCTGCCGGGACCTCGCCTCCGTCCACTGACGGAGTCGCTCCGATGGAGCTCCCTCTTCCTCCTCGGCCGCCGCCACACAGAACCCACGGACCACAGCCCAGGTCCGACTCGCGCGGTGCCGCCGCCTGACAATGCCGACTCGTGGAGCTCTTTATAATACTGGAGCCGGGGGGACACCTCGCAACAAAACGCATGCTCACTGGCTGGCTCCTCCCGTCACTCACCCTTATTTCGGCTTCCTATTGGCCACGACAGCGCGCGCGCTCCAGGTAGGGGAGGGCTTTGTCCTCATTTTAGAACGCGCGCGAGTCTGGGCTCGGCTGAGGATTCGGAGTGTCGAGGGGAACGGCGTTGTGTCCAAAATCTTGCAGGCTCCAGGCGGACCCTCTACTTTCTGGAGCTCAAATCGCTTGCCTTCGTACGCACCCACACACACATTGGCAGCCTAGGTCGTCCCGTTTCCCAAGAGGAAACTGAGCGGGAGAAGTCTCGAAGCCCAAGGTCGCCCGGATGAAGTAGCAGAACACGAGCTTCCGAGATAGGGTGTGTTGCTATCTCCAAAGCTCTCAGCACCGCTTGGAGTGATTGGGATGGAGCCCACCTACCCCCTGAACCTGCGCTCTCGCCCTTTCTGCCTTCTCCCCCAGTAATAAGGAGTTAGGAGGTTTCGCCAGGAGTCTCGCACCGAGAACGGTGGGACCATGGTGTTTCCCAGTCTCTGGGCGCCTGGCGCCACTCATGATTAAGATCACATTTACCTTCATTTTTCCTTACATTTACTTAGTTTTGCTGAATTCGTTCTTGAGAAAAATATTTCATTCCCGTTAAATGAGTTTTTTTGGGGTGAAGAACTAGTTCTTGTTTCCTAACTTAAAAATATTTTAAAACCAGCCCGGTGCGATGGTGCATGCCTGTTAATCCCAGCGCCTCAGGAAGGTGAAGGAAACAGACTACAGGCCAGACTGGGCAATTTAGCAAAACTCTATCTCAAAATTAAAAAAAAATAAAAATGAAAAGGGCTGAAAAGGTATTTCAGTGGTAGAGCACCCTTGGGTTTAATGACCCCAGTACCTCCAGAAAAATACTGAAAACCTTTATCACCAAACTGGAAAAGACTTGGGTAATCCCGTGATTCCTTTAATAATCATATGGATGGCAGGCCCCAGATGGACAAGAACTCCAAATTCAGAAGCTTGGGGATTACTTGTCCTACTAACAGAACATAAACTGACATTTCCCACTGAATTACCAAAACCAGGCCCAGTGTGGTGTGGCAGGCTGGACATTTTGTTCTCATCTGGTCTGCTATCATGGATGATGGAATCATCACCGATCTATAAATGACAAAAGTGAAGCCCAGAGCAGTGATCCCAGGCTAATCAACAGACTCATGAACAAACTACAGACAGTATGCTGTTGCTCTGAGATTGAAAAATGTGACAATTTCACATTTAATGACTTCAAACTGGGTGCGGTGGATCATGCCTATAATCCTTGATGCAGGAGGATTAAGAGTTCAAAGCCAACCTCAGCAACTGCAAGGCACTAAGCAACTCAGTGAGAACCTGTCCCTAAATAAAATACAAAAAAGGGCTGGGGATGTGGCTCAGTGGTTGAGTGCCCCTGAGTTCAATCCCCAGTACCCCCAAAAAATAATGACTTCAGACTTTTCCACAAAAATCTGAATATTTAGCTATATTGCACTACATGCTGCCACCAAGGCAACAATCAAACCAGAGCTGGCATCCTCACTTTCTAGGTGAGCAAATGTCCACTAGTTCACTTCAAGGTCCATTTAAGCTCTTCACGATTTCAGTCTAGATTCTATACCTTGAATTCATTTATTTCCACTCACCTTTAACCATGTCACTGAAATTTAGTTGTAAGGCTTACAGAAAAGTCTCTACTAAATGTCCTTCTGCCTCCACCCCAGTTCTCACCACCAAAAGAAATAAGGGCCAGGAATATGGTCAGCAGGAAATGGAGCAAAGCTGCCCCCAAAATAAGGGTAATTTAAGAAATTAAATTCAAAGAGTTTAAGAGTAGCCTCAGGACATAATAATTGAGGGCATACACTCACTCAGTTGTTAATTTTCCACATGTATGCCTTCAGCATGACTTAGAAACTTTGTTTTGTGTGTGTATGTATTCTGGGGATTGAACCCAAGGCCTTCTGCATGCTAGGCAAGCACTCTACCACTAAGCTATATCCAGCCCTTGTTATTTTATTTTGAGACATAAATTGCCTTGAACTGGCTGACCTCGAATTTGAGATCCTCCTTTCTCAACCTCCTGAGTAGCTAGAATTATAGGCATGCATTGACATGACTACCTTCAAAAACTTTCAATGACATACAAAATCTGAGGATACCTTTTAGACAATGCTTCACAGATTGCAAAATGCTCCCACCAACATTGCTATGTTGGAGCTTCAAAATAGCTTTGTGAAGACAGGGAAGCTGAGGCAGGAGGATTGCAAATTCAAGCCATCCTCAACAACTGAGTGAGACCTTTTTTTCAGAAAGCTGCTGTTTTAGTCAGATTTTTTGCTACTGTGACTAAAGACCTGACAAGAACAATTTAAGAAGAGAACAAATTTATTCAGGGGCTCACAGTTGCAGAGGTCCATAGAAAGCCAGCCCCATTCCTTGGCATAATATCATGGTGGAAGAGAGTGGTGGAGGGAAGCAGCTCACATGATGATCAGAAAGCAGAGTCTCCACTTGCCAGATATAAGTGAAGACTATATATATTAATATATACCCCAAATGGCATGTCCCCAATGCCCACCTCCTCCAGTCACACCCTACCCACCTTCAACCGCCACTCAGTTAATCCCATCAGGGAATTGATTCAGTGATTGGATTAAGGCTCTCATGGCCCAATCCTTTCTCTCCTAAACCTTGCATTGTTTCATATATGAGCTTCTGGGGGACACCTCACATCCAAAACATAACACGTGGGCTGGGGATGTGGCTCAAACGGTAGCGCGCTCGCCTGGCATGCGTGCGGCCTGGGTTCGATCCTCAGCACCACATACCAACAAAGATGTTGTGTCCGCCGAGAACTAAAAAAAATAAATAAATAGATATTAAAAATTCTCTCTCTCTCTCTTTCCTCTCTCACTCTCTCTTTTAAAAAAATGATAATGACTTTTAAAAAAAAAAGAAAACATAACACGTATGTTCAGTTTATCCATATCAGAGTACTGAAATTAAACAGCTAAAATTGTGGCCACAGCTAGGCACAGTGGCACTCTCCTGTAATCCTAGCTGCTCAAGCAGCTGAGGCAGGAGGATCACAAGTTTCAGGCTAGCTTCAGCAACTTAGCAAGACCCTGTCTCCAAAAATAAAAAGGACTATGGGTATACCTCAGTGATAGAGCACCCCTGGGTTCAATCCCTAGTAAAAAATAAGTAAATAAATTAATCTGTGGCCACAAGGCCACAATTCACTTCCAACTCCCCATCAGGGGTTTTTGCCAGGGATCCTAGCTACCATGGGACAAGCTATCTCTGACTTCTCAGTTCCTTCATCTAAATTAGGTCTCATCAGATTCTAAGGCTCAAATAAAGAAACAGCTTAGAAAATATAAAGAACTACAGGCAAGTGGGAGTCAGACTCAGCAAAAAAAAATGCCCCCAGTCTGACAGAGGCAGGGCACCAGGATGTTTGGAAGCAGTAGGAAATCCCTTGTTTTGGTTTTGTTTTGTTTGTGGTAGTAGGGATTGAACCCTAACCCTCCTGCATGCTAAGGAAGTACTCCACTACTGAGGTACATCCCAGCACCACCCGCCTAACTGTAGACAGGTTCTCCCTGAGTTGCCCAGACTGGCCACGAATTTGCAATCTTCCTGCCTCAACCTCTTGAGTAGCTATGATAACAGGCAGAGCCTGACCATGAAATCCCTTTGACACAAGGGTCCTCACTGTTGTTATTGGGTCCCAGTTAAGGACTCTGAGTAGAAGGCATTTTCCATGACAATGAGGTTTTCAAGGCAGCAAGGGGTCTTAAGGATGGGGTCAAGTCAGGAAGGACCCCAAGAGGCTCATAGACTACAGTATCCTGGCTTTAGGGATTCAGGCTGCCCAGTAGTATATGTGTTAAATATGTAGAATCTCCAATCTAGGGCTAGAGGTGTAGCTCAGTGGTAGAGCTCCTATTTAGCATGTGTGAGGTCCTGGGTTGAATCCCCAGCACCAAAAAACAAAACCAAAAACTCCTAGTTTAGATGAGGATATACACAAAATGTACTTGCATAGTTTTGTTTTTTTTTTTAATTACATGAACTAATTTTTCTCACATTATCATCATTATTATTTTTAGCTGTGCCTGTGAGGTGGAAGTTGTACCAGTTAACTGCAAATATATTGTGCCTCGGCTGTGACCAACTCCCACTCTGGCCACTTCCCACAGGCCACCAGATGGTTTGCCACTCCCCCACTTCAGGGCTGACTCTGACTCCAGCAGGAGAAATCTTTGTAAAACGCAGGTTGGATCTTGTCACTACTCTGTGTGAAAACCTTGGCTGCCTTCCCAGTACTCTGGGAAGGAAGTCCTAACCCTGACTTGGGTGAATACAAGCGAGACAGGACTCTGAAAACAGTGCCCCTAATTGCCAGCCTCCCTTGCTATGTGATCTGTGAGCACAAGGGTCACTTCCAGGCTTGGGAACTTGAGACTGGGACCTCTTCCCATCTCATTTCCCTGGACACCATGTTATTTGCATGGCAGAGAAGAGCCAAGAAGAGATGTTCAACCTACATCAGACTTGACACAGCTAGTAATGAACCTGTACTGTGCCCAGCACAAAGATTTGTTTTGTTGTTTTTTTTTTTCCTAACTGCAGCTTCACCTAACTTGATCATGCCATATGGCCTATGGAGACCATCATGGCCATCCTGGCTGCATCTCATTGCTACTCTCCACTCAAGCTTTGCTGGATTACTTTTATTTCTTGTAACTCATCAATGTCTGCCTGTCTGGGGGGGAGGGGGAGGGGGCTTTACATTTGCTGTTCTCCTTACCTGCAAAACTATACCCCAAATTTCAACTTCCTGTTCTATACATCTGTTGTGGGTTGAATGGTGTTCCCCAAAAAAGATTTGTTAAAGTCCTAACTCCTGGTACCTCTGAATGTGAGTTTGTTTGGTAATAGGGTCTTCACTGGTATAATAATCAAGTTAAGATGCTGTCATCTTAGACTAGTGTGGACCCTTAATTAAATATAGCTGCTGGCCTTAAAAGCAGAGGAAAAGAAACATAGAAATAGACAGGGAAAATGCCATGTGACAGTGGAGGCAGACATTGGTGTGATGTATCAATAAGCAAAGGAATGCCAAGATTTGCTGGCAATATCAGAAGCTAAAAGCTGGGTGCGATAGCGCATGCCTATTATCCCAGTAGCTCAGGAGGCTGAGACAGGAAGATCACGAATTCAAAGTCAGTCTCAGCAACATAATAAGGTCCTAAAGCAACTTAGCAAGACCCTGTCTCAAAACAAAATAAAATATAAAAGGGGCTGTAGATGTGGTTCAGTGGTTAAGCACCCTGGCTTCAAACCCTGGTACCAAAACAAAAAAAAAGAAAAAAAAAAAAACAGCTAAGAAAGAGACAAAGAAGGCTTCTCCTCTAGAGACTTCTGAGGGAGCATGGCCCTGCCAGCACCTTAATTTGGAATGACTAGCCCCCACAACTATGAACCAATAAATTTCTGTTAGCCACTCAGTTTGTGATACTTTGTTACAACAGTCCTAAAAAACTAATACAACAGGGCTGGGGATGTGGCTCAAATGGTAGTGCTTGCCTGCCATACACAGGGCGCTGGGTTCGATCCTCAGCACCACATAAAAATAAAATAAAGATGTTGTGTCCACCAAAAACTGAAAAATAAATATTAAAAAATTCTCTCTCTCTTCTCTCTCTCTTAAAAAAAAAAAAAACTAATACAACATCAATCAATTTTCACTTTTCCCAGGAAGCAGGTGCCATGCCTCCAAGGAACGGCCCCTCTGAAAGCATGGACCACACAATATTGAAATTGACCATGAGCTCAATGACATCCTATACCAGGCCAGGCATAGTGGTATATTCCTGTAATCCCTGCAACTAAAGAGCCTGAGGCAGGAGGATTACAAGTTTGAGCCAACCTGAGCAATTTAGTGAGACCTTGTCTCAAAATAAAAATAAGGACTTGGGATGTAGCTCAGCTGTAGAGCACCCCTGAGAGTTCAATTCTCTGTACAAAAAAAAAAAAAAAAAAAAAGAAAGAAAGAAAAAGAAAGAGAGAGAGAGAGAGAGAGAGAGAGAGAGAGAGAGAGAGAGAGAGAGAGATCCTGTACCAGGTCTCTTCCACCTTGATGCCTCCAGTGAGCATTCCAATACCTGCAGAATACATCAAAGACCTCTTCACCCAACGTTACAAATTGGTACCTGGTAGGCTGAATCTGACTCACAATCATACTTGCTTGCCCTACATATGTATATGTGTGTGTGTGTGTGTGTGTGTGTGTATGGTCGGGAGGTGTAGCTCTCCACTCAAGCTTGCATGAGACCCTAGGTTCAATTCCTAGCATTGAAAAAAAAATTTTTTTTGCCAACATGTAAAAATTATGACATTCCTGCTGAGCGCAGTGGCACACCTGTAATCCCAGAGGCTCGGTAGGCGGAGGCAGGAGGATCATGAGTTCAAAGCCGGCCTCATTAATTTAGCGAGGCACTAGGCAACTCAGTGAGACTCTGTCTCTAATAAAATACAAAATAGGGCTAGGGATGTGGTTCAGTGGTTGAGTGCCCCTGAGTTTAATTCCTGGTACCTGTCCCCTGGGAAAAAAAAAATTATGATATTCCTACAAAATGTATCCAGTTACTTTTGGAAAATTGTTGGATGGAATCACACTAGATCACAGTCCCCCATCTCCACAATCAATGAGAGCTGAGTCACACTGCTCCATAGCAGATGAAGCAAGTGTTGTCTAGATAACTCTGACCCCTACTGTGTCCTATGTATTCCTCTTGGGCCCCCTAAACTTATTTTCCACTGAAAGTATGTGATGTCAATGATAAGCAGACCTGCATTTAGCTCAACATTTTTTTTCTTTCCTTCTGTGCTGAGAACCTAACTTTGTGCATGATAGGCAAGCACTATACCACTAAGCTATATATCCAGCCCCTAGTTCAGTTTCTTCATATTTAAAACAAGGATGCTAACCCTGTCTTTCAGTAGTCCTTCAGGAATCAGAGAGAATGGCTGCCAAGAGTTCAGCATATGCTGGGTGCAGTGGTGCACACCTGTAATCCTAACGACTTGGGAGCTCAAAGCCAGCCTCAGCAAAAGTGAGCTGCTAAGCAACTCAGTGAGACCCTGTCTCTAAATAGGGCTGGGGATGTGACTCAGTGGCTGAGTTCAATCCCTGGTACACACCACCACCACCCCACCCCACCCCGCCAAAAAAAAAAAATATAGTTCAGGAGAGTGCCTGGCACAGAATAGGTGTAAATGAGAGCTGCTCTTACTACTCACACCAATAATGACAATAGAAGCATCAAGAACAAGATTCCTCTGCCTACTGTGCTCCCCTAATATGTCTGAAATGGAGTCCTCAAAACAGAAGATCTGGAGATATTCTGTTAGCCGCCAACCTCCCAAGATTACATTCTTGCAACAGCAAACCCTGCACTCTGCTTGAGTCCGAGAGGCAGCCTCTTGCCCACCAGACTCCAAACAGAAATGTCTAGAACCTCTTTCTTGAATCAGACTTCAATGGAATATGTTATTCACATACAGAACCTTAAACCTCCGAGTTCCCTCAGGAATGTACAAACTGCCTACAGTGGGCAGAGCACACACACAGGGTCCCAGCCTGCCTTCATGTCAGGATCCCCTGCGTGATCTTTGTTTTGAGATGCACAGGATGGAACACAGGGCCTAGTGCAGGCCAGGCAAGCCCTCTGCCACTGAGCTAAGTCCCCAGACCCCTACAGAGCTTTTAAAACTACTTGGAGCCAGATGTGGTGGCACAAACCTATAATCCCAACTACTCAGGAGGCTGAGGAAGGTCACTTGAACCCAGGAATTTGAAACCAATCTGGGAAACAGAGCAAGATTGTCCCATGAAAATCCTACTTTGGAGTTCAGGTTCCTAGAGTTGGACTCTTGTTTTGTTTTTGTTTTTAAGAGATAGGATCTTCCTCGCATGTGCAAAGCCCTGGGTTCAATCCCCAGCACCAAAAAAGAGAGAGAGACAGAGAGACAGAGACAGAGACAGAGAGAGAGAGAGAGAGAGAGAGAGAGAGAGAGAGAGAGAGAGAGAGGCTCTTGCTATGTTGTCCAGCCTGGCCCCAAACTTGTAACCTCAAGTGATCTTCTTGCTTTAACCTTCCAAGTAGCTGGGACTGATGTGTACTACCATGCCTGGCTTAGACACTCAACTTTAATAAATCATTCCAGGTGCAAGGCTCAGTGGACTGGCACAGGGGCAGATTTTGGGACCTACTACTGCAGGTAGAAAAAAGCCTAAAAAACTGAGAAATGCCCATCTCCCCTCTATGAGGTGCTTCCTAAAGAGACCACTCTTTAAAGACTCTTTGTTAATGGTTTTACACTGTCACTAAGTCAGGGTGGACCCAAGGGACTCTCTTTGAGCCTCAGTTTCTGATTATTCATCTATTTGATCATTTAGTCAACTCAATTCTTGGGGCTTTCATTCTCATCAACATGCCCATGACCCCAGAACAGACTTGTTACCTAAACTCTAAATCCTCATGCACAACTATAATTCAACATCTCTTCTGAATTGTCTTCAAGACATTTCAATCTCCTTATATCCGAAACTGAGCATGTAGCATGGTGTGGCAACATGTAACTATTGTCCCACCTACTCTGGACATTGAAGTGGGAAGATCATTTGAGCTCAGGAGTTGAAGACCAGTCTTGGCAATATAGTGAGACTCTGTCCTCTCAATTTTTGAGAAGAGGAGGATGATGATGATAATAGTAATAAATTAACAATAAGTTATGTGACATTCTCTGAATCCAGACCCTCAGTTGGGGTTTTTGGGTACCCCAAGAATGCCTCTGCCATCTAGCCATCTGTGTAAGCAAGAAAAATTGGTGGATAGCTCTTCCTTTACCTTCTTCATATTGAATTTGCCACCTAAGTATAAACATGCCTGGTACTTTTTTTAAAAATTTAAATTTATTTTTATCACAGTGCTGGGCACTCTACCACCGAGCTACATCCCCCGCCCTTTTTAAATTTTTTGTTATGAAACAGAGACTGGTCTCAAACTTGGGATCCTCCAGAGCCACTGAGATTATAGGCCTGTGCCACTGTGCCCAGTTTCAACAGGCTGTTTGTTTTATTCTGTTACCTGCACTCAGGTTTGAACACTGAGACTATTAATCAGAGAAAGCTACAAAATAAACCTAAATATCCAATCACACAACAAAATGGAAGAGTGTTTTTATTCCATTTTATTTTAGTTTGCAGATTACCAGTCCTAGGTGAGTATTCAGGCTGGAGAAGTGGCTCTCACCACATGGTCTCCTAAAGACCCCAGTCCCTTCCATCTTATGGTTTAACCACTGCAGGCCTTGTCCTCTACATGTAGATGGCAAAAGGGAAAGAAGCATGGAGGAGCTAGTGCAGCAGGTATTACTATTTTTTTGTTGTTTGCATTATTAGGAATTGGATCCAAGGGCACTATACCATTGAGATAAATCCTAGTCCTTTTTATTTTTATTTTGAGGTACGCTCAACCAAGTTGGGGAGGATACTAAGATAAGACAAGGCTTCCCAAAAGAGGAGGAGCCCAGGCTGTGTCTTGATAAGTTTCCAAGACTAGCCTCAAAACCAGGATCCTCCTGCCTCAGCCTCCCAAATCACTGGGATTACAGGCATGTATTACCATGCTCCATAGCCCTTATTTATATTTATTTTGAGACAGGGTCCCATCAAATGCTGAGGCTGGCCTCAAACTTGCAAACCTCCTGTCTTAGCCTCCCAAGTCACTGGGATTACAGCTGTTTGCCACTGCACCCAGCTAGTGTGGGAGTTTTAATGGCTGACCTGGAAGCAGCACTCATCACTTCCACTCACATCCCATTGGCCAGAAATCTTTCACATGACCTTGCTTTATTGCCAGGGACACTGCTTGCATAAGGCAGGCAAAAAGAGATTGAGTACATGGTTTTCATTGCCATAAGATTTCACTAAGTGTATTGGTAACAATGAAAGGAGATGGTAGAGAAAAGCTTTCCATTGATCAGCCAGCCTACAAGGCCCTCGGTTGACTTGCCATGTGGTAGAGGGGAGCACAGAGGGAACAGGAACACATAGGAGGTACGCTGAACCAAGTTGGGGAGAGTACTAGGATAGGACAAGGCTTCCCAAAAGAGGAGGAGCCCAGGCTGTGTCATAAAGACTGAGCAGTGCTCCTCCAGGCCAGGATGGGAGAGAAGGGTGTGCAGACAGAGGAGACCCAATAAGCAAAGGCTCTAAGCGTGAGAAGGCACAGACGAGAGAACTGCAAGTTGATCCACATGATACAGAGGAGCGGAAACTGTTGGGCTGGGCAGGGGCATCATGTGTCCTGGCAAAGGGTTCAGATGTGGCCCACAGAAAACCAGAAGTCGGTAAATACTGCAATGGCAACAGTTCAGGGGAGAAGACACACAGGGAAGGTTAATGGAAGATAACAAGGAGGTGAGGTGGCAGAACTTTGTGTGTGGTTATGACCCCGACTCTGCATAGGGGTAGGATGGATAATAACACTGAACATTGGACACAGTGGAAGACCTGGCAAGCCTGACTACAGGCCTCATAAGAAAACCTACCCCTAGCACCTCAAAAACAAAAGGAAAAAATGTACCCCAGATGAAACCCCCCCCCCCTCAATTCCTGGCTATACTTGCCTCTGGTGTCATACTTCCATCCATTTTGTCTAGTACATCAGTTCCTAGAGGCTACAGAAGGATCAAGAGATGATCCAGCTCGGTGTGGTGGTGCACACCTATATTCCCAGCAGCTCTACTCCAGAGGCTGAGGCATAAGGATCCTAAATTCAAGGCCAGCCTCAGCATCTTAGTGAGGCCCTGAGTAACTTAGTGAGACCCTGTCTTTTTTTTTTTTAAGAGAGAGAGAGAGAGAGAGAATTTTTTAACATTTATTTTTTAGTTTTTGGAGGACATAACGTCTTTGTTTGTATGTGGTGCTGAGGATCGAACCCGGGCCGCACGCATGCCAGGCGGGAGCGCTACTGCTTGAGCCACATCCCCAGCCCTGAGACCCTGTCTTAAAATAAAAAATAAAAAGAGTTGGGGGTATACCTCAGTGGTTAAGTGTACCTGGGTTTAATCCCCAGTACACTCTCCCGCAAAAAAAGATGATGCAGAGCAGGCATAGTGGTACACGCCTATAATCACAACAATTTGGGAGGCTGAGGCAGGAGGATTGCAAGGCCAGCCTCTGCAACTCAGCAAGACTCTGTCTCAAAGTAAAAAACAAATAAAAAGGTCTGGGGATTGTGATGTAGCTCAGTGGTAAAGTTCTCCTGGTTTCAAACCCTAGTATTAGGGGTGGCGGGGAATGATCCAATTCAGGGGCTGAGGATGTAGCCTGAGCTACTGGTCATGGAGTGCTTGCCCAGAATGCACAAAGCCTTGGGTTCAATTGCTCAGTATGCACAAAGCCTTGGGTTTGAAACCAGGTACTGCAAAGAAAAAGAGAGAGAGAGAGAGAGAGAGAGAGAGAGAGAGAGAGAGAGGTGATCCATTTCAAAGATTAAGTCCAAACCCTCATTCACAAAAGAAAAACAAATATCAACAAAGGGAAATCTGAAAAACAGTACCAACCCCCAATTTCCCTGTGCATGGCAGTTCAGCTCCTACACTGCTCCTCCGAAGCAGAGGACTTTTGGTGTGATCAGACCCAAGAGAAAGAGAACAGAGGCCCTCCAAGGTTTTCATCCTCCCACAGGAACACTGAATATGAATATGAAAGACCACAGAGATAATGGACAGTAGAAACCCCGCCTTTCTTTCTCCTAGAAGCTCAGAAACAGAAAATGATAGGCAGGGAACATCTCCTGGGAATGTCCCTCCTCCCTCCAGAGCAGAGGAGAAGGCACAGAGGTCTCTGGGTGTGAACACAAGCCAAGGTGCCACAGCTCTGGCTGTTTCTAGCACAAGGCCAGACCCCCAAGACTCCCTAGGCAGGCAGAGGAGGCAGGAGCAGTGTGGAGGGCAGAGACACAGACTCAGGTTACCATGAAGAAAAGGCCAGAAGTCTTCTGCTGTGAAAGGAAGGATTCTTGTGAATGTTCCATCTTAGCATTCTGGTTCCACATTCAGCTAGGGAATTAGCCAAACCACTTTTCCAATGAGGAGGCAGGGTCCAGGCTTAGAATGGAAGATAAATATACACTCTCTCTCTCTCTCTCTCTCTCTCTCTTAATCTAAGTGAATCAAGATGTGGAAACTCCGTAGGGCAGGGTCCTCTCTTTCATGCCCACTCACCTGCCCAATGGCTCAGAAACCTCTTGCTTTTTGCCATTCATCTGGCTGCACAGCCTCTCATAGTACCTCCAATTCAATTCCCCTACTTTCTGAAACCTCATTTTTACCTCTTTTTTGGGGGATGGGCAGTGCTGGGGATTGAATCAAGGTCCTCACACAAGGGAGGCAAGTGCTCTCCCACTAAGATGCCACCCCAGCCCTTTACCACCACCTGAAACCCAACCCTATAGTAACCTCCATGGCTTGTGTGTTTCCCCCCACCCCACCATCCATTCACCTCCCTTTAATGAAATCCACTGTCCGCAGATGGCCTCACCCACCTCTCCCAACAGAAATGAGGGGTATCCTATCACGCACGGCCCTCCAGCCTCACTTCTGGAGCATCCCTATATGACAGAGATAGTACCCAAGCCACAAGTGCAAATGTGAACAATTTAGAATGTTCTAACCCAGCACCACAGCACACACCTACAGTCCCAGCTAGCTACTCAGGAGGTGAGACAGGAGGATCCCTTGAGCCCAGGAATTCAGGAGCAGCCTAGACAACACAGTGAAGCCCTATCTCAAAAGAAAAAAAAAATTGGGGGGGTACCGTGGATTAAACCCAGGGGTGCTTTACCACTGAGCTACATCCCCAGGTCTTTTGATGTTTTGTTTTGAGACAAGGTCTTGCTAAGTTGCTTAGGGGCCCACTAAACTGCTGAGATTAGCCTTGAACTTGGGATCCTCCTGCCTCAGCTTCCTGAGTGCTGGGATTATAGGTGTGCACCATCACTCTGGCTCAAAACAAATTTTTTAAATAAATAAATTGTTCTAGTAGCTACATTACAAAATTATTAGGCCAACCACATGGGGGTAGTCCCAGCTTCTTGGAAGACTGAGGTGGGAGGATCACTGAAGCCTACAAGTTAGAGGCCAGCTTGGGGAACACAGTGAGACCCATCACTAAAACGAGAACAAAAACTATTAGAGACAATTAAAAGGTAAAAAAGAAACAAGTGAAATTCATTATAATTTAATCTATTCAAAAATATTATCACTTTGACATATAAGCCACAAAAACAATGATTGGGATATTTTACTTGTTTTGTGGACTGTCTTTGAAAAACAGTGTATACTGAGCACTTGGAGCACAACCCAGATTCACCACTTTTCCAGTGATCAAGATTGCCACACAGGGCTAGGCGGCTACTGGACACTACAGATCTACACCAGGGGTTGTCAAACTGTAGTCACAGTCCAAACCTGGTCTGCTGCTCAATTTGGTATGATCCTTTAATTCAGAATGATTTTCCCCCTCTTCTTTTATGGTGTCAGGCCACTGCTAGGTAAATGTTCTACCACTAAGCTATACCCCCAGCCCAATATTTTTATTTTTATTTTTATTTTTTTAAGAGAGAATGAGAGAGAGGGAGAGAAAGAGAGAGAATTTTTTTAATATTCATTTTTTAGTATTTGGCGGACACAACATCTTTGTTTGTATGTGGTGCTGAGGATCGAACCTGGGCCGCACGCATGCCAGGCGAGCGTGCTACCGCTTGAGCCACATCCCCAGCCCCCTAGGCCACATTTCTAGTCTGATTCACCCATTTTCTTTTGTCACAACTACAAAAAAATTGTTTCCTCTTGGCAAAGTTTTCCTTCTAAAATTTATCCTTTTTGGTTGCCAGCTTGTAACTACCTTCAACAATGACGAGTGATACCTAAAAATTGGGTTTCTAACAAGCACTGGTAGTGCTAGAGATAATGCCCAGGGCATTGTACATGCTTGGAAATCACTCTACTGATGGATACAATGACATCTGACTGAAATTCCAGCAACTCAGGAGGCTGAGGCAGGGAGATCTCAAGTGTAAGGATGTTATGCTCGAATTCGGGACCCCCAAAAGACCACCAGAGACCAAGATGGATGTAAACAGCAAAGAGGTGTTTATTGCGAGCTAGCTCCGTCCTCCGCGCGCACACAGCAACTGGTGACGCTGAGAGGCCCTGAGCCCAGGGTTTGCAGCAGTTTTATACATTCTTTGGAGAAGGCAGGGACCCCCACATACATCATAGCATCTCTTAGCAAATCATCACACACCGCGGGGGAAAATCAAATAACAACTCTAAAACATGATTAGCACATTCACTGGCGGGAACAATTTGAGTAAGGGTGATTGGTTACTACAAAAAGGGGATTCATTTGAACTGATTGGTTTAGGCCAAGAGGGGTGTTGGTGCTGAACTACATGGTTTTCCAACATGTTATCAACCACCATAAACTACTGCGAGGGTCATCTGGAATCCCAGGTATTTCCCTGTCTCATGCTGATTGGTGGCTACTAGGAGGTTACTATGGGTCTCCACCTAGCCTGACTGAGTCAGGGACACCTGGCGCAGCAGATCTCTCCTGTTATTTGTAGATAAACCACTTAGCAGGGTGGGAATGTGCCTAGGAGTGCTCTGTGGGTCTTTCCAAGGACAAAGGTCATGTCCCTTCCTTGGACAGGCTTTGCTCTGAGACAGAAGCTGGTTTTTCAAGGCCAGCCTTAGCAATAAGTGAGGGCCTAAGCAATTTGAAGAAACTCTGTCTCAAGCCGGGCACCATAGCACACACCTATAATCCCAGCAGCTCAGGAGGCTGAGGCAGGAGGATTTCAAGTTCAAAGCCTGCCTCAGAAGCTGTCTCATAAAAACTGGGGGGTGGGGAAGAACTGGGGATGTAGTTCAGCGGTAAAGTGCTCCTGGGTTCAATCCCTATTACCAAAAGCCAAAAAAAAAAAAAAAAAAAAGAAAGAAAGAAAACCATTCTACCATTAACCTATATCCCTCACTTTACATCAGCCCTCTTATCTCCAATTACTTGCTAAAAGGTGAGTACTCACTTCCCAGTGGGGTCTGGTAGTTTCAAGCCCTGGTAGGTGTTTTCTAGCTATTTCATTTTTATTGACATCATTAGCATACCATAAAGCCCACCCACCTAAGGTATAGAATTCAAGGGTTTCATTTAGCATAGAGTTTAACAACCCACACAATGTAGGTTTAGAACATCTGCATCACAGACAAAGACATCCCTTAGCCTTTAGCAATCATTCTGCACCTCCTCATTTCCCTAGCCCCAAGCAACTATTCATCTATTTTGTCTCTATAGATTTGCCTATTCTAGATTCACCTATTCTGGATTCTCCTATTTTGTGTCTAACTTTTTAGTTAAGCATGATAACTTCCAGGTTCATTCACATTGTAGCATATATTAATAATACCTTATAATAATACTTCATCTTCATTGCCAAGGGATTTTTCTTTCTTTCTTTTTTTAAATTTGCTGGCTCTGCCCCTGAAGCTGAACTTTGGATTGTGTTGTAAAAACTTGGCTCTTTGTCTCAGTCTACACTCAATCCCTGGGCGATCTCATCCAGTTTCCTAGCATATATACCACCTGTTTACAAAACAGTTCAGCCCTTTCCCTGATTTCCATGTGCACAGGTCCCACAGCCTCCAGTGCCCTCCACTAGGAGGTCATCTCTGGTGTTGCAGGCCTCGGACAACCAATACTGAAAGGGTAAAGTTTCTAAGCTGCAAAGCCTGAGTTAAAATGTAAAGGACCAGGCATTGTAAACCTGCTTCTAAACTGCAAAGCCTGGGTTAAATTCCTGAGGCAGTTAAGACAATGCCCTACTGGCCATTTGGTTGTTTAATAACTTAGGACCCTGTGTAGCCCGGCAGGTAGGCATTCAAGGCTTAAACCAATCAGTTTGAATGTGTACCCCACTTAGGAGTGACCAATCACCCCCGCCCAGCCTGTTCCAGCCAATGAATGTACTAATCAAGTCTAAGAATTATTGTTTGATTTTCCCATGGTGTATGGTGATTTGTTAAAAGAGACTTGTGATGTATGCAAAGCCCCCGCCCTCCCTAAAAAGTGTACTTAAGCACTGCTCAACCGCTGCCCGGGGCTCTGGGCTGCTCTCCTTTCTTGAGTGGGCACGGAGCCCCAGCATGCTGGTTTGCTGGTTCAATAAATCCCCTTCTGCCAATTGCATGAGTGGTCTCTTGATGGTCTCTTTCTCCAACGCTTCGCCCGGACCCTTACAATACAAGAAAAATAGTTGGGTGTGGAGGCTAAGGCAGAAGGATCATAAGTTCAAGGCCAACATGGGAAATTACATGAGAACTTGCCTCAAAACAAAATTTAAATGGGTTGGAATGTGGTAGAGGACTGTAAATTCAAGTTCAGTGGTAGAGAGCTTGCCTAGCATGTGCAAGGCCCTGCATTTGATCCCCAGCACAAAATACATGAAAAAATGGAAAAGACTATCGATGTAGATTGGTGGTTGAAAGGAAAGCAAGGAAACCGGGAGATGGGGAAGTGAGAAATGAAAGACAGAAACCAGGCAGAGACACACATGAGAGTTTGTCAGAGCTGACAAATAAAGGTCATCTCTCCATAGATGGAAAGAGGCAATAGAGGCTTGGGTTCTGTGACTTTTTATAGGGCAGGCTCAGGAAATCAGAGCCGGAAGGGTCCTAATTCGGAGGTTGAGGGTGAGGTTGGTATGAGGAAGTAGTGATCCTTTCTCAGAAACAACCTTGGGTGGGAAAGTGAAACTTTTTCTTAAGATGGCGGCTGTTACTTAAGATGGCCATCCAGATGCTAAGCAAGGACCTTACAGTGGTGGGGCATTCAGAGCGTCAACTTGAGATGTCAGCTTGGAGTGGGCTGTGCAGGAGAAATCAGGAAATCAGAGGTTTGTTGCTAAGGCAACAAAGTGATCAAGTGATGGGGTTATAGGCATGCCCCACCACACCTGTTCTGGGGGTGCTCCTCCTTTTATGGGGCCTCAGGTAAGGGAACTGCTTCATTCAGTGCTCTGGTGTGTTTAATAAGCTCATAATTCTGATACGCATTTGATAGCGTTTGATATGCCCACACATAGATATGCTCCTGATTAATTCAATAAACTCACAAGTAGTCATTTTTATTTTATTCCTTTTTTAATATTTTTAGTTGTAGATAGACACAATACCTTTATTTTATTCATTTTTTTAATGTGGTGCTAAAGTTTGAACCCAGTGCCTCACACATGCTAGGCAAGTGCTCTACCTGAGCTACAACTCCAGTCCCAAGTAGTCATTTTTATTAGTGTGATTTATTTATTGGTTTGTGCTAGGCAGACAGGGTTGTTTACTTGTACAAACAAGGTATAAAATCATTCTGTGTCGGGCTGGGGATGTGGCTCAAGTGGTAGCGCGCTCGCCTGGCATGCGTGAGGCCCGGGTTCGATCCTCAGCACCACATACCAACAAAGATGTTGTGTCTGCTGAAAACTAAAAAATAAATATTAAAAAAATTCTCTCTCTCTCTCTCTCTCTCTCTCTCTCTCTCTTTAAAAAAAATAAAAATAAAAACAAATAAAAAAAATCATTCTGTGTCAGCACTTGTACTCAAAATAGAGTAACTCAGGCTAGAGTTGTGGCTCAGTGGTAGAGCGCTCGCCTAGCACGTGTGCGGCCCTAGGTTCCATCCTCAGCACCACATATAAATAAATAAAAATAAACATATTTTTTAAAAAATGGAATAACTCGTGGCAAACTACTACTTAATAAAAGGGAATAACTCAGGGTAAGGTACAGCGGGAAAATTATTGTTTTCATGGAGTCACTCAGAGCACAGCCTGCTTACCACAGTTTAATATTAAGATCTCCACTAATATAATTAATAACATGAAGAGATAAAGTGAGAAAAGAAACCAATCTTACCAATATATATTAAAAGGTACTTAATACATTTCAACATATTTTTAATAAACATTCATTTTTTTTTTGTTTTTGGTATTAGGGACTGAACCCAGGGGTGCTTAACCACTGAGATATTTTATTTGGAGACAAGTTCTGGCTGAGTTGCTAAAGCTGGCTTTGAACTTGTGCTCCTCCTGCCTCTGCCTCCCAAGTGGCTGGATTACAAGCAGGCACCACCACACTCAGAGATGGAACCCAAGGCCATGCTAGGCAAGTGGTCTACGACTGCACTACACCCCCATCCTCAGTTAACACTCTTGATAAAACTAAATAAATATCGGGGCTAGAGCTGTGGCTCAGTGGTAAAGCGCTTGCCTAGCATGTGTGAGGCACTGGGTTCAATCCTTAGCATCACATAAAAATAAATAAAGATACTGTGTATTCATCTACAACTAAATAAATATTTTAAAAAAAAAGCATTGCCTTCTCGGGATGATATGGCTTAGACCTGGGAGTGCATGTGCTGTTTAAAAAAAAAAAAAACTAACTAAATATTATTTTAAAGTCCCAAAAGAAGACAAAAGAAAAAACAACACAAAATAAAAAAATAATAAACACACCATCAGGAGGCTGAGGCAGGAAGACTATAAATTCAAGAGTAGCCTAGGCAATTTACGGAGAACCTGTCTCAAAAAAGTGGAGGGGGCGGGGATATCAGGCATAGTGGTGCACACCTATAATCCCAGCAGTTTGGGAGGCTGAGGTAGGAGGATTGTGATTCAAAGCCAGCCTCGGAAACTTGGTGAGACCCTGCCTCAAGATAAAAAATAAAAAGGGCTGGGGATGAGAGGACTGGGGTTTTAGCTCCTGAGCATGCATGAAACCAAAGGTTTGGTCCCTAGCCCCCCCCCCACCAAAAAAAAAGATTCAGTATGGTAGCTTTTACATGTGCCAACAATAATCAGAAGATACAAAAGAAGAAAGGATCTAAAACCACATAAAAAGGACTAGGGACATGGTTCAATAGTAGGGTAGGTACCAAAAAAAAACAATTATAACCACATGCTGTAATAAATGTTATTTAAATTTTATGAATTTTTTATTTTCTAGAACATTCCGTTTAATGTTTTCAGACTCTAGTGGACCTCAGATAACTAACACCACAGAAACTGAAACCTAATATAAGACTTGTACACAAAGACAGAAGCCAGCCACAACTAATTACTGGTAATTCCACACTGCTCCACAGGGTGGCAGTACAAGCAAGACAGAGGAGGCCTGAGTTCCAGAAGGAGTAGGCTGGGTGGGGCCCACCAGAAAGACCCCAGTCCCCAACCCCCAGATGAGGGTAAGGGAACATGGGAGCAATGCCACCAGCCCCCACCCACACTGAGCCTGACCCTAAGGGAGGCCTGGCATTGGGAGGCAGGCCTTCTGTATCTACTCCCAGATCTTTCCTTATCAGCGTCTCTATTCTAGGTCTCCCTCTAGTTCCAGATACAGCCAACACTTATTGAGCACTTACTGTATGTACACTAGGAGTTTCCCAACTCTCTAATGAGGCAGAGCCTATTATTATCCATCCAAGACTACCTGCATCCCTCCTCCCTACCAGTCCTGCCTTTTTCAATTCAGTGAATGTGTCTAGGAATCTGGTATATTTGTTCCCTATTGCTGCTGTACTGGATGACCCCTTGGTGGCTGGAAACCACATCTGCTTATTATCTCACAGCAGCAGGTCAGAAGTCCCAGATGGCACCGGAGGTAGTGGCACAGGCCTATAATCCCAGTGGCTTGGGAGGGTGAGATAGGAGGATTGTGAGTTCAAAGGCAGCCTCAGAAATGTCGAGGCGCTAAGCTACTCAGTGAGACCCTGACTCTAAATAAAATACAAAATAGGGCTGGGGATGTGGCTCAGTGGCCAGGGATTGAACCCAGGGGTGCTGAACCACTGAGCTACATCCTCAGCCCTTTTTTATATTTCATTTAGAGACAGGGTCTAAGTTGCTTTAGGGTCTTGCTAAATTGCTGAGGCTGGCTTTGAACTTGTGATTACCTATCTCAGTTTCCTGAGCCACTGAGATTACAGGCATGAGCAGCGCCCAGCTGATTTTTTCTTTTGAGACAGGGTCTCACTATATTGCCCAGGGCAGCCCTGAACTCCTGGGTTCAAGCAATCTTCCTTAGTCTTCTGAGTAGCTGGGACTACAAGTGTGCATCACCATGCCCAGCTTATCTTATGTCCCCCTCCATCTTGACAGTCAGCAACAGGGATCATTCTCCTTGTGCTTCAAATTTGTCTGACAGGTGCAGCAAGCATGCCTGTAATCCCAGCTACTTTGGAAGCTGAGGTAGGAGGATTGCAAGTTTCAGACTAGCCTGGACAACTTAATGAAACCATGTCTCCAAATTTAAAAATACAAAGGGCTGGGGGTGTGGCTCAATGGTAGAGCACCTGTGAGTTTCATTCCCAATACCAGAAAAAAAAAAAAAAAAGGTGGGGTCTTGTGGGAAGACAAGGGCAATCAGGGGGCCTGCCCTCAAAAGTCTTAAATAGGTCTTATGGACCCTGGTTAGTTCCCAAAGAGGATTGTTGTAAATCCCCAATGCTAGCCCTGCCAGTATCTCTCTCCCTCTCTCCCTCCTTCCTGCCTTGCCATGTGATCACGTCTTGCCCTGCACACTTCCACCATGAGATGATCTTGTCAAGTGGGGGTTAGAGCCTATTCCCAGCTGTTTGACTTTCAGCCTCCAAAACTATGAACCAAATAAACCTTTTTCTTGGGCTGGGGTTTAATTCAGTGGTAAAGTTCTTGCCTAGCATGTGCAAGACCTTGGGTTTGATCCTCAGCACTGCAAAGTAATAAATAAACCTTTTCTTTATAAAGTTAGCCTGTCTCAAGTATTTCATTATAGCAATGAAAAATGGACTAATATACAACATTATTCCCTAACTAATCCCTCAGGGGCTCTCCAGTAGCCTCTGGAGAGAAACAAAAATCCATAAAATTAATTTTGAGCACTGATTCTCTGCCAGGTACTGAGATCTCAGAAGACAGTCTCTGCCCTCCTGGAGATTTTTTTTTTTTTCCTGTAGGACAAAAGGACTCCACTCTGTAGAGAGCTCTAAGCACCAAGAATGGTCATCCCAATGGGCCCTGCCACCTGGCCATCTTCAGCCCTATCTTCACCCTCTCTTTCTCTTGTTCCTGTCACATATCCCAGCACCCTCTTCCTCTGTCTCTCCCATCCAAAAAAATCCAGGTTTCCCTGGATTCCTTTGATAAGTTCCAATTGTGTTATTTTTAGACTGGATAATTTTTTTTCCTGTGCTGGGAATTGAACCGAGGACCTCATGCATATGAGTCAAGCCCTTTACTGCTGAGCTATACCCCCAACCCAAGCCTGGGTAACTTACAACAAGAGATTTATTTGGGCCTGGGAAGCCCAAGAGCATGATGCAGAATCTGGTGAGGGCCTTTACACTCCAGCATTCCATGGCAGAAGGCCAAAGGGGCAAGAGAGGGTGAGAGTGAAAGAGCAAAAGGGGGGCCCAAATGCATGCTCCTATGTGCTACTAAGGACTGAACCCAGGGCAAGCACTCTACCACTGAGCTACATCTGGGCCTTTTTTGTTTTACTTTGAGACATGGTCTAAATTGCCCAGGCTGGCTTTGAACTTGAAATCCTCCTACCTCAACCTCTCAAGTAGCTGAGATTATAGGCCAATTTACTTTTATGACAATTTACTCTTACTGGGTGTGGTGCAGCATGCCTGTAATCCCAGCTACTGAGGAGGTTGAGGCAGGAAGATTGTAAGTTGGAGGCCAAGCCTCAGCAACATGGGGGAGACTTGCTCTGAAAGTCCAAATAAAAGGGCTAGGATTGTAGATCAGTGGTAGAGAGCCCCTAGGTTCAATCCCCACTGTGGAAAAATAATGACAACAATAATAAATAAATATAACAATCCATCCTCATGATAACTCCCCTACTTTGCTGGTATCAACATTGTTAGTCAGCTTTCCATTACTGTGACAAAATACCTGAGATAATCATCTTCAAGGGAAGAAAGATGTATTTTGGCTCATGGTTTCAGAGGTTTCATCCATGATCAATTGGCCCTGTTGTTCTGGGCCTGTAGTGGCATAGTATCTTGCTGTAGGGAGCCACCCATGAATTACTTGAGGGTCTTCAGAACATTCAATGGAAAACCTTTGATGTTCCCTGATGTAAATAATGCAAGCATAGACTCCATTTTGCTCTTTTCAGTGTGGAAGTTCAATCCCTAAGATGAGCAGCCTGTCCCCCGGACCCCCCCACCCCCCACTTTTAAAATTACTATTTGTGTCCTATGTTTTTTTCACCACTGCTCAACCTTTCTTAGCTGTTATTCTGCAGCCAGCCCATTCCACCAAGAGGAACTCCATTCCCACCCCCTGTGCGGGGGACGTGGGCAGGATTTTGTGGTGCAAGCACATGGTGAAGGAGGCTGTTCAACTCATGGCAGGCAGAAAGCAAAGAAAAAAAGACAAAGAGCCTGAGATCCCCTTTAAGGTAACACGTCCAATGACCTAACTTTCTCCCACTTGGCCCCAGGTTACACCACCTCCCAATATTGGCACAGACTGACAACCAAGCCTTTAGAACATGGGCCTCTAAGGGACATTCTAAATCCAAAGTAAAGCAAACACAAATCCACCTCTTAAACATCCTACCTCCCAACACAGTTGCATTAGGCATGAAGTTTCTAACACATGGACTTCAGGAAACACATTCAAATCATAGTAGGCACATAACAAGTAGTCAGGAATTTTTTTTTTTTTTAAGTGGGGGAAGTGGTACTGGGGATTGAACCCTTCCTGTCTCAGCCTCCAAAGTATCTGGAATTACAGGCATGCATCTAAGGAAATTGTTTTGAATGAATGGAAAGTCTCATTTGCAATGGTACAGACCCAAACCTCCTTAGCACTCCCTGTACT
This sequence comes from Spermophilus citellus, assembly GCF_964194105.1. Taxonomy (NCBI): domain Eukaryota; kingdom Metazoa; phylum Chordata; class Mammalia; order Rodentia; family Sciuridae; genus Spermophilus; species Spermophilus citellus. Next base: position 146,272,186 of record NC_138182.1, on the reverse strand, counting down.
TTTGACAGTTTGCCAATTCCAAAGAAACTGCTAGAAGCAAAAACCTCAGCTGCTCAACATTCTAGCTCATGGGTGCTATTACAGGAGGTGGTCCCCAAAGCTCATGAGACAATGCAGGAATGTTCAGAGGTGAAATGATTCAATTATGAGAAATGTAACCTAATCAGTGGGTTAACCCATTTGATGGATTAATAATTTGAATAGATTACTGGGTGGTAACGTAAGCAATTGTGAGGTGTGGCTAGAAGAAGTCAGTCAGTGGGGACATAGCCTTGGGAATCATGTTTTGTCCTTGGCTCCTTGTGCTCTGAGCTCTCCTGCACATGAGCTCTCTCTCTTTTTCTCTCTCAGCTTTCTGCATGCCACAAACTGAGAAACTTTTCTCCACCATTCCCAGGTGTTCTGTCTCACCTCGGTCCAGAGCAATGAAGTTGGCCAACCATTAACTAAACCTCTGACACCATAGCCAAAATAAATTTCCTCTTCTAAGTTGTCAGGTATTTCAGTCACATTGAGGAAAATCTGACTAACACAGGTGCCCAACCTAGCACACACTACCCAGGTCTGAACTGCAAATTGCAGCTAAGACCCTGGGGCATGGCCATATGGGGATCAGTTATTTAAGGAATGGTGCTAGCTCATGACACCAGGTCTGGCAGGAACACTAGCATCAATTCCAAGAGGGCTATGAAAGAGGAAGATATTTTCCTGGCACAAGAACAGAAAATGTGGCCATCAAGAACTTGCTCAAGGATCTTGCTGGTAGGAGGCTGTGTGGTGCCATGGAGAGGGGACATGTTTTGCACACTTATACACCAACAAAATGCCACAGACCTCTACCAAAGCAGCAAAGATGAGAGGGCAAGTCTCCCAACAGAGGAAAAAGGTCCCTGATTTTTGAGACCACAGAAAGCCAATAAGAAAAGGTGACGGTCAAAACAGGTGGCAGGAGCTACAGTTCAGGAAAGGCTGCCCAAGGACTACAGAGGGGACCTGCGGGTCTATTGCCCCAGGAACCAGGAAGGTGGGAGTGAGAGTCAGAACTACAACAGCTGTGGCACCTACTTCCGCCTCCCTGAAAGAGCCCCAGACAAGAAAATCCATCTGGGAAAAGCTCGGGCTTTTGGTTGGCAGCCTGGAACAAAGGCTGCCTCAGGCTTCAAGTTGGGAATCCGTGGCTGATCACAGACTCAGTAGCCACCCCCTGCCCCACAACTGAAGCCCACAGCGGACATCCCTCCAGGGGTCCATCGCCATCTGCACAGAACACCTTTTATAGCTGCTTGTGTTCCACCTATAATATGTTTGGATCAGGAAGTTCCCAAAGTCACTTTTACTCCTACTAGTCCAGTCCTCCCTCAGATCCCCCCACCCCCAGTGCTGGGGATCAAACACAGGACCTGTGTTTGTGCATGCTAGGAAAGCGCTTTACCACTAGCTATACTCACAGCCTCCTCCTTAATTTTACCCATGCCACAAATCACAGTCACATGTCCCCAGCCACCCTAGGTCACAAACTGAGAAGGCAAAAGGCAGGGTCCTGAAGCCTTACCTCAGAAACTGCCTAGTCCATGCCCCCAGCCCCATCATTCCTGGTACCAACACCAATTGCCCACAGGCTGTCTCCCAAAGAGATGTGTTGGAGTCCTAACCCATGGTAACTGTGTCTATGACCTTTTTTGGAAAATGGGGTCTTTGCAGATATAATCCAATTACAATGAGCTGACTAGATTAGGTCCACTCTAACCCACTATGTCTAGCATCCTTATAAAAAAAGGGGCAGGCTAGTGGGTAGCTCATGGTAGAGCACTTGCCTAGCTTACACAAGGCCCTGGATTTGATCCCCAGCATAGGAAAAAAAAAAAAAAAAAAAAAAAAAAAAAAAGGAGGGGATGCCATATGAAGACAGCCATTCAAAAAAAAAAAAAAAAAAAAAAACACCATGTGGTAGCGGAGGCAGACACAGACGAGTCTACAAGCCAAGGAACACCAAAGGGTTACGGGCCACACCAGAAGCTAAGAAAGGAATGGAACAGATTCTCTCCTCCAGCCTTCAGAGACAGCATGGCCCTGCCAACACCTTCATTCTGGATTTCTAGCCTCCAGAACTGAGAGCAAGTTACTCTGTTTGCAGTCACCCAGTGTTATGGCAGGCCCAGGAAACGAATCTCCTGGCTCTGTTTATTTAGCAAATGAATACACTGATCCTTTCCCTTCACCCCCTCCACCCTTTATGAGGGAAAGGGGAGATAGGCCTACCCCTCACACTGGAAGGGCTCAGGGCCAGAGCACACACATCCCCTAACCTACCCTTCTTCTATTCCCACCTGCCCCACTGTGACCTGTATAGTGAGGGACCCACATGCCCATATGTGGATAGCCCAAGCCAAGGTCCATGCTCTTTCCAACTCCCCAGCCTTTGGCCCTATAAGACAGTTCTTCCTCTGGGCTGGGGACATAGTTAAGCAATGGAGTGTCCCTGGGTTCAATTTCCAATACCCCCTCCCCCACAAAAATAAAACAAGTTAACAGTCCTAATTATTAAGAATCATAAAGTTGGATGAGCTAGGGTGGAAATCAATGGTAGAGCACTTGACTAGCATGCACAAAGCCCTTGGTTTGATCCTTAACACCACAAAATAAATAAAAATAAAGCAAAAATCACAAAGTTGTAAAAACAGTCTCCTCCTTTTCAAAAATCATGTTCATTTCCTCTCCACAAACCAGGCCTATCCACAAAACCTTGAAACAACAATGTAACCCATGAAGCTAGCTTTGACTCCTCAGAGCAGTGGATAAATATCATAATTTTTCTGCCAGAATACTGAGGTGAATGACCTTGAAGTCCTGTTTATTCATAAATGTCCTTATCCAGTGATAACATTAACTTTTCTATTAACCAAAGTTCCTCCTAAAAAGGGAACAATTTCAGAGGGAAAAAAAAGGGGGGGAAATATGACAAAAATATGCACAGCCATGCACAGTGTTATACCGCTGTAATCCCAAAAATTTGGGAGGTGGCTAAAGCAGGAAGATCACATTTGAGGTCAGGCTGGGCAACTTAGTAAGACCACGTCTCAAAATCAAAAATAAAAAGGGTTGGAGAAGTAGCTCAGTGACAGAGCATACAGCATTTGCCTAGCACGCAGGCAAGTGCATTACAAGTTCACTGATCCCCAGCATTACAAAAATAAAGATCTGCATGATTTGACTTGTTTTGTTTGTTTGTTTTGGTGGAGCTGGGGATCAACCCAGGGCTTCCTGCAGGCTACTACTGAGACACAGCCAGTCTCTTCTTTTATAATTGAAAATAAAAGAAAAAGTAGTGCTATTATTGTTTGGTAGCAGGACAGCAGTATTATGTTCATCAATATTTGTATTTGCATTGTAGGAATCTTGTAATGGTGATACCCCGTCTCCACAGGATGCCAGCTTCAAGACTTGTCCTGCCAGAAATCTGACTTTTCACAGACTAGCAAATGGCCAGGAACTTCTCACAGCCTGTTCAGGGTTTCCATGATAATCTGAAGACATTCTTTATTATTATTATTATTATTATTATTATTATTATTATTATTAAAGTTTTAGTTGTAGTTGGACACAATACCTTTTTTTATTTATTTATTTTTATGTGGTGCTGAGGATTGAACCCAGGGCGCCTCACACGTGGTACGCAAGTATTCTACTGCAGAGCCATAACCCAGGCTCCCCAGAGCCTCACACGTGGTACGCAAGTATTCTACTGCAGAGCCATAACCCAGGCTCCCCAGGCTCCATGGTTCTTTTTAACCATGACACAAAACTTAGAAGTTACAGAAGGCTGATGCATTTAAACACTAATTTTGATTTCTCAATCAAAAGACCAGTGACAAAGGGGTTATAAAATTTTGATCTAGGATCTGGGGATATATATAGCTCAGTTGGTGGACTGCTTGCCTCGAATGCATAAGGCCCTGGGTTCAGTCCCCAACACCACCAAAAATAAAAAATTTGATCTAGGGGCTCAAAGTATATAGTACAGTAGTAGAACACATGTTAGCATGTGAAAGGCATGGGGCTGCATCCCAAGCACAAAAATAAATTAAAATTAAGATTCTAGATAGCTAGCTATATTGGCATATGTATCAAGGCAAGAAAAAATTTTGTTAAAGTGAAGCAGACCAGGTACTCCCACCCAAAATATTCTTGCAATATTTTGCTTCTCTTCTTATCAGAAAGATTTTACAAAGGGTGTTAACAGCTTCTTCTGTCTTGTAAATGCCCAGTTTGGAGACAAAACTTGTGAAACCTCTGTCTAGCCTAAGAATGTGGGACAAAGAGTAATTGTTATGTACCTACCCACTGACATGTAACCATCCCACTGAGTATAAACCTAAAAGAATTTCCAGACTCAGGGACCAGAGATTTTTAAGCATTAGCACCCTCTGCACCACTGAAGCTACATAAACCTGCTTCCTGAAAATTCCTCAGGTATTCGGCCTCATCTTTCCTATACCGAAAGCACAAAAAGTTTATGTTCCCCCTCCTGCCAGCAATTGAACCCAGTGGTGCTTAACCACTGAGCCACATCCCCAGCCCTTTTCGTTTTTTATTTTGAGACAGAGTCTTGATAAGTTGTTTAGAGCCTCACTAAGTTGCTGAGGGGGGCTCTGAACTTGTGATCAATCCTTCTGCCTCAGCCTTCTGAGTCACTGGGATTACAGGCTTACATCACCACGCCCAGCCACAAAAAGTTATTCTAAAGTCATAAAAAGATGGACACAAATGAGAATAGTATTTTACAGGAAAAAAAAAACAGAAACGACTTATAAAAATGTAAATTATCTAGCAACAAAGGTGTAGCTCAGCAGTATAGTACATGTTTAGCATGTGAGATACCCTGGGTTCAATCCACAGCTTAAAGAGAGACAGAGAGAGCAAAACAGACAGACAGACACAGAGAGAGTAAGGAAGAAAAAAGAAAAATATTATTCAGCACCCATGAGAATTAAAGAAACTTAAATTAGACACCATTTCTGCCTTTTGAATTATGCAAAAAAAAAAAAGGTTTGCTAAAATAGTCTTGGCAAGCATTTTTTTTTTAAAGAGAGAGTGATAGAGGGAGAGAGAGAGAGAATTTTTAATATTTATTTTTTAGTTATCGGCGGACACAACATTGTGGTTTGTATGTGGTGCTGAGGATCGAACCCGGGCCCACGCATGCCAGACGAGCGCGCTACCGCTTGAGCCACATCCCCAGCCCAAGCATTTGAGATAATATTAAAACAACTGTAAATCTTTAAATGACAATTTAATAATATTGCACATACCAAAATTATCAGTGTTATGGATTTTTTAACATGGACAGACTTACAAAAGTACCAAAGATAACCACACATACATGTGTGTGAGCAAACACACACATAAAAAAATAAAAACCAAAAGTTGATCATGATGGAACATGCCTTGTAATCCCAGCTACAAAGGCTGAGGCAGGAGGACCACAAGTTCAATGCTGCCCTGGGTCAACTGACATGACCTGACTCAAAATAAAAAAACAGGGCTGGGGATATAGCTCAGTTGGTAGAGTACTTGCCTCACATGCACAAAACCCTGGGTTTAATCCCCAGCACTATAAAAATAAAAATTTTAAAATTTTAAAAAAAGGATTTTAAAAATATAATTTTTTAAAATGTAAAAAAAAAAAAAAAAAGCTGGAGATGTAACTTAGTAGTACAGCACTTCCCTAGCATGCTTGAGGTCCTGGGTTTAATTTCTAGCACAGTTAAAAAAAATGCACAATTTTTATTGCACCATCATTAAAATAGTGAAAACACTAAAAGAAAACAAAGGTCTATCAGCAGGAGTGGTTAAATGTCCTAAGATACATTGATGAGTAGAAATAAATTTTCAAAGTAGTTTTTTAAAAAAAAATTTTTAGATATACATGGCAGTATAGTGTATTTTGACATCTCATACATATATGGAGTACAACTTCCCATTCTTGTGGTTGTACATCATGTGGAGTTACACTGGTATATTCATACATGAACCTAGGAAAGTTATGATTCATTCTACTGTCTTTCCTATTCCCATTCCCACTCCCTTCCCTTCATTCTCATTTGTCTAATCCAATGAACTTCTATTCGTCCCTCCTTCCACTCCCCCCCCCCTCACTTATTGTGTGTTAGCATCCACATATCAGAGAGAACATTTACCTTTGGCTTTTTAGGACTGGCTTATTTCACTTGGCTTGATAGTTTCCAGTTCCATCCACTTACCAGCAAATGCCATAATTTCATTCTTTATGGCTGAGTAATATTCTATCGTGTATATGTACCACATTTTCTTTATCCATTCATCTGTTGAAGGGTACCTAGTTTGGTTCCATAGCTTAGCTATTGTGAATTGAGCAGCTAGAAACATTGATGTGGGGGGGGCTGGGGTTGTGGCTCAGTGGTAGAATAGTCTCCTCGCACATGTGAGACTCTGGGTTCGATCCTCAGCACCACATAAAAATAAATAAGTGAAATAAAGGTAATTGTGTCCAACTAAAAAAATAAATATTAAAAAAAAAACATTGATGTGGCTACATCACTGTAGTATGGCCAAAGCAGTTTGCATTTAATGCATATTTAAATATACAAACACAGTATGTTTGTATATTACATAAATAAATTCCAAAAAACTTAATATTTATTTTGAGACATTCTCACTAAATTGCTGAGGCTGGCCTTGAATTTATAATCTTCCTGTCTCAGCATCCCAAGTGGCTGGGATTACAGATGTGTGATACTGCCCCCAGCTGCTTTATACATTTTTTGCGGGAGAAAGGGCGCTGGGGATGAAACCCAGAGCCTCATGTTTGCTGGGCAAGCACTCTACCCACATCCTCAGCCTATGCTTTTATATTCATATGTTCTATCTGAACATCTTTTTTAATATTATCATGTTATGCTAATAAGTTTTAAATTCTAAAGCCAGAATTTGTAGCTTAAAGAGGTACTTTCTGAAGTACCAAGCTGAGAGGTTCTAGCTAAGTTGCCCAGGCTTAGTGTTAAATCTACAGTACCACATACCTCAAGCTCTTGATCCTCAGGCCTCAGCCTCCTGAGTGGCCTGGCCCAAGGCCTTTGACAGAGCTATTGGGGAATGGCCAAGTGGGATCCTGAAGAATGGAATCTTCCTCAGATTCAACTGCTGGGGACACACCTTACTGCAGGAAGCTGAAAGCTTAGAAAGACAATTCGCAGTCTGGGTGTTTTAGTGAGACCCTATCTCAAAAATTTTAAAAAGGAGTTGGGCACAGTGGCACACACCTGTAATCCCAGCAGCTTGGGAGGCTGAGACAGGAGGATGGCAAGTTCAAAGATAGCCTCAGCCTCAACGAGGCACTAAGAAACTCAGTGAGACCCTGTATTTAAATAAAATACAAAATAGGGCTGGGATGGGGCTCACTGCCCGAGTGCCCCTGAGTTCAATTCCCAGTACCCCCCCAAAAAAAAATTTTTTAAAGGGCTAGGGGTATAGCTCAGTGGTGTACCCTGGGTTAAATCTACAGAACCACATACACATAGAAAATGCCTCAGACTTCACTCCTGAGAAGCCTCTACTTACTAAGGAAGCCAGACTGGGATGGAGGTTACCATCAATCATTGTGACTAATACCTGTCATGAATAGCCTACAAAAGAATTATAACAAATTTCCAATAAATTACAAAAATTAAACAGTGTCTTTTCTATTTGACTTCAGCTCCTAGAGTTGCATCTACTGTGATTTGAAAATAAAATTCAACTGGGCTAGGGTTGTGGCTCAGTGGCAGAGAGCTTGCCTGGCATGTGTGAAGCACTGGGTTTAATCCTCAGCATCACATAGAAAAATAAATAAAATAAAGTTATCTACAACTAAAAATATATATTTTTTAAAAAGCCAATTAACCCTAATATACTCACTAGATTAGCCAAAATGACCACTGACAACACAAAATGCTGCAGAGAACACAGAGCAAAAGGAACTGTCATTCGTTGGTGGGGATTTTTTTTTTTTTTTGTGCCAAGGATTGAACCCAGGTGTGCTTAACCATTAAAACCATATCCCCGAGCTGGGGATGTGGCTCAAGCGGTAGCGCGCTCGCCTGGCATGCGTGCGGCCCGGATTCGATCCTCAGTACCACATACAAACAAAGATGTTGTGTCCGCCGAAAACTAAAAAATAAATATTGGAATTCTCTCTCTCTCTCTCTCTCTCTCTCTCTCCCTCCCTCCCTCCCTCTCTCTCTCTCTCTCTCTTTAAAAAAAAAAAAAACATATCCCAATTCTTTTAAATATTTTATTTAGAGACAGAGTCTTGCTAAGTTGCTTCAGGGCCTTACTAAGTTGCTGAGGCTGGCTTTGAACTAGGACTACAGGTGAGAACTACTGTGCCTGACACAATTGGTGATTTCTCTTTTGGAGGGGTTCCAGGGATTGAACTAAGGGACACTCAATCACTAAGCCACATCCCCAACTCTATTTTGTATTTTATTAGAGACAGGGTCTCACTGAGTTACTTATTGCCTTGCTTTTTGCAGAGGATGGTTTTGAAACTGTGATCATCCTGCCTCGGCCTCCCAAATTGCTGGATTAGAGATGTGCACCACCAATACCGGCAATTGGCAATTTCTTAACCAAACATACTCTGACCATAAATCTATCAACTGTATTCCTTTTTACTCAAAGGAGTTAAAAACTTATAGTAACACAAAAATCTACACATATTTATAGTAGTTTTACTTTTGAAGGGGAGGGGCAGAAACATAAATATTAAACCCAGGGGTGATCTATCATTAAGTCACATTCACTACCATTTTTGTGTTTTATTTTGAGACAGGGTCTTACTAAGTTGCTTAGAGTCTCGCTAAATTGCTGAGGCTGGCTTCAAATCTGTGAACCTCCTGTCTCAGTCTCCCAAATCACTGGGATTACAGGCATGGGTCATTGTGTCTTGCCCTTTTTAAAATTTTATTTTGAGACAGGGTTTCACCAAATTCCCTAGGTTGGTCTTGAACTGGTGCTTTTCCTGCCACAGCTTCTACAGTTGCTGGGATTATAGGTGTGTGCCACCATACCTGGATCCTCCCTACTTCTTTTATTTCACTCTTTGGTGTGTAAGTATGGTGCTGGGGATTGAACCCAGAGCCTTGTGCATATTAAGCAAGTGCTCCACCACTGAGCCCCATCCCCAGCCCCATCCCTCATTCTTTTAAGCAGAAGACCTTAGTCCTTCTAGGCCTACCTTACTTTGAACACTGAAGCCCAGAAGGGTTAAATGATTTGCTCAAAGTCACTGGTCATTTAGCGTTCAGGAGTAGGATCCTTCAGGCACTGTGTTCTCATGCACTCTACACTGCTTCAAGTAAGCTCTAGTGGCCATTCTCTTAACATTAATACAATCACATAAACCTCCTTGGATCTGATACAGATCTCTTGAGTTCAGCTTCGGAAATAAAGAGTTTGGGTTTTGGATGATGTAGATGTATTTGTTCTTGGTACTTCATTGTCTTGTGGCTCAAAAAGCTGACACTTGGGACCTGGTCCAGGCTGAGTTTCCTAAACTTCCCCCATCAAGATTTCATGTCTTTTGAGCCAAATGCCAAATCACAAGATATGAGCAAAGTTGAAGGGGCTTGAAGGCAAGCAGACCTGGGTTCAAATCCAGCTTTACATAGATGAAAATACATTTCCCACTCATCTTTTTTTAAATATTTTTTAGTTGTACATGAACACAATATCTTTATTTATTTATTTTTATGTGGTGTTGAGGATCGAACCCAGTGCCTCACATGTGTGAGGCAAGTGCTCCACCACTGAGCTACAGCCCCAGCTCTCCCACTCATCTTGAGGAGCCTCAAGAGGATGGTATTTTGATTATGAGCACTGAATCAGATATTACACATAATGTGCTGGTACATAAATGTTAATTCTCTTCTTCCTTCCATATAGGATCTGAGGGACCTTCACAACTGAGTCCTTGGTGAGGTCAGTCAAACACATTTGCTTGAATTAGGTTTCTGGGGATGAACTTCTACATCATTCTGCTAAACAGAGTTCACCATGCTTCATGCACACATGTGGCGGCTCTTCTCTCTGTGACCCGGCACATTACCATCCCTCCTGTACAGCTGGAACACCACTCAGAGATAAAAACAGAAAACCACTCTGCAGAGTCCTGTCAGCTGAACACTCAGAAGCCACAGGGCTGCCTTCACAGGACTCACAGGCTACATGGGAAAGGCTTCCCAGTGGCACCAGAACTGTAATTACAACATGGAAGAAGAGCCAGTTGTGGTGGTACTCACCTATAATCCCAGCCACTCTGGAGGCTGAGGCAGGAAGGTCCCAAGTTCAAGGCCAGCCTGGGTAACTTAGCAAGACCCTGTCTCAAAATAAAAATATAAAAAGGGTGGGGATGTGACTTGGTGCTAGAGCACCCCTGGGTTCAATCTCCAGTATGGGGAAGGAGGAAGAAAAAAAGGATAGAAGAGGAGGAAAAAGAAGGATGAGGAAAATTTGGGATGGGAAATGGTACTACAACAAGGTTTTCCACAGTAAAGCAAAAGCTGACAGTAACCACGGGTTACCAAACATATGAAGAGGTCATCTTTCCTCAAGAAATTCCAAAAGGCAAACATTCAAAAGATTTATTTTGTTGTTACATCGTGAATACAAACTTTATTTATTTCCAAATTGCCTTTTACTACTTAAATATGTTCATTGATGTCATATTTTTTTTATCTGTAAAAATTATTTGGGGATCTAAAATTGTATGGATTGCATAATTTTTCTTATTAAAATAACAAAAATTTTGAACCCAGAGGTGCTTAACCACTGAGCCAAATCCCCCAGTCCTTTTTATTTTTTTTATTTTGAGACAGGGTCTTGCTAAATTGCTTAGGGCCTGACTAAGCTGCTGAGGCAGGCTTTGAATTTGTGATCCTCTGCCTCATCCACCCAAGATGCTGGGATTACAGGCATGCACCACTGCACCCAGCAAGACAACAATTTTTTTAATTCCTTTTTTTTTTCTTTCTTTCCTATTTTTTTGGAGGGGTGTGCATTTGGTGAACAGAGGGATTTGTTGTTATATATTCATACATGCACACAATATAACAATATAAAAATAACACTTAAAAAAAACCTTTCTAGGAGTGATGGGAATTGAACCCAGGGCTTCATTGCATGTGCTCTACCACTGAGCTACCTCCCAGCCTTTTTTTCCACAGCAGTAGTGGGGGTTGAACCCAGGGGTGCACTGAGCTACATCCCCAACACTTTTTATTTTTCTATGAGACAGGGTCTTACCTTAGTTGCCAGGCTGGAATTTCACCTCCTGACTCAGCCTCCTGAGTAGCTGGTTATAGGCATGTGCCATCATGCCTGGCTGCCAATTTTCTTTCTTTTTTTTTTTTCTTTTTTGGTACCAGGGATTGAACCCAGAGGTCCATAACCACTGAGCCACATCCCTAGCCCTCTCATTTTTTATTTTCAGACAGGGTCTTGCTAAATTGCTTAGGCCCTCACAAAATTGCTAAGGTAACTTGAAACAGGGTTTCTAGAAGAAAGGAGGATCCAGGTATGGTGGCACACACCTATAATCCCAGCAACTGTAGAGGCTGTGGCAGGAAGAGCACCAGTTCAAGACCAGCCTGGGGAATTTGGTGAAACCCTGTCTCAAAACAGGCCTCAAACTTGAAACCCTTCTGCCTCAGCTTCCCAAGCCACTGGGATTACAAGAATTACCAAGCCTAGCTTCTGCCAATTTGTTTTTGATTTAATAACTTTGAACTTGGTTCCAGGGTTAAAAGGTCAATATAGCAGGCTTGAAACCACACAATCAAAGGCACTTAATTTGTATCAGTTATCCGACTAACATTCCTCCTACTGTTTATGGAGGAGCACACCGGTTAATCCCTGCAACTCTGGTGACTTGAGGCAGGAGGATGGCAAGTTGGAGGCCAGAGTGGCCAACTCTGTCTCAAAATAAAAAATATAAAGGGCTGGTTTAATGGTAGAGTACCTCAGGGTTCAATACCCAGTACCAAAAACAAATGAATATATATATATATATATATATATATATATATATATATATATATATATTTATGTGTATATATATATTTATTTATGTGTATATATATTCCACCACATATTGGAAAAGACAAATAAGAATACCAAGGTCAACGGAAATCTAGGCCTGTTCATAACTCTGTGTCAACTGTCCACTAATCTACAGAACTTCCAACTGACCAATTACTCAGAGCTCTTCCTTACCCTCACCCCAAATCTCTTTCCCCTGCAGGGTTCACGGCAACACTCAGCTGTGTTCACATGCCCTAAGAAATAGGGGGTAAGAATTACGGGGAGGACCTGGGTATGCGACTCAATGGTAGAGAGTTCGCCTGGCACATGTGAGGCCCTGGGTTAGAGCCTCAGCTCCATATAAAAATAAATAAAATAAAGGTACTGGGTCCAACTAAACTAAAAAATAAAATAATAATTAAAAAAAAAGAATTAGGGGGAATATAAAAGGTTAGGGAAAGCTTGTGGGCGGTGAGAGGGGACTGACATTGCTGATAAAGTGATCAGGGGAACCTCCTCCATGGGTAACATTTGGGCCGATTCCCCAGGAAGCGGTCCACGGGCAATTTGGGGAGAAGCGTCCAGATGAAGGCGTTCAGTTAATGGGGTTGTCCCTAGCTCTGTATGTTTGTTTCATAGCTGCACAACGGCGTCCAGGAAAAAGAAAACAAAGGATGAGAAATTATGCAAGAAAAAAGTATCAAAAAATTTTTAAAAAATTATGCAATAACAGAATAAAGCTTTAGCGGTATCCGGCTTTACCTTAACTTGTGGACACACCCCTCCAGGGCCAGCTCGGGAACCGCATTGCCCATCTGAGGAAAGACGTTCTAGGTATTGGAATCACATCGAGTATAGACTTCCCCGTCGCAGACTCCGCTCTTTAGGCAAGGATCCTGCCCGCAACACGTGCTCACGCCCTCACCAAGCATAGGTGCCTCCACTAACAGTTCCCAAAGCCTGCGACGCCCATCCCTTAAACAAACACAAGTGGGCGTCCTATGCTCTCTTCTTTCCTCTGGGCCCCGCCCTAGAGAGAGGTTCTCTTGGCCCTGCCCCTAATCTGATCAGTCAAGAGTGGTCCCGCCCCTAGACCTAAGACCCCGCCCCCTCTTTATGATTGGCCTGAATCGGAGACCTCATTTTCTAATTGGTGGTAGTGTGCGCATGGCTAGATGACCCGGAAGTAATTCCAGAGACGGCGGGCCGCGTGGATTCATCTTTGGGTCTGGGTTGCTGCGGCTGCCGGGATGACCAAAATAAAGGCAGACCCCGATGGACCCGAGACTCCGGCGGAAGCGTGCTGCGGAGAGCGCACTTACCATGAGCTGCTGGTCAATCTGAACCCTATCGCGCAGCCTCTGGCTTCTCGCAGACTCACGCGGAAGCTCTATAAATGCATCAAGAAAGGTATAGTCGGCGCCGGCGTGACCCGGGTAGGGGGCGCGGGCGGCGGGACGCGGCATTCAACTGATTCTTCTGTCGTTGCAGCGGTGAAGCAGAAGCAAATTCGGCGCGGGGTTAAGGAGGTTCAGAAGTTTGTCAACAAAGGCGAGAAAGGGTAAGAACCCTCCTTCAGCCCAATTTTGCATATCTAATTGAATGCCTGCTACTACTGATAGCAGGTATTCGGTATAGGTAGGGTTAACTCTGACCCAGCCACATAAACAGTCAAGCAATAAATGAACTCCCTTCAACACGGATACCGAGCCATCACTTGAAAGGTCATAGTGAATTCCAGAAGGAAGTCAGAGCTCTTAGGACCCCTGGCTTCATTCATTAATTAGACTGAGTCTACTGGTTTTCAAGTACTGTGTTGTGGAAAGACAATGACATGGGTCATAAAATCACACACAAAAATAATTACAAGTTGGGATAATAGTTATTGAGGAAAATGCAAGCTGCAATTAGAATGACTTCATTATCCTACTTATTTCTTTTCTGGCGTTTATCAGAATCTGAAGCACACTTATATTTTTATTCCCTGTATTTCCCACTCAGGCCAGACAGTACCTTGAGAACAGGGCCTTTTACTGGTTTATGTAAATAAGTCTCTGGTTCACTGTAGGTGCTCAAAAGATAATGTTGGTTTCCATGGTAGAGCACTTGCCTTAGCATTTGTGAGACCCTGGATTTGATCCCCAGCACTGCAAAGAGAATGTGTGTGATGGGATTTGATGCTCACTGGAGAATCTGACCTAGTTGTTCATGTGGGGATGCATGAGGGAAAGCTTCCCTGAGCAGGCCCATTTGTGCTGAGATCTAACACAGGATTGATTTGGGGAAGCAGGGTCCTGACAGCTGAAAGTGTGGATCCCAGGGCAAGAGTGTAGTGCTGAACCTCCTCATGGTGCCTTGTGAGTTATGTAAGTTTACTTTTTTTTCTTAGAACTTTGGGTGGCCATTTAAGGTTAAAGGCAGGAAGGGAAAAAACTATGTTTACACCTTAAGGTTTTTCTAGCAATTGAAGAAAGGATTAAGAGGCAAGATATGGGAAAATCCAGTAGGCGACAACTGTTGTCCAGAAGTGATGGGGGAAGATAGGTTTGAGAGCACATTCAGATAGGGAGACTAAAGAGGTATGGATGGTTTCATTCCCAGCCAAATGGATAGAGGGCTCATTTTCTGAGGTTGTAAACAGTGGAGGACCAGGTTTGTGTGAAAAGATCATAAGTTTGGTTTTAGGCAACTTTTTGAGATGCCTCGGAGACACACTGCCCTCCATCCCCAGCTTAACTGCCCAACAGGGATATGGCTATATGTGTTTGGAGCATGGAAGAAAGAAGGCCAAGCTGGAGGGAATAGATATGGGAGTGAGTAGTGCACTTGACACAAGGGCAGTGGATTGAGTCATCCAGGGAGAAGATACTGAGAGAAGGCAGCCACAGACCAGGCTATGAGGAACACCAACAGTTAAAGGCTGCTTAAAGAAGAGCCTGGAACTAGTGCAGTAATTCATGCCTATAATCCCAGCAGCTCATGAGGCTGAGGCAGGAGGATTGCAAGTTCAAAGCAAACCTCAGCAACTTAGCAAGACCTTGTCTCTTAGAAAAAAAAAAAAATTAAAATGGCTGGGGATATGACTCTGTGGTTACACAACCCTGGGTTCAATCCCTGGTACTAAAAAAAAGCCAAGCCTGCAGCTGGGCAGGGTAGGGCTGAGGCAAGAAGATTCCAAGTTTGAGGCCAGCTTCAGCAACTTAGCAAGATCCCATTCCAAAAATAAAATTAAAAAGGCTAGAGATGTATCTCAGAAGTAAAGTGCCCCTGGGTTTGATACCCAGTACCAATAATAATAAGAAGAGACTGCAGAACATACAATGCAGGAGGCAAAAAGGAAACTAGAGGTGTGGAAGCAGAACTTTTTTTTTTTTTTTTTTTTTTTTTGGTGGTGGTGCTAGGGATTAAACCCAAGGCCTTATGCATACAAGGCAAGCACTTGACCAACTGAGCTATATCCCCAGCCCTGTAAGCAGGATTTTGTTTTTTGTTGTTTTTTTAATACTTATTTAGTTGTAGATGAACACACAGTATCTATTCATTTTTATGTGGTGCTGAGGATTGAACCCAGTCCCTCACACATGTGAGGCAAGCACTTTACCACTGAGCTATATCCCCAGCCCTGGAAGCAGGACTTTGAATCAAGGGTTCCTACATCTGCCTGTCACTCACCCTTGGGAGAATACTCTTCCTTCTGTGTCTTCAGGCTTTCTCAGGCCCTTGCCCCAAGCCCTAATACCTTGGTAGCTAGAACCATAGTAGAGCATTCTCTGGCAAACTTTTCCCTTTTGGGACAGAGCTCGTGCTTCTTAGCCTGTCTTTAAAGGACTATAAGTGGGACCCCTGCTGATCTCTTCAGCTTTGTTTTCTACTGTCTTCCCTATCCCAAGATTACAAAGACATCTCAGGCTCCCCACAACCAGCCTCTATATATCTGGTATTGGTCTGATTCCCTCAGTCTTACACTTTCCACACCTCCTACCCCTCCACTGGCTACGTGACATTATTCAGCTGTCCATTCAAGTGTCTCTTGCTAGCCTCAGAATTGAATTCTTATTCTTTGGCATTTCTGCAGTACTTCATCTATCCCAGCACTGTACTATTTATCATACTTGGTGGCATTTACATGCTTTCAAGAAGTAGAGTTCACTTCCCCATATGAATGCCTCTGTCCAACAACTTTGCACTCCCTTCAGAATTTAGCAGGCCCACATCAGTAACTGTAGATTCCTTGGGGGTGGCACATCTTATTCACCTCTCTATTCCCAAGGCCTAGCCAGATGTGGAACTTAGGACTGAAAGAAAGAAGGGAGCAAGTTAGAAATGATGGTTCTCTCATTTCAGGATCATGGTTTTGGCAGGAGATACGTTACCAATTGAGGTGTACTGCCATCTCCCAGTTATGTGTGAAGACCGGAATCTGCCCTATGTCTATATCCCCTCTAAGACGGTAAGGAGCATCACCACACACACACACCTTGGACAGCCCTGGGGAGGGGTTCCAGAATGCAGTCTGCAGCAGCAGGCCGAATGGGAAAGAACTCATATCCTTAAGCATTACGACAGGTTTTGGTGCCTTCTTGGTCCGTTGCTTCTTAGTTGTGGGACAGATAAGTTACATTTCTACACTTGTTTTTTTGAGACAGGACCACCTTACATTATATACGCTGACCCAGAACTCCTGGGCTCAAGCAATCCTCCTGCTTCAGCCTCCCATGTAGCTGAGACTATAGATGTGTGCCACCATGCCTGGAGGGTTTCCTCTGTCCATGAGAATGAAAACAGATGTACATGAAAGTGCTCATAAACTTTTAAGATGCTGCATCCATGTTAGTTATGTTAGGTGGATTCATGCTCAGAGTAGGTGTTTTTGGAACCTGTATCTATCCTTGTCCTTCCATAGCAGGATGAGGTATAGGGCATAGGATGTGGGAGGTGGCAGAGACTTAGCACAGGCCCCACCCTGCCTATGAGGACAGCACCTGCAAGGCTGGAGCCCTTTTACAGTAGCCATGTGGGAATGTAGGCCCAGTATTGCTGGACCAGGGCTTGAAAGTTTGCTTGGGATTAAATGATGGCAGCCAATTCAAAGAAAATGTTTGTTTCACCAGTACTAGGGATTGAACCCAAGGCCTGATGCATGCTAGGCAAGTACTCCACCACTGGGCTATACCCTCAGTCCTTTATTTATTTTATGGTAGTGGGAATTAAGACCAGGGACACTATCACTGAGCTACATCCTCAGCCATTTATTTTTTAAGGCAGGATCTCAGTAAGTCACCCAGGCTGACCTCGATCTTGCAATCCTCCTGCCTCAGCCTAAACCTCAAGAGTAGCTGGATTACAGGTGTGCACCACCACTGCACCTGGCTGGAAATGTTTTTAAAAACAATGTGTACTCAGTAGAACAGAGCTGTGGGCCAGATTAGGCTAGTTGGTCATATAGTTGTGACTCTGGCATAGGGGTTATATAGGCTTTTTTCCAAACCACCTCACTTTTCCTCTTCTTTAAAGGACTTGGGTGCAGCTGCTGGCTCCAAGCGCCCCACCTGTGTGATAATGGTCAAGCCCCACGAGGAATACCAAGAAGCCTATGATGAATGCTTGGAGGAAGTGCAGGCCCTGCCACCTCCCTTGTGAAGGACTTGGACAGCAGCCTAGTCACCTGTTCCAGAAGCTGTTGAACTGGTACCAGGATGATTGCCCATCCTCATAGCATCTTCCAATTCCATGAGGATTCTTCCCAGCTAGCTCCAACAGCTGTTTGTTGAAGGTAGAGCCAGCATCTTTCAGTTCCACTTCCTGTTGAGCTTCAATGAAGAGAGTTCCAAGAATATGGAGTGGGAGAAGTAAATGCTAAGACTAAAATGTGATGAGTCTGTGGGTGGTTTTTTTTTTTTTTTTTTTTTTTTTAAAAGCATCAGCAGCTGGTGTAGCCAAGGAGTTGGCAGGCAGGAAAGAGTGGAAGCATCCCTTCTCACCAGAGAACCCAAAGAATGTTCAGTGCTAATGCTTGGTCACTCAGGGCCCATGCTTGGGTTTAAGCTAAGAAATGATTTTTTGGAGGGTGAGGGGTAGTAAGGGAGATTGAACTCAGCAGTGCTTTATCATTGAACCATATCCTGAGCCCCTTTATTGACATAGGGTCTAAGTTGCTGAAGCTGATCTCAAACTTGTAATCCTTTGCCTAAGACTCCTGAGTAGTTGAGAAGCTGAGATTACAAGCATGCACCACAGTGCCCAGCTTGAGAACTGATTTTCCTGTGTACTCCAGAACTTTCAACTCTCATTTTCAGGAGAAGTGTAGGCTTTGAGATGAGGCAACAGGGCCTGCAGCCACTACATAAGAGACAGTCCCATTCCTCTTTTCTTCCAGGAGCTTTAAAAACCATTGTGGACCCTGGGCACTGTGATGTATACCTGTAATCCCAGCAACTCAGGAGGCTGAGACAAGAGGATCAAAAGTTCAGTTCCAGCCTCAGCAACTTAGTAGGGAAAAAAAAGAAACGTGGAAAACTTACTGGGAAAAAACTCAAAACAGTAAATTTTTTTTCCTTATACTAGGGATTAAACCCGGGAACAGTCTACCACTAAGTCACATCCCCAGTCCTTTTTATTTTTTGAGACAGGGTCTTGCTAAGTTGCTGAGGCTGGCCTAGAACTTGGAATCCTCCTGCCTCAGCCTTCCAAGTCACTGGATTACAGACATGCCCCACAGCACCTGGCTAGTAGATTTAATATAGGAATATGAAGCTAAATACAAACCCAGGCCTTTCTCCTTAACATAATGGCCTTTGCAAACACTGTATACCTGAGGTCCCTCCCTGCCTTATAAACTCCCTCACCACAGGATTTAGTACCCATAGCAACCAGTCTTCAGCCTCCCTGGGGTAATCTGCAAAGAGTTTATGCTTGGGTCAAGAGCTGTTGAAAATCTTAAATCCTTTCATCTTAAATCCTCTTACAGTGATTTCTAATAAGATTTTATACACATATATATAAAAGCACCTTGCCCAGGGTTGCACATCTCCCACATTTTCCCCCCAGGCAGACTTTCCAGATGATCTGGCTAACCATGGTTCTGTTAGCAGCCACCAGGCCATGCCAGTATGTATGGTGCAGCGGGCACATAATTGTCAGTGAAGCTCCAGGCTGGCTAGAAGTAAGGAGAAGAGCTGTGAATATATTTGCTCAAAGTTATAAAACAACAGCATTCAGTTCTAACTTGGACTACTTACAACGGGGAATGGATATACAGTTGAGGCTATACAGTGGGAGGAGCTGGCCACAGCTGGATCTAGGCTGAGAGGCAGAGGTGGATACAGCCTTCACATGGCAGTAAAAGCCATGGCTGAGGATGGGGTGGAAGATTGTTGCTGATGTCAAGACCTTTGCTACTCTGTCAGTTGCTAAGTGGGGCAAATGTAAACAGCAAGAGTACAGAGGCCAGCATTTCCCTTTCCTTATAGCCAAGGAGGTAGCTGCCCAGTCTAGCTCTTAACCTCTTTTCTTGGCCTCTGCCAAAAGCTTGGACAGGCTCCACCCTATGGTAGTGTTCCTCAGCCAGTTCCTCTGAAATGAATTCCAATCCACTAAAGCCACTCATCCATCCACCCCTAGACAGACTGAGGCTCATGGGAGAAAACCCCTTCCAACAAAGTTCCTTCCAGGCAGCAATCAGAATATGATGCGTTTCCCGTCTGCTGGGTTCTGCTCCATGGGACAATAAGGACATTTCAGCCTGCAAAGGGAGAACCAAGACCATCTCAGGGGTGGCCAGCAGAGCAGCCTGGTCAAGATAGAATTAGGCGGGGGGACTTACTTTCCTCCATTAATGAGCTTGTTTAGTGCGTCTCGGGAAATGACATGGCCACAGATGAGCTTGATGGGAGGGTTGGAATCTGATGTCTGCTGGCGGAGGATGGGGCAAGCAAACACCGAGTGGTACCAGCACTTCATGCCTAGTTCAATCTCAATCTGGAGAGGGTGACAAAGGATTGAGTTCCATTTTCTGTCCTGGCTGTATTCCCTGGTGCCTGCCTTGTGCTAACGCCTCCCCCTACCAGGCCTCACCGGCAACTCATCCTTGTGACTCCAGACCCCAGTGCACTGCCTCTGCTCAATCACAGCTTTGATGTTCATCAGCACGGGCAGCGCCACACAGCCAGAGGCAAAGCTGCAGAACAAAGAGCAGGGGCTGGAGTAGCTCAGACCACAGAGACCTGGATGACAGACAAAAGGACTGGTGCAGCATGTCTTTGGCAAGGGACTTGAGACAGGATTAAAAAGTAGCGAGAGATGAAATCAGTCCTTGAAAATCCCTCAGTGGCTCATAAAATGCTATATATGTAGACAGGTATGTCTAACTCTAGAGAGTCATTCTAATGTACCCCAAAGTTTGAGAACCTATAAGAAAGACAAAGAGAAGCTCCAGAGCAGATATCTGCTCATCCAAACCAATGAAAAATGGTATGCTGGTCATGGTGGTGCACACCTGTAATCCCAGCAACTCGGGAGGCTGAGACAGGAGGATCAAAAGTTGGAGGCCAGCCTGGGCAACTTAGCGAGATCCTGTCTCAAAATAAAAAATAAAAATGACTGGGGATGAAGCTCAGTGGTAGAGCACCCCTGAGTTCAATCCCCAGTAAACACACACTAAAAAAATTCCATGGTGTGACTTGGAGGACAGTGGTCAATTTGGAAGGGCCCCAGCCCATTTACAGGGTCTATCCTACTGTCTTGTCACAGTATACTAGTAGGATAGTGGCTATAATCTAGGATACTGAAAAATGAGAAAGGGGGATTCAGTTCTCAAAAATCATCGCATGGGTGATAGGGAGCTCACTGGTTGGGAACTTGGATGATGAATTCTAGAAATGCATAGGGTAGTGTTGTACAGCACAGAGCCTGTCAAAAGGCCAGTGGTGTTCTTGCCAGGAAATAATAATCCAAATCCATGGTAACAAAGTAGATGAAATTGGAGTCAGTCTTCCACATTGGGGAACAGTATAAAACTCCATAACCAGTCTAAATAAAATGCAATGTGAAGCTGGGGCAGTAGGGTACACACCTGTAATCCCAGCTACTCAGGAGGCTAAGGCAGGAGGATCACAAGCTGGAGTTAGCCTCAGCAACTTAGTGAGACCCTATCTCAAAATTTAAATCTTAAAAGGACTAGGGATTTATTCAGCTCAGTGGTAAAGCACCCCTGAGTTCAATCCTCAGTGAAAAAAAAAAAATTTTTTTTTTTTTTAATTAAAATAAAAAGAGCTGGGGCTGGGATTGTGGCTCAGCGGTAGAGAGCTCGCCTAGCACAGGCGGGACCCGGGTTCCATCCTCAGCACCACATAAAAATAAAAAGGCATTGTGTTGTGTCCATCTACACCTAAAATATTAATAAATAAATAAATAAAAATAAAATAAAAAGAGCTGAGTAGAAAACCCCTAGGTTGAATCCCCAGTACTGCAAAAAAAAAAAAAAAAAAAAAAAAAAAAAACAATGTGACAGCTGTCCACTGTGGTGGAGTATAGCTCTGGGGTCAGTCCAAGTGTCCTTTATTCTGTGAGGCATGCTAATTCCATGGTGAACTGCCACTTCCTCATCTGTAAAATGAGGATAACAGTACCTCCAATTCCCAGAGTTATTGTGAAGCTGGGATAGAAGGATATTACTGTGACGGAGACTTCTAAGCAACAGCTCTAAATTCACATTACTCCACCACACAAGTCTCCCCTGAGGGAAGTGGCTATTTGAGAGAAGAAACAAAAAGGTCACAGGGCTGCACAAAGGCATGGATTTGTCTTCATTGGGAGGGTCTTGCCATAATCTAGGAGAGATGTGCAGGCAAGGCAGGGCCCTCTATTTTAACTATAAAAACGGGGAATTTCTGCCTCAAAGGATGATTCGGTGAAAACACCAAGAAGCATCCCAGTAGGTGGCAGTGCCTTGGCAAAATCATGTTTCCCTCTAAGCCCTCCCCCTTATGCTGCCCTCCCAGGCTGGGTCATACCTGACACTGAGTGGGGACTCCACAGAGAGCCCCAGCAGGGAACAAGCATCCCGGGTAAAGGTCTCACAGATCTCTGCCCAGTGGCTGCTGTCCAGGAGGTGGCAGTAGGGCGACTTCTCCAAACCCAGCCGCAGGTACACAAGGCTGCCCATCATCACCTGAATCTCTACAAGGCAACCAAGCAGCAGTTCAGAGGATGCAGGGGCTCCAGATCCATCCTGGGGGGGAGGGCAGCAGGACTGAGAAGCACAATTCTGTGAGCTCCACTGAACACTGCAGCTCCCTGGCCCCTTGACAGACTGAGCAGGAACTGAAACACCCTCAGGCAGCTCCCTGGCCCCTTGACAGACTGAGCAGGAACTGAAACACCCTCAGGCAAAACTGATTCTAAAACCAGCTGGAAGGGGAGGTCTGGGCTACTGCCATAAATCAAGAACAGGTGTTGCCAACATGGAATCAGGAGGAAGTCCCTTTCCAATCCTCTTTCCATCCTTCTGTTTGCATCAAAAGCAAGTCTCCACTTAGCACAAAATGTCTCCACTCACCAACTCTAATCTCCCTTTTTAACAAAAGCAGATCCCATGTTTGACACTGTCAGGAGGCAGCAGTATCTAACAAAAATTTAAAATCATTGCTTGTGGGCTGGGGATGTACTCAGTGGTAGAGTGCTTGCCTAGCATGTGTGTGACCCTGGGTTCATCCCTGGTGGAGGAGTATGGGTCATTCAAAGGCAAGACTCAAAGGACAGGCTTGGAAATGCAAATATGAAGGAAGGGGACTCAGGAAGAACATGCCAGAGAAGATGCTCAGGTGAGTCTTATTAAACAGGGCCCTTCTAGGTAGGTAGAAACATATGAGGCAGAGGAAGCAGCATGAGGGCATGGCATGCTCTGGGTATAGGTATGGCACACAGCAGGCACTGGAGACTTGATGTGTCTGAGATGACAGTATAAAGATTTCGCAGATGTGGATGAAGAAGAGCACTGAGTGTGGAGCTTACCTCAGAGGCAATAAGGGGTCAAAGAGAGTTTTTCAGGTTGGGGAGAGGCATCTGGGTGTCAGAACCCAATGTGGGCACAGGGACTGGCAAACTGACACATCAGCTGGACCCCAGCAGCACCACCCTCAGTGCCTGGGCACATACCCCGCTGGTGGAGTCGAGCAAAAGGCTGAAAGTGCCGGGCATAACTGAGGGCCTCCAGCTGCTTCTCAGGGCCGCCTGCAAGGAGACGGATGAAGTGCAGTCGGTGCAGCTTGAACTCCAGGGAACTGTTGAGCTCCAGCAGGCGCTGCCTATGAGAAACGGCCCATCTGGGAAGAAAGGAGCCATGTTGGTGAGGGCTAAAAAGCGGGCTCTGGCACAGCCAGAATCTGAGAGAAGGGATCCAAAAGAGTGTGAGGCCCTTGAGACAGGGCTGGAAGCATGTCAAGCACATCTGGGTGAAATGAAGACCACAGACAAGTTCTGCCCCTGAGAGGCTATGACGAGTGCTACTAGCCCACCCATGGTCCTCCTTACTCAAGTGCAGGCCCCAGGTCTTGTTCGTGCAGAGCTTCCAGGATTCGATTCAACTCCAAGAAGGGCTGCTTGAAATCCAAGTCCACATTCAGTGTTGATTCCTGTGGGGGAGAAAGAGAGATCTCACCACTGGAAGACAGAGTTTCCAAAAGTCTGTTAGACACATAATAAAACTTGATCTGCCAAAAACAGACTGAAGTGAGGCAGAGTTTGCAAGGCGAGCCATGGTCTCCTGCCAGCCACATAGGTCCCTCTTATTCCCATTTCATTTCTAAGGAGGTCGAGTGCCACGGCTGACCTCCCAGAGTGCAGAGTGCAGACCACAAACTATATCCCACCATTGGGGTACTGAGAACAGTCCTCAGGCCTGACATTGATGAGCTTGGTGAGAAAATTCCTTTTCAATCCTCCTAATTACATTAAGGCAAAGACTCCTTTTCTTCCATTGCCAATGTGTCTTTAATGCCTAACAAGTGCTACTTTATCATTTCACTAATCCCCTTTTTAATAAGGGGATATCAGGCTTCAACTTAGCAACCTGGCTACTGTAGAAATCAGTAACTTTGCTTTTTATCATATATCTTTTTAGAGCAACCTTCTATTTTATGGAAGGGAAATGATTTCTAAAATACATGTATTTAAACAATGGCAGGGATTTAACAGGAAGAAAATGATCAGATAAAAAGCAGAATGAGTAGGTACCCTCAGCACCTTCCCAGCCCACCTGATTCCTGGCACAGTCATTACCTGGCACAGCTCCTCAGCAACACTGAGCATGCCCTGCTGGTACAAGTGCTCCACAATGGCCAGCTGCAGAATCTGCTGCTGCTTCTCCCGTGAGTCCCATACCGCGTCGGAGACTACACCACATATCTCAGAGTCAAAGTTCTGACAAGGAGAGATAGGGCCCAATAACTTCAGTGCCCACAATTGCTCTCCTGCCAAGCTCCAGGATATTCCCACCCCTAGTCCTCGGGCTGCCCACATGCTCACCCTGTCAATGGCTTTGCCCACTCGGGACACGCTGCTGTGAATGTCCTTATGGTCTGAAGCCAGTTTCTGGACAGTGTCTTTGATCTTCCGGCAGCACTGGGACATCACCAGGGAGAGGGTAGCTGAGAGAGGGGTCCCTTGGAGTGCTTCAGAGAAACAGTGGAGCAAGTCAGGACACAGAGGATCCATTTCTGCTTCCTCTATTCTAAATGCGGGCCTGGTAATAAAGTGCTTGCCTAGCATGCATGAGGCCTGGATTTGCTCCCCAGCACCACCAAAAAAAAAAAAAAAAAAGTAGCTGAGGAAGTAGTTCATTGCTAAATGCCGGCCTGGCAGCCTGAACTCCACAGTGAAATATCTAGCTTCTATTTCAGATCCTGCCACTTTTTAACTTGGAACTGGTCAAGTGGGAGAAGCCAATTTATCCCTTGTGCTTTCATTCCTTCATCTATAAAAACTATAGATTGCTATAAATTGAAGACAATTTGGCATTTACTGTGAGTTAACTGTTTTAGCTCATGTACTGCATTCATACACAGAATTATATGTTTGTCAAGTTAAACACTGACCCACTCTATACCAGTAATTCCACTTCCAAGAGAAATAAAAGTGATGGCCACCCAAAATCTTATATGTGAATAAGAAATAACCCAAATGTTTATCAACTAATGGATAAATAAAATGTGGCCTATCCATACAATCAATATTATTTAGCCATAAAAAGGAATAAAGCTAGGCATGGTGGTAGTCCCTGCTACTTGAGAGGCGGGAGGATCACGGGAGTCTACAAGTTTGAGACCAGCCTGAGCAACACAGCAAGATCCTGTATCAAAAAGAAATAATGTCCTGGTACATGCTACAACATGGAAGAATCTTGAAAACATTATGTTATTGAAAGAAGTCAGAAACAAAAGGCCACATATTGTATGAATCTATATATATGAAGTGTCCAGAATAGGTAGATCTATACAGACAAAGTAGATAAGCAATTGCCAGGGTGTTAGTGGGAGGAATGGACAGACTATTAATGGGTTGGGTATCTTTTGGGGGTGATAAAAATGTTCTAAAATTAGATAGTAGTAATGATTGTTCAACTTTGTAAATATTCTAAAAAAACACTGAATTGTATACTCAAAAAGAGTGAGCTTAATGATATATGAATTGTAGCTCAAAAGAGAGATAGGTTGGGGATGTAGCTCAGTGGTAAAGTGCTTGCCTAACATGCACGAGGTCTTGGGTTTGATCACTAGCACCATGAGAAAAAGAATAAAGGGCTGGGGATGTGGCTCAAGTGGTAGCGCGCTCGCCTGGCATGCGTGCGGCCCGGGTTCGATCCTCAGCACCACATACAAAGATGTTGTGTCCGCCGATAACTAAAAAATAAAAATATTAAAAAGAAAATCTCTCCCTCTCTCTCTCTCTCACTCTCTCTAAAAAAAAAAAAAAAGAATAAAGAGCCGGGTACGATGGCACATGCCTGTAATCCCAGTGGCATGGGAGGCTGAAATAGGAGGATCGCAAGTTCAAAGCCAGCCTCAACCTCAGTGAGGCACTAAACAACTTAGTGAGACCCTGTCTCTAAATAAAATATGCAAAAGAGCTGGGGGTGTGGATCAGTGGTTGAGCACCCCTGAGTTCAATCCCTGGTACCCAAATTAAAAAGAAAGAAAGAAGGGGACCAAAAAAAAAAATAAACACAACAGAATAATTTCAGGTAAATTAATAATTTTGGTTGGGCTTTTTGAAAGAGCTCAGAGAATGCCATTACACCCATTTGAAGAGGCCTAGGGGTATATGTATCAATGTCCTAATCATCCTTCCCGGACCACGTCACCAAGACCAAGTAGCCCTAGATCTCCCCCATCCACAGGAAGTCTGGTATGGGGATCTCTCAGGGGTGGACACCCACCTGCATTGGCCAGCTCAGCCCGCAGCTGGCCCACATAGTGTAGCAGCTCCTCCAGGCTCTGCTCACAGTGCTGCCCATAGGTCAGGAACTTCTGCAGGACTTTGTCCAGCTCTCTCTCCACACATGCACATTGCTCCATGACAGCCTCTGCCTGAGGAATGTCAACTGGGTCAAGCCCGAAATGGACCAGGGTGACACAGTAGGGGAGCTCCCAGACCATTTATTCAGATCCCTCTCACCATTCCCATATCATATATCAATATTCAGAAATCCCCTACATTGCTAGGTATGGTGGCACATGCTTTGTTACAAAACATGAACCAAAAACAAAGTATTAAAAAAAAAAACCTTGATCCTGTCCTTATATAAGTCTGGTATCCTCCCACAGGTACCTGGGTGGATGGATGGGAAGCTGTGGACCAAATCTGTTTTGTTAAGCAGGGGATTCCTTTTTTTTTTTTTTTTTTTGGTACTAGGGATTGTACCAGGAGCACTTTACTACTAAGCTATATCCCAGTCCTTTATTATTTTTTATTTTGAGAGAGGGTCTCACTAAGTTGCTCAGGGCCCCACTAAGTTGCTGAGGCTCGCCTTGAACTTGTGATCCTCCTGCCTCAGTATTCTGAGTCACAGATATTACAGGTGTGTACCTCCATACCCAGTTTGTTCAGTTTTTAGTTTGGTTTTACTTTTTTGATACTAGGGTTCATAACCACTGAACTACATCCCAGATCTTTTTATTTTTATTTTGAGACAGAGTCTCACTAAGGTTCTGAGTGTCTCCCTAAATTGGTGAGTTTGGCCTGGAACTTGTGCTCTTCCTGCCTCAGCCTCCTGAGTAACTGGGATTACAGGGAATGCACCACCACATCCAGCTCATTTCCCTTTTAAATCAGGACACAGAGCAGGTCTCACACAATCCTTAGTAGGCTATACAGTCTAACTAGAAACCCATACACTGCACAGGGTCATATCTCATGTATTTCTTATATTCCTTATTGCCACCTCTTACAGTTTGTGAAATTGGTTATCCATATACTACAGTGATACAAACCATCAAGGCAATCCTTGAATGGATAATATTTGGAAATATAGCTTAGAGAATAACTGCCAACCATGTTGGTCTGATGGGCCTGGCCTTTCCCTCTAGTGTCAGCCAACCCCCACTGCTAGCTCATGGATAGGCACCTTGTGCCCAACCAACCAGAACCCTCATTCTCACAGCCCGACGCCCTGATACATGTTGCTTCCCCCTGGTCTGCTCTCTGGCCCATCTTTCTCCAGTTTGTCAGATGTCACAGGAAGCTAGCCCCCTTCTTAAACCCTTCTCACTCTAGGTCACTGTTCCCCACCATTTTAGAGCAGGCTTTGACACTGAACACACAATCTTCAAAATGTTGGTAACAGAATTAATTTCCCTCCTCATATATCTATAGGACTTGAAATGAGGGGACTGTTTACACATCTCTCTAAAATGGTCAAATCTAGCCAGTTGTCATTCTCTTAAGGAGTACAGGTGCACACCTGTAATCCCAGCAACTTGGGAGGTAAGGCAGGAGGATGGCAAGTTCAAGGCCAGCTTGGGCAACTTAGTGAGACCCCCATCTCAAAATAAAACATAAAGAGGACTGGGGGTGGGCTGGGGATGTGGCTCAAGTGGTAGCGCGCTTGCCTGGCATGCGTGCGGCCCGGGTTCGATCCTCAGCACTGCATACAAACAGGGATGTTGTGTCCGCCGAAAACTAGAAAATAAATATAAAAAATTCTCTCTCTCTCAAAAAAAAAAAAAAAAAAAGAGAGGACTCGGGGTATATTTCAGTAGTGGAGTCCCCCTGGGTTCAACCACCAGTACCCACCCCACCACAGACACACCAAAAAGAGGTACAGAGTAACATCATAAAGAAAATCCTATGTCCAAGATGAACATCAGAATCTTCCCACTTTCACCAGACTCTTCCCCATTTCCAGCAAAACCACCAGTCCTGGCCTCATCACCTCAGTCCCATTCTATAACCCTATCTCCCTAGACACAGGGAACAAGTAACAAGGAAATGGCACCTGGGGCCTTGGGATATGTTTAACCTTCTCTCCTTATAGCTGATGCTATCAAACACACTAAAATTTGTAACCATGGTGTCCAGAAGAAATGCCACCCCACCCCAAAGAAATACACTATAACTGGATATGTGCCAGTGTGGGCAAAAGGTAACATAGACTCCCATATAAAATGAAATGAAAATTTTATTGCTATTATTAATAGCTAACATTTCATAAGAGCTTATTATGTACCAGGCATTGCTGTAATGACTTCACATGCATTAACTCATTCATTTAATTCTCACAAAAACACTATGAGGTATGTACAGTTATTAGACCCACTTTGCAGATGAGAATATGAGACACAGAAAGATTAAATAAGTTGCCCAAGGTCACACCATCTGGGAAGCGGAGGAGTGGGAAATGAAGCCAGGCGGTCTGGCTCTAGGCTCCAGAGCCCGTCCCTGAAATACTTCATATTACAAGTATGGCCAGAACCAGCTTAACAGGTCACTATTTTACTAGGAAAGGAAAGCAGCAAATACTTGTGGTTGGAATCAATGTATAGTAATCATTAATGATAACAAGAAACAGAAAGTTAACCACAGAGCCTGTGAGAACCATCTTCTGGGGAAGATGGCAAGACAAAAGAATGTTTGCCAAGTGTCTGGGAACCAGAGTCCCAATTTACCAAAAATAAACATGTCTCAAAAAGGTCAGGACCTTACCAAGGTCAAAAGGTCTGGTCCTGTTGGATATCGAGTGACATGAGGACCATGAAAACCCAAAGCAGCATCTTGAGACTTCATTAAAAAGTTGACGAAGGAGTCAGGGATGGTGGCACAATTTATAATCCAAAGGATTCACGAGGCTGATGCAGGAGGATCACCAGCAACATCAGTCTTGAAAACTTAGTAAGACCCTGTCTTAAAATAAAAAACAAGGCCAAGGCAGGAGGATCACAAGTTCAAGGCCAGCCTCAGCAACTTAGCAAGACTCTTATCTCAAAATAAAATAAAAAAGGACTGGGGATGTGGCTCAGTGGCTAGGCACCCCCAGGTTCAAGCCCCAGGCATGGGGAAGGAGTGTTGAGGAAGGAGATGGGCATAGGCTTTTCATCCCAGCATTGTTTGTTGTAGCAAAGACTAGGAGAAAAACCTAGGGGCCTCATCACTAGAAGAATCAGTAAGTAAGTAAAAAAGTGGGGGTGCACCTATGGAAATCTGTGTGGCACTTAGAAACTGTATTCTAGATATATCCACAGCCACATCAGGAAGATCCCAAAGCATGGTCATGAGGTACGGGAAATAAAATGAAGTCCAGGTGTTTTAAATAAAAACTTAAAACATATGCATACAACTAAGGCAAATAAAAGATATACACCAAATAAAAGGATAAACAGTGTCACGCAGTATCTGTAGGGGATTGGATTTTCCTAGAATACTATGGGTGCTCAAGTTCCTAATACAAAATGGCATAATTGGGCTGGAGTCATGGCTCAGTGGTAGAGCACTTGCCTAGCATGTGTGAGGCACTGGGTTCAAAATAAATAAATAAAATAAAGGTATTGTGTCCACCTACAACCAAAAAAAAAAAAAAAAATTTTTTTTTTTAAATGGCACAGGAGGGGCTGGGGTTGTGGCTCAGCGGTAGAGCACTTGCCTTGCATATGCAGGACCCTGGGTTTGCTCCTCAGCACCACATAAAAATAAACAAATAAAATAAAGGTATTGTGTCCAACTATAACTAAAAAATAAATATTTTTTAAAAAATGGCATAGGGGCTGGAGTTGTAGCTCAGCAGTAGAGTGCTTGCCTCGTATGTGTGAGGCACTGTATTTGATTCCCAGCACCACATATAGATAAGCAAATAAAAGTCCATCAAGGACTAAAAAATAAAGAAATAATGATGTAATATTTGACATTACCTACACATTCTCCCCTATGCCCTGAGCATGCTAAACACATACTCTACCACCGAGTTACATCCCCAGCAGCCCCTTTCCTATACTTTAAATCATCTCTAGACTACTTATAATACCTAATACAATGTAAATGCTATAAAAATAATTGTTACACTGTAGGAAATAATGGCAAGAAAAAACAGACTATACATCTTCAGTGCAGACACAATCTTTTTTCTGCATATTTCTGATCCGTGATCTCTTGAATCCACAGATGAGAACCCATGGATGTGGAGGGCTGACTATACACCAAACACATCAGAGTGGCTTCCTATAGTGGGGAGAAAGGGAGGGATGGAGATAATAAGGGGATACATACATAAATGCAAACAAGAAAAAGGCCCTTCCAGGTGTGGTGGAGCATGACTGTAATCCCAGCAACTTTAGAGGCTGAAGCAGGCCAGTCTGGGCAACTTAGTGAGTTGGGTTTTTTTTGTTTTGTTTTGTTTTTAAGAAAAGGCTAGGAATGTAGTTTAGCAGCAGAACACTTGCCTAGCATGTGCAAGGCCCTGGGTTCAATCCCCTATACAAGAAGAGAAAAAAGGAAAGGGACCTGCATGGACCAATTAAATATACTGTGAACTGAAATGTGTTATTAACTCAATAAAAAAAAATTTTTGAAAAGAGGTGCTGGAGTGTTCCTCAGTATTAGAGTACTTGCCTAGCATGTGCAAGGCCCTGGGTTGGATCCCCTGTACAGTAATCAATCAATCAATCAATCAATCAATCAAATTCAATTCAATTAAAAATAAAAGAGTCAGGAAACCAGGACTCCCTGCAGGTATTCAATCCAAAGAGCCCAAGAGGCTAATTCAGTCCATTTGGAACAAACCATGCTGCTTAAATCAATCCATCATCTTCACCAAACACAAGAATGTGTGTATTTGTCTTTGACAAACTGCATGATTAATATAAATGCCAATGCCTGGAATTTCACATCCACTGATCCTAAGCCTCCCTCCCCAAGACCTCAGTGTATAGAAATTATCCACCAGGGTGATCGTTCCAAAACACACATCTGATCCTGTCACCCCTTTGCTCAATACTGCCATGGCTTGATACACAAGCCCTTTGCAATTATGTATTCACTTCCTTTGCACAAGCTGTTCCTATTCTAGAGAATCTTATGTATTTCTTTTTTGCATGGAGAATATGAGCTAATTATCAGCTCCCCATGAAACCCTCAATGACCTCTCCCTACCTCCTTTTCTACTTCACAAGCCTGTCCAGGGGCATCTGCACCACACACATCTGAGTCTCTACTGTGACACAGTAACTATCTGTTCATACATCTATCTCCCTGCACTGGACTATGAGCTCTCAAAGACTAACATTAGTCCCATCTTCTCCCTTCCTTCAGTGCCCAGTCCATGGCCTGGTTCATGAATGAGTGCTCAGTAAGTACTTGCTGATTAAATGGTGCATCTGCCAGACATGGTAGTTCTTACCTATAATCCCAGAGACTCAGAAGGCTGAGGCAGAGGATCACAAGTTCAAGGCTAGCCTCAGCAATTTAATGAGGCCCTGAGCAACTGGGCTCAGTGGCGAAGTATCCCTGGATTCAATCCCCAGTACCAAAATAATTAATTAAAATAAATAGTGCATCCATTCCCTAATCTTTGACCTAGAGAGCTTGAGCTCAAACCTGTAGGTATGAACAGAAAGACACATGAGGGAAGTATTAAATCTTCACTTAGACAGGCATGGGAGTTTTGCCCCTAGTTTTAAGCATCCCAAAACAAGAGGGCTCCTGGGGAGGGAAGAAGGGAAATTTGTGCCAATCATAGACTAGTCCCTTTTGCCTTTTATCTCCATTGCCTCCATTGACCTAATTATTGTACTTTTACAGTCGCCATCCTTATATCTTTTCCACCTTACATAACATTCCTCTGCTCAAAACCAATAGATTTTTCCACTGTACATGGAATAAAATCCTCTCCCTCTATTTGGCCTACAAGATTCTACATGAACAATCCCACACCCCACCCAACTACCTTTCCAACTTCATCAACCCACTACTCTTCCCCTCACATGCTTCATTCTAGCCACATTAGCCTTCTGTTTTGTTGTTGTTGTTGTTGTTTCACTACATCCAATTTATTTCTGCCTCAGGGCCTTTGTACTGATTCTTCCCTCAGCCTGGATCACTTTCCCATCTCTTCCCACGGCTGGCTCTTTTTTATTCAGATCTCAACACAAATGCCATCTTTTCTGAAAGGCTTTCCTAGACCACAGTATATAATGCTGACCCCTCTGCCTCAACCTCACACCAGTCACCCTATTATATGGCCCTGTTCCTTTTCTTCATTGCACATCGCTATCTGAAGTTTCAAATCTCTCTTCTCACTGACCAAAACTGGAAGGAGGAAAAAGCCCACCATTTTGCCTAAGCAGCAAGACCCTACTGAGATTACATCTGCATTAACGTGCAAATAACTGGCAAACTCCCATTTATCCTTCAAAAGACCCGGTTCAAATGCCCTGCCGGGGGACCCCTCCTCCCGCAGCTGTTTACCTCCGACCCAGGGGGTCGCACTAGGATGGGACCCAGCGACTCCACCCCTTGAGGAAGCTCTACGAGGATGGGGAGTCCTATGATTCTGTGGGACTCCAGCTCCCGGGCCGGGGCCAAAGACTGCAAAGAGAACAAGCCAGAGGATGAATTGGCCTCCCTGGCCCTGAGCCTGGGAGGCCGTCCGTCCTGCGCTCGCCCCGCCGCCGCACCCCTCGCCGCCCCCCACGCCTCCGCCAGCGGCCCTGGGCCCGCACCTCCGGGCCCGCAAGCCCCAGGGCACTCACCTAGTCCTGCAGCCGGGGCCCGGCTTCCGGCGCCGCTGTCATCGGAACCGGAAATCGCGACGGTTGCACCCAGTGTCTGGACTCGCCCATGCGCGGTTTCGCAGGGGGGGGGGATGGCCGGCTAATTCGCCTGCGGCAGGTCTTCTCTTCCCTCCCGCGCCGAAAGTGGAGGCGCCCACAGGAGCCGACAGCTAGTCGCAGACCCTGTGTCGCGCCCTGGCAACCCGCTCCCAGACTCCTAGTTCCTCGGACAAGGCCCCAACCTCCCAGATAGCCGGAAGGAATCAGACCGAACCACTGACTCGCCCGCGGGGGTGTGCGGGGCTGGCGGCCCACAGGGTAGAGGTGCACCTTGGTTCCTGCGCTGCGGGATTCGGCTCAGAAGCCCCAAACCGCGCAAAAAAAAATGCCTGCCTCCTTTCTGTCACCTGTAATTCAAAGTAAATAGAGCGCTGGGGGTGTGGCATGGGCAAGGCCTGCAGTTCCGCCCCCAGAACCACAAGTAGTAGTAGTACTAGTAATAATAATAATAATAATAATAATTACAATAATAATAATAAAATATCTCTAAACAGCACTATGTATGTAAGGGATCCAGCAGTCAGGCTTTTTTCGTCGTGCTTTTTTTTGTGTGTGTGATAACAAGTAATGTTTAAAAGAAAACTCCTTGCTGGTTTGTTGTTTTGGTAGTGGAATCTGAACCCAGGGGCACCCTACCACAGAGCTACATCCCCCTTAGCTTAGGCCTAAATTGCTGAGATTGGCTAGGAACTAGCAATCCTCCTGCCTCAGCCTCCTGAGTTGCTGGGATTACAGACAGGCACTACCACACCAGGCTTCTATTTTTTATTTTGAGGGAGGGTCTGCTGAGTAGTCCAGGCTGGCCTCTGACTTTTCATCCGCCTTTTTCAGCCTTCTGAGTAACTGCTGTACTCCTAGACCCTAAACCCATACTTAATCTGCCCACAGGATAGTCGATTTGAGAATGGAATTATGCGGACAGGAAAGATGGTACAGCATGTGCCCTCCTGCCCTCCATGGGTTGCCCTTCTTACAGTAAGGGTGACACATCTGTCCTAAGCAGGAAGGGTGTATCTGAAAGGAAAAAGAAGATGGTGACTCCAAACCCAGGCCAGAACTGAATTTACCAGGCCCTCTTCTTCTGAAGGGAAGGGCTAGAGAACTCCCACCCTCTCCTCAGACCTCAAAGACTTAAACAAAAAATAGCCCCACAATAAAGTTTCAATCGCTGTTTTCCTGGGTCTCTGTTTCCCTGATTTACTGCTCCCTTTTATGGTTGATTTCACTCCAGGTCATTCGGGCTGCAACCCTTCACACCTCCTCTTCTTCCCTGCCCCCACCCCTTGCACAATCTTGTTTTGATTTGTTTTCTTAATAAAGCACATCACTTGCACAATCTGGCTTTGTTTTCTTTACAACCTTCACTTGAAATTATGTTTACTTGTTGATCTATCTTCCGGCCCTTAACCCTGCCTCCCCTACATTTTAAGATTAAAAGCTCCATTGGGACCTGGACTTTGTGTTCATCATTGCTAGAAACCAGTAGGTGCATAAAGATGCTGGGAGGAAGCGGATATTCTCATATGAAAGAAGAAACCCTAGCTCAAAAACCTTCAGAAGCACGGCAGGTGAGGAGCCAGTCAGTTCAGAGAGGGACCCTATGCCTTTGGGGGCGTCAGATGGAGCATCTTGGAGGTGCCTGGCGGTGCACTCACTCGGATCCTGGGTGGTCCTGGCCCCACACGCGGAAGAGGCGGGGGCGAAGAGTTGAATGAACCGTGCTTGGGGCCAAGGAAGCCAGGAGGCCTCTAAGCTGAGCAGGAGCTGACAGGACCTCACAGGCTTTGGAGACCGCCCCAGGGCTTCCCTACTTCCTCTCTGGAGCCCTGGCCGCCTTCCCTACAGAGCAGGCACTGTGGGCAAAGTTGGGAAGAACCTTGAAAACACCGCTCACATCAAGCGGTTTAACCTTTGCTGTCTTGTCTTCCCCAATATGTGATTTTCCTTGTGTTCAGACTTGTTAATTTCACTGTGCACCAACTTTTACTGCAAAGTTGATTTTATCATTCTTTCCTAGTTGGGGTTGTATATATTTGGTTTTTGTTGAGGGGATGGGGTTGCTTCCAAACAAGTTGCTTCATTAGCTCCTCTCCATTAATTCAGCAAAGTTTGTTGAACTTTCTGCCAATTTCCTAGGATTTGATTTTTAAAATTTAACTCCTAAAATAATAACCCAAAGTCTATTTTATCTCAAAAGGGATGCTGCGAAGTATGATCCCCATGCACAATTTTGTAGTTAACCCAGGGCTCCCTATTAAATATTCCTTCCTTACTCTCTCCTTTGCAATCTCTTTATCATATTTTTTTTCTACAAAATGGAATCTATTTCTGGTTCCTCATCCTATTTATTTTTATACCAATATCCTATTGTTTTTCTTGCTACTTTGTTCTGATACCATATATTAGATAGGTGGGCTTAAGCATCTCTCACAAAAAGAAAAAAAAAATTATTGACAAAGCAGTTCAGTAGTTACCAGGGGTTGGAGGTAGGGGAGAAATTGACCAGAAAGGAGCAGAAAGGAGAATTTTGAGGGGTGATGTAATAATTATATGTCTTGATTATATGGTTGTTTATACAACTCTGCATTTGTCAAAACTCTCCAAACTGTACCCTAAAAAGGAAGAATTTTCCTGTGTGCAAATTATACCTTAGTAGGTTGGGGGTGTAACTCAGTGGCAAAGTACTTGCCTAGCATGTGTGAGGTCCTGGGTTCATTCCCCAGCACAGGAGGGGGAGTATAGAGGGGTGTAGAACATGCACACTTGGAAATGCAGCTTTCTTTGCACTTAGTCCTAGAAGGCAGAGATAGAAAAAGATGGGATCTCCTATGGCTGGTGGAGGTGGGGCAGTGGTGGGCGATGCAGCCACTGCCTTTGGCTCCACTATGAAATCCAGGAATAACCAAGCCCAACCAAGGGGAGCCATAGCTGCCTTTCTGGCCTCCCCAGCCAGACTCAAGACCCACCTAAGTCCTCACCTCTTCCTTCCACCCTCCAGGTGGCTCCAAAACAGTGCCTTGTCTTCTCTCCCTGATCTGTCCCTCCTTGCAAGTCCTAAATTCAAGCCAGAACCACCTACCTAGTTTGCAGGGCACAGAGCAAAATGAAAATGTGAGGCCTTTTGTTCAAACATTCTTAAGAAGTTCAAGATGGGGGCTGGGGATGTGGCTCAGGCGGTAGCGCGCTCGCCTGGCATGCGTGCGGCCCGGGTTCGATCCTCAGCACCACATACCAACAAAGATGTTGTGTCCACCAAAAACTAAAAAATAAATCTCTCTCTCTCTCTCTCTCTCTCTCTCTCTCTCTCTCTCTCTCTAAAAAAAAATAAGTATTTATTTATTTTTTTTTTTAGTTCTCGGCGGACACAACATCTTTGTTGGTATGTGGTGCTGAGGATCAAACCCACGCCCCGCGCATGCCAGGCCAGCGCGCTACCGCTTGAGCCACATCCCCAGCCCTAAATAAATATTTAAAAAAGTTCTCTCTCTCTCTCTCTCTCTCTCTCTCTCTCTCTCCTCTCTCACTCTCTCTTTAAAAAAAAAAAAAAAAGAAGTTCAAGATGGCAACAGCAGAGCATAACACCAAGTGTAGGGGCCCTGGGTGCTGCACAGGTCTTACACACAGAAAACTGGTCCTGGTTTTAGCCCTTTCCTTTGACTGCTCAGGGAATCCTGCACCAGCTTACCAGACTGACCAGGATCTGCTTTGCTTCCCATTCTCCTTGTTCCCCTCCTAAAATTCCACACAAGACCCTCTCTGGAACCTGCCCCAAACTTCCATATATCCTATGTCATCGCCTACAGAGGCCTGCACCCTCTTTGCAGAAAGGTTCCCTAAAATCTACATCCCTCCAGTCTCAGAGAAATGTATTTTTCATGCTCCCTTTTTCCATGTTTGGCTCACTTGTTTGATGACAGTGGAGGCCCCTGTTGTCCTCTGTCAGTGTATCTGAGCTCTTTTGAATTCTCCTCTGTCTTCTTCATCTCCTGTCTGGACCTGGTCACTATCTGGAACGACCTTCAACAGTATGGACACACACTGTCTCCCTCCTCTACACACAAATGTCAAAAGGGCAGGGAACTTTGTTAGTATGGCTTACTCACCTGAGAATGACATCTGGCCCAGAGGGAGGCCCTCAAACACCCCTATAGAATGAATAGTAACTAGCTCTGGAACTCCATGCTTGACATAGACTTGGCACAGAACAGATATCCACAATTAGCTCAGAGTTAGAGCCTTCCCTATCTTCCCCACTCTCTTACCTCAAAGCCTTCCTACTCAGGGGAGGGCTCTGGTCACCCTGCTTCTACATCTCTCCAAGTGCCTTTTGGGGCTGGAACCAGAGTGGGCTTGGCAGGGGGAATGGAAGACACTGATCTGCTCTGGCAATACCCTCAGCTCATTGGAGACAGAGAAAAACCAAGAAATATAGCAGCTTGCAAAGAGCTGATGGAGAGACATATGGACGTGTAAGTCCTGCAGAGGAGGTGGGTAGTCCAGGAAGGACTTCCTTGAGAAAGCAAGACCTGAGCACTTCCTGCCTTCTGTGTGCAATGATGGACACCAGGAGGCAGCCCAGGAAGACAGCTGATTCTCTGCCTCCCTGGCCAGGTCCAGGACTTATTCAAACCCTCACTTCTTTCTCCCACCCTCCAGGTAGCTCCAAAATGGTGCCCTGCCTCCCCTCCCTGTGTCTGTCCCTCCTTGCAAGTCTTTCAGTCCAGGATCACCTGCAGAATGAGGTAGAATGTCCAGAGGGCTAAGTCAAACTGTGGAGTTCACTGAGGTTGGAAGGGGCATTGCTATCAGTGATCCTGGAGACCAGAGTCAGAGACCTTCCGTGAGGGGTTAGGGGCCCAGAGAGCTGCTAGAAAGTGTAATACTTAAGTGAGGATCAGAGGCAGAGAGCACAGTGCAGATCTGGCTGCCTGGGTCAGATCTGCTGGGGAAGGGGATTCCAGGGGAAAGCTGAGCCTGAGAGCAGCTGAGGGCCCAGCCAGAAGTAGAAGGGAGGGGCTTCCCCAAAGCAGTAGCCACAACAGTGACAATGTGGCCCCAGTGATCAGCTGGCCCCAGAGCCTCTCAGCCTGCCTGGGGACCAGGGAACTGGTTTGCCCAGCACGGATGAACTAACCGGTATCTGGTTTTGAGACACCCCAGCTTTAGCTCTCTGGCACCCTCCCCCTTCTTCTGGGCCTGGCCTTGGTTTCTGGCACTGCTGCCAAGTTTTGGTACCGCCCACCCACTCCCCACTGGCTGTACTAGCCGGCCCAGCTCCCTAATTACTGGGTGGAGAGCTGTTCTGCAGAGCTGGTATACCAAAAGGTGGGCCCCAGCCACTCTGGGACACGTGGGCACCCAGCCTAACCAGCTCCTGGTCACAGGGAGGAAGTAATCTAGGCTTCAAGCCAACATGCAGGTCCAGGAAGTGGGAAAACCTCCAGGGGTCCATTGGCCCAGAGATCTGGGTTTAGAGGGGCCTATGAAATAGGAATACCCTAAGATCTGTGGGGACTGGCCTGCCTAACCCAGATACTTCACATTTCCCTCCTCAGGCATTAGACCTGAGCTCTGGAGTGGACCTAAATGGGTCTTAGTTAGGCTCAGGGCTCCGTCCTGGACACAGGATTGACCCAGGCCTGGCCAGTGGAGCTGATTCCTGGCAGAGGGAGAGCCAGGAAGCAGCTTTCCCAGCCTCCAATTCAGGAGCTGGCTTTTGGAGGCCAGGTGCCCCAAACACACCTCCTTGGGCACATCCACCACCCACAAACACATCTGCCATTCACAGGGCCATAAACACAGCACCCCCAGACAAGTCACACACTACACTCATGGCCCCAAAAAAGGCGGGGCCCATCAACTCATGTGCCACAATTCCCAAGGAGGCTGGGATGTAGTCCACACTCCAGCAAACTCTACAACCAGGATCCACCTACTGGGCCTGATGGCGGGGGGTGGGGGGGGGCATGTCAGGAATAGCCTGGGAAGACCAGGGGTCAGCCAAAGGGAGCAGCCTGGGTTTCTACATGCAGTACTTTTTATTTGGGGGCAGGAGGAGTACTGTGATTTGAACCCAAGTGTGCTTAATCACTGAGCCACATCCCCAGCCCTTTTATTTTTTGAGACAGCTTAGGGCCTCACCAAATTGCTACAGTTGGCTTTGAACTTGTGATCCTCTTGCCTCACCCTTCTGAGCCACAGGGATTAGAGGTGTACACCACCATGTCTGCCAAATGGAGTACTTCTAAGAGGTTCCCTGAGTGGCCCTACATGAACAAGGATTGGAGGGCAGATGACTGTGTGCTAGCTACCCTTAAGCAGGAAGCACATCAAATTCACCCTGTGGCCCCAAGCTCAAGGGTCCAACCAGAGAAACAGTAAGCACTAGATGCATGGTAGCCACTCCAATGATACATGTGTAATAAGCTGAGCTTCTCTCAAAAGATAGGGAAGACTCCACTTGCACCAGGTCACCATCTGGAGGGGAGCAAAGTCCCAAGACTGCTGAGGGACTGGGGTAGCTGTGGGTTTTCGAGAACCTGAGACCATCAGCAGGAGTGCAAGAGGACTGACAGTGGTGGGAAGTGTGGGGATGCTTCTTCAAGAAAGAACTTTCCAGAATACAAATTAGATCAAATCTCACTCCTACCTAAAAATACCCAATAGCCTTCCATTGCTTATGGGGAAATGTTCCATTCCTTCCAGTAAGATCCTTTACCAAATAACCCACAAGCTTTCCCTGCCAAGCTTCTCTGCACCTTCCTAAACCTCCCCCTCACCCACCCATGAAGAGAGAGGCACACCACAGCTGGACAGAAAGATAGGAGGTGGGCTCCAGAAGAGGTAGAGCTCACAGGAGCTTTTGGATGCCCCCACAGGATGCTGTCTTAGGCTGGCCCCAATCCAGCAGAGGCCTGGGCAACCAGGGCCCAGACTTTCCACCAAAAGGAACATTTCATATCCTTGAAATGCCTTTTGACTCGCCCTTTTGTTTTTTTGTAGTTCCCTAGTATTGTTCCTTCTGAAAAATCCACTGGTGCTGAAGAAAGGAATTTCAGCCCACACAGCAGCTAAGGAACTGTGTGGTACTGGAGCAAGGAAATAGGATGCCTCCACTCTCCAACACATATGATCAGCAGCTTCACAGACAGGCACAGGGCACACCTCCCAATGACCATGACCATGAAAGGAGCTACAGGCCAGGTCAACTCCCAACCCTGACTATCCACAAAACTGGACTCTGGTAAGGGCAGGCTCAATATATCACCCAGG
Source organism: Spermophilus citellus (assembly GCF_964194105.1). Classification (NCBI taxonomy): domain Eukaryota; kingdom Metazoa; phylum Chordata; class Mammalia; order Rodentia; family Sciuridae; genus Spermophilus; species Spermophilus citellus. The sequence goes on along the minus strand of NC_138182.1, from coordinate 146,231,507 downwards.
GCCTCCTCAAGGAAAAGATGGTTTTATTCTGGAGGAGGCCAATGTTTCCATCCCAGCCTCCTTCCATTAAGGAAGGCCTCAGCCCAGCTCTCTAGCCACCCTCCCTTACACCTGCCCTTCCCTATCAGTGCCTCTGGATTCTCTAACCTCCTTCATTGGGCCACACCCACTCCAGGGAGCAGGGCTGGGCCCTGCCTGGGTGCTTCTCTGCCAGAAGGGTCTAGCCCTGGCTCTGTAGCCAGCACCTTATCCTGCCCATCGCCCCCCCCATCCTTCCTCTTGGGGGCCTCCCATCCCTGGGTGGGCCTCTGCACATTCTGCCCCAGACCAGTAAAAGGGAGGGGTCAGCTGTCTCAGGGCATCTTGGACAGTGCATCTGCTGTCAGCTTGCTCTGCTGTCCTCAGATCTTGGAGGACTCAAGTCGAGGACTCCAGGGCGTGGGGGGCTCCCGTAGTGCCCGTAGCTCCTGCTCCAGTGCCTGATTGCGACGGTACATGTCCATGTAGCCCCCCTGGATCTCCCGCTGGTAGCGCAGCACCCGCTCCTTCTCTTCCTGCCAAGTCCTCCGTTCCTGCTCAAAACGCAGTGCCTGCTCCTGGCCCCGGAGCCGTTCTTGCAGTAGCTCTGCGCGCAGCTGTTCAGCACCACCTCCAGCCTCACTACCTCCAGCCTCCCCCAGCAGCCCTCTGCTCTTGCAGTCATCAGTTTCACAGCTGCCTGGGGCTTCCTCCCGAGGAGCCTGTTCCTGTAAGCTGCGCACAGTCTCACGCAACCTGGCCAGCTCTGCGTCCTGAGCCTGGGCTTGTGCCCGGAAGCCCCGAAGTTGCGTCTTCAGACTAAATATCTCAGCCAGTTTCTGTGCCAGCTCTGCCTGGGCTTCCCGCAGTTGCTGCTTCAAGAGACTAATCTCTGCGGTCTTCTGGCACACCTGGGAGATGGGGGGACACAGGATGAACAAGGGCCAAGCAAAGCAGCTTGGGGCCTCCTTGAAGACCCAGATGCTCCAAGGTGTGGGGAGCTGGTTGAGGGAGGGGAAATGGAGAATGGGACCAGGGCAGTGGGGATGGGTGTTTCTGAGTCCCTGACGGTCTCTCACCTCCCATCGGGCTTCCTCCTCTGGCCGGCTGCTGGAGTCGGCCTCTGGAACTGGACCTGGGGGACGAGGCTCAGAGGTCAGGCCCTGTTGAGCCCGGAGCTCCTTGCGAAGCCGTCGCTGTTCCTGCTGAGCCATGAACAACTGCAGCTGGAGGTTGCGCTCGCTGCGCTCAGCTTTCTGAGCCACCTCATGCAGCCGCTCCACGTACAAGCGCTTCAACTCAGATAACCACAACCGCTGGCGCTCCTCTAGCACCTGTCAAGAGAAAGAGGTTCACAGTAGGGTTGACCAACCATGCCTAGATTTCCACAAGGTTCCGCCCCTTGGATGCAATCCACCTGTGCTCCCATAGCTCACCACCACCCTAACACTTCCTCCACCAATAACTCCTTGGGCAGTTATTGGAAGACAGAAGCCAAGACATCTCCACTCCCTCTTTTTTTGAGACAGGGTCTTACTGCTTTGGCCACGCAGGCTGGCCCTGAACTCAAGATCCTTCTGCCTCATCCCCCCAAATACCTGGGACTACAGGTGTATGCTACCACACCCAGTGTTTCCCAGAGACATGTGGGTGAACCATCTGGGGTCCCTCAGTCTGGCTCATACACCAATGCCAAGGGACAGAATAGGACCCTAGGATGGGGCTCACTTACCTGTGTGAAGGGGTTGGAGCCATCCTGGTCTCCAAGGTCCCTCTTGAGATCCTCACAGGTCTCAGGCAGCAGGGCTACCACCTCCTCTGCAGTGGAGCAGGAGAATTCGTAGGGGGGCGGTGGCTCAGGCAGGCAGCTCAGCACAGCCAATGGCCCAGCCTCCTTGGGGCTCCTTGAGGCCCGGTCCAGGGAGCCTCCAAGGTGGTTAATGTGGCCTAGGGAGGAGCTGAAGGGGCTGGGACCTGTGCCAGGACTGCGGCCAAAACTGCCCCCACTGGAGGAATCAGACAAGCTGGGCTCAGGCTCAGGGCCACCCTCATCCAGGCTGAGGGCATGCAACAGTTGTGCACGAGCCTGGCTGGCCCTGGGCCCTGGACTCAGGGGTGGGTGGCAGGCCAGCGTGTGCAGACTACCATTGCTGCGCCACAGCTTCTGACCCTTGTGGGCAGCCAGGCTCTGCATGGAGAGGAAGCCTTTCCCGGTACCTGCTGTAGGCTTGAACACTGATGGGCGGATGCGGCACTGCCAAAAAGAGAGGGCAGGTGTGAGGGAGGTCTGTGAGTATGGTAAACTCTGCTCTACCCTCCTGATGCTCCTGCAGCCCCTGGGAATCCTCTGTGAGAACATGGGGCACATGCCACCAGGAGGAATTAACCAAGGCTCAAGCCAGTCTACGGCAGGCTTTCCACATCTTAGCCCATCCAACCTTCATCCCATCCTAGCAACTGGGTCTCCAAGGAGGCCCCAAGATGCCCATCTCCAACTTCCCTGTGCCACATAAAGGACATCAGCAGAGACACACCTTGTCAAAGCGACCCCGCTCAGGCAGTGAAGTCTTGCTAAAATCACCAGCCCGAGGATGTTCCCGGTAATAGAGGGTAGCGTAGTCAGCAGGCTCATTCCGAGGTGCCCGCTTGGTGGTCTTGCCATCCTTCTTGGGGAGGTGCAGATAGCTAAGGAACTCACGCTGGCCCAAACCTTTCCGGAGGAGTCCATCAGGTTGGCGAGAGCCTCGAGACCCAGCAAGTGCTGCCCGAAGCTCTTCAGGGGAGAAGTCCTGACGTTCCAACAGGCTGCCCACGCTGCCCATGGCAATGCCAGCAGGGCCTGGGGCTGTGGCCATGAAGTTTCAACAGGGCACAGGCAGCTGCTTCGGGGAATCAGGAGGTTCCATTAGGGGCAGGTGAGCACTCACTGCCCAAATCCCCAGATTCCCTAAAACCAGGCACTTGTCATCTGCCAGCTCTTCTACCTGCCCAGGCCCAAGAGAGGCAGATGTGGGTAGGAATCAGAGACAATGTCAGGACATGACTCCCAAACTGGCAAGAGAAAGGGGTTCAGGTCCCAAAGCCTCCTGCTCATCTAACATTCAGTTGGAACACCAAAGGGACAGCTCCAGTAGCATCCTGTGTGCAATGTGGAAGCATGATAAGTGGGTATGGTGGGAGGAAGACCTCAAGCAGTAGGACAAGGGCCCACCTCTCGAGACCAGGCCAGCAAAGAGCTAATAAAGGATGGACTCAGGCTGTCTGACCCTGACCTTGCTAACTCTTCTGCCAAGGTCCTGACCAAATTTGTTGAATGGGGAGGAAGCATAGCGAACCAGTCCAGAAGGACTCTATATTCCTTCCAATTCCCAGATGAACTCTTTTTTTTTTTTTAAAGAGAGAGAGAGAGAATTTTTAATATTTATTTTTTAGTTGGCGGACACAACATCTTTGTTGGTATGTGGTGCTGGAGGATCGAATCTGGGCCGCACGCATGCCAGGCGAGCACGCTACCGCTTGAGCCACATCCTCAGCCCTCTTTTTTTTTTTTTTTTTTTTGGCGGGGGGGGGGGGCAGGGGGAGCTACTGGGGATTGAACTCAGGAGCACTCAACCAATGAGCCACATCCCCAGCCCTATTTTGTATTTTATTTAGAAACAGGGTCTCACTGAGTTGCCTGGCACCTTGCTTTTGCTGAGGCTGGCTTTGAACCCACAATCCTCCTGTCTCAGCTTTACAAACTGCTGGGATTACAGGCATGCACCACCACTCCCAGCCCCAGATGGACTCTTTATTTCTTCTCCTTCCCTTGAGATAACCTGTCCAGCCTCTCTTCCAGTAAAGGGTCAGAGCTCCCTCAGGGAAACATCTGGCATGGGTGGGGTTGGGGGCTACAGTGGGAGGGATACAAACAGGAAGGGCCCACAGGGAGGAAGGATGACGATACACACAGGAAGGGCCTAAGGGAGAAACAATGGTTGAGTTTTCCGGAACAGGTGTTCAGGTCTGGGCAGTGGTGGGAGGCAGAGGGAAGGGGCGGCTGGACCCCTGCTATGCCTTGTGTGCTGCTGCTATTACACCAAAGCCCACCACAAGGCCAAACAGGTTCCATATCCTGACCCAGAGCAGAACCAACTGGTGTGTGACCTTGGCCATGCCCCTAACCTCTATAAGCCTTGGTTTCATGCATATGTACAATGGCAATGATAGCTCTTATCACAGAGGGATGCTGGAAGGATAGGGTGAGATAACATGACAAAGCACCCTGTCCAGGGCCTGGCCCGCAGCCAGGGTCAACACAGGCTGGCTAAAGCAGAGCTTAGTCACACACAAACACTGCCAAATGACCAGGCTTATTCCCACCTGTGCTGGGCCTGATACACTGGAGGGTGAAATGGGTGGGTACCTAGGGTCCCCAATGGAACATGTGCTCAGCCCAATGCCCACCCTAACGCAGATACAAATGACTTGTGTGAATGCCTCCTTTTCTGCCTCCTACCCTATTGTCCCTTCTCCCATTCCAGAACAGATGCCCAGCAGGCAGGCTGCAGCTGAAAGTCCCCCACCACCCATCCAATATACTTCCGGGACACCCACTCCTACCCCAAAACAATGGTCCTTAGGAGGCTCCATCTTCCTTAACCATTTCCAGGTTTTGTGTTTGTGGAAGACAAAGCTCTCTGAGAGGGAGAAGGAGGGCGGGCCCTGTCCCCTACCCCCACTCCACAGCTCTCAACCACACCCTGGGCAAAAATAATCTTCTCAGTCTTCTTTTCCCAGACCCCAGCCCTGAGGTGGGGGACAAGACTGAGTCAGTACACCCCAGCCCCAGGAGATTCATCCAGCTAAGGAATCACAGGTGCTGGGCTTCTTCAGTGATAAGGCACTTCCTGTGACATAGTTAATGTCCTTTTCTAAAGGTAGGGTCCCTGGAGCTCAGTAAAGTGAAGTGACTTGTCCAAGATCACAGAGCTACTGGGGTGAGGATGCCTGAGATTCCAACTCCATGACTACCTAATGTCTACTAGGGACCCAGAATGTCACCCACAGCCAAAAGAACTGAAAGTGAGTCATCTTGCCTCCCCATCTGACAGCCCCTTGCTACAACACCTCTGCCCAGGAAGACAGTACTCTATTTAAAGGTGCTCTGATCTGTCACTCCTTCTCAGAGAAAGGACAGCAAAGAAACTGATCTCCAGCTGCCCCTCCTTTTCTCTCTCTGTGGGACCCTAGGCACTAATACATGTCCCTTTGACATGCCTCAGTTTCCACATCTTGCCCTGCCTTCCTACTAGGGTTACCATGGCAGTCAATGTCAAATGGAAGTGAAAGGATCTTGTGAACAAATTGTTAAGTCCTGTGTGACTGGGGGATTGGGATATTGGCAGTGAAGCCAAATACACCCACCTCACCCCAAACCCATACCACCAAGCCTTCCCCTGGCAATGCTCACTTCTGTCCTCAGGGATAAATAACTGACACGCTGACACTATGTGTCCCAGCAAGGGTCTCAGGTCCAGAGGAGCAGCTGTAGCCGTGGACCATAACAATGCCTATGAACACACAGGGAACACAATGTCCCCACTCAGCATGGAGAAACCTATGGTACAGGACACAGGACAGCCACAGTATCATGCACAAGGTCACCACATAGCACTGAGCACCTTCAAGGACACAGACATAACAGAGGAACACCCCAGCATGAAGACTGAGGGATCCTCCTCGCACCTGGCTAGGAATGTGTATGCACATGTTGGTGTGCTGATGCTGAATGGGGAGTGTGAGGCCAGCTATTAGAAGCAGTACAGAGATTGAAGGGCACAAAGAGTGCCCTTCCCTTTGTCTTTCCTTAAGCCCCCACCCTCCACTGTCCATTCCTCCTGGGTAACATCTCTAGCTATATTCTCAGCTTCCACAGCAGGGTTGAATCCCTTGCTTCAAGAAGGCTCCATTCTGCCTAGGTCTCAATCTCGCTTTTCCTAAAGGATCCATCCCACCTCCACACCCTCCCCCAAACACACAGACATTCCTCCCTAGCGTTGCTTGGAAGCCCGGGGGAATGTCTGCTCAGGTCAGGGCTGTGAGGCGGGGCTGGAGAGGATTTGGTGAAGGAGGAGGGCTGGAGAGACAGCAAGTACCATGCAGTCTCCCTGGGACTTAGGCACAGAAAGACAAGAGAGCAGAAGTGCCTGAGCTTCTGTGCCTGCCCAGATCTCTGCACAGAGCTAAAAAACCACCACCATCCAACTGGCTGGGTTTAGGCTAGGTCATTAGAGGGACAACTTTCACAGGCCCCAGATGGCTCCAGAAGGGACTTTTCACTCCTGTTCCCCTCCCACTTTACCCCCAAGATTAGCAGATGGCATGGACAGCCCTGAACATAGAGGCACAGCTCTTTTGAACCAACCCTTGGTAGAACAGTGCTGCCCTGGCCACCAAGCAAAGGAAGAGAGGACATGCAGTGGGACATTCCAGCTCCAGACCCCGAGGACTAGCCCTTCTTCGAAATGCACATACTAGGGGAGTACTGACATCCCTCACTTCGGAAGAGGAAACTGAGGCCCAGAAGGTGAAATAATGTGTCTAAGGTCATGATCAGCTGCATAGGAGAAAGTGCACAGGCTTCCCAGATTCTCTGACTCCATGCACATCCCAACCCCCATATGGGTGAGTCCTGCCAGCTTTGGCTTGGGTTAGGCCTTCCAGAGCCCTGGCCCCAGGGGAGGGTCCCACCACCTGCTGGAGGATCAGCCAGGCTGAGGGGTGTGTCTGCAGCTGCCCCAAAGGAATGAGACTGGAATGTCCCAGCTCCAAAAGAGGGGGCAGTGTGTGATGGGGCCTGGAGAGGGAATGGGAGAGGCTGGCATACTCAATCCCCATGAGACACTTGAAGAGGCGCAGCCTGGCAGCTGACCTCTGCAAGCAACTAACCTGTGCAGTCATTCACAGGTGCACAGCTCACTACAGTTTTTTTCAGCCCTTCCACTTTGTTATCTCATGTCATCTTCACAACAGCTAGTGGAGGCAGGCAGGGCAGTGATGACCCTATCTGGACTTTACAGCCTAGAAAGAAGAAATTAATTGCCCCAAATCCCACAGTGAGAGGCAATCTCAATTCTCTGGGCAAAGCCTTCTGTACTGCATCAGGCTGTCTCAGCCAGGGGTCACCTTCTATGGACATTGCCGTATTATGTAGACTGCCCAGCCCCCCACCCCCCCACCCCCCCACCCCGCCTGTTTCTCCCAAGGGCATCTGCCATCAGGCTAGTTTGGATGGAAGTCCCTTTGGCCTGGGATCCCTCCTGCCTGGCCCTGAGGGTCAGGAAGAAATAGTGGAAGTGTGGCTGGCATGAGGACTCTAAGCTCTGGAAGCTGCTAGAGGCGGTGGCGGCATTCATTCAGTCTCGCACTTAACACACCCACACGCAGCCAGTAGGCAAAGGAGTCCTGCCTGGGAGGGCACTGGAAAGAGGGTGCTCACAGAGCTCAGAATGGTCTCCTGCCTCTGCTCCTGCCCCAGGACAGCCAGGCCCAATCTCTTCCTATGGGCTGGGGGTAAGGGTGTCTCAGTTCTCCTTCCGGATATATCTAGAGCCCTAATTTCCACCTGGTCCTAGACTGGCCCTCGCTTTGATCAAAGGCTCTGGCCCGGAATGGTACAGTGTCCAAATCGCCAAGACCCAGGAATGTTCCCTATCCTCAAGTCCGCAGCTGTCGCCGGGACCGGGCAAGGGACTAGGGGGAGAAAGGAGGAATACTGGGGGCGGGGCGGGTGAGAGGGGAAGGCGGAGAAGAGGAGGTTGACATCCCCCACAGAACTGTTCCCGGGAAGGCAGTGGAGAAGGAAAGGAATCCCCAGAACCACTGGAAGTCCTCGAGCTACCTAGGAGGCGAGGTGGGGGGACGCTCCTCTTTCCTCCTGCTTCTCGGGGCCTGACGCGAGTCGCTGGGCAAGGGGGCGGAGGCCGAGGTCAGACTTCTTCGCCAAGGGCGCCTGCCCCACCCAGCGGTGGCGCAGGGGTCCTGGGCGATGTTCCAAGAAAAGCGCGTTTACAGGGGTTGCAGAGAAGAGCGCAACCTGCCGCCTGCCTCTCCAGCGCAACCCGGCGCCCAGGAGCTGAAGACACCTGGGCGCCACCGCACGCTGCCATCCCCGCCCATTTTTCAGACGGGAGCTTCGGCCAGCTAGGGGTTGCAATGTGGCCAAGAACACCCGAAAAGCGAGAACTCGGCGACCCTCCCTGCCCCGCGCGTCCATCCTCCGGCCCCTAGCGAGCCCCACTTACCATGCTGGCGCAGCGCTCGCCGCCCGCCGCTCCGCGCCCGGGTGCGCCGCTGTTCCTTTGGGCGGATTTGAACCCTCCTCCGAAGCGCCGATTCCAGCAGAGATTGCGAGTCGGGCCGGAGCGGCCGTGAGGCAGGCACCTAGAAAACGCGGGCGGCGGGCGGGCGGACAGGCGCCGGAGCCGGATTGGCGAGGAAGGGACGCGATCGGCGGCACTCTCTCGCCTGCCCTGGAGGAGGAGGGAAAACCCGGCCTGACTCACCGGCGCGCGGCAAGCCCTGAGCCCGGCCCCGGCCCCGGCCCCGGCCCCCGGATGTGGGGGGCGGGGACGGGGGGACAGCGCCCGCCCACCGGTAATCCAACCTGAGCCCCGCCCCAAGTCGGGGCGCACAGACCAGTACTGATCTGCTGGGGCCTAGGGTCCCTTAGCTGCTGTGCACCGTTCGGCTGCCACCTCTGGCCGCGCCGGCTCGGACCCGGGTGGGTTCGAAGCTTCAAACACCGCCGAGGCCCCAGAAGTCTCCTGGCCAGCTCGCCCGCTCCTCCTCCTCCAGTTCCTCCTGTCCTCACCCGCCTTTCTCTCTCTTGCCAGAACTAAACAGCTTCGGAAGAGGCTCGTTGGGTCCATCACCTCTCTGATCCTTGCCGCCTCCTATCAGGTAAGCACTATTTTCATTTTTTGAGGCTGAGCCAAAATACTACTCTGAAAGGTAAAGAGATTTGCTCGACGCCTTCAGCTAGTTCTCAGCAGCTGATTTGGGCGGGGGAGGTGGGTTTTGTTTTAATGTAGGGATAGCAAATTCAGATGCCTTCAGGGGCCATATAATGTAAATGAGTCCAACCGGGCTGGGTGAAAGACGACAAAAATAGGTGGAAACAGAGACAGAGATGGATACCCAAAGGCATTCAGATTCAAGAGTTGAAACACCATATCGTCCTCAAAAAGTTAAACACGGAGTTACCATGTGCCCCAGCAATTCCATTCCTAAGTATATGCCCCAAAGAATTAAAAGCAGGTACTCATACTCTGGTTTTCATAACAGTACTGTGCACAATAGCCAAAAGGTGGAACATCCTGAGTTGTCACGCTGATGAGGATAGCAAAATGTGTTCTATCCATACAATGGAATATTATTCAACCATGAAAAGAAATGGAATGCTGATTCATGCTACAACATGGACGGATTTCCAAAATATTATGCTAAGTGAAAGACACCAGATACAAAATGCCAAGTGTGGTATGATTCTACTTAACATGAACTAGGTAAGTCCACTCAGAAAGCAGATTAGAGCCAGAAGCTGTGGGAGGGAGAAGTGAGGAGGCATTGCTTAATGGGTATGGGGTTTCATTTTGGAAGAGGAAGTAGCCTGGTTTACAGAATATTCAGGGAAAAGAATTGGGCCAAGGAGGGCTGGGACAGCAGGGAGAGGACTGGATGGTGGACACACATGAGATGACTTGAAAGAAGAATTGACTTGTCAGGGCCGGGGTTATGGCTCAGTGGTAGAGTGCTTGCCATACATGTGTGAAGCACTGGGTTCAATTCTCGGTGCCACATATAAATAAATGAATAAAACAAAAAGAATGATTTGTCTTAGCAAGATATTCCCTGAAGATGAGAGGGAGAGGAAACTGAAAACTCAAGAAACAGGTGTTACAAGCCCACTCCCTCCCCTCCTCTAACCGCTTTCTAGGGTTAGGAATACAGTGATATATCCAAGATCTTCTGACACCCCTGTCCCCCCTCCTACCCTCTTTCCATGTTCTTTCCCTGCGCCAGGTGGCCAGGGGGAAGCAGGGAGGAGATGGTCAAGTATTAAGTATCTCAGAACATCCCAGCAGGAGGAAAAAAATCAAAACACCTCCCCTGGAGCTCAGCAACATCAAAGACTAAGTGGGCAGGGGAGAGGGGCCAGAGAGGTCTGATTGAAGAAACACCAAGAAAGTGACTGAGCCTGGCAGGTGGCACATGCCTATAACACCAGCAACTCAAGGGCTGAGGCAGGAGAACCATCAAGTTTGAGACCAGCCTGGGCTACTTAGACTCTGTCCCAAATAAAAAGGATTGGAGGGGCTGGGGATGTGGCTCAAGTGGTATGCGTGCGGCCCGGGTTCGATCCTCAGCACCACATACAAACAAAGATGTTGTGTCCGCCGGAAAACTCAAGAAAAAAAAAAATTAAAATTCTCTCTCTCTCTCTCTCTCTTTAAAAAAAAAAAAAAAGGATTGGAGGGACTGGGGTTATGGCTCAGGGGTAACACCACATATAAATAAATAAAATAAATAAAGAATGTTAAAAACATCTTTAATTTTAAAAAAAAGGATTGGGGACATAGCTCAGTGGTAGAGCACCCCTGGGTTCAATCCCTAGAACTGGGAGGGAAAAAAATAGGTGCTGAACACCCAGAGAAGGCAGCTACAGGTAGCAGGCAGGGGTGCAGAGCTGGGGGACAGAGGGAGAGAACAGCCTGGCTCTGTCTGTCTAATAGGTGTCATTCAAGGAAGCAAAGATCAGGCCCCTTGGCCCCTCCAGGCCTGGATCAGGTGGCCTGTCTTTCCACATCCTGCACAGGATCTGGGCCCCAGGCTGTTCAGAGCACACTCCCTTCCAGAGGCTGGGGAGGTGGCCTGGTACAAACTCCTTCCTACCAGGCTCCTCCTGAGCCCTTTGAGGTTGTTTTCCCTGGTCAGCTGAATGGGAAGTAGCAAAGCAGAGGGGTCCAGCTGTCCCAGGGGATATGCAGCTTCAGTTCCAGCCCACAAAGAGCCACCAATTTCCTTTTCCATGGCCTTAGCACCCTGTGCCTTCCTCTGCATGGTCCCAAGCATGAAGCATAGGGCATCATATTGAACTTTTGGGTGTCCTCAGTCCATTCTCCAGTGGAAAACCTGAGGCCCCCAAATGCATCTAGGAGCAGAGTTGGGTCTGGAAACTGGGTCTGCCTTTCTGAGGCCTTGGAGAGAAGAAGGTGGACTGGACAGAGGTGGGAAGTCTGAGTCCAACAGAAACCAGGCCTCTGTCCTCCCTCCCCAGACTTCCCTGGACAGTATGGGAAAGGCCAGAATTATGGCAGGGAGTTGGCAGGAGGTGAGGTTGGGAAAGGCATGTATTCATTGAACTTCATTCACCCTTCTGGGTGTGCAGGGCAGACACCCCAGCCTGGGGCCACTTGCCCCCAGACTTGACTTTCTTAAGGAGTTGGCTGGAAGGCACATTGACCAGATGTCTAGGGTGAGGCACTTAGGGTACCAGGCCAGGGGAAGTGAAACCCAGCTCCCTGGATCTGCCCACTGCCTAAATTGGCTAACCTTGGATTGAACCTCAATTTCCTCATCTCTTCAAGGAGATCATAGCTTGGGAGGATTAAGTCAACTAGTGTCTATCTAAAAAGCACACCTCACAGTGCCTGGCAGATGGGTTAGTCCCTGGGAAGGTTTGTCAGAAGGACAGGGAGCCTGTCTTGAAGGAAGAGTATGTGCTGGGGCTGGGGATGTGGCTCAAGCGGTAGCGAGCTCGCCTCGCATGCGTGAGGCCCGGGTTCGATCCTCAGCACCACATACCAACAAAGATGTTGTGTCCGCCGAGAACTAAAAAATAAATATTAAAAATTCTCTCTCTCTCTCTCTCTCTCTCTCTCTCTCTCTCTCTCTCTCTCTCTCTCCCCTCTCTCACTCTCTCTTTAAAAAAAAAAAAAAAAGAGTATGTGCTGTGTACATTCAGCATGCACTGTCATCATCATGTATCTGTCACCTGGTCCAGGTAGTTCATTCACTCATGTTGCCTGCAAGTAGCCAGGACCATACAATCCTGGGGCACATGGTGAGGAGAAATTTCTCTCATCTCTCTGGTTCTACCACCTCTGGCCTCATTACCTTTCTCCTTAACTATTGCAACAGTCCTTCTGAGCTCCCCACCACCCAGCTACCTCCCACTCTGCCCCAGAGGGAGCCCATGAGCCCACACACTCTGTCCCCACTCTCTTCTCCCTGAAAGTTAGAGTCCCAATTTCAAGACTGGTCCTGTGACTCCTTCAGCCAGTGCTATTGCCCCCGCACACCTCTGTTCTGGGAACTGCCGCCATGTCATCAATTGTAAATGACTGATTGTTGGAACTGTCGTGGCACCCCCTTTCTCCACAGAAAAGTCTTAACTGGGCTTCTCCAGAAATCTTTACCATGGCTGTGTTTAGGACTGTCAGCAAAAGAGTCTACAGAAGAGTTCAATGTAGATAAACTTCCAGTTTTCGTGTTGCCCTGTTTTACTTGGCCACTGGCTGGGAAGAAATCAGCACTCCAGGTGCTGGACACCCCTTACTAGTTTTTCATAAACACGTATCCATAGTTTGTAGAAATGTGTAAACAAGGCCTCTGGCCTTGAGCTGGGGCTTCACAGAGATGTCTACATTTTTCAGATAAGCTCTATTGGGCTCCATGGTAACAGCTGGCAGGGGGAGGAAAGAAAGGGGAGAAGAAGCTCTCCCCTTCTCAGGTGTTGTCCTCGAAGGGTTAACATGCCCAGAACAGTGAAAAAACTACTTTCATGTGAACTTCTGCAGACTGTGAACTTATTTTTTTTTAAGAGAGAGAGAGAGAGAGAGAGAGAGAATTTTTTTAAGAGAGAGAGAGAGAGAATTTTAATTTTTATTCTTTAGTTTTTTGGCAGACACAACATCTTTGTTTGTATGTGGTGCTGAGGATCGAACCCGGGCCTCACTCATGCCAGGCGAGTGCGCTACCACTTGAGCCACATCCCCAGCCCCGACTGTGAACTTCTAATCCCCTCCTTACATGCTGGGTATAAAATTCTGAAACTCCCTGAACTCGGGATTCAGAGGATTGACTGATTACAGCAAAAGCTGTGCCCTCTGAACCTGGCTGCAGCCAAATAAAACTGTTTCCTGCTGTCTTCAGAGCCTTGCCTCATCTGTTCCTACAACAGAACAATCCATTAAGAGCACCCACTGTCCTTAAGGCCTGTCCTCCCACCCTCAAGGCAAAATTAATCACCCTTTCTACCACACAGCTCCTCCCCTTACCTTCTTATGGCTGGAGTCACCCCCCACCAGGAGCCCCAAGCCCTTATTCCTTTCCATAGCTCAGGATCTATGTAAGGTGCAATTCTCTGACCCTTTTTGGAGCCTCACATTATGTAGGACTTCCACGTATACATAGTTAAATATGTTTTTTCTCCTGTTAATCTGTTTTTTTTTTTTTTTTTTTTTTTGCGGGGGTGGGGGAGATGTGGGGTTTGAATTCGGGGCACTCGACCCCTGAGCCACATCCTCACTTCCATTTTGTATTTTATTTAGAGACAGGATGTCACTGAGTTGCTTAACTGCCTTGCTTTTGCTGAGGCTGGCTCTGAGTTCACGATCCTTCTGCCGCAGCTCCTGAGCCTCTGGGATGACAGGCATGCGCCACTGTGCCCGGCTGTCCTGTTAATCTGTCAATTTAATTTGTAGACCACCAAAGAACCTAAGAGGGTAAAGGGAAGCCATTTTTTTCCTCCCCTACTCTTCCAGGACCTAAGAGTTGGCCATGCTCATCTCCAATCTACCATCTATCTGCCAAAAGCAACTTCATGGCTGTTTTCTATCAGTAGGAAGAAAATGAAATAAGGTATCTCTTGTGCTAAATTCTGGGTTCAGCAGGGCCCAGTGACATACACCTATAATCCCAATGGCTTGAAAGATTTGAGGCAGGAGGATTGGGTTCAAAGCCAGCCTCAGCAAAAGCAAGGCACTAAACTCAGATTCTGTCTCTAAATAAAGTACAAAATAGACTGGGGATGTGGCTTAGTGGTCAAGTGCCCCTGAGTTCAATCTCCATTAGCCCCCCAAGAAACCCCTAAATTCTGGGTTCATCACTTTCTGGTGACCTTTCTGAGCCCTAGATTCTTGGATTGGTACAACAGGACAAATCACTAGGATTAAATGTCATAACTCAGGTGAAGGAAACACACTGGATACATGGACTTGATAGCTATGTGTGCTCTACCCTCCCACTGCCCTCCCTTCACTCCTTGCTCTCCCTTGCCCTCTCATCCCCCAGAGCTGGGCCAGGCCCCCAGACTGAATGGAGTAGAGCTGGATGTTGCTGGAGAGGCATTTTCAGATCAGCAAAGAGCAAACTAACAGATATGCCTGGTGTCCATCCTCGCTCCTGACACTCACTCCAAAATGCTCTGAGCCTGTGTCACAGAGATGGCTGTTAAAGTTAAGCAGTAGGACCCTGTACCTAGGCAGGGGCTCTTCCCCTGGTCACCCTCACACCTGGGGTGAAAGTGGACTCCAGGACTTGGAGTCTTCCCTGAGTCACCAGAACTGAGGAGGGGCCTTTGTTCACCGTCAGCTCTCCCTCCCCAGGTGACCTGGGGCAGCCCCAGGCAGGCAGAAGGGGTGGAAACTGGGAGCTGCCAGAACTTGCTTAAGTGCCTTCCCTAGGGCAGGGAGCTCAGAGGAGCCAGCCAGGACTCCAGGGTAAAGTACACCGGAAGTCCAAGCAGCCCAGCTGGCCTACTACTGCGTTTCCAGAAACCTGGACCAGCAACTCCACAGCCAAGTCCAAGGTCTGCAGTCACCCCAGGTGGAAACAGATTACTTTGCGGCAGAACTCTGGAGACATGGATTCCAGTATCTCTGTTGTAGTGATTTATTATGGGGGTCGGGGTGAGGTGTAGTGGGACACCGTGGTGGCAGAAGTCGGGAAGTCACCACAAAACTGTACAAATGCAAGATGAAAAGAGCTCTACAGATTGCTTACATGATAGTGTGAATGTACTTAACACTATTGTACACTTAAAAATGGTTACGATGGTAGATTTTATATTTTGTGAGTCTTGCAACAAATAATGTTTCAAAAAGAAAGAAGAAATATGTTCAATACAGTGAGTTTGGGTTCTCATATTTGGTGGTGTTAAAAGGTGTTGGTAGGGCTCCGGTTGTAGCTTAGGGGTAGAGCACTTCCCTCACATGTGTGAGCCACTGGGTTCGATCCTCGGCACCACATAAAATATAAATAAATAAATAAAGTTATAAAATATATATATATTATATATATATATATATATATATATATATATATATATATATATATATATAATTAAAAAAATAAACAAAGTATTGGTAGAGCCAGGTGGTGTGGTGATACACACCTCTAATCCTCAGCAACTCAGGAGGCTAAAGCAGGAGGATAACAAGTTCAAGGCCAACCTAAGCAACTTAGCAAGAACTTGTCTCAAAATAAAAAATAAAAAAGGTTTGGGGATGATAACTTACTCGTTTATTTATTTAATGGTGCTTTACCACCAGGCTCCATCTGCAGCCACTTTTATATTTTTAAATTTTGGGACAGGTTCTCACTTATTGCCCAGGCTGGCCTTGAACTTATGTTTCTCCTGCTTCAGCCTCCCATCACTGGGATTACAGGTGTGCTCCTCCATGCCCAGTGCCTCTGGGTTGTTTCAACTTTTTTTTTTTTTTTTTTTTAGTGCTGTGGATGGAACAGGTGATCTACCACTGATCTATACCCCCAGCTCTCCTGCGTTATTTTAAAGTAAATTCCCTACATTATAATATTTCATCCACAAATATATCAGGGTAGACAAACATTTGAAATTGTAAATTGTACAAATAATAATAATAATAATTGTGCATACTTTGCATTTATTTTAGAATGGGGAATTTCTTTTTTTTATAATTATTTTTCAGTTTTCGGCAGACACAACATCTTTATTTTATTTTATGTGGTGCTGAGGATCGAACCCAGCATCCCACGCATGCCAGGCGAGCACGCTACCGCTTGAGCCACATCCCCAGCCCTAGAATGGGGAATTTCATAGATGAGATTGCATAAAGGAAAGCTGAGTGCTAAAGATGTGCAAGGTCCGGGCTGGGGCTGGAGATCAGCGGTAGTGTACTTGCCTGGCACCACATATAAATAAATAAAGGTCTATCAACAACTAAAAGAAAATGTTAAAAAAAAAAAAGATGTTCAGGGTTCACTGGTATGGCCCCTAGAATCAGGCAGTGTCAGCTTTGCCCTTTACCATTGCAGTGGCCACCTGCCTGCTGGTACTCTCCTCCTGAAAGAGAATCAAAGACCTCACCTGTATTCTTTTCCTTTGAGGGAAAGCTTTGAAGTTACTTTAGGAACTCCCACATGTATGAAAAAGATGTTCTAAGACACCAGAGTTTTCTGCCATAGTACCCAAAGAATGTAGCCCTTCCTACCCTGGACCCTGGCTCTAAGAAGTCCACAGCCCTTGCAAATCCTCTGAAAATTCAGCCATCTCTCTTGTATATATTCTACCAAAGCAGAAGTTTCTCTGTGCCTCTTCTCTATTCCACTTCCTTCCTCCAGTGAGTAGATGTGACTGACACAGCCCGCCTACCTGGCTTCCATCCCAAACCTGCAGCCAGGCCGCGTGACAGCAGTTGCTTGTGCCCAGACATTCATGCAGCCTCACCCAGGAGAGACAGACTGGCACTCACACACCCTCACCTGCCTGGTGCTGCTACACCCCCGCCCCTCCTCTCCTCCAAACCTACCAGGGCAGCAGTTTTCCCCACCCCTGCTTGTTCTGCCTCCTCCTGAGCCAGGCCATAAACAGAACCTCATGTGGTCCTTGAGATCTTGGAGAATGTGTTTGTGACACCCTTGGCAGGTCCAGTAGGCAAAGGACTGTATGTGTAGCTTAGAAAGGCCACAGAATGCAGGCCCCAGAGCAATCTCTTACCAATCTCTGTCCATCTCTGGGGACTTACCAGACTGTTGGAGACGAAGAGGACACATGGCCAGGCATAGTAGCACATGCCTATAATCCCAGCAACTCAGGAGGCTGAGGCAGGAGGATCGCAAATTGAAAACCAGGTTCAGCAACCTAGTGAGGCCCTAGGAACTTAGCAAGACCCTGTCTCAAAAACAAAAAAAGGGGGGGCTGGGGATGTGGCTCAAGCGGTAGCGCGCTCGCCTGGCATGCGTGCGGCCCGGGTTCGATCCTCAGCACCACATATCAACAAAGATGTTGTGTCTGCCGAGAACTAGAAATAAATATTGAAAATTCTCTCCCTCTCTCTCTCTCTCTCTCTCTCTCTCTCCCCCCTCTCTCACTCTCTCTTTAAAAAAAAAAAAAAAAGGGGCTGGAGATGTGGCTCAACGGTAGCACGCTCGCTCGCCTGGTATGCGTGCGGCTCGGGTTCGATCCTCAGCACCACATACCAACAAAGATGTTGTGTCCGCCGATAACTAAAAAATAAAATATTAAAATTCTAAAAAAAAAAAAAAAGGCTGGGGATGTGAGTCAGTGGTTAAGTACTCCTGGGTTCAGTCCCCAGGAGTGAATAAAAGAGGGTGCCTGAAAGGACAGAGACCATCATCCTTGGATTAGACCACCAACAGGCACTGGCAGCAAGTTTTACACAAATGTATAGAACAATATAGACTTGACAACTTCCCAGAAAGGAGCTCCAGATCTATTAGCTGCCAGAGAAGCCCCCCGCCCCCCGCTGGGCAGAAGTAGCCCTTAGACCAATATCTTGTTCAACCACTGGCCACCAGAGAAAGTATGACCTTGGTGTGAAAACTGAGTTGTAAACAGCTGGGTGCTATCAGCCAGCCACATTCCTTTCATCTGGGCGGAGCCCTTCCTTGATAGAGCACATCACTTTGCCCCACCCATCACACCAGGCCAGGCTGTGTACCAGGTGCCCTGGGCTGCAACCTACTCCTAAATAATTGGGTGTTAGTGAAATTCTGGACTGTGAGACCAGTGGACCTACATTAACATTCATTCCTGGCCCTTATCAGCTTGGGTGGCCTTTAATCTGCCCTTGGCTTTGATTCTCTTATTTGTGGAAGGAGGGTGATGATGATGCAGGACCAGAAAAGTGTGGTACTTTTCCTCCTCCACCATAAGGGTCATTGCTGATACTCCTGTAAGTAAAGGTTAATAAGAAAGAGGTTGGGGCTGGGGATGTGGCTCAAGTGGTAGCGCGCTCACCTGGCATGCGTGCGGCCGGGGTTCGACCCTCAGCACCACATACAAACAAAGATGTTGTGTCCACCAAAAACTGAAAAATAAATATTAAATAATTCTCTCTCGGGGCTGGGGATGTGGCTCAAGCGGTAGCGCGCTCGCCTGGCATGCGTGCGGCCCGGGTTCCATCCTCAGCACCACATACCAACAAAGATGTTGTGTCCGCCAAAAACCAAAATAAATAAATATTTAAAAAAAAATAATAATTCTCTCTCCTCTCTCTCTCTCTCTCTAAAAAAAAAAGAAAGAGGTGCAACAAATTAATTTAATCAAAGTTTTATGTGACAAAGGAGCCTTCAGAAATAAAGACACCAGGAGCTGGTACTGTAGCTCAATGGTAGAGCACTTGCCTCACACTTCGGGTGAGGCAGTGGGTTCGATCCTCGGCACCACATAAAAATAAATAAATAAAGATATTGTGTCCATCTACAACTAAAAATAAAGAAAGAAACACACCAAGCTGGGCATGGTGGCTCATGCCTGTAATCGCAGTAGCTTGGGAGGCTGAGACAGGAGGATCATGAGTTCAAAGTCAGCCTCAGCAAAAAGCACAGTGCTATGAAACTCAGTGAGATCCTGCCTCTAAATAAAATGCAAAATAGGGCTGGGGATGTAGCTCAGTGGTCAAGTGCCCCTGAGTTTAATCCCAGATACACACATACACACACACACACACACACACACACACACACACATATATAAATTATTAACTGTAATGGAATATTACTCAGCAATAAAAGAGAATAAAATCATGGCATTTGCAGGTAAATGGATGGAGTTAGAGGAGATAATGCTAAGTGAAGTTAGCCAATCCCAAAAAAAACAAATGCCAAATGTTTTCTCTGATATAAGGAGGCTGATTCATAGTGGGGTAGGGAGAGGGAGCATGGGAGGAATAGATGAACTCTAGATAGGGCAGAGGGGTGGGAGGAGAAGGGAGGGGGCATAGAGTTAGAAATGATGGTGGAATGTGATGATCATTATTATCCAAAGTACATGTATGAAGACACGAATGGTGTGAATATACTTTGTATACAACTAGAGATATGAAAAATTGTGCTCTATATGTGTAATAAGAATTGTAATGCATTCTGCTGTCATATATAAATAAAAAGGTAATTAATTAATTAATTAACTTTGATCATGCAGTGCAAGAGATCATGAAAACTTATTCGTGCAGTCTAAATGAAACTTCATTTCCAGTCTTACCTTTTTTGTGTTCACTCTTTTGGTGCTGTAATAACAATAGGACAAAGGAAAACTTGTACCTGCATCAGTTCATACACTTATAAGACTCTAATGGGTAGTGATGGCTAAATTCACCTTCTTTTAAATTTTTTTTTTTTTAGTTTTAGGTGAACACAATATCTTTATTTTATTTTTACGTGGTGCTGAGGATCGAACTCAGTGCCTCACGTGTGCTAGGCGAGCGCACTACCTCTGAGCCACAACCCCAGCCCCTGAATTCACTTTCTTAAAGGTTGTACCAATTTACATTCCCACCAGCTATGCAAAAGGAAGTGTTTGTGGGAACTTGTCCTGGGGGCTGATTATAAGGATGTATTCAGTTTGTGATAATTCATTGAGCCATATGTTTATGTATATTTATGCTTGGGCACTTTTCTGTATGTTATACATC
This sequence comes from Spermophilus citellus, assembly GCF_964194105.1. NCBI lineage: Eukaryota > Metazoa > Chordata > Mammalia > Rodentia > Sciuridae > Spermophilus > Spermophilus citellus. The sequence goes on along the minus strand of NC_138182.1, from coordinate 146,211,528 downwards.
AATATAAGTTTTTTAAAAACTCAATAAAAATCTAAAATTACAAAATCATTGGCAAAAGAGTAGAATATATGTATATTTGTTAATATGCAGTATTATTTAGACACAAAACATAATGAAATCTTGTCATTTGTGGCAACATGGATGAGCTTGGAGGACATCATGTTAAGTGAAATAAGTAAGGCATAGAAAGACAAATACTGCATGTTCTCCCTTATGTGGAAGCTAAAAACATTGATCTCATACAATGAACAGTAGAGTAGTAATTACCAAAGACTAGAGAGGGTGTGAACAGGGTGTATAGTTGGATTGGAATATTTTTTTTGGAACCAGGGATTGAACCCAGGTGTGCTTAACCACTGAATCACATCCCCAACCCTTTTTATTTTTTATTTTGAGACAAGGTCTTGCTAAGTTGCTGAGGCTGGCTTTGAACTTGTGATCCTCCTGCCTCAGCCTCCCAAGCCTGCTGGGATTACAGGGATGCGCCACTATACCCATCTTGGATAGGAATATTCTAATATTTTCTAGCACAGTAGAATTACTCTGTTTGACAACATTAATTTGCATATTTCAAAGTTTTTGTTTTATTTTTGACATGAGATGTTGATCACACTGACCTCAAACTCCAGGTCTCCAAAGCAATCCACCTGCCTCAGCCTCCCAAGTAGCTGGGACTACAGATGTATTTCACCACACCTGGCTTAATATTTTGAAATAGCTAGTAGAGAGGATTTTAAGTGTTCCCAAGACAAAGAAATTATGAATATTCAAAGTGATGGATATACCAGTCACCCGGATCATTATTCACTGTACACATGATTGATATGCACAATTTATATTTATATGTACAATTAAAAAGGACACTCAATTTTTGGGGGAGGGGTACTGGGATTGAACTCAGGGGCACTCAACCACTGAGCCACATCCCCAGTCCTATTTTGTATTTTATTTGGAGACAGGGTCTCACTGAGTTACTTAGTGCCTCACTTTTGCTGAGGCTGGCTTTGAACTCACAATCTTCATGCCTCCACCTCCCTCCCGAGCTGCTAGAATTATAGGCATGTGCCATCACACCTGGCCAAACTCAATTTTTTAAAGAAATCAAAAACAACCAAATCGGGGCTGGGGATGTGGCTCAAGCAGTAGCGGCCCAGGTTCGATCCTCAGCACCACATACAAACAAAGATGTTGTGTCCGCCAAAAACTAAAAAATAAATATTAAAATTCTCTCTCTCTTTCCCCGCCCCCCCGCATCTCTCACTCTCTCTTTAAAAAAAAAAAAAACAAATCTTGGTTGGGGGGAGGAAAACATGGGGAGGAAGGGACAAATCCGTCTATCCACAGCTTAGGTGTCCCTGAGGACTGCCACTCCAGCCTGGCTGAGAGAGGCTGTCTCAGATGAAAGATTCTCATGCTGAGAGGGTGAGCCCAGGGCAGGGCAGCCCCACCTGGGGAAAGGGGCTCCTCTGTCATTACTTTGCTGCTGTTTGTGGTTCTGCCTTCTCATGCCTTGACAAGCATCCTAGTAACATGTCATTTATCAAACCCCTGAGGAGGGGCCCCTGAGTGCAGGAGAAGACACTTAGGGAGAGCAGTGCTTCTAATCCATATAGACCTTACTGGTCCACCTGCTGTCCTGGCAGGGAACCCAGAGATCATCTGCAGGAACTTGGAGGTTCAGTCTGCCCAGCCGGTCCAGACTGGTTCCTTCCAAGTGTTACCAATAAATTACACTGGCTTGGGCCACTCCCCAACATAAGAAATGACAGTTGTCATGTTTTGACTGTGGTTTGTCCGCCCTGCTTCCAAACTCACACAGGAGCTTAATCCCCACAGTCTTATTTAGTTAATGATATTAAGAGGGTAGAAACTTGATTTGTCTATGCTATTTAGAAATGGGGCTTTTGGAGGTGATTAAATTAAATTAGGTGATTAAGGTGAGGCCCCATGATTGAATCCTGGTAACTTTCTTTCTTTTTTTCTTTCTTTCTTTCTTTATTCATTTTGGTACTGGGTATTGAACCCAGGGGCAATTTACCACCAAGTTATATCCTCAGTCATTTTTATTTTTTGAGACAGGGTCTTGTCAAGTTGTTGAGGGTCTCACTAAGTCGTTGAGGCTAGCCTCAAACTTGCCTTCCTCCTGCCTCATCTTCACTGGGTTTACAAGTGAGTGACTGGAATTACTGTCCTGCTTCTGGTGGCTTTATAAGTAAAGAGTCCATAAATACAGAAACAGGCTCTCCCAGAAGTAACCAAGCGGGGGAATTCTAATAAGAATTTGCACAATGTTGTCTGGACTTCCAGAAATGCCAAAAACTGTGAGCTAAATAAACCTCTTTGAAGTAACCTACCTCAGGTATTTTGTCATAGTAATGAAAAGTTGACTAATATATCAGTCTTTTCCAAGTTGCTCTCTGTTCTTTCCCAGTACCTTGCCCTTGTCCTTCCTGAAGTCAGTCATAGCTGGACAGTTTAGTTAGAGTTCCCTGAATCTGAGGAGAATTTCAGTGCCTGGTTTCCACTTTGAGTCCTGAAAGAAAATATAGGTATGTATTGGAACCAAAGTTATGGGGTGAGAATATTGAGTGGGATGGGGACTCTTAAATTAGTTTGTTCTGCGTTCACATCCCAGCTGTGGAATTTATATATAGCATGTGATCCTTGGCCTCAGTTTACTCACCTCTAAAATGAGGTGATGAGTTCTCTTATGGCTTGGATGTGAAGTGTTTCCCAGAAGCTCACATGTGAGACAATGCCAGGAGGTTTCAGAAGAGAAATAACTGGGTTGAGAGTCTTAACCCAAGCAGTGAATGAATCCCCTGATAGGGATTAACTGAGTGGTAACTGAAGGTGGGTAGGGTGTGGCTGGAGGAGGTGGGCATTGGGGGCATATATTTTGTATCTGGAGAGTGGGGTCTCTCTTTGCTTTCTGATCATCACGTGAGCCACTTCCCTCTGCCACACATCCACCATGATGTTCTGCCTCACCTGGAGCCCTGAGGAACAGAGCCGACTATGTATGGAGTGAGACCTCTGAAACCATGAGCCCCCAAATAAACTTTTCCCTCTCTGCAATTGTTCTGATCAGGTCTTTTAGTTGAGCAGCAAAAAAGCTTATTAACACAAGTTCTAACTCACAGGGTTATGAGGAATCCATGAAACGTGTGTGTGTGTGTGTGTGTGTGTGTGTGTGTGTGTGTGTGTGTGGAGACCAACAGTGCCAGAACTCAACAGGTTCTTGATGGCCTGGGATGAGACAGGATGGTGGTTACAGGTGATGGCAATGATACTGTTCCAGCCACAAATGGTAGGGAGGTGAGAGAAAGACTGAGATGTGTGTAGATCATAAATGGTGATTTGTTTAAAATCTGTTTTCTGGCTGACCCTTCTGATAATTCAAGTCTTCAAGCTAGAAGAGGCTCTGAAATTAAAATAGGCCAGGACAGTGAGGGGACTAGAAAGTGTCCCATGAGAAAAGAGAAAGGGAGCTAGAGCCATGCGGGCAGCGGAAGAGGCCGTGTGGGGGTGGAAGTGAGGGACATGACTCCTGCCTCCAGGTGTCTAGACAGATGGGAGCCAACCTGTGAGCCACATGAGAACACATCCAGGGCAATGGAAGCTACAGGGAAGCCCATTTGTTCCCTCTCCAAAGCTGTTCAGCAGAACAGACTAAAACTCAATACTGAATTTCACTGTATCTGTCCCCTGGGGAAGCGAGTTCACTTTCTTAGTCAACAAAGGCAACCTGTTGGCCATCCCCACTTGGTTGTTCACTAAGCTTCTTAACTTAATAAGTCTTAAACAGAATGCTCACCATCCCCCGTCAAACCTGAACGTCCTTGTTGATGACATGCTGTCATTGTCCACGACACCCACACACAGGAGCAGTATCACTTTCTTTCCTTACTTCATCTGGTACCCTTCCCATATAATCCATTAGCAAGTTCTGTAGATCCATGTCCAACTATGGCTTACATCCACCAACTTCTTTACACCTCTGCAGTCCCAGTATATTCCACCACCCTCCTACAACAACCAGCTTACTTGCCCAGTGCAACGGCACTTGCCAGTAATGATTCTCAGCGACTCTGGAGGCTGAGGTAGGAGGATCTGACACTTGAGACCAGCCTCAACAACTTAGGGAGATCCTGTTTCAAAATTAAAAAAAAAAAAAAAGTTGAGCATGTGGTTTAGTGATACAACTCCTGGGGTCAATCCCTAGACTCAAAAAAAAAAAAAAAAAAAAGGACCAGTTAACTTGCCCCCTTGCTTATTACCCTCCACTCTTTAGTCCATTTTCTACAGGGAAGCCAAGGTGTCTCTAAAACTTGAATCCAATCATGTTTATTTTCTTTTTACGACCTTCAACTGGCTTGCTTTCTCAGTATTTTAACATGGGGGCATACAGAAAATTTCCCTTATTTATGTTTTAAGACCGTGTTAATAGGTGACTACAAATTTAGAAATGCTACATCTTAGCAACTAGAACATCTATTATTATGACCTGCTTTGTCTCCTGTGTGTGTGTGTGTGTGTGTGTGTGTTTAACTTATTAAAGTTCTTTCTGTCTGATAATTAGCTATAAAAGTATTAATTTGTCTAACGGTTAATGTCTATGTGGTACATTATTTCACATCTTTTTTCTTTCTTTCTTTTTTTTTTTTTTTTGGTACTGAGGATTGAACCTGGGGTGCTTAACCACTGAAGTACATCCACAGCCTGTTTTATTTTTGAGTTTGAGACTTACAGTCTTGCCAAGTTACTAAGGCTGACCTCAAGCTTACAAATCCTCCTGGGCTGGGGATGTAGATCAATGGTGGAGTGCTTGCCTAACATGTGTGTAGGCCCAGGGTTCAAGTCCCAGCACCACAAAACAAAAACAAAAACAAAACTTACAATCCTCCTGCCTCATCCTCCCAAGCTGCTGGGATTACAGGTATGTGCCACACATACCTGGCTCTATTTCACATCCTTTTAACTTTTGCCATTCCTTGTCTTATCTGTCTTTTATCTTTATTTATTTATCACAGTACTGGAGATTTAACCCAGGTGTACTCTACCACGGAGCTCTATCCCCAGCCCTTTTTGTTTTTATTTTGAGATAGAGTCTTGCTGAGTTGTCCAAGCTGGGTTCAAACTTGCGATTCTCCTGCCTCAACCTCCCAAGTAGTTGAGATTACAGGAATGCGCCACTGCACCTGGCTTTTTTTTGGACAGTAATTGCCTCTAGTACATTTAAGCTATGTTCTACCTATCTGCTGGCTGATTGAGGAATCAGACATACTCCAATTCTGTGAATCTGTCAGGTTTTGTGTTGCTCATGTAACATCCTAAGTTTCCTTGGCTTGGAACAACCGTTTATCTCAGGCCCACTTTTCATGTCTTGTGCCGGTGGCTGCGGCTCCTACCTGGGACAGTCTCCTGGCAGAAGGGAAAAAGGAGCTGTGATGATTCTTAAAACTTTTGGCAGCAGACATCACTTACCCTCACATGTCATTAGCCAAGTCTGATGTCAGCAGAGTGGGATCAGGTTTTTCTTTGTTGTTGTTGTTTTTTTTTTTTTTGTTTTGTTTTTTTTTTAAGAGAGAGAGGAGGGAGAGAGAGAGAGAGAGAATTTTCAATATTTATTTTTTAGTTTTCGGTGGACACAACATCTTTGTTGGTATGTGGTGCTGAGGATCGAACCCAGGCCGCACGAATGCCAGGCGAGTGCGCTACCGCTTGAGCCACATCCCCAGCCTGGGGATCAGGTTTTGCAGATCTAAGTTATGTCCCACAGGCATTGACACCAAATAATTGGGAACAATAATACAACCTACCACACTATGGTCCTTTGAAGAGTTCTGTATCATTTTTTACAGTACTCGGGAAATTATGAACCATTTTAGTTTTTTCAAACAAAAGGGATATCCACACAGTGGGTTGTTTATCCGGATGCTAGAAGGCTGAAAAATCCAGAGAGGGTGCTGAAGTTACCCATATATTAGTAATTACAGGAAACAGCTGCCACCCCTAGGCTTGGGAGGATGAAAGGGAAGAACTAAGGCTAACAGGACCTAAGATCTTGGAGGAGGACCCGAGCTGGGGCTGGACCATAAGTGAGTCCCTACCAGCGTGGAAAACCTTGTCAGGCTGGTGCTGGGAGAACTGAAAGAAGCTGGAGACTCTTGAAGTGAAGCCAACAGGATGTAGAGACAGGAAGGAATCCCTTTCTCCTGCCAGTTGATCTCCCTTTCATGCCTCCAGTGAGCAGAACCTAACAGGAAGTCAGCTGGCAAGGGGTTCTGGGAAAGGTGGTCTGCAGACCCTAGCCCCTGCAGCACTGAGCAGATTGCAGGAGCCTGGGCTGAGAGATAAGAAGTAAATAACCAGCTTTACAATCTATTGTTTTCCTCTGTCTGCTTTGGTAAGATTGTTCTTTTTGTCTTTGATTTTTCTACATTTTCACCATGATGGTGTATTTCTTTTCTTTTATTTGGAGAAATTTGAGTTCTCAAATCTATAAGATCAATATCTTCCAACCATTCTGGAAAATTCTCAACCATTTTCTTTTAGACTATTGCCTTTGTTCTCATCTCTCTCCTCTTCTTCTGGAACTGCAATTTACACATATATAAACTTGGGGCTAGGATTGTGGCTCAGCGGTAGAGCGCTTGCCTACCAAGCAGTGGGACCCAGGTTTGATCCTCAGCATCACATAAAAATAAAGGCATTGTGTTATGTCCATCTACACCTAAAAATAAATATTTTTTAAAAAACCAAACATATGTAAACTCTTCTTATTATGGCTTCTAGATCTGTAAACTTTTCTTTTGCAGACCTCATCCTTTTGTCTTTCCATACTTCTTTCTGGATCATTTCTTCTGACCCACCTTCCACTTCTCCAATTCATTCTTTAGCCATGTTGTTAAACCTGCCAGCTGGGGTGGCACACACCTGTGATCCCATCAACTCAGGATGCCAAGGCATGAAGATTGCAAGTTGGAGGCCAGCCTGGGAAATGAAGCAAGTCTCTGTATCAAAATAAAAAATAAAAAGGGCTCAGGATGTAGCTCAGTGGTAGAGCACCCCTGGGTTCTACCCCCAGTACCTCAACAACAACCAAATCTATTAAATGAATCCACTGGGTTTATGATTCTAGCTTGTTTGATTGATTGTTGTACTGAGGAGTGAACCCAGAAGTGCTCTACCTCTGAGCTACATCCCCAGCACACCCCATCTTTTCTTTTCTTTTTTTTTAAATTTTGACACAGGGTCCATAAAATTCTTCAGGCTGGCCTGAATTTGTTATCCTTCTGCCTCTACTTTCCGAATAGCTGGGATTTTAGGAGTGCATGACCATGCCCGGCTTTAGTTAGAATTTTTATAGACTTCCTATTTATTCCCTTTTCACACATGCTATATAATTTTATGGAGTCTCCAGTTCCCTGTTGAATCTTTCAATTTTGACATTGAATCCAGGGATGCTTAATCACTGAGCCACATCCCCATCTTATTATTTTATTTTGAGACAGGGTCTAACTGAGTTGCTTAAGGCCTCACTAAGTTGGTGAAGCTGGCTTTGAACTCATGATCCTCCTGCCTCAGCCTCCTGAGCCACTGGATTACAGGCATGCTGGCACTAGCCCTCGTTTCTTGAACACTGTAAGTATGATTTTTCTTATACCCTGGAGTTCCTCTGGCTCTATTATGGCTGACTGATATTTCTGGTGGTTTTTTTTTTTTTTTTTTTTTTAAAGAGAATTTTTAATATTTATTTTTTAGTTCTCAGCGGACACAACATCTTTGTTGGTATGTGGTGCTGAGGATCGAACCCGGGCCGCACGCATGCCAGGCGAGCGCGCTACCGCTTGAGCCACATCCCCAGCCCCATTTCTGGTGGTTTTAACTGAAGGAATCTTATTACCTTATGTGTCTGGTTATTTTTTTTTGTGTGTGTGTGTTAAATATTGTGATATTATTTGTAGAAATAATTTGAAACAGGGTGATTTTGTTGTTCACTGAAGAGAATTTTTTTTTATTTCACTTTCCAGGCGCCTGGAGGGATTAACAAACTGAGATCATCTTGGTTCATACTTAGGGCATGATGTTTTCTGGAGCACCTGGATGACTCAAAGCCTTGACTACAGCTCAGCTAAGGACTAGTTTATTTTCAGTTCACTTTCACTCCTGGGGCACAATCATTTGGGAGCTGAGTCTAGTGTGGGAGTTGGCTTATCAGTCCCCAACTCTCTGCAGACCTGGACTCTTAATTTTTTTTTTTTTTTAAAAGAAAGAGTGAGAGAGGAGAGAGAGAGAATTTTTTAATATTTATTTTTTAGTTCTCGGCGGACACAACATCTTTGTTGGTATGTGGTGCTGAGGATCGAACCCGTGCCGCACGCATGCCAGGCGAGCGCGCTACCGCTTGAGCCACATCCCCAGCCCCTGGACTCTTAATTTTTGTCTCTAGTCATATAAAGCCACCAAAAGTGATCTTGGCCTGTTCTTCACTTCTTTGTAGTTGCAAAAGCTTCCAGGCTCATCTCTTTGGAATTCTGTCTTCCCATGGACCTTAGCATAATAATTCCTCTCTAGGTTGGCACTTTGACTTCATTTGTCTTTTTTTTAATATATTTTTTTTTAGTTGTAGATGGACACAATGCCTTTATTTTATTTTTTTATGTGGTGCTGAGGATCAAACCCAGTATCCACCATATGTGAGGTAAGCACTCTACCACTGAGCTACAACTCCAGCCCCTTCATTTGTCTTTTTCTTTTTTTGTGCTGGGATTGAACCCAGGAGCTCTTTATCCCTGAGCTACATCACCATTCCTTTTTTATATTTCATTTTGAGACAGAGTTTGCTAAATTGCCCAGACTGGCCTCAAACTTGCAATCCTTCTGCCTCAGCCTCCCAAGTTGCTAGATTTACAATTGTCTGCTATCACACCCAACTTGAATAAAATATTTTAATTAGAACTTTTGCCAATATTTATTTTTTTGTCAATAAAGCACTTTTGAAATAAGTTGCATAAAGGCAAATTAATTTCATCATAAAAATTTAAATATAGCATTGTCAAATCATTTATCTTTGTATATTTTTGTGTTTAAATTTTATTTTGCCAAACTTATTCCCCTAGATATCACTTTTCAACTTTAATTTTATTCAATCTAATATTTATTTATTTAATTTATTTAGGTGTGCTGGGGGTGGAACCCAGGGCCTTTGCATGTTGAGCAAGCCCTCCACCACTGAGCCACACCCCCAGCCCTCAATCTTTTAAACAAAATGGATTTTTTTTGTTGCTGTTTGAGTACCAGGGATTGAACTCAGGGGCACTCATCCACAGAGTCACATCACCAGCCCTATTTTGTATTTTATTAGAGATAGGGTCTCACTGAGCTGCTAAATACCTCATAGTTGCTGAGGCTGGCTTTGAACTCACAATCCTCCTATCTCAGTCCCCCAAACTGCTGGAATTACAGTCGTATGCAGCTTTTTTCTTTTCTTTTTTTTTTTTTATTTATTCCTTTTAGTTATACCTGACAGTAGAATATATTTTGACATATCATGTATACATGAAGTATAACTTCCCATTCTTGTGGTTGTACATGATGTGCAGTTATACCAGTCATGTGTTCATATATGAACATAGGAAAGTCATGTCCGATTTATTCTACTGTCTTTCCCATTCCCATCCTCCCTCCTTGCCCCTCCCAATGGATTTCTTTATTAATCAGTTTTCATTTCCTTTTTTTTAATTTTCTTTTTTTTTTTTTTAGCTTTAGGTGGACACAATATCTTTATTTTATTTGTATAGTGGTGCTGAGAATTGAACCCAGTGCCTCATGCATGCTAGGCGAGCGCGCTACCACTCATTTCCTTTTTATTTTTATTTTTTATTTTTAAAAGAGAGAGTGAGAGAGGGAGAGAGAGAAAGAGAGAGAGAGAATTTTAATATTTATTTTTTAGTTCTCCGCGGACACAACATCTTTGTTGGTATGTGGTGCTGAGAATCGAACCCGGGCCGCACGCATGCCAGGCGAGCGCGCTACCGCTTGAGCCACATCCCCAGCCCTCATTTCCTTTTTAAAAAATATTTTTATAAGTGGACATAATACCTTCATTTCATTTATTTTTATGTGGTGTTGAGGATCAAACCCAGTGCCTCATGTGTGCTAGGCAAGCGCTCTGCCACTGAGCTACAGCCCCAGCCCAGTGTTCATTTCCTTTGCAGCCATGATTTTTATCAAGCCCAATCTCCTAGATCACGTTTTGCAGACCTAAATTTTGTCAAGAGGATTTGGCTTTTTTGGCACTTTTAAGGCAATTGAGATTTTTACCTCGTGCAGATTCTGCTATGGTTGTTTTTACTTTGAGGTGTTGGGGTGAGCATTTTTATGCATTTCTTGGGGAATTCAGGAGAAATTTTTGAGCCAGTTTGTGAATAAGACAGAAATGAAGAGAGAGGAAGAAAAGAGTAGCTGAGGAACAACAGGTATTGGGGTGGGGCGGAAAGGTAACCAGGAGAAAGGAGAAGGGAGAGAGATGGAGGGGGCAGGCATGAGAGAGTGAATACAGCAGGTCAGTGTATCTTGGGAGTTAAAACGGGGTAAAACAAAAGGTCAGGGCTGGAAGGTTTGCCAGATATGAAACAGGTAAAGGAGAATGAGGAGCCGGTAACACCCTAGGAAGTAGCAGGCAGAAAAGGAGGAAATAGGTGTGAACTCCCGCGGGAGTCCACCGGCTCACCCTATCCATCCTGCAACCTCAGCTTCCTCCTGGTGGGCGGTTCCAGATGAGACCTCAGATGGGTCTCCACCACGTGCTGCTGCACCATCCTGGTTGTTGTAGAGGTGTTGCCGTCCTTGTTCCCAAAGCCAACCCAATGATGAGCACACAGTTTTGAGAAAAAAGGGAAAAGAAGGTTTATTGCTTTGCTAGTTAAGGAGAAACACAGGGGTCACCTGTGTCCCAGAAGCTGTGGTTCTGCCCATTAGCAGGAATAGGGGGATTTTAAAGAGGTGACTTAAAGGCTACATTCCACCTGTTCTCTGTGGAAGTTGTAATTCACTTGTGAATTTGGGACAGTCATTTCTGAGACCTTCTGGAGCCATCCCCAAAGTCTGGATGACTTCCTTCCTTTGGTGGGTGTGTACTGGGGACAGATAACTCTGCCTAGGATGAGGAAGAAAGGTAATCCTGTTTCCCCTGAGATTAGGGAGGGGAGAGATTAGGTAGGAGCAGGGGGAGAGGAAGAGAAAGAAACTTGTGCATTTTAAAAGTAAGTTGCAGTGGCAGAGCAGCACTCTACAGAGGCAGAGGACTGAGAAAATGTGGGGTCGTGAAACTTGGCTGTGCTAGAGAGAAGAAGCCCCAAAAAAGGACAGGAACCAATCTTGCTCCTGTCCAGGTTCCCCGGGTCTCCTGCTTGTCCTTGAGTCCAGCCTGAGGGTCACCCTACAGAGAATGAACTAGGGGTTGGAAGCAGGGTGGAGACCTATATGATTCACCTGGATCTTTTGTCCTGGATGGCTGCACCTGTCTGGGTCAGGCTTTATAGAGAGCCAAGCTGACCTGACAGCTACCCTGGAGAGGCGTTGCTGCCCTGCCCTGCCCTGCCCTGCCCTCCATCCCACTCCCGAGGTTTATGAACCCCCCACTGCCCACCTTTTCAGTTCTGTGTCAAGTGGTCTCAATTTCATGGCCACATCATTTCTACATTGGGGTGGCCAGATTTAACAAATGCAAATACCAGACAAATACAAATTGCATTTTCAAATAAACAATCCCCCTCCCTGGCCCATACCAGAGATTGAACCCAGGGGTGCTCTACCACTGAGATATACCCCCAGCCCTTTACTTTTTGAGGCAGGGTCTCAGCTAAATTGCTCAGCCTGGCCTTGAATTTGGGATCCTCCAGCCTCTCAAGTCATTAGCATTACAGGTATTGGGAACCTCACTCAGCCTCCAATTATTATTTCTTTTCTTTCTCTTTCTCTCTTTCTCTTTCTTTCTTTCTTTCTTTCTTTCTTTTTTCTTTTCTTTTCTTTCTTTCTTTCTTTCGTGGTTTTTTGAACCCAGGGCTCCTTTACCACGGAGCTACATCCCCAACACTTTAATTTTTTTTCCTTTCTTTTATTTTCTTTGGTGGGGGGGTAACAGGGATTGAACCCAGGGTGCTTAACCACTGAGCCACATTCCCCAGCCCTTTTTTATGTTTTATTTAGAGACAGGGTCTCACTGACTTGCTTAGCACCCCACTTTTGCTGAGACTGGCTTTGAACATGTGATCATCTTGCCTCAGCCTCCCAAGATGCTGGGGTTACAGGCATGTGCCACTGCGTCCGGCTGATTTTTCTTATTTTGAGTCAGGGTCTCACTCAGTTGCCCAGGCTGGCTTCCAACTCGTGATCCGCCTGCTTCAGCTTCCTGAGTTGCTGGGATTACAGGTGTGTGACACCATGTTCAGCCTCTGATTATTTTTTTAAATATTTTAAAATTATAGATGAACACAATACCTTTATTTTATTTGTTTATTTTTATGGGGTACTGGGGATCAAACCCAGTGCCTCTCGCATGCTAGGCAAGTGCTCTACCACTGAGCCACAACTCCGACCCATGATTATTTTTTAATACTGCTTAAATACTGTGTAATAGTGTTTAAGTAATGTTTAATGCTGAAAAATTTTGTTGTTTACCTGAAATTCCAATTTAACTGGACGTTGCCTGTTTTGTCTGGCAATCTTACTCCTCCCTGCTCTCCCCTCCTTTTCATTCCCACCCATCCTCAGGCTCACCTGTGAAACTGCAGCCCCCTCCCTGGGGTCTGGCTGCTCCTGCTCTGGCCCTTCCCAGGCCATTTTCCTCATCAGTCACCAGCGTTATCATCAACCTAATGCACATCTCTGATTTGGCCTCCAGCAGGTGCAAACTGAAGACTAGAATACATATTTATTTGATGGAGGTGTTTTTACTAAGGAAATATAACTATAAAGACTGAATTTTGGGCTTTTCTATAAAACATCATGAAGCCAAGTATGGTGGTACATGCGTGTAATCCCAGTGACTCAGGAAGCTGAGGTGGGAGGGTGGCAAATTCAAGGCCAGCCTCAGCAATTTAATGAGGACTTAAGCAACTTAGTGAGATCCTGTCTTAAAATGAAAAATAAAAAGGTCTGGGGATATAGTTCAGTGGTAAAGCAACCTGGGTAAACCTCCCTCCCCCCCAAAAAATGGACTAGAGTTGTGGTTCAGTGATAAAAGCATCCCTGGGATCAATTCCTAGCACCAATCAAAACTAAACAAAACAAAAACAAACAAACAAACAAACAACAACAAAAAAAAAACAATCTGAAGCTATGGCTGCTCTAAGCCTAATCTACCACTTAATCTACCCACCATCTCTCTGTCTACCGGGCCTCATGCATCTACCAAAACCTGTCCTTGCTGAGTAAGAGCTTCTGACACCTGACTGGCTGAGGTCAGAGTCCCCACCTTGACATTCAAGGCTTTTCCTGCTCAGGTCACACCTCCTCTCTGCCACTTTCTCTCCCCATTCCTTTCCTTTTGTCACCTTTTCTCCAAGCTCAGGGGCCACTGAATGGCTTCTTAGCAAATCTCATGGATCTGGCCTCTCTGTCTCTGCAATAGCCAGCCTCTCTGCTTCCTCTGCCCATGTGTTAGCCAGCTTTCTGTTGCTGTGACAAAATACCTGAGATAATCAACTTAAAAGGAGGAAAGGTTTATTTGGGCTCATGGTTTCAGAGGTTTCAGTCCATGATTGTTTGGTCCTATTGCTAGAGGCAGTACATCATGGTGGAATTATGTGGTAGAGGAGGAATCTTCACCACATGACATCTGGGAAGCAAAGAGAGACAGAGAGATGAGGGATCAGGGTTCCAATATCCCCTTCTAGACTATGTCCTCAATCACCTAACTTCTTCCTACTAGGTTCAGTCTTCTAAATGCTCCACCACCTCCCAAAAGCTCCATGGGCTGAGGACCAAGCATTTAATACAGAGGCCTTTGGAGGACATCCCATACCCAAACTATAGCAGCCCAAGCAGGTGAGTCTCCTTCCTGTGGTCACAGCTGACTCATTCATCCAGGACCAGGGCACATGTACATCCTCCAGGACACCCTTTCTCATATCTCCCTAACGGAAATATGCTACCTGCTTCCCTACTCTGGCAAACCACAAAACCATTTCTGTTCCTTACCAGCTTTTCTCAGAACACAAGCACACACACACACCACGGCTGAGCGTCTGCTGGGTAGATGCTGGAGAAACAGGAAAATGACCTTTGGGAGACCTCAGGTGAGTGTAAAAAGTGTGTCATGGGGATGAGGGGCCCTGACCTGGGCTGCTGAGGACAGGTTCCCCAGCAGGGTTTTAGATGAGATCAGATGCATTTAGGGTGGAATGGCTGTAGACTCCCAGCAGGGGTTTAGGACACACTGTTACAAAATATGGCTGCTTGGCATTTGAGAAAAGGACACAGGCAGGAAGGCATCTCTGACTTTCTCCCATCTTTTTCCGCAAAGAAGCCACCAAAGAATTTTCTGACTTTCCTTGTAAGTAGGTCATAATGAGATAGGAATTTAGGATAAAGAGAGAGAGAAATACTGACTCTTAAAGGAAATGCCCACGAGCCATTGAGATGAGGAAAACACAGTTGTAAATCTTGAGCATCATGCCCTTTTTGGCCCGTGCCCTTGTCAAAGGAGGGAAATACTCAAGCACAGGAAAACATCGGGAAATTGTGCAGCTCCACCCTGGATCCACCTCCAGTCCAGCCCCTGAAACAGCATTTCTATAAATATTAGACCCCAAGCCCAAGTCAGGGCTGCTTCTCACTCGAGACAGCCAGCGTTCTCCCTTGAATGTGTATCTACCTTCCTAAATGAACCTCACCTCTGTCTATGCCTTTCTCTGGCTCATGCTGAAATTCTTTTCTGTCACATATGCCAAGAACCCAGCTGGTCCTGAATTAAACTCCCCCTCTCCTCTGGGAACCCCATGGACCCTTCTCCAGAGATGTCTCTTCTCCTGTGATCATAAGACCCCCATTGCAGAGGGGCCTCCCTACACCTGGAAAATAGGAATGCCCATATTTCTGAAGACAGGAACCCAGAGAAGAACCTGAACAAATCCTGGACCCCAGCTTATTGCCATTAGATCACACCTTATTATCTTCCAATCACATTTCTCCACAACTGACCAGTCCTTCCTCCTTAGCATTCTTCTTCAGAAATATACCGGCTACTTGCAGAACTTTTCTCCTTCACTAGAAACTTAGCATAAGAAGGCACAGGGTCTTCATTTCAAATTCTCTCTTTGCCTTCTGTTTAGGGGGCCTCAGCTTGAACCTTGAGGTGGGTACAGAAAAGACACCACCTTTTCTCCCCTACGTTTTCCAGTGGGGAAGACTTTCTGTTGCCTCTAACTTAGAAGAGGAGTTTTCAGACTGAAAAATCAACCAAAGGCATCTAGTGTGTTGGGAGGTGACTCACCAGGAGCCCAAGGGAGCCTTCATTCCTGACAAAACAGGGAAGGGGCTGAAAGGGTGCAGAGCCAACTCAAACTTTTATAAAGGCCAAGATTGAACCCAGGGACACTCTACCACTGACCCACTTCCCCAGCTCTTTTTATTTTTATTTTTTTATTTTGAGACAGGGTGTCACTAAGTTGTTGAGGCCAGCCTTGAATTTGTAATCCTCCTGCCTCAGCCTCATAAGTCTCTGGGATTTCGGGCATGTGTGACTGTTCCCAGCTGAAGCCTATATTTTTACTAGACTGTAAGACCCATGAAGGCAGGGATTTGGGTCTGTTTTGTTTCCAGAATACACCTGGTATTAACTGACTAAGCGATGTTATGAGGTATATCAATGAATTAGAGAATGAAGTGTTACAGGAAGGTGGGTCAATCAGGCAACAGGGAGAGGGAATGGACAGAGTAGGGAAGGAATTCTGAGGGCGTGGCAAGGGCGAGAAGGGTCCACCTGCAATGAAGTGGCTGGGCGCAAAGCCCAAAGGGAACCAGTGTAAGTAGACACTACAAACATACTCCACTACCTTTACTTTTAGGGTTAGGACTTCATCTTTGCAGTAACTGTATGATGATGCCTGGCATAGAATTATCTGTTGAACATTCAGTGAATGTATATTCTAGATCTAATCAAAGATAGAAGCACTGGCCCTTGACTCCAGCAAGATAGTGGCTTCCCTGGAATTTCCTCCAGTGATAACTGTCATCATTCTTTTTCTTAAAGCCTCTCTTCCCAGTTTACTTAGAGCTTTTGCAGACATTGCCTCATCTGATCCTTATCACAACCCTGAGAAGTGGGACTCATTAGCTTCATTTTACAGATGTGGAAGCAGAGGCCAATAGAGGTTATGTGACTTCACCAGAATAAAACACAGTGAGAAAGAACTGAGACCTAGTGTTGCCAGAAGCTTAGTCCTTGTCCCTGATGCCAATCCAATAATGAGGACATGGTTTTGAGAAAAAGGAAAAAGAACATTTATTGCTTTGCCTCTGTCCTAGAGGCTGTGATTCTGCCCATTAGTAGGAACAGGGGGCTTTTAAAGAGGTGACTCAGAGGGTTCATTCCACCTGTTCTCTGCTGGAGTTGTAATTCACTTGTGAATTTGGGAGGCAGTTATTTCTGAGATCTTCTGGTGACATCCCCAAAGTCTGGATGACTTCCTTCCTTTAGTGGGTGTATACTTGGGGACAGATAACACTGCCTAGGATACAGAAGAAAGTTAATCCTGTTTCTCCTGAGATTAGGGAGGAGAGACATTAGGTAGGAGCAGGGGGAGAGGAAAAGAAAGAAACTTGTCCATTTTAAAAATAAGTTGCAGGGCTGTATGATGCCTGGCATAGAATTATTTTTGAACATTCAGTGAATGAATATTCTAGGTCTAATCAAAGATAGATGCACTGGCCCTTGACTCCAGCGAACTAGTGGAGTCTACTCAGCAGTAGAGTGCTTGCCTAGCATTGTGAGGCCCTGGGTTCGATCCTCAGCACCAAGTAAAAATAAATAAAATAAAGGTATTGTGTCCAACTACAATTAAAAAAAAATAAGTTGCAGTGGCAGAGCAGCAAGGGCTATAGTCAAAGCATAAAGTGGGTCACTGTTATACAAGCCTCAAAGGTCCCCACATCCAGGATCCTTTTTGCTTTATCATTTTTTAGGAAAGATATGATTAGCAAGTGGTAAAGAGAGCACAAGACGACATGTAGGTTCACTGCTATGTGGGGTATCAGTAGTTATAATGATAATAATTGTTAACACACTTCATGTGTGTTAGGTTCCTTTGTGTTAAGTTCTGTTCCAAGCATTCCAAGCACTTGATATGTCACCCCATTTATGCCTCTACTACTTTTTTTTGAGGGGGGATTGGGGATTGAACCCTGTGATTAATCACTGAGCCATATCCACAGTCCTTTTTATTTTTTGAGATGGGGTCTTACTAAATTGCTTAGGTCCTGACCAAATTGCTGAATTTGGCCTTGAACTTGAGATTCTCCTGCATCAGCCTTCAGAGACACAGGGATTATAGGCATGTGCACCAGGCTCTGCCCAGCTTTATTTTATTTTTTTTGAGACAGGGTCTTATTACTTTGCCGAGGCTGGTTTTGAACTTGTGTTTCTCCTGCCTCAGCCTCTCGAGTCACTAGGATAACAGGAGTATGCCTAAAATTTAAAGGGCTAAAATGGAGAAGGAATGAAGGTCTGTTCCGTAACACCCTCTCCACATCCATGTACATTCTCAGAGGTATAAACTAGGTGCATTAAAAACGCTTGGGGGCCCTGTTCAGTGGTGCACGCCTGTGATCCCAGCTGCACTAGAGGCTGAGGCAAGAGGCAAGTTCAAAGCCAGCCTCCTCAATGGCGAGGGTTTAAGCAACTCAGTGAGCTCCTGTTTCTAAATAAAATACAAAATGGGGCTGGGGATGTGGCTCAGTGGTTGAGTGCCCCTGAGTTCAGTCCCTGATGCCCATCCCCTTCAAAAAAAATGAAAACAGGGCTGGGGATGTGGCTCAAGCGGTAGCGCACTCGCCTGGCATGCGTGCGGCCCGGGTTCGATCCTCAGCACCACATACCAACAAAGATGTTGTGTCCGCCGAGAACTAAAAAATAAATAAATAAATAAATATTAAAATTCTCTCTCTCTCTCTCTCTCTCTCTCTCTCTCAAAAATAATAAATTAATGTTTAAAAAAAAAAGGAAAACAAACAAATAAACAAAAAAGGACTTTTGAGTCAGACCCATCAAGTCTTTTAAGCTTTCATGCCTCTATGTCTTCCTTGGGGAGAATATTCCAAACAATGTTGTTAGGAGAATTGGTGCTTTGTAAGTAGTAGCTGGATGAAGGTGAGCACCCCCACTCCTGAGAGGCCTCAAAGTGTCTGCATGGACTGAGGCTCAAAGCCTGGCTTCTGGTCCTGCCCTGGTGGCTAGAAGTTTGAGGTCCCATTTCCATCTGTAAGAGGGAGAGGCATGTTCCAGGGGCCCTGATGGCCCCACCTGATACTAGACAAGCACCTGTATGGCTGAAGACTCTGTCCAAGAGGCACAGGTTGGAGTCCTGAAAAGCGGGCCTAGGAGAGCTCCTGGTGCTTCTGATGTAGGGATTTAGGATAAAGAGACAAAAATACTGAATCTTAAAGGAAATGCCAACAACCCATTGAGATGCAGAAAACACAGTTGTAAACCTTGCCCATGCCCTTGTAAAATGAAGGAAATACGCAAGTGTAGGGAAAACTGGCATGAAACTGTGCAGCTCCACCCTGGATTCACCTCCAGTCCAGCCCCTGATGCAGCTCTTCTGTAAATACCGGACCCCTGGCCCAAGGCAGGGCTTCTCACCCTTGAGATAGCCCACATTTTCCCTTGAATGTGTATCTACCTTCCTAAATAAACCTCTGTCTGATGTTTTGGATGGTTGATGCTGAAATTCTGTTCTGTCACATATGCCAAGAACCCTGCTGGTCCTGAATTAAGAGTTCATCCTCTCCTCTGGGAATTCCTTGGACTAGTCTCAGGAGACATCCCTTCTCCCTTGACACATAAAAGATGGAAAAAGAAGAGAACCTCTCTGAGTTTACCTTCTGATATAGTTTGGAATTTTTTTTTTTCCTTTCTGTGCTGGGGATCTAACCCAGGACCTTGAGCATGCTAGGCAAGTGCTCTACCACTGACCTACATACAGCCCAATATGGGTTTTGTTTTGTTTTTTGTACTAGGGGTGCAAAAACAACTGAGCCTCACCCCAGCACCCTCCCCCACTTGCCCCATTTTTATTTTGAGACAGAATATTGCTAAATTGCTTAGGGCCTCGGTTGCCAAGGCTGGCTTTGAACTTGTGATCCTCTTGCCTCAGCCTCTTAAGACACTGGGATGATTACAGGCATGTGCATCTACACCTGGATTAATTCACACTTTATCATAGAGGTATGTATGTATGTATAGGGAAAAAAAACCACAGGATATGTAGGGCTCATTACTATCTACATTTTCAGGCATCTTCTAGAATTCTTGGAACATGTTATCCACAAATAAGGGAGTCTCTTCTAATTTTGAATTCACTTCTCTGCCTTTACACCATTAAGGAGATTTGGTGGGGGGGGGGGTGCTTCTGTGTGTTGAACCTGGAATCTGGGGGCATGCTAGGGAAGCACTGTGCTACTGAGCTACACTCAGCTCCAAAAGGACATTTGTAAGGTTAAAAGATACCTGCCCAGGGCTGGGGTTGTGGCTCAGAGGTAGAGTGCTTGCCTAGCATGCTTGAGGCACTGGGTTCGATCCTCAGCACCACATAAATATAAAATAAAGATACTGTGTCCACCTATAACTAAAAAATAAATATTTAACAAATAAAAGATACCTCCAAGAAGCCCTGACCTTTGCATTGTAGGTTTTTTT
Organism: Spermophilus citellus; assembly: GCF_964194105.1. NCBI lineage: Eukaryota > Metazoa > Chordata > Mammalia > Rodentia > Sciuridae > Spermophilus > Spermophilus citellus. Next base: position 146,191,601 of record NC_138182.1, on the reverse strand, counting down.
AGACATAATATGGTGGTGTAACAAATCTGAAACAGTTGTGTGTGCAGTGTAGGAAGCATGTATTTTTATAATTTTAAAGAAAATTGTTACTTGCTTAAGGTACTAAGGTAGTTTATAGCAAAGCAAACATTTTAATAAGCAGATACACAGCAAATAACACCTCAGCATTTGGGACTCAAATGGGCTATGAAAACCGCTGCTACCTCACACCCAAGCCTGTTGTGGTTTACTGAGTGGATGGCACCCCCTACAGGAAAATACTTGCCCCAGAGCAGACTTTTATTTATTTATTTTTTTTTGTACTGGGGATTGAACCCAGGGCCTCACTCACACAAGCTGGTCAAGCATATTCTTATCACTGAGCTACACCCTCAACCCTCAGATCAAACCTTTTCATAGCATGTGCATTACAAATTACAGTTATAGGACCAAAAACTGGATCCTCCTCCCCAGTGTTTTTTTCATTTGCTTGTTTTTGGGGGTCTGGGGACCAAACCCAAGGCCTCACAATATGCTAGGTAAGCACTCTACCTCTGAACTATTCCCCTAGCTTCCCTATCTCCTGTTCTAATGGAGGAGATATCTACAATCATAGAGTCCATGTCTGATTTGGTGTTATGGTTTCTATAGACAGACAGAATAAGGTTGGAGTCCTGGTGTTACCCTTTAATCTCCCAAAGATATCTTAACCTGATAGTGTCATGACTCCATCACGTGGAATAAATGAAGAGGTAATTCTCAGGCCGGGTGCAGTGGAGCACACCTGTAATCCCAGGGGCTTGGGAGGCTGAGGCAGTGCCGCAGTCTGGCACAAAGTCACGAGCCACTCAAGCAGGAACACACTTTATTTTTGAAAATGCCGCCAATACCCCATACACATCCGGGAAGAAGCCGATCCACCCACGCAGTCCTCTCCCGGAACCCCAGAACAAGTTCCTCCCCCGGAATTCCCTCCTACTATACTTCCCCAACCAATGGGAACTCTCCAGGAGTCCCGTAGCAGGCCGAGGTGAACAGCAGGAGTCCAATATCCATATGAATGCAAATCTTAACATAATCATATCATCTCAATGGCTAGCTGGCATCACCTTTCAACCAAAAGTGCCATGCATCATATTACTTGGCTGTGGCTCTTAGCAAGGCAGGAGGATCATGAGTGCAAAGCCAGCCTCAGCAAAAAGCAAGGTGCTAAGCAACTCAGTGAGACCCTGTCTCTAAATAAAATACAAAAAAAGGGAGGCTCTTTTGTGGCTCAGTGGTCAAGTGCCTCTGAGTTCAATCCCTAGTACAAAAAAAAAAAAAAAAAAAAAAAAAAGGTAGCTCTCTGGATGGTGAGCAGGGTGCAGTCAGATATGGGAAGAGGCTGTCCCAACATGACCAAGAGAGGGAAGTCTGGGAGACTAGGGAGGGCTGCACATCAGAGAAAGCCATATGTGTGGGGGCAGGCCCTCTTCTCTGGACTCCTAGGTTAACTGTGTGATCATCAAGCAAGGTAGGTCTGATTCCCAGGCTGTGGCTGAAGAATGTTAAGCAGTTCAGTGACTTGAGTGTCTGAAGCTACTCAAGGGTCAAGGCAGGCCACATCTGTCTGATTCTGTCTTGTGGTTTATCCTGCCGGCTCTTTGTGGTTTGTACAGAGGGATTTCAGCTGGGCTAGGCAGAAGGAGGATAGAACCTACCAAATCTGTTTCTCTACTATGGGCCATTCTCTTTCCTTTCTTTACCAGGTCTCAACATCCTGTCTGGGAAAAAGGGACTTGGGTGGCTTTCTGGGATGACTTGGCAGCCTCCCAGTCCACCCACTGTGGACCCTCCACCTCTTTCACCCAGGGACATTTTTTTTTTTTAAAGTGAGAGAGAGAGAGAGAGAGAAAGAGAGAGAGAGAGAATTTTAATATTTATTTTTTTTTTAGTTATCGGCGGACACAACATCTTTGTTGGTATGTGGTGCTGAGGATCGAACCCAGGCCGCACGCGTGCCAGGCAAGCGCGCTACCGCTTGAGCCACATCCCCAGCCCTCACCCAGGGACATTTTTGAGCAGTTAGATAACAGAGATGGTACTGGGCCAGTCCCAGGGTTGGCACATGGTGTGTGCACATCTCACATCTGGGCCACCAAAGACTCTTGTCCAGAGTCTTGTCTTTTTAGCTCAGTGACAGCAACTCTGCACCAAGATGCTGACCCTAAGTGGCCTTTGAACTTGAGTCCTGCTTAACTGTGGTTCTTGCAAATGAAAAGTCTAAATTTTTGTTTTGTTTTTGCTACTGGCTGCTTGGAATTGCCACCTCACACACACATTTCTTATGTCTTTCTTTTTTCTGTGTGTGTGCGTGTGTGCACACGTGTGTACATTTGTATGTGTATATAACTGGGGATTGAACCCAGGGCCTTACACATGCTAAGCAAATGCTCTACCACTCATCAACATCGCCAGTCCTTTTTGAATTTTATTTCAGACAGGATCTTGGCCTTGAACGTGGAATTCTCCTGCCTTGCTTCCTGAGAAGCTGGGATTCCAGCCATGTGCCACCACACCTGGTTTCTATTTTCCTCTTGACGTTTGCATTTATGGGATATCAGAAAACCTATCGGTAGCTGAGATAGTGAAGAATAAGGCTCCTTTGACTTCCTTTTTGGTGTTTGCACTTTTGATATAAAATAATGCACCTGCTGGAGCCTGCCTACGCATGTCCTAGAGCCTCTGGAAGCTAGGACTGGTGGTGGCTGCTCAGGTCAGGATGAGGACCTGGTGTGGCTTTTCTGGGATGGCCACCTTGCAGCTTCCTGAGCCAGGTTGTAGGTGAGCATGCTGCGGAAGGCCTGGGAAAATTCTGAGTGCTTTGGCGGTTTCAGCACCTGAACCATGAACTGGAGAGTGAACTTCCTGACAGAGAAGCTGGCCCACCAATGACCCAGGTCAGCCTCAGGGAGACCCAGGTGCTGGGGGATGGTTTCCCCCAGAATACTTGGCACTTCCTCAGGAGCTGTAGCTGGCAGGGGAACCCAAGTGGCACAGGTGGTAGCTGAGGATGGCCACAGGGGACCCTCTGGAGGGGACGGCTTCCAAACTCTTGCTTGAGTGTTAGTGGAAACCTCGGCTGTGGGTCTCACGGGTGTGACCTTCCCAGACAGTGGACAGCGTCTGAGGTGATAATCTCTCTTCTCCAAGTGACACTCGTCTTGGGTCTCACATTGTGATGGTGACTCAGGAGTTCCATAGAGCTTCTTGTTTTCCCCTCTTACATGCACTTTTCTAAAGTCGGGAGATTTGGCTGTGTTAAGTTCCTAAGGCAGATATATGGGGTAGTATGGGGTTAATTGCTTTGCCTTTTCCATCTTCCCTTTTATCGAGAATGCGTTGCTCTTGAGGGAATCCTCCAGGAGCAAAGCAAAGAGCACAGGTAGACAATTTCAGCCATATGATGGTAAATTTCAGTTGTTAACTTCACTGAATTGAGGGTTGGCTGGAAAATTGGTAAAATATACTTCCAGATGTGTTGTGTCTATGAGGGTGTTTTCAGAAATGATTGGCATATGGGTCAGTGAACTTGGAAAGACCTTCCCTGAATGTGGGTGGCAAAATCTAATAGGCCGGGGGACAGAAAGAAAACAGAAAAAAACAGAAGGGGGACACTGGAATACTGGAGTTCACATGCTCAACTCTTCTTTTTTTTTAGTTGTAGATGGATGGAGCTGAGGATCAAAACCAGTGCCTCAAAAGTGCTAGGCAAGCACTTTGCCACTGAGCTACAGCCCCAGCCCTTCAACCCTTCTGGAACGAGTACATTTTCTGCTGTTGCTCTCACCTTGGACATCAGACTCCAGATTCTTCAGCCTTTGAACACGGGCTTGCACCAGAGACTCCACAGAGTGTCCCAGGACTCCAGGTGTGGACTGGGACTGCATCATTGGTCCCTCTTATTCTGAGGCTTCCACTTTCTTGGATTGGTTTCCCCAGCTTTCCAGCCTACAGATGACCACTATGGGACTATTCAGCCTCTGATCATGTGAGCAATCTAATAAATCCACCTCTAAGACACAGCATGGTGGCACATACCTATAGTGCCAACTACTTAGGAGTCTGAGATAGGAGGATCACTTGAGGCCAGTCTGGGCAACATAGCAAGGTACTGTCTCAAAAAAAAAAAATCACCCCATCTTATAATTATATGTAATCTGTTGGTTCTGTTCCCCAGAGAACCATGATTAATACAAAACACTAGGAAGTAGATCCTGTCCTTGCTCTCAGAAGTCATCTAGGATGGGTCCTTAGCAGGAAGACATGCCTCGGAAGAGTGGCAGAGGGTAAATGATGACAAGTCCTTTGCCCTTAAACTGGCCTAGCCTTTGAGACCACCAGTGTTTTCAAGACACATTGGCTGAAATTCATAGATAACATTTTCTCTCACAATCTATGTGTTATTTAAAAATTGAGTCAAACCTATTTCTTTTTCTTTCTGTCTTTCTTTTTTTTTTTAGAGAATTTTTAATATTTATTTTTTTTAGTTCTCGGCGGACACAACATCTTTGTTGGTATGTGGTGCTGAGGATCGAACCCGGGCCGCACGCATGCCAGGGGAGCGCACTACCACTTGAACCACATCCCCAGCCTTCTTTCTTTCTTTCTTTTTTTTTTTTTTTGAGATTCCTAGACAGGGCTCCAAGCTATCCTCCTGCCTCAGCTTCCCAAGTAGCTGATGCTGCAAGTGCAGACCACAACCTTGGCTTCAAATCTGTCTTATCAAATTACATTATGAAATATTTATCATTACTCTTATGTCATCTTATAAAATGTTCAATATTTTCTATTTATTATAACAAAGAATATGCCAATTCCAGATTAATGTTTTTAGTAGTAAATACCTCAATAAATGATGCTCTCTATATTTAAGAAGTATTTATAGCTATTCATTCAAATACAAAGTTTTAAAAAGGGCTGGTTGTGTAGTTCAGTCATAGAACATCCCTGTGTTCAATCCCCAATATGGCAAAATAAGCAAAATAAGCAAATAACCATCTTGCTGCTTGAGGTGGGTGCTGGTGTTCTCTCTTTGAGATAAAGAAAAGAGGCTTTGTATGGTAAGTCAGTTTCCCAAGGATATGAGAGATTTTTTTCAGAACTGGGACTTGCTGCACTGGTCTTGCTTGAAAGGTTGAAGCTACATGAGCTAGAAAAGCTAGACTTCCTCTATTATGTTGGGAAAACAACCTGTGGGATTGTTACTTCTGGGATTCCTGAGATATATATGGTGATCTGTTTGATGGTGTCCCTGGGTTCCTTAGACTCTGTTCACTTTTCTTCAATTGTTTTTCTTTCTGTTCCTCATACACAATAGTTTGTATTCAAACTATTCAAATTCATATATTCTTTCCTCTGCTAATTTAAATGCTCCTTTGAATTCTTTGAAATCTTTTCTGGCAGTTTTCATTTCAGTTAGTGCACTTTTCAGTTCTGGAATTTCTTTTGTTTTCCTTTTTGGTTTTCTCTTTTTTGATATTTCCATTTTGTTTGTATATAATTTTCTTGACTTTCTCCTTTAGTTCCTCCTTCTTCCCAGGGGTGCTTTACCACTGAGTCACATTCCCAAACCTTTTTTTTTAATCTTGGGGCAGGAACTCACTAAGTTGCTTAGGGCCCTCTAAATCACTGAGGCTGGTCTCAAACTTGTAATCCTCCTGCCTTAGCTTTCAAGTCACTGGGATTATAAGGTTGTACCACTGCACTTCACTTCTCCTTTATTCTTTTTTTTATTTTTTATTTTATTTTATTTATTTATTTATTTATTTTTGGTTTTCGGCAGACACAACATCTTTGTAAGTGGTGCTGAGGATCGAACCCAGGCTGCACGCATGCCAGGAGAGCGCGCTACCGCTTGAGCCACAACCCCAGCCCCTCCCTTATTCTTTTTTTTTGTTGTTGTTGTTGTTACCAGGGATTGAACCCAGGGGCATTAACCACTGAGCCACATCCTCAGCTCTTTTTATATTTTATTTCAAGACAGATTTTCATTAAGTTGCTTAGTACCTTGATAAGTTGCTGAGGCTGGCTTTGAACTTGTGATCCTCTTGCCTCAGCCTCCCAAGTCACTAGGATTATAAGCATGCACCACTGCACCCAGCTCCTGTAGTTCTTTAAGCATATTTAAGACAGTTGTATTGCCTGGCATGGTGGCACATGCCTGTAATCCTACCTCTGTACTTGGGAGACTGAGGCAGAGGGTTTGCAAGTTCGAGGCCAGCTGGGCAACTTAGCAAGATCCTATCTTAAAATAAAGGGCTGTGGGCATAGTTCAGTGGTATGGCACCTCTGGGTCCAATTCCTAGTAATGCAGAAATAAAGAATTGTAATAAATAAATAAAGCTCTTGTTTAGTAAATCTGCCATCAGGTCTCTTTCAGGGCCAGTTTCTGTTGGTTTACCTTTTCTTTAGGGCTCACCAAACTTTACTATTTTTTGTATGCCTTGTGATTTTATTGTCAAAAACTAGATTTTTTTTCTAATAATGTGGAAATTTTGGAAAAAATACCCCCCTCCTTCCTCACAGTTTGCTGTTTTCTGATTTCATTTTTTTTTCTTTTCTTCTGTTTTTTTTTTTTCTTAGTTAAAAAAATTCTTAAAGAAATGGGGTCAGCCTGGGCTGACCCCAAACTCCTGGGCTCAAGGTTTTTGTCTTAGGTTTTTGTTTTCTTTTTATTCTAATAGGCTGTTTCTGGGCCAGCAATCAGCCTGACATATAACATTAAGGTCTTCTCAGATCTTTTCTGAGCCTGTGTCTTTCCCTGGTCATGCATAATGAATCTAATTACCCCACATACGCAGTTGTTTTTGAACATTCTAGTCTTCACTGTCTGGTCTCAAACGGGGGAAAAGAGGAAAATAAAGGGGGGACAAAAGGCCCTGACGTTTTAATTCCCTTGGAAGTCACTTTAGCAGAGGGGTAGGTAGCTTCAATAATGGTGAGCAAATGGCAGTGGCTACTCTCTTTGTCTACCCTTCTGTGATCAGCAGCAGCAATCAGAGCACAGATCCCCAGGATTTGCCAGACAGGGTCCTTTTTGCCCACCCTGGCTCCACAGGAACACCTGCATGGCTGAGCATCACAGGGATGAGGAACGGGGAACTGCTTCTGGATTAAGAGCTAAAATTGACCAAAATTAGCCACATCTGGTCATCTGAACTTCCCCCTGGGAGTTGGAAGCCTTCAAAAGAATCTAGAGTTTCAAAACTCTGGCAGAGGGATTCTGCCAATGCAGTTGTTGTCTAGATGCAGGAGACAGATTCCTTGTGCTTCCTTCCATCCTTCCAGCATCCTTTATCCCCATTCTCTTTTTTTTTTTTTTCCTTTTTTCTTTTTTTGGTATTGGGGCTGGAACCCAAGGCCTAGTGTTTATTACACAAGTGCTATGCTCCAATCCCCAACTTTTTGTATTATTTTTATATTTGGTATTGGGAATTGAACCCAGGGGTGCTTAACCACTGAGCCACATCCCCAGCCACCCCTCCCCCCTGGCTTTTTTTCTTTTTTAAAAATTTTTTTAAATTATCAATGGACCTTTATTTTATTTATTGATATGCAGTGCTGAGAATCAAACCCAGTGCCTCACACATGCTAGGTTGTGACTCTACCACTGAGCCACAACCCCAGCCCTCCGTAGCCCTTTTTTATATTTTATTTTGAGATAGGGTCTCACTAAGTTACTTAGAGCCTCCCTAAGTTTCTGAGGCTGGCTTTCAACCAACAGTCTTTCTAACTCACCCTCCCAAGCTGCCGGAATTACAGGCATGTGCCAGCCCCAATTTTTTATTTTGAAAAATTTCAACAAGTTTTATTTATTTATTTGGAACTAGAGATTGAATTCAGGGGCACTCAACCATTGTTGAGTTTTATTTTATATTTAGAGACAGGGTCTCACTGAATTGCTTAGTGACTCGCTGAGTTGCTGAGGCTGGCTTTGAACCCGTGATCCTCCCATCTCAGCCTCCGGGGCTGCTGGGATTATAGGGGTGTGTCACCACACCCAGCTTGAGTAAGTTTCATTAAAAAAAAAAAAAAGAAAGAAAGAAATTATCTGGAAGATATGAAAGATGCTCATATATTAACATGTTTTGGGAGGAAGCTTTGTCACTAAAGAGACAAATGTTTAATTCTCAATACAGACTGACCTAGTTCAAAGTTTGGAGGTGATCAACTTTTTCTCCTATGATGGTATGGACTGGGTGGCAAATCTGTGTTTTAGAAACTTCTTTTGGGGGTACATGTGTGGTACTGAGGATTGAACTCAGGGGCACTCAACCACCAAGCTGTATCCCTAGACCTTTTTCTTGTTTTTGTTTTCTGTGGGAGGCCAACCTTATGGGCGACTGAGTTACACTCCCCAGCTGGGTGCTGAGGTGCTCAGTCACAGAAATGGGTGTGTCTTGCTACAGCCCCACGGTGAAGCTATGCTCACCTGTTCCTTTGTAATATAACCCCTTGCCCTGTTTAGGATAGAATCTTCCATGGAAGTGCCTTGTGTGTGTCCCCTTCTCTTACTGTACCCTTGGGTGTGGCCTACCCAGGTGTCAGTCAACCTGCTGACAGTGGACATCATGAAGATACTCAGCCCCCTGAAACCTGACCCCTTGCCTCATTTGAATAGCTTCTTTTTTTTTTTCAAAGAGAGAGTGAGAGAGGAGAGAGAGAGAATTTTTAATATTTATTTTTTAGTTCTCCACGGACACAACATCTTTGTTGGTATGTGGTGCTGAGGATCGAACCCGGGCCGCACACATGCCAGGCGAGCGCGCTACCGCTTGAGCCACATCCCCAGCCCTTGAATAGCTTCTTCTCAATAAAAGGGGTCAGCGCTTGCTCTTGCTCTCTCTCTCTTTCTGCGGGCCCTTAAGGTCAGAGGAGCCGTCACAGCAACCCCAAAGAAAAAGGTCTTTGTGTCTCTTGTGTGGTTATTTCGTGCAGCCCAGTTAGCCCAGTTTAACTAGAGTGACCCCTGAGCCTTTTAGTCTCAAGAACAGAAACACGGCAGTTTTCATTTTGAAACAATGTCTTGCTAAATTGCTTGGGACCTCACTGAGTTGCTGAGGTTGATCCTCCTGCCTCAGCCTCCCAAGTTGCTATGATTACAGCCATGAGCCTCCACGCCCAGCCCCAATTTATTTTTTATTTTAAGATGTGATCTTGCTAAATTGGCCAGGCTGACCTTGATTTGCCTCTTTTGCCTCAGCCTCTCTAGTAGCTGGGATTATAGGCATGCACCACTGCTCCCAGCCTCATCCTGCCACTTCTAGAACAAGACATTTCTTTGTCCGCATTTGCTTGAGGCAGGTGTGAGTGGGAGAGGAACAAGAATGACCACGAGTCCTCACACAGACCACCAGATCTCCTTCCACATCCCTGAAGGAAGGAGAGTCCCCCGGGTGACAGATGGGTGTGGCCAGGCTCTTCTGTTCTTAGATCCTAGCTTCTTCTGAAGGGTCATCAGGCTGTGCCAGAAAGGACAGAATGATTAAGTTTGGTGTATTTCAAAAGGAACTGCCCCAACATTTCAGGAGGCTGAAAGGGAGAGTGGCCCAGCTTCTTGTGTTAATCATCCTGGGAATGAGGACAGGGATGTAGATCCCTTGAGAGACAGATGCTGGAGCCAGTTCAGTCTACACTCCTGTTCCAGCAATCCCTTAGGGATTGGTGAAGGACTGATTGAAGCAGATACTGCATGTGGAACCATCATCTGCTGGAAGCTCGTGCTGGCTGGTGACATAATCCCCTATAGGAGTGTGTGTGGCCTTACATGGCAGAGCTGGGCAGCCATGGTCTGATTTATGAACAAAAGCATGTTTTGGGCAGTAGCAAGACAGGAGAATTCTAGCACCCCGTGGCAGGTGGAAGGGTTGTATATGCTAAGCTAGACAAAGGTAGGCTATGGCCGATGGGAATGCACCTGGACTTTCTCAAAACTATTACTGTGGCCTGGAGATGTAACTCTGGTAGAGTGCTTGTCTAGGATGAAAGAGGCCCCGAATTCACCAGAAAATAAACAACAGCAACACAACCAAACTGCCTGGGCATCAGTGGCTGGCTGGCACAATACACTTGGATCTTTTCTTTCTCTCTTTGTCTTTTTTTTTTTAATGCCAGGGTCACCAGGTTGGCAAAATGGTGGTTATGACCAACATGGTTATAGTCATGGTCAAGTTAGATACCTGCACAGGCAAACCATTATCACACCCTGGTGTCCTTTAATACCCAATCATTCATAATTCAATTTCCTGATATTATTATTATTTTTACTACTACTTTGGGACCAGGATTGAACCTGAGGGGTGGTCAACCACAGAGCTACATTCCCAGCCCTTTTTAAAAATATATGTATTTAGAGATAGCGTCTCACTATGTTACTTAGGGCCTCACTAAGTTGTTGTGGCTGGTTTTGAACTTGTGATCCTCCTGCCTCAACCTCCCAAACCACTGGGATTACAGGTGTGTGCCACTGCATCCGGCACATGAATATGTTTTTATAGTTGATTGGTTCAAATCAGGTTCCACCTGAAGTGAACACATCGAACTGGTGGATGAGTCTCTTTGGTCCCTCTCAATTGTCTGTGACCTTCTCAAGCCTGTGTGAGCCTGGAAGTTCGGGGATGATACAGAAGGGAGAGAGGGCTCCCCTGCACTACAGTGTAATATTGGACTCCCAGCAGGTGGTACTGGAGTTCTTCTGATGTAGTTTGAAAATAGTTCATTTAAAAAACAAAAGAATTCCATTCCTTACATCCTGAGTATAGATAATCTCATTTGGTCCTTAGGATAACCCCAGGAAGTAGCAATTATACCCATCTTACAGATGAAGAAACCGAGTCTGAGGGAGGCTTTCCAAATAAGTACAAGTCAGGATTTCACTTACCTCATTTCACCCACATCTGTTTCTCCTCTGGAATTTCTGTTGACTCAGGACAAGCAGCAGTACCAAATGCCACCACCAACAAAACCAACAGAGCTCTCTTGCTGACAGATCCCATTCAGGGGACTTTTGAGAGTGAAAAGAGGGCTACATTTGACGGTGTTGAGACAACAGGAGTAAACTGCACACACCAGGTGTCACAGAGCAGTGATGAGTAGCATTTTCTCTAACTGCTTCAGATATCCACAGCCCTCTTTATTTCTGTATGGGTTCATCTTGACATGATTGCAGCCATCTTGAGCCATAACCACATGGCTGTCCCCAAAGAAACTCTAGTTGGTTTTTGCTGAATAGTTTTCCAGCCAATTAAAAATAGACAAAGCCAATGGAGTGTCATTTAGAGCTTTACAACTGGACCCTGGCACCAGGAATGTGCCTGACTTTGATATCAACTTAGGATAAACCAAGTACATTCTGTCTGGGATGAAGTCACTTTTTGTCTTAATATATATGCCCCTCTTCCTGACTCAAATTGTTGGACTCCAACTAGTCTTGCTGCTGCCCAGGATCATGTTTCTGTCAGTAAGTCTCCCAATAAATTGTACTCTGTGTAATTCTGGTCTGTCTTCTTCTTTATTTTGAGATAGGGTCTCTCTAAATCAGGCTGACCTTGAACTTGTGATCATCCTATCTCAGCCTCCCAAGTAGCTGTGATTATAGGTATATGCCCTGGCACCCAGCTCCCAAACCAGTTTTTGAGGTTTTATTGTCCTTTCCACACCCACCCCTCAAGGCTGACACCCCATTTCCAGGCCAGTCTGGGTTTAATTACAGCAACAGAAATGCCACGAGCTAGGAGATTATTGGAATTCAACCTCATGTACTTGTGGAAGGAGCTTGAGAAGTAAAGGTCCGAAATGAGGAGTTTGAGGATCAGAAGTACACCAACTGGGCTGGGGATGTGACTCAAGTGGTAGCGCGCTTGCCTGGCACACGCAGGGTGCTGGGTTCGATCCTCAGCACCACATAAAAATAAAATAAAGATGTTGTTTCCAACGAAAACTAAAAAAAAAAAAATATTAAAGTACACCAACCCACCAGTCTGGGAAGCTGAAGTGGGGTATGCAGGGAGAGCTGGTGTCTCTGTGTGATCACAGCCAAGCATTTGGTGAAAGACCAGAAGCTGTCTGTAAAAGGGAAATTGGATATGGAACAGAAGAGAATGAGGACAAACTCACTGGCATTTAACCATGAAGATCTTCACAGTCTAATGGCTACAGTTCCTTGTCTTGTTATTATATGCAAGTTCCTCTATTGACCAACTGGAGGAGATTATGGGGATTGTACTTGACAACAGTGATTCAGCACAAAGAGAAGCTTCCCCTCACCAGGAGAAGTGACATATACCTGCCATTCTAGCTGCTTGAGGGGATAAGGCAGGAGAATGGCAAGTTCAAGGCCACCCTGAGCAGTTTAGGGAGACCCTGTCTCAAAATAAAAAAGAAAATGGGCTGAGGGTATAGGTCACTGGTTGGGCACTTCCTATTAGAAAAATAGGAACTGTTATGTCAGACCTCCTCCAGCCACAATTAATTATAACCCCTTAAAGGAACTGTTGTTTCAAGACCATATCACAACTCTCTCATGACCATCACTGAAACCATATCACGGCCATCCCTTGTGACTAAGTCATCACAACCCTCACAATGAGAACCTGCTGAGGGTTATACTAAGGCCAACAGACTATTTAAGAGGGTATAAGAAACTAAGGTAAGAACAAAGGGACCTAATCCCTAAAGCCCAGACTCTCTAAGAGCTGTGCTGTCCTCTCTCAGAGCTGCTCTGCCCCATTAGGTCCCTATACTGTGCATCTTTATCTCACTCCAATAAACTCCTGCCTGTTACTCTACAAATTGCTTGAAATCCTCCACGTGTGGGCTGGGGATGTGGCTCAAGCGGTATCGTGCTTGCCTGGCACGCGTGTGGCCCAGGATCGATCCTCAGCACCACATACCAACAAAGATGTTGTGTCCGCCGAAAACTAAAAAATAAATATTAATAATTTTCTGAAAGGGCTGGGGATGTGGCTCAAGCGGTAGCGCGCTCGCCTGGCATGCGTGCGGCCCGGGTTCGATCCTCAGCACCACATACCAACAAAGATGTTGTGTCCGCCGAGAACTAAAAAATAAATATTAAAAATTCTCCCTCTCTCTCTCTCCCTCCTCTCTCACTCTCTCTTTAAAAAAAAAAAAAAATAATAATTTTCTGAAAGAAAGAAAGAAAAAGAAGGAAGGAAGGAAGAAATCCTCCATGTGGGGCTGTCTTCCTTCTGGAGATACTCTATATTCTCCCTTGAATGGGTATTCCCTGTGTTTTACTCTTTCTCTCTCGAGATTGCCCCTACTTTCCCTCGACCTAAATAAACCAGTCTATGCCTTTGGAGATAAAGAAGAAAAATCCTTTTGGGGGAATTGCAAGAGTTTGACTCTGTGAACACCCCACCCCCACCCCCTGCCCTGTGGTCACTTTGGCTTCTGAAGGTCTCCTCTATAGTATATAGTACTGAAAGAAACTTTCCTTTATCCAACTACATAATTACTTTGAAGCTTTCACTTTTTACATTTAGAACTCTGGTCTATAAATTTTTTTTTTTGGGGGGGAGTTACTGGGGATTGAGCTTAGGGTCCTTCAGCCACTGAGCCACATCCCCAGCCCTATGTTGTATTTTATTTAGAGACAGGGTCTCATTGAATTTCTTAGCGCCTCACTTTTGCTGAGGCTGGCTTTGAACTTGTGATCCTCCTGCCTCTGCCTTCGAAGCCAGCTAGGATTACAGATGTGCACGACACCCAGCTTATAAATATTTTATCTTTTCCCAAATAACTACCATTCACTAAAATTTAAGTATTTCCCTACTGACTTAAGATGCACCTTTATGATATACTAAATTTGCATATGCATCTTGTTTATTTCTAAATTTCTTGTCCTACTCAGAACAAAGGAAGAACCACATGATCATCTCAACAGATTGTGGCAGGGCAGGAGAGGATTTGACAAAACCCAATATTCTTGCTGGGTGCAGTAGCACACGTCTTTAATTGTAGCTACTCAGGAGGCTGAGGCAGGAGGATTGAAAGTCTGAGGCCAGCCTCAACAATTCAGTGAGACCCTATCTCAAAATAAAATTTTAAAAAAGGATGCAGGTGGGGTAGTTCAGTGATAGAGCACACCTAGGTTCAATCCCCAGGGTCCCCCAACCACATAACCAACTTTTTCATGATTTAAAAAAAAAAAAAACCACCGTGCAAAATACAAATAGGAAGCCGGGAGCAGTGGCACACACCTAAAATACCAGTGGTTTGGGAGGCTGAGGCCAAAGTATCACCAGTTCAAAGCCAGCCTCAGCAATGGCAAGGCACTAAGCAACTCAGTGAGACCCTGTCTTTAAATAAACTACAAAAAAAAAAAAAAAATAGGGCTGGTAGTGTGGCTCAGTGGTCAAGTGCCCCTGAGTTCAATCCCTAGTACCAAAAAAAAAAAAAAAAAAAAAAAAAAAAGAGCAAATTCTTCATCTGATATAGTACATCATCAACAACAAAAAACCCACAGGTTAACATTATACTTAGTGGTAAAAGAAAAAAGCTTTCCTCCTAAATTCAGGAACACAGCAGAGAGTGCCTGCTCTTGCCACTTCTCCCCCACCTCATATTGTTGCATTATGGGTGTACACAGAAGTGGGATTTGTGTGATGTATCCGAACAGGCATACACTATAGCAATACAATTTGTACAATATCATTAAAAATATGGCACTAGAAAGGCAATTTGTAAATCAATGGAAATGTAACTGATGTGACACAGCAATCTGTATACGGGGTAAAAATGGGAGTTCATAACCCACTTGAATCAATCTGTGAAACATGGTATATTAAGAACTATGTAATGTTTTGAACAACCAACAATAAAATAATTTAAAAAAATATGGAACATTTCATAAATTTGCATGTCATCCTTGCACAAGGACCATCTAATCTATTGTTTCAATTTTAGTCTAAGTAAGTCGCTTACCACTCCTTCTACCCCCATCTCCCCAGCATCGGGGATTAGATCTGGGATGCTCTTAACACTGAACTACATTCCTAGCCCTTTTATAGTTTTTATTTATTTATTTATTGTGCAGGGATTGAACTCAGGGCCTTGTGCATGGGAGGCATGCACTCTACCAACTGAGCTAGGGTCTTGCTAAGTTGTCCAGGTTGGCCTTGAACTTCTGATTCTTCTGCCTCAGTCTGCCAAGTCATTAGGATTACAGGTGTGTGCCAGTATGCCTGGCTCTTGCCACTCCTATTCAGCATTGTACCAGAAAGTTTAGCTAGGGTAATAAGATATTAATATGAAATTTAAAAATCAGTCATATTGAGTAGAAGAATTAAAACTACCTCTATTTGAAGAGGACATGATTTTTTGGGGGGTGGGGGGTTCCAGGGATTGAACTCAGGGGCACTCAACCAATGAACCACCTCCCCAGCCCTATTTTGTATTTTATTAGAGACAGGGTCTCACTGAGTTGCTTAGTGCCTCCTGTTGCCTAGGCTGGCTTTGAACTCAAAAACCTCGTGTCTCTGGGGCTGGGGATGTGGCTCAAGCGGTAGCTCGCCTAGCATGCGTGCGGCCCGGGTTCGATCCTCAGCACCACATACCAACAAAGATGTTGTGTCTGCCGAGAACTAAAAAATAAATATTAAAAAAAAAGAAAAGAAAACTTTATTAAAAAAAAAAAAAAAAAAAAAAAAAACCTCGTGTCTCAGCCTCCAGAGCTGCTGGGATTACAGGTGTGCATCACGACACCTGGCAGGATATGATCTTGTATATTAAAACAACAACAACAACAACAACTATAGAACCCAATTAAAAAACTATTAAAACTGATAAATAAGATTACAGGAAAAAAAATCAATATAAAAAATCAATTGGATTTCTATACACTAGCAATTAACAGTGCAAAAATGATTAAAAAAAAACAAGTCCACTTAGAATAAAAATAATAAAATCTTAAGAACTTAATAAAAGAAGTACAAGATGTAGAACATCAAAACCAACAAAACATTATTGAAAGAAATTAAAGCTCTAAATAATGGAAAACCATTCTGTGTTCATGGATCTTTAATGTTATTAAGATGGTAATACTCTTCATATCGACCTACAGATTCAATGTAATCTTTGTCAAAATCCCATCTAGTTTATTTGCTCAGTTTTGACAAGCTAATCCTGATATTCAGTGGAAATTCAAGGAACCAAGAATAACAAACATATT
The DNA here is from genome assembly GCF_964194105.1 of Spermophilus citellus. Classification (NCBI taxonomy): domain Eukaryota; kingdom Metazoa; phylum Chordata; class Mammalia; order Rodentia; family Sciuridae; genus Spermophilus; species Spermophilus citellus. Next base: position 146,175,391 of record NC_138182.1, on the reverse strand, counting down.
TAATAAGAACAAAGTTTGAGGGGGATAGTAGGGGATAGGAAAGGTAGCAGAATACAACAATTACTAATAGGGCATTATGTAAAATTGTGGATGTGTAACTGATGTGATTCTGCAATCTGCATTTGGGGTAAAATTGGGGGTTCATAACCCACTTCATTCTAATGTATGAAATATGATATGTCAAGAGCTTTGTAATGTTGTGAACAACCAATAAAAAAAAAGGAAAAAAAAAGAAAAAAAAAAAACAAAGTTTGAAGCCCCACACACTATGATTTCCAAGTTTGCTGTAAAATTACAGTAGTGAATATAAATGTGATTTTGGTAGAAGGTCAGCCATGGAGATAAATGAAATAAAATAGAGTCCATAGAAAAATCCATACATTTCTGACCAACTGATTTTTAAACTTTTTTTTAAATTGTGGTAAGGTAAGGTACATATAACATAAAAATTTACCATCATTTTCCCCCTTTTTTATAATGAGGATTGAATCAGGGGAGTTTAACTACAGAGCCACACCTCCAGTTCTTTCATTCATTCATTTTTAAATCTTGAGACAAGTTCTCACTAAATTGCTGAGGCTGGCTTTGAACCTGCAATTTCTCCTCAGTCTCCTGAGCCTCTGGGATTACAGGGATGCACTACTGTGCCCAGCTTTTTAAAAAAACAATTATTTTGGGGGATGGGTACCAGGGATTGAACTCAAAGGCACTTGACCACAAAGCCAAATCCCCAGCCCTATTTTGTATTTTATTTAGAGACAGAGTCTCACTGAGTTGTTTAGTGCTTTGCTTTTGCTGAGGCTGCTTTTGAACTGGTGATTCTCTGGTGTTAGCCTCTCGCCACCATGCCAGGCCAATTTCCATATTTTTTTTTAACATTTTTTTTTTTTTTTTAGGTGTAGATGGACACAATACAATGCCTTTTCACAATGCCTTTACTTTTATGTGGTGCTGAGGATCAGAACCCCCCCCACCCCACCCCAGGCAAGCGCTCTACCTGAGCCACAATCCCAGCCCAATTTCCATAATTCTTTAAAAAAGAATTTCTGTTTTGCAGTGCTAGGGACTGAACCAGGACCAAGGGCATGCTTGGGAAGCACTCTTAACACTGAGCTGCATCCCCAGCCCAGGTAAAACTGGAACTCTACACACACTAAACAATAATTTGCCATTCTCCTTTTCCTACAGTCTCTGGCAATTTATTAAGTAGAACTTTGCAGTATTTGTCTTTTTCTTAATATAGTTATTTTTAGTTGGACACAATACCTTTGTTTACTTTTATGTGGTGCTGAGGATGGAACCCAGGGCCTGGCACGTGCCAGGCGAGCGCTTTACCGCTGAGCCACAACCCCAGCCCAGTATTTGTCTTTTTTGTGACCACTGTTCACTCCGGCCTGATATCTTCAAAGTTCATCAATGCTGTAGCATATTGCAGAGTTTCCTTCCTTTTAAAGGCTGAATAATATTCCATTATATGTATATACCACATTTTGCTTATCTCCCATTGACAGGCATTTGGGTTAATTCCACGTTCTAGCTACTTTAAATAATGCTATGAACATGGGTATACAAATGTCTCTTGGGCACCATACATTCAGGAATTCTTTGGGTCATATACCCAGAAGCAGAATTGCTGATCATTGATAATTCCAATCCTGACACTAAGAAGCCCAAAGGCTCGCGACCTGGCCTTTCCCCACTGGCAGCAGCTAAGGCTATTGGCTCCGTCCTTCTCACCATCCACCAGGAGCGGCAGCGACCTTGGGGGTGAAGAGGGAGGTGCCGCGACTCCAAGCCACCTCTTCCAGGTCGATCTGCTGCGCTGGCGCCCGTGGCCGCCCACGGAGCATGCGCCCTGCTCGAATAGGCCGCGCACTCAGCTCTGGCTGCCATCTTGAGTGAGGGCAGGGTCGGATGCTGGGTCCTTCCCGGCTTTGGCTGAGTCTCACTTTACCCCTTATCCGCGAACGGATCCTTTCTGTGTTCACTCGGAGGTGAATAGAATTGGCACCCTGATTGACAGGAAAAAGATGCCAGTGAGAAGCGGGTTCATTTTGTATTTTGCCAGGAAGTAAAATGGAGGCTGTTGCGACAAGGCGGTTGTCTCCAGACCTGCCTTCTCGCTCAGAGCCCGGGAAAATACACAATTCGAGAGAGACGCTTCCGGGAGCTTTGCGCCGGGGCTTGTTCTTGGTGCCGATTCCCATCCGCAGCTGCACTTTTTCCCAGTGCACGCCTGGTTGTTCCTAGGGTTTCTTCACGTATTTTTGTTTCAAAGGAAACTTTCCTATTGAAGCTTGCGTGCCTATTCTATCTAAATTGCTAACACTCCCTAGTGCCCTTCTCCATCTTACTTTCTTCTTCGTGCTTATAACCATTTCACCTGCTAAATATACTAGTTTTCTCTGTTTCTCGTCAACTGGAACGCAAGCTCCATGAAGGCAAGCACTGTTTTGTCCACTGCTGCAGTTCCTAAAACAATGGGGCCTCACAATGGAACCATGTAATGGGCTAAAGAAAAATCTTTCCAGCACAAGTTAAATTCTTTCCCCAGTCTTAGATTTGTTTCCTTTCCTTTCTTCTTGCCTGATTAAACTGCAAAGTGCTTCACTACTCCCAAGTCCCATCCCATGGGAAAGGTCATACCTGAATTGATGAGAGAACAGCACGTAGCAAAAATTGGCCATAACAAAAGCCGAACATGGATCAACAGGGTTTTTTGGATCATTTGTTTTCTTTTAGGTTCTCAGGGTCTGGAAACTCACTGACCTTCACAAAAATAAGATAAACAACTCTGCTGATCATCCGTCTGGGACCTGTGCTCCTTCCCTTGCAAAAAATCATGGGAAAAGTTCACTCCTTCCCTTGCAAAAAATCATGGGAAAAGTTTGATGTAGGGACTGAGGAAATAGTTCAGTTGGTAGAGTGCTTGCCTAGCATGCACAAAGTCCTGGGTTCAATCACCAGCAAAACACACACACACACAGTAAGGCCTAGCCCCCAGCTGGTAGGCTTAACAGGAGGTGGTGGAAACTTCTGGAGGTGGGTCACAGGGGGTTGTGTGTCCTGGACTCCCTTCTCTCCCTTTCACTCCTCTGCATCCCCTTTTCCTCTCCGGCTCCCCACCACGATGTCCTTTTTCAACAAAGGCCCAAAGGGAAGGGCCAAGTGATCACGGACTGAAACCATGAGCCAAAATACATCTTTCCTTCTTTTAAGTTGTTTATGTCACAATGATGAAAAGCTAACAGATGGTGAAGCAGCCTACTGGGCTCCCTACAAAGAAACCCTGACATCAGGAAGCTAGGAAGCACAGTGGTTGAGCATTTATCTAGTGTGCCTGATTCCTGGGTTCCGTTTCTCAGCATGGAAACATTGCGTTTATATAAGGAAAGAAGTGGAGAAAAAGAAGACCTTTTTTGGATTCAGCAACAGAAGGAGCTCAACAAAGAATATAATGACGGAGCCAGGTATAGTGAAACACGACTGTAATTGTAGTTACTTTGGGAAGCTGAAGCAGGAGGATCGGAAGTTCAAGTTCTTGGCCAGTCCCAGCAACTTAGTGAGACCTTGTCTCAAAATTTGAAAAATGGCTAGGGATGGAATTTAGCGGTAGAACATCTCTGGGTTCAATCCCAGTATAGGGGCTGTGTGTGTGTGTGTGTGTGTGTGTGTGTGTGTACAAATGTCACCCTTGATTGAAAGTTAAATCCTAGTTAATTTTAAAGTATTAATGCTTGAATTGTCTTTAGTTGATAATTTCTAAAATATTGGAAAAGTTTCCCCTGTGTATCTGCACAAACCTAGATCTCCGAACTCCAGATGGTGCCTTAAGAAAAATTTGTAGGGCCAGGTATGGTGGTGCAGGACTCTAGTCTCGCCTAATGGGGAGGCTGAGGTGGGAGAATTTTGTGAGCTTACAAATTCAAGACCAGCTTGGGCCGCATAGTCTTAATTCTCAAGGAAAGAAAAAAAAAAAACAGACATTAAGAATAATTTACACATATTGCACCACATTTTTTCACAGATTAGATGTATTGATGCACTGTTTCAGGCAATATTGTTTTGCATGTTCCCTTACATATAACAGTCAGAATTACAACAAATCTCATCCTTCTAAATGATTTAGTTTGGTATCACCATGGAGAAACAAAATTGGAAGAAGTGCTAGTTATGATACCAATTAATTCTAACCAAAATTTAAGAAAGAGTCTCCATTTATGAGAATGAAATCATGTACCATATCATGATAAAAAGCTAACACAGATGGTGTGCTGGTGTAAATTAGCATTGTCACAATTATGTACTTGGAACCAAATAATTTTATTCATTTATTTTTTTAGTGACCACTTAAAATTTAACATAATTATTACCAAGAAGGAAAAAACTGCCCGATGTGGTGGCACATGCCTGTAATCCCAGCAACTCCGGAGGCTGAGGCACAGAGGATTGCAAATTCAAGTCTCAACAACTCAGTGAGACCCTGTCCTAAAATAAAAACTAAAAATGGATGAGGACATGACTCAGTGGTAAAGATCCCCTGGGTTCAATCCTTGGTACAAAAAAAAAAAAAAGGAAAAAGAAACTATTGGCATAAAATGTTTTGTGAAAAACTGTGAAACCTTAGAATTTCCAATACTGGGAGATGAGTACTTATTAAATAGCTAATTATGGGCTATTAGTCAAACATTAACAATGATAAATCAACATGTATAATATATAAAGCAAAATCAAACCTTCACTATGATTTATGTGTGTACATAATTCATATGCACACGAACAAGGAAAGGAGGAACACTTGAAAAGCAAGTTCTTGTGATTGTGGATGGACTTTCTAGTTTTACCAATATATTGGTTGTTCATTTCATCAGTCATTTTCACCAGCTACTTAGCTAGTTGTAAATGTTAAACTCAGGGGGCTGGGGATGAAGCTCAGTGGTAAGGCATATGCTTAGCATGTGTGAGGCCCTGGTTCCATGCCTCCTTTTCCCCCAAAAAATAGTGTTAAAAGTTTCAAGACAGGTTCTGTGGCTTGAGTAGCTTGTGCAACACAGTAAGATCCCTTCAGAAAAATAATTCTCAACTAATTCAGAATCATACCAGTTATCTCTATTTTAAATTTAAAAATTTAGGGAGTAGTGTTTTTCTTCAATCCCTAGGTTGCAAACCTTCAAACTAGCATTAATTATTTTAAAAGTTTCTTTGTACTGTTTAAGTGAATATCTGAAATGAGAAAGGTTTATTTTTAAGTACTTTTTAAAAAACAGATACAACTTTTTTTATACCTTTATTTATTCATTTTTATGTGGTGCCAAGGATAAAATCCAGTGTCTTGCACATGCTAGGCAAGTGCTCTATCACTGAGCCACAACACCCCCCCACCCCCACCACCCGGTGAGAAAGGTTTAATTATAAGAAATTCATATTCGCAGCTGGGGCTGGGGCTGGGGCTGTAGCTCAGTGGCAGAGCACTTTCCTAGCATGTGTGAGACACTGGGCTTGATCCTTGGCAATACATAAAAATGAATAAATAAAATAAATATACGCTGTCCATCTATAACCACAAAAAACAAATTAAAAAAATAATTCCAGACATTAAAAAAAAAAAAGAAACAAAAGAAATTTGTATTCAGAGAGGTCCAGTCTCCTCTTGTCGGTAATCAGTGTCTGAAGGAAATAATCACAACCTGGATGAAAATATAAGCTCATAAATATGCACGTTACAATATGCATTCCCCCTTTACTTTGGCTCTGGGGATTAAACCCAGGGGTGCTTTACACACTAAGCCACATCTCCAGTCCTTTTTATTTTTTGAGTCTTGCTAAATTGCTAAGCCTGGTCTGGAACTTGTGATCTTCCTGTCTCAGCCTCTTGAGTTGCTGGGATTTATTTATAGATGTGCACCACCACATCCAGCTACATCTCCTTTTTAACCTCTCCCCCACCCTTTTTGGAACTGGGGATCAAACCCAGGACTTTGCCACTGAACTATATCCCAGCCCAAAATCCCCTTATTTTTGACAGGCGTAGAGGTGCACACCTGTAATCCCAGGGGCTCTAGAGGCTGAGACAAAAGGATCCCAAGTTCAAGGACAGCCTCAGCAATTAGTGAACCCCCTAAGCAACTTAGTGAGAGCATCTCAAAATAAAAAACAAAAAGGGCTGGGGATGTAGCACAGTGGTAAAGCAACGTTGGGTTAAAGCTCCTGTACCAAAAGTAAACAAAAGACAAAATCCCCTTATTTTTGGTGCTGGGCTTTGAACCTAGAAGCTCCCATGTGCTAGGGAAGTGCTCTACCACTGAGCTACACACCCATGGTTGCTCTTTTCCTTTAAAAACAGATTTGATTCCAGGGTAAACGAGATTTGTGGGTTTGGGAGCCTACAAAAACCAGATGTGTTTTGGTTCCTTAAATAGATGTGTTGATGTATGATCACTCATTTAGTCAGGTAAGAGTTTAAAGTATCCAGATTTCATATTCCATGCTTATTTATTTTGAAGGACTATTTTTCTGTAGTTCACTGATTATCCTGGTACTTCCCAGTGATTCTTTGATAAAGAATGTCATGTGATTGGTCTTCCTGGCACTAATGTGTAATTCATTAATAAATGTGTATACTTTTTATTCTTGCAGTAATTTCTATCTCTACCACCATAGGCTTTCCATGGGCAAACCCAGCCTTTTAAAATTATTGTTTTTAAATGTACCACTTTGCTTTAAGTCTAGCGCTGAGGTATCCAAACTTGCTATACATTTAAAGAAAACTTTCTTTTACAGTTAAGTGTTAAAACTTGGCATTTCCAATGTATTACATATTTTCATTTAAACCTAGCACTTTCTTTTTTTTTTTTTTTTGGTACTGGAGATTTAATTCAGGAGTTCTTAACCATTGAGTGACATCACCAGCCTCCCCCCTTTTTTTGAGACAGGGTCTTGCTAAGTTGCTTAGGACCTCCCCTAAATTGCAGAGACTGGCTTTGAACTTGTGATCCTCCTGTCTCAGCCTCCAAAATCGCTGAGATTACAGACATGTGCCACCACACTTGGCTAAACCTAGCACTTTCTAGAGAGGCTAATAATAATAATTTCACATAAACTGCAGATACAAATCTTAAACAGATTTCGCATAAAAAATTAAGTGAGCTGGGCATGGTGGCACATGCATATATAATCCCAGTGACTCAGAAGGCTGAGGCAGGAGGGTCTAAATTTCAAGGCAACTTCATCAGACCCTATATCAAAATAAAAAAATAAAAAGGGCTAGGGATGTAGTTTAGTATGAAGTGCTCTCTAGGATCAATCCCCAATGCAAAAAAAGAATTAGTGAAAACAAATGTCAAATAAGAATTCTGGGGGTAAAAAAATAGAAGCAAATATTTAAAAGCAAATGGCTGGAAATTTTCTCAAATTAAAAACAGACAAGGAACTTCAGATTCAAGTTTGTTCTGAATAACAAACAGGATAAATAATAAGCCCAGAATAATAAACCTATAGAACGTTAAGGATAAAACTCCTAATAGCTAACAGATAAGATTATCAGTTATCTTCTTTTCAGGAATAGAAGGGCCCACAAGACAATGAAGCAATATGTTGACAATATCCAAGAAAAAACAACTTTCAATCTGGAATTTGAAACCTAGCTATCCTTGTATAGTGAGCACCAAAAATTCAGTGTATAATTTTACAGACACCGACTTAGGAGATTTAAAACTCTCTAGCAATAATTTTCCAGTGATTTAATGTGGATACACAACATAGCCCTGCTCAGTGATTGGCAAGTTGTTTCCTATCATTTAAAATAACCAGTCACTGTTTGTAAGCTCTTTCAATTAACTTTATTGAATAGTCAAATTGATAAGTTAGCACAGATCAAACGATTGTTTGCATGGGTTACAAATGACTTTTTCTTTACAGGAATAAAACAGTGAAAATTACAAACTGTAAAAAGGAAGACAAACCTTGTCTCTAACATTTTAGAGAAGCAAGATGTAACACAGCACATTGAAGATCAATACATATTTGAATTGAGAACAAGAATTGAATGTTACAATATTATACACTACTTTACAAAATTAAAATTTCTATATAAGGATTAGATTTGTAATAGCTAACAAAATCTCAAAATCACATTTGGTGGTCCCCTAGATAATAGCTGTTGTGCATCTTTGATTAGAAGAAATAAATCTTTTATTCTAATTATTGCAAAACAGTCTATTAGACTCAATACATTAAATTAAAAACAATGAAGACATATGCAAACTAAAATAAATGGTACTGCTTGAGTGAATATTAGTATGTCAGACTTACAGAAATGTTATTTTAAAAATTCTAGAAATTAGAAAAATAGAGTACTTTTTATGGTAGAACTGTCATGCTCAGATTTATATACCAAGATTGCCCTTGTCTGTTACTTTAGTAGTTGTAGATCTGTAGAAAATTCAAGGATCTTTCATAATTTACAACTACAATAAAAAAAATATGGTATAGTGTAAATATTAGTTGCTTTACATCAAAAAGTAATACAAGATGATAATGGCAGATAGTGCCTTACTGCAAAGAAAAAAAAAAACTAACTAAAAAACACATTCATATTGCAAAAAACTAATTGTTTTATATTATCAATATTCCCAAAAGGTTCATTCATTCTCTTATTACCTGGAGAACAAATATTGTGAATCCTAACTAAAGTTATGTGTTTTTTTATGACCTGTTATAAAATTATTCTGAATTGCATGTTACACAATATTTAAAATAATTTTTCAAAGTAAATTCTTGAAATACACTAACAAAGTATGTGGTAATAACACGAGTCATATCCACTTAGGGATGTAGTGAGGCACAAGGAAGATTATCCCTAGAAGCACAAATGTTTCCTTCTGGAAGATTTTTCATTACTATTCAGAAAGAACTTATAAATGTCAAAGTTTAAAATTACATTAAATGAATAATTCATTTAATTTCTTACTTAAAATGTAAAAAAATTAGTTCTTTTAAGAAACATCAGTGTGTAATGACGGTTTCTTAAAAAGATGGGAAAATATAAATTTAATTTGCTGTAATTTAAAAATTGCTTCCTAACAAAAGAAAGAGCTTTCAAGAAACCTTCCAATTCAATGTACCACTTGCACACTGAAAATGAATCTTTTTTTTTTTTTTTTTTTTTTGCGGGAGGTGGGGTGTAGGGGGGCAGGACCAGGGATTGAACTCAGCCACTGAGCTAGCTTTTGCTTAGGCTGGCTTTGAATTCAAGATCCTCCTGCCTCAGCCTCCTAAACTGCTGGGATTACAGGCATGCAATTACGCACCCAGCTTGAAAACGAATCTTAACACTGCTTAAAGAGATGGTATTTTCATAAACACAATTATTCTAATCCAGCTGGCAAGTAGTAGTTGTGTACTCTAGAGGGATTTGCTTCTTCCCCACACCAAACAATTCAGTTAAGTCAGCCCACATGGATGTAAACCTGAAAGTTACTATTCATTGGTGATCATGTAAGACCAAGATTGTAAACACATTTTGTAACCTATTAAAACAAAAAACCAAAAATCTTTTCATCAAGTATTATACATGTACATTATCTTTTTAAGAAGTTCATACGAGACAAGATGAATCGGTGAAAACTGAGCCAAACTCTTAAAGATATTAATTATATCACAGCACTGTAAATACACAGATGTAATTTACCTGTTTGTAAACAAAATCTGCTCAGTAAGTTTTGATTATATTCTCTAGCTGAATCAAAAAGCAGTCTTTTGAGCATGTTCAGCAACCAAGTTTCTTTTATAACTTCAATATATTGGATTTGTGTAATCTTAATATTCACCAAATCAAACAGCAACATTCATGCTTTAATAGGTTTTAATATCCCAGAATAATAATATCCCAATTTAATTATCAAATTTCTTAGAAAAATGTTACTGATGCATTTGACATAACATTTTAGAAACCTTTAACTTCTTTCATTCATCCTCATTTCACCAAAAAAGCACTTTTATTATATATCACGGAGCAGAAATGTACCAAATAAAAGCACACCTAAAGGATCAAGATAACTAAATTTCTCATTTCCCTATTATCATTGCCAGTCCCAATATTTATGAAGACAGCTCAAATTCTTTTCATTGCAAAGAAAACAGTATGTCCAAGTCATCTGCAGCCAAATCAGAGAACCACCTCATTACATCTTTCACTTCAAATCAAAGTGATTTTGTTCTTCAAGTATAGAGAATACTGACAGATTTTAAAGCTTGAATGTGTTACTTCATATTCTTCTCAAGCTAGACTACAGTTAGTTTGCCTGTTTAATTTAACATGATGATACTTTTCCTTTCTTTAAAAATAAAACAAAACAGTATGGGGTATGGAATTCTAGCTCTTCTACATTCTATTTACTTTTGGATTTCCCAATTGTAAAAAGATCATTATTAATGGATTCATAACTTTCCTCCAACACTTAGTCTCATGAGGTTTTAAATGTAGCAGCCCAAAACTCAGAAAAATAAAAAATATACATGTGGAACACAGAAGTCTTTATTTTACAAAATGTACTTTACCTCTATAATATCTTTTCCTTATTTCAATCTGTAACAACTTGAACATAATTGGCAGCAAAGGAAAAAAGGTATCCAATCATATGTAGATATATTTTGATTTGAAAAATACAGTATTTTCAGAGTTTTATGTTTGAGTCTCTGCTGTAGTCCTTTATTTGCTATAGTTTGTTGAAATCACAGTGAAAACATCTTAATCATCACATTAGTTCACAAATTTAAATAGAAAAGGAAGGTATTATACATTCCCAGGAATTCTGCTTTGTGATTTCCTTAGCAATAACTAAGTCAAATTTCTTCATTTGTTCATTTATTTACTTGTTGCTGAATATGCAAGAGGAATTCATAATATGATAACGCAGATTCTGTTCTGTCTTCTACCATGTTTTGAAGGAAGTTGGCTTTCATTGGACTTTCATCCCTTAGAAATAAAAGGCAAAAATATTTTTATATAGTAGATAAAATATAATAGTAAAACAAACAGTGGATTTCTCATAGTTTTTGACTCACTATGATAGCTATTATAATATTTGGCACAGAAACAGTGACTCTGCTTGCCTCACATGCACAAGGCCTGGGTTCTAATCCCCAGCACCACAAAAAAACAAAGCCACATCTCTAGCCCTTTTTTTATATTTTAGAGATGGGGTCTCCCTAAATTGCTGAGGCTGGGTTTGAATTCCCAATCCTTCTGTTTCAGCCTCCTGAGCTGCTGGGATTACAGGTGTGCACCACCACGCCCAGCTACAGACTTGTTCTTAAGAATATTTGGTTGATTATGTAAACTTTATTTTTAAAAAATTCTTATTAGTTATTGATGGACCTTTATTCATTTATTTGTTTATACGTGGTGTTAAGAATCGAACCCAGTGCCTCACTCATGCTAGGCAAGCGCACTACCACTGAGCCACAACCCTAGCCCAAACTTTATGTTATTTAGGGGGAAAAGTTTATAGTGGAATTAGGTGAAACAGTCTAGCTTTTTAATAACAAGCTCATTATAAGTCTAGTAATTCTAATCTGGTCATAAAATACAATTTGGTACCATTTATTGAAAAGATATTTTAAATCCATATTCTTTTCCTTTTAATTTTATTTTTTTATTATAATTTGTTATATATGGCAGGAGAATGCATTACAATTCATATTACACATATAGAGCACAATTTTTCATATCTCTGGTTATATACAAAGTATAATCATACCATTCATGTCTTCATACATGTAATGATGTCCATCTCATGAAGTATACTCACACCATTCGTGTCTCATACATGTAATGATGTCCATCTCATGCCACCATCTTTTTTATACCTCTTGCCCTCTCCCTTCCCCTCCCACCCCTTTGCCCTCTCTAGAGTTCGTCTAATCTTCCCATGTTTCCCCTCCTAACCCCACGATGAGTCTGCCTCCTTATATCAGAGAAAACACTCACATGTGCTAGGCAAGTGCACTACCGGCATACTACTACTCGGCATTTGTTTTTTTGGGACTGGTTAACTTCACTTAGCATTATATTCTCCAACTCCATCCATTTACTTGCAAATGTCATAATTTTATTCTCTTTTACTGCGGAGTAATATTCCATTGTGTACATATACCACATTTTCTTTATCCATTCATCTACTGAAGGGCATCTAGGTTGGATCCACAGTTTAGCTACTGTGAACTATAAACATTGATGTGGCTGTATCCCTGTAGTATGCTGTTTTTAAGTCCTCTGGGTATAGACCAAGGATTGGGATATTTGGGTCAAATGGTGGTTCCATTCCAAGTTTTCCAAGAAATCTCCATACTGCTTTCCATATTGGCTGCACCATTTTCAGTCCCACCAGCAATGTATGAGCATGGCTTTTCCCCCACATTCTCACCAATACTTACTGTTGTTTGTATTCTTAATAGCGGCCATTCTGACTGGAGTGAGATGAAATCTTAGAGTAGTTTTGATTTGCATTTCTCTAATAGCTAGACATGTTGAACCTTTTTTCATATATTTGTTGATTGATTATATATCACCTTCTGAGAAGTGTCTGTTCAGCTCCTTGGCCCATTTATTGATTGGGTTATTTGTTATTTTGGTGTTTAGCTTTTTGAGTTCTTTATATACCCTGGAGATTAGTGCCCTATCTGATGTGCAAGTGGTACATATTTGCTCCCAGGCTCTCTATTCACCTCCCTGATTGTTTCTTTTTGCTGAGAAGAAGTTTTTAGTTTGAATCCATCCCATTTATTAATTCTTGATTTTAATTTTTGCACTATGGGAGTCTTATTAAGGAAGTAGGGGTCTAATCTGATATGATGGAAATTGGGGCCTACTTTTTCTTCTGTTAGACACAGGGTCTCTGGTTTAATTCCTAAGTCCTCAATCCACTTTAATGCATGATGAGAGATAGGGGTTTAATTTCATTTTGTTGCATATGAATTTCCAGTTTTCCCAGCACCATTTGTTAAAGAGGCTATCTTTTCTCTAATGCATGTTTTTGGCACCTTTGTCTAATATAAGATAACTGTAATTATGTGGGTTAGTCTCTGTGTCCTCTATTCTGTACCACTGGTCTACTAGTCTATTTTGGTGCCAATACCATGCTGTTTTTGTTACTATTGCTCTGTAGTATAGTTTACGGTCTGGTATAGTGATGCTACCTGCTTCACTCTTCTTGCTAAGGATTGCTTTAGCTATTCTGGGTCTCTTATTTTTCCACGATTTTCATGACTGCTTTTTCTATTTCTGTGAGAAATGTTGTGGGAGTAACTTTCAGTTTGCAACTCACAACTACGAGCAGCTCCAAGTGCTAAGAAAACTTATGCTCCTACAGGCCTGACAGGAACACCTGCAGGATGAGGCGCTCTGCTCTAGCGAGCCTCTGAGAAACCACATCCTCAGAGATTGAGGTCAGAGTTGTCAGGGAACAGAGAGAAGAGACAAGGGCCTCAGGGCATGATTCCCCCAACTCATAACGCCCCTTTTTCATAGGGACAATGATCTGCTTTCCACCGTGTAGCAATATTTAGAGCTTCCTCATAGTGCAGTTACATTAATCATAAGATGATTGGTTTCTAAATGTTATATAACCTGTTTGCCTATGTATGACTGGAGGATGCGCCCATCAATTGTAATCACTTCCGCATTAAACAAGCTTGCTGGAGTTCGGCTGAGGTCTGCTACCTACCTGCTCTCACCAGCTCCTGGTGTCTGTGTTTTGACTCCGTGTCCCCCACACCCACCGCAACTGAGGTAGCCGAGTGACCCACAGCAACATCTGGCACCCAATGTCTGCTCACACTCGTGCACCTCAGGGCTGGCCCCCGGTTGACCTCGGGTAGGGACCTGTTCCCTGTTCTATGTGCTGACGGTTCCTTGAAGGTGAACAAGGAACACCTTTTCCTTGCTCTTACCCTCTTAACCCCTTTCCTTGTCCTTGTCGAGCACTGGCTCCCGAGTTGAGGCACACACCACCATAAAGGTTGGCGTCACCTTATAGCTCTTCCTTCCCCTTGATTCACCCAGGAATTCACATAAGGGACTGATCCTCCCAGAATTTGGAACCTTGATTTTCTCTGTTAAAGAGAACTTCCCTCAGGAGACACCATATGGGCATATGGCCTTGACCTAGCAAGTCAAGGAAGTCCCCCACTAATCACAAGACATTGGATCCTAAACACACTCTTGTTTGTTCTTTCTAGGGACTTCCATGTCTGAACCATCCCCTTGGGTTCCTGTTTTTGGTATCTTGATCCTTATAGGGGGTTATTAGTGTGGCTTCATTCATATTTGAGAGACTCCAGGAGACCTCTAATAAGTCCACTAACCAGTCACAGGCAACATTCCCACCATACCCCCCACAACTAGCAGTTCTGAAAGCACTGCTTTCTCAGCACGGACTTAAAAGTGAAACCAAAAGACATCAATCACTTCTGGCAGGAAGCTGTCTATTTAGCACCCTGGATTGGCCCCAAAACCATAGGGATCCACAAATTTGAATGAAAGTCTTATACTCTGCAAGGAAAAAGGAGACCCATGAGGGACACATTCCCCCTGCCTCTTTCATACCGATTCTTCTAGCCATCATTGCCAGCCTTCAAGGTTCTTTAGCAGAAGATATCATTCAAAAGCATAATGACTCTTTGGAGGACAAAACAATGACTCTCCAGGCCTCTGCCTCAAGTGTCATTGATTCAGATGAGGACAATGACTCAAGAGAGGATGACCCTGACGTTTCACAACGTCCTGTGGTAATCTCTGTTCCCTTGTCCGCCTCCCTGTCTCCAAAATATTCATGGAAAGATACCCTTTAAGGCCCTCGGCCCCTTATCAACTCCACTATTCCTCTTGTAACCCCTTTTCCGCCTACGCAGTGAATCTCGGTTGCAACGCAGAAAATAGACCCTGGTACTTACTCTTTTATCAGATCTAGCATTACTGAGAAAGGCTTCTCAGGAGTCTGAGCCTGGCTCTCCTTACTTTGAGGAGGTGTAATAGCAATGGTCAGCTCAATTGCAAACATCCTTTGATTGGATGAACCTCCTCAAGGAATGTTTAACTTGTCCACAATATATACAGTGGAAAAGAAAGCTCCCTTCGAGGAGGAGGCAGAACAAATAGCAAGAAGCAACCTCTCCTATGACATCGCCATCACCCTAGACATGTTGACTGTTCGCGTGCCTATATGAGTCCTCAAGAACAATCCAGAATTGTAAATGTCATTTACTTTAACCTGAAGAGTCTTAAAAACATTACACCTCCAAAATATGAACTCTTCAGAAACTCGATCCAGAGTCCCCATTGAGTGGTTTCCCGACTTTTTGTCCCGAGTCATTGAGGCATCCCAACCTGGCCCTATTCAAGATTTGCTAGTCAAACAGTTGGTATGGGAAGGGGCTACAGCCAAAACTAGGGCTGCAATTGCCCCCGTCCGCAGTGAATCCCTCTCTAAGTGGATTTCTGCTACTAAAGAAGTATCCCCTTTCTCAGGGCCTATTCAGGCTTTAACAGCTGCTATCAACAAGCTACTAATAAAAAAGAACAATGGACCTTCCCAACCAAGATCTGATCCCATTTGCTGGGGCTGTAATCAGCCAGGCCACATTAAATGGTACTGTCCCAAGAATGGCAGCCACCCTGGCCCCAAGACACCCTGCCCTAGATGCAAAAAGGGTTATCACTGGGCAAAGGACTGCAAACTCTGGCCTTTAAACTCCCCTTGGGGCAACTCTCAGCCCCACCAGTAAAAGGGAACAGACGCCCGCAAATTCGCTAGATGTTACCCATTTGGAACCAAACCCAGAATGACTATTATGCTTGACAGTACTCCTGTTAAAAGCATAGTAGACACAAGGGCTGATGTTTCCATTACATCTAATACAGCATCCAAGATGAGAAGTGGAAGACAGAGCCCGGTCCCAATATACAAGGCATTGGTGGGCGCCAGGCCACTAGGAAAGTTCTCTCTTCTGTCATGTGGCAGGGCATGGAAGGAGAGAAGGGTGCCTTTCATCCCTTGATTGCAGAAGTCCCTAACACCTTATGGAGTAGGGACATCCTGGAGGACACGGATGCTGTCAAAAACACTGATGAGAAAGCCTTATATGATGAAATAATGATACATGACAAGATAGGGCTATCGGGAAGACCAGTGCCCCCCAATTCTAAAGGCCACTGTTCCCTTGACCTCTAAACCTGATCCCAACCCCCTGGAATGGGACACCACAGATCATATCTGGGTGGAACAGTGGCATATACTAGAACCCAAATTAACAATTCTTAAGCAAGTAGTTCAGGAACAATTAGATCTTGGGCATATTGAACCCTTCACCAAGCCCACACAATACGCCTATCTTTGTAATCCCCAAGAAAAATGTGAAACATAGATTACTTCAAGATTTGAGGCCAATTAACAAACATATGAAAAAGACAGGTTCATTTCAATCAGGTATCTCTCTAGCCAGCATCCTGAGCAACTATCTTATTGTTGCTATCGACCTCAAGGATTGCTTCTTTTCCTTCCCTATAGCACACCAGGATAGACCCTTTTTCGCTTTTACAGTGTGGGAACCTAACACCATGATACCCTCCCGGAGATATCAATGGACAGTCCTCCCGCAAAGGATGAAAAATAGCCCTCCCATATGTCAGGTCTTTGTCTCTCATGTGACCAGGCCCCTTACACAGCATTGCCTGGACATGGATGACATTTTGTTTACTCACGCAGATTCTGACAAATTGCAGATTTGCCTTAAGAGGCTGATGGACAATCTCCAAATACTAGGCCTTTGCATAGCCACTGACAAAGTACAACATTCTGCCCCATATGAGTTTTTGAGCTACAAGACTGCTGCAAAAATACAACCTCTTAGGCCTACCCTGACTATTAGGTCTCAATACTCACTTAATGAGCTACAACAGTTATGTGGCCAGATTAATTGGCTCAAGCCTTTCCTTTGTTTACTTCCTGATGCACTCACCCCTCTGTTTGATTCACTGAAAAAAGGAGATGATCCTTCCTCAAAAATAAAGCTAACCCCTCAAGCAGAGACAACTGTTCAAATGATCAATGACAGCCTCTCAAGGTTACAGACCCATAGATATGACCAGTCAAAACCCCTACTGGAGATAATATTAATAACGTCTGGAGCACCACTCGGTGTTATTTGGCAGGCCCATGGACCCCTATATTGAGTGCTTCTGGCCTGGAGTGAATGTCACAAGATCACAGGTAAGCTACAGAGCATACTTCTGGTAGGGTTAATCGTAAGATATTATTATAACAAGATTTTTCACATAGAGTCAGACACCTTGGTGTTGTCATTAACATACACAGAGGTCTCAACACTCTTACAGAATAATACTCTGTTTCAAACTTTACTGTCTGACTTCCCTGGACAGATTGACAGCCATCTCCCCCCGATAAGTTGCTCCAAACCTTGTAATCTCCAAACATTGGAGATTACAACTCCTAAGATGCATTCCTCATATCCCCATTCCCCACATACCATCGGCACCATGTGCGTTCACCGATACAAACACACACACCTTTGGTGTTATTCTGAAAATTCCCAATGAATAGGACATTTCCCATGTGGATCGCCACTCACGGTCAGTACAGCTGGGAGAACTTAGGGCAATAATACAGGCACTCATTATGAGCTCAGATACTGCCATTAGTATTTTCTCAGACAGTAAATACTCTGTCCAGGTGGCAAAAGCAATTCTCTGCGCAGTTTTTAGATCCACAGGTAAGCCCTATTGACCAAGCTCGAACCTCACAGAAAACAGGAAGTATCCATGGTTCATCCCACATGTAAGAAGATCCCATACTGGGCTTCCTGAATTAATTGCCACAGACAACTCTCCAGTGGATAAATTTATTTTCTGCAACACACTATCGTTAGACTTCCTGGAGAAAGCATGAATACTCCACACTAAGTTTCACATGTCTGCGAATATTTGAAGGCCTTGTTTCCTGACCTTCTATGACACAATGCAAGCATCTAGCTCAAACTTGCAAAAATTGCATCCCTCTGGTGCCACTTGGACCACTGCAACCACAGGGAGTAAACCTCCGAGGCCTCTCCCCTAATAAAATTTGGATGTCACTCACATCCCCTCCTTTGGTAAGCTCAAGTATGTCCATGTTATTGTGGACACTTACTCCAAATGTACACATGCTATGGCACAACCAGGAGAGAAAGCCTCAAATGCCATAAAGGCAATGAAAGCAGCAATGTTAATGCTTGGGGTTCCTTGGTCCCTAAAAACAGACAACAGACCAGCCTATACCTCACAGGAATTTCAGAATTTCCTAGTGTCCTGGAAGATTACCCACATAACAGGCATTCCTTATGACCCACAAGGGCAAGGAATAATTGAAAGGACTAACCGGACACTTGAGGACACATTACAAAAACAAAAGAGTACTCATACATTCTCAGATCCTCACCTTGCATTGACACATGCTCTCTTTGCCCTCAATTTTCTTACCTTTGACTCAAATGGGATAAGCCCTGCATAAAAGCACTGGGGCTCCTTTTGTTCCCTGGCCCCAGTCCCCCAGGTATGGTGGAGAGATCCACTTACCAATGCATGCAAGGGGCCACACCCTTTAATTACCCAGGGTAGAGGCTTCACCTGTATTTTACCATCTGGGTACCAGCAAGAAATGTCAGACCAGCCATTGATATTCAAGTTCCGAAAAATGAGCCTAAAGGAGAGGTGGAAATCATCGAGACCCCCCCACACACACACACTGGAGGACACACAAAATAACATGAGTTGATCTTAAAATCCTGATGGATCAAGCTATAAGCATGTCACCCACTGGAGACCAGAGCCCTGGTACTCTTTTCATGCTCATGTGGGCCATTATAGCCTGCAACTCACATGTGAGTGTTTAACAGGAAAGTATGTGGAAAGAAGGGCCTCTGCCTAACAGCCTAATAACTCAAGGCCCTATGCTGGTCTGCCTGATCAAAGTGGGCATACTTCAAAGCATGGCCCCCAATAGTCACTCACAGACAGCTATCTACAAAGCAGATGGTCTTTGGCGCCACCTAGCGGCGAAAACCCTTCAATGAGCAAAATACTCATGCCACTGCAAATAAAAAAACATGAGAGCAATCCACACACATTCAATCACGATCAGAATGTTGCACATACTTCTCTCTTAAATCTTGCAGAATACATCCCAAGGACAAAACTCAGGACAGCAGGAGTCCCCCGGACCGAATTGTCATAAAGCTTACTGTCCTCACAGGCACAATTGCAACTGCAGCACTCAACGCTCTCCTGCACCCAACCGGGTGAAAACCACTCATGCTGTTGCTGAGACTTTAACTGGACTTTTCCTTTCTCATGCATCAATGCAGACAAAGGCTCTCTATATGCTATTTTGCATTTATATGCTATTGTGCATTATTCTGTCACCAGCCCACAAGTACATACATGGTGGATGGGGGCTCCGTCTCCTGGGATCCTTTTACCTGTTGGTCTAGATGATACTGTCTTGCCTTTTTGTTTGCCACCACTGTCTCATCCCAAGCCCTGTGACCTCTGACCCAATAGCACAACATCCTTGGAATTTATCACTTTCAGTTAGTCAACATGGACCTTTACCATCCTGAATAATGTCTCAGATGCAAACAAAGTATGTAAACATACAATTTGCTTTCATAATGACATCCTTTGGGAGTCGGGAAGAGGAGGTTTCATGGGCTTTTAGCCCCTTTCCCTGGAAGGGGAAGCAAGAGTGGTCTCTACCAAGGACTTGCCAGCTGGTGTTACCATGCCCACGAACACTAGGGATTTGCCATTCATGGCCTCAACCCTTCTTACAGCGGTGCCCATGGAAAAGATTTAAAAATATCAGTGAGAACATACCCTTAAGGGGGATTTCCTGGAGAGATTACCTCCCCCTCTCCCGACCCTATTTCCTCTCTGATGAGCTTATCAGTTGATCCAGGCCCTACTTAAGAGGAGGATAAAAAACAAAATTCTCATTAAATACAGTACTTCTCAAAAGACATACAGAATGGATAACAAATGCTCAAAATACAAAAGAAACACTGTCAGGAGATTTTTTACAATTAGGCAAACAATTATTATGTGGTACTTACAAATGTAAAGATGTCAGCCCTATTGTCACCACGGATGCCATCTGAAAAATCCCTCAGCTACCTATGCTACTCGAGGTCATGTGTGTGTTAAGCCATCTTTCTTCTTTGTAACCTCCACTCAAAGTCACAAAAATGGTTGTGTTAATTGTAATAATTCCCACTGTGAGTTGACCAATTGTTGGAACTCCTCCATTAAGACAGCAGTGCTAATGAGAATACCCCGCATGCTGTGGTTCCCAACAGAGGATGAGTCCTCCATTCAAGAGGTTCATTTTACAAAAGATATTTCCCTTTCCAGAGTTAGGCGAGATTTTGGCATTACCACTGCTATTATTGCTGCCTCCCTTGTCACGGTTACAGCTGCTACCGCCACTGGTACAGCTTTGACCCAATCCACAATAGATGCTACAACCATTAATCAAGTAGTGCAGCTCTCCACTAGGGCCCTGACCACCCAGGAGCAACTAAACCTGCACTTGCAAGGAGGTATCTTTATGTTACAACAACAGTTTGACCTTACTGATGAAAAAATTTATATGCTTCAATTAAATGTCAGAGTACCTTGCAGTCCTCAATTTCTGTATGTCTGCCAAACCCCTGTTTCAGTAAAAAATGTAACAGAAGATCAGCTTGAGCTAGCAAATAGACTTAAGGGACCTTGGGATATGGCTTTCAGAAATTTCACTATGACGCTGCATTCCCAGATTCTCAGCCTAAACGAAACCAGAGCAAATCTAATTTTTTTTTTTTTTTTTGCGAGAGAGAGAGAGAGAGAGAGAGAGAGAGAGAGAGAGAGAGAGAGTTTTTAATATTTATTTTTTAGTTCTCGGCAGACACAACATCTTTGTTGGTATGTGGTGCTGAGGATCGAACCCGTACCGCACGCATCCCAGGCGAGCGCGCTACCGCTTGAGCCACATCCCCAGCTCCAGCAAATCTAATTTTTAACCCCTCATTTCTACAGCGGCTATGGGATAAACTGTCAGCTTTCATTCATTCTGCTAATTGGATCCTTGCTGGCATTGGCATTGCTCTTCTTGTTTTAATGTATGTTTTTTTAAGGTGCTTCCAAGAAAGGCTCAACAAAATAGAAACTAAACAAGCTATGATAGCTTATGCATGTAAGGAAAGTCAAAAGGAGAATAAGGAGTCTCCTTCAGCTGTGTGGATGGCAGCTATGATTGGATCTAAGTAGATACCAACTAAGGGCCAATTTTCTATGGGGGATTAGGTCCAAAATCTTGCCACGGTTCTCCGTTTTTTGTCTGTGTCTCTCAGCTTTGTCCCAATATCCCTTCTTTTTTCTCACCTGATTACTGTTTGCTGGTTCTGTGGTTCTATAGTTCTCCTTCCTTCCTGAACACAGCCTTTTCTAGAATCTCCCTACCCTATTGTTCCAGGAAGGACACCTCCTCATTTCTAATTTGACTGGGAGGGATCTTGTATATTTCCCATCCATGGGGTTACCTTGGGCTAAGAAAGTCCTCCCTAACTGGACTTCCTGCTGAGATGGGCCTTTCTCCTCTTTGTCCTTTGATGACCCCTCTTGCATTATACCAAGAGGGACACTATTCTCACAAGCCATTTGTCCAAGGCTGCAGCCTGGACTTTCCTGCCCATGCTGATGTTGAAGCTTCCTGGAGGCTGGTACCATGCCATATGTCTCTCTTACCCAGTGCTATGAGCTGGGCCCTCCCTGGAGAAGGCTCTGTGACCAGAGCCAGGGCCCGGCCAGCAGGCGAGGGGATCCTAAGGCAGATGCTGGGCATGGAGGCCATGGGGACATTGGCTACCAAGGAGATAGAGAACTGACCCTCTCAGGGGCAATGCCTCTCCCTCACTCAAACACCTCACATCACCCTGTTTGGCCCTGGAGAATGGCTGGTTAGTCGGAGATGGGTAAGATTCCTCAGGGAAGGAACAACCTAAGACAGGCACAGTCGCAGAGGGGCCATCAGGACAGAACTTGGGGGCCAACAGAGGTGGGGCACAGACCCTCACCCCCCCAACTTTGCAGGGGCCTGAACCGTCACCCCTTCTGAGGGAGTCCTCCTGCCCCCATGGCTGCTTTGCTTCCCACGCCCAGCTCATTTCGGGACCCAGGTAGCAGAGACCTGGCCAATAGCAGTTGCCTACCCGCCACAGCAGGATTTGCTTTCTAATTTTACGTTGGACCACAGGGAAAGGGCAGCTGAAGGAAAGGTCTGTTAGAATGTTTTTCTTGTTTTCCCCCTTCTCTTCCGCATGCCTCTTTGCCTGTAGTTTTTTCCCTTTTTTCTTTGCTTTTCTCTTTCCTTTCCTTCTCTTATCACGGTTCTCCTTTGGCTACAAATTTAATAAAAAGGGAGGAAATGTGGGAGTAACTTTAGGTTTGCAACTCACAACGACCAGCAGCTCCGAGTGCTAGGAAAACCTATGCTCCTACAGGCCTGACAGGAACACCTGCAGGATGGGGTGCTCTGCTCTAGCGAGCCTCTGAGAAACCGTCTCCTCAGTGATTGAGGTCAGCGTTTCCAGGAACAGAGAGACAAGGGCCTCAGGGCATGATTCCCCCAACTCATAACGCCCTCTTTTCATAGGGACAATAATCCTATCAGTCTGCTTTCCACCTTGTAGCAATATTTAGAGCTTCCTCATAGTGCGGTATTAATCCTGAGATGCTTGGTTTCTAAATGTTATATACCTTGTTTGCTTATGTATGACTGGAGGATGCGTCCATCAATTGTAATCACTTCCGCATTAAATGAGCTTGCAGGAGGTCGACTGGAGGTCTGTCACCTGCCTGCTCTCAGCAGCTCCAGGTGTCTTGTGTTTTAACTCCGCATCCCCCACACCCACCTCGATTGAGTGTAGCTGAGGGACCCACAGCAACAGAGTGTCATTGGGATTTTGATTGGAATTGTATTAAATCTGTATAATGCTTTTGGTAGTATGGTCATTTGATAATATTAATTCTGCCCATCCAAGAACAAGGGAGATCTTTCTATCTTCTAAGGTCTTCTTTAATTTCTTTCTTTAGTGTTCTGTAGTTTTCATTGTAGAGGTATTTCACTTCTTTTGTTAGGTTGATTTTTTTTTCTTTTTTTGAGGCCATTGTAAATGGGGTAGTTTCCCCTTTCAGAAGATTTGTCACTGATATACAGAAATGCCTTTGATTTATAGGTGTTGATTTTGTATCCTGCTACTTTGCTGAATTCATTTACTAGTTCTAGAAGTTTTCTGGTGGAATTTTTTGGGTCTTCTAGGTATAGAATCTCATCGTTGGTAAATCGTGCTAATTTGAGTTCTTCTTTTCCTATGTGTATCCCTTTAATTTCTTTCATCTGTCTAATTGCTCTGGCCAGTGTTTCAAGACCTATGTTAAACAGAAGTGATGAAAAAGGGCATCCCTGTCTTTTTCCAGTTTTTAGAAGGAATGTTTTCATTTTAATTCCATATTCTTTTAAGAGGTTTGCTTAAGCATTAGGATTAGGCCACATATATCTATGATTCAAAAAAACAGGTTCTTGCAAGGCCAAATTGTTTTAAAAATGAAAAATTTGACTTACCTTATTATGTAAAGTACTGGGAAAAATGGTCTTTGCTCTCTAAGCCAGGAGATAAAAGCTACTGTTCTGGCAGATTCTGGTGTATCAAGTTCTGGAAGGTCTGTCTGTTAAATAAAACCAATGTACTCTAATTATATATTTAATGTATGGACTATAGTACTCCTCAAATTTTAATGTTGCTGGGTTGGTGGCACACATCTGTAATACTAGCTATTTAGGGAGTCTGAAGTGGGAGAGGATCTCAAGTTTAAGACCAGCCTGAGCAATTTAATGAAGTCTAGTCTAATTAAAAAAAGAGGTGGGGGCTAGGGATATAGCTCAATGGTAGACCACTTGCCCAACATGTGTTCAATTCTCAGTATCAGGAAACAAAACAAATAACAACCACATATATTAAGTACCTGGTGATTTTGTTGCACCAGACACTAAATACTTTGGGCTTGGAGTTCATTTTGTTTCTGTTGCTGTTATACTAACGCAGATAAGAGGCAACACATAGGTGGATGGGCATGGCTGTGTTCCAATAAAACCTTAATTACAAAAACAGGTGCAGACCTCCTTAGGTATATTTTGCTTAACTCTTCTCTTCATTTTATTATGATATTTAGAATTAATTGGTTCATTCAGATGGTTATTACAAAGATCACGATTCTTTATTGCTTCATTACTTAAAGTACCTGGTCATCTAATCCAGTAGTTTTGCTCCGGGCCTGAAAGCTACTGCTAATCCTGGCTATAATTTTTTGGGGGAAGGGAGTACTAAGTATTGAATCAGGGGTACTTTACCATTGAGCTATATTCCCAGCCCTTTGTTTTTTATTTTGAGACAGAGTCTCTATGAGTTGCTTGAAATTGAGATCCTCCTTCCTAAGCTTCCCAAGTCACTAGGATTTACAGGTGTGTAACACCACACCCGGCCCTAGCTATAATCTTGACATAAATCTTTTTTTAAATGTATGAAACCCCTAATGACATCTATGAACAGTCATAGAACCCTGATATATAAAAGTTGGATACAAACTGGCAGTAGGGACTGAAAAATGACACTATATGAGATGATCTATTATTATTTTTTTTAATAGTTTTTTAAAAAATAATATTTTATTTCTTAGTTTTAGGTAGACACAGTATCTTTATTTTACGTTTATGTGGTTCTGAGGATTGAACCCAGTGCCTCATGCATGCTAGGCGAGCACTCTACCACTGCACCACAACCCCAGTAGTGTTTTTTTATTAATATTTATTTTTTAGTTGCAGTTGGACACAATACCCTCATTTCACTTATTCATTTTTATGTGGTGCTGAGAATTGAACCCAGGGTCTTGCACGTGCAAGTCGAGAGCTCCACTGCTGAGCCAGAACCCCAGCGCCCCCGAAATGATCTATTATTAATTCTAACTTTATAATTCAAAACTATCCATTTTATAAGTGATTTATCATGGGTTATTTCAATCATTCCTCCATAAGCAAAAACATTCTAATTTTTTCCCCATGGTACTGGGGATTTAACCCAGTGGCACTCTACTGATGAGCTACAAACTATATCCTCAACTCTTTTTAATTTTTAAATTTTGAGACAGTGTTTCTGTTGAATTGCTGAGGCTGGCCTCAAACTTGTGATCCTCTTGCCTCAACCTCCTGAGTTGCTGGGATTACAGACATGCACCACCATGCCTGACTAAGAGCATTCTTATTTTACAAATCTGATTACTGAGTGACTTGTCCAAAAACACACAATTAGTGACAGACAAGAGTCCCATTATTATTTTTTTCAATAATTAACATTAATTCAACCAACAATGACCACCTATTATTTGTTATGTAAACCAGTACAGCAAATTAGTTTAATTCTCTCTCCAAAGCAGCAGCTTAAAAGATCTTGCCAAGCTCTTACTCTCTTACTCTCCCGCTCTCTTTCTCTCTCTCTCTCTCTCCTCCCTCCCTCCCTCCCTCTCCCTCTCCCTCTCCCTCTCCCTCTCCCTCTCCCTCTCTCTCTCAAAACCTCCTTCTCTTCTGCGACTGGCCGCTACGGTCCTGCTAATAAAATCTCGACAGGTAAAAAAAATAAAAATAAAAATAAAAGATCTTGCCAAAAATAAGAAATCACTTGTCAAAACCAAAAATGTCACAATGCATTAATGCCATTTGCAGCAAATCCTTTTTTGATCATTAACTAAATTCAATGCTTTCTCCTCAAAATAGAATACTGTGTTAAACACATAAGAATAGACAAATCAATAATGCAAATCGACAAAGAATGCCATTAAAACATAGGCATGGTGATGCACGCCTGTAATCCCAGCTACTTGGGAGACCGAGGCAGGAGGATGTCTTAAGCTCACCATTTCAAGGCCAGACTTGGAAACAGAGCCAAGACCTAGTCTCAAAATACAAACAAACAAGACAAAAATGTAAAATGAGAGTATTTTCAGTTTGAAAGGAACATAATGTGGGTTTATTTTCTCATTTGGAGAAATACACAATATGAATTTCTGATTTCAAAATAGAATACTCATATTTTTGTCACATGTGAAGCATCCTTTAAGTCATCTATAATCACTAAAATAAAAGCATCTTACCATAGTCTGTGGAATTGATGCATAGTTTTGAACTCCTAAAACTTGGGTGAGAAAATTTTGTGCACAATTTTTTCCAACCCAAAGCATCAGTACCTGTGAAACGAATAAAATTATTTTGAGAGGTAGCCTAATAGTTTATTCACTCACCTTTACCACTACCACTTAGTATGCTTTAAAAGATCTAAAGGATGAGTATATTTAGTGAGTGTACAGCCTGTAACTGAACTAATAACAATTCAGTATTTACTGGGACGAGACATTTCATGCATGGCATAAAACAGAGGCTGTGAAGGCAGCAAATGGCCAACAGGAATATGTAGGTTAAAGAGTACGTCATCTGTTCAAGAAGAGAAATATTAAGAGGAATGAAGCCAAATGCTAAAAAAGATACACTAGTTAGAGGAAGAAGGGTCAAGAGTTGTCAAACTACTCACAGAGCCTGCATCCATGAGGAAAGCCCCATCTCTACTCAGCTTCTCCACAGAGAGTTGAAGGATAGGAGGCTGAGGTATGGTTCTGTCATTGATGTTGAGTGCTCCCTGGGGAATTAAACAAAAGATTAAGGCTTTCAGGAACAGAAAATACAGTCATAATTAACAACAAAAAGGAACGTTACCTCTAAGAGTATGGGCCTTACTAGGCAAATTATAGTTATTCACAACTAAATATGAAGGATACAGAAATATTTACCACTTATCTAAACAAAGCCACTGTGAATCCCAAGAAAGCCAAATTAACTTTTTTTTTCAATAGTGGGGGTTGAACTCAGGAGTACTCGACCACTGAGCCACAACCCCAGCCCTATTTTGTATTTTATTTAGAGACAGGATCTCACTGAGTTGCTTAGTGCCTTGAAGTTGCTGAGGTTGGCTTTGAACTTGCGATTCTCCAGTCTCAGCCTCTCAAGCCACTGGGATTATAGGCGTGTGCCATCACGCCCAACTCCAAATTAACTTATTAATTTTTTGGTACTGGTGATTTAAAGCAGGAGTATTTAACTATGGAGCTACATCTCCAGCCCTTTTTATTATTTTTTAAGACAGGTTCTCTCTATTGCTTAGACCCTCACTAAGTTGCTGAGGCTGGTCTCAAACTTGTGATTCCCCTGCCTCAAACTCCCTGAGTTGCTGGGATGGTAGGTGGATGACAATGTACCCAGCCAAAATTAATCTCTGATCTTAACTAGCTTTAAAAACAAATGTGACAATAGGCTGGAGTTGTGTCTCAGTGGTAGAGTACTTGCCTAGCATGCATGAGGCACTGGGTTTGATCCTCAGCACCACATAAAGTAAAATAAAGATATTGTGTCCACCAAAAACTAAAACCATTGAGTTACATCTCCATGATTATGATAAAGATCATGATAATAACAATGCTAATAATGGTGGAGGTATTGATATAATAGTTATGATCTATATGGTGCCTATGGCCAGGCACTGTTCTAAGCGATTTACATATACTAATTCATTTAATGTTCAAAAGCACAAAAACATCAGAATTCAAAAATTAAGTACAGCAAACAAAATTAAGTGTGGAAAATAAGGACAGGAAGAGAGTGTACTTGTACAGGACACTATTACTCTGTGCTTTTGCTTTCAGCATCACTCCTATCTTGCACTCCCTGTTGTTTGAGAGACCTGTTCTTTTCACTTTAGTGATGAGGCTTTTAGCTCAATACTAGTAATACAGTACTTTGAAATTTCTGGCCTTGGGAAAAGTGGGGAGCAGAAGAGACTATAACCCCAATACACCCAGTGAGAAATTTCCCCCAGAGATTTTCACATGTGAACTAAGAAAATGGAGCTTTGTCTTTTTCAGATGGTGAGGAAAGGAAGTTGCTCTGTTTTCTAGTCTATATAGAGAAGGCTGATCAGAAACTATGAAACTAATGCAGAGTCTTTAAATCTTAAAGTCTAATAGATTCTCTCTAGTGGTATCCATATTATAGAAATAATAAATTACATTTGATATTTTTGTTAATTTGTCATGATGTTATATTTTAATGTGAAAAAAAAGTAAAGCCTACTTAATTGAACACACTTAACTGAACTTAATCCAACAGGATTAATCTACAGTTATATATACATACATTTATTTTTGTAATATAAATTAATAGGGGCTGGGGATGTGGCTCAAGCGGTAGCGCGCTCGCCTGGCATGCGTGCGACCCGGGTTCGATCCTCAGCACCACATACAAACAAAGATGTTGTGTCCGCCGAGAACTAAAAAATAATAAAATATTAAAAATTCTCTCTCTCCCCTCTCTCACTCTCTCCCCTCTCTCACTCTCTCTTTAAAAAAAAAAATATATATATAAATTAATAATGTTCACAAGAGTTTTCATTTGCAAAAACAAAACAAAACCCTCACATTTCACAATTTAAGTTATCTAAAATTCTTTTTTTTTTTTTTTAGTTCTCGGCAGACACAACATCTTTGTTGGTATGTGGTGCTGAGGATCGAACCCGGGCCGCACGCATGCCAGGCGAGCGCGCTACCGCTCGAGCCACATCCCCAGCCCTATCTAAAATTCTTTACATTTTAAAAGGTTTTAACCAAAACACTATTTTCAACATACAATATTTAAACTTGATCACAATTTTAGAAAGATTATGACTTCATGCTTATGACTTTAACCCCAGTAAATTTTCTATCAAAAGCCAAAAACATTACAACTTGGATAAGTATTTTTTCTTTAATTCAAGGACACTGTTACACTGAACATTGACCTAGGTGTTCAGGTATAATCTTATGCTCAAGATACAGATCAATTTGTTTAAATAAATAAGTAGGTTTCTCTGGTCAATTTGATAATCTCATACTTTCTTAGATCTGCTCTAGAGATTTGTCTTTGGAAACTGAAAGACACTATTTTCCAGAGCTTCCCTAAACTGAACATTTTTGTAGTTTGTTATTTATTTATTTTTTGGTACCACGGACTGAACACAGGGGCATTTAACCACTGAGCCCATCCCCAGCTTGTTTTTTTTTTTTTTTTTTTAATTTTGAGACAGGGTCTTGCTAAGTTGCTGAGGCTGATCTCAAACTTGAGCTCCTCCTGCCTCAGCTTCCCAAGTCACTGGGATTACAGGCATGTGCGACAGTGCCTGGCTCTAAAATTTCTTTACATAAACTTAGCAAGCAATAAATAAATAAAAATTGGGCTGGGGATGCGGCTCAAGTGGTAGCGCGCTCGCCTGGCATGCGTGCAGCCCGGGTTCGATCCTCAGCACCACATACAAATAAAGATGTTGTGTCCGCCGATAACTAAAAAATAAATATTAAAAAAAAAAACTTCTCTCTCTTAAAAAAATAAAAATAAAAAGAAAGAAAGAAAGAAAGAAAGAAAGAAAGAAAGAGAATTTTAATAACAGATCCTTCCGTAATTCTGTACTAGACTAAATATGACATTAAGCTTATAAACCTTCAAGGAAAAGCCACTAAAAAAGGAAATTGATCTTACCTCATCAGAGAGATTGTCAACTCTATACAAACTGGGATGTGTTGTAAGCATAAGGTAAACCAAGGGCTGATTTTTCACTTGACACATAGCAAAGATGCGTTCATCTAGACGAGCATTTGTCCCAGTCTGGAATGATTTCTATAACAAAAAGCAAAACAAAATATAGAACTTTGTAAATGTTAGTTGTAAAAAGATTATCTTCTGACAGAATTGGAAGATTTAGTGTAAATTATTTAAAAAATAATATTTTAAAAATATTAAAATATTTTAAAAATCTTTTTTTTAAATTTATTTTTTGGTGTAGATGGACACAACACAATGGATTTATTTTTATGTGGTGCTGAGGATCAAACCCGGGTCCTAATGCTCATGCTAGGCGAGCACTCTACTGCTGAGCCACAATCCCAGCCCTTAAAAAATCTTTTTTTTTTTTTTTTTTTAAAGAGAGAGTAAGAGAGGAGAGAGAGGGGAGAGAGAGAGAACTTTTTTTTAATATTTATTTTTTAGTTCTCGGCGGACACAACATCTTTGTTGGTATGTGGTGCTGAGGATCGAACCCGGGCCGCACGCATGCCAGGCGAGCGCGCTACCGCTTGAGCCACATCCCCAGCCCTTAAAAAATCTTAAAAAATATTTTTTAAGAAGTCACACACTTCTTAAAAAAAAAAAAAAAAAAAAATATATATATATATATATATATATATATAAAATACATATATTAAATAGAGTATTAAATGGTGACCATAGGTTTATTTAAATGTCTTAAGAAATTAATTAACAAACCATGGCAAAGTTATTTGATCTCCTTGGTGTCTGTTCCCTAATCAATAAAATAGGGTCATCTCTTACTCCTTTCCATCAAAACCTCATTATTCTCTATGAAGCTAATTAATGTGCTCAGCATTTACTGAAAGAAACTACACTCTATATGCCACATAGAGAAAGTGACATAATGATTAACACTACAAGAAGGATGACACTACACTATAGATAAAATAAGGACCAATGACACCCATTAAGTGCTCTATAAATGCTGAGTGATAATTGATGATGGCTATCATTGTTTCTTCCACTGTTAAATAAATAAGCAATGTACCAAAGCTTAAAAATCAATGACGGGGCTGGGGATGTAGCTCAAGTGGTAGCGCGCTTGCCTGGCATGCTCGAGGCACTGGGTTCGAACCTCAGCACCACATACAAATAAAAAATAAAGATGTTGTGTCCACCGAAAACTAAAAAATAAATATTTAAAAAAAAAATCAATGACGATGGTAATACAAATGAAGACAACTGCTTAGTAGAATAGTATTACAGTGAGGGCTGGGGATGTGGCTCAGGCGGTTGCGCACTCGCCTGGCAAGCATGCGGCCCGGGTTCGATCCTCAGCACCACATACAAAGAAAGATGTTGTGTCCGCTGAAAACTGAAAAATAAATATTAAAAAAAATTCTCTCTCTCTCTCTCTCTTAAAAAAAAAAAAAAAAGAATAGCATTACAGTGAGATTTAACTGGTGATTCAGCTTTGTGGGGAATAATGAAGTTTTGAGGTAAGGTTTTTAAAAAGTTCCAGTTGATGAAAAGGAGTAAAAAAGAGACAGAGGGAAACAACAATGAAATTATGCTTTGAAACAAATGCACTTGCTACAAATAAAAGATGATGTTATGGTTTAGATGTGAGGTGGCACCCAAAAGCTCATATATGAGAAAATGCAAGAAAGTTTAGATATGAAATGATTGGGTTATGAAAGCCTTAATCTAATCATGAATTAATCTTCTGATAGGGATTAAATGGTAACTATTGGCAGGTAGGGTATGGTTGGAGGAGGTGGGTCCCTGGGGGCATGCCTTTAGGGTATATATTTTGTCCTTGTTGAACAAAACTCTCTGCTTCCAGTTGCTATGTTCCCAGCTGCTGTGCTCTGCCACACACTTCCACCATGATGTCTGCCTCACATCAGGACCCAAGGAATGAAGTCAACCATCTACAGACTGAGACCTATGAAACCATGAGCCCCCAAATAAACTTTTCCTCCTTAAAATTGTTACTATTAGGTCTTGTTGGTTCAAAAGTCATCCCAATTAAGGAATAGTAGGTTCCCTATCTCACCTGGAAGAAATTATATATACCAGACAGGCAGATCTTTTTTTTTTTTTTTTTCCTTTGTACAAAGGATTTAACCTACTAGGGGCACTTAACAAGTGAGCCACATCCCTGGCCCTTTTAATTTTCTATTTTGAGACAGGGTCTCACTAAGTTGCTGAGGCTGGCCTCAAACTTATGATCCTCTTAACTCAACCTCCTACAACTGTTAGAATTACAGGCATACACCACCATACCAGGATACAGGTAGACCTAGGGAAGTGAAAAAGTACAGAAATTAATAAGATCCAGAGCAGTCTTTGATCAGTGCTTTTAATAAAAAGCATTAACACGAAGCTAGGTTTTTATTTATTTTGGTATTGGGGATAGAACTCAGGGGCACTTTACCACTGAGTTACATCTAAGTCCTTCTCTTTTGAGATTGAACAGGGTCTTGCTAAGTTGCTGAGGATGTCTTCAAATTTGTTATCCTGTGCCTGGCTTAACATGAGCTTTTAAATAAAAATTTATGAGACCTGGGATTGGTAGCACATGCCTGTAATCCCTGAAACCTGGGGGGCCGAGGCAGGAGGATCACAAGTTTAAGGCCAGCCTTAGCAACTTAGTGATACTCTGTCTCAAAATAAAAAGAGCTGGGTATGTAGCTCAGTGGTAAAACATCCCTAGGTTTAATCTCCAGAACCTAAATAAATAAAATAAAATAAAATAAAATAAAAATCTATAAGGGAAGTTTACTTAAAGTATAATTCTGGACACGGGACAAATAAGCCTATTCCACCAGCCTAGAGTTCTTTCTCTTGGGGGAGGTAAAGAAGGTACAAAGAACAAGCAGGGGAGACATAAATAATGAGTCAAATGAAAAGTCCTATAAATAAAGCTATAAAAAGTGCCTCAGGAGGCTGGAGTTGTAGCTCAGTGGTAAGGCACTTGCCTAGCACATGTGAGGCACTGGGTTCAATTCTCAGCACCACATAAAAACATAAGTAAATAAAGATACAGTGTCCACCTATAACTTAAAAAAAAAAAAGGCTATAGGATCACAAAAGGAAAGGCAACTGGGCATGTGGCTCAGTGGTTAAGCAATCCTGGGTTTAATCACTAGTACCAAAAAGAAAACTCAACACCTAACTCCTGTGTTAATGCAGGAATATTCAGAGATTAAATGATTAGACCATAAAAGCTAGAACCTAATAGGTTCATCCTTATTTGAATGGACTAAGTGGGTGGTAACTGCAGTAGATGGGGTGTGGCTGGAGGAGGTATGTCACTGGATGTGTCCTAGAAAAGTTTTCCCAGCAGCCCTTTCCCCCGGACTGGCTGTCATGTGGCAATCCTCTGCCATCCCCTTTTGAGGTGATGTTCTGCCTCACTTTGGGCCCAGAGCAATAAAGTTGGCCCAACAGAGACTGAACCTTTGAAACCATAAGCCAAAATAAGCTTTTTCTCCTCTAAGTTGTTTTTGTTGTATACTTGGGACATAAGGACAAAAAGCTGACTAATACACAATAATCCATGATCTTGAATACTTTTTTCCCCCCAGTACCTGGAATTGAATCCATGAGTGTTCTACCTCTGAGCTACATCTCTAGCAGTGTTTTGAGACAGGTTCTTGCTAAACTGCTCAGGCAGGCCTCAAATGCATGATCCTCCTGCCTCAGCCTCCCAAGTCTCTGGGATTGCAGGCATATATCACCCCATCTGTTTCATATCCAACACCTATCATGTGCTTATTCCTCCAGTCTAACTTTGACCAATATTTCCCCATCCTCTTCACCCCTGAGTCTCTGGTAACCACCATTCTATTTTCTGTTTTTGTTTGTTTTTTTAGGTTCCAGGTATAAGTGAGAACATGGAGTACATGTGTCTTCTTGTGCTAGAAATAAAATATATGATTCATGTTTTGGAAAACTGAATTTTTTAATAACATTTTAATGTTTAGTATCTCTTATGCTCAAGGCACTTGCTTTAAATCAATTCTTAAATTTCTTTGGCTGTAAATCTTTTCAAGTTTCAAATAAGAGGTCAGGTCCCTATCCTCAGAAAATTTAACTGACATAAAGTTAAATAATGTTTAGTGTTTCACATAATAAAAATTTTGGCTTTTGTCATTTTCACTGTGCTAGTTTCTGGTTTTGTTTTTCTTACCTGTTTAAGGAGAGCCAATACAAAAAGTGGAAAAAGTCTCAAAGAGAAAGGAACCATGAGTCCAGGCTGCTGGTTACTTAAGACTGAAGATCGGTAAGCTGCAAGAGAGTCAATGACGGCATTCACTAGAGCATCTCGGGCGTCACTCAGACTGGCAGTCATGGACCTGTCAACAGCTAATTGAGGTAAGGACAGGGACAAGAGACAAGACAAAATTTAACAACTGCACTGTAAGCATAGATAAGGTAACTTTTTAAAACTATATTGAGCCTCTCTCTGATTTATTATAAACATAATGAGCCAAAATTTACAGATAAAAGTATGCTCTGGAGAATCAAGCTAACCTCTTTTGAAATTTCTTTTTAGTTGTAGTTGGACACAGTATCTTTATTCCACTTCAAACTCAGGGTCTTGCAGTGCAAGGCAAGCACTCTACTGCTGAGCCACAACCCCAGCCCTGATCTGCCATTTTCTTAGCTGTATGCCAGTTTGACAAGAAACTCAACCCCCCTGAGCCTACATTCCTTTCTTCGTAAAATGGAAAAACTACTTATTATTAAATTGATTAAGCCACCATTTTAGTTTATACCACTGAGAAAGGGAAAAACCCTGAAATTAAATAGAAAAGGGAGGCTGCTTTTCTGTCACATGGAGTTTTTATTTTAGAAAATTATTTAGACAAATTTTCATCATCAGTTATGTCACTGTTTTGTTTTTTGGTACCAGGGATTGAACCCAGGGGTGCTTAACCACTCACCAAATCACATCCTGGCCCTTTTTCATATTTCATTTAGAAACAGGGTCTCAGTGAGTTGCTTAGTGCCTCATTAAGTTGCTGAGGCTGGCTTTGAACTCAGGATCCTCCTGCCTCAGCCTCCTAGCCGTGGGGATCACAGGCGTGCGCTACCATGCCCAGCAATTATGCCTATACATGTTTCTGTATACCAAAAACATTTTTTTTCTTAATACTAAAAATAATGTAATTGTTTTGAAGACTTCTCAACCTGCAACTAAAATCAATCCATGTGGTATAAAAAACATATTTAATGATGTTATTAAATGCTATGACCAAAATTTACATGTAGGTTGGAAACAAAAATATTATTATCAAAAACAACTCTTAACACTTCATCAACTCAAGATAACTCTGATTTGAAAGATGACAAAACATGAAAAAATGTGCATACCTGGCTCAACCAAATATGGTAGCAGAACTAATATATACAAAAGGTATTGTGAGGCTTAATGGGTATGAGGTCCTGGGTTTTAATCCCTAGCACCACACACAAAGAAAAAAAAAAAAAACTATCGTGAAGATTTCTTTTTAAATCCATAAATATTGCCTGATACTTATTACTGTTATAATAATAATGATCATACTGTTATTTTGAGGTGGTCTTGCTAAATTGCTGAGGCTGGCTTTGAACTTGTGATCTTCCTGCCTCAGCCTCCCAAACCACCAGGATTCAGGCATGCAGTGCCACGCCCACTGTTTGTATTTTGCAGTACTGGGGATTAAACTTCATGAGAGAACATAGTCTAACAATGAGCTATTTTTAAATTTTGAGATAGGGTCTTGCTAAATTGCCCAAGCTGGCCTGGAACTTGCAATCCTTATGCTCAGCTACACAAGTCTTGGAATTACAGGCATCTGCCACCATGTCCACTCCATGATCTTCAAATTTTGATAACATAATAAGACTAAAGTAAGGACTGGATCCTCTAACCAGGCTCGATGAAAGAAAATTTTCCCAACAGGAAATTCAGAAAACAGTAACTATTCCCGTTATAAAGTAGATTTAAATTTGAAGTAAATGGGCCCTGTGAAAGTCTTTCCTGAAGGAGAAAGGTGGCAAGAATGAAACTGGTATTAAATTCTGTATGTCTGAAAAGAGGAAAAAAATATCAAGAAGGAGACTAGGGGTATGGCTCAGTGGCAGAGCACTTCCCTAGCAAGGTCCTGGGTTCAATTCCAAGTACCACCAAAAAAAAAAAAAAAAAAAAAAAGACCACCAACCACCACCAAAAAACCACCTTATTAAGCACTAATTTTTCATTATTTTATTGCTTTTTTTTTTAAACGTATGACTGTAGAATCCATTTTGATATGATTATACAAGCATGGAATATATCTTATTCTAATCAGGACCCCATTTTTGTGGATGTACATGGTGTATTCATATATGTATATAAAAAATTATGTCAGATTCATCTCACTATCTTTTTTTTCCCTATCCCTTCTCCCTTCCCTTCATTCCTATTTGTCTAATCTACTGAAGTTCTATTCTACCCCCACCCCTTATTGTGGGTTAGCTTCTACATATCAATAAAAACATTTGACCTTTGGGTTTTGGGGATTGGCTTATTTCACTTAGCATGATAGTCTCGGGTCTATCCATTTACTGGCAAATGTCATAAAGTCATTCTTCTTTTTTTTTTTTTAAAGAGAGAGTGAGAGAGGGGGAGAGAGAGAGAGAGAGAGAGAGAGAGAGAGAGAGAATTTTTAATATTTATTTTTTAGTTCTCGGCGGACACAACATCTTTGTTGGTATGTGGTGCTGAGGATCGAACCCGGGCCGCACGCATGCCAGGCGAGCGCGCTACCGCTTGAGCCACATCCCCAGCCCCAAGTCATTCTTCTTAATAGCTAAGTAACACTCCATTGTGTATATATACACACGACAATTTGTTAAGCATTAATATTAACTATTCTGTTAGATATAGTCATTTTAGTTCAAAGGACATAAATATAAATAGAAAATAGTTTAGTGGTTGCTTAAGGTCAGTGAGAGATGGAGGAAGGAGTGGGCACTAACTGCTAATGGGCATGAGATTCTTTCTGGGTGATAAAAATGTTCTGAAATTAGATTGTGATGATGACTTTATAACTGTAAACTTTCTAAAAATAATGGAATTGTAAACTGCAATGGGTGAAATCATAGCAGCAGATCTTTTCAATGAAATAGTTACAATCACCCAAACATTGAAACCTGTAAAGTTAGTTACGTAAAAGAAAACAAAATTAGGTGGATTTGCCGAATGGTATTTACTTGCTTGTTGTTACTTGATAACAACTCTTACCCATATTGGCCAATAACCCCGAAATTGCTTGAACATCAGCTCCAAGAAAGATTTCATTTAGAGTCGAAACTACTGGCAAACACAAAGTATGGACACGAATTCTTCTTTCACCTTTGGGAAAACACACAATAGTAAGGCACAACTATATACAAAAAAGATTACGTTAAACTCATTTCAACTTAACCAAGTAGGATTATAGGAAGCAGAGACCTATAAAAATTTTAGTTGGTGAAAATCAAAGCTTTTTTTCAACTATAAATTTTTTTTTGTTCACATTATTACAAAATAGATAACGGATTGTATTTAAATGATAGTATGCTAGGGTTTTTTTTTAATTTTTAAAAATTTTAATTTGTTATAAGTATGCTATGTTTTTATAAGTCTCCTTTCTAAATTTTCTGGTTACTTCTTGTCCAATAAAATTTCTGAGTTAATATATATAAAACATCACTACTCTTGCTTGTTTTATAGTCTATTTTTTGACATTTTAGCCTATTTTTGACATTTAAAGTTTAGAAAAACTTTATACTTCTTAATCACAGAAAGAAATTTTTGTATGTAAGTTGTATATGAAATATAAATTTTGTTAAGGCTTGGATCCTATTTCCAAGATATTTCATTATGTATATGCAAATATATCCACATTTGAAAAAAATTCTAAATCAAAACCACTTCTAGTCCTAAGCATTTCAGATAAGAGATGCTCAACCTGTATATGATTCCATTTTTTGACACTCCTGCAAGACAAAACTCTCAGTGGTTACCAGAGGCTGGGGATGGGAGAGAGAGAATGGTTACAAAAGCAAAGGGTGATGCTGGGAATGATGGAACCAATTATGTCTTTATTATGGTGATAGTTACATGACACATTTGTCAAAACTTGCGAATTTTACATTCAAAATGGTTCATTCAACTGAACTAGTGGTGCACACATGTAATTCCAGCTACTTGTGAAGCTGAGGCAGAATCATGAGTTTGAGTTTAGCCTGGGTAACTTAGTGAGACCCAAAGAGTTTAATACCAGTTTGAATCTTGCCACCTTTCTCCTTCAGGATCTCACTAAGTTGCACAGGCTAGACTCAAAATAAAATTAAAAAGGCCCAGTGATGTAGCTCACAGGTAGAACACTTGCCTGGCATACTTGAGGCCCTGGGTTCAATCCCCAGCACTGCAAACAAACAAGTGACATCAACACAAACCAACCAAAAACAAAAGAAAAAGGTGCATTTAGTTGTGGAGTAACTCAGGAACAGGGTATGTGCTTAGCATGCACAAAAGCCATGGGTTTGATCCTGGGTACCACCGAAAAAATAAAACAAAATAAAAATAATTGTCTTTTACCATATATCAATTATAAATTTTTACAATGAACAGAAAAGGGACTGAGCTGGGTTTTTTGTCAAATAAAAAAATGGTACCTAGAGACAGAAATCCATCTTACTTTACATTTATAGTGTGTCATATTAATTATAATCATACAGAACATTCCTCTTAAAGGTTTTTATTAAAGTGTCCTTACTTCACACTTTCCATAAATTTTGGAGGGGCTATAAA
Organism: Spermophilus citellus; assembly: GCF_964194105.1. Classification (NCBI taxonomy): domain Eukaryota; kingdom Metazoa; phylum Chordata; class Mammalia; order Rodentia; family Sciuridae; genus Spermophilus; species Spermophilus citellus. The sequence continues at coordinate 146,136,757 of NC_138182.1, read as the reverse complement.
GATTGAATACATATAACACAGAAAGTCTCCTCCAAAATTAAGGAGAATGTTAACAGAGGTTAGGAGTAAAAAATCTTTAAAATAAAAAAGCAAATTAACATGCCCCACATCAGATTAGGTTAAAACACAAATTACAAATTAATTAGGAACAAATAAATCACAACTTAAAAAGTGTTTTCTGATGGTCAGGTGTCATAGTATGTACCTGTAATGCCAGCTAGTTGTGAGGCTGAGGTGGGAGGATTACTTGAGCCCAGAAGTTTGAGGCCAACTTGGGAAATATAGCAAGACCCCATCTCAAAAGAAAAAAAAGCCAAGCGTGGTGATGCACAACTGTAATCCCAGTGACAGGAGGATCACAAATTAGAGGCAAGCCTCAGCAACTGAGTGATACCTGTCTTAAAAATAAAATAAAATAAAAAGGGCTGGGGATATAACTCAGTGGTAGAGCACCCTTGGTCCAATTTTCAGTGCCACAAAAAAAAAAAAAAAGTGTTTTATCATCAGTTTTTTCAAAACTTAACTCAAATATCACTTCTGTGAGAACTTTCTTGTCTACTCTATCTTGAAAGAACAACTGTTGTTTATCCTGTTTACTATCTGATTGCCTATTAGAATTAGGTTATATAAAGGAATTTTTCAACTGAAAAACCAGTGTTTAATACATAGGAGATTCTCAATAAATATCTGTGAAATAAATGAATAAAAAAAATCGTTTAGAAAGCCTGGTGTGGTGGCAAACACCTGTAATCCCAGCAACTCGGGACGCTGAGGCAGGAGGATAGCAAGTTCAAATCCAGCCTCAGCAAAAGTGAGGTGCCAAGCAACTCAGTGAGACCCTGTCTTTAAATAAAATACAAAAAAGGGTTGGGGGTGTGGCTCAGTGGCTGGGTGCTCCTGAGTTCAATCTCCAGTACCAAAATAAAACAGAATGAAACAAAATCATTCAGAAAACTAAAGCCAAACACGTTGGCTTTACCAATAACAGAAACATAGCTCTTATGATTGGGAATACTCTTTTGGCTTAAAAAAAAAAAAAAAAAAAACTCCCTCGGGGCTGGGGATGTGGCTCAAGTGGTAGCACGCATGCATGAGGCACTGGGTTCAATTTTCATCGCCACATAAAAATAAAATAAAGATATTGTGTCCACCTAAAACTAAAAAATATTTTTTTTAAGGAAAAAAACCTCCCTCCAAAGAAAAGTTTATTATAGGCCACAGAGTACCACATCAAAAAACTTTAATATAATATTATGCATACAGTTAACAATACTCTCTCTTAAGAGGATAGAGCTCATAGTTTTTACGATAATTAAAGCAAACAAAAAATATACCTTTGCTTGATGTGTACAAGAGTGCTGACTGAAAAGAAACCAATTGAGTGTCAGTAAGACTTTCTTCTACTGACATCTGTACTGCATACCCAGCATCAGGATTGACATTGGGCAAAGAGAGTAAGTCTGTTGACCTAACGAAGAAGTTCCCATGGAAAGTATGAATGGAAAGACCTAAAAGAGAAAAAAAAATTATCAAGATGACTTTTATATATCTATATGTGGATATTTACATTTTATCCTAATCATTTATTAGACAGTAAAAAAGTTCAATAATACACAGTACTGAATGAGGTTGAGGAGTAATAAGTGTCATCGTTGCTGTCATCTTCTTTTTTTTGTACTGGGCTTTGAATCCAGTGGTGCTTAACTACTAAGCCACACCCTCAGCCCTTTTTATTTTTTATTTTGTGACAGGGTCTCATTAAGTTGCTGAGGGTCTTGCTAAATTGTTAAGGCTGGCCTTGAGCTCATTCTCCTGTCTCAGCTTCCTGAGTCACTGGGATTTACAAATATGTGCCACCACACTTCTTAAATTAGAGTGAGGATACAAATTTTCAAAAACTATTAGAGAACAATTTGGTAGTATTTATGAAAATTTTAAATGAATACTTATTTCGACTTTAGCAATCTCTTGTTTTTATTTGTCCTATAGACTCATTCAAGTGCCAAATTTCTATGTATAAAATAATTTTAAGGGGATATAGCTCAGTTGGTAGAGTGCTTGCCTTGCATGCACAAGGCCCTGGGTTCAATCTCCAGCACCACACACACACACACACACACACACACACAAAAATAATAATAATAATTTTAAACAGACCGATGTGTAACAGCAAAAAAATTTTAAAATAGTTATGGGTAGGAAAATAAATAAATTGTGATGTTCATTTTATTGAATACTGGAATGAGATAAGTTTTATATGAATTAAAATTAATGGATTTTTTAAAAAATTTTTTTTGTTGTTGATGGAGCTTTATTTTATTAGTATGTGGTGCTAAGGATCAAACCCAGTGCCTCACATATGCTAGCCAAGCACTCTTCCACTGAGCTAGAAAAAAATTAATGGATTTTTAAGATTTATTGAGTAAGCATCCACTCCAGCAACTTGAGAGGCTGAGGCTGGAGGATTGCAAGTTTGAGGCCAGCCTTGGCAACTAAGCAAAAAAAAAAAAAAAAAAAAAAAAAAAAAATGGTGGGGGGGCTGATAATGTAGCTCAATGGTAAAAAGCAATTGGTTTCAAACCCTAGTACTGCAAAACAAAAAAGAGTAAGTTTCTTGGCTGGGGTTGTGGCTCAGTGGTACAGCGTTTGCCTAGCATGTGTGAAGCACTGGGTTCAAGTCTCAGCCCACATATAAATAAATGATTAAAATAAAGGTCCATCAATATCTCAAAATAATTAAAAAAAAAAAAGAATAAGTTCCTTGGTAACAAATTCTTAAAAGAAACAATTAAAAAATTAAACACTGAGTGAAAATATCTATTTATGCAAATACAACATGATACTTAAGTATTTAAATGTACAGAAAAGTGGAATATACACCAAAGTGGTTACAGTAACTAAGAACAGAGTGAAAATGTACTTGTGTGTGTGTGAGAGAGAGTGCACATGTGCATGTGTGTCCCCAAACACAAGCCAATATAGGAGTTTAACTGTAGCAAAAATGTATTTAATTTAATTTAATTAAATTATTTATTTTGTGGTGCTGGGGATCAAACTCAGGGCTTCTGGAAGAAAAACAAATGTATATTTTGCTTATGAAGTAAAAATCAACTTTAAAACAGCAATCAGAAAGAAAAAAAGGGTGTAGGTCTACATGTACATAGGCATCTAAGACCTGGTTAACAACAAAAAAATAAACAAAAAACACGTGCAGTGGTGTATTGACTATAATCCAAGCAATTCAGAAGGCTGAGGCAGGAGGATCTCAAGCCAGCCTGGACAACTTATTGAGACCCTGTCTCAAAGAAAATTTTAAAAAGGGTTTGGTGGCTTGGGATGCGGTTCAAGCGGTAGTGCGTTCGCCTGGCATGCACAGGGCGCTGGGTTCGATCCTCAACACCACATAAAAATAAAAAATAAAGATAATGTGTCCACCTAAAACTAAAAAATAAGTGAAAAAAAGAAAAAAAGAGTTTGGGATGTAGCTTAGTAGTAGAGAATGCTTATCTAGCATTTGTGAGGCCCTGGGTTCAATCCCCAGTACCAAATAAATAAATAAGAAACTAAATAAGGTAACCACAAACTTTCTTAAATCCCTAGTAGCAATAAATAAAATAAGAGAAACCTAAATAGGTTAACCACAAAGTTTTGTTAGATTAAACACTCTAGGAAGTGGGCAAAGGCTAGTTTATTGACATGTCCCCAGGCTGTTTGTGAAAAGTAAGTTACCACTGCACACAGTGGCACACACCTGTACACCCGGCGACTTGGGAGGCTGAGGCAGAAGGATCATTAGCTCAAAGCCAGCCTAGCAACTTCGCAAGGCCCAGAGCAACTTAGTAGTGAGACCCTGTCTCAAAATAAAATATAAAAAGAGCTGGGGATGAGGTTCAGTGGTTAAACACTTCTGGGTTCAATCCCTAGTACAAAAAAAAAAAAAAAAAAAAAAGGTACCTATAAATAGCATCCAACTGGCCAACTACAACAAGTCATAAGCAATTTTAATATGTATTTCTCCTAATTAGGAACCAATATCTGTAGAAATTGACACTTTGGAGGTCTGGCAATCTTCATAAATAGAATCCAACAATTGTATACTTTGAAACAAGTGGGGCTAGGGATGTAATTCAGTAATATAGCTAAAAACTTATATAACAGGCCCTGAGTTCAATTCCCAACACTGAAGAAAAACCCTCAAAAACATAAATGCTGAAAAACTATTAAATAAAAATCAAGGGCTGGGGATGTGGCTCAAGCGGTAGCGCGCTCGCCTGGCATGCGTGCGGCCCGGGTTCGATCCTCAGCACCACATACCAACAAAGATGTTGTGTCCGCCAAGAACTAAAAAAATAAATAAATATTTAAAAAAATTCTCTCTCTCTCTCTCTCTCTCTCTCTCCTCTCTCACTCTCTCTTTAAAAAAAAATAAATAAAAAAAATAAAAATCAATTCAGCAAGGCTGAATTATTATAATGATGGGTAACAGATAAGTTCATATAGACAGATTTGAAAATAAATCGGATGTTAGTAGATCCTTATCTTTTTTTCCCTACATGTCTCATATATTTTTTTCCACTTAAAAACATGATTGTCTTATTCCTGTTATACAGCAAAACATTGTTATATGAATAAAAAAGTAGAGCAGGTTAATAATATAGAGAAATGAGAAATCAAGAATTAGAGCACAAATTAAAAGATCTTCCACTTCTGGAGATGGGTAATAGTAATGGTTGCACAATGATAATGTATTCAATGCCACTGAACTGGGAGAGTGCTTGTCAGGAGTGCACAAGGCCCTGGGTTTGATCCCCAGCATTGCAAATAAACAAATAAAAGCAAAAATAAAAAAAAAAAATGTTTAAAGTGCTAAATTTCATGTATATTTTACCATAATTTTTTAAATAAAAATAACTGTTTACTAAAAATAAAAAAAAGTATGTGTGATGACATGCACCTGTAGTCCCAGCTACTCGGGAGGCTGAGGCAAGTTCAGGATCAGCCCAGGTAACATAGCAAGACCCTGTCTCAAATAAATAAAAGATTTCCGACCACTATTGTTCAAATATTTTCTCTGGGGACGTGGTCTCTTTTTTAAAAAAAACTTAAATAATTCACATAGTATAACATTCACCATTTTTAAAATTTTTAACATATTAACAAGGGTTCCTATATTTTAATAGTGTTTCTTCTCTCTCCCTAATTGCATATACTAAAGCCTGCAAAGTATCTTAGAATGGCAAATCCTATAAGAAAAAACTAAGTGAAAACTTGTATTTATTGGTATAAAAAAACAATATTTACTCCTATGTTTTTTTAAAAAGTATCCTCACCTTTAGTGCACCGAATCCTCATAACTGCCTCAAAGCCAATTTTCCGAGTGAGGTATCTCTGTAGTTCCTTCTGTAATTTCTGTACTTGGACTGGGTTGTGCTGGTGATGGTAAGAAGGATAGTAATAGACACTACCTGCTGAGTACCGAGAAATACACCCTGGAAGAAAACATACACATTTTTCAAATAGTGGCATTACCTCCTACTACTATGGTAAAATAAGCACAGACATTTGATTCAATTTTCTCTAACTTCTCAAGTCAAAAGAATATTCCATTCCGTAACTGTCAAAAAGAATATTCTATTCCTCTAAATAGTAGTGTAGACATTTTTCTATTTCTCCTCTACTAAATTAGAGTACAAGATGACTATGAAGTTTATAGTAGATTAAACTGACTGTTAAACTGGGTATAATGTTGTGCACCTATAGTCCTGGCTATTTGTGAGGCTGAAGCATGAGGATCACTTAAATTCACAAGTTTAAGACCAGCTTGAAGCTGGGTGCAGTGGCCCTCACCTATAATTCTAGCAGCTCAGGACGCTAAGGCTGCTGGGTCACCAAGTTCAAAGCCAGCTTCAGCAACTTAGTGAGGCCCTAAGCGATTCAGCAAGACTCTGTCTCTAAATAAGATATAAAAAAGGGTTGGGGATAATGCTTAGTGGTTAAGCAGCCCTGGGTTCAATCCCTGGTGTCTCTCTCTCTCTCTCTCTCTCTCTCTCTCTCTCTCTCTCTCTCTCTCTCTCTCTCCCACACACACACACACACACACACACACACAGTGGTTACCCCTGGATTCAATCCCTGGTACTAGGAAAAAAAAAAAAAAAAAAAAAAAACAGCTTGGGCAAGAGCCCATTTCAAAAAAAGAAATATCCAAACCAAAACTGACTCTTCCAAAACTCTCTAGAAGGAATAAAAATAAATTTATCGGGCTGGGGTTGTGGCTCAGTGGTAGCACACTTGCCTGGCATGAATAAGGCACTGGGTTCGATCCTCAGCACCACATACAAATAAATAAAAGATATTGTGTGTCCATCTTCAACTAAAAAAGATATTAAAATAAATAAATAAATAAATCTATCTATCTACGTATCTTTTTTTATTTATTTATTTTTGGTGGTGCTGGAGATTGAACCCAGGACCTTGTGCATGTGAGGTAAGCACTCCACCAACTGAGCTATATCCCCAACTTGGGAATAAAAATTTTACTTTTGTCCTTGCTACCTGGAAAGCTAAAGCAGGAGGATTGCAAGTGCTCAGGGGCACCTTACCACTGAGTTACATCCCCAGTTCTTTTTTTGTTTGTTTTGTTTTTGTTTTTATTTTGAGATAGGTTTTTGCTAAGTTGCTAAGGGTCTTGCTAAATGGATGAGGCTAGCCTCGAACTTGTGCAGTGGTAGAGAACATGCCTAGCATATGCAAGGCCCTGGGTTCAACTCCCAGTACTGGGGAAAAACAAAAACAAAAAACAATGAAATAAAATCATTTAAACATCATTTTGATACTCATTTAAGGGAAAAAAAAATCATCAGGAAACACTTACCTAGAGAAGCCAAATCAGAATATTGTCCACTGAGAAGGAACAAGTCAACAGCTATCTGCTGACCAGAACAGTCCAATGCTAATTTCTTATAGAAGTCAGTAGAAGGTGTCAGGTGTATTTCCTATGAATAAATTACAAAGAGTTTTTTTTTAAATCATTAATTTATCAAAAATGTAAATACACACCTATATATAGTGAGGTGTCAATAACAATTGTCTCTAGGGATTCTACATAATCTACAGTGCTTTTACTATTTGATTTTTTCATTAAGAATCAGGTACTGATTAAGAATTTTCTATGGGCTACAAATGGAGCTCGGTGATATAGAACTTGACTAGGATGTGTGAGGCCCTGGGTTCGATCCTCAGCACCACATATAAGTAAATAAAATAAAGGTATTGTGTGTCCACCTACAACTAAAAAAAAATATATTACAAAATACCTCTATCATATTAATTTTGTAATAGGCAAAGATAGTCATTATAACCAAAATCTAGCAAATGCTCAGTATGCTGGGAATCATTCTAAATAATTCATATGCAATATCTACTTAGTCCTTACAACTACCCCAAGAAGTAGATACTATCAATATTTTCACTTTATATACACAGAAACAAAGCAACAAAGAAATGAAGTAACTATTTAAGTTCACACATCTAAAGAGCAGTGGAATGTATAGGTAGTTTGACTCCAGGAGTAACTTCATAATCAATATATTATACTGACTTCTCATAATCTTTTGGGAAACACAGGTCTCAAGCCATTAAGTTTAGTTGGGAACAGTGGCACACACCTGAAATCTCAGCAACTCAGGAGGCTGAGGCAGGAAGATCAAGAGTTCAAAGCCAGCCTCAGAAACTTAATGAGACCCTGTCTCTAAATAAAAATAAAAATGGGCTTGGAATGTAGCTCAGTGGTTAAGTGACGCTGGGTTCAATCCCTGGGTGCCAAAAAACACAAAAACCCCTGAAATTGTAAGTTTATACATATGAGGTACTCAAATGCAATCTGAGGCTGTCAATATACCAAGTTATAACCATTCCTAGCTGGTCATCTGGGTTTCCCTTTGTCCCTAGCAAGTACATTAACTCCACTTTTTTGGGGGGTTGGGAGTTGGGGGTTGAGGGTTGGGGGCAGGTACCAGGTATTGAACCCAGTGCGCTTAACCACTGAGCCTCATTCCTGGCCCTTTTTTATGTTTTATTTTGAGACAGGTTCTCACTAAGTTGTTTAGGGGCTTGCTAAATTGCTGGGGCTGGCTCTGAACTTAGAGATTCTCTTACCGCAGCCTCCCAGTTGCTGGGATTATAAGTGGAACTGGAGACTGAATCCAAAGGTGTTTTACCATTGATCTACATTCCCAATTCTTTTTATTTTACATTTGAGATAGGGTCAAGCTAAATTGCCAGGCTAGCCTCAAACTTGCAATTCTCCTTCCTCAGCCTCCCAACTCACTGAGACTATAGGCATGCACCACCATGCCCAGCTTAGCAAGTACTTTCTTTTAGTCTCCCAAACTTTCTCTTCAAAGCCAGGCTGGATGACTAGTGGTACTAAAGATATTAAAAATAAGGCATGGGTGAATCAGGTAGAGAAAAATATAGTAAGGGTTTCATATAAAAGTGAAACCATTTACCTATTTCCTTATAATTCCTCCTCCTCACAACTGGAAATCTTCCCTGCCTCCTCCCGCTAAAAAAACCCCTATGGTCAAAGGGACAAAGCACCAGCATTAATCTTATCATACACTTGATGACTTTCTAACCTTAGCAGATGATTTTTGGTTGGGTTCCTCTCGTGGCTTCAGGGCTCCCACTCCAAGAGTTGGGAGCTGTGTTTGAAAGACGGACATTCGACCACCAGTTGGGGACATCAGCTTAAAGGCAGCCTGAAGTGCAGGACCCAAGGCACTCTGGGTCTCCAGAGTCTTGGTAAACATTTGTGGCAAAGTTTTCAGTAATTCTTGAACAAGCTTGTGAAGTAAATAAAGAAAACTCAAGAGTGTTACAATTAATTATTTTCATAATAAGTCAGTATCTAATACAAAAGACAAAGACATTGAGTCATGATGATGATCAGAAAATCTACAGACACTACAGTAAACAATGAAGTTGGTCAAATGACAAGAAAGCCATTTTAAGTCAACATTATAAATTGGCAAGCAAGACATCAAAATTGGGGCCTTACAGTTCTTGCACATGCAATAGCCCAGCAAGACTATAAGTCCAAAATGTATCCAAAAGAACCATAAGTTTAGAAATTTGATTTATTTTCATGCCATGAAATATGGCTTTCTCTGTCGCCTCTACACTTTATTCTTTTAAGTTCCAACATGAGTTAATTCTTCCCTGTTGCAAAATCTAAGATATCCAGTAACTTTGCCAACCTTGTAATATCACTACAAAAGAAAAACAAAAATCAAAACCAACTACCTATTCAGGTTAGGTTGTACAAATAAAGAGAATAAATGGGGGAAAAATACTTTGCACCATGGCACAGTGACCACTGCCAACAGCAGAGACCATAGACTTGCTAGTTAAAATGTTACCCCTATGGCATATATGCATGTACAGGGTAGACAACATCCCCATTCAGACACATTCTGTTCACCTCTCAGTGTATTATGTCATGGCAATTTCCAGGCAGGTAATAAGAGTTTCTTCTGAACTGACCCCAATGACACTCTGTGAATCAGAAAAGCAAAGGGCACTGAGAGCAGCCTGGCTCATGTGCTTCTGTGTAGTGACGAGAAGCTTTATCTCAGCAACCCTCCCAACTTCCCAAAGGGCTGGCAAGACATATTTCCTTCAGATGTTGCTCCTTTCTGGAACAGGCTTCTCATCTATCCTACTAAAATACCCTGTTGCATTAGACTTAAAAATGATTGGCATGAGACTGAACTTGAGAACTGTTCATTTAATGAACTTAAACTAAGAGCAAGCTAAGATGCTACATAGCTTAGAAATGTCAAAGCAATCAGTAAAATTTTACTTAAAATTCATTTAAAAAATATGCCTTCAGGACTGGGGTTGTAGCTCAGTGGTGAAGCACTTGCCTCAAGTGTGAGGCACTAAGTTTGGTCTTCAGCACCACATAAAAATAAATAAGTAAAATAAAGGTATTGTGTCCATGCACAACTAATAAAACAAATTTTTTAAATATGCCTTCAATATTTCAATCAAACATGTTGTGTAGGAAAATGTATCTTACCTCTTTACTTTCATTTAAGTTTACTAATAAGTTCTCTGGCATAGGTATAAAAACATCTGAAAGAATAAGTAAATATAAATATTTAAAATAAATTTTAAACAAAATTAAACTGTTAAGAATGTTCCAAATACACAACACTGATGCAATTCACTACTTTATACTTAAAGAAAAGCCTTCTCCTTGACTACAGACTACACGTGTCCAAAGAGCTACCAAAACAGCACTGACTTGGGTATTTACAGCAACTTTTCTTGTTATTTGATGACTAATGAAGGTAAATAGCTTCCCAATTAGTAAACAGTGATCTGTAAGCACTCAGTAAGGGTTTGTGCAAGTGTTTTGTTTCCTAGGTTAAAGACAGCAACTCTTTTAAAGAATCTTGCTTTACTTTTTTTTATGGCTGACCCTGCAAACCAGCCAAAGATACTCTTTGCATTAAAAAAAAAAAAAAAAAAAGAGGCAACACACAAAAATTTAACCTTTGTACAGAATAACTGTCATTCCAAAGATACTTTTTCATAAAGAAGACCCACATAAATGCCCCAACTAATGAGACTACAAAACCAGTTACAAATAGGAGTTCATAATCCACTTGAATCAAATGTATGAAATATGATATGTCAAGAGCTTTGTAATATTTTGAACAACTAAAAAAAAAAAAAACAATTAGAAAGAGTCCTAATGTGGGGGCTGGGGTTGTGGCTCTGCGGTAGAGCACATGTGAGACCCTGGGTTAGATCCTCAGCACCACATAAAAATAAATAAACAAAATAAAGATATTGTGCCCATGTATAACTAAAAAAATATTTTTAAAAAAAGTACTAATGTGACCACTTTAGGTGAGCCTCTCAAAATTCACATTTATTCTTGCTTAGGAATTGAATTCCCTTCCTTAGATGAAGGAAAGCAAACTAGGAAAAGAAGATAGGTGTTGGTGAATTATGAGGAAAATCACTTCCTATGTTTCTATACTGCTTTTGCTAAGAAAAAAATAAAAGCTAATTATGAAGTTTGTAAAAAAAAATACAATAAGTAACTTAAAATATTAAATGTTTACTTTAGCTGTCATATGAAAATTCTATTGCCAACTGTTCAGTTTTCTTCCTTTTATTCTTTAAAAAATTCACCCTCATGAAAAAAAGAGGTCTGAACTGGGTATGGTGGCTCATACCTGTAATCCTAACTATTCAGGAAGCTGAGGCAGGAGGATCACAAGTTTGAGGGCAGTTTGGGCAACTTGGTGTCTCCAAATAAAAAATAAAAAGGGGTTGGAATGTAGCTCAGTGGTAGAGCACTTGCCTAACATGTGCTAAGGCTCTAGGCTCAATCCTCAGCACCACATTAAAAAATAAATAAATAAATAAATAATAAAATAAAAAAAAGAGTATTCAGTGATTTTTTAATATACATATATTCACAGACTTTTCCACTACCATCATCATCTAATTCCAGATCTTTCTCATCATCTCAAAAAGAAACCCTGAAATCATGGTTACTTCCCATTACTACTTTCCCCAGGTTCCTGGCAACTAATGTACTTTCTTTTCCTATAGAGTTACATATCCTGGACATTTTACATAAAGAGAGCCATACTGGACTGGGATTATAGCTCAGTGGTAAGTGCTTGCCTAGCATGTGGAGGCCCTGAATTCAATCGTCAGCACCACATGAAAAATAAATAAATAAATAAAATGTATAGTGTTCATCTACAACCTTAAAAAAAGAAGAAAAAGAGAGAGAGAGAGAGAGAGAGAGAGAGCGCGCGAGCGCCATACTCTAGGTACTCTTTTGTGATTGGCTTCATTCACTAAGAATATTTTCAAAATTCATCCATATTAGTTCGCATCAGTACTTCATTCTTTTTTATTGCTGAATAACATTTCATCATAAGAAAAGACTATATCTGTTTATCTATTCATCAGATGATGGGAATACAGTTGTTTCCACTTTTGGTCATATTGCCCTGAACATTTATATATGAATTTCTATGGATATGCTTTCTGTTTTTTTGAGTATACACCCATTGAGTAGAACTGCTAAGTCATATGGTAACTTTAACTTGTGTATGATTCTGTGTGTCACTAGAGACTGAACCCAGCGGCACCCCACCACTGAGTTATATCCCCTTGGACCTTCTTTTTTTGTTGTTTTTGTGATGCTGGGGATTGAACCTGGAGTCTCAAGCATGCCCCCAGACCTTACTTATATTTGAAACAGGATCTTGCCAAGTTTCCCAGGCTGGCCTTGAATTTATTCTTCTTGCCTCAGTGTCCCAAGTAACTGGGAATACAGGTGTGTGCCACTATGTTTGGCTTCTGTTTAACTTTTTGAGGAACTGCCGGACTGTTTTCCATAGTGGCTACCCCGTTTCACATTCCCCTAACAGTATATGATTTTTCCAATTTTTGTTATTGTCCAAACCTTTCATTTTGGCCACCAACTTGGTGTGAGTGACATCTCATTGCACTTTTAATTTGTATTTGCCTGATAACTAATGCTGTAGAGCATGTATCAAATCTATCTATAGAAATTTTGGTGGGAAGTGCTGGGGAGTGAACCCAGGGCTTTGGACAAGCTAAGCATGCACACTACCAGAGCTACACCTCTATCCCTAAAATATTGAATATTGTATAATGAGTAGAGAAATGTCTATTCAAATCCTTTACCCACTCATTCACTGGGCTATTTGTCTTTTTATTGTTAGCTTATAGGAGTTCTTTAGGTAATCTAGATATAAATTCTTTTTCAGATAGGATTTTCAAATATTTTCTCCACACAGCAGACTCATACCATACACTACTAATTTGCCAGGTCATGAATATTCCCAAAATAGAAAATTCCTTACACAGTTCATTAAATTTGTGTATAACATATACCTTCAATATCTGAAACTATTAGCATCTGAGGTTGAGAGAGACCTTCTTGAAGACTGTAGAAATGAATTGTACTGTCAAATGTTATGAAGCCAATTTTTGTTCTAGTGTTGCCAGGCAGCCTAAAAACAAATTCAGAAGAGTGTTTTATAAAATACATAAAATATCTGCTAAGTATTATTACATGCAAATATCTAATTTACTATTACGGAAACTGGTCCAACACAAATTTTTAAACCATCCAATGTTTACAACTATGAAAACATCCCCCTCAATGGAAAACATGACACACATAAGCCAAATAATCAGTGAAAAACAGGAATAACAGCAATCCAACTTCTAATATGAAGTTATAGAGCATTTACTTGCCTGGCCTGTACAGCCCTGAGTTAATCCAGCACTGGGGGTGGGGACGGGGGGGGGTAAGAATGCTCCAAAAAATAATCATATTGGACTGGGGATATAACTCAGTTGGTAGAATGCTTGTCTCATACTAACAAGGCCCTGGGTTCAATTCTTAGCACAACAAAAAAGTATATAAATAAATAAAATCATATAACAACTCTAAAAATATTTATTTTTTAGTTTTAGGTGGATATAATATCTTTACATAATATCTTTATTTTATTTATGTGGTGCTGAGAATCGAACCCAGTGCCTCAGACATGCTAGGTGAACACTCTACCACTGAGCTACAACCCCTGCCCCATGAATTTTATATTGTTAAATGCATTTATTTAAAACAAAGAGGAGCAAAAGCATCTGTTTTAAAGGAACTGTTTTGTTGTTGTTGTTTTTGTACCGGGGATTGAACCACTGAGCCGCATCACCAGCCCTATTTTGCATTTTATTTAGAGACAGGGTCTCACTAGTTGCTCAGCATCTTGCTTTTGCTGAAATTGGCTTTGAACTCATGATCCTCCTGCCTCAGCCTCCCAGCAGCTGGGATTATAGGCATGTAAAGGAGGAGGATTAGATGATACAAGAACAACAGAATACTAAAGATGAGAAAGTTGAGAGATGGGCAGTTCATTCAATTATTATTCCTTCTTACTACAGATTTGAAAATAATGTTCTTAAGAAAAAGTGAGTACTGCTGGGTGCAGTAATCCCAGGGACTTGGGAGGCTGAGGCAGGAGGATCACAAATTTGAGGCCAGTCCGGAAACTTGGAAAAACCCTGTCTCAAAATAAAAAATGCAAAGGGTAAAGACCATAGCAGTGATAGAAGAATCCCTGGGTTTAATCCCAGGTATTACCTACCCCCCCCAAAAAAAAAAAAAAAAAAACAAACCAGTAATACCTAAGTGATTTAAATGAATTTTTAGAACATAAATTACATGACTTATTTTTGTATTTTGAAAACTAGTCATTCATTCTGCAAACACCATTAGTTTCAGGTTTAAGCTGAATTGAGACACTTACAAATCCAGATTGTCTAACAAACTCTGGCAAACTGAATTCAAGTATCCAGTTTCAACTGCATTGTGAGACACATCAAAAACAAAGAGGTACACTGGAGGTTGTGGTGGTCGTAACTAAAGAAAAGAAGAATCTCATTAAATACATTTAATAGGATTAAATTTCAACTTATTTGTTGGGTTCACATACAGCAAAACCATAAAATATGCATTATTTACATACTAAGTGGAGGTAACAGTAAAGTTACATCATAGTGTTTATAAATGCATACCTAAAGGAAAAATGAGTCTGGGATTGCCATATTTCAAGAGTATTTTCTCTAGGACAGAAAGGGGAAGAAATGTGATCAGAAGGGCTCATGGCAATATCAGTCACATTCAACTGCTTGACCTATATAGTGTTATGCAGTACTAACAAAGGTATTTACTTGTTAAACTGTATATTTACATTTTATTGACATTTCTATGTGAGCATATTTTGCAATTTAGGGAAATGATCATTACGAAAGTGACAAATCAAGTTAGTCTTGGCTGATTATTTAACCAACATTTTTAGGTTAAATCCCACAAAAATTTAAGACTATGTATTTTATAAACTTACAAATCCCCAAAGACTTGTTTTCATTTCCTCTTTTTATTTTAGGTGGGGAGGACTGGGGATTGAAGCCAGGGGCACTCTATCACTGAGCTACATCCCTAGCCCCTTTTTATTTTTTTATTTTGAGATAGGGTCTTACTAAGTTACTGAGGCTGGCCTCAAACTTGCAGTCCAGCTGCCTCAGCCTCCTCAGTAGCTGGAATTATAGAAATTTGCCACTACACCTGGCCAAAGATTTGTTTTCAATTAAAACAAACAAACAAACAAAAGCATCAAATAGCCACAATCACAACTGGGCATACAGTACACTATTTTTTATATATTTTTGCATATATCACTTGCCAAATTCATAAAACCTGTCATTCAAGAGGTAAGCCAGGGAAAAAAAAAAAAAAAAAAGAGGTAAGAGGTAAGCCAGGAAAGAGTAAAAATCTTTTGCAATAGGCCAGTTTCCAAATATAAGGGAACCCATTTTGGCAAAACCTGGGCAATAAATGGCCTTATAAAGCTCAATTCCAAAGAACAAATGCTTCTACTCTTCTGACTTTAATTCACCAAAGAGACAGTCATTCTGCAGAAAGCATTACCAACCACCATCAAATCTTTTATCCATAGCAAGACACTGACCTCTCATAAATTCCTCAGTATAATCAACCCAATTGCCAAGATAAAGACTATGCCACAAAAACATATTAAAATACTAGATTATTAAAAGTTGGTGATAAGTTTTATCTTCATATTCCCTTTCCCTAAGGGTAATTATGGCATAGCAAAAGAGAAAAGAAATCAAAAGACCTGAATTTTTCCCAACTACTGCCCAGTCACTTAATCTAAATTTATTTTCACATCTGTAAAATAGGATTAACACCATTTTCCTACCTTAGAGTATTACTTGTGATGATAAAAATGTAAGTGCTCTATAAAATGTAAAGTGCTAAGCATTTGGCATAATTATCTTTAAAATGCAAGGTCTCAGATACTTTCTGAAGAGTATAAAAGTACTTACAAGAGGATGTTCATCACAGCATTGTTTGTAAGAGAAAAAACTTGGGTATGATCAAATATAAATACAGTTCCTATATTATACTGCAAATTTCTTGATGAACATACAAAAAACTTCAGTGGAACTTTATATACACTTTTACTTTTCAAACTTATCTACCAATTGCTTTTTTAATGAATAGTATACTTTCTGAATTTAAAAACATAAAATTTTATTAAAGAATACTACATATTTTAACTTAAAATCCAATATTATAAAATGTGTACACTGTTTAAAAAAATGAAAGCTTACCATGTATTCTGAAGGAGCCATAAACTCAATAGTAGCGTTTTGAACTTCAGGTCTCCTGTGAGGTTCTCCATAAACTCTTGTCAAAGGATTGTACATGAATTCTTCAGGTACTGTATAAAGTTAACAATGTTACTGAAAGGATTAATTTAATATGCCTTGCATTTGGCCATTTTCTTAACTTAGGGGTTTAGAATTAATTCAATATAGTCTAAATATTAAGAATTAAACTCACTTGTTTGTTAATAAATTCACTTTTTAAAAAAAGTTCCATTGAAGATCCTCACATACCAAGGGGCACTAAATATCTCTAATTTTTACAACTACAGTCATTATGATTTTTCTTTTCCCGTCTCTTGTTATCCTCTCTGTCTTAATTTTTACTAAAACTTCTTTCTGAAAATCAGTTGAAAAGATAAGAAAAACTGTATTTAAACGTCAATTATTTTCCTAAATTTCAGTTATACAAGGATTAACATTTGACATATGAAAAGTATAGAATGACTGGACCTGAAAAGCCATGGTAAAACCACTTCAGAGGTTAAAACCATAAGAGAGTATACATTTTATTTATTATTAAGACATATGGAATATCAATTACCTACTACTTATATTAGTGCTCAGAATATTTTTTAAATTAATTATCATTGCAACTGTCTTCCAGGTAATTGTTTAGTAATTAAAATCCCTATGGACTCTAAAAGGTAAGCTATAGTTTGTGAAATTGGCTTGCATACATATAAAAGAGGCTTCTACCTTTATCACAATTTCATTTTGTATATTAAAGCGCATACCAATAAGACTATAAAGGTGCACTACACACTATACATACATTTTCTGAATTACTATATAGTAACTAAGTTTTCTTAAGCTATCTTTATTTTCCTCTACTTTTAAAAAATACACAAACAATAAAACTGGTTTTACAAAATCTCTTATATTCCTCTATTTCTCAATTTTTAGTTAACTTATTTTCACTAAGTTACCGAGGCTGGCCTCAAACTTGCAGTCCAGCTGCCTCAGCCTCCTCAGTAGCTGGAATTATAGAAATTTTCAATGTGAATACTGGCATATTGATTTTCTTCCCTAATCCTAATTGAATGTCACTGGTTAGATGATATTCTTCAAACATAAATTATAAAGAAGTTACTGAGAGAAATCTCTTCCTCCTCAATTATTGAGAAAACTACATTCAACTGACCTTCTAGCACTGCCCACCTCCCTTCACACAGCAGTGAATGAATTAGGCTGCTAGTCTGTGGACTTAGTTTCTTTCACCCTAGAGAAAAGGCATGCGACAATTTCTAAATAAAAATATTTCTTAAGTCACTGTCTTAATACCATGAAATATACCATTTATTATATGCCCGATATAATAAATGTAAAAAAGTGACCACAAAATAATATTATTACATTTTTTGCTTAAAAAGTATATAATTATTTATTTGTAAGTAAATTTGCATAGAAAAAAATTAACAGTGGCTTTCTCTGAGTGGAAGGATTGATTATAGGTATAATAAAGGTAAATTCAAAGAATTGCTTTTATTTTTTTGAAATAGGATCTCACTATGTTGTCATTTCCTGCTGCCTCAGCTTCCCTAGTAGCTGGGATTACAGATTCTTTTTTTTTTTTTTCATTTCACATTTTTATTTATTATCTGATTTCCCTTCAATGCAAGTAGAAATTATAAAATGTTTCAAAAATCATACCATCATTGACTCGGTAACATAAGTTACACTTCCATCTTCTTTGATCAAGAAAGCTGACAAAAGGGTTAATGTATGTCCTGCATGAACGACATCTCACAATTGTACTGGAGGTAACCACAGGCAATTGCTGAAAAGACAAAACTAAGTTTGTAAAGGGAAAGATCCATTGTGTTAAAAGGGCAAGCATAAACCCATCTCTTCCAAAAAATTATTAGGACATTTTAATTGGGGGGGGGGTGGAAAACAAGGAGAATATGTGTTCAAAATGCCACACATTTACAGCCAGAGGTGGGAAGTTATGCTCCATTTGTGTACAATATATCGAAATTGTACATATATAACTGTCATATATAACTAATTAGAATAAAAAAGAGAAAGAAAAAAATGCCATTCAAAAAAAATTTATGTAGCTAAATGTTCTGATTTTAAATCCTATTATTTTTCTCCAAGATCATTCTCATTAAAATTTGCCTTTTAAAAAAATTATTTACTCAAGGTTGGGGTTGTAGTTCAGTAGTAGAGTGCTTGCCTAGCACGTGCAAGGCCTCGGGTTCGATCCTAAGTACCACATAAAATTAAATAAAGGTATTATGTCCAACTACACTTAAAAAATAAGTATTTTTAAAAAATATTTTCTCATAAACATTCACATTGCAAAATGAAAATACATTTACAATATATTTTTGGCACAGATGGCAAAGAAAACAGGAACAACATCCTGAAATAATGATCAATGAAATTATTCCCAGTTTTTGATGTTACATGAAGAGGGTTAAGTCTTAATTCTCACACAAGAACTGTCATAAAGTTAATTTGTATTTGAAGTTTATTCTACATATTAAAAGTTCTAGGGACTGGGGTTGTGGCTCAGCAGTACAGCACAGCACCCACCTAGTGCATATTAGGCACTAGGTTCACTCCTCAGCCACACATAAAAATAAGTAAATAAAATAAAGGTATTGTGTCCACCTATAACTAAAAAAAAAAAAAAAAAAAAGCTCTAGGGGCTGTTGCTGTAGCTCAGTGGCAGAGTGCTTGCCTTGCACATGTGAGGCACTGGGTTCAATCCTCAGCACAACATAAAAGCAAACAAATAAAATAACGGCATGCTGTCCATCTACAACTACAAAAAAAGTTCTAAAATCTTTATACCAAAAATCAACAAAGGGGGCTCAGTGGTAGGGTGCCTGCCTACCTAGCACTGGTGGGGGGGAATCAATAAAGGCAATAAAATCCTATTACCAAAAGGAAAGTCACCTCACTCACACTGATCTTCATATGTTAAGGTCTCAGAGTCTCAAGACATCAGTGGATCAACTCCTGCCCTTTCTAAAATTTTTTTATTTTATTTGAGAAAGGAGCAACTTCTTAAAATAACTAGTTTTGCTCTAAGAATGGCAGAATGAGGAGATGAAGGTAGAGTACTTTAATTGGTAAATAATCTATAATTTATTAAAATAGTACAGCTTATTTATGTTAGTACCTCTATTCTATTCAGCATCTGCTGAAATTTTTTTTCTGGTACTGAAGCCTGAACCCAAAGGCACTTTGCTACTGAGCTACAACAGCTCTTTTTATTTTGAGATAGGGTCTCACTAAGCTGCTTAGGACCTCATTAAGTTCCTGAGGCTGGCTTTGAACTTGTGATCCTCCTGCCTCACTGGAATTATAGGCATGCACCTCCACTCCTGGCCTCTTGGATTTTTCAAAAATATACTTCTTTGACCTTGTTTGAAAGTGTTTTGATAATAAAATTATTGGTTAGATTACAAATAAAGAAATCCAATCTGGCAGATTGGATTTCTCAGAGGGAGAATGCTCGCCTCTCATGGCACTGGGTTCAATCCTCAGCACCACATAAAAATATAATAAAGATACTGTGTCCACCTATAACTAAAAAATTTTAAAAAAATTAAAAAAGAAAGAAATCCATCAGTAATCAAGTTCCTAAAGATAGCTCAAATTCTATATATCATTCCTGAATTACTGTAGAAAATTTCTACCACTAAGATAATTTTCTAAAAGACTTTTACTTTCACTAGAGAAACATACCACTAGATCTTTGAAAGGATGAAGCAGCAGACCCAAAGGAAGTTTGGCTTTATTCAGTAAGGCCTGAGTCTGAGGAATGCTGGTCAGTGTGCATCGAAATAACCTGCATCAAGGTAAAAAGCATATGTCAGTTGCTGCTATGATTATCCTGAAAGGAAAAAAGAAAAGTATTTAACAGGTACATATCTTAACATTAGATCAGATTACAAATAAAATATCTCAGTAGCCCCTCTCAATTTTTTTTTCTTTTTTTTTTTTTTTTTTTTTTTTTTGGACCGGGGATTGAACCCAGAGGCACTTAACCACTAAGCTACATCTTCAGTCCTTTTTTACATTTTATTTAGAGACAGGGCCTCAATGAATTGCTTAGGCCCTCACTAAATTGCTGACTGGCTTTTGAACTTGTGATTCTCCTGCCTCAGTCCCCCAAGTCACTGGGATTAAAGGCGTGAGGCACCGTGCCTGGCGACCCTCTCTACTTTTATCCCATCAAAATATTTAAGTCTTAAGTTCTGTTCAGAAATAGAGTAGATGGCTACCCTGTATTATATAGCTAAAATATTGTCTCTTTTCTTGTTTTAGGTATAATATAGCCTCGACTATCAAATGACTTATTTTTATGTAAATCTAAATCACACTAGAATTAAAAGGTGATTACACACACTTATAAATGCACTTTATATTTTATTTATTTATTTTTGATACTGGGTATTGAAACCCAGGGCACTTTACTACTGAGCTACATCTTCAGTCCTTTGTATATTTTATTTTGAGACAGGGTCTCACTGAGCTTCTCAGAATTTCACTAAATTCCTGGATGTCTATAAGACTGGGATTATAGGCATGCACCTCCAGTGATACTCATGACTCAGTGCTTCAGCCTCCCAAATCACTGGGATTACAGGTGTGTGTTGCCATGCTTAACTCCTTTTTTTTTTTTTTTTTTTTTTTGAGACAGGGTCTTGCTATGTTGCCCAGTTGTCCAGGCTGGTTTGGAACTTCTGGGCTCAAGCAATCCTCCTGCCTCAGCTAGGACTATAGGTGCACGCTGCCATGCCTGAACAATTCATTCAATTTTGCTGAAGGTTGTAAAAAACTACTTCAAAATAGAAATAACAAATTTTGTAACAAAATTCAATTTCAGAGTCTTCACTACACACATTTAAACTTATGACAAATATTTAGGGAAAAAATTATAATTAGGTTTATAGTGAAATAAATTTAAAATGACAGCAAAAAAAGAACTATATAGACTCAAATAATTGTATTTGGGATGCATTACCAGAATGATAATGAAAAGCATAATCTTATCAGAGCTAATAGGAGCAGCAATCACTTCAAGAGTTACAACCCTAATTCTTAACTTAAAACATTTCAATCTCAAGTTTAAGTGAAAAAGGTTTTTCTTCTATATTAGACCTCTTTCATAAATTAGTCTACTTACACAGCTTATTCATAAAACATGAAACTAAAAAAAATGTATTTTAAAAATTCTAGAAAATGTAGGACATTCATGATGTCACATATAATATGAAACAACACAATTTGAAACCCCTTACTCTGGGTTACAGTTGAGTTTCTGGATGTCTTCATGCAAATTTGGAACTGGAGGCTGCAAAGGTGTTGAGGGAAGCATATTTCTTTCTTGAAGAAGATTGATAACTCTTAGTCCCTCTGGATGTAGACTTAATCCACTCATGCTTGTAGTTAAATGATTAGCACCTAAGGGAGTCTACAGATATATAATTTAAAAGTAAGCAACTTTTGTTTTTCTCTTTCTAAAAGTAGTAAACTTGGTTCATTTCACTACATAATAAAAGTACAATCTACATTTCTTGGTCAATTTTTTGGTTCTGGAGAAATGTGTAAGTATAAAGGTTTTATAAAGTATCCATTATTATTCTAACTGGTTATAAAAAATGTTAATACAACTTCCTTAAACTTTCTTCATGTATATACAGTTTAAACCAAAAGGTAGAAAATAGATTGGGGAAAAAAGGCAAAACTTTACCTGAGTAAAGGCCTGGGGGCCACTTGGATAATTCAATGAAGAAGGTGGGATTCCAGTTGCACTAGATGGTGTTGTGTTCTGATAACCAGGTGGTAAAGAGGGATATGCATATCCAACACTTCGGCTCATTTTGGGATTCTTATTAATAAGCTGTGGTGTTGCTAGAAACAAGGTAACTTTTAAGTTCTATTTTATATTCCAGAATACTTTAACTCAACACATGGATCCATTAAATTATGGGAATTATAACTCCAAACTCCTTTGGATTAATTTAATAATCTCATTTATCAATTGAAGACAAACACTAGTAACAATTATAATCTAGCAATGATTATAATCTAGTTAATGTAGACTATAGCTATAAACACACACAAATAAGTTTGATATATTTAATTCACTTTCATGTCATGTAATAAATTTTGTATTCATCTTACATTTCAATTTAAAAGAGCTTTAATGAAAACATCTTAGATGCTCGATTTATGGGATTGATTAAACAAATTTAGTTTATCTAACTGATAAAAATAAAATAATAGATATGGCTACATAACACAGTATAAATTTTTTAAACTTAATTTCCTATAATAAGCAAATATGACTTCTATAATCAGAAACAAGATTTTTAAAAAAAGAAATTTTCATAGCATCTCACCCAAGAAGCCACCTCCTTCAATTTCATCATAACTACTATGGACCACCATAGATCCATTATTGGCATTTGATGTAATACCTAAGGAGCAAGTTCATTAATAAGATTTAAGTTAGAATGGGTATTATAATTTCTGCAAGATATGAACTAATATCTAAACTCTTAGATAACCTCCAAAAAAATAGTTTAAATCACTGCCTACCAAAAATATTGTCTTGGTAGCACACACCCATAATTCTAGCTACTGGGAGGTTGAAGCAGAAGGATATTGCAAGTTCAAAGCCAGATGGGTCAACTTGGTGAGACCATGTCTCAAAATAAAAAATGAAAAGAGATAGGGATGTAGCTCAGAGGTAGAGTACTTGCCCTGTGTTAATGCCTAGTACTAGAAAGGAAAAAAATGAGAAAATGACATAAACAGATGTATTTCAAAAAGGCTGGTGTTAGAAGAGGAAGAGGAAAAGGAAAAAAGAGGAAGAGGAAGAAGAGGAGGAGGAGGAAAGAAGATTGAAGAGGAAGAAGGGGAGGAAGGAGAGGGAAAAAGAGGAAGCAGACTACAACCTACAGACAACCAACAGATACCTGAAAAAATGTTAACATCACTAATCATCAAGGAAATGTGAATCAAAACTATGATGAGATAAAGTTCAAGACCAGACTACTGGGCAATTCAGCAGATCCTGTCTCAAAATATATAAAAAAGGGCTGGGGATGTATCTCAGTGGTTCAGGGCCCCTGTGTTCAATCCCCAGTATTACACATACACAAAACAAAGACAAAAGTAATCCTGGAGTTGTGGTTCACAGGTAGAGTGCTGCCTAGCATGTGTGAGGCACTAGGTTTTATTCTTAGCACCACATAAAAATAAAGATATTGTGCCCACCTATAACTAAAAAATAAACATTTTTTTAAAAATAAATAAATAATCCTGGCAAGGATGTGGAAAAGGGTAACAGCTAGTGGAAATGTTAACCAGCACAGTAATTATGAGAAAGAGTATGGAAGTTCCTCAAAAAACTAAAAACAGAAATACTAAATGATTTTGACAGGGTTGGGGTTGTAGCTCAGTGGGCTGTGGTTGTAGCTCAGTTGGGCTGGGATTGTAGTTCAGTGGTAGAGCACTTGCCCTGCATGCGTGAGGCACTGGGTTCGATCCTCGACACCACATAAAAATAAATAAATAAATAAAATAAAGATATTGTGTCCATCTACAACTAAAAAATATATTTTAAAAAAATCAGCATGACAAAGAGATGCCTATACTCCCCCATTTATTGCAGCACTATAACACACAAGAGCCAAGATACAGAATCAATTTAAGTGTCCATCAATGGATGAATGTATAAAGAAAATGTGTTAGTATATATGTGTGTGTGTATGCAATGAAATATTGCTCAGCCATACACACACACACACACACACACACACACACACACACACACACTCCTGTCATTTGCAGCAATATGGATGAGCCTAGAGGATGTTATGCTAAGTAAAATAGCCTGGCAGTATGGAAAAACAAATAACACATGTTCTCTCTCTCTCTCTCTCTCATACACACACACACACACACACACACACACACACACACACCCCACACACACGTATGTATGTATATGTATATTGAAAAAGTTGATCTCATAGAAACAAAGGAATTGTAGTTACCAGAGATTAGGAAGTGTAGGATGGTGGGAAGAGAAAGATTGGTTAAAGAATACAAAATAACAGTTAGATAGGAGAATTAAGGCAGGTTGCAGTGATACATATATAATTCCAGTTATTTGGGAGGCTGAAGATTGAGGATTTAAAGTTGGAGGCTATCCTGGGTAACTTAGAGAGACCCTGTCTCAAAGCAAGAAAAAAAGGGCTGGTGATGTAGGTGCTTGCCTAGCATGTACAACGACCAAGGAAGGAAGGAAGGAAGAAAGGGAGGGAGGGAGGGAGGGAGGAAGAGAGGAAAGAGGGGGAAGAAAGGATTAATTTCTAGTGTTCTATAGAATAGTACAGTGACTATAGTTAAAAATAATTTACTATTTCAAAATATCTTGGGCTAGGGATGTAGCCAGTAGTAGAGTGGTTGCCTAGCATGTGAGAAGCCCTGGGTTCAATTCCCAGTACTGCCCCAAAGTATGTGTGTATCAATGACAGACAGACAGACATACACACACACACACACACACACACACACTCACACACAATGATTTAAAATGTTCTAAATACAAAGAAATGATAAGTGTTTGAGGCATTAGGTATACTAATTACCCTGATTTGATCATCCAGATTATATGTATATATGGAAATATAATGCTGTGTCTGATAAATACGTACCGTTATTATGTTTTTGATTTTGTTTTTTTGGTACCAGGGACTGAAACCAGGGGCACATAACCACTGAGACACACCCCCAGTCCCTTTTTAAAAAAAACTGTGTCATTTCTTTTTTGCCTTTATTTATATATTTATTTATGTGGTGCTGAGGAGTGAATCCAGTGCCTCACACGTGCTAAGCAAGCATTCTACCACTGAGTTACAACCCTAGCACCCCTCAGCCCAACTTTTTTATTTTTTATTTTTTTTAGAAATAGGGCCTCGCTAAGTCACTGAGGCTGGCTTTGAACTCATAATCCTCTTGCCTCAACCTCCCAAATTACTGGGATTACAGGCATGCACCATTGCACCTGGCTATGTATTGATTTTTGATAAGGTCAAATGTTGAAATAAATCTCAATAATGCAAGTTTTAAAATATACAAACATTTCAAGATTCTTTTTTTTTTTTAAAGAGAGAGTGAGAGAGGAGAGAGAGTGAGAGAGAGAGAGAGAGAATTTTTAATATTTATTTTTTTTTTTTTAGTTCTCGGCGGACACAACATCTTTGTTGGTATGTGGTGCTGAGGATCGAACCCGGGCCGCACGCATGCCAGGCGAGCGCGCTACCGCTTGAGCCACATCCCCAGCCCCATTTCAAGATTCTTAAATAGATTTTCAGGGAAAGGAAATTTGAGTCTCTGGAAGTAGTATTTTTTCCTTTTTTTTTTTTTCTTCTTTGTTCTGGGGATTGAACCAAGGGCTTCATACATGGTAAGTGCATATTCTACCACTGAGCTGCATCCCCAATTCCTGTAAGGACTCTTCTTTCATCTTAAACTATGCCTGCCTTGAACACACAAGGCTCTGGGTTCGATCCCCAGCACCACAAAAAAAAAAAAAAAAAAAAAAAAAAAAAAACTGCAGTGGGCTGTGGTTGTTGCTCAGTGGTAGAGCACTTGCCTGGCCCATGTGAGGCACTGGGTTCAATAATTAGCACCACATAAAAATAAATAAATAAAATAAAGGCATTGTGTCCATCTACAACTAAAAAAAAAATATCTAAAAAGAAAGAAAGAAAGAAACTGCAGTAAAACTTTTAGTAAAAGCCTGGCAAGTGTGAGGCACTGGGTTCAATTCTCAGCACCAAATATAAATAAATAAAGGTCTATCAACAACTAAAAACAAATATTAAAAACAAAAAAGCAAAATAAAAAAACATAAGGCAAGTGAATTTTTTTTGTTGTTAAATATTTAAATACTTATTATAGCTTGATTTTCAAAGTTAGATTGTGGCAATCTATATTGTTACTCATGATTAACATCAACCTTATCCCTACTAATAATGTTTTAAAAATACAATAATAATATTGATCATATTCAATATAAGGATATGAGCAAATGTTTTTACCCCTCTTCTCGGTTTTTTTTCTATTTCCATGTCTTAGGGCAATGGTTATATTTTTATTAAAATTAAATTCTTTTTTCTTTTAAATATATTTTTAGTTGCTGATGGACCTTTATTTTTTATTTATTCATTTATATGTGGTGCTGAGAATTGAACCCAGTGCCTCATGCATGCTGGATAAGCACTCTACCACTGAGCTACAATCCCAGCCCTAAAATTAAATTCTTACTTTACAAATTATTTTACTTAAATTAATGCTTAATTTCAAAGTTACATGTATTCACAAGATAATGTTTGAAAACATTTTACTTAAATAAAACTTCAAAACGCTTGTACATTTGACTTTTATTCTTTTTTTTTTAAATTTTTATCATTTATTTACTGAACTGGGGAATGAAACCCATTGAGTTCCTATCCCCAGCTGCCTGCATTTTTTTAAATATTTTTTTTTTTAGTTGTAGAGGAACAGAATGCCTTTATTTTATTTATTTTTATATGTTCCTAAGGATTAAACCCAGCACCTCTCACGTGCTAGGCAAGCACTCTGCCACTGAGCTATAGCCCAAGCCCTGACTTTTATTCTAATAAATATTTATTAATATTTATAATAATATTGTTGATAAAAATATAATTATTTTTAAAAGATAGTTCTTTTTTTGGCAGGGGGGGGCTACTGGGGGTTGAACTCAGGGGTGCTTAACTACTGAGCCACATCCCCAGTCTTTTCTTTTTTTTTTTTTTTCCACATTTTATTTACAGACAGGGTCTCACTGAGTTGCTGAGGCTGGCTTTGAACTCACAATCCCTCTGCCTCTGTCTCCTGAACAACTGGGATTACAGGCTGCGCCACCACATTAAAAGGATAGTGCTAACATCATACCCAGAAAAGCAGGACTTCTCCAATTTTTTTTTAATCTACACAATAATTTAAAAAAAAAAAAAGGTAGAAGGGCTGAGGATATATCCCAAAGGTTAAGAATGAGTTCAGCATACCCAAGGTCCTGGGTTTAATCCCCAAAACACACACGCACGCACGCGCGCACACGCGCGCGCAAAGAGCTAAGAGAAACGATTCTGATTCCCAAATGCTAATCCACAGTAATGGAAGTCTTGAGGAAATTTTTAAAACTACATATTCCTGAAGCCCATTCTAGCCCAAACTGGATTTTCTTAAAAAATATGACTCTAATGCTCAAGATTCAGATAATATTCATTTTTTTTGTTCTAAGTCAAAACATTTGGAATTAAAATTGTTTTCTGATTTACTCACCTTGGTTGACAGCTGAATTAAATGAAGACTGGGGTGCAGGTCTATGTGAATTCTGGAGCATGGGGTCCCTTACTGGAGGTGGACCTCTAGGTGGAGGGGGCCCATGAGGAGTTCCTGGTTGAAAAGTGGTAGGCAGAGGTTGATTCCTTAAGGGAAGTGATGAACCTTTGGAAACATTAGTTTTTTTCACATCATTTAAAAACTTAAGACAAAGGCCAAAAACAATCTTTACCAAAGCTGAACAACTTCCAAATTTACATTTTAATTATAAATCCCAACAAATTATTAGAAATACAGTAAACTTCCTAACTGTATGACTTCATGGTTTCATATATACATATTTCCATCTCTATCCTACCATGTTTCTTATCTATCAGTTATTAAAAGCAATATAAAGAAATAAGTATCAAGAGGCTGGGGTTTTGGCTCAGCAGTAGAGACTTTCCTGGCATGTGTGAGGTCCTGGGTTTGAATCTCAGCACCTCATACAAATAAATAAAATAAAGGTCCATCAACAACTTAAAAAAAAATCATTAAAAAAAAAAAAAAGAAAAAGAAAAATGGAGTTGGGGTTGTGGCTCAGTAGTAGAGCACTGACCTCGCACCTGTGAGGCCCTGAGTTCTCCTCAGCATCACATAAAAATAAGTAAATAAAATAAGGGTACTGTTTCCAACTACAACTTAAAAAAAATACATTATATATATATATATATATATATATATATATATAAAGTATCAAACCACTTCTAGAGTAGATTCAATGCCATGCTAATTGATTAATTCTTCATTAACTGATTACAGAGGTTTAAGCAGCCTTGTGAAATATTCTAATAGAAACTAACATGAATAAAATTCTATTAATTTTCTTATTAATTTCTAAATATTTTGTTAATTTTGTTTGCAAATATAATCTGCTCAACTAATATCAACAAGTTGACAGCTTTCTAAAAATACAAATTAAAAATTCGTAAACTAAGTTGTAACAATTTCCCAAGTTTTATTTAATTTTGCTTCGTTTTTAATTTCTATGGTATTAGGGATGTGAACCCAGGGTGCTCCACTACTGAGCTACATCCCTAGTTCTATCTATCTATCTATCTATCTATCTATCTATCTATCTATCTATCTATCCATCCATCCATCCATCCATCCATTCATTTTTGGTACTGGGGGACTGAATTCAGAGGCACTTAACCACTGAGCCAGATCCTCAGTCCTTTTTTTAATATTCTGTTTAGAGACAGGGTCTCACTGAGTTGCTCAGGGCCTCATCAAGTTGCTGATGCTGGCTTTGAACTCACAATCTTCCTGCCTCAGCCTCCTGAGCCGCTGGGATTAGAGGCGTTTGCCACTGCACCTGGCTTTATTTTTTTATTTTAAGGCAGGTTCTCAATTGTAAGGCTTCCCTCAAACTTTCAATCCTCCTGCCTCAACATCCCAAATTGCTGGGATTGCAGGTGTGTAACACTATATCCTGCCTAATTTTGCCGGGATATAACTACTAAAGACGAGATTATAAATTTGTGCACTGTTCAGTGTTTACCAAATAATAAAGTTAGTTTACTTTCTATATTGGTTTAAATACTTTATAGATACAGCTGGGAGTGTTGTTGTGTGGTATAGCACTTGCGTGTGCATGAGGCCCTAAGTTTGATCAATAGCACTACAAACACACACACACACACACACACACACACACGCATATGTATATGGTCATAAGCATTTTATCATATGTTAAAAACATATAGATTTCACCAGGCATAGTGGCTGATGCCTGTAATCAAGTGACTCAGGAGCCTGAGGCAGAAGGATTACAAGTTCAAAGTCAACCCCCTAGGTTCAATATATGATGTTTTGCCTAATACAGTGGTACACGCCTATAATCCCAGCAACTCAGGAGCCTGAGGCAGGATCACAGGTTTGAGATCAATCTCAACAACTTTACAAGACCCCCAGCAACTGAGACCCTATCTCAAAATGAAAGATAGCTGGGCACAGTGATACAACGTCCTGCACAGCTCAGGAAGCTGTGGCAGGAAGATAACAAGTTCAAAGCCAGCTTCAGCAACTTAGCAAAACCCTAAGCCAGACCCTGTCTCTAAATAAAATATAAAAAAGCGCTGGGGATGTGGCTCAATGGTTAAGTGTCCCCGGATTCAATGCCCTGTACCAAAATGTGTGTGCATGCTTAAGGGTTTTTTTGAGCTAGATTTCATAATGTTACCCATGCTAGCCTTGAACTCCTAGACTCACTCAAGTTATCCTCCTGCCTTTACCTGTCAAATAGCTAGGACTGAAAGCATGTACCATGATGGCACCTGGCTTTTTTTTTTTTAATTAAATAAATATTTTAAAGCTAGCTTACCTTCTGTAACGGTTTAAATATTGTTAGGAACATTCCTTAGGCTTAAAAATTGGTAAATTAGCCAGCTACAGTGCTATACGCACCTGTAGTCTCAGTTACTCAGGAGGCTAGGGCAGGAGGATCAGGAGTTGCAGGTGAGCCTGGGAAAATTAGCAAGACCCTGTCTTAAATAAGTAAATAAAATCTGGAAATGATTTAAATTTATACACAAGCATTATAAAATACTGATATCCAATAGGTTTAAAAGTACCCCTCAAACCAAGAATGACATAATATTTATCCTTGTATCAACCAGGATATCACTGCCCTAATTTTATCATTTTCTATTTGGGCCATAAATCCTGACTCTATAAAAACTAGATGAGTTACTTTTTAAGGATATTCTATGTGACATCAAAGTTTCAAACCCACAACTATTTATTCTTTCAAGATAACCACATTACTTCAACCTCCCTTCTCATTGCCAAAGTCTACAAAGTAGATGAAACACCATTGGTATATTTTTCATTCCAGGACTTTTTAAAAAATTTGTTTGTAAGTAAATAGGCAATAAATTTTACTTATAGTACACAGTTAACTCTATATTTTATACAATTAAAGGAATAAATGCACCCAAATGCACAGGTGCAGTGGCACACACCTGTAAGTAATCCCGGCAAATCAGGTTGAGGTAAGAGGATCAAAATTTTGAGGTAGGTCTGGGGAACTTAGCAAGGCCCTTTCTCAAAATTAAAAGGGCTGGGGATGTGGTAGAGTACCCCTTAAATTCAATCCCCAGTACCAAAAAATAAAAATAAAAAGCATCACTGTTAAATTCTCCAGGACCAAATTGAAAAATCATTGTTATTCAAAAACCTTATAGCTCCCAAGAAGACTGATCTGCTTTTTGTTGGCAAAAGTGAAAACAAAGATTACAGAAATGTAACTCCCTTATCTAAGAAGCACCCACATATATCTATGGCACAAAGGGGCAAGGTACATTACCAACTCAGCATGAACAAGAATGCATGATACATCTGACCACAAAGATATAACAACCTAATGATTAACAAAATACAAGTAAGCTTATAGAGTTTTTACAACTTTTAGAAGAATATTTTGAACTTGGGACATGCTACATTTCATATAATAGACTTTTTGTAGAAGTTGGAAAATTTTTTTTCTTTTTCTGCAGTGCTGGCGATTGAACCCAGGCCTCACACATGCTAAGCAATCATCTAGTTGAATAATTCTTATTTATAACAGTAGAGTTTAAGAATCAGGCCAATTAATGTAAAGATGCTAAAAGGCAGCCTATTAGGAAAAGTCAGAAAATTTAGTATGAGGATTAGAAAATAGCATAACTTATATACTCAGTTTTGTTTTTGTACTGGGGATTGAAATCAGGGGCATTTGACCACTGAGCCACATCCCCTGCCGTATTTTGTATGGGTCTCACACAGTTGATTAGCACCTCACTTCTGCTGAGCCTGGCTTTGAACTCGCAATCCTCCTGCTTCAGCCTCCCAAGGATACTCAACAGTTTTTGGTATCATACTATCAGGTACCTATTATCAAGTATGTGTTGGAAAAAAAAAAAGTGAAAAGCATGGATTTTCTTCGTTTTTTTTTTTTAAGACATCTTGAAAAGCATGGATTTTCTTCGTTGTTTTTTTAGACATCTCATAAGAAAAAAGCAAGAGGAATCATACATTTAGGTTCAGTTTAAGATTATACATCTTTCTTTTCCCTTCTTTTATGTGGAAATGTTCATAAGTTTCAGCACTTAGGTCTCATTACATCTATGCTGCAATCTAAATGCTCTACCTGAGGGCTTCTGTTAAAGCCAACATAATTTCAGATTATTGATCATATGCCTTTTTAAAAGATACATCAGCTGAGTGTGATGATGCATGCCTATAATCCTAGATGCTCAGGAGGCTGAGGCAGGAGGACTGCAAGTTCTAAACCAGCCCCCAAAACTCAGTGAGACCCTATCTCTAAATAAAAAATAAAAAGGGCAGGGGACGTAGCTCAGTGATTAAGTGCCCCTGGATTCAATCCTTGGTACCAAAAGAAAAAAAAGATACACCTACCCTTAAATATATCCCCCCAACCCCACCCCAGATGGAGTCCCATTTCACTACGTTGCCAAGGCTGGCCCAAAACTACTGGGTTGAAGCAATGTTCCTTCCTCAGCCTCCCAAGTAGCTAGGAAGCTGGGGAAAATAGTTTTTACATAGTATGTTTTCCCAAACTATTTTCTTGTGACTTTGGGCAAACTCTGAAACTTCATATTTGTTAGCTATAAGAGACTATGGTGAAGATTAAATAAGATATCATGTATAACTAATTAGAACAAGTAAAAAATATATTCTAAAAAACAAAAAGATTAAATAAGATAATGCATAACAGTTTGATAAAGTGCTAGACAATATTATAAATGTTCAATAAATGTTACCTATCATTATTAAAAATAAAACAAATATGCTGGATTCGGTGATGCACACCTTTAATCCCAACCATTCAGAGGCTAAAGCAGGAGGATCACAAGTTCCAAAGTGAGCCTCAGCAACTTAGCAAGACCCTGTCTCAAAATAAAAAATAGAAAAGGCTGGGAATTTAGCTCAGTGGGATAAAGCACCCCTGGTATTGCCCTCCCCAAAAGAATATGCATTAATTTCAAGAGATACATGTTCACACATGGTGTCAACTGAACCAGAGTAAAAGTAATCTAATGGATTTTGGGCTACCAGTTGTGAGTCAGAAAATTTCCACAGAGAGATGAGGGTTCACTGGCAAAGGATATGCTCAGCAAGGGGAAGGTTAAGGTTCAATCTCCAATATCCTCTGCCCACGCAATTTATATCAAGAAACGAAGTTTCTAAAAGATTCCTTAATCTTGGGCTGGAGTTACAGCTCAATGGTAGAGCACTTACCCAGCTAGCATGTATGAGGCACTGGGTTTGATCCTCAGCACCACATAAAAATAAATAAATAAAATAAAGGTATTGTGTTCATTTATTTAGAAAAAAAAAAATTTTTTCTAAATAAAAACTATACTTAAATCTTTACAAGGCCAAAATGTATTCACTAGGGCCAATGGCTGGTCAGAGGTTTAAAAAGTATTAACAAGCTACAAAACTGATGGAGTGTACACCATAAATAAGAAATACATTGATTTTTTTTAAAAGGTTAACTATTCATATTAACTATTTCACTTGGAACTTGTTACTTGTTCACTTTCTTGAAAAGTGCAAAATCAATCTGCAGATCCCAATATAGAATTTTAAACACTTTTCAAAGTCACACTATTAATGTTGATAAGTTTCTAAGATTCTGATCATCTGAACAGCAAAAACGCAAAGGTGAAATGGTTTTTAAAGCTACTTCTGAACCAGAAGTAGTTTACAAAATACAATGATGGGGAGAGGTAGTGGCTGGAGTAGTGGCTCAGTGGCAGATCACTTGCCTGGCATGTGTGAGGCACTGGGTTCAATACTCAGCACCGTATATAAATAAATAAAATAAAGGTCCATTGACAACTAAAAAATATTTTTAAAAAAATACAACGTTCGGGCTCAGTTGGTAGAGTGCTTGCCTTGCATGTAGGAGGCCCTGAGTTCAATAACCAGCACCCCCTCCCCCCAAAAAAAACAATGATCATCCAGCCCAAGAATATATGGTTTTCTCTCCCAAAATGATATAGATTCAATTCAATATCAAAGACAAAACCCTAGGTATCTTTTCTACAAAACTTAACAAGCTGATTCTAAAAATCTTAAGAAAATACAAGGAAACCAGAAAAGCCAAAATAATCCTGAAAGCAAGAGTTAGAGAAGTAAAGCTTCATGAATTCAAAGTTACTACAAAACCAATAGCAATCAAGATATATGGAGGGGAGGGGTTGGGGTTGTGGCTCAGCAGTGGCGCGCTTGCCTAGCATGCGTGAGGCACTGGGTTTGATTCTCAGCACCACATACAAATAAGTGAAAATAAAAGCCCATCAACAATTAAAAAAAATTTTTTTTAAAGATATACTGGCGGGGCTGGAGATGTGGCTCAAGTGGTAGCGCGCTCGCCTGGCATGCGTGCGGCCCGGGTTCGATCCTCAGCACCACATACAAAGATGTTATCTCCGCCGAATACTAAAAATAAATATTAAAAAACTTCTCTCTCTCTCTCTCTAAAAAAAAAAAAAAAAAAAAGATATATGGGGGGGGGGCTTCATGATAAAGGATTTACTTAGCAAACAAAAGGGCCTGGGTTTGATCCCCAGTACTACCACCACAAACACACACACACACACACACACACACACACACACACATACCAAAGAAAGTAACTCAAGTAAGAAATGCGGGGGAAAAAAATATTTGGTAAATATAATAAAAATATATTTGGTAATATAATAAAAACACACATACAGATCAATGAAATAAAACTGGGATTCCAGAAATAAACCCTTAACTTATGATTAATTGAATTTTAACAAAGGTACTAACAATAGTATTTCCATTAGATAGTGCTGAGACAAAGGCACAGATAGCCACATGCAAAACAATGAAACTGAACCCCTACCTATCAACATACACAAAAATTAAAATTAACCAAAGACCTAAACATAAGAGCTGAAATTATAAAACTTTCAGAAGAAAACATACATATAAATTTCTACTCATTGCACTAAGCACTAACCACAGCTGTGCTCAGTAACACTCCTCACTTCAAAAGCATTGTCTCAGTTGGACATGGTGGCATATGCCTGTAATTCCAGAGACTCAAGAGGCTATATGCAATTTAGCAAGACCCTGTCTCAAAAGAAAAATTATAAAGGATACAAGTGGAAGAAATGATTTACAGTAGAGGGGGTAGAGAGAGAAGAGAAGAGGGGAGGGGAGGGGAGGGGAGGGGAGGGGGGATAGTAGAGGATAGGAAAGGCAGCAGAATACAACAGACACTAGAATGGCAATGTGTAGATCAATGGAAGTGTAAATGATGTGATTCAGCAATCTGTATACGGGGTAAAAATGGGAGTTCATAACCCACTTGAATCAAACTGTGAAATATGATATATCAAGAACTATGTAATGTTTTGAACGACCAACAACAACAAAAAATAATAATAAGTTATTGATTTAAGAGGATGAAAGTTACCTCTGTAATCCAGATTTTTCTTAATATAGATTGAATTCTAGCATTCTATCAAAAAAAAAAGGAAAAAGCAGCTTTACATGTATGAAGACATAAATTGGTGTGAGCATATTTTATATACAAACAGAAATATGAAAAATGGTGTTCTATATGTGTAATAAGAATTGTGATGCATTCTGCTGTCGTGTATTTAAAAAATAAAAGCAAAAAAAAAAAAAGAAAGAAAAATTATAAAGGGATGGAGATATAGTTCAGTGATAAAGTGTACCTGTGTTCAAAGCCCAGTACTCCCCCCACAAAAAAAAAAGCACTATGTCTTTAGACCTGTCCCTTCACAACTCCACAGTTCTGCAAATTTGAAGTCAAAAACTGCCTGCAGCCATGCCAAAAAATAATGTAAGCCTCAGATTAGGATCAAAGAGAAACCATAACAATTCAGCATCCCTAGACAGTAAGGTAGAAACCAGTTAATAAAAGTAGTAGTGAGGGGCTGGGGTTGTGGCTCAGTTGGGAGAGCACT
Source organism: Spermophilus citellus (assembly GCF_964194105.1). Classification (NCBI taxonomy): domain Eukaryota; kingdom Metazoa; phylum Chordata; class Mammalia; order Rodentia; family Sciuridae; genus Spermophilus; species Spermophilus citellus. The sequence continues at coordinate 146,101,067 of NC_138182.1, read as the reverse complement.
TGCCTAGCACATGTGAGGCCCTGGGTTTGATCCTCAGCACCACATAAAAAAATGAATAAACAAATAAAGGTACTGTGTCCATCTACAACTAAAAAAATATTTAAAAAAAAAAGTAGTGGCAAGTTTAAAGCCAACCTCGGCAATAAAGTGAGGCCATAAGCAACTCAGTGAGACCCTGTCTCTAAATAAAAATTTAAAAGGGCTGGGGATGTGGCTCAGTGGTTAACTGCCCTTTGGTTCAATCCCCGGGACAAAAAAAAAAAAAAAAATACAAGCAACAATAAATGTTGGCAAGAATGTGGGGGAAAAGGTACACTCACACATTCCTGGTGGGACTGCAAATTGGTACAACCACTATGGAAAGCCATATGGAGATCCCTCAAAACTTGGAATGGAACCACCATTTGACCCAATTATCCCACTCCTTGGTATAAACCAAGGACTTAAAATCAGCATACTACAATGATGCAGCCACATCAATGTTTAAAGCAGCTCAATTCACAATAGCTAAACTATGGAACCAACATAAGTGCCCTTCAACAGATGAATGGATAAAGAAAATGTGGTATACATACACAATAGAATATTACTCAGCCTTAAAGAAGAATAAAATTATGGCATTTGCAATTAAATGGATGGAGCTAGAGAATATTATGCTAAGTGAAATAAGCCAAACCCAAAACACCAAAAGCCAAATGTTTTTTCTGATACATGGATGCCAATTTACAATAAGGGGAGGGGGCACTAGGGAAGAACAGAAGTACTTTGGATTAGATAGAGGGGAATGAAAAGAGGGGAGCGGGTATGGGAGTAGAAAGAATAGTAGAATAAATCAAACATTATTCCCCTATGTGCATATATGATTACATAACTGGTATAACTCTATATCATGTACAACCAGAAGAATAAGAAGTTATACTCCATAAATGCATTCTACTATCATGTATAACTAATTAGAAAAAAAAGCACATTTTACTGTTGTGTATAACTAAAAAGAATTAAAAAAAATAAAAAAGCCAAAAGTAGTGGCCAGTCCCTGAGGAAGTGATTCTGCAAATATACCTGAATCCCTGAAATATCACAAGTGACTCAAAGAAAAACAGCCTGTAGCTATTCAGAGGCTGAGGAAGGATTGCTTGAGCTCAGGAGTTCAAGGCCAGCCTGAGCAACATAGTAAGACCCCATCACAAGAAAGAAAGAAAGGAAGAAAGGAAAAAGAATACCTTCAAAGGAAAGAAGCAAAGCAGAAATAATTCATTAATTTAAGTTACTGAGTTAATTCAAAGATATTACAAGTAATTTACTTAAAGATTTATAATAATTTTTTAAACCAACAATTTTCCATGTGGTTTTAAGGCTTTAAGTATTCATTCAAATCTCTAAACAAGCAAAAGTTGTTTATTTCTACATTTTTAACATTCCTAATAATACTACCTGATTTTATGAAGCTGTTTTGAAGTGAAGGGTCTCCAGAAGAAACATACTGATGATTTGTTGTTAAGTTTGTACTCCCCAATGCAGTCGGTTGGGATGATACACGAGGACAATGGTTTGTCTGTGATCCTGTGGGCGGATAATTATATTGCCAATTTGAATGTGGTGGTATGTTGGCTCCAGGAAGAAAGCTACCAGAAGGCATCGGTGCAGCAGCTGGATTCTGAGAAGCAGGTAGTGGCATTCGAGGAACAGGACCACTATGGAGTGAAGGTGTCACTGTATTAGAAGCTACAGGTGGTCTATTAATAGTTTGCCCAGATCCCTGAGAACCACCGTAGTTAGACTGTCCAGAGACTGGATTCAAAGTCTTTGCTGGTATTAGATGAGGATAGGATCCTGGAAGCTGGAAATTATATCCTTGACTCACTGACAATTGTGAAGACATCAGTGCATTTTGAACAGGACCTTCCAATAAGAAGAGGAGGAAAAATTAGTCTTTCAAGTGAATATAACAACACTTTAAAAAAATACAGTAGCCCCAGGCCCAGTATCACACACCTGCAACTTGGGAGGCAAAGCTAGGAGGATTGCCAAATTCAAGGTCAGCCGCAGCAACTTTAACAAGGGTCTAAGCAACTTAGCGAGATCCCGTCTCAAAAAATAAAAAGGGCTGGGGATGTGGCTCAGTGGTTAAGTGACCATGTGTTCAATTCCCAGTACAAAAACTTAAAATTAAAATAAAAAATAAGTAGTCCCAGGAGTGGTAGTGCCTGGCTGTAATCCCAGTTGCTCTAAAGGCTGAGGCAGGAAGATCACAAGTTGGAGACCAGCCTGAGCAATTCAGTGAGAACCTGTCTCAAAATAAAAAAAAAAAAAAAAAAAAAAAAATAGGGGTATGGATGTAGCTGAGTGGTAGAGGCACTCCTGGGTTCAATCCCTAGTATGGCAAAAATATAATTAAAAATTTTCAAAATAGGCATATAATTCAAAGAAGATATACAAATGGTAATAAGCACATGCAAAGACACTGAACATTATTAATCATTAGAGAAATACAAACATCAGTCATTAAATAAACACAAATCAAAACGACAACAAGGTACCACTCACTATCATCTAGAATGTTTAAAACAGACCAACAAAAAGGGAAAAAAACAGCCGGAGCACAATAACACATGCCTGTAATCCCAGCAGCTCGGGAGGCTGAGGCAAGAAGATCGCTAGTTCAAAGCCAGCCTCAGCAAAAGCTTAGTGCCTAAACTCAGTGACACCATGTCTTTATATTAAAAAAATACAGGGCTGGGGATGTGGCTCAAGCAGTAGCGCGCTTGCCTGGCATGCGTGCGGCCCAGGTTCGATCCTCAGCACCACATACAAACAAAGATGTTGTGTCCGCCGATAACTAAAAAATAAATATTAAAATTCATTCTCTCTCTCCCTCTCTCTCTCTCTCTCTTAAAAAAAAAAATACATAAAATAGAGCCAGGCGTGGTGGCACATACCTATAATCCCAAAGGCTCAGGAAGCTGAGACAGGAGGATCTCGAGTTCAAAGCAGCCTCAGCAAAAGTGAGGCACTAAGCAACTCAGTGAGACCCTGTCTCTAAATAAAATACAAAATCAGGCTGGGGATATGGCTCAGTGGTAGAGTGCCTTTGAGTTCAATCCTGAGTACCAAAAAAAAAAAAAAAAAAAAAAAAAAAAAAAAAAAAAAACATAAAAAATAGGGCTGGGGATGTGCCTCAATGGTTGAGTGACCTTGAGTTCAATGGTAATTTTTTTTTAATTTTATTTTATCGGTTCTTCTTATATATGAAAGTAGAATCCATTTTGATAAAATTATACAAGCATGGGATAGATCTTATTCTAATCAGAATCCCATGGTGGGATTCACTTAGGTATTTTAATATGTGTACATAGGAAAATTATGATAGATTTATTCTACAGTCTTTCCTATTCCTATCCCTGTATCACACCAAATTTCATCTTCATCCAGAATTATATGAATAACCATCTAGTTGGTTTTCTGACTTGAATTCCTGGTAGTTACAATAGATTAAGAAATAATCCTGGGGCTGGGGATGTGGCTCAAGTGGTAGCACGCTCGCCTGGCATGCATGCGGCCCGGGTTCGATCCTCAGCACCACATACAAACAAAAATGTTGTGCCCGCCGAAAACTAAAAAATAAAGATTAAAAAATTCTCTCTCTCTCTCTCTAAAAAATAATTAATTAATTAATTAAAAAAAAAAAAAGAAATAATCCCACCCTAAAATCTTGGTATTCTTTGGCTTGCTATGACCAAGATTTCCTGTATAAATAGATGCCATCAATATTAAAAAAAAAAAAAAAAAAGCACAGTCTGAAATAACAACTATCTGAGACAAATCCTTTTAGTTAAGGGTTCATTCTTGAGCAAAATATTTTACCTTTTGTACTGAGTATAGTGTCACACATTAATAATTCCAGTACTCAGAGGGCTGTGAAGAGGATATCTAGAGTCCAGCCTGGACAACATACCAAAACCAACAACAAAAAAAAGAGAATTGCAAGCTTGAGCTTTGGGTTGATGTCCAGCACCAAGATATTTAACTTCTCTGTACCTCAATTTCCTTATCTATAAAATGGGAATAGTAATAGGATCACACTTATTGTGTATTTTAAGTGGACACAACTCACATAGAAGTCCATTTCCTAATCCCTGGAATTGTGTTAGGTTACATGACAAAGGAGAATAAGGCTGAAAATGCAATTTAGGTTGCTAATCAACTGACCTTAAAATGGGATAATTGGGGCGGGCTGGGGTTGTGGCTCAGCGGTAGAGTGCTTGCCTAGCACATTCGAGTCACTGGGTTAGGTGCAAGGCGCTGGGTTCGATCCTCAGTACCACATAAAAATAAATAAATAAAATCAGATGACTGGGGCTGAGATTGTGGCTCAGCGGTGGAGCGCTCGCCTAGCAGGTGTGAGGCCCTGGGTTTAATTCTAAGCACCACATAAAAATAAATAAATAAAAATAAGCATTGTGCCAACTACAACTAAAAAATAAATATTTAAAACATGGGATTAATATCAGGATGTATCTAATGTAATCACAAGGGTGAAAGAGGGAGGCAAGACAGTCAGTGTCAGAGTGATGCTATGTGAGACTCACCAAGCCCACTTGTTGGCTTTGCAGATGGAAGAAGACTACCAGCCAAGGACTGTTGGAGCACAGCCTCCAGAAGGTAGAAAAAGGCAAGAAAACAGAAGCTACGGAAAGAATTACAGCCCTAAAAACACCTTGATATTAACTCAGTGAGACCAAAGTCAGACTTCTGACCTCTAGAACTTAATTTTGTGTTGGTTGAAGACACTAAATTTGTGGTAATTTGTTAAAGCAATAACAGGAAACTGATAAAATGTGAGAATGAGATTTATGTGAAACATTTATAACAGTGTTTTTCATATAGTTAGCACTTTTTATTATTAATTTTTTTTCAGTATCAGAGATCAAACCCAGGGGCACTTTACCCCACATCTACATCCCCAGTCATTTTTATTTTTTACTTTGAGATAGGGTCTCACCAAGTTACCCAGGCTGGCCTTGAATTTTCAGTCTTCCTACTCAGCCTTCCAAATTGCTGGGATTATAGGCATGTGTCACTAAGTAAGGCTAATTAGCATTCTTGAAATGTTCTCTACTGGCATTATCCAAAAAAAAAAAAAAAAAAAAAAAAACACCATATATTTGTATCCTGAACACTGCAGCAAAATTATAAATCTGATATTAGTAAAGCAAATTATTTGAACTAATCTTTTTTTCTTGTCTGTCATCTGTTAAAGAACAGCTCTATTAATTAAGAACATTCTTAGGACGCAAAGGTCCATTTCATCCCTGTACTCCTCCGATAGCTCAGTCTAGATTGGCAAATACCAGGCACTCCAATAGAGAGTGATATGATAGGGGAACCCTATGACACTGAGAGCCCCAAAGTAGGCAACACTTGGGCTAGACTGAAGACAGAAAGGTAGCAAAGATGGTTTCCTGAGGAAGGGAATTTTAAGCTAAAACCTGAGAAGGCTGAGGTGTAGTTCAGTGATACAGAATGTGCATAGCATGTGCTAGGCCCTGTATTTCATCCCCAGTACAAAACAAACAAGCACGAAAAATAAAGAATAGCCTCAGGAAAAAGAGTATATTACCAAAAAAAAAAAGTGTTTCCATAAGGCTGGGGTTGTGGCTCAGTGGTACAGCGCTTGCCTAGCACGTGTGTGGCCCTGGGTTGAATCCTGAGCACCCATATAAATAAAAACAAAATAAAGGTATTGTGCCCACCTACAACTAAAAAACTATTTTAAAAAAAAAAAGTGTTCCTGTAAACCAGGCATGGTGACACATGCCTGTATTCCCAGCGGTTTGGGAGGCTGAGGCAGAAGGATTGCAAGGTCAAAACTAGCCTCAGCAATTTAGCAAGACCCTAAGCAAATTAGTGAAACCCTATCTTAAAATTAAAAAAATAAAATAAAAAGGACTGGGAATGTGGCTCAGTGGGAAAGTGCCTCTGGATTCAATCTCTGGTACCAAAAAAAGGAAAAAAAAAATTGTTCCTGTAAAGGAATTTATATTTACAACAGCTTGTGATGGTGGAAAGGCATTCTGAAAAAAGCTCAGTATGACAAGAGCAAATTGTTGAGACACTTGCCTGAAGTGAAGCAGGAATTGAGGACTACACTAAAGAAGTATGGATTTGATAAAGAAGTTCAAGTATGGTGGCACATACTTGAACCTAAGAAGTTATAGGAAAAAATTTTTCTCTCCGCAACTGAAAACAATATTCATTTTTTAAAAGGAAGACAAATAACCAGGGAATGATGGGGCTGATGTGTATTTTAAGTAGAAATGATTCACATGGAAGTCCATGTCCTAATTCCTGGAATCAGGTTACATGACAAAGGAGAATTCCGGCTTCTAATCAAATGACCTTGAAATGGGAAGATTATCAGGATGTAGCCAGTGTTATCATGAGTGTGAAAGAGAGCTGAGGGAATAGCCCAAAAGCAGAGCACTTATTGAACATGTGCTAGAGTGGTAGAGTAGGTGATTAGCACGTGCTAGACCCTGGGTTTGATCCCCAGCAACAAACAAACAAATAAGCCTTAAGGAAAAAGAGCTGGTCAGGCATGGTGGCACACAGCTGTTTGAGAGGCTGAGGCAGGAGAAACATGAGTTCAAAGCCAGCCTCAGCAAAACTGACGCACTAAGCAACCCAATGAGACCCCGTCTATAAATAAAATATAAAATAGGACTTGGGGATGTGGCTCAGTGGTTGAGTGCCCCTAAATTCAATCCCCAGTACAGAAAGAAAGGAAAAAAAAAAAGAAAGAAAGAAAAGACTTAGGAAAATGAATATCAAAGACTGGGTTCAAGCCAAAAAAGTAAATAAAAAGAAAAATAGTGAGTGACCAGGATAGCACCCAACCAGAGCTCCATCATAAAACTAAAACAATCCAATCAACTTTGGCTTCAGATAAACTATCATATTATTGAGTGTCTTAAAACTGAACTGTATTTTTTCCCATATTTTTATTGGTGCATTATAATTATACATAATGGTGGGACTGGTTGATATATATTCATACATACACACAATATAACGATATAATTTGGCCAATATCATTCCTCAGTATTTCCCTTTCTCTCCCCCTGGTTTCCTTTGATTTTACTGGTCTCCCTTTGATTTTCATGAGACACCCCCTCCTACCTTTCTTTTTCTTTTTTCCTCTCCAGCTTTCACATATGAGAGAAAACGTACACCCCTTGACTTTTGAGTTTGGCTTATTTCACTTAACACAACATTCTCAAGTTCCATCCATTTTCCTGCTGGTGACATAATTTCATTCTTCTTTATGGCTGAATAAAACTCCATTGTGTATATATAAACCACATTTTCTTTATCCATTCATCCACTGATGAACAGCTAGACTGGTTCCATAGTTTGGCTATTGTGAATTGGGCTGCTATAAACATGGGTATGCATGTATCAATATAGTATACTGACTTTGTTTAGAATAAATACCAAGGAGTGATATAGCTGGATCATATGATGGTTCCAAGCTCCATCTCTTTTCTTCTTTTTTCAGGGGAGGAGAGTGGGGTACGGGGATTGAACTCAGGGGCACTTAACTACTGAGCCACATCCTCAATCCTTCTTTGTACTCCATTTAGAGACAGGGTCCGAGTTGTTTTGTGCCTCGCTTTTACTGAGGCTGGCTTTGAACTTGCAATCCGCCTGTCTCAGCCTCCCGAGCCACGGGGATTACAGGTATGTGCCACTGTGACCAGCTTTCCATGCTCAATCTTTTGAGGAACCTCCATAATGATTTCCATAGTGGTGTTACTAATTTACAATACCACCAACAGTGTAAAAGTATTCCTCTCCATCATATCCTCTCCAGCATTTAGTATTGTTTCTATTCTTGATGGCAGCCATTCTAACTGGAATGAGATGAAATCTCAGTATAGTTTTGATTTGCATTTCCCTGATTGCTAAAGATGTTTTTTTCATATATTTGTTGGCCATTTATATTTATTTTTTATAAGTATCTGTTGATGAACTGTACTGCTTTTATAGATATTTTTACTTCAATGTTTTGAATTTATAATGATACAACAGCTATATACATATGGAGTTTATACCAAATTTTGTATTTTTAACAAAAAGAATTTAACATTTGGGGTCACAGAAATATTTAGTTTCTATACATTAATTTTAAAACATCCGAAATACAATTACAAGTTCAACAGAACAGACAGTATGGGATATAGAAATAATAGGGGTAATGAAGAAAGGAAGGAATCAAGGATGACTCCTAGCTTTCTGACCTGAGCAATTCAGTGAATGGACAGTACTATTCATTAGAACAGAAAGATGAAAAAAAATTAGAGAAGGTGGGAAATGATAAAGGGAAAAAGACCAAAAAGGATTTTATACATACTAATTTTCAGGTGCCAAGAAATCCAAGTGGAGGTGAGGTGTCTAATAGAAAGATATCTATCTGTGGGCTGGGATTGTGGCTCAGTGGTAGAGCACTTGCCTAGCATGCGTGATGCACTGGGTTCGATTCTCTGCACCACATACAATAAATAAAATAAAGGTCCATCAACAAAAAAAAAAATTTAAAAAAAAAGATATCTATTTGCAGGGCTGGGTTGTAGTTCAGTGTTAGAGCACTTGCGCTTGCCTTGCATGTGTGGGGCACTGGGTTCAATCCTCAACACCACATTAAAAATAAATAGATATTGTGTCCATCTACATCTGAAAAAAAAAAAAAAAAACACTCCTTACCTCATAGGGCTATTGTAAGAATTAAATGAGATGATATGAGATGATGCATATAACAGAACCACAAAGCATAGGGCCTGGGCACATAGTAAGTGACAATAAAATAAATACTAATTCTTGTTACTATTTCTCTCCCCCCTACCACCCATTTTTTTGTGGTACTGGGCATAAAACCCAGGAGCACTCTACCACTGAGCTATATCCTCAGCCCTTTTTGAGTCTCACTAAGTTGCCCAGGCTGGCTTTAAACTTTTGAACTTACTACTTGAGCCTCCAAAGTAGCTGGGATTACAGGCCACTGTGACCCCTGCAACCAGCACTGTTTCTATCTTTAAGAAGCTCTCAGTCTATTAGCGGAGATAAAACAAGAAGCACAATGGTTACTACATGCAATATATGGTAGGTTTTTTTTTTTTTTAAAGAGAGAGTGAGAGAGGAGAGAGAGTGTGAGAGAGAGAATTTTTAATATTTATTTTTTTTTAGTTCTCGGCGGACACAACATCTTTGTTGGTATGTGGTGCTGAGGATCGAACCCGGGCCGCACGCATGCCAGGCGAGTGCGCTACCGATTGAGCCACATCCCCAGCCCCTATGGTAGGTTTTTTTTGTTTGTTTGTTTTTCAGTACCAGGGATTGAACCAGGGGTGCTTAACTAATAAGCCACATCCCCAGCCCTTTTTTCATTTTTTATTTTGAGACAAGGTCTCACTAAGTTGCTTAGAGCCTTGCTAAATTGCTGAGGCTGGTTTTGAACTTGTGAGGCTCCTGAGCCGCTGGGATTACAGGTGTGTGCCACTGCACCCAACTGGTAAATTCTAAAAGAGATCTGCAAAAGGTATTGTGGGAATCCAGAGTTACAGCCTCTACTACTGAAAACACAATAATCAGTGTTACAGACCACATGACACTTTTATTTAGATCATGTTTGTTTCATAATTAAAGACTTCTTATATTAAATACACAATCATAAGCATGATTTACATTAGAGGGAAATTTGAAAATTGACATTTTTGTTACTCCTAAATTAGATGAATAGCATTTTTTTAAAATAGTGTTGTTGTTTTTTTTTTTCTTTTTAACCTTTATTTTATTTATTTATATGTGGTGCTGAGGATCAAACCCAGTGCCTCACACATGCAAGGCAAGCGCTCCACCACTGAGCTACAGTCCTAGCCCCTTGATGCCCCCTCTGGGGGAGGAAAAAAAAAAACTCTGGATGTGTTGGTGTTTTTTGTTTGTTTGTTTGTTTGTTTTTTAGTACTGGGGATTGAACCCAGGGACACTTTACCACTGAGCTACATCCCCACACCCTTTCATTTTGAGACAGGCTGTCCAGGATGAATTCTCTAGCCTTAGCCTCCTGAGTTGCCGGGATTACATATGTGCACCATGATGCTGGGCTCACAAATTCTATTGTTTTGACTGATGATATTGTGCAAAAAAGAGCCAGAAGAAAAAAAGAATTTGGAAGTGAGCTCCAATTTTACTATTAACAAATCAATACATATTTAGTGAAATGACTCACAAAATACCCAATTGTAACACTTTTGTTCAACAAAACTGGCTACTCCTAAAATGTGCTACACACTGTGGGGAACTGGAGAAAGAATAATATGCAAAAAGAGATATCCTTCTCTTCATAGGGCTTATAGTCTAGAGGGAAGCTGAACAAACATTATAAAGCTACGATATATTAGGAATAAAGGAGAAAGGTGGAGAATATCCTTCTCACCCTTAATTCTATAGTAAAAAAGTGAATATTACATAATTATTATAAACAAATGAAAGCAATAAAACTGCAATTTCTGTCTTGGCACATTGATTCAAATAGTTGATAAAGGAGGTAAGGTTCAATGGGATTAATTATTTGACTTTAGCCTTATTACATGCTAATCAGATTAAGATCAGCTAGTTAAAAAAAAAAAAAGATCAGCTAGTTTAAGCACTATAGAGTCTCACTATCAATTTTTTTTGCAAAAGAAATATGTTATATACAATCCACACAAAGATTTAGAAAAACTTGTCTAAACAACTTTTAGGTCATAATGCAAATTCTGTAACATAATAACACCACACAATATAAAAGCAAGTTATAAAAAAATGAAAAAGGTCATTATTAATAGGCCTTTGATTATAATCTAAAAATGTCTGAACATCTAACTATACTATAATATGAAATTTATGCAAGCTACATTAAATTTAAAGCTTGAGTTTTCAATAGAATACTTAGGCAGCAATTACTGCCTTGAAAGAATTAACTAAAACTAGATTCCAGCATTGAATCTTTTTTTTTTCATTTGTTTAATTTCTTTCTTTTTCTCTTGTACTGAAGACTGAACCCACAGATGCTTTACCACTGAGCTACATCCTCAGCTCTTTTTATCTTTTGAAACAGGGTCTCACTAAGTTGCTTAAGTCCTCACTAAATTACTGAGATTGGCCTGGAACTTGCAATCCTCCTGCCTCAACCTCCAGAGTCGCTGGGATTACAGATATGCACCATTATGCCCACTGAACCTTTTTTTTTTTTTTAAACCTTCTAGAGGAATATCCCCTCCACCCCTATCCTGCTCATTTCACCACCACATCCCTACTCTCTGTATTACTACTGGGATCAACAACAACAACAATAACAACAACAACAAAACCCAACATAGGATATTGGCCATTTATTGAAAATAAACTTTAGAAATGGAGCTTATAAATAAGAATATGAAGGAGACTAGGGTTGTGACCTAACGGTAGAGTGCTTGCCTAGCATGTATGAGGCCCTGGGTTCAATCCTCAGCACCACATGAAAATAAATAAATATAATAAAGGTATTTTATCCATCAACAACTAAAATGTTAAAAAAAAATATGAAGCAAGGGGGCAGTTGTGCACACTTGTAATACTAACTACTTGGGAGGCTAGGCAGAAAGAATTCAAATTCAAGGACAGCCTGGGCAACTTAGCAACTTAGCTCATCTCAAAATAAAAAAAAAGGCTGGGGATGTTCCTCAGTAGTAGAGTGCTCCCCTCCAAAAAAAAAAAAAAAAAAGACTGAAATTATATCTTAAAAGAGGCTTATATGCAAACTCCTGTTATTTCACTCCTCATCTCAAATTGGCTGCATTCTTTCAGCTGCTATCATCCTAAAATGCAATCACTAGTCAAAATGCTGAATTTCCAACTGGCTCTGGGCAACCTATGCACAAGAAGTGCTTTCTTATTCTCTTCTATGTCTTCAAGGACAGACCTTAGAAGGTGTGCAACAAATGCCCATTGACCTGAATCAAATCAACATAGTGATAATTCAAAAACAGCATATCACAGTAGTTAGATTCCTTTAGCACTTCAAAATTATAGTAACTACACTTACATATAAACTTAGAAGTACATTTGCAAGATTTGCTTTCAAAAGTTTATATAAGGGCTGGGTTGTAGCCCAGCAGTAGAACACTTGCCTAGTATGTGTGAGGCCCTAGATTTGATCCCTAGCACAACATAAAAAACTAAATAAACAAAATAAAGGTATTGTATCCACCTACAACTAAAAATATATTTTTTAAAAAAGTTTATATAAGATTGCAATTTAGAAGATAGTAGAATGAAACAGAGATTATTACTGTATGTATATATGTGACTACATGACCAATATGATTCTCCAACATGTACACTCAGAAAAATGAGAATTTATATCCCAACTATGTATGATATAACAAAGTGCATAAATGCATTCTACTGTCATGTATAACTAATTAAAACAAATTTAACAATTAAAAAAAGGTTGCAATTCGGGGCTGGGGATGTGGCTCAAGCAGTAGCGCGCTCACCTGGCATGCGTGGGGCCTGGGTTCGATCCTCAGCACCACATACAAACAAAGATGTTGTGTCCGCCAATAACTAAAAAATAAATATTAAAATTCTCTCTTTCCCTCTCTCACTCTCTCTTAAAAAAAAAAAAATTAAAAAAATAAAGGCCTGTTGGAATCCAGCTGAGAATCCATCTAGTCTTAGGTTTAAAAAAAAAAAAAAAGGTTGCAATTTAGCAATTATATGAAAAATGCATGGCCCTGTAACATCTTGTTTAATTTTTCACCTTAAAGTGAATGTCTTAAAATGATTTCATCTTCCGGGTAAATGTTACTAAATACCATAGAATAGAATGTACTTTACATAATCTGTTACTATAAACTTGAGAAAGAACAAGTGATTCAAATTAAAGCATTTTCAGTGCCTATTCCCTATTCTAGCTTCTGCCCACATAGCTGCCTACCCATAGATATTTTAAAAGTCCTAAAAAAGAGCCTTCTTTGTAAAGAAAACAGTAGACTTCTCTAAAAACAATGTAAATTGGCCATTTTAGTCACTGGCTATTTTCTCCAACTTCACAGTAATCTTAGATTCCAGTGTGCAATTTAAGCACTTTAGTATTATTCTACTGGTATTATTTCCATAAACCAAAAATGTGTAAGTTAACTGGTAAGTAGGCAGACTGTTGGCAGAAAATCTTTCTCGATTACAACAATTAAAAAAAAGTTTAGCAAATCACCACGTACGACAATTCAAGGAATCCTAGAGGAGTTATAAAACTAAGACATTCTCACACAAATTACAAATTACAGTGCCACATGTACATGCCTCTCAGAGGTCCAACCATTTTCCAAGTGATGTAAAGGCCTTAGGAAATCAAACAACAAATCTACTTGGTTCTTTCAAGGCTGAAAAACTGAACAGGTGGCCCAGGCACAGTTCTGGGAAAGTCCTGGGAGAGATGAGTAGGTCCTAAAGGGGTCTCCGCAAGAAGTCACTCATTCATTCATGTCCGCAAACTCAGAATAAATACGACCCCAACCTGCTCGAGACGAATCAGACTCCAAACTCTGCTCCCCTGGAGACTGGAGCTAGGTGGCGCGGAGGGTGAAGGCACAGCCACTAGGACCGTTTTTTGAGGGACTGACGGAATCTGTTTTTTTTTTTTTTTTTCACCCTTGTTTGCCAGGGCGTTGCATACAGCGGGTGCTCTTTAACTGTTTGCTGACTGAATGTGTGTATTTGTGAAACGCTAAAACGAGCCCGCGCCTGAGAGTGCACAAACGTCGCGGTATCGGGGGCTCAGCCGCCCACCACCACCCGCGCCAGACCCCAGCCGAGAGGTCACCCTCTCTTCCTCGGTCGCCTGAAGAGTAAACAGCATCCAAAGGTGAGTTCCAGCCCGGGCCCACGCTGAGCCCTGTTCTTCGCCCCCGTGCAGCACTCACCGTTGGTGTAGGGAGACCCCGAGGTCGAAGAGGCCCCGTTCTGGGCCTGGAGGCCGGTTGGGGCGCCGCCGGAGGCCGGTATCCCCGGCTGGGACATGACGACCGCAATTATCCTTGTTGGAAGGTACTGGTCTGAGTCGACAACAGCGCCCAGCGGAGAGACTGCTGAAAGCAGAGGGAGAGGGCCAAAGACTTAGGACTGAAGACTGGAGGAGAGGGCGGAGCATCAAGCCCGAGGCACGGCGCTTCGCTCTCCCCAGCCCGCCGGCACCCACGGCCTGGCCTGGGAACTGAAGCTTAGAAGTCGGGCCAGTGGGGCCGCGAATGCCGGGCTGGGAGGCGGCAGCCTAAACCGGAGAGGAGGGAGGCCCCGGCCGGAAGTGCCTGTCAGCCGCTGGCCGCGCAGGCGCAATCAGGACACGTGGCACTTCCGGCTCCGGGCTCGCGGCTTCTCCAGCGCTCACCTCTCCCCGTGGGGCTGCCCCGAGGCCACCTGACTGTCCCGTCGTCCCGGCCCCGTGGACAGTGCCCGGACTAGCCTGCCACGTCACTGACTCCGACTGCCGGCCGGAAGTGGCGTGTGTCACCGCTGCGGAAATCCCCGTGTCTTGGACGTCACCTCGCGGGCTGAGCGGGGATCCGGGGGCAATGAATGCAGACTTCAGTGGCTGCTTTCGTGGAGTGGGACAAACAGTTCCTCTCCCCGGTCTTTGAAGATTACTTGAGACTACAAACGTCATCATCCTCTGTTGGGATTATGCCACCACTAATAGCTGAACCGGTTAATGTTCATCACATTATTTTATTTCACATTCTGTTGTCATATTCCAGGGAATTATTTTAAAGAGATAGTTAAATATGTATGTTAAAAATGTGATCAAGTAAAGAAGGCCTTTGCTTTTTTACTGGAGATTCAGAGGTACTTTTAATTTTTAAACTCGATTATCCATAGCATAGTCACACTGAAGTTCATTAACAGCACTTTTTTTTTTTTAATTAGTGCTGAGAATCTAACCCCAGGCCATACGCAAGCTAGGAAAGCACTCTATTGAGCCATACACCCCATCCTCCAACATTACATTAAATGGCAGTTTTATTTCCTCTTTAAGGGTTTGTGGATCCGCTGTAAGGTGAAGAATTCAAACTTCCCTACTGGGAAAGTAGGGGTTTTGTTTTGTTTTTGAGAGTAGACTTTGACTTTTGAGGCCAAAGGGAAGTAGAAACTGGGTGATTGGACAACATAATTAATGACTTCAGTAATGATCTTAGCTACCTTCACTCTACTTAGGTTTTTCCTGCTCTAAGCCGATGACAAAATCCTTCTTCACAGATTTGTACTGTTGATTAGAATGTCATGCTACAGGTTTCACAACCTCAGGGTGAAGTACATCTTACCTAATTCATTTAATATCAAATGTCTACTATGAAATGTTACATTACTTGGAAAAAGAGCAAGATCTAAACCACTGTGTCAGTCCTGAAGAACAAGCAGTAAGAATAAGTAACTAAATATGAACTTTTACCATAACCCTGTTTTAATTATCATTTATCTCAGCACCTTAGTGTATTTGCTGTGAATGGAATTCAACAATTAAAACTTCTCTTTTACAAGGTGCAGGTATAAAGCTTTTCTTCCTTTCTTTCTATTTTTGGTACTGGGCATTTAACCCAGGAGCATTTTACCACCCAGCCACATCCCAGACCTTATTCTAATTTTGAGATAGGGTCTCACTAAATTGCCGAGGCTGGCCTCCAAGTTGCAATCCCCCTACATCAGCTTCCCCGGTTGTTGGGATTACAGGTATGCACCATGAGCCAGCTGTAAAGCTTCTTTAGGATGAAGATAATGCTTTTGGCCAAACTGTTTTCAGCTTAGAACTCCTGTAACAAAATCGCAAATCACATATCCAAGAACACTTAAGAAAATACACAACGGGCATGGTGGCACATGCCTGTAACCTCAGTGGCTTGGGAGACTGAGGCAGGAGTATTCAAAGTTCAAAGCCAGTCTTAGCAACTTATTGAGGTCCTAAGCAACTCAGTGAGACCTTGTCTTTAAATGAAATACAAAAAAGGGCTGGGGATGTGGCTCAGTAGTTAAGCACCCCTAGGTTCAATTCCCAGAACCAAAAAAAAAAAAAAAAAAAAAAAAAAATCACAAGCTTCTTAATGTTTTAAAGAATAAATAGACCTCAGAAAACAATTGGACTTTCATGAAATCAGACAGAAAACCAGGGTTACTCCTCAAAGAGAGAAATACATAGGTCTGGTCTCAAACTTACATCAGTTTAATATTCTCTCTCTCTCTCTCTCTCTCTCTCTCTCTCTCTCTCTCTATATATATATATATATATATATATATATATATATATATATTTATCTTGGTTTGTTGACCTTGGCAGAGATTTGATTTGGTTAAATCAGGCTTTCTTTGAACTTTGTTCTGTTTAAGCAATACCTTTGTGTTCAGAGATTTTTGAAAGAAAATAACCTCATTGATTAAATCAGTTAAAAAATTAGAAGTAGTTTGCTAATAAGTAAACAATACTTTCTCTAAAATTTGTTCTAAGTTTCCCTGTGGCTATTATTCCCCCAAACTATGATTAAGTCTTTCAAATGTTTGTAACATTTTCATTGTAGTCAGCTTTAAAATACTGAGGAATAGTAGTAAAATAAGTTTAAGAATTAACATGGAACAACATACAAAAATATAATTTTCATATTAAGAATTAGGAACCCACATAATATCAAATCTATATGACTTCTTAAAGTATGACCACTTAAAATGTCACGGAAAATTATTAGTGCTATTGCCAATTGTTAAACTTACTGATATTTCTTTGTTTCTATTAACTATATCTACTCCACCTGCCCTTAATTAATGTCATTCATAGAGTCTATTTTTTAAAAATTCTACTTCTTTCCAGAACAGAAACCCTTCATATGTCTGTTATAAATTATTTTCAGCGCTGGTGCACACCTGTAATCCCAGTGGCTTAAGAAGCTGAGGGAAGAGGTTCCCAAGTTTCAGGCCAGCCTCAGCAATTTAACAAAGTTCTAAGTAACCTTGTAAGACCCTATCTCAAAATAAAGAATAAAAAGGGCTACGGATGGGCTAGGGTTGTGGTTCAGTGGTAGAGCAATCAACTGGCACATGTGAGGCACTGGGTTCCATCCTCAGCACCACATAAATAAAGTAAAAGCATTGTGTCCATCTACCACTATATATATATATATATATTTTAAAAGGGCTAGGGATGAGGGATGTGGCTCAGTGGTTAAGTGCCCTTGGGTTCAATCCCTGGTACCAAATAAATTATTTGCAGGGGCTGGGGATGTGGCTCAAAGCGGTAGCGCGCTCGCCTGGCATGCGTGCGGCCCGGGTTCGATCCTCAGCACCACATACCAACAAAAGATGTTGTGTCCACCGAGAACTAAAAAAATAAATATTAAAAATTCTCTCTCTCTCTCTCTCCCCTCTCTCACTCTCTTTAAAAAATAAAAATTAAAAAAAATAAATTATTTGCAGAGTCTTCAATCCTAGTTTAAAGATTATAAACACCCAGCAACTCTGGAAGCTGAGGTAGGAGAATCACAATTTGAGGCCAGCATAGGCAGTGCAACTTAGTGAGACCCTGTCTTAAAATAAAAACTAGGGCTGGGGATGTGGCTCAAGCGGTAGCGCGCTCACCTGGCATGCGTGCGGCCCGGGTTCGATCCTCAGCACCACATACCAACAAAGATGTTGTGTCCGCCGAGAACTAAAAAATAAATATTAAAAACGTCTCTCTCTCACTCTCTCTCCTCTCTCACTCTCTCTTTAAGAAAAAAAAAAAACTAAAAAAGGGCTTGGATTCAATCCCCAGTACCCCCCCACACATACACACACAAAGGAACTATCTCAGGAGGCAAGCTCTGCAAAGGATATTCATTACATTTGAGTTTATACTCAAAAGAGGGATGGGATGCAAGCATTCATAATAAAATTTGCTGATACAAAAAATAAAAAAACCAACAATAATCCCAACTACTCAGGAAGATTGAAAGTTTGAACAACTTAGTAAGATCCTGTCTCAAAAAAACGTTTTAAAGAGGACTGGGGGGTGTAGCTCATTGGTACATCGGTTGCCTAGCATGCACAAGTCCCTGGGTTCAATCCCCAGGGCTGCAAATAAAACAAACAAAAATTTTGTTGGTATGAGGAAGTGGACTTAGGCATAACAGGGACCCTTTGCCTGCTTGCTATGACTGTTGCATTGTCAACTAATAAACAGGATCCAGTTTGGTTCACTTTTCAGGAAGGGGCAGGTGGTTTATCTTTGGCTCTTTAATTATTTTTTAAAAATTGTTCTGTTTGGGGGCTGTGGCTGTGGCTCAGTGGTAGGGCACTTGCCTTGCACATGTGAGGCACTGGGTTCAATCCTCAGCACCACATAATAATAAATAAATTGTTAAAAAATTGTTCTGTTGGGCTGGAGTTGAAGCTCAGTGGTAGAGAGCTCGCCTAGCATGTGTGAGGCACTGGGTTCGATCCTCAGCACCACATAAAAATAAATAAAGGCATTGTGTCTATCTACAACTAAAAACAAATTTTTAAAAATTGTTCTGTTTATTTCAAACTAAAAAGCAGTTTCAGTTCCAAACTAATTTGTACAGTTTCCTTCACTGAAACTCTTGTGGTGCCATTTTAGGATCAGTTCCTCTGGCCTCATTTGCCTGACAGGACATCTGTTTGTATCTCAAGTCAGCTGCTCTGAAGCTACATCACAAGTACACTCATTTACATGCCAAACCAGTAAATCCCATTACTTTCTTGGACACTTTTCTGTTTATGTATTTCTTATTCTTACTGTCTATTCTGGTTAGTTTTCATCTTATACTTGAACTACTGGAATCATTTTTCTGGATTCCTGTCTCCAATCCATCCTACATGTTGAATTGAGTTCCTAAAATACTTATCGCACTTTTATTTTCCTGTACCCTCAAATCTATAACTCCTACCCCTGTCTGCTCCATCAAGTTAAAATTCCTCAGCATGAGTTGGGCATAGTGGCATATGCCTGTAATCACAGCGACCTGGGATGCTGAGGCAGGAGGATTCCAAGTTCAAGGCCAGCTTCAGCAACTTAGTGATGACCCGTCTCAAAAATAAATATTTTAAAAAGGTGTAGTTCAGTAGTACTGAGTTAAATCTCCAGTACTCCTCCCTGTACCCCCCCAAAACAATCCCTCAGCATGGCTTTTCTTTTTTTCCTTTTGGTACCAGGGATTGAATCCAGAGGTGCTTAACCACTGAGTCACATCCCCAGCCCTTTTTATTTTTTATTTTGAGACAGGTCTTCTAAGTTGTGTAGGGCCTCACTAAGTTGCTGAGGCTGGTTTTGAACATACCATCCTCTTGCCTCAGCCTCTGAGCCACTGAAATTACAGGCATAAGCCATTATGCTTGACTCAGCATGACTTTTCTCATGCTGAGTAAAACATAAATTCTATTCATAACCTTCAAAGCTCTAGAGAACCCAGCTTTGCTACTTCTATGACTTCATCTTCTCCCATACTCCCTTTCACTCAGTCCATTCCAGACACATATGCTATTTTATCTGTCTAAGCATAAATCTATCTTTATCTTTATTCCTTACTTGGAAGCTCTTCCTCAAGACATCCAGAGAGCTCATTATTTCACCTCTTCCCAGATTTATTCAAATATTACCTTCTTTAATAAAACTTTTAAAAAATTGTGCTAATTTATAACAGTAGAATGCATTTTGACACATTGTACATGAATGGAGCACATTCTGGCTGAACATAGTACAGTCTGGCTGTACATAGTACAGTCACACCAGTAGGGTAATCATACATGTGTATAGGGTAATAATGTTTGTCTTATTCTATGGTTTTTCCCATCCCCACAGCACTGCTCCCCCACCCCCACACAATCCAAAATTCCTTCATTCTTCCCTTCCCTACCCTACCCTACCACTACTATGGATCAGCATCCGCTTAGCAGAGAAAATATTTGGCCTTTGTTTTCGGGGGAGTGGCTTATTTACCTTAGTATAATATTCTCTAGCTCCATCCATTTACCTGAAAATGCCATAATTTCATTCTTCTTTAAGGCTGAGTAATATTCCATTGTATATATGTACCACATTTTCTTTATTCATTCATCTGTTGAAGAATATCTGGGTTGGTTCCATAGTTTAGCTATTGTGAATTGATCTGGTATGAACATTAATGTGGCTGCATCACTGTAGTATGCTGATTTTAAGTCCTTTGGGTATAAACTGAGGAGTGGGATAGCTGGGTCAAACGGTCCATTCCAAGTTTTCTGAGGAATCTCCATACTGCTTTCCATAGTGGTTGCACCAATTTGCAGTCCCACCAGCAATGTATGAGTGTACCTTTTTTCTCACAACTTTGCCAACAAATATCACCTTATTAAAGAAGCCATCTCTGAACATTCTGTCCAATTACCTACTTATCCTGTTCAATCTCTCCCTTTTACCCTTTTCTGTTTCTTCCTAGCTCTTCTCATCTTTGTTACATATCTGTGTTTATCTTTCTTCAATGAAATATAAGTCTATACATCAATTCTAAGGTAATTATGTATATCTAAGAAATAGACTGTCAGAAAGTGAGGACTGGGGACTATGTCTTATTCACCTATGTATTTTTAGCACTTAGGGCTCACACTTAACAGGCATTCAGTAGACCATTTTGGAGAGCTGTGCTGGGACTGAACCTAGGGTCTCTGGCATACTAGGCAAACACTCTACCACTGAGCCTCATCCTCAGAAAAACCATTTTGAATGAATACATTTACAGCATCATTTCTTGGGCTGGGACTAGAGCTCAGTGGTAGAGAGCTTGCCTAGCATATATGAGGCCCCGGGTTCCATCCCCAGCATTTAAAAAAAAAAGGTGTTATTTCTTTTAGTCTTCTGACTGTCAGTTTTCATTAATCCACTAGTATATGTTCCTATTGCACTTATGGCCTAAACTACATCACTAGTACTTGTTTCTAAACTGTTTCTCTCTATTTCTTTTTTTTTAAAATGTTTTTTGAGAGAGAGAGAGAGAGAGAGAGAGAGAGAGAGAGAGAGAGAGAGAGAGAGAATTTTTTATATGTATTTTTTTTTTAGTTTTTGGCGGACACAACATCTTTGTTTTTGTATGTGGTGCTGAGGACCAAACCCGGGCTGCAGGCATGCCAGGTGAGCGCGCTACCGCTTGAGCCACATCCCCAGCCCTATCTTATTTATTTTTATGTGGTGCTGAGAATTGAACCCAGGGTCTTGCACGTACTAGGCGAGCGCTCTACCGCTGAGCCACAACCCCAGCACTTATTCTTATTTTTTTTGCAGTAGTAGGGACTGAACTCAAGGGCACTTTACTGCTGAACTACATCCCCAACCCTTTTATTTTTTTTTTATTTTGAAATAGGTTCTCCATAAATTGTCTAGGATGATCTCAAATTTGCAATCCTCTTGCTTTAACCTCCTGAATCACTGGGATCACAGGCCTGCACCACTGTGCCCAACTCTATAAACTTTTTTTTTCTTCATGACACTATCTGATGAATGACCTCACCAGCTCCTTCATTCACTAATTCACTCAATTAATTTAAAATTTTTACTAAAGGCCGTCCATATGCCAGGCTCTGTACCAGGAACCAGGTAAAAAGAGAAAAGTACAGACAAGCTCTCTGCCTTCTGTGGAGGTTAACAAAATGTAAACATAAATACATATATATTTTAACATTTCTAAATTAGTAAGTTTATTGAGGAACTGGTGCTAAGACAGAGACTAGCAAGCAAGATCCTGGTTTGGATAGTATGTTAGGATAGGAGATGACAGTTAAGCTGTTATCCAAATGTTGAGAAAGCTAGCTAAACAAAGAGAGAAGATGGAGAGAAAAAGTGGAGAGAAAAAGCATATGAACTGCACTTACAAAAGCCCAGAGGCAGGAATGACCTTGCTGTGGCAGGCAGAGTGGTATGATACAGGATTGGACAAGTAGAGGGTGCCAGAGCAATGAGAGCCCTATAAGCCTTTGCAGAGTGTGTAGAGGCTTTAGAGAGCAATTCAAGAATTGTAAATGGCGGGCTGGGGATGTGGCTCAAGCGGTAGCGCGCTCGCCTGGCATGCGTGCGGCGGGGGTTCGATCCTCAGCACCACATACCAACAAAGATGTTGTGTCCGCCGAGAACTAAAAAATAAATATTAAAAAATTCTCTAATTGTAAATGGCAGCAACTTGATATAATTCATGCTTTGAAATAAATCACTTAAAGAAAAAAAAATCCATCCTGCTGGGTGTGGTAGCATACACCTGTAATCTCAGGGACTCAGGAGGCTGATGCAGGAGGATCTCAAGTGTAAAGCCAGCCTCAGCAACTTAGCAAGGCCCTAAGAAACTTAGCAAGACCCTGTCTCAAAATAAAAAATAAAAAGGGCTAGGAATGTGGCTCAGTGCTTAAGCATCCCTGAGTTCAATCACCAGAACTATAGGAAAAATTGTTCAGATGCTGTGAGGACAATTGATTGGAGGGGAAAGAATGGAGTTATTGCTATAACAAGTGACCAAAGATGATCTTAAGTAAATTGAGAAGTGTAGTTAAAACTTTGCACTTTAAGGGCTGGTGTTGTAACTCAGTGATAGATCACTTGCCTAGTGTGCAGGGTGTGCTAAATTCAATCCTCAGGGGGAAAAAAAAAAAAAGAAAACTACTTTGGACTTTGCTTTTACCTCTGCTGAACTACATGCAATCAATCATGAACTCTTGCAGATTTCAACCTCTAGTTTCTCACACATGATTATTTCTCCATTCTTATTGACCCAACCCAGTTCCTTGTTACCTCTCATCTGCACGATTGCAGCAATCTCATTACTGAAATGATTTCAATTTTCAATCTTGAGTTATTTCAATACAACCCACATATTTTCAACTACAAAATTCCCACCATAGTTTTATACTGGTCAAAACCTCCTTAAGACTCCAGTTTGGTAAGCAACGACCCCAATGTTTTAGGCCAATACTATACAGTTAAACCATAATATTTGCCTAATGCTTTTTCCATATCTATTCCTTTGTATGTTATTATATATTTATTTAGGTGCCGAGGATTGAACTCAGGGGCACTTCACCACTGAGTTACATCCCTATTCCCTCCCCCCTTTTTCTGGATTGAACCCAGGGATGTTTTTCCACTGAGCTACATCCCCAACCCTTTATTTTTAATTTGGGAACAGTCTCTCGCTAAATTGCTTAGAATCTCATTAAATTGCTGAGGCTGGCCTCGAACTTGCAATCCTTCTGTCTCATCCTCCCAAGACACTGAAATTACTGGCATGTGCCACTGCCTCCCGCTAAAAGGGTACTTTTAAGAAACCGATGTGATGGATAACTTTTTCAAGCGAGGCATCAGTATTCCTTTCTCTTCTAGGCCAGTGGGTCGCTAAATCCTCTTGGGGCTGGTGTGGGGAGGGACGCTCAACCTACCAGAATGGGTGGCAGGTGTGGAGTGGTTACCAGACCCTGAGAGGGCGGAACTTATTGCGTGCGGTGCTGCGGCCCTGCGGACCTTAGCTAGTGAGGCACCCTCTGGCCCGGAAGGAGCTGACGTGAGCTGGGGTCCGGCAGCCATAGCGCTTTGCAATTCGGCCTCAGAAAGTGTAGAGCCGACTCGGAGGAGGGAATTACGTTCGTTCCAGTCTCAGGTGAGTGGCAGCCCCTGCGGACCGCCGGGCAGCAGCTGTGTACCCAGAAAGAAGGCGCACTTTAAAGCTTAGGTCCACCCTGGGCTCCTGCTGGTGGCACTGAGATGAAGAGTCGCCAGTTCTTCGCCAGGAATCGGGCGTCTAGAGGGACGATGAGTCCGGACAGTGCTCTTCGGGGCCGCCCTGATGTCCCTCTGGGCAGGACCTGGCTGCCTTCAGGCGCTGTTATTTCAGGAAAGCGCGAGATGACAGCAGGCGAGCCCCTTCGTGGGCCCCAGTTTCCTCCCCTGGTAAGGCGGAGGCAGCGGGCATCATTGACTGCTGGAGAGGCTGTGACACGGCGTGTTGTTTTTAGCTTTTCCAGTTTGTCGAGGAGGCAAATCGAGCTTGCTTCCTGGCAGTAGTTAACATTTTGCCATAGCCAAGTCCCAGCTGAGTGGGAAAAAGATTCACTTTAGAAAGCCAAAGATTTACAAAGTGTTCAACATTTTTTTCCTACGAAATAGAAATTTGGTTTGAAACAGCTAAAACTCCGGTATCGTTAGTCGAAAGAACTACATTTGTCAGGAATTTAAGCTATTTGGTATATTGGGCAAAATGAGGTGGAGGAATCCACTTAACTTGAAAAATTAAGCCTACTATTGTTTGTTTTCGTATTCTTACCTCAAGCTCTATGTTATCATGTTGTCTTATTCTGAAGAACTATGTTGAATGATAAAATGTCGGTTAAGAATCCCTCAAGTCATCTTGAATGAACCATACGTGGTGTCAGAAACCTATAATACCAACTACTTGGGAGACTGAGACAGGAGGATTATGGGTTCGAGGCCAGCCTCAGCAATTTAGCAAGACCCTGTCTCAAAATAAAAAATAAAAAAGGACTGGGGATATGGCTCAGGGGTAAAATATGCCTAGGTTCAGTCCCCTTGGGTGGGGAGGGGGGAAATGAGGGATATAAGAGGCATTGTAGCAGATGAAAAAAGAAAAAGAACATTTATTTACTTTCAACTATGTGTAAGGGGCTGGAATAGTCTGCCAAGGAAAGTAGTGGTATCATCTCTTTTTCAGATGATGAATAAAGGAAGATTTACAATTTGTTAGTAATTAGTGGTGACAGTATAGAAGAACAATGTGTATTTACTGTTGTATCTTTAAATAGATTTGTGTTTGTCACCAGGATATTTTGAACTTTAAAAATTCAAAGGCAGCCAAGCTAGGTGGCTTGGGCCTGTATGACTAGGTACTTAGGGAGCTGAGATGGGAGGATCAGTTGAGCCTAGGAGTTGGAGGCCAGCCTGGCATCATAGCAAAACCCTATCTCAAGAAAAAAAATTTAAGATGTTCATTGGCAGTTTCTGAGTTTGCAGAAAAGGAAAGTGTCTTCATTTCATAAATGTTAGAGAAGCTGTGTAATTATGAAGTTTAGCAGTTTAAATATGGTGCATTTTAACCTTCTTTTGCCTGGTACTATTGTGCTAGAGTAGTAATTCAAGCAAAACTTGACACGAAAGATTAGTCTATCACAAATTGAAATCACAGCCACATCATTTCAAGCTTACAAACTAGAATTCTATAGTAATGATTCATCATTTCTCCACCCCTTTCTTTAAGTACACAATTGACTAAAACTCTTTAAATTATTTAATTTCTCAGCAGAATATTACCAAGCAAATAATCACAGTGAATCACAGTGTTGAAAGTTCTCTCTCTCTCTCTCTCTCTCTCTCTCCCTCCCTCCCTCCCTCCCTCCCTTTCCCTCTGTACTGGAGATCAAACCCATGGGTACTTTGCCCGTGCTTTTTCTTCTCCCCAAGACAGGACCTCACTAAGTTGCTGTCAATGGCATGGTACTTGAAATCCTCCTACCTTAGCCTCCCAAGTCTCTGAGATTATAGGCATGTGCCATGGCACCAGGATAAGATTTCTCTTTCTTGTATCTTTTTTTTGGGGGGTGGGGAGTACTAGGGATTAACTCAGGGGCATTTACCCACTGAGCCACATCCCCAGCCCTATTTTTTGTATTTTATTTAGACATAGGGTCTCACTCTGTGTCTAAATAAAATAGACACAGTTACTTAGCACCTTAGTTGCTGAGGCTGGCTTTTTTGTTTGTTTGTTTGTTTGTTTGTTTGTTTTTTTGAAGAGAGAATTTTTTAATATTTATTTTTTAGTTTTCGGTGGACACAACATCTTTATTTTATTTTTATGTGGTGCTGAGGATTGAACCCAGCGCTCTGCGCACGCATTACCACTTGAGCCATATCCCCAGCCCCTGAGGCTGGCTTTGAACTCAAGATCTTCCTGCCTTAGCCTCCCAAGCTGCTAGGATTACAGGCATGCACCACTGTGCCCAGCAATTAATTAAGTCTGAATGAGCTAAATCCATCTGTGCCTCTATAATAATCAAAGTATTTTCATGTGTATTATCACATCATCAATCTTAACAATATTGTGAGGCAAGTGATATTCCTATTATATATATACTAAAGGCAAAGGGCTCAGGAAGACTGATTGGCTTTCCTAGAATGAAACAATAGTATTAAAATGGTGCATTTTATCTCTTTTTGTCTCCTTTTTTTTTTTTTCTTTTTTCCTTTTTCTTTTTTGGTGGTGCTGGAGACAAAATCCAAGGTGTCACACATAGTGGGCACATGTTTTACCACCCCAAGACCTTGAAAGAGACATTCTAAATCCAAATAGTTTTGTTTTTGGTACTGCGGATTGAACCCAGAGGCACTTTACCACTGAGCCATATCCCAGCCCTTTTTATTTTTTATTTTGAGACATGGTCTCGCTAAGTTGCTTAGGGCCTTGCTAAGTTGCTGAGGCTGGTGATCCTGCTACTTCGGCATCCCAAATTGCTGGGATTGTAGGCACCACACCTGGCCAAATCCAAATAGTTTTTATTCTAGGACAGATATTCTCTTTATTTCACTTTGACTCTACTGTGATTTTCATCCCAAAATTATTAATGAATTGATTCTGTAATCATATTAAAGTTCATACCAGACTTGGAATATAGCTGAATGGTAGACCACTTGCCTAGCATGCATGAGGCTGAGTTGGATCCACAGCACCACAAAGGAAAAAAAAAATTATCAAAATGATTTTGCTTAATTATTCATATAAATGAGTCATAAATATAAAATGTTCATGTAAATTTTAAAATTTTTGCTTTTTTTTACTTAACGGCTTTATTGATCTACAGTGTCATACCATAAAGTTTTCCCATTTAAAGTATTCAGTTCAGTGTTAGTATAGTCTAGTGTTGTACAAACATCACCACTAATTCCAAAACATTTTAATTACCTCAAGAAACCCATTAGCAATGGCTCCCCACTTTCCCATTTCCCAGACTAACAACCACTAATCTACTTAGTCTAAGGTTTGGCCTGCTTTAGAAATTCCATGTAAAGGGAGTTGTCCATAAACATTTAATGGAACAAAGTTTTTTTGTAATCTGAGAAGTTCTGTTCCATTATAGCCTTTGTACTGATTTTCATGTTACTTAAGTAGATCACTTTTTAATCTGCCTAGGGCCTTTTCCTGTTTGGTGTTCATGGAATAAATAAACCTGCTGACGTGTATATGTTTCCTTGTTCTTGACCTTTGCTCTTCACATGTCTTAATAGTGTGTTCATGGTGTTGTATAACCTGTTCTCAGGGCTCAGGTATCTGGAGCTAAGTAACTTTTATTCTTAGTTGGATATTCTTACTTCTATTTAAACAACAACAAAAATAGTTAATTCCATTTCTAATAACTTTTAGTTTGTTTTAAGGTTGTTATAAATCACAAGAGAATTATAAACGTCTCTTTGGAAGTAGAGTTTCTCTATGTTATTACGTTATTTCTGTGTGGGTCAAGTTTTACAACAACAAATTGATACCATTCTTTTGCAAAAAGTCCTTTTTTTTTTTTTTTTAATCATTCTTCACCTACCAACCATTATTTCCTTTGAGGACTTTGTCTTTCTATAGCAGTGCCCTCTACTCTTCTAGATGATTCCACTGCCTGTCACTGTGGACATTGTACCCTCTAGTCTGGCTTCTCTTTATCTGTCCAAGTCAGAGCCAGGAGCTTGCCACCACCCAGACCTAAACTTCTCTTGAATTCTTGAATCCCATATTCTTCATTTTACTGGTATACTTGTGGCCCAACCTTCACTTCTCATCCAGTCTCAACTACACCTTTGTTTTGGCTTACAGACTTTCTCCCTATTTCCTGGTTCTGTTTTGTGAGAAGCATCACCACCATCCCCCTTATATACTAGTGACTATACACCTTTATTCACTCAGCCTGGACTTCTGATCAGATCACTTCAGTACCTTTGATCAGTACTTTTCAAGTCTTGTCCTTTTTCATCCCAATCCTGAAAGTCCCTAATCTCCGGTGTCTAAAGCCAAGCATTGCTGGTTGGGGAATCAAGGGTTAAAAATTAGTGTTGATTGGCACTATTTGAATGTTTGCTTTTCAAGTCCACCCCAGCCCTTAGATCTCTTTAGCAATATCCACCAACCACCACACCATGCCAGGAATAGAACCCAGTGCCTTACACATGCACACTCTACCACTGAACTATATCCCAAGCTCTTTAGCAATCATTTAACTTGATCTGTTTATTCCTCACAGTGGGTGTTCTGATGCTTGCTCTGTTCAAAATGTCTCTACACCCTTTCCTTTTGGAGTCAGATTCCTGCCACCTTCACAGATTTCCTGGCATTTCTTCCTTGTGCTCTTAGAGGAAGAGATACCTCTCAGTTCAAGCTCCTCTTCAGACTTTGTCCCTTCCTTTTAGTTTAATTTTTTCCCTCTTAACCTCTGCTTTCCCAGTAGTTCCTTCCCTTCCCTTATCATCATTCTGAAGCCTCACCCATCCTTGAGAAAATCTCATTCATTCCATTCAAACTTTTTTTTAATGTTATTTTTTAGTTGTAGTTGGACACAATACCTTTATTTTTTTATTTTTATGTGGTGCTGAGGATGGAACCCAGGGCCTTGCATGTGCTAGGCAAGTGCTCTACCACTGAGCCACAACCCCAGCCCCCCATTCAAATTTTTGAAAAGGGAATCTCTCCCCCACTGCCTCTTCCAATTAACTTTTTCAGTTAGGTGAATGAGAAGTTCTCATTTAATTTTCAATAATAACAGCAGCCAGGCTTACTTTGTGCATATTGTTTCATCTGATCTTTACAATACCTTGAGAGAGATTTTGAAAGAAACTTGTAACTTGTTGAAGAACATCAAGTATATGCATCATAAATAAGCCTTGCTTTGCTTTAAGTACTAGCTACAAGTTATCCTAAACCACTGTTCCACTGCAGGCTGCTCATGCTCTCAACAATTGGCTCCTCCTCACCAAAGCCAGCTATGACCTCTCTGCAGCTGTACTTAAGCTCACTAACTTTTTTCCTCCATTTTCATCATTGTCTTTTCTAATTCTTCCAGTCTTTCTGGGTTACATTGGTTCTTCCACTCCCATCTATCCCTTAAAGACTATCTGTAGTGAGACCTTATTTCTTCCATAGCATTTTGTCTGGTGTTTAAGGAGAAGGATTACAGGCAGAGATGGTGGAAGAACATTCTGATGTTGAGAAGGAGAATGGGCAGAGGTTTTAAGGTTGCAAAGTTTGAGTCTCCTGCAGTGAATGGCAAGAAGTTTACTTTGATCTAGGGAAAGCCGCAAAAAGGGACATATATAAGGTAAGCTTGGATCAGTAGCTAAAAGGCAAATAGTAGAATTTCTGGAGTACTAGATTAGCAGTTTGATTGAATATTATGAGCTTTTAAAAACCCCTGATGAGGGGTTGGGGTTGTAGCTCAGTAGTAGCCACTTGTCTGGCACGTGTGAGGCACTGGGTTCAATCCTCAGCACCACATAAAAATAAATAAATAAAATAAAGGTATTGTGTCCATCTACAATTTAAAAAATATTTTAAAAATAAAAATAAAAAACCCCTAGTGGACCAAACAAGGTGACACAAACCTGTCCTCCCCAATTTGGGAGGCTGAGGCAGGAGGGTCATAAGTTCAGGCCAGCCTCAGCAATTTGGCAAGCCCTTTAGCAATATAGCAAGACCCCGTCTCAAAATAAAAATAAAAATGGCTGAGGAAGGGCTAGGGTTGTGGCTCATAGGTGGAGCACTGGGTTTGATCCTCAGCACCACATAAAATAAAATGAAGATATTGTGTCCACCTATAAGTAAAAAAAGGTAAATAAATATTTTTTAAAAATCTGTTTAAAAAAATGGCTGAGGAAGTTGCTCAGTGATAAAGTGCCCCTGAATTCGGTCTCCAGCAGGAGAAAAATCAAAATACTGGTGGTGGGGGCTGTGGTTTTAGCTCAGTGGTAGAGTGCTTGCCTAGCATTTGTGAGGCACTAGGTTTAATTCTCAGCACCACATATAAATAAATACATAAATAGATTTAAAGAAAAAAGGTTAATACACACACACACACACAAAAAAAAAAAAAAAAAAAAAAAAACCACTGATGGCTCTTCATCCACTGCATAATTTAGATGGCCAAATAATTTATCATCTAAACAGGGGCCTTTCTGAGTGACGGAAGCACTATTAAAAATTACAGAGATATAATAGGTATGAGCTGAGAGTCTCTTCAGCAGACTGATAGTTATGGTCACCCTGAAAACATAACAAGTCAAGTCCAAGATAAAATTTTGGTAAAGCCATTCTGGAGGCAATGTATGGATAGAGCCAGTGGCGCTTGCCTGTAATCATAGTGGAGGCTGAGACAGGAGGATTGCGAGTTCAAAGCCAACCTCAGCAACAGCAACTCAGTGAGACCCCGTTTCTAAATAAAATACAAAATAGGGCTAGGGATGTGGCTTAGTGGCTGAGTGCACCTGAGTTCAATCCCCAGTACTTTTTCCCCTCAAAAAAGATGGCTAGAGACACATTTTGAGATGAAGGTGGTAGTTAGAACTGGTTGTGTTGGTGAATACCTGTAATCTGAGCAGCTTGGGAGGCTAAAGTGAGAAGCTGAGACAGAAGGATTGTGAGTTCAAAACCAGCCTCAGCAATTTAGCAAGGCCCTAAGCAACTCAGCGAGACCCTGTCTCTAATAAAATATAAAAAAGGGCTGGGAGCTGGGGTGTGCATGTCTATAATCCTAGCAGCTCGGCTCGGGAGGTGAGGTAGGAAGATTGAGAGTTCAAAGCCAGCCTCAGCAACTCAGTGAGACTGTGTCTTTAAATAAAATTCAAAAATTAGGACTGGGGATGTTGCTCAGTGGTTAAGTGCTCTTGGGTTTAATCCCTGGTGCCACCCCCCAAAAAACAGATGGTTGTCAGGAATGTTATATAAGGATTATTTTTTAAAATTATGTATTTATTCCAATTTGTTATACATGATGGCAGAATGCAGTTCATTTCATAATACACATATAGAACACAATTTTTCAAGTCACTGATTGTACACAAAGTATTTTCACACCATTCGTGTCTTCATACATGTACTTAGGGTAATGATGTCTAACTCATTCCACCATCATTCCTACCTGCTTGCCCCCTCCCTTCCACTCCCTCCTCTTTGCCCTATCTAAAGTTCCTCCATTCCTCCCATCCTCCCCCCATGGCCATTATGAGTCAACATCCTCAAAGAAAACATTGGGCCTTTGGTTTTTTGGGATTGGCTTGCCTTACTTAGCATTATATTCTCCAACTCCATCCATTTACCTGCAAATGCCATGATTTTCTTCTCTTTTAATGCTGAGTAATGTTCCATTGTGGTATATATCAAAGTTTCCCTAAGGATTATTTTTGATGTTCTTAGGCTAGAACCCAAAACCTTGGGGCTGGGGATGTGGCTCAAGCGGTAGCGCGCTCACCTGGCATGAGTGCGACTCCGGGTTCGATCCTCAGCACCACATGCAAACAACGATGTTGTGTCGGCCAAAACCTTAAAAATAAATATTAAAATTCTCTCTTCTCTAAACAAAACAAAACAAAACAAAACCTTATGCATATTAGTCAAGTACTCTACCACTGAACTACATCTCCATTGCCCCCACCCTGCCACTTTTTTTTTTTTTTTTTAAGGAGATAGAGTCTCACTCTGTTTCCCAAGCTGGCCTTAAACTCCTGGGCTCAGACATTGCTACCTAAACCTTCTGAGAAGCTCAGACTGCAGGTACATGCCACCATACCTGGTGACAAAAAAGTTCTTGACTCAGTGGTTCCTATTACTCTGGCTCCTGTCTCACTAGTTAGCACCCATTGATTTTTACTCTCTGTTCAACTCTGTCACAATTGTGTCACCCAACCATACTTGACCTTTGACCTTACCTATTCAGTTTTACACCTCTGTACACTGTAAGTTCTTCACAACCTTCTAGCAAATTCCTACTTAATCTTTAAGACTCAGGCTAACTATTATCCCAGAAGGCTTTCCTTAACTGCACTTTGTTGCCCTCTGTAGAATTGTGGACATAGGGCTTTGAGTAGAAACATAAGAAGCAGGATTGATTTCTCTTTTTTAAGAAGCAGGATTGATTTCTCTTTTTTAAGAAGCAGGATTGGGGGCTGAGGTTGTAGCTTAGTGGTAGAACACTTGCCTAGCATATGTGAGGCACTGGGTTAGATTCTCAGCACCACATAAAAATATAAATAAAGATATTGTGTCCATCTATAGCTAAAAATATTTTTAAAAAGCAAGATTGGTTTCTCTCTTTTTTTATATACAGATATAAAAAAACATTTTAAATAGTGTGTGTGTATGTCATACTTGTCTAAAGAATGATAAAGACAGCACACCCTTGAAAAATTTTGAACTTGACCCAAGTTTCAGGCCTGTTCTTTTATTCCTATCTGAAAAATGAACTTTGTTGACCTTTTTTATATTTTTATATGTGTGATCCTTCTTCTCTCAAGAGGCTTTTTCTCATATTTCCCATATTACTCTATTAGTTTATCAAATCTGTTAAGTAAATAATGAACTAAGCTATATTTTATTTTCTATGATTTAAAAAAAATTTAGCATTGAGCAATATGATTAAAATTTGAAAAATACAGAAAGATAACAGACAAGAAATTTTTTTTTTAAATTTATTTATTTATTTATCTTGGTTTTTGGCGGACACAACATCTTTGTTGGTATGTGGTGCTGGGGATCGAACCCAGGCCGCATGCATGCCAGGCGAGCGCGCTACCGCTTGAGCCACATCCCCAGCCCACAGACAAGAAATTTACCACTTAGCACCACTTGCTATTTTAAAAAAAAAAAAGGGTCTTTATTCCACACAGGTATAATCAGACTTGGAAACTCTTTTTTCATTACCACAACCTTCTTATAAAAATATCCTCTTTCTTGGACACAGCCATATCAATGTTTATAGCAGCACAATTCACAATAGCTAAACTGTGGAACCAACCCAGATACCCTTCAATAAATGAATGGATTAAAAATGTGTATATACACAATGGAATATTACTTAGCAATAAAAGAGAGTAAAGTCATGGCATTTGCAGGTAAATGGCTGGCATCGGAGAAGATAATGCTAAGTGAAGTTAGCCAATCCCCAAAAAAACAAATGGCGAATATTTTCTCTGATATAAGGTGACTGACTCATAGTGGGATAGGGAGAGGGAGCATGAAGGAATAGAAGAACTCTAGATAGGGCAGAGGGGTGAGAAGGAAAGGGAGGGGGCAGAGGATTAGCAATGATTGTGGAATGTGATGGACATCATTATCCAAAGTGCATGTATGAAGACAGGAATTGATGTGAACATACTTTATATACAAAATTGTGTTTTATATGTGTAATAAGACTTGTGATGCATTCCACTGTCATGTATTTAAAAAAATAAAAGCAATTGAAAAAAAGAAAAGAAAAAGGCTTCAGGACAAAACAAACAAAAATATCCTCTTTCTTTTCTCTCTGCTCTTCCTCCTTTCTCCCTCCAATACCCACTACAAGAATGTAGTAAATGTCCCATGGCTGTATATAGTATAATTTATTTAACTTACTGAACATAGATTTTCTCCAATTTTTTTTTTTTTTTTTTTTGTACTGGGGATTTAACCCAGGGGTGCTTTACCACTGAGATACATCCCCAGTCCTTTATGTTTTTTATTTTATTTTTTTAAAGAGAGAGTGGGAGAGAGAGAGAGAGAGAGAGAGAGAGAGAGAGAGAGAGAATTTTTTTTTTAATATTTATTTTCTAGTTCTCGGCGGACACAACATCTTTGTTGGTATGTGGTGCTGAGGATCGAACCCGGGCCGCACGCATGCCAGGCGAGTGCGCTACCGCTTGAGCCACATCCCCAGCCCTATGTTTTTTATTTTGAAATAGGGTCTCACCAAAGTTGCTGAGGGCCTTGCTAATTTGCTGAGGCTGGCCTTGAACTTATGATCTTTCTGTCTCACCCTCACAAGTTGCTGAGATTATAGGTATGTACCACCATACCTGGCTTCAAAATTTTTCTTAAGTAACACTAATGAAGAGTATATTTATGCATAATGATTCTCTACGTTTAGGATAATTTATAAAGAATTCTTGGATCAAATTATATCAACAGATACATTGCCAAATTGGTTTTGAAAAAGATTTGTACTACCAGGCACGATGGCACACTCTTATAATCCCAGTAATTTAGGAGGCTGATACAGGAGGATTGCAAATTCAAGACCAGCCTCAGCAACTTGGGTAGGCCCTAAGTAACTTAGTGAGACCCTGTCTCAAAATAAAACATTATAAAGGGCTGGGGATGTAGCTCAGTGACAAAGCGCCCCTGGGTTCAATCCCCAGTACCGAAAGAAAAAAGAAAAAAAATTTTTAGAAAGAAAAATAAAAGAAAAAGATTTACACTAAGCCAGGGACTGTGGCACACACCTATAATCTAGCAACTCAAGGCCAGGCAGGAGGATGAGAGTTCAGTGGTAGAGTACCCTGGGTTCAGACCCCAGCATGGCAATATAGCAAGACCCTATCAAGAAAGAAAAGAAGGAAGGAAGGAAGGAAAAGAAAAGAAGGTTGGTTATGTAACTCAGTTGTAGACTGACCCTGGGTTCAGTCCTCAGTACCACCCCTCTCCTCCAGAAAAAGAAGAAAAAATTGGTACTATTTTATACTGCCATGAACTGTGTGCCTTTTTGCCCCTTTCTTTTTAGTTCAGATTGTTGTAATTCTCTATCATTTTGCTACTTAGATGGATATAGAACATTCTCTACTTAGTATTATAATGACATTTTCCTTTTTTATGTGTCAATATCTATTAAGTTATGGGGGCCTGGATAATAGTGCTTAACTCTTTATAGTAAGATTGTTGTAGTATTGTTTATTCAGAGTTGGTGTTAGTGTTTAATGAATATTGGTATATAATGTTGACTACTAAATTCAAAACTCTTTTTCAGACCCTGTAAGATTTGGATATGTCTTTCATATTCGATTGGATTTACAGTGGGTTCAGCAGTGTACTACAGTTTTTAGGTAATGGCGGCCCTTTGTTCTCTATAGTTATCCCATTTAATCTGTTTATATATAAGTATGCTTATTTGCATAGAGCCTCTATATATAAGCCAGTAGTTAAGAATGCAAGCTTTTTTGCTTATTTATTTTTTGTGGTACTGTAGGTGAATCCAGTGATGTTTTACCACAGAGCTACCTCCGCAGCCCTTTTTATCTTTGAGACAGGGTATTGCTAAATTGTTCAGGCTGGCCTTGAGTTTGTGATCCTCCTGCCTCAGCTGCCCAGGCAGCTGGGATTATAGGCATATAATGCCCAGCAAGAATGCAAGGTTTAAAATCATAACAATCACATTAATTATTCATCCCTTTTACCCCTTCCCTCACCCCACCCCGCCAAGAACCAGAGACAATTTACCACTGAGCTACATCCCCAGCCCTTTAGATTTTTTGTTGCCTCTGCTAGTCTCAAACTTGCAATTCTCCTGCCTTAGCCTCCTAATAGCTGGAATTACAGGTATGCACCACTGTGCCTGGCCAAATTAACTTCTGTTAATATATACATACATATGTGTGTGTGTGTGTGTGTGTGTGTGTGTGTGTATGTATATATGTGTGTGTGTGTGTATGTATGTATATATGTGTGTGTGTGTGTATGTATGTATATGTGTGTGTGTGTGTGTGTGTGTGTGTGTGTATATATGTGGCTTTATTATTGGAATAATTAACAAACATTTGAAGATATTGCCAGTCTCCTGATTTTCAAATTTTACCCTGCATTTAGTCTCTCTGTAATCATCAATCTTTTGAACTGGATTTCATGGCATAGTTTCAGACAGGTCACAGTGCTTACAGAATTATATCTCCTATATAAATATTTCTTCTTCCATGAGCATTTTCTTGACAAAGGAAATAAATTTTGTAGTCAATTGCACATCTGTAATCTAGCTACTTAAGAGGCTGAGGCAGGACTATCATAAGTTTGAGGTCAGCCTTGGCAATTTAGTGATACTTTTTCTCAAAATAAAAAAATAAAAAGGTCTGGGGATGTAGCTCAGTGGTAGTGTACCCTGGGCTCAGTCCCCAGTACCACACACGTAACACACACAAATGCACAAGAAAAATCATAAGCCTCCATTTGAGTATGATGTGTCAAAATGCATTCTATTGTCATGTGTAACTAATTAGAACAAATAAAAAATATTATAAAAAATTAAAGGGGAAAGCAGAATAAGAAAAAAAAAGAAAGAAAAACCATAAGTGCTTAATATCCTAAAAACCTCATTTATTAATTGAGTAAATATTTTTTTGAGCTTCTGCCATGAGTAAAGATAAGTCCTGTGTTCTCTTGCAATTCTATGGGGTTAGAAAACTAAGCACCTAAGAAAGTTGAAGGTTGAGGGTATAGCTTAGTGGTAAAGTATATGCTTAGACTGTGTGAGGCCCTGGGTTTAAGTCCTAGCCTCAAAATTTGATTTTAAAAAGTAAAGTTAAGGCCAGACATGGTGGTACACACCTGTAATCCCAGCTGCTCAGAGGTTCAGGCAGGAGGATCACCAATTCAAGGCCAGGCTGGGCAGTTTATCAAGACCTTGTTCCAAAATAAAACAGAGCTGTAGATGTTGTTCAATGGTGGAATGGTTGCCTAGCATGTGTGAGGCTCTGGGTTTGATCCCCAGTACTAGCAAAAAAGGAATGAAGTTCAATATTTAGCTTTTAAATGCCAGTCTACTATAAATTGGTCAATGCTGCATTTTCAGCATTTATAAATTTATCATTGCCTCATTGATATGTCTAAGATTATATACTTGGGATTTTTGTTTCTGTTGTTATAGCTTAGTTTTATATAATCCTATGATCAACCATTTAGTCTAATTTAGTAAGTTAAATTAAATTCAACATTAACCTTTTAACTTTTTAGCTGAAAGAATGCTCACTGTTATTTTTTCACCAAAAATACTTGTTTTCATTCATGAAAAAAAAAATCTGTTTTTAATCAGGCATGGTGACACAGGACTGTAATTCCAATGACTTGAAATGCTGAGACAAGATCAAATGTTAAAGTCCAACTTCAGCAATTTAGTAAGACCTTGGCCTAAAATGAAAAAATTTAATTTTTTTTTTAAAGGACTGGGTTGGGCATGGTGGCACAGACCTGTAATTCCAGTGGCCCTGGAGGCTGAGAGGAGGATCACAAGTTCAAAGCTAGCCTCAGTAACTTATCAAGGCCCTAAGTAATGTAGCCAGATGTTGTCTCAAAATAAAAAATATATAAAAATAGCTGGGGGCTGGGACTGTAGCTCAGTGGCAAATTGAGACACTCGGTTCAATCCTTAGCACCACATAAAAATAAATAGTAAAATAAAGGCATTCTGTCCATACACAACTACCAAAAAAATTATTTAAAAAAAGGGCTGGGGACATGGCTAAGGGTTTAATTCTTGGTACCAAATAAATTTAAATAAATAAATAAATAGATAAATTTTTAAAATGCTGGGGATATGGCTCAGAGATAGAATCCTCCATCCCCAGAATTTTAAACAAAACAAAACTTTATTAAAAAATTTCCTTCATGCTGGGGATATAGCTCAGTTGGTAGAGTGCTTGCCTGACATGCACAAGGCCCTGGGTTCAATTCCCAGCACCAGCAATAAAAAAAAAAAATTATCCTTGCTGGGTAGGGTGGTACATACCTATAATCCCAGCAACTGGGGAGGCTGAGGCAGAATTGCAAGTTCAAGGCCAGCCTCAGCAATTTAGTGAGGCCCTAAGCAACTTAGTAAGACCCTCTCTCGAAATAAAAAATAAAAAGGGCTGGTCTGGTGTTGTAGCTCCGTGGTAGAGTGCCTGCCTCACACACATGAGGCACTGGGTTTGATCCTCAGCACCACATAAAAATAAATAAATAAAGATCGTATCCATCTACAACTTAAAAAATAAATAAATAAATAAATAAAAAGGGCTGGGGATATAGCTCAGTATTAGGGTTCTTTTGGGTTTAATCCCTAATAACAAAAACAAACAAACATTTTTTTCCTCAGTCTAGCTTTATAAATACATGATATCAAGTATTTTTTCAGTGTTTTTCTAATAGAGAACACAGATTTTACCCCTAAATTGTGAATGTATCAGCTTTTTACTATTGCAGATATGTTTAGGAAATACAAATATTTCACCAACTGTTGTCAAGTTTAGTTTTTTAATTATTTGAAGTCCCAAATCATGAATAGATGTAAAATAGTTCTGTTAAGACTGAAAATAAATTTAGAAATTCATGCTTATTCAGGCAAAATTTAAAGTCATTTGGATAATCTATGTCAATATCACTTTGACTAATCAGAGCTTTTAATCTACAGGATTATATAAGAAAACCGGTAAATTGGTATTTCTTGGACTGGATAATGCGGGAAAAACAACATTGCTACACATGCTAAAAGATGACAGACTTGGACAACATGTCCCAACCTTACATCCGAGTAAGTATATTCCCCCATCTGACATAATACTTGATTAAAGTGATGCTGAGTCATATGCAGTAACCAAAAGGGATTTGTTTTGTTTGTTTTTGATGGATATATTATGATCAGTTTGTGTGAACTGTTCCTAAAATAGTATAATAAATAATAATTTACCTAGCTTCCAAGGAATATATTTAGGTCTTCAAATAATACTCATACTATTTTATCTATTACTACTTCCTTTTCTAGCTAAAAAACTTTAAAAAATTCTCAGAGATTATGACATGATCAGTATATA
This sequence comes from Spermophilus citellus, assembly GCF_964194105.1. Taxonomy (NCBI): domain Eukaryota; kingdom Metazoa; phylum Chordata; class Mammalia; order Rodentia; family Sciuridae; genus Spermophilus; species Spermophilus citellus. The sequence goes on along the minus strand of NC_138182.1, from coordinate 146,062,165 downwards.
GTCGTGATTATCTTGTTTACATAGCCTGAATTTCTTATGTATTTTATTTATTTATTTATTTATTTTTTAAAGAGAGAGCGATAGAGGGAGAGAGAGAGAGAGAGAATTTTTTAATATTTATTTTTTAGTTATCGGCGGACACAACATGGTTGTTTGTATGTGGTACTGAGGATCGAACCCGGGCCGCATGCATGCCAGGCAAGCGCGCTACCGCTTGAGCCACATCCCTAGCCCTCTTATGTATTTTAAAACCAAACTATTTTAATCACTTGCTCAGTAGATAGTTTATGGTTTTATACATTGCCGGTATCGCTCAACTTGTTACTCAGTTATTTTTTTATTCCTGAACATGTCAACAATATCTAATATAAACCCATGCTAAAGGATGTGAGGCTGATGGAGGCTAAGGATGTAGCTCAGAAGTACAGCAAATGGCTAGCATGCACCAGGCCCCTAGTTTAATCCCTGGTGCCACGATATAAATAAATATTTTAAAAATAAACACTATAGAATTATGCCAAAAAACAGGGCATGTACTGATGTAGAAAATTGTAAAGCAGGGGCTGGGGTTGTGCTCGGTGGTAGAGCACTTGCCTAGCATGTATGAGGCACTGGGTTCAATCCTCACCACCACATAAAAATAAATAATAAAGTTATTATGTCCATCTACAACTAAAAATATTTTTTTAAAAAAAAAGAAAATTGTAAAGCAATTTTTAAAGTACTTTCCTATTTTCTTTTAGAAAGACATTAGTAATCATCTTATAAATTACTTAATGCATACCATCCTGATATAAGTTTATATAATGAGTGTGTTTTAGAAAGTAAAGTTAATGTTAAAATGATTTGGGGTAGAGGGATACTCAAGATTGAACCCAGGGACATTTAACCATTGACCCACATCCTCAGCCCTTTTTATGTGGAGACAGGGTCTTTCTGGATTGCTTAGGGCCTTGCTAAGTTGCTGAGGCTAGTTTTGAACTTGTGATCCTCCTGCCTTAGCCTCTTGAGCCACTGAGATTATAGGTGTATGCCACCATGCCCGGCCTAAAATGAATTTATACATACCTGTGACCTTACTTTTGCTAGTGAAAGATTATAAATCAGGTAGGTACAATGTTTAAAGAAAGATAATACAAGACTAATGATGTGGGGTTGGGGGATTTAGCTCAGTGGCAGAGCGCTTGCCTAGCACACGCAAGGCCCTGAGTCTGATCCTCAGCCCTGGGAAAAAAAAAAGATTAATGATGGATTAAGGAGTGTATTTATTTATTGTGGTGCCAGCAATGGAACCCAGGTCCTTGCATATACTAGGCAAGTGCTCTAACACTGAGCTGTAATCCCAGCCTGGTGTAGCTTTATTTATTTTTTTTTTTAATTTTGTTTTGTGTATATGTGTGTGTGTGTGTGTGTATGTGTTTAAACTTGTTCTCTTTAGATATACATGACAGTTTGTTTCTGTCATGTTATACATACATAGAGTGTAACTTCCCATTCTTATGGTTGTACATGAACACTGGTCATGTATTCATATATGAATGTAGGAAAGTTATGTCCAATTCATTCTACTGTCTTTCCTATTCTCATCCCTCCTTCTTTCCTTTCATTCTCTTTTGTGTAATCTAATGAACTTCTTTTCTCTCCCTGCCTTATTGTTTGTTAGAAGTCACATATCAGAGCCAGTGTAGCTTTAATAAGGAGTATGAAATTGAAAACTAGACCAAAAAGCAGATAATAGTTGTTCAGTAAATGTTCAAAGAGCAGGTGTGGTAACACCCACCTATAATCCCAGCTGTTCTGGAGACTGAGGAAGTAAGTTTAAGGCCAAACTCTAGTGAGAATCTATATCAAAATAAAAAAGACTCGAAATGTAGCTCAGTGGTAGAGTGCCCTTGTTCAATCCCCTGTAGTGGGGGTGAAAAATGACTAAGGAAGGAGAACAGAACAAAACTATTTTTTTTCATAAAACTATTGTTAGAAAAGGAACATTTCGGGGCTGGGGATGTGGCTCAAGCCTAGCGTGCGTGCGGCCCGGGTTTGATCCTCAGCACCACATACAATCGAAGATGTTGTGTCCGCCGAGAACTAAGAAAAAAAAATAAATATTAAAATTCTCTCTCTCTGTCCCCCTCTCTCTCTCACTCTCTTAAAAAAAAAGAAAAGGAACATTTCATAAAATTGATAAATCTTTTTTATATTAGAAGAGGGGGGGCTTGATAAATAAGATTCTGATACAAGAACAATACTGTTAGAGAAAATGATCATGGTGAAATTTAATATATAAAATTGCAAAAACAGCAGAATTAGAAGAGACCTACAGAGTGGTGTAAGTTGCTTTCTTACTTTTTGATGTTGCTGTCTTTCATTTATTCACCAAATATTGAGTACTTACTTCAAAACCAAACATTTTTCTAAATGCTAGGGATACAGCAGTGGCACTAAACAGATGCTGTCTTCACTTTGCTGCAGCTAACATTAATTTCAGCTCACATTTTTTAATTAAAAGAATATGTGAGGGGCTGGAGCTCAGCAGTAGGGTGCTCACCTAGCACCTGCAAGGCCCTGGGTTCGATCCTCAGCACCACATAAAAATGAATAAAATAAAGGTATTGTATCCAACTACAACTAAAAAATTGTGTGTGTATGTATGTATATATATATATATATATATATATATATATATATATATATATATGAATATATGTGAGGGTTGGGGATATAGTTTAGTTGGTAGAGTGCTTGCCTTGCATGCACAAGGCCCTGGGTTCAATCCCCAGCACCACAAAAAAAAAAAAAAAAAAGGTAACATACATATAAACTGTGATATAACAATTCTACTTTAGGTGTTTTATCCAGGAAAAATGAAAACATATTTACCAAAAAGTTTATACAGGAGTCTTTAATCCAGCTTTATTTTGTAGTTGCCAAAAAACTAGAAACACCTCAGATGTCTATTTAAAAAAGAATGAATATGCAGTGGGATACAACTCAGCAAGAAAGGGGATAAACTACATTCAGTCATATTATACTACACAGAATAAGCTGATCACCAAAAGTTACCTGCTGTATATTTATCTCATATTTGAGAACAGGCAAAACTAACCTATGGTGATAGAATTCAGATTAATGTTTGTTTCTGGGGGTGGAGCTGGTAATTAACTGGGAGGAGTCAATTGGGGACTTTTCTGGGATGTTTTAACAGTGTTCTGTATCTTAATTAAACCAGGACTTTAAAAAAAAAAAAAAAAAACAGAACGAAGAGTGTATTGGTGATTATGACCATAGAAGTGGTTTGCCAGCCATATCCAAGCATTATCTTTTCCTTATGGTTAGTGATTTTGAACAATGATTATATAAATATTTAATTCATTTGCTACTCTAACAATAGTCTGTTAATAAAATAAACTACTCTGAGCTAGAGTAGTTAACACTAGCACTTCCACTGTAATTATGGGGGAACTTCTGTTTCTGGTCTAGAAGGAAGAGTAACAGTATGAAATTATTCTTTCATTATAAATGATTAGATAACTAGACAGAAAAATCATATGACTACAACTGTTTTCAAGGATTGGGCAATTGTACAAGATTATAATTCCTGAAAGAAGGAAGACTTCTTTATTCTAGCTTTCTAATAGGAGGTAATTTTCAGACCATTGTGCAAAGAAAGGAAACCCAAACATAGCCCTCTAGTCTTGCTAAGTTGGAGACAAGAAAACAGACTTTGGGGAGGCCAAAGTAATGAGAGTTTGTTGGGAGGGAAGGGGGAGCTTGAGAGAAATAACTCTAGAAATGTGCATGGCTGAACACCATTCTGTACATGCATAGAACAAAAACTCCACAAGATTAATCAGGGGGGCTGGGGATGTGGCTCAAGCGGTAGCGGGCTCGCCTGGCATGCATGCGACCCAGGTTCGATCCTCAGCACCACATACCAACAAAGATGTTGTGTCCGCCGAGAACTAAAAAATAAATATTAAAAAAAAAATTCTCTCTCTCTCTCTCTCCCCTCTCTCACTCTCTCTTTAAAAAAAAAAAAAAAGATTAATCAAGGAATCATTTCTGGAGAAAGAACAAATTATAGGGAGCTATCAGCCAAATCATTACTAAAGCTCACAAAGGACTGTGAATATTCAAGTCCTACTAGCTAGAATGGGCATATTTGATCAGATACACAGGCATTGAATAAAGGACCCAGAGGGATCATACTTTAGTAGTGGGGCTAAAGTAGCCCCAAAGAAAAGCTGTTTTTTCCTAACAGAACATAAAAATCTACAAGCAATTTACAGTCCTCCAAGGCAAAATCCAAAGAAATACAACAAAATTTAGCATCCATTGTTAAAATTACTAGACATGTAAAGAACTAGAGAAGTGAGGATAAAATGCAATCAGAAGAAACAAACCCAAAAGTGATAGAAGACGATGGAATAGACAGATAAGGTCATTAAGACAGCTGTTGTGGGCTGGGGATGTGGCTCAAGCAGTAACGCGCTCGCCTGGCATGCGCAGGGCGCTGGGTTTGATCCTCAGCACCATATAAAAATAAAATAAAGATAAATATTAAAAATATAAAAAATAAATATTAAAAAATTATCTTTCTCTCTAAAAAAAAAAAAAAAAGCTGTTGTATGCCCAAGGATTTAAAGGAAAACATGTACTTAATGAGGAGAGAAATGGAAGATGGAACCAAGTGGAACTTTTTTTTTTTTTTTTTAACCAAGGATTGAACCCAGGGGCACTTAATTACTGAGCCACATCCCCAGCCATTTTTATTTTTTGTTTTGAGATAGAGTCTTGCTAAGTAGCTGACGCTGTTTTTGAATTTGTGATTCTCCTGCTTCAGCCTCCCAAATTTCTGTGATTAGGCCTGCACCATCATGCCCAGCCCTAAATGAAACTTTTAAAAAAAATTTTTTTTTTTTTTTAGTGTGAGAGAGAGAGAGAATTTTAATATTTATTTTTTAGTTTTTGGCGGACACAACATCTTTGTATGTGGTGCTGAGGATCGAACCCGGGCCGCACGCATGCCAGGCGAGCGCGCTACCACTTGAGCCATATCCCCAGCCCCCAAATGAAACTTCTGACAATGAAAATTTCTTTGGATAGGATTAACAGCAAATTAGACAGTGCCAATACTGCAGAAGGAAAGACCAGTGATAGGCACTATACCGAATGAAGCACAGAGGTCTCTCAGTGTCACCAGTTCTGTGTATGCGCAGAGGACCGAACTAGCTCGCAATAAACACTTCTTTGCTGCTTACAAAAAAAAAAAAAAAAAAAAAAGAATGAAGCACAGAGAGAAAAATGAAAGGAAAATAAAAAGAGCCTCAGTGACTTATAAGACAATATCAGGTAGTGTAAGAGACTTGTAAGTGAAATTCCAGAAGGAGAAAGGAGAGAGCAGAAAAAATTTGAAGAAGTAATGTTTCCAGTTTTTTATTATAAATTCTGTTTGCTTTTAGACTGTCTTGGGACTGGGGATATTGCTCAATGGTAGAATACCTGGGGGAAGAATGTTTTATGATGGCCATAAGAAAATATTATTAGATTATTTCACCTGCATCATTTAAGAAGAATTACAAGAGCTGGATACAGTGGTGCATGCCTATAATCCCAGTGGCTTGGGAGGCTGAGGTGGGAGGATCATGAGTTCAAAGCCAGCCTCTGCAAAAATGAGGGGCTAAGCAACTCAGTGAGATCCTATCTCTAAATAAAGTACAAAATAGGGTTGGGGATGTGATTCAGTGGCTGAAGGACCCTAAATTCAATCCCCAGTACTCCCCTTTAAAATAAAGAATTACATGAAAATGTTTTAGATTGGAATAGTCATTTGAATTCAGAACCATAATTGTCTAGGTTAATATTTTCGGCAGAAATGAGAAAAGGAAAAACAAATGTTAGATTTATTATGGATAGTGAATATCAGAATTGGCTATTATGATTTTTTGTGTTATATTATCTGTTTTAATTGGATTATAACTAATCATAACAAAATATTCTTTTACTAGTTCCTAAATGTTTCATTGTCCTTATTTGTAATTACAGTAAATCAAATATTAAGTTATAATGCATGTTCTGAATGAATTTCTAATTTTTATATCATAAAAATATTGTATTTTTTTTTTTTAGCTTCAGAAGAATTAACTATTGCTGGTATGACTTTTACAACTTTTGATCTGGGTGGACATGTTCAAGGTAAGATTCTGTTACTATTACAGTCACTTTGTTTTATTTTAACTTGATTGAAAGGCCATTATGTTCCAGTGCATGAAATCTCATTCTATTTAAGCAAAGCCAGAGTAGACTTAAAGTTTAGGGATTATTATTACCCCCAGATAAATGCTTTAAAAGCAAGAGGTAATTTTCATAATATTCCTGGTCAGTTTTAGTGTAAGTTGCTTATGGTGATTAAAAATATGAGTGAAACTTAGCTTCCATTCTTTCTGCTTCAGTCTACCTATCATCTGTTGTTGTAATTATGTTATGAATATGTATCTGCTCTGAAAACACCTTCAGTAGATAATTCATTACTTAAAATAATAAGGCCAAATTTATTGACCTGGCATTCAGTATCTCTGGTATGTACTATGGACTTGTCTTTTTTTCCCTGATATTCTCCTCTCCACTCCCTCCCTCACCCTTTATTTTATTGTATTTTATTTATTTCTATTATTATTACTATTATTATTATTTTCTTTTGGTGGTTCTGGGATTGAGCATAAACCAGGGCCTTGAGCATGTAAGCAAACCCTCTACCACAGAGCTACATAACCAGTCTTTTAAAAATTTTTATCATGAGATAGGGTCTCACTATTTGCCCAGGCTAGCCTTAAATTGGTAATGTTCCTGCCTAAGTGTGAGCTACTGCACACAGTCCCATTCTCTTTAGTCCATCCAAACCAAAGCTTAGTGATCTCTGTGCTTTTGCTCATGCCATCCCCATGTGTATATAAGTAACTAGTTCAGGGCCCAGTGTACATTCTGCTGCCTTCCAGGGGAAGCCACTCCCAGCTTAGAGTGCTCTCAGTTTAGCTTCCTTAGACTTTACAGTGTTTGTGCACAGGTCTGCAGCAAGCTTGGGAAAGACTGTCTTATCTCCTAAATTAAATTGTAGGACTAAAATTCTACAGAAATCTAAATTTGTTTTTTTGTCCCCAAAAGTACTTGACAATGTCCAGCACATAGTAAGTCATAACTAATGCATATTACAGAGTTAATGGGCATTCTAAAAAGCTGATCTTATGTATATGTGAAAGGATTTTAAATGGTTGTAGCTAGTGTAAGCACATTTGATACATAAAATAATTGTTTATATATATATATATATATATATATATATATATATATATATATATATAAATTAATTTTGGGGATGTGAAGATTAGTAAGAATTATAATCTAGCTGGGTGCAGTGTGCCATGTCTGTAATCCCAGCATTTTGGGAGGCTGAGACAGGAAGATCTTGAGTTCAAAGCCAGCCTCAGCAATGGCGAGGGGCGTTAAGCAACTCAGTGAGACCCTGTTTCTAAATAAAATACAAAATAGGGCTGGGGCTGTAGCTCATTTTTTATTTTGATATAGGGTCTTGCTAAGTTGTAGAGACTGGCCGCCAACATGCAAGCCACCTGCCTCAGCCTCCCAAGTTGCTAGGATTACAAGTGTGTGTCACTGTGCCCACCTTGGAGAACTACTCTTAATATCTTTTTTTTTTTTGGTACTGAGGATGGAACCTCAGAGGCACTTAACCACTGAGCCACATTCCTAGTCCTGTTCTGTATTTTATTTAGAGACAAGGTCTCACTAAGTTGCCTGGCACCTTGCCATTGCTAAGTCTGGCTTTGAACCTGTGATCCTCCTGTCTCAGCCTCCTGAGCCGCTGGGATTACAGGTGTGCACCACCACACCTGGCTATTCTTTACTATCTTGTTGGACACTTCATTCAAACCATCTGCTAGGTTTGACCAGCAAATAAATTCTCTAACTCCTGATTGTTTTTGTTAGCCCGAAGAGTATGGAAAAACTACCTTCCTGCTATCAATGGCATTGTATTTCTTGTGGATTGTGCAGACCATGAAAGGCTGTTAGAATCAAAAGAAGAACTTGATGTAAGTTAAATAATTAAAACTAAGCATAGTAAAATCACTCTGGTAAACCTGAAGAAATAAATTGGAAATATGGTGTCAGAATGCAGCCTTTCTGTACTCTCTGATGAAACTCCTGAAAATTTGTTGAGCTTAGTGATTGCTTTAAGTAGTGATTACTCGGAATGCAGGAATTACTTGCAGTAATTGTAGCTATTGAGGAAACATGAACATAGACAACCTTCTTAAAGACTCTTCTAGGGGTTCACCCTCTACAAAGTGTGCCCATCCTAGTATATTTCATGTGTACTGCATTCTTGGAGTGGGGTTTATCTTGAGTCCCTAGTCCTTCTTAGAATGCCATTTCTTCAGGAATTGGCTAGAATTTAGAAATAGTATAACGTGTCATCTTTGTCACCACTTCCAAAAGTGAGCAGGTACATGTTTAGCTACCTCTCCTTTCCCCTCCCAGATCAGATGCTTTATAAAGGGTCTCAGGAATAGCAGATAAGACCAGAAATAGATCTGGGACCAAAGGGTAAGTAGCTCTGTGCTTTTACTGAAGCAAATCATACCTCTGCCCAGAGCAGACAAATACTCCTTTATATGGAATAGTCCAAATGGATTCTGTGGTCATGGGACATGGTCTGGGAGTTCCTGATTCCTTCTATGTGCCAGGCATTGTAGACGTGCACTATTACTTCATTTAATTCTCACATCAATTCCATAAGGTAGGTGCTACTATTCTCTATTCTCTCTGAGCTTCTGTGAAGCTAACTTGCCTATGGTTGCAACTCATAAGCAGCAGAACCAGAAGTGAAACGATGTCTGCCCACCTCCAAGGGGTTAGCTGTAGCAACTCTACCTCATTGATTTTCATAGTGAGCAGAATGAACATTTACAGAAAGAGCTTTTGGGAGACATAAGAATCAAATTTATGAGTCCATTGTATTTACCTTAAGATGTAGGAAAAGTTTGCCAGAAAAATCATCATGTTGTGTAATGTAGAGAATGAGTCCTTGATTGTTTTTGTATTTTTTTGCTCTTTTTTTTTTTTTAGTCACTAATGACAGATGAAACCATTGCTAATGTGCCTATACTGATTCTTGGGAATAAGATCGACAGACCTGAAGCTATCAGTGAAGAGAGGTTACGAGAAATGTTTGGTTTATATGGTCAGACAACAGGAAAGGTAAAAAAAAAAAAAAAAGGTTTGACAGATGTGAATATTTAATTCTGCAGTAAAAGTGTCTTTAAATTAGGGACTAGGGTTGTAGCTCAGAAGTAGAGTGCTTGCCTAGCATGTGTGATGCCCTGGGTTTGATCCCCAGCACCACGTAAAACTAAATAAATAAAATAAAGGTATTGTGTCCATCTAAAATTGAAAATATATATATTTTAAAAGTGTCTTTAAATTATACAAGCTTTTTTTTTTTCTTTCTTTCTTTGGTACTGGGGATTGAACCCAGGGGCACTTAACCACTGAGCCACATCGCCACCCTTTTTTTGTATTTTATTTACAGACAGGATCTCACTGAGTTGCTTAGGGCCTCACTAAATTGCTGTGGCTGGCTTTGAAATCACCATCCTCCTGCCTCAGCCACCTAAATTGCTGGGATTATAGTCATACACCACCACACCCATTTGTCTTCTTTTTAATAAGTCAGCTTTACATTAAAAATATCTAGTTTGGTCATAAACCTACTCAGAATGTTTACCTCTATTATCCATGAAGCCACTTTGTATTTTTTTCTATGATAGAATATTTTTATTCTTGGGCTGGGGCTGGGGCTCAGTGGTAGAGTGCTCACCTAGCACATGTGAGACCCTGGGTTCGATCCTCAGCATCACATAAAAATAAATAAATAAAATAAAGTTATTGTGTCCAGTTACAATGAAAAGATAAATATTAAAAACATAAAGTAGAACCTACTATCTACTGGGGAGTAGAGCTTTTATTTCATAAAGCTCCAACGTGTCTCTCTTTTCTTCCAGGGCAATGTATCTCTGAAAGAACTGAATGCCCGACCTTTAGAAGTTTTCATGTGCAGTGTGCTCAAAAGACAAGGTTATGGAGAAGGATTCCGCTGGATGGCACAGTACATTGATTAACATCGACATCAACCCACCTCTGCTCCAGGTCTCACATTCAGGCCTACTCAGAGATTTGATCACTCAACATGCATAACTTGAATTCAATAGACTTTTGTTGGATTTAAAATAGATGTTTTTTAGATTATTAACTTAATTTGAGTGAGAATTGAAAACTGATTCAAGTAAGTTTGAATATCCCAATGTTTGCTTTCTAATTCCATACAAATAGTTTTTAAAGTTTATAATCTGACGTTTACCCCAGCACCATTTATAAAGAGCAACTTTGCAGCAGTACATTTGAAGCACTTTTTAACATTGTGAATCTACAAATATAAACCATATTTAAAAGCTCATCATGTTAAATTTTTTATGTACTTTTCTGGTACTAGTTTTTAAATTTTAGATCATTTGTCTGCCTCTCAGAGTGTACAGTTAATAATTAGCTTATCAATGATTGCATGATGCCTTACAATTTTCAATAATACTTTTTCTTATGCAAACGTCATGCAATAAAACAAACTCTAATGTTTGGTATCCTTGTTGGGCAAATGTTTCATTTGAATGTGTCTTATTTAACTAAGTATATTCTTAAATTTTAAAATATTTAATATACAGGAGAGGGTTTTGGGAAAGGAAATTCCTTTAGAATATTTAGAATAATGTTTAAGTCCCTAAAGGCTTTTGCATTTACAATGTAGCAGTTGTAGTTGGTTGCACCTGATACCACATTTCTCTTGGAATCATGTGTATTTTTATCAGTAATGCTGTCATTGCCAGTGCTGGTGGACTGTATGTCCCAGTCCCTGTGGGATCAACCTTCTGAAGAAAAGCACATCTACAGTATGCAAGGTTGAGCCTCAATTTCGTAGGCCTTGTAGTTCCATCCTAGTTATCTAATGCTGAAGTGCTCAAGTCTAACTGGTATCTAGTTTGGTAACCTGTACTCCGCCAAAAATAGTGACAGGCACAAGTCTCATTTATAGGTACTTCCCAGGGCACGCAACAGGTAGGATCCTATGCACAGTTTCGTTGTATAGACCTGCATATCTAAGGACAAAGAAACAGCTTGTTCTGTGGGAATTTTACTTCTATCCTATAGCTCTTCTGCGTTCTTTGGGATACTTTGCTTCCTGGTAGGAAGAAAATGAATGTGGTTTTTTTTTTTCTTAATTGCTATCAGCTAGCTCTTCCTTTTTAATCACAAAGACTCGTTTTTAGATGTAAAACTTGCTATGTGATAGTGTCTACAGCCTCACTGTTAGACTCACTAATGAAAATTTAGTTGGTTTTTAAAAGCATTATAATTTCCTAAGAAGTTGAGTTCTTTTCATATGTCTGAGATTCCCATCATGAGTAAAATAAGATGAAAGGTAAGTGTCCAAAATGAATCATAAGAGTTCTCTTCTGATTATAAGCAAGTTTTTATAGTATATTTAACCAGTTCCACTGAGAAGAGATTGTTGCAATTCCATCAAGAATAATTTGAATATCAACCTTAGTGTTTTCTCCAGCCATTTCCCCAGGCAAAGTTGGTATATTTCTTTCTGTCATTGATAATGTAACCTATGAAGCAGATACAGATTGAGGAATGTGACTGGAAGGAATTAGTAAGCCAACAAGATCATTTCTTAACACTTGGTTTTAGTAATTTGGCTATTCTATTTCACTTTCAGCTTGTTTCTAAGTGAAAATGAAAGAATTTCTTCTCTGCCTAGAAACATCAGTAGCACTAAGGGAAAATTAGAAAATAACATTGCAGCCTGTTGGTTTATGTGCCAGATGGTTTACAGTATTTGCTCCTAAAATCCTGACTATACAGAGCTAAGCCCTATTAGAAAACAACTGCATCTTGTTCATGGGTATGTGTCTTCACTACCTTCAGGGACATACCTTTCTGCATGTATTTCCTAGAGGAGCTGTTATAATACTCTAATCATTTTGGCATAAATTGGTAAAAAGAAAAAAAATTAACGGGTTCTTGGTAAAATAGTTTGTTCGAGAACCTTCATTCTAGCTCTGACACTGGGATCAAAGAAACAGGTCACTAAATGGTGGATATTTTCCCAATAATGTAAGAGTCTTATGTCCCAAGGCTCTAGAAGTAGAGCTGGCTACACTTAGCTGCATCCAGCTTTCTTTCCACTCCCAGCCAGAGGATTTAACCAGCCAGAGCTGAGAACCCCTCCAGAGCACATTCACTAGGTCGCAGCTCCCCTTCCAGGAAGCAGATTGAGAGAAACATATGTAGAAGGCAACTCTGTACATGAACGTGCCCCTGTGGAGTGTTTCCTAGGCAAATGTAGGGAAAAGAGGTTAATTCTGTGCCCCACACTAAAAGCTGTTAAAGTATAGTTATTAACACTGTTGTATACAAGTTAAGACTGGATTTTATACAAACAGGCATCATGCAAACAACATTCTAAAATCTGAAGTCCAAAACTCTACAATTGTAAAGTCTGAGCCCATTTTTATATTCTTAAAGTTGTTTTAAGTCCACATCTGTTTGAATGACTGCTATTTATTATATTTTTGGACCATAAGTGGTTAAGTTGATAATATCTAGTTTATCTTGGTGAATCTTTTTTTTTTTTTTTTTTTGTACTAGGAATTGAAACCAGGGGCACACTACCACTGAGCTACATCCCCAGCCCTTTTTATTTACCTTTTTATTTATTATTTTGAGATAGGATCTTGCTAAGTTGCTGAGACTGGCCTGTAGCTTGCAATTCTCCTGCCTCAGCCTCCTAGCAACTCTGCTGGAATTACAGGCATATGTCACCACACCTGGCTTAGTGAATTTTTAGAATGGAAATGACGCATTTTAAATTGGTAACAGATGTTTTCTAAAATATATGATTTTTTTTTTTTAATGGTTTTGGGGATTGAACCCAGGACCTTGTACATACTAGACAAGTACTCTACTAACTGAGCTATATCCCCAGCCCTCCTAAAGTATATGAAAAAAATACTGTTCACCATTGGCTTAGTTGAACCAATAACTTTTTGAATGAGTGCCAAAGATGTCTGAATTCAGATATTACCTGCAACAGATCTAAATTTTAGTTTTGTTTTCCTGCCTCCATATACAGATTTACTGTGGTTTACAACATAAAGGCAGAACATTGTTTTCCACTGGTTCCACTTCTTCATGATACTTTCCAGCATGTAAAATACTTGTAAACCATTAAAATAGGATGTTAGCTATGATGATAGTGTTTCTTGTCTTCTGGAAAATGCTTTTATTAATCACATTTAAAACCCATCACTGGGCTAGGGATCTAGACTAGATCAGTGGTAAAGCATTTGCCTAACAGGCATGAGGCCCAGTACCACAAAGAAAAAAGAAAAAGAAAGAAAAAATTATTTTCAAAAATTTCATCATTAAAAACAATATACTTCTAGTTATCATTTCAGGGAAAAGTTTACATTTCTGAAACTCTTTATTTGGTATGTGACTCATTGTGGTATTTTGATCTTGTTAATCACTTACATGACCGAAATTCACAAGGACTTTTTTTTATTTTTATTATTTATTTTTTGCAGTACTAGAGATTTAACCCAGGGCTTAATGCATGCTTAGCAAGCACTCTACCACTGAGCTACACCCCAAGCCCCACAAGGATTTATTGCCAAGTAAAATTTGACTAGAATACACGAAAACGGCTTATATTTTCTTAAAAATTTCCTAGTTATCTTATTTAGAATGTACTATTTGGGTCATTTTTAGACATATTTGGTGATATTTCACAAATGAAAAACAAACCTCGAGTATTCAAAAAAATCTTACATATTTTGACATAAAGGTTTATGAAAAAATTAGACAGTAAATATAAATTCCTTAATGGAAAATTAATGAGTAATAAAAACTTATTAAAAAAAAACAGGTTCTGCTATAAATTCAAGAGTTCAGAAAAAAACGGTATGCTCTAATTAAGGACTGAATTATCAAAACTGCATGATAATACTTCTACTCATTTCCATTATTGTTGTTCTTTTGAAATTCAAGTTGGTGCTTTTTAACAGCAACAACAACAAAAAAGCTCTTGGAATATATTACCGTGCCTCTGTGTATAAAGTGAATGGGATTTTTGTTAAAACCACCTTTCCACTCCTGAGCCCTGTAAACCATCCCTCTCATATGCCAACCCCCACCACCCACATGCACACACTTGAATTTAAAAGATCCCTAAGTAGGAAGGAAATCCACAGTCTATTTTAGATGTAGTTCTGAACCAATGGATTTTTGTTCTCATAATTTAGAACACTAAATAGCTAATATATTCAATGCCATTGATTGATTGATTTTTCAGGACTTTGTCCACTTTAAAATAGAATCCAAAGTCATCAGAGGAAAGTAAGCAAGGTCATCCAAAGCAAACTTTCGTTTCAGGTGTGTCCCTATCCCAAACAGATCTTAGGACAGAAATGGAAAAGTGATTTCATGCTGAATTATTTTTGGAAAAATTGTACTGGAGTGCATGGATTCTTAAGCATGCATTTTAAATGGGGAATTAGATTTAATTTGGGGGGTTAAAAGAGGGTGACAATTCTATAGTTTTGACAGAAAGGGTTTTTTGTTTTTTTGTTTGTTTGTTTTCCAGAATTGTCATTATCAAGTATAAAGATTCATGTCAGAATGGCCAACTTCACATGAGTGTCTGTATTCCCTGGTGCTGCTCCTAACCTGAACTCATAATCAGTTGCCATACTAAAGCAAGAGCACTCAGGTGAATGTGGTCAAGTTACTTTAAAATTCATAAAAAGTGTTTGACTGAATGCAAAATATGTTGAGGTGGTAAGTCGGTGATCAGTTGTTCATCACTAACTTTGTTTGCACTTTGACAGAACACTGCTTGCACTAGGATCTTAGTGTGAATTATAACAATTGTTTTACAGTATATACAGATTGTTAAGCATAATTTATATGAAGATGTTTCTGTTTACTTTTGTGTATTTTACAAAGAACAACTATAATAGATGGTTAAATGTTTTTGAATTGTGTTTGTATGTTATTTTGATTTTGTTCTGTTATCTTTTCACTTCCTATGAATTTGAGTGTGTCAGGAATAGAGAAATAAAATGCTAACCTGGTTGTCAAATAACTCCAGTATTTGGTTCCATTTTGCTGTTGTGTTTTGGTTTTAACTTTTTTTGGTTTTTTGCGGCGCTAGAGATCAAACCCAGGACCTTGTGAATGCTGGGCAAGTGCTTCTACCACTGAACTCCTTCGCCCAGCCCAGTTCCATTTTTATTATCCAACTCTAATTTTCATTTTGCTCATTAGAAATTTCTAAGACTTTGAAAATTGCAAAGAATTTTCCCTTTGTGCGAACATTCTTATTTGCTTTGTAAGACTGAAAACAACTTAGAGGTAAATTGAAATAGAACTTACACAATGCTGCTCAATAGAAATATGAAAAATAAGGCAACCAGTTGGTTTTATCTATTTAAAGGTTCTCTAACTTTAGTATGCACAGAAACTCCTAGGGAGCTTAAAAAAAAAAAAAACAGAAAAAAAATTCCCACCAAAGACTATGATTCAATAGATAGGTTTCTTGAGGGCAGAATAAGTAATCAGAATCTCTTTAAGATTTTTATGCTGGATTCTGGATATTTTATTTAGGAGAAACATGATAAAACAATTCAGTACTCCAGCGACTAAACCCGCTGAGGCAGGAGCATTGCAAGTTTGAGGCCTGTCTAAACAACTCAGCAAGATCCTCTCTAAAAAAAAAAAAAAAAAGAATTGGAGATGTAACTCAATGGTAAAGCTTCCCCTGAGTTCAATCCCAGTGCACCAAAATAACCAGTGCTAAGAAAAGAAAGTCTTATTTATTTAGCTATTTTTCCTAAATTTAGCTACATAATCTTCAACTAAACTGACATTTGTACCACGCATACACAACTAATGCAGATGTCATAACATTCAGCCTAGTGTGAAGAGTACCTTGTTGGAAATAGGGAAAGTTCCTAGGAAATGATGTAAATGGAACCTTTTGGGTAGTGGCCACCATCCTCCTAATTGAAATGTGGGAACAACAGCCTATAAACTTGATTAAAAAGATACCAAGTCAAGTATGTTGGTATACCTGTAATCCCAGCTAATAGGAGGCTAATACAAGAGGATTGTGAATTTGAGGCCAGCCTGGGCAATTTAGCAAGACCCTGTCTCAAAAGGGAATCATGTGCGGTGGCCTACTCCTGTAATCCCAGGGGCTCTGAAAGTTGAGGTAGGGGAATCACAAGTTCAAAGCCAGCCTTCGCAAAAGCAAGGCACTAAGCAACTCAGTGAGACCCTGTCTCTAAATAAAATACAAAATAGAGCTGGTGATGTGGCTCAGTGGTCAAGTGCCCCTGACTTCAATCCTTGTACCGCCCCTAAAAATAGGTGAGTGGCTAGAAATGTAGCTCAATGATAAAGCACCCAGGGATTTAATCTCCATTATTTGGGGGGGGGGGCGGTTCTTGCTTGATTGTATTATAGGGTCTTAGGTTAATAGGTAACAGATTTCCTCCAGTCCAAAAACTTTGCCTGTGAGCTGGGCATGGTGAAACACACCTATAATCCCAGCAACTCCAGAGGCTGAGGCAGGAGGCAAATTTGAGGCCAGCTTCAGCAATTTAGCGAGACCCTCAGGAACTTAGTGAGAGCCTGTCTCAAGATAAAAAGGAGATGTAACAGTGGTAGAGCACCTCTGGGTTCAATCCCTGGTACTTAAGAAAAAGGTACCAAAAAGAACAAAAAAACAAGTTGTCTTGCCTCTTCTAGGGCCTTCAAAAAAATGTTTAAATGTGTGATTTATTTTTTATTTTTATTTATATATTTTTTAAGGGCCTTCAGTTTTGAAAACCGAGAGATCAGTTTCTCTTTGTGGGAAAAGGGCTGAACAGGAGAACTCTAGCCCTATTCTGGGATCCAGAGAGTCAAAGGGGTGGGACCTTCTGTGCCTCAGGACTCTTGTACCAGGACATAGCTCTGATAGCTCTTAAAGGAAGCCATGCAGGCTGCATTCTTCCCTGACTGTCTGGCAGCAGATGGCAGGGGCAGGAAGTTATTTAGAGAACAGTCTGAGTTTTTTCTCCACCCCAGCTTCTATTTGGGGCCATGCTCAGAATCCTTAGGCTCTTGAGTCCTCTTGCACACAGGAGACCATGGAGCCCCTCTTAGATTTGCCAGGGCCTCACTCTGCCTTTCTCCTTGAAGAAGCACTGCCTTGACCTTTCTGATTACCAGGGGACAGGGCATAATTTTTGCGCATCATTTCATGTGCATGTTTCATGTGCTCAGCTGGGCAATAGGGAGCAGGTTCCCTACTCATTTTCTCTCACACAAAAAATCTTACCTAAGGGAAAACCTTAGTTTTCACCAGGCACTTAACCAAGCATTCTTGAGTGTTGGATTCTGGCTCTGGTGCTTGGCCTTTCTTTCTGCTGCCTTCCCTCAGTCAATCATCAGACATTTCCTGAATACCTGCCTGTGGGGGGCTGGCATGGCATGAAAGAAAATGGGCAGAGATCTGTCCAGGTACCTTGGAAGGAAAAAGGAGATGGTTTTCTAAAAGCATGGTGCCTTTTCTACAATGGTCACTGCAGCTAGATTTTTTTTTTTTTTTTTTTTTTTTTTTTTTTTGCTGTTGCCAGGTATTGAACCCAGGGCCTTGTTCATGTAAGGCAAGTACTGCACCAACTGAGCTATATCCCCAGCCCTGCAGCCAAATCTTGAAAACTACAAAGTGATTAAGTGGAAGGTGGTGAAAGGACATTCCAGGCAAATGGACCAGCAAAGACAGAGACAGAAAGATCATGCTGTGATTTGGAGGTTGGTAGAGCTCATTGCCTAAAGATGGACCAGGTAGAGTGTATTACATGGAGGCAAGACTGCACAGCATACTGGGCTTGGTGGCCAACACGCCTGTAATCCAAGCGACTTGAGAGACTGAGAAACGAGGGTCGCTAGTTTAAGGCCAGCCCTAGCAACTTAGTGAGGCTGTAAGCAGAATGCACAGACTTGCATTGTCAACTTAGTTTATACTTGGATCTCTGTCTTGTTCATTCATCATCCTCCATGGCTCTTCTCTATGAGAGTCTCTGCTTGATTTCCAGTGACAAAGAACCTGTCCTTTGAAAGCCCTTTTTAAATTTTTTAAGATTTTTGAAACATTTTTACAAGCCTACTGTCTCAGCCTCCATAGTCTCTAGTCTCTAGTTAGCTATACCCTTTCTTCTCTCTCTCTCTCTCTCTCTCTCTCTCTTTTTTTTTTTTTTTTTTTTGGTGTGTGTGTGTGTGGTACTGGAGATTGAGATTGAATCAGGTGCTCTACTACTGAGTCACATCCCCACTCTTTTTCATTGTTATTTATTTATTGTGGTTTTGGGAATCAAACCCAGAACTTCATTCTTAAAATTTTGAGATGGGGTCCTAAGTAGCCCAGGCTGGCCTTGAACTTGTGATCCTCCCACCTCAGCTTTCTGAATTGCTGAGATTACAGGCCTGTTCCACTGTGCCTGGCAGCACATACCCTTTTTGTTCCTTTTTTTTTTTTTTTAAATAGTAGATGGACACAACACCTTTATTTTTATGTAATGCTGAGGATTGAACCCAGTGCCTCCCACGTGCTAGGCAAGTGCTTTACCAACTGAGCTATAACCCCAGCCCCACATACCCTTTCTTGACTGGGGGACTCCCTAAGATTTACTTCTTTCTGAGGTCCTCTCTGATTCCTGATGCCTCCACAGGGGCACGTCACCCTCCTCCAACATTGGCCCACTTATGCCTCTTACATAGATATGGTAGAGACTAGGCCTGCCCATCAGCCCTCCTTTCCAAGCCTGGCAGGACTCTGCTGCAGAAAGAAATGGGCACAAATATTACAGCTGGATGCAGGGAGCCATAATATCAGCGCCCAGCAGACGAAGCACCTGATACCAGAACCAGGCAGTCAGTCTCCCAGAGCCTCAAAATAGCAGTTCAAAATATCCACAGGTGAAGCTTTATTTTGCTGAGTCTCTTTTCTCTCTTGGCTTCCTCTTGCAAGCCCTTGGCAGCTCCTCTGAGTCTCATGTTGATCACAATATTCAATCTGATGCAATGGAATGTTCCTTCAGTGCAAAAGGAAGGTGTGGGGGAGGAAGATGACCTATTCAACTACTTCTTGGGTTACAAGGTTTCAGGTGTGGGGTAATCACAGCTGAGGAGGGGCCCTAGGAGCTCAAAATGCAGCTGGGTATTTCTTGGCCTAGGCACTGACTGTCACACACATCACTGGCTTCCCTGATGACCACTAGCTGTTTACAACCATTCTTTTTTTTTTAATATTTATTTTTTAGTTGCAGTTGGACATAATACCTTTATTTCACTTATTTATTTTTATGTGGTGCTGAAGATCGAACCCAGGGTCTCGCACGTGCAAGTTGAGCGCTCTACCGCTGAGCCACAACCCCAGCCCAACAACCATTTTTTATAAGGGAGCTGCCCATGGCTAGTCCCTGCCCTGACCCCAGACCACATTTATCCTACTTGAGCTTAGGCAGGCCCATGAGAACTTAGAAACAAACAGGGCTGACCTGCTCAGATTCCAGGAAGTACAAGTTAGTAAACAAATCCTTCTGGCTACCTTGCCTCTGGTCAGCCCGCCAGACTCTTAGGACTCTACCTAAACCACTGTGTCCTGCCCTCCTCTAACACCTTCACACTGGCATCCATGCTGACCCTTTCAGCTCCCCTGCATGATCACCCAGTAGGGGCTCACATCCCTGTTTCACAAATGAAGAAACCGAGGCCCAGAAAGGACCAGAATGCAGGTCCCCAGTTCACTGTGACCTCAAGACCCACAAAATTTCATTTCTAGTCACTTATTCCTTTGTGGCATGTTCATGTATGGATGGATACTCCAGACCTGAATCGCCATGTACTGCTTAAAATTAACCAAAGAAGAAGGGAAGGACAAAGGGGATCATTCACTGAATACAAGCCTCTGGAATTTTGTTACTTAGAGCACAGGGCACATGCTTAAACCTAGAAACAGATGTCTCACCTTCTCGTCTAGCACCTCTGGGTCCTGCTCTGTGCTCCACCCTGTCACTGCCCTAGCCAGACCAGGCTATTTTTTTTTTTTTCAATCCTTACACAGGCTAAACATGGGGACTGAGCTACATCCCCAGTCTTCCAGACTTGGCATTTAATTCCATGACCACCTCCATACTGATTCTGTGCTCCTAATAGTCCCCTCACCTGGTGACCGAACACTGGTGCACTAACCAAGTCTTCAACACATGAGCTTTTAGGGGATATTTCAGATCCAAGATCCAAGCCCTAACAGAATGGTTCATTTTCATCTTGGTTATTGTCATTAATCTCTTACTCATCCTAATCTGTAAATTACACTTAAAAAAATGTTTTTTAGTTATAGATGGACCTAATACTTTTATTTTATTTTATCATGCGGAGCTAAGGATTGCATCCAGTGCCTTACACATGCTAGATAAGTGCTCTACCACTGAGCTACAGCCCCAGTCCTGTATATTAAATTTTACCAGGGACTCAGGAGGCTGAGGCAGAGGGATTGTGAGTTCAAAGCCAGCCTCAATAACAGCAAGGCACTGAGCAACTCACTGAGACCCTGTCTTTAAATAAAATGCAAAATAGGGCTGGGGATGTGGCTCAATGGAGTGCCCCTGAGTTCAATCCCCAGTATCAAAAAAAAAAAAAATTGTGGATGTAGCTCAGTGGGCAAAGCACATCTGGGTTCAATCCCCAGTACCTAAATAAACATAAACTTTATCATAGGGTGTGGTATTATTTGCAGTTTCAGGTATCCACTGGGGGTCTTGGAACACACTTATCTGAAGATAAAGGGGAACTATTATACCACAACTTCTTTTTTTTTTTTTTTTTAAGAGAGAGTGAGAGACAGAGAGAGAGAGAGAATTTTTTAATCTTTATTTTTTAGTTTTCGGCGGACACAACATCTTTGTTTGTATGTAGTGCTGAGGATCGAACCCGGGCCGCATGCATGCCAGGCGAGCGCGCTACCGCTTGAGCCACATCCCCAGCCCCTATACCACAACTTCTTCATCCATTCATCTCTCAGTGGAATTTTGGTTGCTTGAGAATAGCTGGGGATATAGCTCAGTTGGTAGAGTATTTGCCTCAACTGCACAAGGCCCTGGATTCAATCCCCAGCACAAAAAGAGAGAGAGAGAGAGAGAGAGAGAGAGAGAGAGAGAGAGAGAGAGAGAGAGAAAATAGTGTTGTAGCCAATGCAAACTCTTTATATGTTGAGCTGAGATGGCAAATTCACTGGGTTCTGGGGAACAGGCTCCCTTCAGGACACTTCAGAGCTTCGATTCTGTCTTGGGTTGGGATGTGAGAGGCATTGGAAGTCATGCTGCAGCCAAAGTGGGCACAACTGGGTTCCCTGTGTCCTGGGCTGCAGCCCCTTCACATGGCTCCTCGCACACTATAGGCTGAGTGTGTCAGCAGATCTGTTCCAGTTTATAAAACTGTGAGACATCATTCACCTGCATCAGCCCCCTGCCTGGGACACCATGTAGCAAAAGACATAAAACTTCCTACTAGGATTGCAGGTGAGATGCAGGGTACAATATTCAGATCATACTGACATTAAAGAACTATTCATTGTTTGTTTGAAATTCTAATTTAACTGTATGTACTGTATTTTTTTTTAAATTAGAGTATGTCCTGTGTTTTTATTTGTTAAATCTGGAAGCCCTCCTTCCTATCCACCTGGTCTTCCTCTCTGGCTAGTAACCAGGACCTGTGTCATTACTCAGGTTCCTGCAGAAAGGGTGGCGGGGATGCTTCTAAACTCAAGCCTGACTTGGATCACTGATGTCCAGCACCCCACTGCTACAGTAAGCTTGTTCTACAGGTTCCCAGAGGGGTCCCAGGAGGAAGTCACTGTGGCCAGCAGGAGTTGTGGGGTGGCTGACTGGGGACCCCAGGAGCGCCTGGCGGCCCAGAGCCATGAAATCACGATGCTGCAGTGTGTGCTGCGCAGGGACAGTAGCAAAGGGCTGATGAACTTGGAGAGGAAACAGAAATAGGACAGCATGGCTCCTCCTTTCTGGAAGTGGTGAAACAAAAGCAGGGTGGGCTCAGGACAAGGTCAGGTGAGAGGGGCCGTCGGCAAACTTCCTTTCCTTCTTCCCTTGACTCATAGCAGGGAGTCTTCCTGAACCTCTAAAATCCATATTTCATGATTGACTCTTCTTTTATCAGGCAAACCCTAAATGGTGGTCATGATATCTCATGTCCCTTTGCCTGAGTCTCTTGTGGGGTCAGACACACACAGGGGTAGCTGGGGGCTGGTTGTAAGATCCTTGCTCAGCATCTGGACGGCCATCTTAAGTGACAGCTGCCATTTTAAGAAAAATTTCACTTGTCCCACCCCAGAGCATTTCTGAGAAAGGCTCACCACTCCCTCATACCCACCCCACCCTTAACCACCCGGCTCTAATCCCTCAGCCTGCCCCAAACCTGTATTGCCTCTCTCTGTCCAAGGAGAGATGGCCTTTCTCTGTCAGCTCTGACAAATAAACTCTCGTGTATATGTCTGCCTCGCTTTCCTTTCAGCTGGGTCTTCACAGTGCAGAGCAGTTGGCCCTGGCACATGCCCTCAGAAGCCTGGCCACCTGCTTGGGCAACTTAGTGAGATACTGTCTCAAAATTTTAAAAATAAATAAGTAACTGCTGGAGGTAAACTCACAGGCAGAGCACTTTTTGGTTCAATCCCTAGTACTGCAAAAGAACAACACCAATAACAACAAAAACCTGGCCATGTGAGGCCAAAATATGGGGGGTTTCTGTGAAGGGATAGACAATGAGGAGACCACTTTTGAGCAGCTTGCATTTCCCACCGTGGGTCAGGAGCACCTCTGCAAGTCCTGAAACCTGGTCTCCAAGAAAAGGGAACTTTGCTGCCTCCTCTGGTTGCTCTGGACACCGAGAGCTACAATAAAAGGGACAGCGCCCAGGCTGAAGGCTTCCTGTATAACTCACTGTTGATCCCCTGCCTTTGGCCTCCTCACACTACCCAGGGCTGGGCACCCAGCAGACCTCAACCAATCCCTTTTTCTCCCAAGGCCTCTCATTCCTTAAAAGCCTGTTCCTGTAGATGGATGGAGAAGATCCTTTTCTGGCCCTGCTGGCAAAGGGCAGTGGAGAAGGGCTGTGGTGAGCAGGACCCTTAGGAAGGACAAAGGAGGCAGGAGACTGCAGCTCTGCAACTGGGAATGTGTCCTGGCCCTGTGTCCTTGGGACCTGCAGCTGAGCATCTGGGCTGGGTCCAGGTGATTGGCAAGTGGCACCCCATCCTACTCCAGGAATTTAGAGAAATGAGGGAAATTCGGGCCAGGCGCAGAGGAGCATGCCTATAATCTCAGCGGCTTGGGAGGTGGAGACAGGAGAATTGTGAGTTCAAAGCCAGCCACAGCAACAGCAAGATGCTAAGCAACTCAGTGAGACCCTGTCTCTAAATAAAATACAAAGTAGAGCTGGGAATGTGGCTCAGTGGTTGAGTGCCCCTGAGTTCAATCCCAGTTCCAAAAAAAAAGAGAGAGAATCAAGGAGGGGCTGTGTCATGTTGATGCTCTCCGTCAGCACAGTCTCAGTATGTAACTGCATTGGTTTGCCGTTGTCTCATGGACATGTCTCCCACACTGGCCTGGTCTCTCAGGAAGGAGCATATGGTCACTACCATGTCCTAGAGCCCTGAAGCAGGTGCTCAGTCAGTGCATACCGAATGAAGAGTGGATGAGTGACATCCAGATTTCCCCCCAACCCAGCCTCCTCTCAGACCCCTGTGTCTTCCAGCTGTGAGAACTGGCTGGAAGGAAATGACTCACCATGGAGAGATGCCACCAGGTCAGCTTCACACTTGTGCTCTTTTGTCCTAGGGGTCCCTTCTCAGGAAACAGGGACAGCACAGGTAACCACAGGGGAGGCCTAGGAGCACAGGTCAGATGTGATGCTTGTCTTAAGGATTCTGCCTGACTGGGGACTCAAGGGCGCAGAGCTAGAGGTCCTTATGGAAGTGAGTCATGTGTTATTCTTGGGCTGGAGTTGTGGCTCAGAGGTAGAGTGCTTTCCTAGCCTGCATGAGGCACTAGGTTCGATCCTCAGCACCACATAAAAATAAAATAAAGATATTGTGTCCACCTATAACTAAAAAATAAATATTAAAAAAAAGAGTTATTCTAAATCTGGGCATGGTGGCACTTGCCTGTAATCCCCATGACTTGGGAGCCTGAGGCAGGAGGATCGTGAGTTCAAAGCCAGCTTCAGCAATTTAGCAAGGCCCTGAACAACTTGGCAAGAGCCTGCCTCAAAATTAAAACAAAACAAAACAAACAAACAAAAAACATAAAAAGGGCTGGGAATGTGGTTAAGTGCCCCTGGGTTCAATCCCTTGTACCAATAAAAAAGAGTTATCTAAGGGCATGATAGTATATTCCTATAATCCTAGTGGCTCAGGAGGCTGAAGCAGGAGGATCACAAGTTCAAGGCTAGCTTCAGCAATTTAGTAAGGTTCTAAGAGACTTTAACCCTGTCTCATAATAAAAAATAAAAAGGGCTGGGGATGTGGCTCAGTGATAAAGTACCCTTGGGTTCAATCTCCAGTACTAAACAAAACAAGTTATTCTAGCCAGGTGTGGTGGCACACACTTATAATCCCTGCTACTTGGCAGGCTGAGGCAGGAAGGTCTCAAGTTTGAGACTAGTCTGAGCAAGTTAATGAGACCAACACCCTGACCCAAAATAAAAAAAAAAAAATTAAAAAGGGCTGGGAATGTAGCAAAGCGGTAGAGCCCTTGTTAGCATGTGCAAGGCCCTGGGTTTGATTTCTATCACCACACATAAAAAAGTTTTTATTATGTTTAAATAATCATGTTTTAGATAAAATGGGTTAAATAAATTATTAAAATTCCTTTTACTAGCTTTTTACTTTTTAAAAATGTGGCTACTGCTGGGTGTGGTGGTGCACACACCTGTAATCCCAGCAGTTTGGAGGCTAAAACAAGAGGATTGTGAGTTCAAAGCCAGCCTCAGCAATTCAGTGAGGCCCTGAGCAACTCATCGAGACCCTGTCTCTAAATAAAATACAAAAAAGGGCTGGGAATGTGGCTCAGTGGTTAAGCACTCCTGCGTTTAATCCCTGGTACCAAAATAAATAAATAAAAATAAAAATGTGAGCTGGGCACAGTGGCATACACCTGTAATCCCAGTGGCTCAGAAGGTTGAGACAGGAGGATCAGGAGTTCAAAGCCAGCCTCAGCAGAAGTAAGGTGCTAAGCAACTCAGTGAGGCCCTGTCTCTAAATAAATTACAAAATAAGGCTGGGGATGTGGCTCAGTGGTCAAGTGCCTCTGAGTTCGATTCCTGGTACCCCCAAATAAACAAATAAATAAAATAAAAATGTGGCTTCTAAGCCAGGTGCATTGTGCATGCCTATAATCCTAGCAATGTGGGAGGCTGAGGCAGGAGGATCCAAGTTCAAAGCCAGTCTCAACAAATCAGAGAGATCCTAAGCAACTTAATGGAACCCTGTCTCAATCTTACAATTTAGACCCTGTCTTAAAATAAAAAATAAAGCTGGGCACAGTGGCTCATCCTTGTAATCCCCGAGGCTTGAGAAGCTGAGGCAGGAGGATCACTAATTTGAAGTCAGCCTCAGCCATTTATTGGGGCCCCTAAGCCACTTAGTGAGATCCTACCTCTCACTTTATTTATTTGTATAAAAAATAAAGAGGGCTGGGGATGTGGCTTAGTGGTTAAATGTCCCTGGGTTCAATCCCAAGTACCAAAATGAATAAATTAATAAAATGTGACTACTAGAATAACATTGTGTGGCTGACTGTATTCCTATTGAACAGTGTTGCCTTGACCCTCTGGTGCCTTTGGCTCTGCTGCCCCACATTCGTCAGCTGGGGCAGGTGCGCAGGTGTTGTTCTTCTGGACTGCTGTGGTCAAGTGGTCCCACAGTGGGCCTCGTTTAAGGGAGTCTGTTAGAGGACAGAGAGGCCAAGGTACTGACAGCTCCTTATCCTGTTAGGTGGGCTGTCCACCCAGGATCCCTCTTAGCCCCAACACCAGTGTTAAGACCCCTATGCCCTTCCCACTCCTAGCTAAGCTGCTGGGTCCCTGGGTTTGGTGCCCCGAGAACTCTCCAGCAGAAATGAGCCCTCCACAGGCCTTTAGGGCACATTCATAGTCCATCCCAGGCTTATTTCCAATGCCTTCAGTGTTGCAGACACCCAGGATCTGGGCTCTGGAGGCACCCTTAGGGACCTGCTGCCTATTGTGGTGAGGAAAGGGGGCTTTCTCTGTGACAGGTGACTAGGTCAGTGGCCTTAGAAGCTAGATTCTTGGAGTCCCAATGATACCGCCGGTTATCGGTGATGAGTTCTGCTTCCTCACATGAAGTTTGAGCATTAGAGAAGCACGCCGAGGCAAACATATTCCATAGCTGGAATCCTGGTATCCCAAGAAGCAAGGTGTTCTGCCTTTTTTGTATGTCCTAGGATTCCTTTGTTCTTCTGCCCTCTTCCCCTTATCTCTCTCCTTCCTGCATACATGACTAGGCCTAGGAATGCTCATGGATGGCCAAAAGGTGGGACACAGGTGGGCTGAAGGGGGAAGACCAGGATGGAGCAGCCCAGGATGCATTAATTAACAACCTTATAGCTCCCTGTAGTGGAGGGCAATTCCTGGGACAGGTTACCTTAGTAACAGGTTGAGCAGGGCAGATTCTTCTTTTTTTTTTTTTAAATCGTCATAAATGTATTTTGTATAATGATGACCATCACATCAGGGGCAGGTTCTTGATAAGGGTGGAGGAAGGGCTCCGAAAGAATTAACATTTCAATCCCTCAGGGGGCAGCCTCCAACTTCCTGGACTCATTCAAAATTGATCCAACCTGACTCGATTTACCTACCTATACTGGCTGCCTGTCTAATTCTGGATTCACCGATTCAATCTCTTTTCTGCACAGCCTTCCCCTGGGCCCGCACTCCAAGACCTCTGCTGAGCTCTTTTGGGAATGCCCCTTCACCAGCTCTGCAGAATCCCATGGGTTAGCAATTATTGATCCCTGTGGTCTCCATTGCCTGGAGGCTGTGGGCACAATCACATAAGCCAGCATGCTGGCAGTGAGGCGGATGTATGGTCAATAGACCAATTGCTGAATGAACAAAGGAACGGTGTCATTTCCTCTGAACTGTGAGCTGACCCAGAGCGGGGAGGGCAGCTGCATTCCTCACTCTTTCCAAAACAAACCCAGGCAAACTGGACAGAGAAGCCTCCCAAACTCTCCCGCTGAACCAGGCAGGTGTCTGGAGGTGGTGAAATCATGCAGCAGTCCTGCCTTTGATGTAGAACTGTCTCTTAACAGAGGTGTGACTTTGGGCATATTCTGTAACCTCTCTGATTTCCAGGGACTGTACTGTGAAGATCAGTCGAAACGCTGCCCTTAGACTCTGGCCCTGGTGTGTATTTAACATCCACTGGTTAAATACACTCACTGGTTAAACCACTCTCATGGTTCTTGTTTGTTTTTTTTTTTTTTTTTTTTTTGTACCAGGGATTGAACCCGGGGGCACTTGACCACTGAGTCACATCCCGAGCCCCATTTTGTATTTTTTATTTAGAGACAGGGTCTCACTGGCTTAGCACCTCGATTTTGCTGAGGCTGGCTTTGAACTCACGATCCTCCTGCCTCAGCCTCCTGGGATTACAGGCGTGCACCACTACATGGCACCACATGGTTCATTAGGAGTTTGCAGTAGGTCTCTTGGGACCCAGGGAACTCTTGCTAAGACCACTGTTGGGTGAGTGCGGTGTAAAGGCCTCAGGTCCTCTACCCACCCAACGCAATGGAGCCTCACACCAGCCAACACAGAAAACATTGCTTTATTAACTGCGTTTGCCAACACACGAGGAGTGCAGAGGGCTCCGTAAGACACAGGCCCTGGTAGGGGCCAGGGTCTGGAACCCCCATGAGTGAGCAGGACAGGATGGGGTTGGGAGCTATGCAGCAGCGGCAACACAGAATCATGCAGGGCACAGCGGGCATTGGCCACACCGAGGTGACCATACATTCTATTGCTCATTAAGGGTTGCGAACATGGACAATGTACAAAAAGGAGAAATAGGTCTTTGCGGTAATGAAAAATACATTTTTTTTCTCTACAAAGGAATCTTTTCTAATACAAGAAAATAAATATTGCAACATAAGCCAAAAATAATTTAAAATTGCTCTTTTCAATATATTTTCAATATTTCTCTTGTATATTAACAAATGGCACATCACTTTCTTTGAAACAAAGACAGAAGGTGTCTCCTCCTGTGACATTCATATCACCCCCCCCACCGCCACCCCCCAAACGATTTGGAGCACACAGTGTGCATCTGAGGGAGAAAGCTGAAGGAAGTGCCTTAAAGAACAACCAAAGGTCCCAGACTCCAGCCCTGGCTCTTTGGCCAATGTGGCCAGCAGGGCCAGGGACATTGGAGAGTGGCCTCCCCAAGGGCCTTGCTACAGGAATCCAGATCATTCTGCAGAATTTTGAGTATGGCCAGAGGTTGGCCACATCTGGCAGTGAGCAAGGAAATGCCAAATCCAGCTGCTGCCAGGGTTTGTTAGCATCGGGCAGTTGAATCTCTAGGAATTGCCCCAGCAAGTCCCATGGTGCGACTCTCTGCAATGCACCCAGATGTGCATGTACGGAGACACAAGACATGCTCTGGCACACATGCACACCACTAGGGTCCAATGCCCACGTCTGGAAACCTGGGTGACTTCTCCAAAGAAGCTGAGTCCCTTACATTGCAAATACTCATATACCGTCACAAAATCAGAGCTCATTTAAGAAAGTAAATGAGCATTCTACCTTTCTTCTCCTTATTTGTTTCAAAATACATTTATAATACATAAAAATACTTTCCTTGCACATTATCCTTTGTCACATAATGAGAGGGAAGGAGGTGGAAGGCAGCAGGACTGTGAGAATGGGGGACTATATAGCCAGAATGAGTTTACGGAGCAGCTTCTGCCTCCCTGAGGAGGAGCTATGAATGTGGGCAGATGTGGTCAAGAAAAAGATCTGCCTCTGGTCTGGAAAAGGAACCTTCTTGGTCTCAGAGGGCAACACAGCCCTGTCCATTGTGGATAGTGGGTTAGAAAGAATGAATGGTCTGTGGCTAATGGGGAAAACTGGGAGCCACTGGGGGTAGGAGGGAGGAGAGACTGGCATCTTTGTCCTCCCTGGAGCCTGGTGGACATCCTGGAGATGGAGTCAGCTGCCTGGTAAAGACTGCTCTAGGGTTGGCCTGGGAGCGACTGGCCCAGAGACCCCTGGGCTTTCTAGGACACAGACTCCAGGAACAGTCTAGTCCAAAGCAAAAGCCAACAGAGAAGAGGGGCCAGAATCCAGAGGCCGTCACTAGCAGAGGCTTCCTGAAGAAATGCCAGCCACCCCATCTGCATGCCCAGCCTAGGCCCTGGCTTAGAAGCAAGGCCAGCCCCAGGGAAAGAGGCTAGATTTTTCTACAATTCACTCACCCCTTGATTCTCCATTCAGAGTCCAGACCCTGCCCCGAGATGGAGTGAACGGGTCGGGGCAAGTGCCAAGACTGCTGAACCCTGAGCCTGACTGGCGCTCCACCCCTGGCAGAGTTTGGTTGTTCTTTAAGCTCACTCCTTTGTTCTCCCCAGGGCCAGACCAGGCAGTCCGGCACAGAGAAGGATGCGACCCGAAGTGACCCGAAGCACGGGGAAGGAAGGTCTGTTCAAAGGCAGTAAACAGAGACTGGGGTTGGGATGCCCATGCTAACACTGCACTGTCACTACTACCAAGGCGGGCAGGCAGACTAAGTCTACGTGGTAGCTCATGCCATCCCAACGCCCAGGATCCTTGGAGCCCACCCACTCCCTCAAGAGTCCACTTGGACTGGACAAATTTGCCCGATCCTCTGAACTGAAGTCATTCTCTTTGTTTCCGGTTTTGCTAAAATTCACGAGATTGAGTATTGATGACAATGCCACTGTCGTACCTTGTTAAATTTGGAGTCAGGGGAGGGGTGAAGGTTAAGTTGTTCCCCATCCCGCTTGTTTGCTCTTTGTGTATTCGTGCGGGGGGCGGTGGGAGGGTCCACATGGTAAAGACGGGTTTCCACGCTGGTTTCACAGTCAGGATTTCCCCTGGGAGTCTCAGAGTTTAGGAATGCTCACAGTGGCCCAGCCCAGGGTCTGAAATCCAACACCCAGGTACAGAGCAGCAGCAGCAGCAGCAGCAGCAGCAGCAGCAGCAAAGCATCCTGCTCCAAGGACCTTGGGCTCTCCGTGGGTGTGCGCAATGAACGTGTTTCTGTACTTTGTTGCTAAAGAACTCCATTTAAAAAAAAGTCCCAGTGACAAGTTGTCAGGTTCAGACTGTGCTGTATTATGGTCAAAATATTCTTTGGCATCCATAGAATGATTCAACTGATTCACTGGACTTTTGCAAGGTTCTTGTTGGAGAAGTTCTGGCTTTACCAGTGGTGGAAGTGACCCAGGAGTAATTCGTTAAGAGGAAAAAAAAAAAAAAAGTTTTCACGGAATTCCTTTTATGTTTGTTCCCTGAGCTATCACCCTGGGGCCACTCCACGGAAAACTCTTCAGAGCAACTATCTGGGACCTAGAGGTCAGGAAAGGTGGGGTGAGGCAGGGTGGGGTGGGATGGGGGTACAAGGAACAGGATTAAGGCGCCAAGGGACACAGGAACAGGAGAACATCCAGCAAGACTTCAATCAGCCCCAGCAGGCCGACAATGGCCTGCTCTGGCCCCGGGATCCCACTGCTTGTTGGAAGGAGGTGTTTCCAAAAGGAAACCAAGGAAGAAGCTCATCTTTAGCAGGACTAAGAAACTTGAAAAGGCAAACGGTCTGGTCTGGTCAGCTCCACGTGGGAGTGACCAGACTTTAGCCGAGACTGGCCCCTAAGGAAGGAAGTTGGAGCCCCAGAGTGATTCTCTGCAGTGGGCTGGTCTGAGCCCCACGCCCCTGGCTGGGCACTGGCCCTCCCTTGGAGCCCTCCACCGGCACTGGTGGCTGGCTGTTTGGGAGTCCCCTGAGTAAATGAACAGCTCAGGAAGGATTCTGGGAACCCCTTCCCAGAGCTGCTGGGCTGGGCACTGGCAGGGGCAGAGCAGCAAGGGAGAGGAGGGTGGTGGGGTAGGCGGGCAGGCCTCAGATGATGTGGGTTGGTCAGGAACCAGTGGGCCCCCTGCGCCCCCTCAGTGCTTTCTCTTATAAACTCGTTGTGCTTGTGACAGTGAGTAGACTCTGGCTGGGTTATCATTTATTATACTTCCTTGGGGATCAGTGGAGTGCAGCAGGACCCCCCCCTTATGGGCCCCAGTGTGATCTGGGGGCAAGGTGGGGAAGGCCCTGGGCTGGCCCATCTGCCATGAAATAATGCCCAAACGACAGTCTGTCACCCAGTGGCAGCGGGCTTGAGTCCTGAGTGCTTCTTCACCTTGCCTACATCTAACCAGAAGCCCAGCAATGCTGCGTGGGCCGGGACAGAGGTGGCACACAGGACCTGGTATGGTCCTTGTGGCCAGAGCCATGGAAGGAATCCTAATGTCCTAGGCCAGCACAGAGGAAAGACAACAGTGTGGAATTCAAAACTCTCTATATTAAAAATAAAACCACAACAGAGTGGCAGCCTCAAGGGTCTGGGACACTCAGCAGAGATTGGAAATGGCAGTTGTGACTGGGCTGAGGCCTTATCAGGGACCAGGGCAGGACCTGGGACAGGGGTAGGGTGAATTAGGAGGCCAGTACACCCATGCGGACCACCTCCTCAGCCCCTGCCTCTCGGGAACCCCGCTGTACCCCGCTGTCGTCGGCCTCTACATCCGAGTCGCTCATCTCCCCATCAGAGAAGTAGCCATCAGTCTCAGTGTCAAAGTGTAGGCTGACCTTTGGCCTCTCAGCCACAGCAGAAGGCGGTCCTGTCCCAGCATCAGGCCTGGCACCCAGTGATCTCCGGGTGGCTTTGCTCTCACGGGGTGGCCGGAGCCGACCCAAGGGCTTGGGGCTCACCGTAGGGCCAGGCACTTGCACATTCGAGTCAGCAGCTATTGGGACTGCCTCGTCTGGGGTCTCAGGAGCCAGTGGAGGGGGGCTTTTGGGGGCCGCTGGGATGGGACAGTCCCCAGCTGTAGGGCTGGACGGCAAGTGAGAAGACGTCCGCCGTGGTGGTTTCCTGGCAGGTGGCCCCTGCCCACCCTTGCCACTGCCTGCCTCCTGGCCCCAGGGCTTCTTGGGGGCTTTGTCCGGAGTTGTCCTCGAACCATCCTGCAGCGGTGGTGGTTTCTTCTTGGCAGGCAGGCGGGTGCGGGCCCGGGCTTTCCTGGCAGGGTCGCCAGGTCGCAGGGAGGGGTCCCGCATGAAGCTGAGCAGCGTCTCCTCGTCCTGCAGCAGCTCTTCTGACAGCAGCCCCGGAACGGGGTCCTCACGGTGCCCGTTGTTCAGCGACCACTCGCTCATGGCCATGTCCTCTGCTGTGATCTGCACTGACTGTGCCAGCCAGCTGTTGAAGAAGGTGCCGTCGATGGGGAATGAGGTGGACAGCCCTGACCAAGGGAGAGAGAGGGCAGGTGAGATGCAGCGAGGGCATGTCCTGCCCTTTCAGGAGCCCTTGCCCACCCTCCTTCACGACTGACCCAGGTGAGCTATCTCGTTGGGCCCATCCCTCGCCACCACTTTCTCCCGAGAAAGACAGCCTACCCCCAGAGTTGGCTTTATAAATTTTGGAGTAGAAATGGTACTTGCCCAAATCGCTAAGAATCTCAAGGTGGCAAAAGCAAAGAATAAACCAATGGCAGCGGCCCTGTTTAATCAGGTTTTCAGGGAAGGAAGAACGGAGAAAAACGACCTCTAGCCACCAGGGGGCGCTGCCTCACCATGTGGGTTCTCTCTGAGAGCTTGCAGCAAAACACCCAGCACAATCAGGGTAGGAAGGTATCAGGGCCTCCCTTTAGAGATCACTCAAGTGTCCCCATCTTGATGTGCAGGGACATAAAAGATGACCTGGGGCTTCTGTGCTGAGGTGAGGTCTGGAAGGGAGCTCTACCCTGCTGTCTGAGAAGAACTCTTAAGTGTGTGACATCCCAGAGTCAGAGCCCGTGAGGGCTGCTCTGCCCAATGGGGCAGGAAGAAGGCCTGTGACAGTGACATAAAGGCAGACTGCCACTCCTCTGGATCTCTCTGGGTGGATGGTTCCATTAAGGTTTGCTGGAGTTGAAGGATGAGACCATTTAAGGGACAGGCAGGAAGAGAAGGGGGCGAGGATTTCCGGCAATTCTCCCTGCTTAGCCTGGTGCTGGCCTATGGCCCTCGTGACAATCTAGCACCCTGGACCCCAGCATGGCAAATGAATGGGTAGTCCCTGAGTTCCACAGCCTCCATCCACATCTACAGAAGGAGAATTTCTCAGGATATCAGGTGGGGCCCTGAGACCCATCATCTCCTTTGTGGCTGGAAGTTGTAAGCACCTGGCCTTATGTGGGAGTGTGGCTGCAAGCAGGTGACAGTGTGAGCTTGTGTCTGTGGGGTCAGTGTGGCCCCTCACTCACCCAGCTGCCCCAGCACGGAGTCTGGCCCAGCCTTCACTTTCTCTTTCTTCTCAGGGCTACTGCCCTTAGGGCCTTCATGACCTTTCTTCTTTGATTTCCGGCAATTCTCCCTGCTTAGCCTGGTGCTGGCCTATGGCCCTCGTGACAATCTAGCACCCTGGACCCCAGCATGGCAAATGAATGGGTAGTCCCTGAGTTCCACAGCCTCCATCCACATCTACAGAAGGAGAATTTCTCAGGATATCAGGTGGGGCCCTGAGACCCATCATCTCCTTTGTGGCTGGAAGTTGTAAGCACCTGGCCTTATGTGGGAGTGTGGCTGCAAGCAGGTGACAGTGTGAGCTTGTGTCTGTGGGGTCAGTGTGGCCCCTCACTCACCCAGCTGCCCCAGCACGGAGTCTGGCCCAGCCTTCACTTTCTCTTTCTTCTCAGGGCTACTGCCCTTAGGGCCTTCATGACCTTTCTTCTTTGAGTCGCTCTTCTTGCCCTTTGCTCTCCTCCCAGACCGCTCTGTGTCAGGAAAAGTGAGAGGAAGGAGATGATTACACCAGGTAGCCTTGGTCTGGACCACCATCACTGAGTGGTAGCCTAAGAATCATCAGCCCATGCACAGCCTCCACTGCACCAAGGTCAAAGCCAGGGGCCTGTGAGCACGGTCAGGGACAGCTGGTGTGGGACCAAGGGCTAACTGAACACTGCTGCCATTTGGGGTCTTGAGGAGGGCACGAGGCCAAGAAGAAAGGCTCTTGCAGAATGCTAACTTCAGTCTGACCTGAACAACTTAAACCTTGGGAGAGTCCTGGACAGTGGGAAGGACGGCTGGACACAAGGGTGGAAAGAACATCATGTGAGGGGCAAGAGGCTTGGATTCCAGTCCTAACAATCCGGTCAGCCCCCTTGAGCAAGTCTCCTGCCTTGATCCCTGGTCTGCATCTGAGGTCAGGCAGCAGATGGGAGATTCAGGCTGCACACCTGGCTCTCTTATCTTTTCAGTCCATGATACCTTGCAAGTCTAGGGGAAGAACATGGAGGAAGGGCAGAGCTGCCCTGAATCCTCCTAGCTTCTTGGCCACAGGCAGGATGGATTGCTGCACAAGATTCAGAGAAAGTGGAGGGATATGGCCCCAGCTCTTCTGCTGGTTCCCAGAGCAACCTCAGGCCTCAGTCTCCTCACCTGTAACATGGACCCCATGCCTGACACTTTGCAGGAGGCTCTCCACTGCCCTTGGACAGTTGAGACTCCTTCCCCTAGACCACAAGACCTGCCTATCTCACTCTGGCTAGCCCACAGCCTCGTCTGAGGTACCTCCTTTCCCCAACCTGCAGTCACGTCAGAGTCATTCCAGGTTCTCTCCCAACACAGATTCTGGCCTCAGTCTCCAAATATGCTACTTACTTGTCTTGTCCTTCACCCAGTTCAGATCCAGGCCTCCACTGGGAGGCCCTCCTAGCCTACAGGGACAGATAGGACTCAGCAACTTATGTCCCTCCCTGGAGGTCATGGGTCACAAATGTCACACTAGTATGGGTATCAACTTCAGGCAGGGGCAAACCAGTCTTCTGTCCAAATGTCCTGCCTTAAACAAAGCTGCCTATTATCAGGAGAAGGAGCTGTTGTAAATGTCCCCAGACTCAAGGACCCAAGGAGGGATGCAAACTCTCCAGTTTCTTGTTTTCTTTCTTTTCTTTTCGGTAGTGGGGGTTGAACCCGGGACACTTTACCAGTGAACTACATCCCCAACCCTTTTTGAATTTTTACTTTTTTTGAGATAGGGTCTCATTAGGCTGATCTCAAACTTACAATCCTCTTGCCTCAGTCTCCTGAGTAACTGGGATTACAGGTTTGTATCCTGGCCAGACCCTCCAGTTTCTAAGATCCTGTGCCCCAGGGCACTGTCCCTGCCTTGCCAACCTCAGCTTCTTTGGCTGTGGGAGTCTTGTGTGGGTGTCTTTGCAGCCAGATGTGTGGCCACAGTCAAGTGCTAGGGAGTATCAGTGTCACCACTGATACCTCTGTCCCTATACTGCCACTGACTACAGCTTTGGGATACCGTTATCTTTTCTCCAGATGGTAAGGCCTATGGGGACAGGAACCCTGGGCTTCTGAATGTTTAAAGAGAAGACAAGGAGCCTGGAAGGAGGCTACCAGCCAGCCTTTGTTCACAGTGAGCTCAGCATGGCATGACCTGCCCTGATCCAGCACCTGGAGCTGTCGATGGCAGTTTCTTAAGCCAGAGTGGGTGGCGATCCCAAAGCACACAGAGGCAACTCAGCTTTTGGCAGGGATGTGGGGAGGACCAGTGCTCAGTCGCCTGCTCAGAGGGTAGCCTAGCAGCTCCCCTCCCTCCTCTTCACTCTGGGCCCAGCCTGACCTTAAGGCTGAGCTGGCAGTGGCAGCCGGTGGCTGGCTCAAAAATCTCTCTCCACTCAGCTATTTCTGTTGTGTGCGAGTTCAACGTTAGGGCACAACTGCTTTAGGTTAAGCCCTGCCCTTCTTAACACATCCACACTCCAAGAAGGGCCCCACGTCTGGCAATATCCACAATTAACCCATAAGATCAAGGTCAAAGCTTCTTTGCTTTCCAGAGCTGTTTGATACATGCAACAGAATACAGAATAAGAAGGCAACAGGGAAAATGCTGCTAACTAACACAGGGCCTGAATCCGGTCTCATGGCGTCAGAAAGAAGGAATACAAGGGCTCTGACCCAGCTCAGCTGCCTTTCTTGTACCGACTCCCAGGAACATGGGGGTTCAAAGAAGCTCACAAGTTTCCTGCTTGTCCTGCCTCAATTCAGCAGAGAGCTTCTAGGACTTTGGGTTTGTACCTGCTGCTAAGCTGAGGTGACTCAGTGAAACAGTAAAGCCCCCAGGGGGCAGGTCTTGTGCCCACATTTTAAACTCTGGCTCCCTGCCCACCACTACAAGCTGGACCTTGGCAAGGACCTCTCTGGGCCTAGTAACTGGATGCTGGAAAGAGAGGGGCTGATGCCCCTGGCTTTACACACATGTCCCCCAAACACACCCTCCTTGGGATCCAGCCCTGCACCCGAGTGCACACAGAGGTGGCGGGTGGCCAATAGAGAGGCTCCTACCTCGACACAGATCCTGTTCAATAAGTTTCATCTGCAGGTGGAATATCTGCTCCTGGAGCTTGCAGATGGCGTGTTTTGTTCTCTCGCGCCTTGTCACCATGTAGCACAGATTTCTAACCTGAGGAAACACAAGAGAGATCTCCCACCTTACTCATAGCAACCACCCCAGATCTCTCACATCTGGGGGTCACTGCTGAATAAGGAAGCACCTGGGATAGAGGTTACTGCTGCTGCCTACCCTGCATAGGACATCTGGAAATCAATTCCCATCCAGTGAGTGCATCCCTGGCCATGTGATCCAGAATATGGAGTCAAGAGGAGCCTAGGCCCTAGGGCCCTGGCCGAGCCAGAGCCAGCAGGGGCTACCTGGTTAGCCCAGCCCAGCAACTGTACCTTCCTCCCCTGGTCTTAACCTTCAGGCCTAGGGCTTGGGATGTGGCTTAGTGCTAGAGCACTTGCCTAGCATGTGCAAGGGCTGGGTTCTATCCCCAGCAATGCAAAAAAACCACCACCAATAACAACAACAACAACAACAACAAACACATAAAGAAATGAACTTCTTGGGCTGGGGTTGTGGCTTAGCGGTAGAGCACTTGCCTAGCATGTGTGAGGCCCTGGGTTCCATCCTCAGCGCCACATAAAAATAAATAAAATTAAGATATTGTGTCCAACTACAACTAAAAGAAAAATATATTAAAAAGATTTTTAAAAGATTAAAAAAAAAAAAAAGAAATTAACTTCTAGGCTGAGCCAGCCATTCTGTCTCCCAAGGCCCTTCCAACATGGTTGTTGTCCTTTAAGTCCACAGTGACCCAAGGCTCATTAGGGCCTCTCCAGGTAAGTCAAGTTTATCCTTCACCTCCCGTCCAAGGCCTGCCTTTCCCAGCAAAGAAACTCCTCAGACACAAGGACTGTGGCAGACACCAATACTTGTTCTGAGGCATACATGGCCCTATAAATTTGGAGCTAGAGGTTAGGCAGAATGGCTTTGAAAGCAGACAGGCAGTCCTAACCCATCTGTGCCCAGCTTGCAGCTGCCCCACATCTACCTGCTGC
This sequence comes from Spermophilus citellus, assembly GCF_964194105.1. NCBI lineage: Eukaryota > Metazoa > Chordata > Mammalia > Rodentia > Sciuridae > Spermophilus > Spermophilus citellus. The sequence continues at coordinate 146,024,202 of NC_138182.1, read as the reverse complement.
ACTGGGACCTGAGCCAGGTCTGTGCTACTCTGACCAAGGCTCCCACACCCACATGGCCATAGTCACTCAGCCATGTGGCAGACTTCCTTAGCAGAAAGTTGCAGAGGTCTCTCTGACTTCCTTAGGCCAGCTGGGAAGAGTCCCTAAAGGGCTTTGAAGGCATCCTACTTATTAGCCCACGGGACATGGACACATCCTTCAGGTGGTCTGGAAGCACATGAAAGATGGACCACATCACACTTGCCCTCTTGGCACCTCACCCAGCTTGCCACCGTCACTCACTAGCTGCTCTCTCACAACTTCCTGGGGCACAGATTTGGGTTCCACCCCTGTGAGACCCCTCCATGGTCTGCCATCACCTTCTGCTCAGAATGGAGTCTCCAAGGAGCAACGGCAGTGGCAAAGCTGCTCAGCTAAGTCCTGGGTCCTAGCAGGGTCTTTCCAGCTGAGGCACCTTGGTCCCTGGCTGGGTTTGTCCTCTTCAAGGCAGAGGTCAATCTGATTCTGAACCCCTGTTTGTTTGGCATGACCACCACTTCTCTGGGGCCTGAGGGTAGCTGTGATCAGACTTCTCTGTGGGTTCTGAGCATCCCTCTTTCCCTCCTGAGCCTAGTCATGAAGGAGATCCTAGAACAAGGCTTGCACTAGTTCCAAGCCTCTGCAGGATGGGCTCTGTAAGGACTTTCCATGGCATTATAAGGTGGTGTGTCCATCCCCAGCCAACACCGTGAATACCAGATCTTGTGGAGTGGAGCCCCAGGTCTACTATTCACATGGCCACCACCTCCTTAAGGGACAGCCTAGGGCTGCAACTACTTAGGAATAGCCTGTAAGTTCTTCTCTCTGGAGTCCTGGCATGGCCTGCCTTCTTCAAATCCTGAGCTTCCTCAGGACCGCATTCTAGCCAAAATCCTCCCCATAGCCCTAAGTACCAGCTAAAGCTCTTCTTTCTTGTGTGGGGCCCTGGGCTTTGTAGTTAGCAATGCCATGAGGAGTCCCTTTCTTCCTAGGGCCTGCCACCCAGGAGGGCAGATAAATGCTGACCAAGTATCGGAGAGCCCTGACCCAGAGCTGGGGAGACGAGCCAGGCTTCCTGGAAAAAGGGACAGCTAGGCCTAGCAGAAGTTGATCACACACATCCTGGTGACAAGGGATCCATAGTAAGGCCAATCAGTGAAGGGGCATGGCCAGGCCCATCATCAAGGGAGCATCGAGGACAGGCAAGACCAGAAGGGGGAAGGGCAGGCTCTGAGCTCTGACTGAGCCAGGCCAAGGGAGGCTGTGGAGGGATTCTGCAGAGGGGTGAGCTGAAACCTCAGAGTCGTCCTGGATGACCTGCTCTCTTCATCTGCACCCATCACCCCCCATCAGTTATATCCATCGTCTTTCCTTGTGACCCTAAGTCCCTATAGCTCCTAATCCTCCCTCATCACCTATCATGTGGATAAGAAGCCATCAGACTCATCTGCTATCCCATAGAAATCTTGAAACAAAATCAGACCACTTCCTCTTTCCCTTACAACCTCCCAGGGCTTCTATATCAGGTGGAATGGTGTCCCCCCAAATTCATGTCTGCCGGGAACCTCAGAATGGGCTTTCTCTGAAACTGGGTCTCTGTGGTTGTCATTGGTTAAGATGAGGCCACACTGAATTAAGATGGGCCCTTAATCTGACTGATGCCCTTATAAAAGACCATGTGACGATACAGGGACATAGAGACAGTCAGGGAGACTATGGCATGAGAGTAGAGGCACAGACTGCAGTGATGCACCCAGGAGTCCAGCAATTCCAAGGCTTCCCAAGACCACCAGAAGCTAGGAGGGGAGAGTGGAACAGACTCTCCCTGGAGCCTGCAGGAGGAACCAGCCCACTGACACTTTGACTTTGGACTTCCAGCCTCCAGAACCATGAGGACAAATTTCTGTTGCTTTAAAGTCATCTAGCTGATGCTACCTCGATGGACAAACCTAGGATACAAACAGAACTTCCCTCATGTCTCATCTCATGGCTTATGTCCCACAGCCTAGCAGGTCTCTTCTCTCCCTGTCCTGCCCACTTGCACTGTGGGACCCTGGTACACATTCACCCTTGGCCTGGGAGGCTCATCATCCACCTGCTCTTGGCTGGCCCCTGTCCTTTAGCTTTGGGCTCAAATTCACCTCCAGAAGGTCATCCCTGGCTCGAGCATCTAAGCAACCCAATATCATTCTCCTTCTCACAGCCTGGCCCATTCCTCTCTAATAGCCATATGGCCTCGGAGGTGAGGGGGTAGACTTGGAAAGGGAAATGGATCATGGTTATTTTGTTGTTCCCAGCCCAATCAGGGCTATTTTGGAACTTAAAATATAAGCCAGTCATATCTAATCTAAAGAGAAATTCATCAAGGTCTAACTTTCAAAACATTTCTAGAACATGCCACCCTGGAGTTTAATCCACCCTTAGACCTAACATCCAAAGGTGAGGAACCAGATGAAGTAAGGTCCTATGTTGCAATTCCCCCCCCCCCAAATCACTGAGGGCTATACTTGATTTCCTTGTAAGATGTAGATATAGTTTGTCTCTGATCTGAAACTCTTTTTATTTATTTATCTATTTATTCATTCATTTATTTATTTATTATTGCTATTAGCAGTACAGGGAATTGAACTCAGGGCCTCACGCATGCTAAGCAAATGCTCAACCACTCAACCACAGCCACATTCCCTTCTGAAACTCTATAAAGCAAGGCTTCTCAAGACAAGCCCAGGGGGCTGGGGATGTGGCTCAAGCGGTAGCACGCTTGCCTGGCATGCGTGCGGCCCGGGTTCAATCCTCAGCACCACATACAAACAAAGATGTTGTGTCCGCCAAAAACTAAAAAATAAATATTATCTCTCACTCTCTCTTAAAGAAAAAAAGACAAGCCTGAATGAATCCCTGGCATCAAAGTCACTGCAGTGGGTAGTGGATTCTTAGGCTTAGGGGACACCTAACTCTAGGGGTGAAGCCTTAAATACACATTTTAGACAGAACTGCAGACTCAAAGAACTACTTGCCTCAGGTCAGGGCCCATCTATAGTGAAGTGCATAGGAAACGAGTTAAACAATGCACTGTGGCATGGGAGAAAAGATAGCAGAACTTCTGCTGGTGTTTTATTATTATTTTTGGAACCTATTAAAAAGTCTGGTTACGTTTATTCTATAATATGCAGTGGTAGCGAAGAATGAGATACTTAAAATACAACATCCTGCAGTATCAGCTCAAACTCTTTTACTGATAAAGACCAAACTGCCTGGGGATTCAACTCTAGAGACAAGAATGCTTCCTTCTGTAGAATCCCAATGTTCTTTGATTGGTACTTTGGTCACACTTTGACCACCAGATCCACCAGTTGAAGGGGGCTTACAGAGATGGATCCTTTAGCATCTACTTCACCCTGAAATCACCTATTAGTTTTCTAATTTCTTTTTTTTTTTAAAGATATTTTATTAGTTGTTGGTGGCCCTTTGTTTTTATGTGGTGCTGAGAATTGAACCCAGTGCCTCACACATGCTAGGCAAGCGCTCTACCACTGAGCCACAACCCCAGCCCCTAGTTTTCTAATTTCTTAGTAACACAATAATCTCAGTAACATGACAACATTTTACTGCATGTAAATACTGAATTCCTTTATCCTATGGCTTCTGGGAGACGAAGTATTATCTCACTTTAGAAGCTCGCATAGACCCATAGGCTCCTTACACTGTCATTTTTTTTTCTTACTATAAAGTTAAAACAGTCTCATTTTAAAGATAGCAGTGCAAAAATGAATCAAGAAGAAAACTAGGAAAGTTCCAATAACTAGGGCAGGGAGTGGTAATAAACACAAGTTTTATTGTTTTTGTTTTTTTTTTTTTTGCTACTAGGGATTGAATTGAGGAGCGCTTAAATACTAAGCTACACCCCCACCCTCCCCACTGAGCCCCAGCCCCAGCCGCTTTGGGCCTTGTTAAGTTGTGTCCCACAGTTTTACTATTTTTTTGTTTTGGTTTTGGTACTGGGTGTGGAACCCAGTGCAAAGCACATACAAGCCCCAGGTGGCTTTTTTGTTGTTTATGTTTTGTTTTGGTAGCAGGGATTGAACCCAGGGAGCACTTAATCCCAGAGCCACATCCCCAGCCTTTTTTTATAGTTTACTTAGAGATAGGAACTCTGAGTTACTTAGGGTGCTAAATTACTGAGGTTGGCTTTGAACTTGCTGAGCAACATCTCCAGCTCTGTTTTATTTTGGAACAAGGTCTTGATCAATTGCCTAGCCTGGCCTTGAATTGGTGATCCTCCTGCCTCAGCCTGCTGAGCTGCTGGAATTCCAGGTGTGTCCCACTGCGTTGGACCCAGTCCCCAGGTTTTACATTAAAAACAAAACAAAACAAAACAAAACAAAAAACAACTTTTTTTTTTTTTTTTGAGACAGGGTCCTAGTTGCCCAGGCTGGCCTAGAACTTGCATACCCCCGACCCCCCCAACTTTTCATTCCTTCAAAGGTACAGACAGATTTATTTAAGAAAGTAGATACAGATTCAAGAGAGAATGGGAGAAATCTCAAGGAAGGGAACTGCTGGGCTAAAGCAAGGAATAAATCTCATGGGGGCTCTCTCCAGAGCCCTCTGGAAAGAGAGCTGAACTTGCCATCCTTCTGCCTCAGCCTTGGATTAAATAGCTTGGATTAAAGCTCACACTGTTGCACTTGGCCAGGTTTATTTATTTTATATATATTAATTTCTATATATTATTATATTTAATATAAATTAAATACTTTTAGTTGTAGATGGCACAATACCTTTATTTATTTGTTTATATATATGTGGTGCTGAGGATTGAACCCAGTGCCTCACACATGCTAGGCAAGTGCTCTACCACTGAACTTAGACCCCAGCCCCCAGGTTTTATATCTTGATGAAGTTGTACTGTTAATCAATGAGTTTTAGAGAGAGCCTGGGTGTGGGGCTGAGGAGCAGGGAGGACTCAAAGCTGGATGTTGAGTTAGAATGGACCAGTGTTGGGGTGCTCCCAGAGAAGTGGAGGCCAGGGAGGAGCAGGCATCTTTAGTGTGCGATGTTTGAAGGGGACTTACAGAGCTGGAGTTCAGGAGGCAGATATGGGTTGAAGCCAGTTCTCTGTTACAGGAAAAGCTGTGGAATGGATACTTCAGACAGAGGAGCCAGAGAAGCAGGACCTTAAGGCTGACCTGGTCAGAGCATCCATGATGAAAAGATTAAGGCCAAGGTCAAGCTTAAAAGCACTGACAACCAATGCTTCGGGCGAGGGATGAGGATGGACAGTGGGAGGTGGAGGCTGCTGGTGACCAACACAGAAGGCTCTTAGATGCAGTAGTGGTGAAGAGCCTGGCCATAGGAAGCAAATCCCATGAGGGATGACAGGAAAGGAGAAATGAGGAGGGCAGTGGAGTATCCCATGACCCCAGGGAGGTGGGAGGCAGGACTGATTGATTCCAGTGCTGGTGGAAAAGGTCCTGAGGAGGGGATAATAAAGGGCAGAGTTGGTTCCCTGCAGGTATAAACTGGATAGAGGTTCTTTGAGGGGAGGAAGGAAGGCAGCAAGGACAGAGATGGGGTCCAGGGGATCACTGGCAGGAAGTGGAGGTCTCTGGTCTAAGGAAGAGATGAGCTGTCTGCTAATGGACAGGGAGAGCCATAGGGGAGGTGGCAGGGTTGGGAAAATCCACCACACCGCTGGACAAGGCTGCTGGCAGGTGTCTCAGGAATCCTTTGCTCACTGCTGTGGGCAGAGAGTATCTTGCGCTGCATGAGGCTCTTCCAGGGGTGTGGCCCCAGCACAGGGGCAAGGGTACAGGCACCCAGCCAATACCAGAGCCAGGGGTAGGAGTTTGGGGAGTTCTGTGTCACTGACCTGGAAGCAGTTAGAGGTAGTGATTAGGTTTGGGGGGAGGGACAGGGGCAGTAGGTGTTGAAGAAGTCCTGGAGGCTGAGGACCCAAAGATCTGGATAAGGTAGGCTTTGGTAGTGGGAAGTAGAGATGAGGGGACTATAATGTAGGCAGAAGACGGTAAACAGAATGATTAAATGACAAGGAGGAAGGTGGCAAATGTCAGGAAAGGGCAGGACCCATTTCATACTCAGCCCTTCTCTCCCTGGGAGGGGCAGCAGTAATGAGGCTGTGAGAGGGGCAGTGGTGTCCATCTTCAGGGCAGATGTGTGTCTAATAGGTACCTCTACCCTCCCGGCCTCTTCCCCAGGACGGGTCCTCAAATAAACTCCTGGTAGTGAGATCCACAGCCATAGGGAGCAACACAGAGCCTGACCACCAGCATGGTTGCTAGGGGACACTAGCTGGTGTTTGTAAGGCTGATGTTCAGTGCTGCAATTTTTCTGTCAGCCGTGAATAACTCCAGGAGGCGGTGCTGGTCTTATTTTCCTGAGCTGCCCACCAGGGCCAAGGCCTATGGCTGAAATGTTTAGGAAAGTGCATATTCTGGGATGACCATAAATAAGGGATTTCATGCTGTGGCAGTCCCAGATTCTGCTTCTCTCAGCAACCCCCTGCCTGACCGTAGAGGGACAAATCAATCAGGAAGGCTGCTTCCCACCCCCGGCACCAGGCCTGCCTCTTCAGTTGTTTGTGGAGCTCACCCTTGCAGCCCTAGGCTTGGCTTCCCCGCTAAGAGCTGAACACTGTACGGGGCGAGAGCATTGACAAGAATCGCAGCCAGCACTGGAGGGCACTGTGTTTAACCTCTGTCCCCAGTCTTCACGGGTAACCAAGATCAGTTTGATTTTTATTCCCATTTTATAGACAAAGAAACCAAAACTCAGATAACATGGAAACTGAAACAAAGAAGGTGCAGAGCCGGGAAGTACTGGACTAGACACAGGCCACCCAGGGCTTCGATCTCAAGCCCTGCCCTACACCTCCCCAATGGATCCAGGCCAAGGTGGCCCAGTGCCCAGTCACAGGCTGGATACTCTTGGCTCTTGGCACTGGGCCATGGTAAGAGGCTGGGCCCACTGGCCAGGCCACCACCACCATGCGACTTTGCAGAAAGCCTCCGCAGCAGCAGAGTTCTATGCATGGCCATGAGAGGCCTTGGTGCAGGAGCACTGAGGGGGTGCCCTGGCTCACTACTATCTCTGATGGTCTTCCTCCTCAGCCTGCCAAGGCTGGCCTCCCCTTGCCCTGCTCCCAACTGGTGCCCACCATCCTAGCCCTGTGGCTGCTGTGGAAGCCACAAGACAAGACCCACATGAGCCACAAGAGCTGCACAAACATCAAAAGTTGCCCTGACTCCTTTCTGGAGAGGACACCTGCCTTGGAGGGGGTCTGTTGAAGTCCTGCTTGCCCTGGGTCTCTGGGAGCCTGCTCAGCAGGTTTGCTGGCAACTTAGCCTCAAACCCTGGCTCCACCTGTACCCGCCGACACAGGGGTTGGGAGGTTGGGGCACTGATATGGATGCTTTTGCCCGGGAAATTTACAGAATAGAGAATGAGCCAACGTTGCATTTCCTGACTCAAGCCCTCCCGCAGTTCAGCTCTGAAGTCTCTAGAAAACAAGCTCCTCTAAGGCTTCCTGTCACCTCATCTCTCTGAGCCCCAGTTTCTTCCTTGCTCAGTACAGCTGGGAGGATAATCTTCTTTTCCAGGATGATGATTACAGAAGTGAGATGATTCCTGAACCTTCACATACAGCCTAGCCAGGGTCAGGGCTAGGCTGGAGGCCTGCTGCTCAGCAAGACCAGGGAGGTCAGATTTGATGGGTCACTTGGGAACAGCAGGAGCAAAGCAGCTGTTTATACAAGAGACCCTGGGAATGGGAACTTGGGGGTGGCCTCAGGACAACTCTGGAAGTGTCTTGGTCTCAGAGGGCTAGTATCATGCCCTTGCCCTGTGTGACAGAAGGCCAGGCTGCCCAGGAGGTGGTGACTCCAAGGCAGGTGGCCTTGCCCTCTGCCCTGGCTACAGCAAGAAATATGTGACCCCTCCCACCCCCTCCTCTTCCTTTTGACCTGGTTGTAGGCTGGGAACTGCCAGGCAGTAAGTCCTCTCTCAGGCCACTAAGGTCACTTCCCCTTTTGTCCAGGCCCCAAGGCAGATAAATGGGGTGAAGAGGAATGGGGAAATGGGGTCCAGCTACCTCTGTACAGCAAAACACTTGCTGAGATGCTTGACCCATTTTACAGATTGCTCACCAAGTTGTGGGTAATAAAAGCAGATGCCTCAGATTACACAAAAGCTTCCCTAATGCTTCCACCCAGGGCTGTTTCCTAGAGCATGCCAACTCATTCACGGCAGTCCTGCGACTCCTCCTCCCTGGGGAGGATTTGGAAATCCCAGGTGCAGTGAGACCATCCCTATTTATTTATTTATTTTAGTGCTGGGGATTAAGCTCAGGGGCACTTGACCCCAGCCTTATTTTATATTTTATTTAGAGATAAGGTCTCATCAAGTTGCTTAGTGCCTTGCTTTTGCTGAGGCTGGTTTTGAACTCATGATCCTCCTGTCTCAGCCTCCCAAGCCACTGGGATTATAGGCATGCGGCGAGACCATCTCTATTTAAATCTTGCCTGTGCAGCTTGCAGACATTGTTGTCCACCAGCCCAGCCTCACAGGATCTACTGGCCACTCCAGGCTTATCCCTCCACTCCATGCAGGCTGCAGACCCTCAATGCCTGCACCCATGCTTTGTGCCTCAGTTCTGTCTGCAAGGTACCCACTGGGAGCCATATTCACACCTGTGTACCCAGACCCGCACAGCATAGGTCAGTGGGGCAGCTTGGGAAGCTCCAGTCCCTCTCCTGCCTGATTCTAAAGCTCACATGTTAGGACCAGGTAGTGCCATGGAGGCCAGAAGTGGGGCAGAAGTGATTAGGAGCCAGGCACCTGGACCTCTGCCTCAACTCTGACGCTCCCCAGCCTCCCTTCCTTGGTAAGGTTACCTTCACCAGAGCCCGAGAAAGCTCTAGGACTAAAGATATTCAAAGAAGCAAGAGCTGGATCCTTCTGTGTTCTGTAAAGTATCAGTCCCCCCCGCCCCCCGTACTGTCCACGACTGGGGAGCCCTCAGCCCCTTAGCTGATCTCAGAGCAGGGCACTTGGCTAGGGCCCACAGCTGTCAGGTGAGTCCTGGCTGGCTGTCCCAGGGCAGTGAGCCAGAGCAGAAAGGCCTCCTGAGGTGGCCTACCAGGGCTACTCACCCTCTCCAGGTCCTGCCTCAGGTGTGTGAAGAGCTTCAGGCGGCGGTAGAGGACATCCTGCTCCTGCTGGGCCAAGTTGTCCACCTCGTCGGTCTTGGGCGTCAGCAGCGGCTGGTTGGCATTGGCTTTCCTCTTCAGCTTCCAGTACTGGTAGATGAAGTCGACCAGCGCCTCAGCCAGGTCCAGCCGCTCGGCCACCTCAGCCGGCTCCACCAGCTCGTAGAAGTCTTCTTCCAGCTGCTGCAGCCTCTGCTTGCGCAGAGTCACCTTTTCCATGTCCTCGATGGCCTGGCTGGGCTCTGTGGGCTCGGATGTAGGCTCGCACCGTGGGCCCCCATCACTGTGCTCCTGGCAGAACGACTTGAACTTGACCTCATCGTTGTCTGCTAATATAGTCCGCATTTCTAGGCCATGGTCAAAGGCGCACGTGACATGGAATGCAGTGACACAGGAAGGCATTGAACACTGGAGGGAGAGAAAGACAGCATGAAAGGAGCCCTGGTGGGAAGGAAAAGGATATGGGACTTGCCACAGAGCTCCACTAACAATGCTGAATGCCTGGGAGTCCTACATAAAATGGCATGGGCTCCCAAAGCCCTGCCTGGGATGGAAGGAGTCATGGGACAGAGGAGCCCTGGGACACCTGGAAAGGTAACAGATTGGCACAACACACCCCTGGGGAGTCAACAATCAGAAAATGATTCTGTGACCTCTGGGGACAAGCTGCATTTCTGTGTGGGCAAAATGACTCGAGAGCAGAAGGCATCAAAAGAAAGGCTGATGACGGGCCACGCCTCCTCTACTACTGCGACATCATCTAAGGCAGGGATCCTCATTGCCAATCTGGGAGGAGGGGCTGCAGTCTTGCCCAGGCAGCTGAGGCCTGACCCTCCCTTCCAGCCTTGTTTCGGCAGCAATGCCCCCAAATATTAGGAACCAGCAATGCTAAACTCAGAAACCCTTCTGAAGGTCTTATAAATGGGTGAAGGCACAGGTAGTGTTTGCATCAACAATTCCGTTCCTGAAGAGATGAGACGGAAAAGGATGCCCCCCACCCCCAGAGATATCAGAATCACGTGGGACCTTGACAAGGTGCCAATTCTCAGTTCTAGACCTACTAAATCAGAACCTCTGGGAAGGAGGCCCAGCAATATGTGTTCAATAAGCCCTCCCGGATCTGATGCACATTAGATTCTGGGAACCAAGGCAGACTAGTGCAGTCCTGTGGCAGGAGAGCCCATTAGCTCAGCTGGAGGGGAAATTTGATTCCCATTCCTCCCAAGTCAAGCCTGATGTCTAAAGCAAGGTAAATGTCTTTATTAAGCCTAAAAACACTCTCAGGGAAAGCCAAGTTCTCAGCGCTCCAATGGGGTGGTGAGCCACCCTGTCTCTGGAGGACCTGAGGATAAAAAGGAATGCTCACCTCCTCTCAGGAGTAATCTTGAGTCTGGCCCCAGTCCCACACCTCCTGGGCCCATCTGTGGTCCCACTGCAGTAGCATAGGGGCAGGGTGGGGTGAGGGCAGGGAGAGGGTAGAGACTGCAGTCTGTTTTCCAGGGGACTCCAGGGGGTGAAATGGGCTTCGTACCTGGATGCAGGTGCCTGTGCACTCCTTGCAGAGGCTGCAGGACAGAGCCCAGCGGCTGGCTGGAATATGTGAGATCTTGGTGATGGGCTCCATCTTCTCTGGACAGCCAATGCTGACCTGAGCAGGACATAGGAAACTGTGTCAATCCCCAGTCTGCCTCCAGGGAACCCTGTCACATGGGGGCTGCCCACAGAAACCAGGTGGTAGGCAGAAAGAACAGTGGCTGAGCCTCTGAATCCCAATTCCTGACCCCAAACAGGTCTGAGTCCCTCCTCACCGTCCCAAGCTATCTGCTGGGCAATTTGTGTGCTCATCTGTGACTAATCCTGGACTGTGACTGAGGGACAATGCACATGAGCATCATGTACAGTTGACAGGATGACTGTGCTGGCCTCCCACAGAAGTGCTTCTGTGTCTGTGTGCATGTGAGAGAGGGGGGAGAATGTGCAAGGTCCCTTTTCCTTCTGCATCTCGTTAGCATCTATAACTTATTTTAATTTCATCATTTTTCCTAGACACCAAGAACAGGCCTTCTGGAATCTCCACTTTGGGGTCTTCAGGCCTCTCGTGGCCAAGAGGGATGTACCTTTACTTAGCCCTGCCTAGGGGGACAGGTCTGCATATAAGACCTCTATAGGGCATCGGCCCCAGGAGGCAATACACATTCATCTGGCCATGTCTGAGAATAGAATAAGGGCCCCTCTCTAAAGGGCTCCCATGGTGGGGTCCTTGTTGGTTCTGTCTCTGCAGTGTCCAGGCCAGGCAACACTGAGAGGTAGTCCCAGCCTTTAAGATGCTGCTCTGAAAGCCAGTGGCTTCTGCTGACACAAATGACCACCATCACAGAAAAGTCTGCAATGTGGGTCTCCCTGGTCTATGAACCCAGGAAGAGAAGGACCAAATACTGACAGGGTTACCTGGCTCATTTCTGGACACAGGCAGCATAGGAATGGGGTCTCAGTCCGCACAGCACACCGTAGGGCTGGGGCTGAAACTCTAGTGAATTTTAGCATTTCACATTTTAAAGAAAATGAATGGTATTCTAGGAGACTGGGGGCCTCTGCTGACGTGTGGACCCAGCCTGTAGCCTGTGGCCTTCCCACCTGGCCTCAGCCACAGGCAGACCCCTCCTTCCCAACCACAGCCAGAGCAACAGGCCTGCTGTCCAACTTTTCATTAGGCTTGATGCCTGGTTTTCTTTCAGGTCAGAGGGATTATTTGTGGTTTAAACTTGCAGACTGACTGAGGTTGGAACCACTACCCACATTTTGATAGCTACCACAGCCTGTCCCCTACACGCAGCTGACTTCTGTCCAGACTTTAGATCTACCTCCTGAAATCCCCAGCAGTCCACTATCCCACTTGCCTACCTGAACTGTGCCCAACCCTATGGACCGCTGCCCCAGTTCTTCCCAACCTGTCACTTAAAGACCCCTGTGCTGTCCCATGGGTTCATCCCCAAGTTCTCAGTTCCATGCAAACCCACTTCCCCAGGTGCTGATCCCTGAGCTGCCACACCCCCACACCCACTCACCTCAGGAATCCACAGGGCGCAGCTGACATGCACCCACTTGGTCCCACTTCGGGTGGGCTTCAGGGCTCCTCCTCGCTTGGGGCAGAGCAGGCACTTTGGCTGGACTCCCAGGGCACATGTCCGGCATAGCCAGCTGCCTGTAGGCACCTTCAGGATCCCATAGCAAGCCTGGGGAGAGAGCAGGGTGGTCACGAGTCAAAGGCACTGGCCAGTCTGTGCCTGGACAGCAGTCAGCTCCTCAGGGTTGATGATATGAGGGCTCCTAGAAAGCTGCGTATTTCAGTCCTCCAGGAAAGGGCTCAGGCCTGCCCTCTGCTGGAAGGAGGCTCACGTTAGTTAGCAGTTCCTAATCAGGACGAACTTGGGAGGGTCCATGATCCCCTCACAAGTTGAATAAAAAACTGGTTATCTATTTTCTAGAACCAAGGCCCACAGTTTTCATCTGTTTCTTAGGAATCTGAACAGGGTTCCTCCTGGCCATGTCTAGAGCTTAACAGAAATACTGGACCTAAGAGCTGCTGGGTGGAAGGGACATGGATGTATGAGGGTCACACTGATCACCCCACCTGCAGTCCCTCCTGAGCTCCCCAGGGTCTAGTTCAGCAGCAGTGGGTACAGATGGCCTCAAAGTCAGGGTCAGAGTGGGTCCACTGGGTACCAGTCAGTTGTTCAGAAACAAGGCCCAGAGATACCCAAGACCTGGAGCCTGAGGGCCCAAGATCGATCGGGGGTGGGGAGGGGACTATTCAGACGATATCTAGTTTATAATACCAGGAATGGTAGTAAGTACTCACAGTACTTATTCTACTATACTAAGCAAATAACTCATAATAAACAATTCAAACGCCCCCCACTTTTGGTACCCAAGAGTGTTTAATCCCTGAGCCACATCCCCCATAATTTTATTTTGCTTACAGAACTGCTAAATTCTGAGACTGGCTTCGAACCTATGATCCTCCTGCCTCAGCCACCCTCCCCACCAGCTGCTGGGATTACAGTCATGCATCACCAGGGCTAATTTAAAGGTTTGACAAGTCTTTTTTTTTTTTTTCCTTCTCAGGGCTGGGATAGAGCCCAGGGCCTCAGACATGCTAGGCATGTCTATATCACTGAGTTACATCCCTAGCACCAATAACTCACTTTTATTGATAATTGAGGGAAAAAGAGGCCCAGACCCTGCTTGTGTGTTCACTTACTCCTGAAACATTATCTAGGGTCACACAGCTTGTGAAGGACACAACCATGTTTTGAAACCAGGCAGGCTGGCTCCCTGCTTGGCTCTCAATCACTACACTGTGCTGCTACTTCTTTTAAAGTTCAGGACATGAGAAGTAAAGGGAGAGTAGAGTAGGGTAGGATGATCCACGGGGGTGTCTGAGGTAGACGGGAGAAGACAGAAAGGCAACCCAATGGGCATTTGCTCAAGTCTGGCTGTGGGGCTGAGTCAAGGGCCCTGGTATCCCTAGAAGCTCAGGGCATCCATGGCATTGCCTCCCTTCCTCCCTGCTAAGGGAGGTAGCTCACAGTATCCCTGAGCGCCTACAGCCAGATCGACCAGCCCCGACAGGGGTCCACCCAGGCAGCAGGTACATTCATCACCAGGTCAGGGAGGAGAGGGCTGCCCACCTGGTGCACACAGACGTTGCACTTGTCACAGAAGACCATCTCGTTGCCATCCTCGCCCTCAGGGGAGCGGCACACGTCACAGACCACATCCTCATCATACTCAATGCCCAGCCCCTCCTGCGTCTCAATGGCCCGGGCCATATTCTGGTGGCACAAAGTCTCCAGCTCCTCCAGCACACGTTCTAACGTCAGCTCGTCTAGCTTGGGCCTCTCTGTGGGGAGAACAGTAGTGGGTGGTATCAGGAATTCTGGGCAGACGTATGGAAGATTTTTTGCTTGGCCACCATGTGCCCTGGGACTCAGCTCCACCCTCTAACGATGGAACAGGCTGGACCATCCTATCACAAAGGCTCCTGACCTGTGTGGTGTTCTCATTGTAGACAGCTGGCCTGAGACTACACATGTATGTATAGAAAGCATGGAATGCTGTGTGCAGCAGGCATTTCCAAACGTGGCTGAACAGGGCAGACCTGGTCCTTCCTTGACACATCAGTGGGCTTTAGCCAGGATGGTAATACCCAATGCCCGGGCCCCGCTTGTATGTTTACTTACTCCTACAACATTCATGTCTGCTGCAATAGTCCCAAGAACCCTGTGAATCATGCTATTATTGCAGCCACCTGACGGCTGCAAAATCTTCAGGATGTACAGAGATACTAAATAACTATACCTATCAGTAACGCAGAAGTCACTGTTCCCCAGTCTCAGCCACTGTCTTTCTAGAGGTGAGGATGCTGCGACTGGGAAGGAAACCCTCCCTCCCTGTCCTGATTCCATTCCTAGCACAGAGGGTCACCTACCCATCTCCTTGAGCTCGGAGTTGATAAGCTCCAGCCAGTAGGCGTCAATCTCGTCCAGGTCATAGCGGCTGCCCTCTGGCCAATCAGGCTGGGAGCCCTCACCAAGTGCAGAGTTGTCTGGGGATCCCTGTGCAGGGGGGCCTTCCAGCGGTGGGAGGATCCTAGGAAATTAAGAGGGGTTGTCATGAAGGGAAGGACCCTCAGCCGCCAGGCTCGGGGGCTCCAGTGAGCTGGTCAGTGAGGAGCTGGTGGCCAAGTGTGAGGTCTGACTTTTGATGCCCTGTGTATCCCCTCCTCCTATTTCTTCCTCCACCATCTGCCCACCCTGCCAACACTCGGATGACTATGGGTACACAGGAAATATAAGACCTAAAGGGCTATGGAGAAGCCCCAGCTCACTTCATAAACATCCATGACCAGCCAGAGCCCATCTCCACAGTCCCCCCACCAGGGTGGCTGGGCCTAAACTGAAGCCTCCTGATTAGCCTGGGCCTGGAGGAGGTGTCCCAAGTGACATCCTAAGCAATGCCCTGTGCCAGTCACTTGGGAACAAGTAGGATAGAGCCAGTTCGGATTTCAGGTCCTTTAACATACTCCTCCAGGTGGGGAGGGGCCAGGGATTGATTAGCTACCCACTTTCACAAGCCCTGGTCCCTCCTTCACCAACAGCCAGAAAATGCCCTGGTCTTGAGTAGAACTGTGGCCAGTTCTCCTCGAGGGTGTGAGGGGGCCCAGCCAGGTTCCAGTGCTACAGCCCCAGATACAGCAATGCCCAACACCTGTCCTTCCCCAGATTCCGTACATAAGCAGCAAATATCTTAGGTTACTTGTCTCCCCACCAACACTGCCCAGGACAGAAGCAAAGTCTCCTGCATACAAAATTGCACCCACCATGGTCCCAGGATCGCATCCCAGCTCAGCTCTCCCTTGGGGACACAGCTCTGTCTCTGAGGCAGCTTGGAAAGGCCATGGCTACATGTATAGATTACATCACAGCTCCCCCATTGAATGTTCTCATGTTCTCATCCCAAAAATGGGCTAATGACATTAGTACCTACCTTATACAGTTAGTGAGAGGATTGTAAGGATTAATGTGTATAAAGTTCTTAGAAAAGTGCCTGGCACACATACATAGTTAAGGGGGAAATTTTGCCTTGTGAGGAGGTCAGTGTCCCCTCAGCTCAGCCCTATGCAGTCTCTCAGATCCTAATGCCAGTTCAAAATGCCAATGCTTAGCCAGGTGCAGTGGCTACTCAGGAGGCTGAGGCAGGAGGATCACAAGTTCGAGGCTACACTGAGCAACTTGGCAAGATGTTGCCTCAAAGTAAAATAAAAATTTTAAGAAGGGCTGGGGATGTAGATTAGTCACAGAGCACTCACCTAGCACATAGGAGGCCCAGGTTCAATCCCCAGTACCAAAAAAAAAAAAAAAAAAAAAAAAAAAAAAAGAACAGAAGACCAAAATACCAGCTCTTCCCACCCCCCACTGGTTGCCATGGTTATTGCCTGGGAGCCTGGCCTCCATCTGGACAGCACTGCCAGGCCTGAGAGGCCCCTCACTTGCCTGGGAGGCCTCCTGGGGTCGGAGGCAGGGCTGCCAGGGGCTGTGACTCAGCGCACACTGTGGAGAGGAGGGCAGGGCCTGAGGTGGCAGAGACATGGCTGAGCTGTGGGGAGGGCGCCTGGGCTCCAGGAAATGCCCCAGGTGTCAGCAAGAGAGGCAGGAAGGTGGCAGGGGACAGGGAGGCAGAGGCCCAAGCAGGAAGACAGGCCTCCAGGCCAGAAGGGAGGCCTAGAAAAGGCTGAGGGGCAAAGAGAAAGGGCTGGCACCACCTTAATGATGTCGGTGGCACCCCACCACCACCCTGGGGGTTCCAATCAGAGCTACACCAAGACCCGAGTCCAACAAAATGCTGCCTTTCCCGGTGAAACAGCCATTTGAACTAATGCTTCCTTTTAAGCGCAGCCTGTCATTTGGTCATGATCTGGCTTTGTTTGTGCCCTAAACATATGCTTAGTCAAGGGTTTGGGGCAGCTCTCATCCAAATGCCCAGCTGCTGGCACAACACTACCTAACCCTGCTTGCCCTGTCAGCTGTTACCTGGCCAGACCTCTAGGGAACAGGATCAGTGTCTTCTCTCTGGAGAGCCAGGGCTGAAGGACTCACACCAGAAAAATGCATTTCCTGGGACTCCCATCTTCACCTGTTTGTCCCCTTCTTGCTCTAGCTATCAAGGAAGATCTCCTACCAGGCATGGACTGACCTGACCGATGGACATGGCATGGAGGTCAGCTGGAGGACCACTGGGTAGAGACCTATAGGAGAGAAAAGAGTCTCTATCCCATTAAGAGACATTCTCCAGAGGCTGGCTGGGCCCTGGGCTTTCTGGCTATACTAAGGGGGTGGTACAGGCCCTCGCTCAGATTTAGAGGGCGAGGCGGGCAGATTTGCCCAAAAGGCCAGGGAGGGAGGGATAGAGGGGCTGGGACAGTAACTGGGGAGAACAGTTCGAGCCAGCAGGCATAAGGCTCTTGCTCTGGGCCCCACACAGATAACCCAAGGCTTGCTCGTGGGGCCTGTGATTTCCTGGCCCAGCCCACTAGGCCCCAGCAACCCTGCAGGAAAGTCCCCAGAATTTCCCAACTTCCTCATCTATAAAATGGGGACAGTACTCTGTACTTTACAAGGCAAGTAAGATCATTAAATGAGAAAATGAACATCCCAGGCTCAGTACAGCAAATCATCAGGCTCAGACCAGCTCTGGCAATTCTGGCCATGATGGCCACCACGCAGATAATCAGACAAGGGTTATGCAGTAGGAGGCATCCAGGGAGATGGATGGGCTGGGCTGGGCGGGGAAGACACAGATGGAGGCATGGAGAGCTCGCCAAGAGAACACCCCTCTTATCCCTTCCAAACCATGGACAGGCCAGGAGCGCCTGGCTCCTGTCATCCTGGTGCAGCTGTGCATATGCTGGGAATGCACGTCATGAAGCCAAGGCAGCCTGAACATGTGCTCTCCTCTTGATGTCAACAGATAAAGTACCCTACAGGCACACTGAAACTAAGCTACTGGTGTGGAAGCATCTGCAATTAATTACCTAGGCCTGTGGATGTTTCCGGAACCACCTGACATTGACATCAAGTACAAAGGACAGACTGCTGGGGCAGGCCCGATCAGGACTGGCTTTTTTCTGCCCAGTAAAGTGGCCTGCCCCTTCTCCTTACCCTGGGCCCTGGCATATGTGGTGACAACTTGGCATGTGTATTCTCACCACCACACCATCAGGCAGGTTCTGGTGTTATCCCCATTTCACAGAGGAAGAAACTGGCTCAAAGAGGTCAAGCCAGAGTTTTCCAGTCTGCCGAGGTGAGGGCACAAAACTGGCTAGGAGCTTCAGCCATGTTGCTGGCCCTAGAAAATGATGTGGAGAATAATCTCTATTGTCCAATTCATTCACTGATGCAGCATATACTCCCAAGGGGGCCATTGGAGAAGTTCAGACCTTCCCTTATTCTCAGAAAGTCCCAGCCAAGGGTTGGTGGCACTCAGCCCTCAGAAGTTATTGGACGAGGAAAGGCCCTCCTCAATAGCCAATCCCCACAGAGCACCCGACAGGGTTGAATCTGCTTCCCTTATGATCCTGTGCCCAGCACAAGGCTGGCACTAAGGTTCTCAATGTCTATGAGCCAGTCACAAGTGTGGTTGCCAGGAAGCGATGGTGCCAATGTCAAGGGAGGGAACAGCTGTGATCTTTGCCCCAAGCTTGGTCTACATGAGCTCTAGCAAGAGCCAAGGCTGCCAAGGCCAGAAAGGGGCTGCCAATAACCCGAGCTACCCTGCTCAGGCAGGCGGGTGGGTGGGGAGGACAAAACACCAGGACCCCCTGCCTTAAGGGTTCCTCAGGGTGCAGAAAAAAGCACCTGACTGAGCTCTAGTTGGAGGCACAACCTGTGGCAATGTGGCTACATCCTGCAAGAGCACCCAGGGGTCTCAGTACTCCATGAAACTGGAAGGCTCCAAAGCCCAGTTAAGACTCCTCTCTGACTCAGACCCTCTCTAAGAACTCCTTTAAAGGGCCTTTTAAAAGAAGATAAGAGCCAGGCATAACACCTGTAACCCCAGCGATTTGGGAAGCTGAGGCAGAGGGATCACAAGTTCAAGGCCAACCGGAGCCATTTAGCAAAACCTTGTCTCCAAATAAATAGGTAAATCAACAAAAAGGGTTAGGGATGTACCTCAGTGGTAAAGCACTTGCTTGCCTAGCATATGTAAGGCCCTGGGTTCAATTCCCAGTACTGCAAAAGAAAAGAAGGGAAAGAAGTTAAGAGCATGGCAACTTAGCAAGACCCTGTCTCAAAATAAAAAATAAGGCCAGGAGCCAGGTATAGTGACACATGCCTGTAATCCCAGAGTCTCAGCAGGCTGAAGCAGGAGAATCAAAAGTTCAAAATTAACCTCAACAAATTACTGAGGCTCTAAGCAACTCAGAAAGACCCTATTCAAAATATAAAAAGGGGGATGGGGATATAGCTCAGTTCGTAGAGTGCTTGCCTTGCATGCACAAGGCCCTGGCTTCAATCCCTGTAACCAAAAAAAAGTCTAGAGATGTTTCTAATCGAGTCCGGAGTGACATCATTCTAAGAGTGACATCCCATTTCTAAGACAAGGAAATGGAGGCCCAGAGAGATCCGGATTCTGACCCAAGGTCACACTGAATGTGAGTGACAATTTGGATCCAAGCAGTCTAGCTCCAGAGCTGAGCCCAAACCAAGGTCCAAAGCCTGAAAAGTGTTTCTAGAGTATCTCTAGAATATTTCAATGATTTATCAGATAAGAGAACTGAACACAAAATAGACAAACTAGAAAGGAACTCGAGGACTGATAGGTCCCTTTCGGGAGAGCAGCTCCCTTTCCTCCTGGGCACTGCCTGTCTCACCTCACCACCGGCTCTGGAATGGCCTCTGCCCCGGCGGGCACCTGCACACCTTTCTCCCATTCCTGTCGCCAAGGGTCCGCCAAGATATAGTAGTCATCCGGGCTCAGCTGGTATGAATCTGGAATCTTCATGGCTGTGATCAAGTCTGTCCGGAAAACCTGGCAGGGCGAGAGAAGGGGATTTCAGATCACCTTGGGGTGGTCTGGACCATACGCTGTGGCAAGAGGCATATAAATGCAACCGAAGCGGACTTTCTGCCTGTTCACTTAGAAATAAACCAAAGCAGTAGAACCAACACTTTCTCTGAACCAGCATATGCCCTTCCCATAGTACATGTTCCATAAACACGAGGAACTGAATTCACACGGTTCTAACCTGTTAAAAAAGGACAGAATTTGAATGACCAATAGGATTTTTTCCTTCCTAAAAGGGGAGAAAAAGAATTGCAGAGAAAGGCAAAAACAAAAAATAAACACGAACAAAAGAAAAAAAAACCTCAGAGGGCAGAAAGGCATCTGTGAATGTGATACTGACCGATAGGTAACTACAAAGAGAATTGTCATTGGAAGTTTAAAATTATGCTGTAGATTTGTACCCACAGGCACAAGGAAAGATATGAAATGGCACTAAATAGCAACCCCAGGAAAATACCCCTCATCCCACCCTACCCCTGTCCTGGAGATCTATGTGTGTGAGTCAAGTACTCTATCTCTAGACACATCCCTAGCCCAACCGCAGGAAAATAAAAGGCCATAGTGCAGGGAGAGGATGGAACTTGGAGCAGCCTGGAGAGTAACCATGTTATGAGTCAGGACCTCCAAGGTCCCACAAGAACAAGGACACTGTCTCCCGCTTCAGTGGTGTTCTTTACTACCACCTTCAGTGTGTGATGGGGTAGAAGAGGACAGTTGTCTTTTCTCTTCAATCTGTCCTCATTCCCTCAGTGCCAGCCAGCCCATGAGGCTACCTCAAAATGCTTTTGGATTTCTTGAGCACCTATCTACAGCTCACTCAGAGGGAAACTGGCTGTCCCCATTATTCTATTTGTTGTCCTCTACCTCCACCCCAAAACCATCTCCAAACACATTCCCAGCTGGCTCTGGCAATGCCTCCAGACTCCATTGCCTAATCCCACTGTGGCCCCCCGACAAAGCACTGCTGTGGAAGATGGTGGTGCCTCTAGATACCATATGACTGGCTCAGGTACCAACTTCCCTGGTAATCATCACTTGAGAATCACAAGTTAAAGAAGAACTTACATCAATGAGACAAGAGAAACCACTTCAAGGAGTATTCCAGTCCTAAATTCAACCTCCAAACCCGTCATGTCTATCATTATGCCTGGAGCAAAGTCAGCTCACTTGGCTTTCACCAGGCTCCAGACTCTTGACAAACCATTTCAGTGCTAACCTCTGCCTGCTGGGGGTGCACTCACCAGCTATATGAGCCCCACTGGAATCCAGAGCCATTACCACAAGGAAAAAACTAAATGGGTGCACGGATGGGTCTGGAAGCAGAATCTAATTAACATCTGCATCTAGCTAGAGAGGGCCCTGGCTTGAAAAAGGTCAAGTTTCCTGAAGACTCTATTTGCCAATATAATTTAATTGTTAACACTAACACCCTAACATTTAATTAGGGTGCCAGTGTGAAAAAATTAAAATCAGATTACGATTAAATGCTAATTAAACAGAAGATGGAATGTGGCTAAGATCTCACAGCCCTGATAATTTGCATATCTTATTAGCAAGCAGCAAGACAGCTAATATAAGAGCACACACTCAGGCGCTGAGTGCTTTTGGGGCTCCTTTCAGCAGCACCTCTTCAGGAATGGAAGGCTTACTCCACGGAGGCCTCTGGGGACCCTTGGAGGCCCAGAGGGCTAGAGCTGAATAAATAATTCAACTCCCCAACTCCCCTCACCTCCAGCCCCCATATAGGACCTAGAGTGAGCTGACCTCAAAGTGACTCAAATTCAGAGACAAGCCTGGTTCTAACAAAGTTCCAAGTTTTTAAGTTCTTGTTTTTGGTACCAGGGATTGAAACCTGGGGCACCGGGCCTCACCAAGTTGCTGGGGCTGAATTTGAACTTGCAATCCTCCTGCCTCAGCCTGGGAATATAGCACTCAGGTGACTGGACATTACTGGCCCTTTCAGACAGGACTCATGGGAAAAAACTAAATGGGTTTCCACAAGGAGGTCAGCTCTATGACTGTCAGCTATCAAGCAGAGACATGGCTGTGTGCCAGGTGACAGCTACTTGTAATTTTGACTCAGTAGTAGTTCCTAGACCAATTTTGAGAGGTAGGTATTTTGGACTTGAGAAACCTGGAGAGTTAACCTACTCAAGGTTTATCTGTTGAAAGTGGCAAAAGGCCAGGCCAACACAACTCCAGAGGCAGGCTGTACTTCCTTCCCCAAGGCCTCCAGCCACACCACCCTCCCAAGCTATAGTCCAAAGTCCTAGAATCAACCTTCAGCCAAATCAGGTGGATTCCGCAAGGGGAATATGCAAATCTGATGGTGTCCAAGCCCTTCAGGGGTTCTCCATTGTCTTCCCATAGCCCTCAGGCTGAAGTGCAAGTCTATAGTGGTCAAAGGCATCCAGCACTTACAATCTCCCAAGGGCTTTTTACATGGGAGCCTCCTTCTGAATCACTCTTCTCCCGCACTAAAGTGGGCCTGGCGCGCTTCATCTTGAAGGTCTCCAGTTCAGCACATATCCACTCTGGGAAGCCCTGCCCAATATGAGGCTGGGTTCTGGATGTTGTTGGAATTCTCACAGCACCTGTATTGGAAGCTTCTGGTTTCCCGCCATAACTTCCCTACTAAGAAATGAAAGTATGGAAGTCTGGCTAGACCACAGTGCACATGGGGCTTGGCACACGCTAGGTGCAAACAAATGTTGAAAAACTGGAGAAGATTCCATGGATCAGCCACCTCTTCCTTGGGTGCTGCCCCAGGCTATAGCTGGGCAGCTGGGTACTCTGTTACCTTCCGTAGTAGCCTCTGTACATTACCTGACCACAAATATGGCAGCTGGTTTCTAACCTAAAACATCTTATTATTTTGATATGCCAGGGATTAGGCTTGGAAAAGAATAACAACTCTGAATAATTTATGTAAACCGAGTAAAGAATAAAATGGACACTGATGCACATATTGATGAATGGAATTCGTGTTGTGGCACGGAAGTTGGAAGCTGGAAAACAAGCAATTTTCTTAGAACGTGAATGTTTACTACTCTTCTGTCTTTTGGCAGAAATCAACAAATTGTCTTTAAAGGTCTGCTGCCTAGCAACCAAGTTCTGCTGAGCTACTTGGGAAATACTAATTGTAACTTCTTCGAACAGTATGGAGGATGTTTAAAAGGCAAAAACTCTAATTTAATAACCAACCTGGGTGCCAATGCAGCCATACAGGAGGCCAAAGACCCTGCTCTGTCCAGATGTAGGGATGTCGCCCCAGGAACACATCATGTGACCCTGCTCTGTGGTTACTTTTCCTGAAACTGAAGACCACAACCCCCACAAATCTACCTTTCTACACTTATTTCCCTAGGAAGAACTGAAAGCAGGTCACATAAAAAAATGATCAGTGCAGCTGGGCACAGTGGTGAACGCCTGTAATCCCAGCATCTTGGGAAGCTGAGATAGGAGGACTGCAAGTTCGAGGTCAGCCTCAGCCATTTATCAAGGCCCCAAGCAACTTACAAAGACCCTATCTCCAAATAGAAAGTAAAAAGGGCTGGGGATGTGGTTAAGTGTCCCAGTAGGAAAACAAAACAAAAACAAACAACAACAAAAAAAAAAAAAAAAAAGAAAGAAAGCCCAGTGGAGCTCAGTGGTGTCTGTGATCTCCTAAAGCAAACAACAGGCAACTTCCAATGTGCAGTGACACTCGGATAGCACAGTTTTAGAACATGATGGTTGGTTCTGTGGCTGCTATTTGAAAAATTCATCCTGGAACCTTAGTTTTTTGCTTCCTTTCCTCATGGGCTGAATTACCGTGTCAGAGTCCTTTGGACTAAGAGGTGCCAAAGAAAGTTGGATTTTTTTGGTAACAGGGATTGAACCCAGGGGCACTTAACCATATCCCCACATCCCCAGCCCTTTTTATTTTTTATTTTGAGGGAGGGTCTAGCTAAGTTGCTTAGGGCTTCACTAAGTTGCTGAGGCTGACTTTGAACTCATGATCCTCCTGCCTCAGCCTCTTGAGTTGCTGGGATTATGGGCAGCACCACTGCCCCGGCAGGAAAGTTGGGTTATTTGAGAAAAAGCTCTAGCATTTACCACAACCATGAAATAAAATTATCTTGGAATTATTTGTTCAATATCAATCTCCTTTGATAACCAAACAGCAGAAAAATACACTGCATGTGTCCAGTGTCTCTATTGCCTTTACTGTGTCCGTTTGTGGTGCTGTGCTTGTGAGGGCTGGGGATATAGCTCAGTTGATAAAGTGCTTGCTTAGCATGCACAAGGCCCTGGGTTCAACCTCCAGCACCACAAAAAAA
The DNA here is from genome assembly GCF_964194105.1 of Spermophilus citellus. NCBI lineage: Eukaryota > Metazoa > Chordata > Mammalia > Rodentia > Sciuridae > Spermophilus > Spermophilus citellus. The sequence continues at coordinate 146,000,009 of NC_138182.1, read as the reverse complement.
AAAAAAAAAAAAAAAAAAAAAGACTGCTTGTGAGTTGGGCACAGTGACACATGCCTGTAATCCCAGCCACTCAGGAGGCTGAGGCAGAAGGATGGCAAGTTTGAGACAACCTTGGCAACTTAGTGAGACCCTGCTTCAAAATAAAAAAGAAAAAGGGTTGGGGTCGTAGCTCAGTGGAAGAGTGTCCCTGGGTTCAGTCCTCAATACAGCATAAAAGGAAAACAGAAATGCTTATGGAATGAGTAAAGGAATGAATGAGTCCCAGGAGTAGCCTGAACAATGGCTAAAGGTTACAATTTCCTGTTTCTGAGGGTGGAGGTAGGAAATTGTCCCTGAAGGAATCTTCCAGACAGAACTCAGAAACTAGGCCTAGTTACTGTCCAAAGCCAATGGAAATGACTTTGGCCAGGACTGCCTATCTTTGACCTGTCCACATCAGGAGGGGCAACCTTTCATCCCCTAAGAAATGTTTAAGGGTCTCCCTCAAATAGCCAACCTCATTTGAAATCGCAGTTGTTTCCTGAGCACCCAACTTACCAGAAATTATAGCTAATAGTTAAGCCATGTCAAGTATTGTGCTGTAACCTAGCCTAATTCACATCACCCCCATTTTACAGACATGAAGCCTGAGCCTCAAGAGAGGTTAAACCACTTGTTTGAGGTCGCCGCTGTCCTTTAACCATAGCAGTACTTACTGCCTGCAAGCCAGCCACAGAGTTTATCTTTAAATAATCTTTTCGGGGCTGGAACCTGATAAAGGGTATCTCAGCCAAGTGTAAACCTACACTTAAAATTAGGTATGAAATACCAGAGGAAAGTTCTGGGAATAGCCACCCTTTGTCCAGTCATGTTTCAAGCTACCACTAGGCTAAGTCAGTCAGATGCATTTAAAAAAAAAGAAAAAAGAAAAAAAAAAAACCCACTCGGGCTGGGGATGTGGCTCAAGCGGTAGCGCGCTCGCCTGGCATGCGTGCGGCCCGGGTTCGATCCTCAGCACCACATACCAACAAAGATGTTGTGTCCGCCGAGAACTAAAAAATAATAAATATTAAAAAAAAAAAAACCCACTCAACATCTCATTCTCTTATTTTCATGAGGATAACAGCACTTCCTGCTCTTAAAGAGAATTTATTACGCACATTTCTTTTGCAAGACAAATCCCAGAGGCCAGGAGGCCTTTCCAGCTGGCGGGAGCAAACAATGTTCCCGACTATACTAGAAGTGGATTCTGCTCCCCCACTCCAGAGTTGAAACTCAGAAAGCAAGTGCTTGGCCCAGCAGAAAGAGCTGCCTATCCCACAAGGTCAGGGTCACAAAGGAGCAGCAGCTGGTGGACTAAAATGTGACTCAAAGCCACAGGGGCTTTTGGGGAATTCTCTTGTTTTCTCTCTCAAGTCTGTGGACATTCTGCATATCACTACAACACAGGCCATCTGTGCTTTAATACAAACATCTGGGTAACACCTCTGTTCCTCTAAGAATGCTTCTTATTTATTCCTGTGCTTCTGAGCCCCAAGACAATCTAGCCACCCTCACCTTCACCCCTCTCCTGGGGTAAGTCTTATCTTTAAAAGAATGAGTCAAGCCATGAGACCACATATTTTGGAGGGATGTTCTTATATAGGAGCTTTGGAGGACATAGGTCTCGGGGACACCCCTTTAGTGGTAGCAGAGGCTGTTTCACCTTTCTCCCAGTCCCTGTCCCTGAGGACAAGGAGCTAGGCGCCAGAGAAGGGCCACTGTGGAACAGGTAAAGATCCCACTTGTTCCCTCCTCCAGGGACATGCTAATTTGTCACCAGGGCCTACAAAAGAGCTGACAGTTAGACCCCAGGCCTTACTTCACCTTATACCTCCAACTCCTGGCTCCCACTCACCTCTGGGACCTCCCCTGCTTCCAGGCTCCATGGGTCCCAGAAAAGACAGTCATATCAGCACAACAGAAATTCCATGGCAGGACAGGTTTGTTAGACTCCTAGATCTACAAACACCAATCCTCGGGCTAGAGACAGTCACTTGACAAGGGTCACAGTGTTCCCCAGTGGCCAAGCAGGAGCCTTTTGGCAAAGCCAGCTGCACCACCTCTAACGGACACTTTCCTGTACAGCACCTGCATCCTGCAGGCAGCCAGAGGACAAGCTCCCCAGGGACAGGAGCTGTGCTTTCTGTGTCTCTGGCACAGGGCCGCGCACTGAGCTAGGCCTCTTAGGCACTCCCGAGCTTGCTGATCTGAGCATCGGCAGTTCCCAGTTCCATGTCTCTGCCCACCAGATGACTTTCTGGGGACACTGGTTTCCTGAACACACAGTTTTCTACCTCAGGAGGGGAAATCCCCACTGTCTGGCTTGCCCTTATGCCTGCTTCTCTGCCCAAGGCCTGGGGAAGACATAAACCGCAGGGCTGGTCTCCAGGTCTCTTCAAGAACTGTCCTTCACAGTCCTGGCTCGCCTCAGGCAGGGCAGAAACCAGTCAATCCCCCTAGCACCTGTGGAAAGAAGGGGGGGGGGGCTTTCAGCCCCTCCTCCCAGAAGCTTCTTGGGAAGAAGCCAGGAACTCCAGTCTTAGGCAAATGAGGGGAAAGTTTAAGATTGGAGTGCTCACTGTGGCTCACAGCAGGGTTTTTTTGTTTTTAAACAAAAGCATGGGTACCAGGGGCCCCACCCCAGACTATTTAAATTAGAATTACCTAGGCAAAAAGTTGGAAGGAGGTCTGGTTTTGGTATTTATGTATGATATGTCAAGATCATTGTATTGTCTTGAGCAACTAAAAAAAAAAAAGACTTTTGTATATATTGAAAATTAATGTAAAAAAGAATAATATGCAATTCCTTGAAATGCTGCATCCCACAAAGGATTAGGCACCAACAATGACTACCTTATTTGGTGAGACAGGCCTGGCCAGAAACCCAAGGTTTTAGCAGAATTTACACAATAAAACCAGCCCCTAGGCCAGGTCAATCCCTTTCCCTCCTTCAGGATTTAAGGGCCAAGGGCCAAGGGCCAAGGGCCAAGGGCCAGATCTCTGTTATGATGGGATTCCAGACAGGCAAAACAGAGCAAGCTGCAGGCTGAACCTTCTGGTTCAGCACACACACACACCCTTTTTTTTCAAAGCACAAGAGGTCCTGGGGCAGACTTCAGACTTTTTGAGCTTCCACCAATAATCCTAACCCAACTTCTCAGGTAGCGCAGGGCCCTTTCATTCAGGCATCCTTACCAAGGTCTGCATTCCCCTTTCCTTCCGGCTGAGGGAGAGGCCACCCATTGGGTAAGGGCCAGATTTGAGAAGCTGGGCCTCAAGGCCTCAGCCCTGTCCAGGGTCCTGACTCCTGGTCAGCACTTTCTTCAGTCCTGGGGTACCTTGCTGGGTGTTAGGAGGACCTGTACCCCTGGTGGTGGTAGTGGGAGCAATGGAAAGGGCAGCCTCTGATATCATCACAGAGCACCCTGTCTCATCTAAACCCAATCTCAGCCACTTCCCAGCAGCTGAGTTTACTATGTACCTACAGCTAGTGCAATACTAAGACTGGAGTCCTCAAATCCCCCCATCACTGTCCAGATTTAAGAGACCAAGTGAATGGAGACTTCCACAGCTTTGCAACCAGTTTCTATACCACACTTGTGGCTTTGCAAGTGTTCCCAATAGGAACTTAAGCCTAACTGTGATCACACAGTGTGACCAGCTTGACAGCTGCCCCGTAGGCACTGGGCAGTTGGGGCTCCCAAAACACCCTGCAGGCTGGGCAGACCATAGAGGCCTTCCCCTTGTGGCCCATTAAAAGAAAGAAGCAGCCCAGTGAGCAAATTTAGTGCAAATACTCTGCAGCCAAGTCCTGCTTTCCTCTCTGCCTTCTCATGAGCCAAATAATCTGGAAGCTTTCATTGATGGTTCCTTCTCTGTCTTGCAGAATTTATGCTGGGCACAACTCAACCTTCTCACTTAGAGACAAGGAAAACCTCAAAGGCTGCTCTCCAGCCTTCTGTGGAGAGGGAAAGCTTGTCCTTGGCCACAGTTCAAGGCCAGGAGGACTCCTCAGCCCTCCAGGAGCCCAGGCTTGAAAGGGGGAGGTGCATCCCAGCAGAAATCCGGGCCACCTACAGAGACTCCTGGTCTGGGACGTGGGCCTATGTGTAGCCAGTCCCTAGCAGGGCCCTTATCATGGTTCTACTCTATTTTTAGATACAAAGATTTTAGACTGGAAAACCCAAGAGGCAGGGGAATTTTCTGCCCCATGCAAATTGTTCTTTATTCTCAGCCTTCAGTAACACCTGTTTCCTCCCAGCCATGCCTGATCCTGGTGTAGGTGGCAGGCCTGCCACAGGGAGGCAGCTCCTCCACCCACCAGTGCCTGGAGGGGGCGGGGCAAGGGAGGAGACTGGCTGGAGCTTATCCAGGAATCAAGGGAATGAGCCCGCCCCAGGGGTCCCCCACCCCACTTCGACCTGGGCTATTAAGAACAGTAACTAAGAGGATTCTCAGAAAAGCAGGTTCTCCGGTCCAAAATGGGTATGACGTTTTCTGCCTCCCAGAATCAAGAAGGCACATAGAGATGGCCACTATTTTGCTAATTCTTCCTTAGCAACTGGGGAGCCACAGTGGATCTTGAGAGTGGGGGAAGATCTCCTACAACCCCAGGAGGCAGGACCCTCCCAACGCCCCACCTGCCTTTGGCTCCCCTGGCTGCACGTAGGCACATTCCAACCTCCCATCCTGCATAAACCCCAGAACTTTCCCCCTCCTAAACAGCATTCCCAGAGATATCTCCATCCATCTCCACCCCAACACCCACAGGGCCATGGAAGGCCACCAGGTTGGGGTGGCTGGGGAAAAGGTTTCAAAGTATTGGGACCCCACAGCCCAAGGGAAGAACCCTAGGGTAGGGCAGTTCCGGAGGCGGAGTCCTTTTTCAAAGGGAAGCCTCTGTGGGAGACCCCCCAGGGGCTGGCTGAAGGCGGTGGCGCCTGAATTGCCCCGTTGTAGGGGAAAGGAGGGGAGAAAGGATGGCTTGGAAAGACACCTTCCCCCACACCAAACAAAGGGCACAGTGACAGAACTCTGGGCCTTCCCACCCTTGGTACTGTTAGCCCTGAAGTCTTCAAGTCTCCTCCCTGTGACCAGGGGAATCTTATTTTCCTTTATCTAAAATAGAATTCTCAGGAATCCAGCCCAGGCAACTTAGAGGGACCCTGTATCAAAATAAACTAAAAGGGCTAAGGATGTAGCTCAGTGAGTAGAGCGTCCTGGTCCCAATTTCCACAAACCCCCACAAAAAGGGAGTGTCCACACCCCCAGTCTCCTCTACAGACTGCAGAACAGTGCCAGGTTTGAAATGCCCACTGCTGAATGCTCTTGCGGGGCCCCAGGTGTGCTAAAGGCCTCTTCTGTACCCAGTGGCAATGACAGTTACCCCCTAAGGAGCAGTAAGAGCCCACGTGACTTTTCTGGAGCCACAGGAGCAGGTGCTGATATCCATTTTTTTTTAATCCCCAATGCTCTTCTCCTCTGCTCCAGAAGCCAAATACCTCAACTTTCTATGGGAAACTTCCCAGGTCAGAGCAAGGAAGGCAAGTGCAGGTGCATGTGAAATGATCCTAGGTAGATGGCTCCACACCAGCAAATCCTATGTCCCTTGGCTTGACCTCCAAAATGTCCCAAATCCTCTTGCTTTTTACTCCACTGCCACAACCCAGCTCTAAGCCACCAGTATTCCTTTCTCTCCTGAACAACTGCAAATGGTTTCCTTTCACAGCAGCCACTGGGACCTTTTATTAAAACATCAGGCTATGTTATAATCCTGTTTATGATCCTTGAAAGGCTTCCCTCTCAGATCAACAGGAACAGCTTTACAACAACCTAGGAGGCGTAGGTAAACTGGCCCCCTCATTCATTCCACCCAGTCACACTGGCCTCCCTTAGCAGAATGCTCAGGGCCCTGTGCCAGGAATGCCCCCCTCCCCTCCCCTGCCACATAGGCATGGTTCACTCTCTCACTCCCCACAGGTCTCCAGTCACCTCCCCACCTCAGCTTCATGTTCTCTGGGAAGCTTGAAGCTTGCCACAACCCACCTCTGAGGGCTTCTTTTCGTTTTGCCGGGGCCAGCCCGACTTGGTGCTGCTGGGTAGTTTGGAGCATCTTGATGCTGATGTAGATGTAGCGTGACCTGTAGAGAAAGAATAGCCCATGAGAGAGACCAGCCCTGGAAGGCCGAACACCACCTGCCTTACAGGAAGCCCACAAGGAAAGCTCTGGGTTAAATTATCAGAGGGGGATCTCTGTCCCTGCTCTGGGCCTCAGCCTTTCCACTGTTGAATGGGGACATAAGCCCTCCACCAGTCACCTACCATAAGGGGCTCTGTGCTAGCTTACCCTGTGACCCCAAATAAGTCCCTGCCTCTTTGGAACAAGCCTTTTGTGCTCTCTCTGGCTGGTTAGGAACATGATGCTTCTCTGGGAAGATGCCCAGGTGTCTTCGGAGTAGGGCAGGGCAGCAGGAAGCAGTGATCCTCTGAAGTGGTCAGACCCAGAGACCATGAGGCTCAATACCTGATATAGCCTCTTAATAGCTTATCTCCATGGGCAAATGATTTGGTCCCCAGGATGGCACTATTAGGACTATTAGATGGTGCCTCATGGGAGAGTCTTAGGTCACTGGGGCCAATCAATCTTGGACTGAAATCTCCAAAACTGTAAGCTAAATAAACCTTTCCTTCTAGAAGTTAATTATGTCAAGTACTTCTAATAGTGAGGTGAAGCTAACACAGGGGTCTGAGATGAACTGTCTTTCAGGGTTGACTGATTTGCCTTTGAAGTCTTAGCACAGTCCCTGGCACACAGTGATAAACATGGGACTCTAATTACTATTAGGGTCTAAGGTCCTTGCTAAACTAGAGCACTGTGTCTCCTCCCCTGTGAGTCAGAAGAGCAACAAGAGGGGCCACAGAGAAACCCAATGCTTTGGTTGAACAGAAACAGCCAACCACAGTGGGCACAGGAGCTGGTGGGGAAGCATTTAAGCCCAGGCCTGGCCAACCCTGGTGCAGCTACAGGGCTCATCTGTCCAGATGCCTGCCCTTGCAGGTGCCTGGCCCTCTCAAAGGGTTCCTCTGCCTACACCAAAGGTAGAAGCAGAAGATATGGTTCTTGGTTCTACTGAGCCAGGCCACAGTAGTGTGTTGCAGCCACAGAAGGGCAGCTGCTGTAATCTGCTACATAGGGGGATGGGCCAGCTTGAAACAAGGGTCAAGCCCAAAGGACAGTGAATGAGACCCTGCACACTAGAAAGGGACTGGAACCTGAATGACCATCCTAGTGCATCTATCCTTAGGCTCTTGGGGGATGTGGAGCTTTGGGAACTAGGAGGGGCCTCGAAGATCCCATTAATCTATTTGCTAACCACAAAGGTTTGCATGAGAAATCAGGTCTAGAGGCAAAGAGCATCAGGCCTGGCCGCCCTGCCAGTATGGCCTCTTTCTTAGCCTGGGCCTCCACCAAGGTGACAGCTGCTAGGTGGGATCTTCTTGTGAGTGTATCCCTCCAACTCGTGGTAGATGGAACTCCTTACTCCAGGGAGCAGGGCCTGGCTTCCTGGGTTATCTGAGAGGAGCAGCCCATAACCTCAGACTGGAGAACGGCTCTCCCCTGGCATGAACCTCCTTCCCTTCTCTGCTCCAAACTTCAGAGAAGGCTCCTTAAACCCCATTATCTCCTTCACAACATGACTGCCCCACCAAGACACCTAAATGACACCCATCCTGAGCATAAGCCTGCAATTCTACTGCCAAGATCCCATGAAAGTTGGGTTTTTTCATTAATTTCTTTAGCCAATATTTACTAAGCACCTACTATATGCCAGAATTAGAATCTGGGGAGTTAGAATTGGGGATACAGCACTGAGCAAGAAACAGGCCCTTTTATCTCTGGTTAGAAAATGATACTTATCTGATAATTATAATGGAGAGTGACAGGTTTTCTATCTGTGAGGTAGGGACTTCCTAAAAGGGCCCTGATTCCACAGCAAGGGCAAAGAGAGGAACTTTTTCTTCTAGCAGTCAGAAGTAGCAAATGCAAAGGCCTCAAAGGGAGTTGATCTGCTCCAACCACAGCAAAACAAATGAAGATAAGCCCTGAGGTGGAGGCGGGTAGCATGAAGGAGACAGGGGGCCCTGGAGGACACAGTAAGGTGCAGGGACTATCTCAGGAGCAAAGGGATCTGACTTGATTTATGCTTTCACCAACATGCCCTGGATTGAGCTGAGACCACGAGGTGGACTCCTTCCACCCAGGCCTGTGGGCCTGATCATCATTCAAATTCTTCCCCTATAGGAGTTGCGAATTGGAAGGCCTTACTGTCACTAGTGTCCGAGTTGTCGCTGCTGATGGAGTATTTTCGCCTCTTCTCTTCCATCTGCAACAAAAGGAAGTCAGATCCATTATATTCACGCAAGGTTTGGAAAATCCTCAACCTTTTAGTTAACCACCCCATTCTCTACCTCCCCACACTCCCTTCCATGCAGAAGAAGGAGAATGAGGCTCAGCCCTTCCTAGTGTTCTTCTCAGCCAGCCTCAATCTGTCCCTACCCATCTGTAGAGGCCCAGCAGCTGGGACGATCAGAAGTCTGGCCAAAGAGGACAGAGGGAGAACTAAAAGGGTCAGCAGCTCCAAACTGAATAGTGACCATAACCTGTCCAGTCCCAGCATCCACTCAATGAAACTCAGGCCCATCAGAAAACCCACGCACACCACAGAGGCCTCCTGAGTGTCCCGGGCAATCCCACAGGGGGTGAGGAGATAGAGGAGAGAAAGCAAGACTGATTCTTTCATGAACACCAGCTATCTAAGCAAGGCACAAGCCAGCACTGAGGGCACAATCCTGAGAGTGGCGGCCAGCAGGATGAGGAGACAGGATGGGGGTAGGACCCTGAGATACAGACCAACCATGACTGGCCCTGGGTGGGACTGCCCAACTCTCCTATCCCTCACTGTCCTCCCCAGATTAAAAATACAGACTCACTTTATCTTAATAGGAATACCTAACTTCAAGATACCAAGGGCAGCTCTTGCACACAGGCCTCAGGGTTGCCCTTATCTACAATATCTTGTGCTCTTGACAATCTACTGAGCTTTAGAGTTCTTAGCTCTGTTTGCAGGTGAGGCTCAGCGTCTTGCCTGCTGGTAAGTGGCTGAACTGAGATTTGAATGCAGGTCTGATCCTGGAGCCACGTGAGCTATCCACGTGCAAACCATCAATTCTGCTAATTGGAAACCTTTTCTCATCCACTTCTTCCTCTTAATCCTGCAGAGCCCTGGGTGGCTTCATAACCTGCTCAGGGTGTCACTAATGCTCTGTGGCCCAAGTCTTCACAGGAAGCGCAGGATCCAGCTTCACTTTCCACCCTGCCATACTCCTGTTAGTTATAAATGGCCTCACTGCTCACAGCCAAAGACAGGGAGGGAGTCTTTGTCTTCAGGAAGCATGGCCTGTGGCCCAGCCTATCTGTAAGCCAATTAGCCTCTCTACCCCTTCCTGGGGACCTATCTGTGACGGATGACCCACTGCCCTAACCCTAGTGATCCTACTAAGCCCAGGGGTGCCCCCTTCTTACTGCAGTCCTACAAAGACAGGGACCACTTACTTAGTAGGTGACTACCCAGATCTCTGTACCAGGATGACCCTTTTCCCTCATACATGACCTTAGCTAGGAGCTATGTCCTACTGCCCAAGGACCAACAGGCAGGTAGACCCACACCTCATCTAAGCCATCTCCCCATCTAACCTGTCCTTCATAAGGACATCTGAAGAGCAGCTAGGGATTATTCTCCTGGTCGGGGCTGCCCCACTGGAGGCAGTTATTAGGGAACAGATTTTGTGGTAGCTTAATTGGAATAATAACTAGGCTTCAGAGTTCCCTGTTTTGTGAGTAAAGCTTCTTTCCTTTGAACTAAGTCCATGCCAAAGGCCTCCCTGCCTCAAGTGAGCCCCTGGTCACAGTGCCTACCAAAGCCTCAAATGAGTCCTGGCCCCTGTGAGCCAGCCCCACAAATCACCCTCTCCTTTATCTCAACAAAAGGGGCCAAGAGGACTCCATTTTCAAAGCTTAGACCTGAAGATGCAAAAGCAAGTAGGATGTGGAAGTGCTGAACTTCACCTTGGCCTTTGGTTTTCTCTTTCTATTGGTCCCTCCAGCCTCTCCCAAGAGCAAAGTCTGCTCTGGGAGATGACCTCAGTATCACAAGGCACTTACTTTTTAGGGGCAAAACATGAAACCTAATCTATAAAGGACAGTCTAGAAAAGAAGCATCTCCTTTCTCTGCCATTCACAACTCCTACAGTATCCCCAAAAGTGACCCAGGTTGGAAGCTGTCCTTCAGGACTGTGTGTGCCCTAGAGCACCTTCAAAGGAGCCCGGTCTCTGTGCATCTTCCACCCCACAGCCAAACCCTGGCAGGAACCATGGGCTCGCCCCCAGAATACACTTTTTCCCACCTCTATTATTACCACTCCCATCTAAACCCATCTTGAGTCTTGCCTGGACCTCTTGCTCATTCCCTAGCTTTCACCACTGTCCCCCCATAATCCAGGACTCCACACAGCAGCCAGAGTGATCTTTAAAAAGCATGAATCAGATCACAGCATGCCCCTACTGAAAATCTTTCAAAGGCTTCCTCCTGATCAAAGGACCATTTGCAAGCTCCTGACCACAAGAGCCTACACAATCTGGCTCCTGCCCACTTTGACAAGTTCACACTGACCATGATCCCCTTCCTCACCACTTTATAGCCACATGGGCCTCTTTTCATTTCCTCGAACAAGCCAAAGATTCCAGGCTTCGAGACCTGGCACAAGCTGTACCCTCTGTCTGGAATGTTTCGTATGGTCTACGCATGTCTGACTCTTTACTCTCCAGGTTTGGGTTTAAACATCACCTGTGTCACCCTATCTAAAGAACTTGACCATGTAGTCACTCAAGGTCTCCAGGGCAACCATCACAGTTGTGTTGGCTGAGCTACTTGTTGGCTGTCCTCCTTGTGAGTGTGTAAGGAGCATGTCTGTCTAGATCCCTGCAGGAGCCCCAGCAACCCCATCACACGGCAACCAGTTCATAATAGGGAGTGCTGAGTGTGCTCTTGTCCCCTTCAGAAGTGTCGGGACTACACAGCCCAGCCGGCCTGCCTGTGTCTTGCAGGAACAAACACCCCAGCCCAAGATTTCGTCCTATTTTCATAGCCTGCCTTCCCTGTCTTGACCTCACACATTTTCCACGAGGCTTTATTTGGTTGGGCTCCTGGCTAATGATCAATGTCAACTCAGTAATAGAGCAGCAATTTGGTGGCAGATGTTTTCTTGGCAGCCCTAGCTATTGGTCTTAGTGGGGGCCTCAGGTCTGGCCTTGGAACACCACCACCCAATGCCAGCCCCCTTTAAAGACTTCTCCGCAAATAAACTCAAATAAACACCCTGGGCCTCCATTAACGCCCTTCCAGCTGACCCTGGGAACAGTGGGCCTTTCAGGTCTGCTACTGCAGTCCTCCCTGGGCAGTTAAAACACCCCAATCTGGCCTCGGCCTCTCCTCTCCAGGGGCCACCAGGCCTGCCCTGCCCGCCACCACACAGCAGGATTTCGTCCTCCTCCTTAAAAAAGGGGGAAAGGGCTTTCAAGCAGGCAATTTACCATTCCAGACACAATCTTTCAAAGAGAAACAAAAACTCTCCCTGTCTGAGGCAGACCGCTAAGGCGTGTGTGTAATAAGATGCTAATACAATTTAATGATATTTCGGCTGGAAAACCTGTCCTCAGAGCCTCCTTGTGTCGGGAAGGCCAGACATTCAGAAAACAAGAGCTGCACACTTTTAAAACTGCTTGAAACGGGGGTCAGAGCCCCACTCTTTCCTATCTCTCATTAACTTTAATGCCTTCTAGGGGACAGTAAATTGCAGTTACAAAAATGATTTTGTGCACACGAGGTAGAGAGCTGCTGCCTGCAATCCTCAACCCTGCTTCTCCAAGGCGAGGGAAGCTCAAACCTTCTAACACCATCGCTGCCCACCTGCAATTCCAAGTGTCCTAGAGAGACCCAGCTTCCCTAAAATGTGCTGCCTACACCCACCCTCCAAAGAATGAAAGGGACTTTGCTTTTAGTACTTCCTCACCCTATTCTTCACCTCAGAAAGGACAAAGCTCCATCCCTTTGCTCCAGGATCTGGTTGCCCAGTGGCATCTGCAGGATCCTTCAGACCTCTTCTTTAGAGAAGGGAGCTGGCTCTCTGGCCTAGCCTAAAGGTGAGGGAACAGGTCAAAGCTGCATTGAGACCCTGCCCAGGTCATTAGTAATAACAGTAAGAATGGCTAATGCTAATCAAGTGCTTACCACATGCCTAGCTTTGCGTTTTAGACTTTTTTTCCCCAGTGTTGGGGCCTTGCACATGCTAGGCAAGCACTTTACCAGTTCTGGGCTGAGTCCTCCCCCACCCTGTTTTTTCTTTTTAGTACTTTGGAGTGAACCCAGGAGTGCTTTGTCACTGAGCTACATCTCCAACTCTTTTTATTTTTTTTTTTTATTTTGAGATAGGGTCTCACTAAATTGCTGAGGGTCATACTAAATGTCCAGGCTGGTCTCCTTGTGGCTCAGCCTTGGGAGTAGCTGAGTTGATGGGATTATAGGCCTGTGCATCTTAAATCTTTTTGAACGGGATCCTCAAGTGTTTCAATCTCATTGGCAGATGAAGAAACTGAGGCCCAGAACCATTATCAAAGCAGATGATCAGACAGCCAAGGGTTCAAATCAAGGCTGTGTAACTCCAGAGGGGATAATCCATCCCCAAAAGGTTAATGTGAATATATAGATCTCCAATTTGCAGAGTTTGGGTAGGGTTATTCTCTAGTACTGAGAGAAGGACGATCTAGAGCCCCAGGACCAACCTCCCTGGGGTCCTAAGTTTTTAGTTGGAACCTGCAGTTGTAAGCTTTTGAGCCACATGGGTGGGGGGGCTAAGTGGGGGGGACATGGTAAGGCAGGGGTATCCTCTCCTCAATTCTGACCTATTAAAAAAACTGTCAGGTTCCCAAGCAACCTACTGCAAGGAAGTCTTTGACCCGGGTAATGAGCATAAAAACAACCACCTCCCTATTAACAGAAACAATGGTTATAACCAGAACACCCTGCCCACAACCTCAAAGATGTAGCAGTCAGTGTCAGAAGCCTAACTTCAAGACTCCAAAGTGCATGTGGGGCCTGAGAAGCAGCAGTCCCTCCATCACCTGTCAATGAGAGCTAAGTGGATGGGATTTCCGACAGTCTCTTCCATGTATGTTACTGGCCATCTAACCAGGCAATTTAAGGAAAGGAAAAGCATGTTGGATAGGAAAACATTCTGGAAACATCTGCTTCATCCAGAGCCCAAACAACTCAGTCCTTAAACACTTCATCTCCAAAAGTGCTGGGAAGACCCTTGGTCAAACAGTTGCAAAACCAACATTCTCTGCTTGAGGTGAGGAGTTCCCTCTGAGAGGCATTTGCTGGGGAACTAAATGCTTTTCCACTCAAAACAACAGCCAGCAGCACTTGGGACAACTGAGAAGGCTCCAGATCAAACAAGCTTCCCCCCTCACCATACTAACTTTCTCAATAAATTATTCGCCCACTTCGGATCAAAGCCTGTTTTTGCAGCCTGTGACCTAAAAAGCAAATAGCATCGCTTAAACATGAAAGCCCTCCTCCCTGCCTGGGTCAGCTTTATTACTCATTCCTTCCCCCCTTACAGTTATTCTGTTGTTATTTTCCTCCTCTGCTTGGTAGATCTCCCTGCGAGTCCCAACCCGCCTGAAGAAGACAGGAGGGATAGTGCATTCGTTTGGGGCCCTAAGGTGAGAAAGGAAGTCAGGGTACCAGAGAACCCAGCACCCTGGGAACCCAGGAAACAGGGCCAGGCCCGGTTGGCAGATCTCTGCCTGGCCCTTTTGCCAAATGTCCTACTGGGAATTTTACCAGTGAAAAAGGGAGTCAGTGCCACTCTGGAAGGAGGGGCCAGGAGATCCTACCACCTCCCAAGGCCAGGGACTAGATTTGCAAACATAAAAGTTTAGGGATTATCCAGTTTATCTGGGCTCAGGGGTCCTTTCTTTCAATGAAGGGGCTCAGACCCTTCTAGATCCTTTGGCACTGCTCTGGATACAAACATGACCCCTCTTGATGACCCCCTACAAACTGCCTCTGGATAAAACTTTGTGCCTTGGAACCCTAAAAGACCAGCCGGGGGTGCTAGATGCAGGGGTGTGGTTTAGAAATCTGCAGAGACCAAGGATGCGGGTTGCAAACTGCCTTTGGCAAAAGAAAGGTGGCGCCCCTCCCCCTCCCCAGCCCCCAGCACGAGGTTGGCGGCCAAGCCCGTAAAAAAAAGTGCCCCGGCCCGGCGGCAGTGGCTAAGGGGATTAGAAGGGGGCTTGTGCGCGCCTCCAGCCCGCCCCTGGAGGCAGTACGCGGGACCGCAGGCTGGAGGCGCGCCGGCGTGATTCCGACCGCGGGAGCCTGGAGGAGGAGCCGGAGGTAGCTGCGGGGTGCTCCAGCCCAGGCGAAGGAAGGGCAAGAGGCGGTTCGGACCCGGGGCGGCGCCGGGAGGTGGGTGGGCTTGTCGCCCCTGGCGGGGGAGGGGTCTAGAAGACTCCGGGAAGGGCACTGGAGACCCAGAGGTGGGGGTTGGGGAGGGAGAGCGGGGCAGCGGTGTGTAGTAGGGGACAGGGTTGGGGGGGCTGGGCCTCTGGAAGCTAGAGTGAAGGCTTCCTGCCTGTCTCACAGACATCCTCATCCTCCGGCGGAACAGCTCCGAATAGCCAAGCTGACCCCTTCTCATCCCTTGGCCTGAGAAGGGGTGCCTCAAGACCCAGGGATGGGCGGGAAGGGACCATGGGGAGCCACAAGTCTGCACCCAGGCGGGGAGAAGGCGGGAGGGAGCCGCTCCGCAGGCGCAGGCGAGTGGGTGGGAAGGAGGGAGGGAGAGGGAGGAAGGAGGTGAGGCCGGGAAGATGCCACTGCCGGGGGCGGGGCGGGGCCGGGGATCCGGCGGAGGGACTGCAGCAGTGCTCGGTGGGGGCGGGGGCTGCAATGTCGCTCATTTGGGGGTCAGGTGTGAGCATCCCAGCCAGGGTCGGCTGCCAGTCAGCACCTTCCCCATATCACCCAGGGCCTAAGGGCGGAGGCGGAGGGCAGGGGACTGCGGAGCTGTCCCTGGAGCGGGACGCGAACCGGCAGAGTTGGGAGAAGGTAAACAAGGGCCACGCCCCCTGCCGTCGCCCCGCGGGCGCGCACCCGCCGCTCCGGCCGCCGCCGGTACATTTCCACTCTCCCAGCGCTTCTCCCCCGCCGGACTCCCGCGCAGCCCTGGGGGTGGGGGGGCCTGTCCCCGACCCCAGCCGCCAAGGCTGCGCACCCTCCACACTCACCTGTAAAGGGTGTCCCCCGACCCTCCAAAAAAAAAAAAAACTGTCTAATTTGTGCAGAGCCTCTGAGCCCAGGAGCCGAGCATGCTGCCCCCGCGTGCAGCGCCCGCGTGCACCCAGCCCGGAGAGGGGGCGCCGGGCGGAGGCGGTGGCCCCCGGAAGGTGTCTGGGACCGGACCGGCTGCACGTGAGCCCAGCGCCGGGTCATGTGCACCAGCTCAGCCCGGTTCGGCGGCTGGACGTGCTGCGTATCAACAAAATGAAACTCAGGACGACAGGAGGGCAGATAGCTCCAGGTTCTCCGAATCCCCAACCCCGGACGCTCGGCCTCCCCCCGCACCCCTCTCCCGCCGCAGCCCCTCCAACCGGCCGGAGCCCGCGGGGCAAGTTGCAACCTCCGCGCGCCCCCGCCCTCCCGCGCCCCCTCGCCGGCCCAGGGGCGCTTTGCCGCAGTCATTAATAAAGAAGGTCGCCAGGCTCACCCTTCCAAAAGTTGTTGTTGCATGCGCCCCTCTCAGCCTCCCCGCACCGTACTCTTTAAACGACTGACCAACATGCGCAATCTCTCTCCCCAGTGCTGTGCATCCCCCCCACCCCCCGCGCTGGCTTCCTAGAACAGGCAGCCAGCAAGAGAGAGAGGGAGCGAGCGAGCAAGAGAGAGAGCGAGGAGCGCTAGCAGATCTGTTGCAAAAACACAAAATAATGCCGTGGAGATGCGCAGGGCCCAGCCACCGGGGGCTGGATCTTACCTTGCTCCGCGGTGCCCTCCCGAGGGGCGCTGCCCTCGGCTACGCGCCGCGGCGGGGGCCGGCGCGGGAAGGATGCTCCCGAAACCAGGAGCTCCAGGGGCCGGCGCGGGAGGGCGGGGGGCGCGCATCCATCCGGGGTCGTGGCGAGGGAGGCGGCCGTGCCCGCGGCGTCCCCAGCCCCGCGCTCCTGCTGGGGACGGTTAGCCCGCCAGACTCGAGCTGGTGCCGCTAGGAGTGGGAGCAAAGTAACTCCATGGACGCTACTCACCCCCCAAAAAAATAGCCTCCAACTGCGATGGCCGCGGTCGGCACCATTCACCAACCCCCTGTGTATGTTTCTGTTTCTTTTTAAACCAAGACTTCCTTGTGATCTCTTTAGAAAAAAAAAATGTGTTGGGGTGGGGGTGGGGTGGGGGTGGGGTGGGGGCGGGCAGGAGGAGCGAGGGAGGGGGAGTAGCCACTTTTTTCTTATTCACTCGGATCTCCGCTCCCGACACCCCCCGTCACCGCCCCCCCCTCGCCCAGTTGTTTGGCTCCCGCGGCGGTTCCAGGTAGTGTTGTGGGCCCCGGGGGGGGGGGGGGAGGGTGCCCTGCCTGGCCCCCGCCTGCCTGCAGCGGGGCCCCGACTCAAGCACTCTGGGGCGCCCCCAGCCCGCCCTGTCCCCAGGGCCGGGCCCGTGCGGCGGCTGCGCCCGTGCAAGTCCCATCAGGTCTGCTCACACTTCACACACTCACACACATACCCCGCCCCTCCACTCTCTCACTCACACTTTCTGCTCACACCCCGCCTCCTTCGCGCCCCAGACCCGGGCGGCGCCCCCCGCAACCTTAAAAAAAAAATAGCAAGCTTATACTTAAAAAAATCTTTTGGCGCCATATTAATGACGTACTTAAAATTTGCCATTTCTCCCTGCGTCAAAAAGACGTTTCTTTGCAAATAACAGCCTGGAGGCGACACTCGCGGAGGAAACGAGGTTTGCACTGAGCACCCCGCCCCCCGGGACTCCAGCGCTGGGAGACCCTCACCCTCGGCCCCGTTTCCAAATCGCTGGTTTTAAAATGTGAATCGAATAAATCGCGTGGCGTTTTACAGCGCCAGAAGTGAGCAGAAAGTGCTGGCAGGAGCGGAGGGGAGGGGCGCGTACTAGTCTGGGGGAGGGGGCGCAGTCTTCCTCGCCCACCCACACCAAATGGAAACTAACATCCCGGGCAGGGGAAACTTGAAATTGTAGGCGACCTCACGAAAAGAGGGGCGGTCCGTAGAGAGGGTCCCTCTAGGGCTCGTCGCCCCCTCCCCCCTCTCGGGTGCCTCCAGGCGCCCGGAGCTGCCCCGTATTTCCGGAGGGTGAAGAACGCGGTGATGGGTGGTTGGGTGATTGCACGTCCTGGGTCCAGAAGGAGTTTGCCTCGGGGCAACCCCTTCCCTTTTGCTCGTCCCGCCCATTCCCCTTAAAGGGTTAACAACGGAGGGGCAACTTCCAAGGGCTGGCACTTGGCTAAGAAGCGGGGCTCCCCCCTCCCCACCCTTCGCCTCATCGCCCCTCCTCCGCCGGCTCCACTTCCCGACTTGACCTTGTGGTGCACAAACAGTGCGCTTGGATCCTCGCAGTTTCTGGAAGAAGAGCCTGCGCTCGCCAGGCGGGCGGGCTGTCGGGCGGCTAGCCGGCGGTGGCGGGGCCTTGGGTCGGTTCCCAGAGCTGCGGACCACACCCACCTAACCCGCTGCGCCCGCCGCGCTCACCTTCTCTCTAGGAAGGAGAAGGGCTTGTCTCTTGGATGGGGAGGGTTGGGGGCAACCTTCAGCCTCCTCGAAATGCCTCAGCCAGCGAAGTAGTCTGGTCTTGGCTGGAGGTTTTGGGGAGATCCGGGAGGCTAGCCCAATATTCCCATGGCATAGTTGCCAGCTTTTTCTCCACCCCACCCCACCCCCCGCTCTCTTGGCTGCCCCTCCAAGATGATCCAATGATTTTTGCAACTCACCTTTTGGTTTTGAAGGCATGTGGGTGAGTTGTGAATCCCTTTCCCTCTCCAAGACTGAAGGTTGTTTATTCTTCCTTTTCCCTCCACCGACTTCCATGAAAACATAAATATTCAATTTACATAAGATGACATTTATGTGACAATTAAGAAGATTCCCCCATGGACTGTTGTGAACACATTTGCTTATAGGAGAAATAAATCTAATAATAAACAAACTCATAATAACAGCTCAAATCCGACAGGGCGGATTGTCTACACAACAAAGAGGGAGATGATGGGTGCTGAAATAAGCACTTTTTGCAACAAGAAAGAAATATGAGCTCAAAGGGAGTCACTGCAACATTTCTCTTCTGTGGCCTTCATTCACAAAGTATGAGGCAGCTTATCTGGCAAGAAGAGGGGACTGGGTGGCACCTCAAAGTTAGACCTGGCTCTGGCTCACAGTGGTCAGTTGGTAGGATTTTCCCAGGCCAGGGTGAATCGCCTGGAAACAGGTGTTGGAGGCTAGGAGGGTTCAGTTCCTGACTTTGCAGTTGAGAAGCTGTGTGATCTGGGTCAGTGGATTCATCTCTCTGGGTCTGTTTTACCTCTTCCTATAATGAAGTGGTGGAAGATTCCTGAGGCCATGTGTGCATATATACATATATGTAAATATGCATGTATACATGCTGTGTGGGTAAAGCAGAACCAGACTCAAATGCATGGTGCACAGGAGTACTTTGACCCTTCCCCCTTTTTGTTTGTTGGTATTTGGTGCTTGAATTAAACCAAGAGCCTTGCACATGCTAAGCATATGCTCTACCACTGAGCTGTCACACATACCCTCTCCTCTCTTACCTTGTGCCTACATATTTTGGGGAAGGGTGAAAGCCCTCTTCGAAAGCACTACACACCTGAAAACATCAGGATGATGATTTCTGTCTTTCCCTCTATGAGGATGGGTACAGGAACTCCCAGTGTGGGTACAAGGAGGGTCAGGAAAGGAAACTGTGATAAATGGTGGGCTTCACGGTCAAGGTCCAGATAACAGTCTCAGTCACATGTTGGAGGTCGGGGATCAGAGTGGAGGCATCAATTTATAGAGGCAGTCCTAAAGGGGGCTGCTCTGGTTGGATCAAGTTGCAGGAGGTTAATATGCCTTGGAAGACAGGACACAGCCCTTCTCCTAGCCATCAGGAGCTGAACTTGAATGGGAAAATGCATTGGCAAGCAGTTATAAAGTGACCTGCTGAGGTGGAAGAGGTTGTGGATGATCATTTAAAGAGCACCTGCTCTATACTACACCCTGTGGGGGCCATTCCATTTTATCCCCACAAAAATCCCATCTTGCCTGGCGCGATGGCACATGCATGTAATTCCAGCAGCTCTGGAGGCTGAGGCAGGAGGATCGTGAGTTCAAAGCCAGCCTCAGCAATGGCGGAGCACTAGCAACTCAATGAGACCCTGTCTCTAAATAAAATACAAAATAGGGCTGGGGATGTGGCTTAGTTTTTGAGTTCAATCTCCAGTACCAAAAAAAAAAAAAAAAAAAAAAAATCTTACCTCTTCAGAAAGGTTTAGTAACTTACCAACAATTACATAGCTAGTAAGTGGGAGCTGACTTATAGGGTTGCCAGAAATAAAAAGTATTCTTACTATTATTTATTTGATTGGAGTTGGGGGAGTCTGCTAGCTACCTTGGCAAGAAAGAGCTTTATGAGTGACACTTTGCATCAGAGATAGTTCCTGACATGGGGTGAAACCCAGGCCCCCAAAGCATCCTTGGAAAACAGGACTGGAAGCCTATTCAGAATGCTAAGAAACCTGCAGCTCTGTGCCACTGTTTAAGGTTAATATTGGAAGTTAATAAAATTATAGTGATGAAGATAATTATAACTCCTTAATCTTTATTAAAAGTCTCACCAATCATTCATTAACTTTTTGCAGGAAAAAAATGAGAAGACACAGGTCATACAGATTTAATCATTACTTATTTTCTTTTTCTTTTTCTTTCTTTTTTTTTTAAAGAGAGTGAGAGAGGAGAGAGAGAGAGAGAATTTTTAATATTTTATTTTTTAGTTCTCAGCTGACACAACATCGTTGTTTGTATGTGGTGCTGAGGATCGAACCCGGGCCACACGCATGCCAGGCGAGCGCGATACCGCTTGAGCCACATCTCCAGCCCCATTACTTATTTTCAACAAGTACTTATTGAGTGACTTCTGTATGCCAGACACCATACTAGAATGTGTCACCATTTGACAAGTGCCTAGTGTCTGTTTCTAGTGGAAATAGCAATAAATAAATTAAAAATCTATATGTTTGAAAATAATTAAGTGATGTAGGGAAGAATTAAGCAGAAAAGGGAAATGGAGAGAGTAAGGGTATAATTTTAAGTAGAATGGTCAGGGAAGACCTCACCAGGAATGTGATTCTTAAGCAAAAGGAGGAGTGAGTTGTGTGGGACAGTATATGTGCATAAGGGTACATTGAGGGCATAAGAGCATTCTAAGCTCAGGCTTCTTAACCTGGACCCCACCAACCCTCCCTTCCTAAGGTCAATGGGTAGAACTCAGGGGGTCAGCACCTTTGATGAGAAAAAGAATTGCATCTTTATTTTCACTAATTAGAACATAGCAGTTCTTCAATTATGAATGCAGATAACAAATCAGTGATATTAGCAGTACCTGTGACACTGCTGCTAGTAAAAATCACAGATATTTTCATATCACATTACAGTTGTTGAAAATACCTTAAAATATTATATTCATCACTACCTCAACATTATGCTGCAATTTAATGAATTAATAAAGCACATATATTACTATATTATACATTTAAAAATATTTTTGAGAGTAGTATTTCAATAAAATTGGTTTTCTTTATAATTTATGGAACTTTTTTTAAGACTGAATTTAAAGATCTTAGAGGAGCTGGGCTGGGGCTCAGCAGTAGCACACTTGCCTAGCATGTGTGGGGCACTGGGTTCGATTTTCAGCACCACGTGGAAATAAAAAAAACTAAAGGTCTATCAACATCTAAAAAATAAAAAGATCTTGTACTCAGAAAGAGTCCACCATACAAAAAAGGTCAAGAACCCCTGTCCATCCCTACACAAAACAGCAGGTGCAAGGGCTCGAAGCAGAAGCGTGTTTACAATGTCAAAGGAAGAGGTCACCCAGGACACTGTAAGGAACTTGGATTTGACTGGAGTGATATGAGGGGGTTGTCATTGGTATCATGAATGACATGATCTGACACTGGATTTTACAGGTCACCCAGCTTTCATACAGAGAGCAGACCAAAGGGGGGAAGGCTGAAGCCGAAGGATATATGGGAAGACATGTTGTTGATTGACCCACCAAGTGAGGGAAGATGTTACCTTGGACCAGAGTGGCAGCGGTGGAAATGGTGAGAAGTGGTCAAATTCTGTGTATATTTTGGAGAATTTGCTTATGGAATGTGAGAGAAAGACACTAAGGATGACTACAAGAGTTTGACCTTAAGCCCATGGAAGGATGGATTGCCATTGGCTAAGGCAGGGGAAACTGGAAGGAATGGGTTTTGGAGGAGGATAAGGAGCTCATTGTTAGACATATTGAGCTTGAGATGCTTGTTTGACATCAAGTGCAGCCATCCCACAGGCAGCTCAACATGGCAGCCTTAATTTGGGGCAAGGTCTTGGCTGAAGATATTATTTAAGAATTATCAGCAGATGGATGGTATTTAAAGCTACAGGAGATGATCCAAGTGTAGAAAGAGAAGGGACTCAAAGATGGCTGGAAGACAAAGAGGAATCAGCAAAGATGTCATCAAAAAAGAAGCATCTAGGGACTGGGGTTGTGGCTCAGCAGTAGAGCACCCGCCTAGCACATGTGAGGCGCTGGGTTCGATCCTCAGCACTACATGTGAATATATAAAAAATAAAGGTATTGTGTCCACCTGCAACTAAAAATAAATAAATAAATAAAAAGCATCCAAAGAGATAGAATGCCCTGGAAGCCAAGGGAAGCAAGAGTTACAGGAGGAAAGAAAGCCCTATGTCCAAATCTGCGGAGAATCAATCATTAGGTTCAGAAACATGGAGGTCAATGGTGACCTTGATAAGAGCCATGTCAATGGAGTGGTTCAAGCAAAACCTTGATTGGACTGGGTTCAAGAAAGAGTGGCAACATTTACAGTTGCTATCATGTGTTCCAGTATGCTATTAAAAATAAGATAGCCAGGGCTGGGGTTGTAGCTCAATGGTGGAGCACTTGCCTACCACGTATGAGGCACTGGATTCAATCCTCAGTACTGCATAAAAATAAATAAATAAAATAGAGGTATTTATTATGTCTATCTATAACTTATATATATATATATATATATATATATATATATATATATATATATATTAAAGAAATAAGACACCCTTTGTATGTTTGTGAATATGTATAGAACAGTATAACCACATAGCTGTAGAAATTCAACTTAGACAACTTTTAGTGAGGATCTTTCTGTTCCTTAAGCATGGTAAGGGATGTTACGAATCCTGAGAGAAATAAAGCACACTTGACTGCCTTCCAAGTCTATAAAATTTTGTTGACAAACGAAATGTACACAAAACCATATATCTGGCCAAATACACATATCAGCCTGACTATTAGTTTTGCCAGTGTAACAGACAATATGATGAAAACTATGCATTCCAGAGTTAGACAGTCCTGGGTTTGCATCCTTCCTTGCATAGATCAGTTATCCTGTCTGTGCCTCATTTTTCTTCTCTGTTAACTGGGGATGAGTCATTTCCAAACTTCAGTGTGCTGGGGAACGGTGATACTCAGTAAAAATGTAGACTTCTAGACTATCCCCAAAGGTTCCCAGTGGGCAGGTCTCCGAGACCTGTCCCAGGCATCTGCATTTTTAACAAGCAGCTGGTCATTCTTGATGCCCTTACCCAGGAACCACAGTTTGTGAAACACACAACATGACCACATGATTTCAAGTACTGGCCTGGTACTCAGTAATTGCTTATTAGACAATAGCTGTTCTTCCAGGAGTCCTTAGTGGGAACAAACATCCTTTTATTTATTTTATTTTTATTTTTTAATTTTTTTTATAAGAGAGAGAATTTTAATATTTATTTTTTAGTTTTCAGCAGACACAACATCTTTGTTTGTATGTGGTACTGAGGATCGAACCCGGGCTGCACGCATGCCAGACGAGCGCGCTACCGCTTGAGCCACATCCCCAGCCCAACAAACATCCTTTTAAAAATAACTTGCAATTTATATCCAGAAGCAGAAGGTCCAGCATACCTTAAGAACTTTAATGGAAAAAATAGCATAAGAACTTTAATTGAAAAAAAGCATAAGATTTTGGTATACACACACACACACACACAATGGAATACTACTCAGCATTAAAAGAGAATAAAATTATGGCAATTATGGCATTTGCAGGTAAATGGATGGAGTTGGAGACTATTATGCTAAGCAAAGTAAGCCAACCCCCAAAAAACCAAAGGCCGAATATTTTCTTTGATAAGTGGATGCTGATCCATAATGGGGGGGTGATGAGGAAAATGGAGGAACTTTGATTGGGCAGAGGGGAGGGAGGGAAGGGAAAAGGGATGGGGGCAGGAAAGATGGCAGAATGAGATGGGCACTATTACCCTAGGTACATGTATGACTGCACATATGGTGTGATCATGTACAGAGAAATGAAAAGTTGTGCTGCAGTTGTGTACAATGAATCAAAATGCATTCTGCTGTCATATGTACCTAATTAAAATAAATCAATAAAATTTAAAAATCACATCACCGGGGCTGAGGATGTGGCTCAAGCGGTAGCACACTTGCCTGGCATGCGCGGGGCGCTGGGTTTGATCCTCAGCACCACATAAAAATAAAGATGTTGTGTCCACCAAAAACTAAAAAAATAAATATTAAAAAAATTTTCTCTCTCTTTAAAAAATAAAAATAAAAAAATAAAAATCACATCACCTTATTCTAGTGTCATGTATAACTAATTAGAACAAATTTAAAATAAAAAATAAAAATTAAAAATAGCCTAAGACTTGTTCAACATTCATTTGTTGAATATTTATTGAGTGCCTGCTATGTTCCAGGCAGTGTTCAAGAACTGGAGAGAGAAAATATCTGACTCAATAATCTGAGTCATGGAGGTAGGCAGAAGTCCCAGATGTAGTTATCCAC
The DNA here is from genome assembly GCF_964194105.1 of Spermophilus citellus. Taxonomy (NCBI): domain Eukaryota; kingdom Metazoa; phylum Chordata; class Mammalia; order Rodentia; family Sciuridae; genus Spermophilus; species Spermophilus citellus. Next base: position 145,975,668 of record NC_138182.1, on the reverse strand, counting down.
ACTCCCCAACAGCTTGCCTCTGTGCCAGGTGAGAAGTCCTCATTTGGGTTCCAGATCGATGTTCATTCACTTGCTGCTGGAGGCATTGCTTGTCCAATGATGACATGATGCATGCAGATCACCAGGGATCTTGTTCAAGTGCAGATTCTGATTCATGAAGTCCTGGGTGGAGCTTGAGAGTCTGCCTTTCTCAAAAGCTCCCAGATGCTGCTGATGCCGCTGATCCACAGGTCACACATGAAGTAGCATGAGTTCACAGGTTAGGAAACACCTGCCCTAACCTTATGGTTTCTAGAGAATTCCTGGGAACCTGAAGGAATTGAGTCTGGGAAGACTTGCTGATTGATCAGATGCAGGCAAGTTTTGTTCACCCTTCCTTCTGGGTCCTCTGTTTCTAAAGTCCACTCTTTCCCCCTTCCCACCTGTAGTCAGTGCCTTTACGTGGCCTCCTCTGAAGAAGAGTGAACATTCATTCCATTGGTTGTTCAGTAAATATTTCCCGAGTGCTTACTCTGTGCCAAGACCTGTACAAAACACATAATTTGGCATTGACGAGAGGACAAAACCCAGCGGCTCTTGCCTCTTGGGCTCCAGGAAGAAACTGCATGCAGCTGGGGCTTGGGAGAGAGGGACAAGCCACCCAGAGCTGTCTGTGGCTGAAGACGTTGGCCTGGCAGGATCCAGACTTGGCTCTACCTGGGATGTACGATACTGCATGCCTGGGAGAGGTGCCCCTCAGAGCACTAGCCTTCCAGTTCAGAGATGGTACTGACCAGTCCCAGGAGATGTCTGCAGAATGTGCCAGCCAGGCCACCTGTCCCTTCTTAGACTCTCAGACTTAGCCTGTTGGCCACAGATGGCAGAAGGCAATGAAGATCCCTGGGGCCTGCAAACGCCTCCTCCAAAACTGGCAGCAGCCAGTAAGTCCAGCCAAGTCAGGGGCCTGCCCAACCAAGTCAAGTGTGACACACCCCACTCAGAGCTGAGGGGCCCAGCCCAATCCAAGAGCCACCAAGAACCAAAGGCACTGGCTCTAAGTCAAGTTGAGCAATGTAAACAAAACCCTTTCACCTTTCCCAGGGTTTATGAAAAATCAAAGTAAATCTAGTGCTGGGAATATATCTCAGTGGGTAGAGCACTCACCCTGCATGTGTGAGGCACTAGGTTTAACTCCCATTACTGCCAAAAAAAGACTACAAAGCAAATCTTCTCCCCATCTGACAGTCTTAAGAAGATTCTTCCCATGTATTTACTGGTGAACTTACAGTCATACTTTGGGTACCTTGGCTTTTCAAATAGCACATATACAAACAACCTACAGAAACAAAGCATCTATATGCCAGGACAGATTTTCAGGTTCAAATTCTGCCTTTATGAGATGTAAGCCCATTTAGGAAGATAGGTCCTTAAGTATATGCAGGGTTACTAAAATAAAACAAGTTGTCTTAGGAGCCTGGGGGTTGAAATAGGTAAAAGATTTTTTTTGAGGTAAGCTGTGGAGATGGACCTGCATGAAGATGAGTATTATTAGTTCATTTTTCATTACTATAACAAAATATCTGATGCTGGGAAACTTTATAAAGAAAAGATGTTTATTTAGCTCACAGTTCTGAAACTTTAAGGGCATGGCACCAGAATTATTTCCGTTCTGGTGAGCACCAAATGGTGGATGGCATCTCGTTGACAGGAGAGCACACAAGAGGAAGAGATCACATCTTAAGACAGGAAGCCAAGTAGACATGGTGGCACACACCTGTAATCCTAGCTATGCAGGAGGCTGAGGCAGGAGGATGGAAAGTTCAAGGCCAGCTTGATCAACATAGTGAGACCCTGTCTCAAAAATCAAATAAAAAGGACTGGGGATGTAGCTCAAGAGTAGAGTGCTTGCCTAGCCTGTGTGAGGTCCTGGGTTTGATTCTCAGTACTGCAAAAAATAAACTAAATGAGACAAGAAGCCAGAATGGGAGATCAGGATCAGTTTTTAATGACAATGCTCTTTCCAGAACTTTCTTCAGGGCACCAGCATTCCCTTCAGAGGACAAGACCCCCAGTGGCCTGAGGACTTTCCACTAGGCCCTGCCTCTCTATTTCTTTTTCTACTTGTTTTCTTTATTTTTATCCTCAGTACTAGGAATCAAGCCCAGAGCCTTGCATAGGCGAGGCAAACACTCTCCACACCCCAGTCCTATGCCCCAGCTCTTTTTTTTTTTTTTTTTTTTGGTACAGGGGATTGAACTCATGGATACCCAATAACTGAGGGGCCACATCCCCAGCCCTGTTTTGTATTTTATTTAGAGACAGGGTCTCACTGAGTTGCTTAGCACCTCACTAGATTGCTGAGGCTGGCATTGAAATTGCAATCCTCCTGCCTCAGCTTCCCAAGCTGCTGGGATTACAGGCGTGTGCCACCAGCACCCAGCAATGCCCCAGCCCTTGAAGGTTCTATCACCTCCCACATTGCCACACTAGGAATCGTACCTCCACCTCATGAATCCATAGGGAACAAGACACATCCGAATGATAGCAGGTGGTGATTTAGATGAGACAGGGACGGTAAAGGATGTTCCAGAGAGAGGGATGGTATCTTTCTGGTTCACCTCAGTGCAGTTGGATACAGAGTAGGATGCCAACCCTGGAGCTTCTTCGCAGGAGGGAACTTCCCTCTGTCCAGGAAAAGCTACTAGGAGCTGCCTGAGGTGAAGGTAACCTGAAGGATGCCTGTAGGTGCCCCAAGTTGCAAGGAAGATATGAGACTGTGCAAGTCAACTTCCAGCAACCTCCTCCCAGGAGACCCTCTACTGTGGGCACAAAGAGACCCCTGTTTAAAAATGGTATTATAGCACTCTTTAGAACAGTGAGACCCTGGAAGCAGCTGAGTGTCCATCACTAGAGGACTAACTAAATAAAGCACAATGCAGACAGGATAAGGATGCAGAGGAGGGAGTGGCAATGTGTGGACACACACAATATGTGTAAAGAGCCCCAAGGAAAGCATAAATGACAAGCAAGTTGCAAGGTACTAGGTACCATGTGGTGTCATTTGCAATAAACAACAACAACAAAACCAATCACAACAAAAACCCCTACAAAATAAAAGCCCCCCCCCCACACTTTTGGTTCCGTGGATAAAACTCCTACTTGCTAAGCAGGCCCTCTGTTACTGAGCCACCCCTGCCCCAGCCCCGAAGTGTGCATTTTTATCTGAAGACCTGCAGAAACACATACACATGTGTAATTTGGTCTTGGTGCGGGGAAAGAATCTGCAAAAAGACACATCAAAATGATGCTTGTTGCTTGTATTGGAATGTAAGGGGTGAGAGAGGAGTCGATCCTGTGGTTGTTTCAGGACACCCAAGAAGCCCTCTGCTTTTGGGTGCTTCTGGTTGCCCTACAGATGCTTAAAATCTTCCAGGGACAGAAGCATTGTTGGGAGGCACCATGCTCTTGGAAAGCTGTCTTGGAGCTAGTACTAGTGCTGTCCCTTGTGTAGCCCAGGGCCTGTTGGCTCCAGGGTTAGGGTCTTTCTGAATTGTTCCAGTTGGACTAGTCTCAGACTCTAACTACATTCCAGAGCCTTCTCATGAACTTGAGCTCCAGCAAGTGCATAGAAAATCCGTACTTCCCTTTGACCTGATGGGACTTGGGTAGACTAGGCTGGGGCTGGGAACCTGTGTAGAAAGAGGAAAAAGTTTATATATATATGTCAGTAGAATGTTTTGACGTTATACATACATAGAGTGTAACTTCCCATTCTTGTGGTTGTACGTGATGTGGAGTTACAGTGGTCATGTATTCATATATGAACATAGGAAAAGTTATGTCCGATTCATTCTACTGTCTTTCCTATTCCCATTCTCTCTCCTGTCCCTTCATTCCCCTTTGTCTAATCCAATAAACCTCTATTCCCCCTCCCCACATTGCATATTAGCATTTGCATATCAGAGAGAACATTCAGCCTTTGGTTTTTTGAGATTGGCTTATTTCATTTGGCATGATAGTCTCCAGTTCTGTCCATTATGGCAAATGCCATAATTCCATTCTTCTTTATGGCCTAGAAATATTCCACTGTGTATATATACTATATTTTCTTTATCCATTCATCTGTTGGAGGTCACCTAGGTTGGTTCAATAGCTTAGCTATTATGAACTGAGCAGGAAAGAGGGTTTTGAGCAGCATGGCCTCCAGAAGGAGATCCCTTCTTTGTCAGGTAGAGTTCCATTTCTTCCCAACACATTTAGCTTGAAAGTACCTGGCCCAGACTGCTCCTGAGGCTGCAAAGGTAGGGATAATTCATTACCTGGTGGACCCCAAGTGGTTAATGAGAACCCCTAAGTGGGTTTTGTGGGCTGGCTGTAAGGGAAAGAAAGATTGCATGAAGCCTGGGCTTGGGCTCTAGGATTTCATTGGCTTGCGTTGTGCTAAGGTTCGTATCTGTGCTGCTCTGGGCCCAACCCCTGGCTGGCTTCAGGCTTCAGAGATATATGTTAAATGAGGTCCCTGCGGGAGGAAACCACAGGATTCCAGAAGGGCAGACACTGGGTTTGAACAGGGTCAAGCATGTGGCTGAGAATCAAGGTTCAGCACAGGGCCAGGGACTGTAGGACCTGCTGGCCCTGATGTGCCTCCCCCAGTCAAGCCTTCATTAATGGTGTCTTGGCCTTGATATCCTTCCACTGTGCGAAGTGCTCCAGGGAGCAAGGTGGCAGCCTTGGGATCCTCCTTCAGCCTTGAGTAAGGAAGTTGTTCCCCCCAAGGGCCTTGGAGAAAGTGACTTGTGAAGCTGGGGTGGCCCTGGGCGCTATGACTACCGGATGTCCAGGACTTGCAGCCTAGCAGATGGCGAGTCCCTCCAAATGTGCTTGCTCTCCAGCGGCGGCCCAGGGGAGATCCCTGGACAGGAGCTGGCACTCAATGCCAGTGCCACAAATATGCTTAGAAACAAGGGAATTCTTGTTGAGCAGATCCCCGTGAGGCCAGCTCCAGGCAGATTATCTGGCTGACACAGTTCCTCCAGGCAAGTTCCACAGAAAGAAGAACCCTGGCATCTGGGCTGGGCAGACCGGTTCCAGGGTGAGGTAGAGAGGACTGTGTTGGGTTATGGGAGATGGCCTGGAGAGCATCTGTAGTCCCCTACTTCTCCTGAGTTCAAGAAAAGTCCAGATGTTCCTGAGTGTCTAGTCCTCAGACCAGCCAGGCCTGGAGGGCATGTGTTCAGAGAAGCAGGCTTGTCGTACCTGTAATTCCAGCTACTTGGGAGGCTGAGACTGGAGGACTGACAGTTCAAGGCCAGCCTAGGTAACTCAGTGGGACCCTGTCTCCAAATTTAAGAAATAATAAAAAGGCTGGGAGGGGCTGGGGTTGTGGCTCAGCGGTAGAGCGCTCGCCTAGGGCGTGCGAGGCCCTGGGTTCGATCCTCAGCACCACATAAAAATAAATAAAAAAATAAAGATATTGACAACTACAACTAGAAAATAAATATTAAAAAAAAAAAAGGCTGGGGATGTAGCTCGGTGGTAGAGTGCCCCTGGTTCAATTCCCAGTATTACAACAATAAAAATAAAAATAAAGAAGAAGCAGGCTCTAACCTTGCCCTGGAAGACCTGGCAGCCCAGGGGGGAGGAGACATTCTTAGACTGGGAACCAGATGAAGCAGGACATGAGCTGAAGTGTCTGCTCAGGCCCCTTTGTGTGAGCGGAGGGGAGAAGAAAGCCAGGAAGGAACTGCTGGTGTGGTGGCTGGAGAAAGAGAGGAGGCACATTCATGTGTATTTGTGTGTAGCCACGTGGGCGTGTTGTGTGCCTACGTGTGCCTGCACATGCCTGAGGCCACATCTCTGGAGTCCCCATCTCTTGCACTATTTGTCCAGACAACCTAAAAATAGTTTCCACTTAACTTTAGGACTTGTTATTTGATGTACAAGATGCTTGCCCAGCAGATACACTTTTCTACCCACATTTTATCTAAGATCAACATCAAGTAAAATGAGTCTGCATTATTTATGCATGCACAGTATGGCTAGTAAGCGCAAGGCAGAGGACAGCCACCTAGGTTGGTGGGAGTCCACAGAAGATGAGCCCTGTGTGGATGACAAAATTGGACAGTGTGCATGGATTGATGATGGTGGCATGACAGTGACAAAGATATAATGGAAAAGGACCCTGTATGGCTACTGGGGTGTCTGCCTCTTATTGCATCCACAGAGAACATAGCAAGCCCTCAGTGAATATTTACTGACTTTATTTGTTGGGAAAGAAAGTCCACGCCTGTGACAAGTGAGCAGATACGACTTAGATGATTGGTAATTCATCATGGACAGAAGACAACTAAATGATAAGTTGGATTTAAAACTCAGTTTATCGAGGGCTGGGGATGTAGCTCAGTGGTACAGCTGTTGCCTAGCCTGCGTGAAGCCTGGGTTCCATCCCCAGTACCACACAGACACACACACACACACACACACACACGCACACACACACACACGCATGCACGCGCTACTAGGTAGATGGCTGAAGGGTGATAATGCAGTTCTCAGACAGAAAGATCAAAGCATGGAGGAATGATTGATAAATAACCTGTTAATATTTGATAAAGGGACAGGAAGAGAGATATATATTGTGGCCTGGTGACAGGTCAATAGATACACATTCAGTTCCAAATAGGTAGGTAGGTAGGTGGGTGGGTAGATAGATAAACAGAAATGGAGAACAGGAGAGACAGATAAGAGGATGAGAGAGAGATACTATGGTAGGTAGAATATGGCCTGCCCTTGGGATGTCTGTTCCGTTCCCCGGGACCTATGAGTATGTTACTTTACGTGGCAAAAGTTACTTTGCAGATATGATTAAGCTAAGGATCTCGATGGGGAGAGTGTCTCCTGGATGATCCAGGTGGGCCCCATCGAATCTCAGGTCTTATCACTGACCTCTCTCTTTCACTCTGCTCCAGGCTCCCCTGTGTTCTTTTTAGTTCTCAATCATGTCAAGCTCATTCCTACCTCAGGGACTTGGTACTTGCTGTTTCTCCTCTCTGGTCTCTTTTATCACTCAGATGTCAGTTTCAAATGAGCGTGGCCTCCCCATAATCCAGATTTTTGTCCTGAAGCCTTGAGTACACTCTGTTCCTAGGGACTGGGTTGGGGCAACAGGATGTCCAGGCTCCTGGCTGAGCTGGCTGGCACCATCCCCAGCACAAGTCCCGCCCAAGGTTGCGGGATGGAGCAGTGTGCATGAGTCATCTGGGCCACAGACACAGTCCCCTTGTTGGAGGGACCTGAGCAGTTATGTTGTGGCTGACTCCAGGGGCCAATGGCCCGATTGAAAGGAAAGGTTAGGAATTTCCCCAAGTTCTTCAGAATCACAAGGAGCCAGGAGGGATCTGGAGAGTGGAGGAGCTGGCAGTGGCCCGTATGGATGATGCTGTGGTCTCTGAGGACTGCCAAGTCCCCAGCCGAAGCTAGGTCAGGCTCACAGGGGCTCATCACTCCTGGGCAGAGCCTTCATCCATCTCACATTTAAGGAGCACCTACTATGTGTCAGGCGTCATGCTACAGCTCAGGCCTTACCTTCAAGGAGCCTGCAGTCTAGTCTGGAGACAGGCTGGCAGCAAATCTTACAGATCTACTGCAGAAGGAAGGGCTCAGAGTTGGGGCACACAGAGGTGGGTGCATGGAACAGGTGATGGAAAGTAAGAGACTAGAGGATGAGCTCGAGGGGTGTGGTCATTCCAGGCAGCAGAACCAGCCCGGGTGTGTCAGTGTCCCAGGACTGCTGTTAATAAAGTCCCACCGACAGGATGACTTAAAACTTCAGAATTTTATTCTCCAGTTCTGATGATTGAAGGTCTGAAATTGGGATACATAAGAAAATAAATTTGGAAATGCTCCCTGCAAAGGGTTGAGAGAGGATCCTTCCTGGCCTCTTCCAGATTCTGGTAGTCATAGCCCTCAACTAATTCCACATGTACCAGCCCTGCCAGGCTTCTCACCTGTGCCTGGATGTCCCCATGACAGGGTCCACAGCACCTTAAAGGCACAGCCATTAGACATAAACAGCCCTGTTGCACAATCCTGCTCTGGCCCAGTCACGCTGAATCCTGCCGGAGCTCTCTTCTGCCACTGGGAACCCTGTCGCCCCACCTGTGACCAGGGATGCCACGGAATGCAACCCACCTGAGGCCACGTGGGGGACCTGCAAATAAATGTGACCCAACCCTCTCCTTAACCCACCTGTCAGGTGCCAGAAACTCCATGATTAGCAAGTCTGACAGCATCTGATAAGGACAAATGAATGCCCTTGGGGGAGGAAAGTAGCAGGGCAGAGACTTGCTTCAGGCCAGCAGTAGCCTGATGACATCTCACTCAAATCCTACAGGAGATTTGTCCCCCAGATGCAGGAACAGCTGTTCTGGGGAGCTGTATCCACAGGTAGCAGGCTGTGAGGTGAGGGGAGGCTGAGGCAGTCCGGCCAGTAGGCAGAGAGGTTCCCAGGCTCTGCGCTCAGTCTCTTCCACGCTCCCTCCTGCTCCCCAGTGTCCTGCACCTCCCTGGCTGAGAACCACCCCTTCACACACTCCCAGTGGCTGGGCTGTTGGTGGCCTTTGGACTGTGGAGGCCCCACACCCAGGCTGGCACGCCCCAGTAGACAGGCGGGCACAGTCCTGCAGGGTCCTCAACCAGCCAGTCCTGTTCTGCCCTCTCTCCTAGGGGAGGAGCTGGGGGCTGGGCCAGCTGAAGCCAGGGGGCAGGGAAGAGGGCAGGCCCGGTTCCTCCACTTGTCCTCCTGTGCCCATGAGTGTGTAATCTGGGCCGAAGCCCTGGTTGGCTCCTTCTTTCCTGCCAGAGGGCCTGGAGGGCGCATGGGGAGATGTGCTCCCCACCAGACCCCAGGGGCTTGAAAAGACTGATTTAGGAGGGCGAGCCAGCCATGTCTAATAAAGAACTATTTCGGGTTTGCAATAATCACGTCTAGCCCAGGGCTGCCCAAAATAGCCAGATAATGGAAGCCAAATGTCTGCGAGATGATTTGGCTCCAGAGGCCTAGCAGTTCAGGGCAGTCCTGAGCGGGGGGTCAGGAGGCTAGCCTTAGTCCCCGCTCCCAAATTCCAGGCCCCCCTTCTCCATCCCAAGGCATTGTCCAGGAATGCCCCTAGTAGGTCCTCAAGCTAATGAAGCCCCTGGAGACCCATCCTTATCAATACTAGTCAGTGCCCATGAAGCAGACAGAAGCAAAAGGCTTCTTAGATTAAGGGCTTCTTGGGGGGATTTTATGGTGCCCCGGAGAGGGTAGGGAATGCACCACCTTTGAATCTACTGCTCCCAGGGGAGAAGACACCTCTAGGTCTGGACTGATCTCATGCTGGGATCCAGTTCCTGGCCTGGGGCACCTAGATTGACCTCTTTTCCTGGAATGGTCTGCCAGCTCTGTTCCTGAAGACAGCAAGCTGGGGCTTGTCCCCATGCCCAGAAGCCCACTGAAACAGATCCTGCCAGTGGCCCTATCGGCTCTGGTCCAATGGGGCTTGGTCCTCTGCTCAGGCTGGTCAAACCCTCATGAGCCCTCATTGTCTCCTAACTCACAGGGGAAGAGGGAGACCACAGAGTGTGCAGCGTGGGGCTTGTGGTCCACGGTCTGAGCCTGAGCATGGCACCCATACTGAGTGGAGAGGGACTTATCCACGCCTATCCATGGCGCACCCTTGGAGAAGCAGGGCCAGCGCTTTTGCTCAGAAAGGAAATGTTCAGTTATTCTTTGCAGCAGAATTCTGCTGGGTGTCACAATTCCTCATCAGGCCCTGAGAGGTCATCCGAGAGTCTGCTGAACATGATCCTGTTTGTCTGGGGGCACAGACACCAAGTCCAGCAGATCCCAGATTTCTTACTGTTCTTAGTTGTCTTGTGCAACTACATCCTACACTTGAATTTCTAGGAAACTCATCCTCCTCCTGATACCTGTGGGCTTTCTGAGTCCCTACCTCTCAAAGATGCAACCTAACATAGGGATTGATTCGAACTGCACTACTGGGTAGCTGTGCGCCCTTGGACAACATACTTAACCTCTCTGGGACTCCTCTTAATTATAATATAGAAATAATGATAATCCATTTATTTGTCTGCTTGCTTTCTTGCTTATTTATTTATTTGTTGGTCTTGGGATTGAACCCAGGGTCACTCTACCACTGAGCCACTCAGTGAGACCCTGTCTCAAAATAAAATACAAAATAGGGCTGGGGATGTGGCTCAGTGGGCGAGTGCCCCTGAGTTCAATCCCTGGTACCACCCCCTCAAAAAAAGATCAAGTAAGACCACCCAGGGGCTAGGCACCTAGGAAGTGATTAATAAACACAGGAGGCATGATTATTATTGATATCTGTGGGTAACCCTCTTTTATCTGGTCCTTCTTTTCTGTCCCTCTTCTGCATTCCCCTAAATCTAGCCTTCTCAGTCTGCACTTGGGTAGTTGGTCAGATCCTGTTCCCAGGCAAGCAGGAGATGGAGTGTGCATCTGAGCACCCCCTGTGCCTGCTAAAGCTGAGTCCTCCAGAACCCACAACACTCTCACTTTGGTCACCACTTACACTCTTAATTCTAGAGGATTTCAAGAATCAGCATTTCTCAAAGCCAGGAAACAGAGAGGGAGTCACCGAAAGCCACACAGTGAGTAGAAACCAAAGCTGGGTGGAAGTCCAGATCAACCTGCCATCCTCCCACCTCACTCAACAGCTCTCATTTCTTAAGTAGCCTTACTCTGGAGCTTTCCAGTTCAGAGAGGGAGCAACAAAGTGAGCAGCCAGCCCTATGGGCCTGGAGCCCTGAGCTCCCCCAGCAGACCCACAGGCTGCCTGAGTCGTTACTGGCGTTGATGATTCAACTTCCTGCCTTTTGAGAGCGCCCAGACCACAGATTTTTTTTTTTTTTTCTTAGAGGATTGGAGGATGGGCCACCTCCCTGTGGAGGGCTGGCCACGGTGGCACAACGCCCTAAGGCGACTGGCAAGGACTAAGCAGACCCCAGGGGCCACACGAAGGCCCTGGCTGGCTGCTTCCTGAATCCTGTCTCTGGGGTAACCATAACCATGGAAGGTGACCAACTACCCTGGTTTACTTGGGACTGTCCCGTTTTTAGCACCCCAAGTCCTGAATCCTAGGAAACCCTCAAACCTAAAGAAGAATAATACTTCATGACATGTAAAAATTACATGGAATGCAAATTCCAGCATGCATACATAAAGGCACACGGCCATGCCCGTGCATTTACATACTGTCTCTGGCTGCTTCCAGGCTCCAGGGCAGAGCTGGGTGCCTGTGACACAGACCTCAGGCACCTATTGACTGAAAGCCAACAAGGTTTACTAACTAGCCTTTTACAGAAACAGTTTTTGAACTCCTGTGCTAGAAGCAGGCAGAGGATGAGTGTGAGTGGGCAGTGATGCTCTTCTGAGGAAACTCAGAACGGGAGAAGGAGGCAGAGATCAGAGGAGTGGGCGTGACAGCACAGCACTGAGTCAAGGTTCAGCACATTACTGTGAGGCAGGGACCAACTCCAACCTCTTCCTTCTAAGACTCAGTTTGCCTGTCTGGTCAATGGGGTAAAGGGTGGTAGGGAGGCACTTCTTTTCTTTGGTCCACTGCCTTGTCTTCTAAGCTGAGATCATTCTCTTCTCCAATACGTGGTTGCACACCAGAGACTACTGTGTGACCTAGGGCAGGTCCTGCCCTCTCTGGGCCCAACCTAAGGTGTCTCCAGTCCACACAGTGGATACTTCTGTGGCATTAAGGTAGACCCAGATCCTGCCCCCAGCACTGGAAACTCCATCCCATGCAGACTTTTAATAATGACCCAGAAGTGCCTACTATGTGCAAGGCACTCTTAGGCCTTTTCCTCTAGACACATGGGGTGGGGAGCTTGTCCCTGAGAGAAGGTGCCCGGGGCAGGGCACATTACTCGGCCCCCCTCCCCCACTTAGGTGAACATCACTGGAAGCTGGCCAAATGCTCAGCCTTGCCCTGAGTCGTGCTGAGCCAGCAGGGACTTGGCAATCTGGGAGGCTTCAAGCGATGGAGAACTGTCAATGCCAGCTCTGAAGTGGGCTCAGCGCCTCTGCCCACCCCTGCCCTAGTCCTACAATAAAATACACTCTCCTTTGTCTTCCAGAGGGCTTAGGAAGGGGTTTATCTGTGCAGCACAATTCTTGGAAGGCCTGTGGGGAACTGACCTCAACTTGGCCTTGACAGTGGTCTGAATGGTCTGCTCAGGCAAGGACGGGGCCAGCCTTCTGCAGGCCTCCCTTCTGCCCTCTGACATCCTCAACTCCCTCCTGGGAACAGTCACTCACTAGGCCACCTCCCTCTTTTCCTGTGTCTCCACAGCTCTGGTTGCTGGCATTAGATGTGAGAACTTTGGAGAACCCAAGTAACTAAGGAACAGCAGAACTCACCACTGAAAGAGGTGGCCCATTTCCTGGCTCTCCCTGGAGTTCCTGCATGGGGTAGGTTAGGTCAGAGGGATAACTTGTTTTTCTTTTCTTTTTTTCCATATTGGGTATTGAACCCAGGGCCTTGTGCATGTTAGGCAAGCTCTCTACCAGTGAGCTACATCCCTAGCTCTGTGCTGGAGGTTGTTTTGTCTGTCTATCTATCTATCTATCTATCTATCTATCTATCTATCTATATTTCTGGAGATTGAACCCCGTACCTTGCACATAACTAGCAAGTTCTCTATCACTGAGCTATACCACCAGTCATTTTAAAAAATTTTTAATTTTGAGACAGGATCTTGCTAAATTGCCCAGCCTGGCCTTGAACTTGTGATCCTCTTGCCTCAGCCTCCTGAGTAGCTAAGATTACATGCATGTGCTGCATGCCCAGTGCAGACTTATTTATTTATTTTGGTGGTGCTGGGGATACAACTCAGGACTTTGTGCATGCTAGGAAATGCTCTATCTCTGAGCCCCCAGCCCCTATTTTTTTTAAGTAAACTTTTCACTGAAGTATCATATATATATATGCAGAAAAGTGCACAAATCCTAAATGTACATTCCTTTGATCACACTTGTGTGACCAGAAACAGAGCATCCCCAGCCCCCAAAGTCCTCTGTACCCTCTCCAAGTCACTGTCTTAGGAGTAACCAACATCATGCCTCTGACACTATAGATTAGTTTTGCCTGTTTTTTGAAACTTATGTCAATGGAATCTTATAGTATGGACTATTTTTATGCCTGGCTTCTCTTGCTGAATGAAATTCACTCATGTTGTTGAGGATAAAATATTTTGCTCGGTCTCATTGCTATATTCCATTTTATGACTATACCACAATTTATTTATTCATTCCACTGGTGATGGAAATTTGGGTTGCTTCCAGCTTTGGCTATTACAACTTGTACATGTCTTTTGGGATATGCATGTGTGCCTCTCTGCTGGGAATGCATATTTAAAAGTGGAATTGTGGAGCCATAGGACATGCCTATGTTTAGCTTTAGAGGTTATGACTGAGCAGTTTTCAAATGATTTTACCTGGGGTTAATATTTTTTTTAAAAAACATGGTCTGAAATTTCTGGTGATATTTCTAGAATTCCCTATTTTGGTGGGGAAAGGCAACATCACAACCTCATTTCTCATGCTGCAAATACTTGCTAGGCAAACTACCAAAAGTGGTTTGGAAATGCTAAACCCTGCAGCCTCTGGTGGAATCCCATCCTTACCCTGCTCAACAGCTCTGCTGAGCTCAGGCTAGTTGGAGGTGCTTGGGGCCTGCAGAGCACATGCACTACTGGACCTTCAGCCTTCTATTATCCCTCTTCAGGCATCAGTGGAGCCTCTAATATCAGAACTCAAATCAGAACATGTGTTTTGACAATTGGACAGAATTTTTTGGAGAGGGTACTAGGGATTGAACCCAGGGGTACTCTACCCCTGAGCTATTTCCCCAGCCATTTTTTTTATGTTTTTATTTGGAAACAGGCATTTATTAAATTGTCTAGGCTGGCCTTGACCTTGAAATCCTCCTGCCTCAGCTTTTGAAATTGCTGGGATTCCGAGTGCCACAGCTCCTGGCTAACATTCATATCTTACTTGATTCTGTTTTCCCTCTTGGCTACCCAGGACCTGAGCCCTCTTCCTGTGATGGGAAGTTCCCCTCATTATGAGGCGGAGCCCACTTCCCACCACAGAAGCCTGTGGCTTTTCCTAACCTCCCAGTGGCTGGGCAAGGGCACCTGATCTAGGCTCTGACAGCAAACATGGAGGCTCCAGTCTGACCACCAAAAAGCAAGGACCACAGAATTCTCTGTACTATGGGTGCAGCAGACTGGCACTCTCAGGGTGATGGAGATGGCAGCACTGGAGGATGTGGGAGGGGTGCCCACTGCCTTGGCTGCAGAATCCGCATGGTGGTGGCTTTGACGATTATGGCAGTAAGGCCTTGACTATGTTAGTTCTGTAGTGTGTGATTTGGGGCCTTGTTTCTGGCTGCCTAGCCTCTGGGAAAGCTACTCTGTCCAGAGATCTTCTGAGCTGCCTAATCATCTTATTATTTTCCTGCTTAATCCAATGTAGCCAATTTATTACTTAAGAGTCATTTTCAGGGCTGGGGATATAGGTCAGTGGTAGAGAACTTGCTTAGCATGCATGAGGCCCTGGGTTCCAGCACTGAAAGAGAGAGAGAGAGAGAGAGAGAGAGAGAGAGAGAGAGAGAGAGGTGGGGAGACAGAGAGAGAAAACGAATGAATGAATCATTTTCTTTTACTTGCAATTAGGAACCCTGACTGTGATAATTCTTGAGGCAGGACAATTGGATAATACCTCCCTTTTTTTTTTTTTTCAGTTGGATAGATTGAGGCTTAGAGACCTGTCCTTGTTTATGCAATGTAATAGTTTTTGAGTTGAGACCAGAACTCAGGATGACCCACAACTGGAAGGTGGGAGCCCCAAAAGAAAGAACAATCTCAGAAGTAGAGATGCTCCACCAGGTAACAAGCTCCCTTCCTACTGGCGGCACGTCATCAGATCTGGGGGACTTCAGCAGGGAGGCCATGCAGGGCAACTCCAGGTTTCTTCCCCTTCATGGATCTTTCACCCAACCTGGATTTACTCTTGTGAAAACACAGTATGTTAAGATGAACACAGCTCCTGGTGCTGCAATCTCTAGTCCCCACAGTCTCTTTACCAACAGGCTTGTCCCTGGTCCATGACTCAACTGCTGCTAGTGCTTTGTCCCAGGGCAAAGTCATGGCATTTATTGGCCTCCGTCACTTTAATGAAAAAGCCCCTACACCAAACAAATACAAGCACAGACATTTGCAACTAATTATGGTATTGCTGATCAGTCAACTTTCATTGCAAATTGCATGTTGAAATTGATAGTGTGCAAGTCATGAATAAACTAGTTGTCTGGGAAAGTGACACGGGCACACAGGACTAGATTAATAATTCAATTTAGACACTGCCAGATAATCTGAAGATGAGGAAAAAGCAGATTAGCATTGCTCCAAGATTGCTCATGTACCCAGGTACTTCTTTCCAATGTGCCTGACTTCTGAGGGAAGCAGATCCAACATTAGGATCCTCCCACTTTGGGAGACCGCAGGGCATTCAGTATTCCAGGCTTTAATTCTTGGTTTGTAAAACTGCAGCTTTGAGTGGTTTCAGGAGAGGAAGACAGCCCAGTTGCCATCCACTGCTGCGAAGCCCACTCAGGAGGCTTCTTCGAGGATAGATACCTCCTTCTGTGTGGCAAGCAGCACTCTGGGGCTCACATCTGTGGGTCCCAGGACGCAGGGGACACAACCCACCTTGAAAAAGCAAGATGGATTCCCTCCAGAAGAGGAGCCAGAGAGGTCAGCCATACAAAGCTCCCCACTTGGCCCTTCTCCTGTAGGGTTCCAGAGGGTTGCAAAGTCCAGAGGAGATGATCCCAGCAAGGTATGGAAGCCACAACATAGATGGGCAAAGTCCTTGGGGTTGTTACATCAGCAGTGTCCTCCTGGAATGTATCATTATGCCCCAGTACCTGGGGAGAAAAGCAGGAAGGAAATATAACAAGCAAAGAATGCAAGGTCAAGGGGCAGGCACTTGTATACCTGTGAGTTGTGGAGATGCAGTCACAGTGGCCCTGGAGCTTGGCCAGGAGTGCTGCACGTGAGGCAGCCTAAGGCAGAGAGCGCCATCAACCAGCCCTCTACGTTCACTGAACCACTGCCT
Organism: Spermophilus citellus; assembly: GCF_964194105.1. Classification (NCBI taxonomy): domain Eukaryota; kingdom Metazoa; phylum Chordata; class Mammalia; order Rodentia; family Sciuridae; genus Spermophilus; species Spermophilus citellus. The sequence continues at coordinate 145,959,473 of NC_138182.1, read as the reverse complement.
CTGCTCCAGGGGGCACCCAGAGGAAAGGTCTCAATTTTCATACTCTGGGGATTAAACCAAGAGGCACTTGACCACTGAGTTACATCCGCAATACTTTTTTTTTTCTGTGTGTGTGTGTAGTGCTGGGAATTGAACCCAGGGCCTCATACATGCGAGGCAAGCATTCTACCAACTGAGCTCTATCCCCAGCCCCATCCTCAGTATTTTTTATTTTTTATTTTGAGACAGGATATTGTCAAGTTACCCAAGCTGGCCTCAAACTTTAGATCCTCCTGCCTTAGCCTCCTGAGAGGCTGAGATTACAGGTCTATACTGCTGCTCCTTGACTTCGTCCTCTAGATTGAGAGTCAAAACTCAAGCATCTACAGGAAAGCAGGCCAGTTGTGCACTGGGGAGAACTGGCAAGCTGAGCTTGGTTGGAAGTGGGTGGCCATGATTCAGCTTCAGGAGATTGCCTAGAAACAATAGGAGATGGAATCCAGAAGAAGGTTCAGGCCAGGGATATAAATTTGGAAGTCATCCGCAACAGAATGGTGCTTAACGCCAGGTCCCTGGGGGAGATTATGAAGGGAGGAGAGTAGACTAAGATGAGAACAGATCCTTGGAGGGGAGCACCCACCAGCAGAAGACAGAGGGAAGGAGCAACCTTCGAGGGAGGAAGCGGGCTGAGAGTCTGACACTAAGGAGGGAGAGATGAACTCTTACCTGCTACAGAGGTGCAAGGAAGGCCAGGCCCAGAGATTGGCCCCTGGACTTGAGGACATGGAGAGGGAGTCCTTGGCAAAGGCAGTTTTGGGGTAGCAGTCAGGGGATTCCTGATGGGAGCCGCAGGGATAAAGGAAGGGAGGAGAGGGCTTGAAGGTTAAAGAAGGGCCAATTCCTTCTAGTAATTATGCCACAAAGGGGAGCGGAGACAGGGGTGAGGAGGATATAAGGTCATGAGGAAGTTTTTCTTTAAGAGAGAAAAATCACAGCCTTTTTGTGTGCTGATGGAAATAATCCTGGAGAGAGGGAAGTTTGGGTGGTATGGGTGAGAAGGGGTGAATGTTGGCAAGAAGCCTTTGAATAGGCAGGTGGGGACGGCATCTGGTGCCCCAAAAGGGGGCTGCCCTGACAGAGGAGGGGCGATTCAGCCGTCTTAGTGGGAGGGCAGAAGAGTGGATGGGCACAGATGCAGGTGGGCGGGGGAGCGGCGGAGCCGGTGCAACTTCTGTTCTGAGGGCTTCTATTTTCTTAGCAAAATCGGAAGAGGTTGTCAGCTGAGAGTGAGGTGGAGGAGGAGGTGTGAAGCAGTCGTCTAGGAGAGAGGGTGTGAATAGACTTGGGGATGTAGTATAATGGTTAGGCAGTTTTGAGGTCTCATTGATGGAGGGGTGTGGTCATTAATTTAAAGGAAGACTGGGGGCTGGGGGTGAAGGTCAGAGGTGGAGAGCATGCTTAGCATGCATGAGGCTCTGTGTCCCCATTACCAATAAATAAATAAATAAGTAAACACGGGTCAGCCCAGACCTGGGTTTGTCTTCAGTCCTAGCCAGCCGGAGCTGCATGTGTTGAGGGGGTAGAGGGCTGAATTTAACCAGGGGCCTGGCTTTGCCAGGTGATTATACTCTAGCAGAGAATGTAATGTAGGATCATGGACTCCAAGCTGAGTCAGGAGTGAAGTGGGGCGCTAGACCAGCGAAGGTGAGAACATCTGCTTGGATTGGTAAGTTTCAGGAGCCGACACTAGGGTGTGCGCCTGCAATATTAGCGACTTGGGAGGCGGAGGCAGGAGAATTGCAAGTTCGAGGCCAGCCTTAGCAAGTTGGCAAGGCCCTAACTCAAAATTCAAAAGTGGGCTAGAGATGTAGCTCAGGGGTAGAGCACTTGCCTAACAGGAGCTAAGGCCCTGGGTTCAATCCCCAGTATTGCAAAAAAAAAAAAAAAAAGAAGAGAGGTTCCTGGAAGAATTGTGGGTTGGAGGTATTAGAGAAAGTTAACTGGAGAAGACAGCCATGTTTTCCTGAGAGCAAGATGCATGAAACTAAGATAAAGAAGGGACTGCATTGACAGATAATTTTTTTTTTTTTAGTTGTCAATGAACCTTTATTTTTTGTTTATTGATATGTGGTGCTGAGAATCGAACCCAGTGCATCACACATGCTAGGCAAGCACTCTGCCACTGAGCCCCAGCCCCAGTCCAGATAAAGACTATTTTGAAGTCTGGCTCCATGAGCCAGAGAGGTTGAGATACTGTGGAAGCCCAGATCTTGAAGAGGCCTGAAGGCCCAGTTCATCTACACTAATGTTGAAATGAAAAACTTCAGCAGGAGTGCCACTGGATATCGAGACCCTGGGCAGGGGGCTAACTTCCTCAAGGAATGGGAGGAGGAATAATGGGTGTTCTTATCTGATGATGTGACATTCAACCATTGGTGTTTCTTTTTCTTTTTTGTGGGGCTGGGAATGGAACCCAGGGCTTCGTGCATGTTAGGAAAGTGCCTTACCACTGAGCAACACTCCCAGCCCCAACCACAGGGGTTTCTAAGGAGGAGGACAGACTGTCTGGAAGTGGCATTGAGAAGCTAAATGGTACTTCCCCCATCTCTAGATGCAAGGACAAGATCCCACAAGAGGGGAGACAGGAGCCTCCTGAGAGATTGGAGAGGAAGCCGAAGGCTCACAGGAGAGGCAGTTTCCCACGGGAACAAGAAAGTGAAGGGGACATTCAGAAAGGAGTTGGGAACATGGGAGGTTTTATTTGAGGCAATTCAATAAGTTTTAGAGAATCCCATTGTAGAATTTCTGAAATTGGGTAAGGTGGGAGATGAGATCAGAAGAGGGATAGAGTCACATGGGGCCTAGTGTTCTGTGGAGAGGGATGTCTGAGATTTCTGGGCCTCTTTGGGGGGCTTATATGGACAGGGTTAAAGAGCCTGATGAGAACAGTCCCAATGGGCCAGGGCAGGAGGCGGTGGCCAGGCTGGGTTTGTTAGATGGTGGAGGAAAGAGTTCTTTGCTTGTGCTGGTAGTATGAGGAAGGGAGTCTTCCCAGAGCAGGTGAAGGTTCCTAGCTCCTTCTTGACTCCCTGGTAGGATTTATTTATTTATTTATTTTTGTTTTTGTTTTTTTTTCAATTGAGCCCAGGATGTACAGCAGGCTAAGCCCATGTTCTACCACTGAGTTATATCCACAGCACCCCGGTGGGAATATTAATTAAAACTCTTTTCAGCCGGGCATGGTGGTGCGCACAAGCAATCCCAATGGCGCAGGAGGCTAAGGCAGGAGGATTGCAAGTTCAAAGCCAGCCTCAGCAACTTAGTGAGGCCCTAAGCAACTCAGGGAGTCTCTGTCTCTAAATAAAATACGAAAAAAAGGGGGGGCTGGGGATGTGGCTTAGTTTTTGAGCATCCCTGGATTCAATCCCTGGTATCAAAATAAAACAAAAATTCTCTTCACAGAACTGATACTAAACCACAGACATCTCAATGAAAGAGAATTGCCCAGAAATAGACTTACATATGGCATAATAAGTCTATAGATAACATAGATTATTATCTATAAAACAATTGGGATAAAGAAGCATGACTCCTTTTAGAGAGGGATAGAGAATTGGTTAACTAAGTGGAACAAAATAAGTCCAGGTCTTTACCTCAGACCTTGTTGGAAATGAATTCAAGTATATTAAAAAAGCTAGTGTAAAAAATGTGTCATTGGTATAGAGATAAAAGTAGACCCACACACGTATGGCCGATTGATTTTTAACAAAAGCTGCCAAGACAACTCAATGGGGAATGGACAATCTTTTCAACAAATGGTGTTGGAACAGTTGGATAGCATATGCAACATGATGAACCTTGACTCTTATTCACACCATGCACAAACATTAACTCGAAATGGATCATGCAGCTGTAGATACCAACTAAAATGATCAAACTTCTAGGAGACAAGAAAAAATCTTAGTGACCTTGGGTTTGACAAAGACTTCTTAAATAGGATACAAAAAGCACAAATTATAAAAATTGATATATTGGGTTTCATCAAAATGAAAAACTACTATGAAAGACAGACTGGGAGTCAATGCAACGCCCTCTCTCTCTCCTCTTTCTCTGTCTCTTTTGTGGTGCTGGGGATTGAACTCAGCACCTCAGCCTGCCCTGTGTGCTCTGCCCCTGAACTATACCCCCAGTCCCCCACTTTCCTAATTACCACAGCTTTATAGTTACCCAGGAGAACGACTGTTTTAACCTCAGTCTTTCTCTGTAGTGACATGGCCATTCTGACCTTTTGCCTGTCCATATAAATTTAGGAATAATTTTATTAGGTTCACAAAAAAAATCCAAATGAGTTATTAAATATTGCATTGAATATTTCATAGGGTGTGGTGGCCTGTAATCCTAGCTACTCAAGAGGCTGAGACAAGAAGATCTCAAGTTCAAGGCTAGTATCAGCAACTTATTTAATTATAGATGAATTTTAATTATCTATAGATTAAAAAATGATTCTGTACACAATCATAATATCTATAAATACTGGCAATTTTGCTTCTTCCTTTCCCAAGTATTATTATTATTAGCGAGACCCTCGGCAACTTAGTGACAGCCTGTCTTAAAATTAAGGGAAAAAAAAAAAAGGATTGGGGATGTAGCTCAGTGGTAATGTACTCCTGGTTCAATCCCCCTTCCTCCTTCACTGAAATAAAATTGCATTTAGTCTATGAATGACTTCAGGAAGAACTGATAATCTTTGTAATATTGAGTTTTCCAGCCCTCAAGCACTATATATTCCTCCATTTACTACAATTGTCTTTAATTTCTGTGAAAAATACTTAATATTTTTCTTCATAAGTTAATAAAAATATATTTCTAATAATTTGGTCTTTTAAAATATTAGAAATGCTATCCTTTTAGGATATAATTTTCTCTTTGTTAAAATTAAATACATTGATTTTTGTGTATTGATTTTTCAAAGTCCAGGAAACTTATTTAAGTATAGATTAGTTTTAATTATCTATAGATTTAAAAAATTATTCTGTACACAATCATAATATCTATAAATACTGGCAGTTTTGTTCTTCCTTTCCCAATTATTATTCTCTTTGATTCTTTTTCTTTCTTTGCTGGGCTGGCCAGAACCTTCAGTACAATGTTCAAAGAAAGTGATAGCAAAAGACACAGTGGCCTTGCCTGTAATCCCAGCAATTTGGGAGGCTGAAGTAGGAGGATCAAAAGTTGGAGGTCAGCCTCAGCAATTTAGCAAGACCCTATAAAAACTAAAAAGGGCTCGCCTGTAGATCAGTGGTAGAGCTCTTGCTTAGCAGGAGGGAGATCCTGGGTTCAACACCTCATACTGCTAAAAAGAAAAAAAGAAAAATCGACATCTTTGCTTTGTTCCAGTATTCAAAGAGAAAACATTGAATGTTTCACCACTAAATATGACGCTTATTTTAGTTATTTTTAAAAAGACAGTCTTTATAAGATTAAGGAAATTTCTTTCCATTTCTGGTTTGGCACACACACAAAATTTTTTTTTAAATTATTCATCCATTTAATCCAAACAATGTTGATTTTTTTTTCCATCCTGGGATTGAACTCAAGGGTGCTCTACTAGTAAACTACACCCCCAGCACTTTTTTAGTTTTTATTTTGAGACAGGGTCTTGCTAAATTGCTGAGGCTAGCTTTGAACTTGCAATTTTCCCACCTCAGCCACCCGAGTTCCTATGATTACAGTCATGCACCACTGTGCCCAGATCAATGTTAAATTTTATTAAGTGCTTATTCTGCAGTCATTGAGATTACCACATGAATTTTCTCCTTAAATATTTTGTGACAGGGCTGGGGTTGTGGCTCAGCGGTAGAGCGCTTAACTAGCAGATTTGAGGCCCTGGGTTCGATCTGCAGCACCACATAAAAATAAACAAAATAATATGTTTTAAAAAATATGTTGTGACAAATTATATCAACTGGTTTTTGGATGTTGACCATAGCTTGCATTCCTAGGATCATATAAAATTTGTAGGTCATATGTTCTTTTCCATTTATAGGTGGCCCAACTTTGTTTAGGGCTTTTGTATCTGTGTGCATACATGAGATTGGCCTTTACTTTTCCTTTATTGACCTTGTAAGATTTGGAGGTCAGGGTCATGTTTACTCCATAAAGTGAGCTGAGGAGGATAACTTCAGTTTTTCAGGGGAGAAACTTCCAGATTTCAAGAAGAGTTTGTTAATGAACAGAGTTATTTCATTTCTTGAGTATTCAACATCACTCATAGGTAATGTTTAGGTTTGGAGTTTCATTGTGGGAAGATTTTTAATTACTGTTTCAACCTCTTTAAGAGTTTTGGGTGGGGTGTGGCAGTACACTCCTGAATCCCAGCAATTTAGGAGGCTGAGGCAGGAGGATCGAAGGTTTGAAGCTAGTCTCAGCAATTTGGCGAGACTGTAAGTAATCTAGGGAGACCTTGTCTCAAAAAAAAAAAAAGGTTGGCAGTGTGGCTCAATAGTTATATGGCCCTGGGTTCAATCCCTGGTACCAAAAAAAAAAGAAGAAGAAGAAGGAGGAGGAGGAGGAGGAGGAGGAGGAGGAGGAGGAGGAGAAGGAGAAGAAGGAGAAGAAGGAGAAAGAAAGAAAAAGAATTATGGGATTTATGGGATTATTCAGATTTTCCATGTCTTCAGAGTCACTTGGTAAATCACTATTTCTAGAAAACTTTATATTTCATCTAAATCTTTTACATTTATTGGCATTAAATTGTTCATAACCTCGTTTTAGTATTTTTTAGATGTGCACAGTAGCTCTTGTAATGTCTCCTTCATTCCTAATAGTTATTTATGTTTGTTTGTTTGTTTTCTTTTTTAAACTGAACAGTTTTATCACTTTAAATAGTCTTATTGGGAGCTGGAGTGTAACTCAGTGGCAGATTATGTGCTTAGCAAAGCCAAAGTCCTGCATTCAACCCCCAGAATCAAAAAAATCTATTGACATTGAGTGCAGTGATGCACACCTGTAATCCCAGTGGCTCAGGGGACTGAGGCAGAAGGATTTCAAATTCAAAACTGGCCTCAACAATTTGGCAAGGCCCTAAGCAACTCAGTGAGACACTGTCTGTAAATAAAATACAAAAAAAGACTGGGGATGTGTCTCAGTGGTTAAGTGCCCTTGAGTTCAATACATGGTACCAAAAACAACAACAAAAACCCAAAAAACCTAAAGGTCTATTGAAGCACAACAACAAATTCTCTCTATTGTATGTTTGGTTTTGTTTCATTAATTTCTTCTCTTATGTTTATTATTTCATTTTTCCACTTTCTTTGAGTATAACTTCCTGAAATGTATCCTTGGCTTATTAATTTTCTTTTTTTCTGGGCGCTACTAGGGATTGAACCCACGAGTGCTTTACCAGTGAGATACCTTCGCAGTTCTTTTTAAATTTTTCACCTTTTTAAAATTGTGAGACAAGGCCTCACTAAATTGCTGAGAGTCTCGCTAAGTAAGCTGCCCAGGTGAGCCTTGATTTTGTGATTCTTCTTCTTCAGCCTCCCAAGTAGCTGGGGTTACATGTGTGGGCCACCACACCCACACCTGGTGCCTTACTAATTTTCAACAATTCTTTTTAAATATGTAGACTTAATGCTATAGGTTTCCCTCTAAATTCTGCCTTAGCTATACCCACAACTTTTTATATGTAATATTTTCACTATTATTTGGTTCTTTTTACTTAGGAATCAGTAGGAGTTCTTCATATATTCTGGATACAAGCCACTTACTAGTTGTGTATTTTCTAAATATTTCCTCTTACTCTATCACTTTTATAATGACATTTTGATAAACAAAATTTTAATTTTTGTATAATATTATTTATGTATTATTTTCTATTTTAATTTTTGTTTTGTGGTGCTGGGATAGAACTCAGGGTCTTAGACATGCTAGGAAAGGACTGTACCACTGAGCTGTACTCCCAATCCTGTGCATTATTATTGTTTTTGCATGTGTTTTGTTCTTCTTCTCTTTCTCCTTCTTTTCCTCTTCTCCTGTCTCCTTCCCCTTTCCCTTTGCAGTACTGGAGACCAAACTCATGTCTTCATGCATGCTAGCTACACACATGGCCCCCTTATAATAACTTCTAAAAGCTTCATATTTTGCCCAGCAAATTTTAAAAAATATAATAATTCATAATGTTAGCTGAAACTGTGGGGAAAAATTGGCAGTATACTTGAAAAACCTTTACAAATGCTAACCTTTCTGCTTTGATCTAATCACTCACTTCTAGGAATCAATCCTAAGGAGATGACTTTTAGGAAGTAATAATTCACTCCTTTGAAAAAAATCATAAAGACACTCATTAAAGCATAATACATAATAAAAAAATTTATTGGGGGCAGAGTGGCACACCCCTATAATCCCACTTACTCAAGAGGCTGAAGCAGGAGGATTGAAGGTTTGAGGCCAGCCTGGAAAAATTAGCAGGACCTTGTCTCAAAATAAAAAATAAAAAAAGGTGCCAGGCATAGTAATCCCAGTGATTCTGGAGGCTGAGGCAGGAAGATCACAAATTTGAGGATAGCCTTAGCAACTTAGTGATCTTGTCTCCAAAATAAAACATAGAAAGAACTGGAGATATAGCATAGTAGTAAAATGTCCCTGGGTTCAGAACTAATACATAAATACATAGATAGATAAGTACAGGAAGAAAGAAGGAAGGAAGGAAGGAAGGAAGGAAGGAAGGAAGGAAGGAAGGAAGGAAGGAAGGAGGCAGACAGACAGGGGACATAGTTCTGTGGTAGAGTGCCCCTGAATTCAATCTCCAATAACAAAAACCTCAGAGGGGCTGGGAATATAGCTCAGTTGGTAGAGTACTTGCCTCACAAGGCCCTGGGTTCAATCCCCAGCACCTCCCCGCCCCACCAAAAAAGAATATTGTTTTGGATGAATTAAGTATACAATAAAATAAAGCATATCTCTAATGAAATATTTTGTAGATATTGAAAAATCATAATGGGCTAGATGGTGATTGACGAGGTTAAGACAGGAGGATTGCAAGTTCAAGGCCAGCCTCAGCAACATAGTGAGGCCCAAAGCAACTTAATGAGACCCTGTCTCAAAAAAGTAAAATGTGGGGCTGGGGCTGGGGCTCAGCGGTAGAGCACTTGCCTGTCATGTGTGAGGCACTGGGTTCGATTCTCAGCACCACATATAAATAAATAAAATAAAGGTCTATCAACAACTAAAAAATATTAAAAATAAAGATAAAAATAAAAAATAAAAAGGGCTGGGATGTGACTCAGTGGTAAAGAGTCCTTGGATTTAATCCCCAATATCAAGGAGGAGAAAAAAAAAACCATGGCATTATGAGATTTGCACATAAAACTTAACTATTATTATAATTTTTCTAAAATAGTTTTTTTTTTAGTTGTAGATGGACACAATACCTTTATTTTCTTTATTTATTTTTATGTGGTGCTGAGGATGGAACCCACTGCCTCATCCATGCTAGGCAAGTGCTCTACCACTGAACTACAACCCCAGCCCTTAACTATTATTTTACTTCACCATAAGCAAATATATACATATTATAATTTAAAAATCTAATAAAACATTTTAAAATCACACTGCAAAAGAGCTTTAAATCTGAATAATTCTCTCAAATGTAGTTTTTTATTAAGATGAAATTCACACAAAATTAATTTGGTTTTCTAGCATTTTGCTGAAAATTTTTATATCTATATTGCTAAGAGGTATTGGTCTATAGTTTTCTCTTTTTTTATGCTATCCTTGACTGGTTTTGATATTAGGATAATACTAACTTTTAAATATAAACTTTAAGATGAACAATTCAGTATCATTCAATACATTTACAATGTTGTGTATCCACCATCTTATCTAGTTCTAAAACACTAGCATTACTGCAAAAGAAAACCCTCCAGCAGTTGCTCTCCACCTGACCCCCCAACACACGCCCTTCTCAGTCTGCATTCTGTCTCTACAGATTTATCTCCTATACATATTTCATATAAATGGAATCATATAATAAACAATGCTTTATGTCTGGATTTTTTACTTTGTGAGTTTTTTTTTTGGGGGGGGTTACTGGTGATTGAACCCAGGGGCACTTAACCACTGAGCCATATTCCCACCCCTTTTTATATTTTATTTTGAGACAGGGTCTAAGTTGCTTAGGGCCTCATTAAGTTGCTGAGGCTGGCTTTGAATTTGGGATCCTCCTGTCTCAGTTTCCCTAATTGCTGGGATCTGAGGCATGGTATGCGCCACTGTTTGTGAAATGTTTTTGAGGTTCATCCATGTTATAGAATGTATCAATACTTCATTACTTTTTATTTATTTATTTATTTATTTTTCTAGTTGTAAATGAACACAATATCTTTATTTTTATTTACTTATATTTATGTGTTGCTGAGGATGGAACCCAGGGCTTCACATATTCAGGGCAAGTGCTCTTCTAGTAAGCTATAATCCTTCATTACTGAATACTTCATTACTCTTTAAAATGTGATGTTAACATTGTGGGGGGACAGCATTCTAAACTTCATACGATAATGCCAATTTAATAGTTTTAAAAGTATATAAGCACCTTTTGTGAACACCTATAATCCTAGTGACTCAGGAGATTGAGGCAGGAGGATTGAAAATTCAAGGCCAGCCTGGGAAATTTAGCAAGATCCTCTCTTAAAATAAATTAAAAATATATTTTTAAACTTGTAGAAGGATACAATATCTTTATTTTTATTTATTTATTTTTATGTGATGCTGAAGCTATAGAACCCAGTGCCTCACACATGTGAGGCAAGCACTCTACCACTGAGCTACCAACCCCAGCCTAAAAAAATTTTTTTCAAAGGACTGTGGATGTAGCTCAGTGGTAAAGCAGCCCAGTACAAAAAAACAACAACAAAAAAGATAAACAGTAGGAAACACCTACCACTTACCAGCTCATTCTATGAAGTCAATATTTCTCTGGTAATAAAACTGGACAAGGATATTAAGAGAGAAAAGAAGGGCTGGGGCTGTAGCTCAGTGGTAGAGCACTTGTCCCTCACTCGTGAGGCACTGGGTTCCATCCTCAGCACCACATGAAAATAAACAAATAAAATAAAGATTTTTTTTTTAAATCCTCCTTAAAAAGAGAGAGAGAGAGAGAAAAGAGAACTACAAACTAATCTCTTATGAATACAGACATTAAAATCCTCAACAAAATGCTAAGATTTCAAATCCAGCAACATATAAAGAGGTTCATATACCATCACCAAGTGAAATTTGTTCCAGAAATACAAGGTTGGTTTAACCTCTATCAATTAATGTAATACAGCATATCAGTGCAATAAAGACAAAAACCACAAGGTGATCTTATAGCATTTGAAAAAATTCAACATCCCTTCATGAAGAAACCAATCAACAAGGTAGAAATAGAAAGAAACTTCCTCAGCCTGATGAAGGGCATCTACAAAAAGTTGAAACTTAATGATAAGAGAACAAATGCTTTCCTCCTAAGATCAGGAACAAGACAGGAATGTCTGCTCTTATCACTTCTACTAATCATTGTAGTGGAAGTTCTGGTCAGGGCAATTAGACTAGAAAAAGAAATAAAAGCACCTAGACCAGAAAGAAAGAAGTAAAACTATCTCTATTCACAGAGAGCATGACCTCATATATAGCAAATCCTAAGGAATCCACAAAACAACTACTAGAACTAATAAAACAAGTTTGCAGCATATAAGTCCAATATACAAAAGTGAACTGTATTTATGTACGTTAGCAATATAATCCAAAATTGAATTGAGAAAAACATTCCAAAATAATAAAATACATAGTAATAAATTTAATCAAGGAAATACAAGATTTTACACTAAAAACTACAATGCATTTTTGAAAGAAATTAAAGAAAACCTAAGTAAATGGAAATTCATCTCATGTTCACGGATCAGAAGACATAATGTTGTTGAGATGGCAATATTTTCTTAATTCACATACAGATTCAATCTAATTTTCATCAAATTCCAACTGGTTTATTTGCTTAAATTGACAGGCTGATCCTAAAATTCCTATGGAAATCCAAAGGACCCAGAATTGCCAAAACAATCTGGGAAAAAAACTACAAAGCTACAGTAATGAATACTGTGTGTTACTAGTATAAGGATTAGACATACAGATCAATAAAATAGAACAAAGAGTCCAGAATTAAATCCTTATATTTAAAGCCACCTGATTAAAAAAAAATAAATATTTTTTAGTTGTAGATGGACACAATACCTTTATTTATTTATCTTTATGTGGTGTTAAGGGTCAAACCCAGTTCCCCACCTATACTAGGTGAGTGCTCTACCACTGAGCCACAACTCCAACCCCTAAGCCAACTGATTTTTGACTAGAGTGTCAAGAAAGTTCAATGGGGGAAACAGCCTTCTCAATGAGTAGGGCTGAGACAACTAGACATTCGTATGCAAAAGAATGAAATTTGACCCCTACCTCCCACCATATGCAAACATTAACACTAAATGAATCAAAGACTTAAATGTAAGAGCTAAAGCTCTTAGAAGAACAGATTCATGTAAATTTTTATTACTTGGATTAGGCAATGGTTTCTTGGCTATGAAATCAAAAACACAAGCGACTAAAGGAAAAACAGATAAATTGAACACTTCATCCAAATTAAAATTTTTGTGCAGCAGAGGGCATCATTAAGAAAGTATAAGACAGGCCTGGGGTTGTGGCTCAGTGGCAGAGCGCTTGCCTCACATATGTGAGGTACTGGGTTCGAACCTCAGCACCACATAAAAATAAACAAACAAAATAAAGGCATTTTGTCCATCTATAATTTAAAAATTAAAATTAAAAAAAAAGAAAGTATAAGACAACCCAGGAAATTACAAATTATATATGTCACAGGACATTTATATATAAAGAACTCTTATAGGCTCTCCACTCCTCCCTGTTTGACAGGCAATCACATCTTCCTATCTGGTGCAGTGCCAGCCACATCTCTGAGACACAATGGTGAAGGTCATAGTGAATAGATTTGGCCATATTGGGTGCCTCGTCACCAGGGCTGCTTTCAACTCTGGCAAAGTGGACATTGTTGCTATCAATGACCCCTTCATTGACCTCAACTACATGGTCTACGTGTTCCAGTATGATTCTACTCATGGTAAATTCCATGGTACAGTCAAGGCTGAGAACGGGAAGCTTGCCATCAATGGAAAGTCCATCTCCATCCACTAGGAGCGAGATCCCGCCAACATCAAATTGGGGTGACGCTGGTGCTGAATATGTTGTGGAGTCCACTGGTATCTTCATTACCATGGAGAAAGCCAGGGCTCATTTGAAGGGTGGTGTCAAAAGGGTCATCATCTCTGTCCCTTCTGTTGATGCCCCCATGTTTGTGATAAGCGTGAACCATGAGAAGTATCACAACTCCCTCAAGATTGTCAGCGATGTCTCCTGTACTACCAACTGCTTAGCTCCCCTGGCCAAGGTCATGCATGACAACTTTGGCATTGTGGAAGGACTCATGACCACAGTCCATGCCATCACTGCTACTCAGAAGACTGTGGATGGCCCCTCTGGGAAACTGTGGCATGATGGCCGTCGGGCTGCCCAGAATATCATCCCTGCATCCGCTGGTGCTGCCAAGGCTGTGGGCAAGGTCATCCCTGAACTGAATGGGAAGCCCACTGGCAAGGCTTTCTGTGTGCCCACTCCCAATGTGTCAGTTGTGGATCTGACCTGTCGCCTGGAGAAAGCTGCCACATACGATGACATTGAATATGTGTGGAGTCCACTGGTATCTTCATTACCATGGAGAAAGCCAGGGCTCATTTGAAGGATGGTGTCAAAAGGGTCATCATCTCTGTCTCTTGTGGTGAAGCAGGCATCAGAGGGCCCCCTCAAGGGCATCCTGAGCTACACGCATGACCAGGTCATCTCCTGTGAATTTAATAGTGATACTCACTCTTCCACTTTTGATGTTGGGGCCGGCATTGCCCTCAAAGACCACTCTGTTAAGCTCGTTTCCTGGTATGACAATGAATTTGGCTACAGCAACAGGGTGGTGGACCTTATAGTCCACAGGGCCTCCAAAGAGTAAGAGCCTCTGCACCACCTGCCCCAGCAAGAACACAGGAAGAGAGAGGCGCTCAGCTGCTGGGGAGTCCCTGCCCCTAACTCAGTCCCTCAACATGCTGAGAATCTCCCCTCCTCCCAATTTCTACCCCAGGTCCCCTGAAGAAGGGGGAGGAGCTGACAGGCTGATCCTAAAATTCATATGGAAATCCAAAGGACCCAGAATTGTCACATACCCTGTGACCTACTGTCACATACCATCAATAAAGTTCACTGCAACCAGAAAAAAAAAAAAAAAGAACTCTTATAACCTAATAATGAAAAGAAAAATAACCAAGGGGCAGGGGCTGTAGCTCAGTGGTAGTGTTTGCCCTGCCTGTGTGAGGCACTGGGTTCCATTCCCAGCTCCACATATGAATAAATAAAAGTCCATCGACAACTAAAAATGTATATATATAAAAAGAAAAATAACCCAATTTAAAAATAGGCAAATGATCTGAACAGACATTTCTCCAAAAAAGATATAAAAATGGCTAATAAGCACACGAGAAGCTATTCAATGTTATTATCTGTCAGGGAAATGCAAAGAAACCAAAATCAGATACCACTTCATACTATTACAATGCTATATTCAGATATTAACAAGTGTTGGCAAGGATGTAGAGAAATTGGAACCCTCATACATTGGTGGTAGGAATATAAAATGATGCTTTGGAAAAACAACTAACAGAGGTTAACCTCAGAAGGTTAAACATAGAGTTACCACATGACCCAGCAATTCCACTCCAAGGGATTTCTTTTTTTTTATATTTATTTTTTTAGTTATAGGTGGGCACAATATCTTTATTTTATTATTTTAGTTTTATGTGGTGCTAAGGTTCAAACCCAGTGCCTCATGCATGCTAGGCGAGCGCTCTACCACTGAGCCACATCCCCAACCCTCCAAGGGATTTCAAGAGAAATGAAAACATAATGTCCACACACACACACAAAAAAAAATGTGTACATAACCTCATTATTAACAATGCCCCCAAAGTAGGAACAATCCAATGTGTATGAACTGATGAATGAATAAACAAAACATGGTATATGTATACAGTGGCATATTAAATATTATTTGGTCTTAATAATAAGGAATGAAATTTTGATACAAGCTACATCATGGAAGAATCTTGAAAACAAAATGAAAGTCACACAGTGACAAGAAGATATATATATATATATATATATATATATATATGTTTTTGTTGTTGTTAGTGCTGGAGATCCAATGAACTCAAGGCCTCCTGCATGTTAGGCTCTATCACCGAGCCACATACCCAGCTCTGATTCCATTTAAATGAAATATTCACAGTAGGAAAATAAAAAATGACAGAAAATAGGGCTGGGTGGTGGCTCAGTGGTAGAGCACTTGCCTAGCACGCATGAGGCACTGGGTTCCATCCTCAGCAGCACCACATGAAAAATAAATAAATAAATAAATAAATAAATAAATAAATAAATAAAGGTATTAAAAAAAAAAACACTATAGAAAGTAGATTAGTGATTACCTAGGGTTGGAGGTGAGGCCTGAGGGGGCAAAGCTGAGGAATTGCTAATGGGTATAGTTTCTTGAGAAGGAGGGTGATGACATGATGGTTACACAACTCTGAATATACACACAAAAAATTGCACTGTACATTTTAAATAGGTGAATCATAAGTGAATTACCTCAATCAAGTTGTTATTTGGAAAAACTATTAAATAGATCTGGAAGCCAAGTTTCTTGTGATCTCAGCTAAAGTCATTTGGGCTGGTAGGAAGTGGTCAGAGCAAGCAAGAAAAGAAGTCAGCCAGGTGCAGTGGCCCACGCCTGTAATCCCGGTGGCTTGGGTCGGATCATGAGTTTGAAGCCAGATTCAGCAAAGGTGGGGCACTAAGCAACTCAGTGAGACCCTGTCTCTGAATGAAATACAAAAAGGGCTGGAGATGTGACTCAGTGGTAGAGTGTCCCTGAGTTCAATCCCTGGTACAAAAAAAAAAAAAAAAAAAGAAAAAGAAAACAGAAAAATCTCAAGAGGCTCAGCTAGCAGATGAGGCTTGATGGACGATAGGGCTCGGGGGTGTATATTCTGCAGGACCCCCTAAGATATCATCACAGTCCACAGACTGAGGTCCAGAATCTCAAAAAAACTGACAAAGCTGATTCTGTAGGCCTCTGTAGCCTTCTCTTGTGATGCTGGCTAGACCAGCCAGGCCAGTCCTCTCCTACCACTAAAATTCTTCCACCTGGAAAGGCTTACCACACCCTGCTTCCTCTTGGAGCCCTAGAGATGTCGGCTCCCACTGACCACTCTATTCTCAGCCTGCCTTCACACTACGTACAAGATGGCATCGCCATATTGTAGTTTACAGTTTCCACATTCTAAAACTTGCAGATATGGGAAGGATGTAGGCACATACACACTGCTTCTCCAGCTGGTAAGGACAAGGGGATCAGCCATGGTTCCAGCCTATATACCCTTGACCCTTTCTCCCCACCTGCTCAAGCAGGGATTCTGCAGCCCTTTACTTGATGCTCCAGAGATTTCAGATAGACCCCAGGAATGCTGCAGTTACCAAGAAGTTACCATGTCTACATTCTCTTTCTTCTGCCATTCTTCTAGTCACCCTCTGCCTTCCAGAGGAAGTACAAGTCTTACTGGTATTGGTCACATTTGGCAAAGGGATTCCTGAGTAGCACAGCTCGGGTGCTTCTACCTAACCAAATTGGTGTTGAGAAAACCCACTTTTGGAGATCAACTTTGTTCCTGTGCTTTTAGGGGAGTTGGGTGTGCAGCATCTGGGGCTTAGCTCAGAATATGTCCTAGAGAGGAACTACACTGGGCTGGGGATGTGGCTCAAGCCGTAGCTCGCTCACCTGGCATGCGTGCGGCCCAGGTTCGATCCTCAGCACCACATACAAAGATGTTGTGTCTGCCAAAAACTAAAAAATAAATATTAGAAAAATTCTCTCTCTCTCTCTAAAAAAAAAAAAAAAAAAAAAAGAGAGGAACTACACTGAATCCAGCCTCCAGCCGTGATCCCTACCTCTATCTACAAATTCTGGTATGTACTCTGCATAGACCATGAAATTCCTCAGCCGTGATCAGGAACCCTAGATTTTCTGATGCTGAACTGGGAACCCATGTTGGAGAAGAGAAGATTGCCTGGGATCTTGGACCTGGAAACTTTTTTGTAAAGTCTGCCAAACTCATAAATTTAACATTCTTTTACGTAGATTTAACATTTTACATCTATCATCCTCTGCCCAGGCTTGTGGCAGGCAGCTCATTGAATCTGGCTTTCTAGGAAAGCTGTGATATATATATGTGTGTGTGTGTGTGTGTGTGTGTATATATATATATATATATATCACATATATATGCATATATACACACACACACATACATACACATACGCACACATACATACACACACACTTTTTAGTGGTAGGTGGACACAATACCTTTATTTTATTTTTGTGTGGTGCTGAGGCTCGATCCTCATGCCTCATGCATGCTAGACGAGCACTCTACCACTGAGTCACAACCCCAGCCCCAGCTGTGTTTTTCTTGATGCCTACATATGCCCACTCATTCTATCGTGGCCAGAGTCATCAAGTAAGAAATACTTGTGAATCCTTGGGCCCTAGAGATTTTGGAACAGTACAGGCCCCATGAAATGAAGCTTTCTGCATATTGTCCCTCTTTTGGAGAGCAAGGATGTTCATTAATTAGCATTGAAATAAAGGATCTGAGAAAGCCTGCTATAAGTGGTGTTTTGCTTTTTTGAAAGGTGAACATTTTTGCTCATCCCATCCAATATCCTGGAGCATATCTTGGGAAGTGCTATCCCCTTCAATGAAGTCCAGAGTGTCTAGCACTCTGCCCTTGCCAAGCTCTCTCCTCCCACCCCAGGACTCCTCTCCATATCCTACCAGAGGCATAACCCACAGGTGCCTCCACCCACTGGGTGCCAGTATCTCTCCATAAACACCAGGGTCCCCTCTCCCCATCTCAAACCCACAGCTACTCTTGCTGGGGTATCCTGAGATGCCTGTGCTTCCCCACTTCCTCTCCAGGGCATTCCTTGTCCTCTAAGCTGCCCTTGTGAGGCCACAAGCATGGGATATCACACTTGGCAATAAGCCAAGGGGCAGGACTGGCCCTTGAAGGACTCTCAGAACCTGAGCCCCTTTTCTCAGCTTCCCTACCCCCCAAAAGGACTCTGCCTCAGGCAGCAGAACAACAGGGGACAGGATTGAAGGTGGGGATGGGGGTTGGGCAACAACCCTGCACAGCCTTACCCTGAGGCCAACCTCCAGAGCTTGGCGTTTAATGAATGAACAACCATTGAGGTTCTTGAAAAGAAGCACCCCACCACCCCACTCCCCCACCCCGCCCCACACACCTTCCCCACACCTGGTTCCAGACACATTCCCCTGGAGGGAACTGGCCACTTCCCCAAACTCAGACACATCCTGGCTGGAGCTGTCTGTGGGCCGGGCACCCCTGGGGCAGCCCGGCAGGGCGGGGTGTCCTGGAGAGCCGCAGATGGGCCTCACACCCAGGCTGGGCCAGGACACCCAGTCCTTGGCCGAGGCCCAAATCCGCTCTGTTTACAGAATCTGTCAGCTGGGCTCCCCATCCCCCACCCACCACTTCCCCTAGAGTCCTGGGGACTGGGAGGGGGCAGGCGGGGCCAAGGGAGCCCAGGCGACTGCCCTGCGAGTCCCAGCGGCCCCTCAGGTCGCCTTCCCCTCTTGGCTCCTGAGACCATCTGCCCTCGTTTATCCAGTCTTCTGGTTTCCTCTTCAGATCCTCGGGTGACACTCACCCTGTGGGAATGTGCTTTTCTAGAGAAATCTGCAGACACAGTGCTTACCCCCGAGGAAAACGGCGCTAGTAGTGGACAGATAGGCACGGTGCCCATAGGCCCTGAGGGGTTTCTAGGCCAGGGGCTTCCTGGAATTCCTCCCTACAGACGGGAGGAGGCTCCCTGCTTCCTCGGGACCTGCAGTCCGTAGACCCTAGGGAGCATTTCCAGAACTGATGGAGGGACTTGGCGCAAGTTGGATGTCGCCTGGCAAGCAGGGCCAGGGTCGAGGACTTTTAGTAGTAACGACGTCCTGAGATAAGGTCAGCTGCCGGCGGGGCCATGGTGACTCAGATCCAGCTGGCCGAAAGCAAGCCTTGCAGGCCTGGAGGAGTGGGGGGCGGGGCCAGCGATGCCCCGCCCCCTGGATCCGGGAAGGGCTGCCCACCACCCCCAACTTCCCAGAGGCATCCAGATTTCCCATGGATTTCCCCACCTGCTTCAAATAGTAACAAAGGCTGGCATTTTCCAAACGCTCACTCTGTGCCCTGTGCTCACTTGACAGGTATCTTGTCGGTAAGTAACTCCAACAAGCCTCTGAAGCAGAGAGCCATTATTACCTCCACTTAGAGACAAGGAAACTGAGGCTCAGAGAGGCCAAGTGATTCACTCAGCATCACTCAGCTACTGAGTGGTAGGGATTACAGCTTCCAAGCTTTCAGACCTCTCCTGCGCCTTCTCACTCCCCATGTCCCACTCTACCAGGTGCCAGAAGGTTCCTGGGTGATGCCTTCCCAAAGTGAGACTAGGAACCTGGACATCCCCATCCGCGTCGGGGACTAACTCAGTACAAATATCTATTATTTTCAAACAAGTTAAGTGATATTGATTAAGCATCTGCTGAATTCCCAGCCTGGTTTCCAGTGGTGAAAAAGTTCCCCAGCCTGAGTTTCCCCATGACCTCCCATGAAGGAAATTCCCAGATGCAGGGCTGGCCTCAACCCCAGGGGATTACTGCCACTCCAGCACCCAGCCTTGCTCCCTGGGGAGATGTAGTCTCCAGAAAGCCGCTGAATTGCTTACAGATTAGCCCCCGACACCCTACTCCCAACAGCAGGCCCCTGCCCATTTGGGTTGAGGCCAGGACAGTGCCACAGAAAGGCAGTCTGAACCCCAAAGGGAGTCAAGGGGCAAAGAGCAGCCTGCACTAGGGGCCACCCTGTGAAGGAAGGAGCTCCTGTCGTGGAGTGGAAGCATCTGTAGAGAAATGATTCAAAGAGAGGGTGGGGTGAGATGACCTCACAACCCTGAGCTCCTCTATCCTATAGGTCAGAGGGTGTCCAAGAGAAGGCTGGTTCCAACCACTGCTTAGATGGAAACTTTCTCAGGCTCTTCCACTTCCTTCCCCTTTGACCTCTTTCTGCTGGGCTCTGTGATCTTCCCCCTGGAGACTCAGAGAACATCGGGAAGAAGGACACTCCCACGTGTCCCTGCCTCAGTTTGTCACTCAGACTTACTGACCAGTGGGTTGGGCGCTCTGGGAGGCTCTGATTCGTGGGAAGGATGGAGGGAGGGAGGAGAAAATCTTGAATTGAGACTCTGCTCTGTGTTTGCGTTGGTCGGACCTGGGCCCGAGTGGTGGCTCCAATCTCTTTCCCAAATGTGTGAACTTGAGCAAAGCTACTTTACCTCCCAGGGTCTCTACAAAATGAGAGAATTCAAATGTCAGCCTCCTTTCTGTGGAGGATGTTGGTAGCAACAATGCTGGCCACGGTGACCAAACATGAGGGAGCCATGGTGGCTAGTAGGCAGCCCAGCACTACAGTAGACATCATCCTTCATAGTTCTGTCTGGAGGAGGCAAGACTTCAAGAACAGGCAAGTTGGGGTGGAAAAGGAGGGAGAGAGAGGGGGACCTGAGCAGGGAATGCAGGAGATGCACTGTGGTCTGGGGTCAGGAGGCCTGTGTCCTGAAGATTCTAAGTGCCAGGCATGGTGGCACGTGCTGTGATCCCAGCTATGTGGGAGGCTGAGGCAGGAGAATCACATGTTCAAAGTCAGCCTGGGCAACATAGCAAGACCCTGTCTCCAGAAGAGGGTCAGGTTACTGCTTTTTAATTGTGATGATACTGGGGATTGAACTGAGGGCTTCATGCATGCTAGGCAAGTGCTGTATCACTGAGCTGCACCACCACCATCACTGTGGTGCTCAGCTAAGTACTGTTTTTGTGTGCAAGGCATGGCACCAGGTGTTCTCATACATTGTCACATTTAATTCTGTTAATAAGACAGGCACTGTCACTACCCCTACTCTACAGATGCCAAAAACCAAGATTTGGAGAGGTTGAATGACTTGCCAACAGAAGAGCAGCATTCAGACCCAGACAGGCAGATTCTGGAGCCCTGTCCTGCCCAGATCCTGGTTCAGGCCCCTTGCCCATGCCCTATCCTCTTCCCCCACAGTTGTCTTGGAGGCTAGTGCTCAGTGGCCAGGCCAGTTGTGCCCAGTCCTCCAAGATCCCTGCCCTGCCTGGCACCCTCCTTGCTCCCTCCTTTCAGCTGCCTTGACCAGCCAGAGTGGCTTTGGCCAACCTAAGACAGTCTGGCATTATGGCTATGTGGACCTTGTTCAGAGAGAGCAGAGTTGACAGCTCAAAGGGCGAGGGGGAGGGGTCACACAGCAAAGGAAACTGGGAGGGAAGATGGCTGCCTAAACCCCCAAACTAAGAAGTTGTCTCAGGAGCTGTTACCAGAGACCAGATTTGGTTCTTTAGTGTTGGGGAATGTTCTAGACAGTTTTTCAGGGAAGCTGTAAGACTGAAGCTGCCTTAATTATCAGGATGATACTAGAAGACCCCAAGGCCTTTCCCAAGTCCCCCATATACTCTAGTACAGTCATAATGTGGTCCTTCACATCTCCTGTTCACTGCCCCAAATTATAATCCTCCAGCTATCACAGAGCCCCTCAATTCAGGGTACTGATTCACCAGAGGGAGTCTTCCTCCCTGAGAACAGCCCCATCCCAGCCCTCTCACCTCAGCTCCTAGTCAACCCTTCATCTTTCTTTGGAAACAAATAGCTCCCAACTTCAAAGCATCATAATTCCCCCCCGAAGAGCAATCTCGAGAATGTCAAGGGGAAATTATTGAATTATCCTGGTTGGCAGAAAAACCTAATTTATAGCAAAGCATTTCTCCTGAAGTTTTAATAGATTTTTTTTTCTCCAATGGATTTTAATGCACAATTGTTTCCTGGGCCTGGAAAATTTAGTTTAAAGCACTAACATCGCTTTTCAGTTCTTGATTTATTGCCAGCTCCCTGCTCTTGAGCCCGATAGGAAATCCAGCATCTATTTTCCTTTGAATGTGGTAGGATTTTGCTCTGTGGTCAGACTGCCTGACCACATGTAGTGGCACTGCTACCTCATTAAGGCCCAGAGACCCAGCTGAATTCTCCCTGCACTCCTTGCCCTGCTTCCAGGGTCAGTTCCCTTCCTTGAGGATTTTGCTGGAGTCAGATCCTTGAGGCCATGTCAGCGAGGATGCTGGGGTGGTAGCATGGCTAACCCTCCTCTCTGCCCACTGCCTGCCTCCCGGTCTATCACCACGCCTGGCACACGGTTAGAGCTCTGTAAACAGGTGTCGGATGGAATAGAGGATGGCATGGCTGGGTGTCAGTGCTCCTGCTTGGGCCAGTGACAGCTCAGCCTCTCATTAGCAAAGGAACATTTGTGTTGAAATCTTTGCCTAGGCTCTGGTCCAGTGGCTTGGAACCATCTGGGCACAGCAGAGGGAGCAGCAGGCAAGGGTGCTTCCGGGAGGTCTCCATTTATGGGGCAGGGTCAGCTCAAGGTCTGGAGGGCGCTGTGGAATCAGAGAAATGTATCTCTCCCTGAAAGATGAGAAGCCCGCTGTGCCCTCAGCTACCTTTCAAGAACATTTGCAAGGGCAGCTGCACTTTCAGAGGGGAGGCGAAGCTTTTGGAATGAATGACAGGCAGAGAAGAGAGAGATTTGGGGATGAAATAGACTTCTTTTAAGCCCCTGGAGTGGAAACAGAGGCTCAGAGAGGCTTTAGCAAAGCCTTTGCGAGTGGCCAAAGTGACGCTGAGATGCAGGTGTTCAAGTCCCTGGGGTTAACACTGCATGGGAGGCTGTCTCAGGACCTTGCTAGCCTGACCCCTGCACGGCTCAGTAGAGATCAGGTTCCCTGGGAAGAATGGGGGTTCCTCAGTCCCAAAGGAGCCTGCCCATTGTCCAGTGTTACAACAGCTGATGGACTCATGGGAGTTTCTTCCTGAAGGTCAATGCTGTTCTCTCGGGGTTTCTTCTATCAATCCTTCCATCCCTGACCATATCTGTCCAAATGCCTAAAGCCTCTTTCTTCCCAGAGATTGCTTTTATGATGCCGAGTGAGAGCATCACCTGAGCAGAGAAGAGCGGTGAACAAAGCTACCTTTATACCCTTCCATGAGCTTCTTCCCTCTACGCTGGGCCCTTCCCCACCCTTCCCTAACTGCCTGATCCTCAGTGCTCAGGGAACTTGGGTTTCCTCTTACAGCACAGTACCAAGGATAAAGAAGCAAATGACTAGATCCCTGGGAAGCCTCGAGAGGGTCCCTGGGAGCAGAGGGCTGCCCCTGACTAGAGTCATTGTCTGGACAGGGAGGTGAGAGGAGCAGCCCAGGGGGATCATGGGACAAATTCCCATGGACAGGAGAGTCCTGGTGAATAACATGTTTACCACAAAGTAGGATGGCAAATGGAATGGGCATTTTGTCCCTACTTTGTGCCCAGGACATGGGGCAGAAGGATGGAAGGGAGGGACAGAGCAGAGCCAACTTTGCCCGATTCACCAGCTGGCTCATCTTGGGGTGGCTGCTGGTCATGCCAGTGGCTAAGAATGGAGATGAAGGGGACTGTGTGATTTGGGGAGCCCCTTGGAGCCATGTTGAACTCCCATGCTGGGACAGAGGTAGCTGCTGGAGAGAACACTGTGGCTGGATGTTCTAACCTACCTTTTTCTTAGTGCCCTTGCTGGTCCCCAGCAGGCCTTGCCCCCATAACCTGTCTCAATGGCCACCCTTTCTGCATATGGCCAGGCCAGTGCCCCAGTGCCTGAAGTGGCACTGGACACTCTGTGAGGCCCCTCCCCTTCATTCAGCCTTCAGGAGCAGCTTCAGGAGTCCAGCCAGAAGGGAGAGGTCTGGTGGAACCCACAGGGCTGTGGGGTAGGGGACAGAGACATTTCTGTGTGACTACAGGGGCAGAGCTAGGCCAGCGGTGAGGATGCAGGAGGACAGCATCCTCACCACTCAAGTAGCAGAAGTGCAGGACAAGATCTGGGGCGGGGGATGGGGGTGGGGTCAGCCCAGGGAGAGAGCTCCCTGTCACAAGGCTGTTCCTCTAGAAGTCTCCTCTCAAGGCTACGAAAGACACATTCCTGTTCAGGAGGGAGGGGCAGTGACTACCCCTGTGAACCCACTCTGCACCTTCAGATTTCATGATTCACAAAAATGCCACTTCTGCTTGGACACCTGCCCAGCCTCCCTCAGTGCCAGCAGCTGGAACCCAGGGTCCCCTAATTCCATTTTGCAGTGCTCTTTGCTTTATTCCCTGGGTGGCACGTAACCATACTACACATGACGTTGAGCCAGGCCTGAGAAAGCTGAGCATGGTGGCGGGGGGAGGACGGGGCTTCTGTCTTTTTGAAGTAAATGGAGAAGGTAACCTGAGTAGGCTGGTCATCAGATCCTAGCTCCTGGGGACAGAGAGCTCATGAGAAGCCAACCTGGGATACTTTCCTGAGGGGTGCTGGGGAGCAGTCTTCTAGGTTAGGGGCCAATATAGCACTGACTGACACTTTCCAGAAGAGTAAGTTGGGGATTGGGGTCAGAAAGCTGCTGACAGTACCACATATATATGGCAGGTCAATCTTGGGTAGGTCTGGGAGCTCTGTGGTTCCCAAATTAGCCAACTAGAGGGGCAGTTCCAGGAGAGAAGAGGCACTCAGCTCATGGGTCACCCCTTCGTCCCCACCTGCATTTTGTTAAATTGAGGCCTAGTCTGGAAGCCCTCTGTTGACTCTGATAGCCCCCAGGGCCTGGGCCCCTTGCATGGGTTTCTGAAGCTTTGCCCTCTGGTGAGTAATTTCTTAGGGTTTATGTCTGGCATCAAGATCAGAGTTTTTTTTTTTCTTTACCTCCTACCTCTGAAAGAATCACTAGGAAGAGCCTATCTTGGGGGCCCTAGGGGATGCTTCTGATCTGGGAGCAGGCTCCAGAGGTAGGATGGTAGGGCATGTGTGGACCTGAAGTGCTTAGAGCAAGAAGCTCCTGTACCAGGTCCTCCTGCCCACACACCCTGGCACGGCCTCACTGGGTCAGAGTCTGATGGGCACCAGAGGTTGGCTAGCCCTACTGCGGTCATGCAGGAGGCATGCCTACCATGCAAACCCTTGGCCCTCAGCCCATCCCTCACTCCCATGGTCTCTCAGCAATGGGCAGATTCAACAAAGGCCATGTGGATTGGCCTAAACTCAAATGACAGCTGGAAGACCAAGGTTAGACTCAAAGAACTTTTTGACTGTAATGGCTGTGAACATGTAACTGGAAAAGATGGGGGAAGAATATTGAATTTTAAGCAGCTAGGGGCCAGTCTTGTCCTTTTAACCTGTTCTTCCACTGGTACAATCTCAGGGAATGGAATTACCGTTAATCCATTCCCCCAAGTCCCCTGTGTACCAAGTCCCTCCGGCCCCATGGCCAATTCCAGTAGCAGCCCTTGCTTGGCCTCTGTTTCTCCCAACACCTCCAGAATCTCATAGCCTGTGTTAGTCAGCTTTTCATTGCCATGATCAAAATACCCAACAAGAACAACTTAAAGGAGGAAAGTTTATTTGGGGCTCATGGTTTCAGAGGTCTCAGTTCCCAGGCAGCCAACTCCATTGCTCTGGGCCTGAAGTCAGGTAGAACAGCATGGTGGAAGGGCATGGCAAACCATAGCATAGCTTTCCACTTCTACTGCCACTCCCAGCCCAGCCACCACCATCTCTCTTCCAGAATCTGCAGCAATCTCTTCATTATGTACCTGCTCATAATCATGCTCCTTGCTATCTCTTCTTCACTCTGATGGACAGAGTAAGCTTCTCAAAATGTAAGTCAGATGGTCTCTCCCTGCTGAAAACCCTACAGAATGGCCTTGATCTGGCTCTAACCCTACCCAGCTCCTGCCATCTTGACCACTACACTCAACCACAGATACCTCATCTCTGTGCTCCTAGCTTCTATGCTGTCACTTTTCCATCCACCTGGCCTCTTGACTGTCACTTGTCTTTTAAGATGGGGAAAACTGTCCAGATACATTAACTCCTTCCAAGGCTCTGAAAATCCCTGATGAATCCATCCTCCAGCACCTGTCACCTCTTATTATCATATCACTTTATTCTTAAGTCTTCCCATTAGACTGACAGTCACAACCAAACATAAGTACTGGTGGTATAGCTCAGTGATAGAGCACTTGCCTAACATGTGCAAGACCAGGGATTCTATCTCTAGCACTGCAAAAAACAAACAAGAAAACAGCAAAACAAACAAACAACAACAATTAAAAAATGTACACAGATCAAACAAGTGAAATGACTACAGCCTGTCCTCATTGTCACCATTTTTTTGAGAGAGAGAATTTTAATATTTTATTTTTTAGTTATCGGCAGACACAACATCTTTGTATGTGCTGCTGAGGATCGAACCCGGGCCGCACGCATGCCAGGTGAGCGTGCTACCGCTGAGCCACATCCCCAGCCCATTGTCACCATTTTTGGCATCATCTCCATCATTACTGCTAACTCCTATTTTATGTTCCTCCAACTCTTCTAGGCATTTTATTTTAAAAATTTTGTCTTGGCCTAGAGATTGAATACAGGGGCACTTTACCACTGAGCCACATCCCCAGTCCTTTTTATTTTTTATTTTAATTTTAAAAAAATTTAATTATAGATGGATACAATATCTATATTTTATTTATTTATTTTTTATGTGGTGCTGAGGATTGAACCCATTGCCTCACCTGTGAGAGGCAAGCGCTCTACCCCTGAGCCACAATTTCAGCCCTTTATTTTTTATTTTTGAAACAGAGTGTCACTAAGATGCTTAGGGCCTTGCTAAATTGATGACACTGGCCTTGAACCTGCAATCCTCCTGCCTCGACCTCCTGAGTCACTGGGATTACAGGTGTGCACCACTGGCATCCAGCACTTCTAGGTATTTTACATGACTTAAATTATTTAATCTTCATGGGAACCCTATCAGGTCAGATTTTCTTAAATTCTAAAATGCTCCATAAGGGGTCAGTGGGATCTGAAATGGTCATAAATGCTTTGTGATGGGGGTAGGAGTGGAGCTAGGGCTCATGGGATGAGAATAGATTAGATGATACTGGGAGAAACATTCCAGGCCAATAGGAAGAATAATCCCAGCAGTAATGATAAGAATACACTGAGCACTCACTTCATAGTCTTCATACGGCTTGAGAGCTTTCCGTTTATTGTCTCATTGGATGCTCCCAACAACCTCAAGATATCAGTAGCCCCGCCCTACAGACAAGGAGACTAAGCATCGACCGTGGGCCTCCTCCAGCTGGAGACGAAAGCATATCATCCTTAAATAAAAGGGGGACTGTAAAACACTATGTCCCTCAATGCCCCCTTTCCATTCCTAGAAATCTAGCCAAGTTAAGGGAACCATGAGAGCAAGCCTGGACCAGAATGTCCAAATATGTATTATCTTGAAAGACACTGGTTTTCTCTTCTGCTTACTAGAATCTGGGGCAGGTTATCTGTAGGAAGCTACTTTCTTGCATGTGCACCAGGACAGTTGTTCCCTGGGATGCTGGTCATACAAGCAAACTAGGCAAGGATCAAAGTTCAAAGCCACCCTCAACTACTCAAGGTCCTAAGCAACTCAGAGAGACCCCCATCTCTAAATAAAATATACAAAGGCCTGGGGATGTGGCTCAGTGGTTAAGTGCCCCTGGCTACAATCCCCAGTACTAAAAAAAAAATTTGCAAAAAGCAAAACAAACAAAAACTATACCCATTAAACAGTAACTCCCCAATCCTTCCTTCCTTCCATCAGTGGTAGTCACTATTCTACTTTCTGTCTGTATGAAATCGAACACTATTGGTACCTTGTGTAAGTGAGATCACAGTATTTATCCTTTTGTGTCTGGCTTACGTCACTTAGCATAATATCCTCAAGATTCATCCATGTTACACATGTATCAGAATTTCATTCCCTTTTAATGCTGAGTAATATTCCATTGTATACATTTACTATATTTTATTTATCCATTCATCTAATGATGGATATTTGAGTGGTTTCCACCTTTTAGTTATTGATAATGTTGCTATGAACATGCATATACAAATATCTATTTCAGTTCTTGCTTTCAAATATTTTAGATACATAGCCAGAAGTGGAATTGCTGGACCAGATGACAATTCTACATTTAATTCTTTTGTAGAACCACCATGTTTTCTGTAGTGGCTGTACCATTTTACATTCCTAACAGCAATACACAAAGGTCCCAATTTCTCTATGTCCTTGTCAATGCTGCTTTTCTTCTCTCTCTCTCTCTCTCTCTCTCTCTCTCTCTCTCTGCCCTCTAATAACTGTTTTAATGTATCTCATTGTGGTTCTGATTTGATTTCTCTTCAGATGGGTAATATTGAATATATTTCCATGTGTTTCCTGGCCATCTGTATATTTTCTTTGGAGAAATGTTTATTCAAGCCCTTTGCCTGTTTTTGAAATTCAATTTTTCAAAAATTGTTGTGGAGTTGTAGGAGTTCTTTATATGTTCTACTATTAATCCCTTATCAGATTTGCAAATATTTATTCTCATTCTTCATGGGCTGCCTTTTTACTCTGGATGGTATCCTTTGATGCACCAAAATTTTTGTTTTGGCAAAAGCCAAATTTATTTATTTTTTTCTTTTGTTGCCTGTGCTTTTGGTATCATATCTAAAAAAATTGTTGTCAAATCCAGCATCATGGAGCTTTTTTCTTATTTTTTCTTCTAAGAGTTTTATAATTTCAGCTCTTACATTTGGGTCTTTGATCCATTTAGTGTTAACTTTTGTACATGATGTAAAAATTAAGGGTCCAATTTCATTCTGTTTGCTTGTTCATTTTCAGTGTTTCCAACACCATCTGTTGAAAAGACAGTTCTTTCTTCACTGGATGATCTTAGCACCCTTGTCAAAAATCATTTGACCAGCCAGGTGTGATAGTACACACCTGTAATCTTAGCATCTTGAGAGGTAGAGGTAGGCAGATCTCATGTTCAAAGCCAGACTTGGCAATTTAGTGATAACCTGTCTCAAATTAAAAAATGAAAGGGGCTGGGGATATAGCTCAGTGGTAGAGTGACCCCGGATTCCCAATAAAGAAAAAACGATCATTTGACCACATATGAAGATTCATTTTCATGTTCTCTAGTCTATTCCATTGTTCTGAATGTCTGTGTTCATGCCAGCACCACTTGTTTTGATTACTAGAGGTTTCCAGCACTTTCAAGATTGTTTTGGCTATTCGGAGTCCCTTGTGGTACTATATAAATTTTAGGTTGGATTTTTCTATTTCTGAAAAATGCTGTTGGGATCTTGATAGTGATTTAATAGTGATAGTATTGACTCATGTGATTTTAAAGGAAGGAATGGACTAGCTAAGATTATTCCAAGGTGACCAGGCACCAGCAGTAAAATAAGGATGCATGGTGATCTGAGCAGAAGGGGAAGGCACAGACTTGGCACATCCAGGGGTGAGGCAAGGGACCACCCTTTGTTAGAATACTGAAAGTACTGGATGTTCCCCGGCTTCCTCCATCAGAGAGCGGTGCCCACGGGCAGGAGTTTTTCCATGTGTATTTTTTAAGGCACTAAAAAGCTTCTTCCTTTTCCTCATTCAGGTTTTTCAGCTCTTGCTGATTTGTTGGAACACGGGTTCCCTATCCTGGCTTTTAATAGCATGGACACTGTTTTTGATGTGGCTGGGCACTCTGCCTCACCCAACCCGGGACAGGTCATACCTCTAGTCGGCTGGCTGGCCCTTGCAGGAAGAACATGTTTACTTCCTCAAGACTAGGAGGCACACTGGGAGGGTAGCTCAGTGGTACAGCAGTAACCTAGCATGTGCAAGGCCCTGGTTTAAATCCCCAGCACACACACACACACACACACACAAAAAAAAAAAAAAAAAAAAAAGGGAAGGAAGGGAGGGCAAGAAAGTCAGACTAGAGAGAAAAGGAAGAGGTGATTATAAAGACAATCCTGTCATCCTGGGGCCTCTCATAAGCAGAACCAGACGTCAGTGGATGTGGTAGGTCTACCTGTAGCAGTGAAAGCAAATGTGGACACAGGTAGGTAGCCTTCTTGAACAATTTATACCCTGGGGAGATGACTCACTGGGCCCTAAGCCAGACCTCTGACTTGGCCTCAGAAAAACTTCACTCAGCTTATCACTAAAGACAGACAGATGAACAGATTAGTAAAGAGCTCCTTGGGCCCCTCCAGGGGCACAATTTCCAGTTCTGAGCTGTGATACTCACCCTTCCTCCCTGCCTGGCCACAGGGACAAAGAAGGGTCTTTATTCCCCTAATTTTAGGAGGCCTGGCTAGGGCTTCTGGAAACTTAACTGACAGGGAAACTGCTGTTTGTCTCCAGTTCCCTCAGTGAGGCTTGAAGTTCACATATCTGTAACTGGTGTCAGAAAATAAGATCCTTGAGTTATACTCCATGTATGTATAATATGTCAAAATACACTCTACTGTCACGTCAATCTAAAAAGAACAAATGAAAGGAAGGAAGGAAGGAAGGAAGGAAGGAAGGAAGGAAGGAAGGAAGGAAGGAAGGAAGGGAGAAAATGAGATCCTTGAGCCAAGGGGAGCCTTTATCCAAGTTGTTTTTAGAGCATCCCAAGCTTTATCAGGCAGACTTGAGCCATTTTATACACAGAAGTAAAGGAACAAATAGAAAACATTCATCCTATTTCAGAATGAAGCACACAGCCCTAGAAAATTGTATGAATGATGGGAAGGATCATATCTGATTGTGCCTTTTGCTTTGCCAAGTACAATCTGTCCATCTGTTCATTCATTCTTTCATTCATTCATTCAGGGTCTACCCCTGGGACAGGGCCCCTTGGCAGGAACTGGGGTATGGCAGTGAGTAAGACAGGCAGAACCCCTTCCTCATGGTAGGCACAATCTGTTGGGGGAGGCAGATGGTAGTGAACAAGCAAACAGCCCTAATGAAGGGGAGGAGGTAATGGAAGTAGTGTGGGGATATTTCATTATGGAACCTGACCTGGATCAAGAAATCTTTTTCCCTGAAAAAGCACAGATGTGAAGGATATACAGGAGCCAAAAGGTAAAGAAGGGAAAGAGTATTCCAGACAAAGAGAACAGCATGTGCAAAGGTCTGGGGGCCTGGGGAGGTAGAGGCGTAGAGAGGACAGGCCATGTCAATAGTCGCCTGGGAGCTGGATTTAAAACTGAGGCTTTGGATTCCTATATTTCTCCCACCACCACCACCACAGCCCAATGTCCCCAAGATTTATGACCTCAGACAGCACCCCAGTCTCTACTGGGTCATCCAACTCAGGGTATCCTGAGTTGCCCAGAAGAACTCAAAGCAAACCAAAGAGTGCAGAATATTAGAATTTTGTAAAGAACATATAATACTGGGTGTTGTGGTGCACACCTACAATTCCAGTGACTCAAGGAGACTAAGGCAGGAGGATCCAAAGTTCAAAGTCAACCTCTGCAATATAAAAAATTAAGCTGAGGGTGTAGGTCAGTGGTAGAGTGTCCCTAAGTTCAATCCCCAGTTCTGGGGATGGGGGAAGACCAAAGATTAAATGATGAATAAGACAAGTTTAACTACCAAACAGGGAAACTTCCAGCCCAGAGTCTAGGTTCGGGGGTGTGTATGGAGGGAGGGGAAATGAGGTTTGTCATGAGCTATCTCTGTTCTGTATTCAAAATGCAAGTTTTCTGAGAATTGATGATTGATTTGGGAAATATTGGGTCAAGCAAATATTGGGTTGGCTGGAAGTCACCAGCTCTGTATCTAGGGCATCTGCTCCAGGATTAGGGAGTCCAATAGCATCCCAAACAAGATACACCCAAATTAATATTTGGGAACTCAGGCAGACTAGACGGCCAGGTTGGGGCTTAGTACTTTCCTTTGATTTTTCACCTAAGATGAGGACCCTTAACTCCCCACATCCTAAGTCCAATCCAGTTAACAGTTGTTTGCTTAATGAAGCCATAGATCTGGGATCTGCATTCTTAACAACCAAGCCACGATCCCCTTCTTCATTCTACCCCTCCCCCATTCTGTGTTGAATCCTTCCTCTGTGTTCCACTGGGTCCACCCTAGTTCAGGTCACTGTTACTGCTTGCCCACAAGCATTCACTTCCTCTAAACTTATCTCCTCCAGCTCATTCTCTATGTGGCAACCAGAGTCATCTGTCTGAAATTCCACCTTCTGCTTAAAACCCTTCCTTATTCATTCTACTGTAAAAAAAAAAAAACCAATAATAATAAAAACAAAACAAAAATCCTTCCTGACTCCCCTTGGCCATCAAGACAAAACCTGACATTTTGTCAGAAAACATGTGCACACCCAGTCAATTGGCCTCTGTAGCTACCCTCCTGTACTTCTCCCCACACTAGGCTCAGCAATAATGAATTTTCAGTTCCTCCAAAGTCATACTCCTCTTACTCTCAGGTCTTTGCCCATCACATTCCCTCTGAAAGAATCCCATTCCTACCTTTGCCACATCGTGCTTACCTTTCAAGTGTTGGCTGAGATGCTAACACCTGGAGAGAATCTTTTCTGACATCCCTAAGTTGGGGCTAGGTGTTCCCAACTTGGTATACTCTAGTCTCTTCTCCCTATTTAAATATTTATTTGGATTGTGGTATGGAGGAGAGATGTGGTCTGCCTCTCAAGCTCCTTAGAAACATGGCTGGAGCCCCTTGAGAAAGAGTTGTCAGTACACCCTTAGTTCTTTGCCAGATCCTATTGTAAGGAGGTCAGGGCCCATTTATCCCCCAGACTACCCTTACCTTGGGCCACACTAAGGAGAATCACCTCTGCCAGCAAGGAATACTGGCACCTCTGTTGTTTGGTGGTAGAGGGACTACAGACAGACCAGCCAGGACACAGGGCTCAGGGTGATCAGGCAAAGGCCCAATTGGAAAAGGGAAGACCACGGTCCATGCCCTACTTCTTTCCATCTGACCAAGTGACCATATTGTTCAGGCTTTGGCTCAGCTCAGTTAGTTGCTAGTTGTTCTAAACCAGGGGGATTCTACAGAGATCTGGTTGCTTTTTGAACTTTCGTTTCTGGCTCTTGAGTGAATAGAATGAATATTCCCACATGACCTAGGAATATCTCCCTGGGGCACTGTTCTTTGAACTGTCTTGTAAAAAAAAAATCAAGGGGTCCCATAGACTCATTTTGGGGAATTTCTTTCAAAGTTGAACCTATGTCACCACTCTCCAGAGCCTTCCACCAACTCTGCTCATGCCCACCATATCAAGTAATTAGAGAATGTCCCAAGATCCCCTCTCAGGCTGGATAAAATGGATAGCCATGCACATGTCTAATTGTTAACTGGATTACTTCTAGGGGAAGCAGGGTTGGAATGACATACTCTTGTTTTACTGTGTACGCTTCTGTAATGTGGGAATGTTTTTACAAGCATGTATCACTCCTATAATTAAAGATGAAAATCTAATAAAATGCTGCCTCCCTTAGGCCATGGGTTCAGAGGGCAGAGTATGACTAGGAAAACTTGATAGGTGAGACAACATTGAAGCTGGGTCTGGGCCTGGTCAGCTGTCTAGAGCAGTAACAAGGGGGAATTTGGACCAGGTAAATGCAAGATCCAGGCCCCCAAATGAAGATGGGAGATCTTTGTAGGTAAAGAATAAAAAGATGGGCACACACTTGGTTGGAAGAGGAGTATGTGGAAGGCCTGATGATAGGTGGCTTAGTACTATAGTGCATAAAGCCTTGAATGCAGAGCGTGGAGCTTGTAATTAAATGCTTTCTGAACCTGAGAGAGGCCTTGGGATCAGAGCTGGCAGAGGTGAGAGAGGAACAGGGATGCCAGGAGGTTATCTGCATAGCCCAGTGAGAAGAACAACTGGGGGAAAGGGTGAATGTGCGAGCTGTGCTGGCCAGGTCCTGGATAACAAGGGCAAGGCGCACCCTCCTGCTGCCTCACAGGTTCTCTTCTCTGAATGCTGACAGCTCTGTGCCCAGCTCTGGACATACAGAGCCATCCCAATGTGAATTGGTTTAGTCTCACTTGCTCACCTTGCTTCAGAGAGAAGGTGGTGCCTGCTGGACCTCTAGGAGCTTGTGATTCCTTCTGCCTTCATAGAACAACTCCAGAGCAGCTGTTTGGTGGGAGTTTGCCTAGAGATTTATTTGCATCTCACTTTTTCCTGCCTCCTGGAGGTAAAGCAAGCTTGCATACCACAGAAGAGTGACTAGAGTGTGCAATATAAGTCAGATCTCTTTCTTCATGTTGTAGGACCAACTGAAGATGGGTGCTTTGGTGGTACTGGGGGTTCCCGTGGGTTCCGAAGAATCCAGAAGCCTTGGGGAACTGGGTCTGACAGCAGGGAGTGGAGGGCTGGAATGCTTTATGGGCTGTAGCTTTGGCCCCGTCTCCTGCCCCATCAGAACTGGCTAGGGACAGGCAGGCCTAAGAGTTCATCCACAGTCAGTGGGGGGACCTCCAAGGCTGAAGAAATCCTACTTTTTCTCCACTAATTTATGGCACCTTTGACATCATGGGCAGGTACCAAAGACCCAAAGATGGAAGGCAATGCAGCAAATGCTGCAGAGAGGGTGAATCTTCTCCCCTCCCGACTCCACTGTGTTGCTGCATGGATAGAGATCAAGCCACACTGCACCCTGTGGGAGCCCAGAAACTTTGGAGCACGGTGAACACTTCAGGCTCAAAAATTCCCTTGCCTCTACCCTAGGCCATTTCTCAGCTTAGGATCCAAGCCCTGCTTCCCACTTAGCCTGGGATGCCAGGCCCACTGTTGGCTGAGGACTCCTGCTCGTGGTTGCACTTGTCAACTCCCCTGCGGTGCTTTCCCTCTCAACTC
Organism: Spermophilus citellus; assembly: GCF_964194105.1. Classification (NCBI taxonomy): domain Eukaryota; kingdom Metazoa; phylum Chordata; class Mammalia; order Rodentia; family Sciuridae; genus Spermophilus; species Spermophilus citellus. The sequence goes on along the minus strand of NC_138182.1, from coordinate 145,924,385 downwards.
TAGGAGCACGCTCTTGAATCATTTCTGAAACTTGTGCTTAACCCATCCCTGCATAGTGCACCCTCTGCTGTTTTACTTACTTATGTGTCTGGGATGATGTCATACGAGCCTTCCTCTGTTCTGTGTCCCCAGGGTATAGCTGGTGTTTTCCCTGATGAGCAGGTGCTCAGTAAGCATTGGTGCAACAGAGCCAGGACGCACAGTCCCAGGTTGCCTGCGTTGATTCAGGCTGTTCCCCCACCCCCGCCAAACACACTATTGGCTCCCTGTCCACCCTTAGCCCCCTGTGGATCTCCCCCTCTGTGTAAGTCTGGCCTCAGCCATGCCTGATCTCTTGAAAGGGCCTTTCAACTATGAATCTGCAGAGGTCCTCGAAGGCTTTGTTAGTGAACTTGGGATTCAGGCCAAGACAGAGTGGGAAGGCTGGGAGCTTTGGTGGTCAACTCAGTGCTCTGGAACTTCACCCTTGTGCAACAGCAATTCAGTGATGATTGACAATCCCCTGTGAAAGAAGGAGCATGGGTGGTGGCCTGAGTGAGTGAGCAAGCATGTGGCCTGCCCAGGGTGTCCTGACTACCCCATCTGGAGATGACCCGATGGTGACACAGGACCCAGGACCTCTTCCGGCTTGGGCTGCCACCCAGACCATGAGGGGGGATTGTGGGACACTCCCAGCCACCCACCCTCCATGCAGTGAAGTATCACTGAGTCCTTAGATCCCCCACTTCCATCCTTAACTCCAGACCACATTCCCCTATTCAGGCTGGCGGTGGCCAAAAAGAGGGGGCAGTGCCTGACAGAAGGACCTTAGCGGTACCTCTTGGGTATCACTGTCCTCTTGGATGCTTGAGCCCCAGGCTTCTGGCTCTAGACTTTGCATTCCTCTAGGATCATAACGTTCGCTGTCATTGGTCACTTGGCCAAGTTAGAGCCTTGTCTTTCTTCTGTCAAGGCAGCTTTTCTTCCTAAGGACCTAGAGGTCTCTCACCAATGGATGGCTTATTTTCAGCTCAGCCAGGCCTGAACAACACCTACCCCTACCCCTCCTCAGGCTTGAGTCAGCGCTCAGCTGGCTGCTCCAGCCCTGGCTCCGGTCTCTAAGAGGTCTCTGGGCAAATCTGCTGCTCAGCTCTAAACACTTCTGCATTTGGTCTCTTCGGTTCATTGATCAGGAATCATATGATCTTTTAAAAACACAGCTGGTAGAGTTTCCCATCTGTGCTTCTGCATTTGGATCCATAAATCAGGCTGCTTGGAATTTATTTAAACCTGCAGTTCTGCATATAGAATGAGGCTGCCCTCACTATGCCTCCTCTGGTAATCTTGCATTTTCTGGATCTTCTGCATTTTTAGGACCATCCTTGGTTAGGCTTCTAGGTCTGGATTTGTTTTTTATGTTACTTTGTCTCTTGAGCTCCTCTAAGGACTATTTTCTCTTTACACAGAGATTAACTAATTACAGGGTGAAGTACTAATCTGTATTCCTCCTCCATCCCATAACACACATAACACTCTTATTTTCTAGTCAAGATGGGTCACAAGTCTTTAACCAGGTCAGTAACTCAAGGTACTGGTGTTCTTTATACACAGAAACATTGCTGATGTGGCAGAGACTGCCAACTGTCCCCAGTATCTGGTCTAGCTTAGCACATAGCCAACCAGAATAATACTAAATTTGCCAGCCTCTACTGCAGCTATGTGACTACGTTCTGTCCAGTGAGATAGAAGTAGCATGGTGTATCCAGATCTTGGACAACATCCTTAAAGGGAAGAGGCACACCCTGCTTTCGTCCTTCCTTCCTCACACAACTAGAAGTTATTGACTGCAATGTGATAAGTGGAATTGGGGCAGCTATCTTGGAATATGAAGATGAAGCCTCACTTTGAGGTGGCACATGTGGTTACCAGTCTCTGAGATAACCCCTAGTGACTCTCAATTTCTGAATTACTTGCCGTTGGCTAGCAGAAGTCAGTGACCATGTTTGAGGTCCACTCGGTCAACCTTATGGAGGATTATAGGTGGTGCAGAACCAAGGCATCCTGCCAACAACCGGAGCCATCTTGCCAGCCATGTTGCACCCCAGTCAAGCCTTCAGTTGATCAAGTTTCCACGGGTCCATCTGAAATCCTGACACTGACCTCATGAGAGAGTTATGCCAGAGCTACTAGCTAAGCCACTGCCTAATGCTGATCCTTAGGAAGTTTGAAAGAATAAATGTTTATCCTTGTTTTAAGCCACTGTTGTTTTGAGGGTGTTTTTGTTTTTTGTTTCAAAACTGGGGAATTGAATTCAGTGGCACTCTATCACTGAGTCACATCCCCAGCCCTTTTTATTTTTTATTTTGAGATAGGTTCTCACTAAGTTACCCAGGCTGGCCTTAAACTTGTGAATCTCCTGCCTCAGCCTCCCCAGTTTCTGGGATTATAGGCATGTGCCATTGCACTCAGCCACTGATTTTTTTTTTTTCCCTGCAGAGCTGGGAATGAACCCAGAGCCTCATGCATGCTGGGCTGGCATGCTACCACTGAGTCACACCCCAAGCCCAAGCCACTGAGATTTGAAGTAATTTGTTAGAAACAATGGAGAAGACCAGGTCTGGTGGTGCAATTTTGGAGGTTGAGGCAGGAGGATTGCATGTTTGAGTTAAGTCTCAGCAATTTATCTATCTCAAAAAAACAAAAACAAAGACAAAAATTAGGCGTGTTGCTCAGTGGTTAAGCACTCCTGGGTTTCATCCCTTGTACCAAAAACAAAACAACAAAATAAAACAAAACAAAACAAAAACAACGGAGTAGAGCAACTACATAGAAGGAAACTTGACCTTTGAAACTATGCGGGCTAACAGCAGCCCTGGACACCTTCTTCAGAATTCTTTTGTTGTTTTGCTTTTATTTTTATTTTTTTGGTGGTTTTGGGGATTGAACCCAGGGTTTACTCATGCTAGGCAAGTGCTCTTTACCTGTCCTCTGTCATTTATTATGTTGTTTTAACAGAGAGAAATACATTTCTCTTATTTTCACAACTATTATTTTGCGTTTTCTGTCGCTCCTATTCCTATTTCTCTTCCATTCGCTCAGAAACTCCAAGAGTCACTAGCTGGAAAGGCCTTAGAGGCCCTCTCAGCCAACCTCCTTCCAATGGCCTCTTGAAGCTACATCTTCCTAAGATGATGGGCAGTGTATTGCAAAAAAAAAGGCCTGTAAAAGGAATTTTATAATGAGGACTACAGGCCACGGAGACAGAAACTACTGCTCCTGCAGGGTCTCACCTATTACTTAGGTGTCTTTATCTGGCACAGATTGGGATGCCCACAAGGCCCAGACAGATCTGTGAATAAAGTGCATCATAGACTGCCAAGTGGCTTTCCTAGCTGGAGAGAGCACCGTGCTGCGGGTCTGCCTAGTTCAAGTTGGAGTTAGCCCACTTTAGCATTTGCAGGTGATCCTTCCATGGACCAGCATTCAGGTACGCAGCACAAGTGGTTTATGGAACAAATCCTCCTCACTGGTGAGATGCCTTGTTCAGCACTATTCAGCCATGGCAGCTGGCAGGACTAGGAGATGGTAATCCTGCTAGTCCATGCTTTCACTCAATCCTTCCAAGTGCCCTGGTTGCAGTAATCATGGCCAGTTCCTCTGAGGCTTCCTCTCTAGCCTATTCCTGCTTCATCAGACTCCAGCATCTGTTTGGAGTAATCGGCTAACACAATTCCTAATCTCCAGCCTCAGCATTCCCAGATCTGCTTAGTGTTCTTCAACCTCTCCCACCTGGCTCTTGCCACACAGTTGGATCTGAAATCTTACCCTCCTGCATTGCACTAAAGGCCCTGCCATCCACTTTCCAGATTTTTCTAGTCCTCCCCCAACTCCTGCTCTTGAATGTTAACAAAGATCTTCTCTCTTTAGAAGTTTCCATTGTTCCCCAGCCTTGTTTGAACCTTCTGGAAAGCCACCCATTGTCTCTAATCCTACATCAGTCAAGGTAATGTGAGATGTTATAACAAACAAACCCCAGACTGTATTTTGGCTTGGACAATGTAGTTGATTTCTTGTTTACAAAACTTCCAAATGAGTGTTCCTGATCAGTGATGTCTGTTCTCTAGGGATTCCAGATCTTCCTCGTGGCCCTGCCATTTCTAACTTGGTTTCCAAAGCTGTCTTAGTTCAGGCTGCTCCAACAAATTGGCTTATCAACGACAGAAATTTATTTCTTGTGACAATGGGGCCAGACATCTGAGATCAAAACACCAACACGCTCAGGCTCCCGTGAGGCTCCGAGTCTGGGTTGCAGACTTCTGACTTCTGCATCCTCACATGGTGGGACGAGAACAAGTTAGTTCTCTGGTTTTGTCGTGTAAGGAAACTAACCTCATCATGAAGCCTCCACCCCCAGAACCTAATTATCTCCCAAAGGTCTCACCTCCAAATACTATCACATGGGGGATGAGATCTCAACATATGAATTTGGAGGAGGGGGGACATAAACATTCCATCCATAAAAAAAAAAAGGGGCATCAAATAGGAAGATGGGAAAAGGAAAGGTGGAGATGGCATATCTCCTTTGTGACTCTTGGGCCAGAATCGATATCAATACGTTTTATCCTGGCAAGAACTAGTCCCTTGACTCTTCTTAGAAGTAACAGATGTGTGGGGAATGCTCTCTCTGCTGGGAAGCCCCTTTCCAGGCTTAACTCTATTCTATGGGAAACAGGGGTGCTTCTTTGTTAAATTCTTTTTTTTATTTTTCAGTCCTGGGGAATGAACCCAGGGTCTCACACATGCTAGGCAAGCATTCTACCACTGAGCTACATCTCTAACCCTTTTAAAAATTTTATTTTGAGCAGGGTCTCACTAAATTGCTGAGGCTGACCTCCAACTTGTGATCTTCCTGCCTCAGTCTCTTGAGTTGCTGGAATTACGGGCATGTGCCACCTTATCTGGCTGAGATCTAAGATAGGGAACTTTTGTTGTTGTTGTTAATGATTAACCTTCTCTGTAGCATACCCTCACTTTCTTCAGAGCCTAATCTAGAACTTCCCTGGCTTCCATGTCCCAGGGACAAACCTGGGTGGACCGATTTGTGCCAATTCAGACTCATGTCCTTTGAAGGCAGCAAGGCCCCTCTGTTGCTAGGCTTCTCTCCTACTTCCCATAACAAGTGTTCCCAACATGCCCTCGTTGCTCAGCACCTTCCTCTAATCCTCACTCTCAGCAAGGAGAATTTTAGGGCCAGGAGGCATGATGCCCCTGCACTTTCCCTCTGCTCCCCACCCCCTGCACTTTTATAAATAAGCTCATGTGTACATACACTCCAGCTGCCTCTCTGCAGTCTCCTAGCATAAGTGTCTCCCCAGGTTTCAGATCTGTGTCCCCACCTGCCTGCCGGGTACTTGCAATTGAATGTCTGAGCTCTTCCAAACAGAAGGGATCATCACTCAGCAAACTTCCTCTTGTGGTTTCTTTCTCCTATGGTGACACCCTGACCAAAACACCTTCCCAAATGAAAACCTGGAGAGAGCCTGGAGTTCTTTGTTGTGTTGTTTCTCAGGTTAAATTCTAGCTAAGACATTTGCTTGTCTGTTTTTTGCTGTACTGAGAACTAAACCCAAGGGGCTCTACTACTGAGCATCATCCTCAGCCTTTTTTTTTCTTTTGGTACCAGGGATTGAATCCAGGAGCACTTTACCATTGAGCCACATCCCTAGCCCTTTTTTATTTAAAGACAGGATCTCACTGAGTTGCTTAGGGCCTTGTTACATTGCTGAGGCTGGCTTTGAGCTCTTGATCCTTCTGCCTCAATCTCCTGAGCCATTGGGATTACAGGCATGCGCCACTAGTCCAACTCTACTCATATTCTTAAACCTTCTAATTTGCAAATGAAGCTTAGACTATCCTCTGAGTTCCAAGACCCACTAACTGGGCCCATTGTCCCCTTGAACCAGCCCCTCATTCCAGAAACACTGGACTTTCCTCTGCATCTGCCCTTCATCTGCCCTGGACCCCACTTTGGGGGGCATGGATGAGGCCCTAGAATAGCCTTTGTTTTTCCATGTCTCTGCTTAGACCTCTCCTTGGTTAAGCTCTTTTTTGTCTGCTTTCGGCTCCATAAGGGCAAGAGCCCTTATCTCAGTACCTCAGTGCTTGGAACAAGGTTTGTCATATAGTAGGTGCTCAATGAGTGCTCACTGAACAAATGAAGAGGGTGAGAAGGTACCTGTTAAAGGGATAGAAAACTTGATTTTGTCTTGCCTTATGCTGAATGAACATTTCCTTCTCAAGAGAGCCAAATTTTATGTGTGTGTGTGTGTGTGTGTAATCTGATCCTCCACCTGAGAGCCTCCCTATCAATTAATCATGACTGGCTATTTGCACAAAACCTTTCCCAAAGCACATTGCATGGAGGGCCAAGCTGCTTGCCCTGCCAGAGCTGTGAGCTACCTTCTGGCTGACTTGGGCAGGAGATTCACATCCATGGCTCTTGCTGGACTGCTGCCCCCACCCCTCCACCAGGACCCCAGGACAAAAGCCAGGAAGTACCAATGACTCCCCATTTTCCATTTCTCTCTTTTTGTCCCCCATATTTAGGTAAGAAAACCTGTCCAAAAAGAATGGTTGTCCAAGGGTGCAGTGCAAGTCAGGTCTCTGATTATTTCTGCTCTACCATAGACCACGGTCCCTCCTGCCCTCTCGGGTGACATAAGGCCCCATGGTGCTAACACAGACCCTGGATGGTGAGCTGGACTCTATAGGAAATTGCCCATGACTGGGGAGGGTTGAGACATGTACCCCAGATCCTTAGGTCATCTTGTCTGTCAGCTATTTTCCTTAGTAGGCAATTATTGCAACTGACACCCACCCCAGCTGACTGGACTCTAAATGCAGGAAATCATCCCAGGAATTGATGGCTCATTGGTCAGGCATTTTGTCTTTCTTACTGGACCACAGTCTTTTCTCTTTGCATTCCTAATCTATTCCTCTTTTCACAAAAGCCTTCACCATCTTTTACAAGGCCCATCATGACCACCAGCCCTGAGTCAGCCTGACTCACAACTTCAGGGCCCACTGCCATGAAAGCAGGCAGAATGGCAAAGCAGAGGAACCTGCATGTGGCTTGGTTCCGCCTATGCGATGAGTTGTTTCTCCTGGGTTAGGCTTTCAAGCCTGGCTCATCACCAAAACAGGGGAGGAGGGGCCGGGTCAGCTGGTACAAACAAAACAGCAGGGATTGTGCAGAGGGAAAATCCTAGGAGGCACTTGTGGGTAAGGATCCAATTACAGGTATAGGGAAAAACTGTGAAAGATGTTGAAATGTAGTGGGTGTCTGAATAACTTACCTACACAGGTTCTCTCTGCCTTTTGTTGTCTTTAACTAGACTATTTCTTGACTCTCTAAAGATAAAAATTAAACTGTAAAAAACTTGGGGTGGGGATGTAGCTCAGTGGTGGAGCTCTTGTCTAGGCATGCACTAGGCCAGAGGTTCCATTCCCAGCACTATGGGAAAAAAAAAAAAGGCAAATTGTGAAATTGTGTCTGGTGGAATGCAACTGACTATCCTTATGACACTGACCAGTTCTGTATTTAGTTTTTTTTTTTTTTTTTTTTTTTTTTTTTTGGTGGGGTGGGGGTTCCTGGATTGAAGGATTGAACCCAGGGGCACTGAGCCACAGCCTTGGCCTCCCTTTTATATATTTTATTTAGAGAGAGGGTCTTTCTGAGTTGCTTAGGGCCTCCCAATGTTGCTGAGGTTGGCTTTGAACTTGTGATCTTCCTGACTCAGCCTCCCCAGCTGGGTCATTTCTAAAATCATTTCAGCATTCCTTATCTGACAATCACGTGTGATCATTTGAGTTCTCCTTTAAATCGATTGCAGTATTTTAGTAGTTCCCTCATGAACTAATAACTTAAATCTCATCTTTGCCACATACTAATTTTATATTATAAGAGAGTCAGGATGACATACTCTTCTAAAATTTTCGGTAAGCTGGGTGTGGTAGCCCACACCTATAATCCCAGTTACCCAGGAAGCTGAGGCAGGAGGATCAGAGGTTAGAGGCCAGTCTGGCAATTTAGTAAGACACTATTTCAACTTAAAAAAAAGGTCTGGTGATGTTGCTCAGTGGTAGAGAACTTGACTGGCATGTACAAATCCCTGGGTTCAATCCTTGGTACCATGAAAAAAATATATATATATATATCTCAATAAATATGGACAAAGCCTGAATGAGCACATTCTTATTTTAGAAACATTACTGCTGTAGAGAGAAAAAGTATAGAAAGATGTACAAGAAGTCATCTGTGGGAAAAAATGGAAGGAGGAGGCACTTATTTGTCTTTTTTAGATCTTTTTGTACCATTTTAATTTTTTAACTGTATTTAAAATTGTTCAATTTCAGTGGACATTACCCAGGCAAAGGTTTGTGTATCATTTATGGATCATTTTTAAAATACTTTTTATAAAAATAGCATTTACTTTACGATTGTTTGTTCTTCTTTTCTCCCTCCCCCCACTTTTTTTTTTTTTTTTTTTTTTTTTTTTGGTACTGGGGATTGAATCCAGTACCACTAAACTACATCCCCTGATTTTTTATGTTGAGACAGGGTCTCAGTTGCTGAGACTGGCCTTGAACTTGTGATCCTCCCAAGTTGCTGGGATTGCAGGCATGAGCCACAGGGCCCAGCTTTAATCATTTGTTAAATTGTCTGTTCAATTGTTTGGACTTTTATGACTATATGTTTTATTTTATAATTAAAAAAAAAACCCAATACATATTATGACAAAATTTTGTAAATTTCAAAGGAAACAGTAAAACAAACAGTCAAAACTACATCTTGGCATATTGCTACAAAGCAGCTGTGAGCAGCCAGGGTGGTTATGACATCGTTGTGACATGCTGCTGCCCTCAGGGAAGAGGTTCACACTTTACCACAGGCAAAGGATTCCAGGCACCAACTACACTCATCTTGCATCTGGAAGTGTTCAGGTGACAGGACTTCCTGCACCTGCCCCCTGGCAGCCCAACTCCGGGAACACTCCATGGAAGATCCTGCCAGAGCAGGAACATCCGTTTCACCTGCCCCTCCTCCCCTGGCAACTTGAGAGGCATCTGTCCTCAATGGCTTGCAACTGAAACAGGAGAATCACTGCCAAACCATTTCTTGCACAACAGTGCACTTCCGAGGAACTACACAAAATTTTTGTCAACTGAATTGTATCTTCCTCCTGACTTACATGATAGTCCAGATATGCTCTGGCTTCCGTGTTCATGGGTGGATCATTATTGGTAATGGCTCCCAACACTTCATATTATTTGATTTCCACTAAATACCTATAAAACAGCATTTACTTCACTATGCAAGGGTAGAAACTTCCTTCTAGGAATTCCTCCATCAAGCAAACTTGAATGTTTGTCTCTGCTGTTTTCTTAGTGGGGAACAGATAGAGAGAGATGGCTGGGGGTCTATCTATCTCAGCCCCAACAGCCTCCTCCACTTCTGGCCTGAGTGTATGTAAGCCTCTGCATTTGGCACATCTGCACACAGGTGTTTCATTCATGAACTCCTGACCAAGGAGGTCAGAAAAGAGGGAAGACATTGGCCTGGGGGATCCCCTGGCTCATCATCACTCTCAGCTGGCCTGACAAGGACTGACCTTGGCTCACCAAGCACAGAGCCTCAGTCACCTCCCAAATCACGAGACTGGTACCCTAGGGGGACAAGAACATCTTATCAAGCTGCAAGTCACCTCTTATCAACTGTCATGGGAAGGCAGAGCCTTACCCTCGTGCCATTCCTCAGGGATGTTTGAGCCCAGACCTTTCCATTTCACTCTCTCCCTGAAGGCCTTCAGGGGCTCCCCACTGTGTCCAGGATGCAATCCACACTGCATGGTCTGGCCTTCAGTTTCCTTGTTTCTCAACCTGGTCCTTGCTATGTCTGTGGTACCATCTATACACTGCTGTGTACCTACCCCTTCACCCCACACACCAGGAGTCCAACTCATACATGGTCTGCAGGCTGTTTTCCAAATCTTTATAGTTGCCAAGAATACCTCATTTCAATGGCTGCCTCTTTCTTATTAACTGATGCCATCCAAAATGCATTTCCACAGATGCAGATGCGGGCCAAACCTATGTTCGTTCTAACGCAGGACCTTACCCTGGTGATCACACAGCCCCTGGGACTGCACCTGAATGAACATCACGCAGACCACTTTCCAGAATGGTTCTCTTCCTGTGAGCAGCTGCAGATCCTCCCCCACCTCCCAAAAGCTCACTGCTGTGGAGCAGAGGCAGTTAGTTGTATTAGGACACATTACAGCATCTCACTGCCAAAGTGACAACTACAATTATGTTTTGGCCGACAGCTGGAGATGAGAGAATATACAAACAACTCAGGCCTCATGCGTGCCCATGAATCAGCAGTTCGTGCTGTCTGCCCAGTTAGTAGGTAAGTTGGTCCCCTCTGCCAGTCAAAATCAGGCCCTCCTGTGGTGGGCAGTTTACTGCCTACAGACCTCTGGTTAGCACTCGGGACCCTTGGGTGAAGTCCTCCATTGGAAGTGGAGGCTACCCTACCCCCAGGACTTAGGAGAACAGAAGAGTCAGGGTGGTCAACCCCAGGCAAGGCCCAGCCTTGAGGGACAGATACTTGGTTCCTAGGCAAAGGCAGAGGCAGGCAAAGGGCCAGGCTGCCCAGGAATGAAGGTTATCATGCTGGGCAGCCTGAGACATTATGTGTTGGTAATTGGTAGAGGGTCTTCCATGAGAAGCCTCTGTGCTACAGACTATGAGCCAAAGAGTGTCAGTATAGGGGCCAAAATCTAGTAGTAGAACCGCCTCCGCAGGGGCAGCAGCTTCCATGATTGCCCTTCCAATGGGCAGAACACTTGTGCCTCAAATACGTCATTTAAGTTTCACCACAATCCAGTGAGTGGATTCTGTTATTATGCCCATTTAACAACTGAGGAAACTGAGTCCCAGACAGCAATTTGCCTGAAGCCATGTGGCTGGCAAATGTAAAGACAGAATTTGAATCCAGATGATTTGGCTTCTGGCTTAGTTAGTTTGTGTCTTGTTGTCCTGGTTTGTCCCACATTTCCACCTAGGGTGAGACATTAGGGCCTCCAAGAAGGCTTTGGCCTGGGAGCCAAGATGTTACTTACCAAGGAAAATAAACAACAGCTATTTTGGGTGACAGGTGCTGGGCTGTGGAAACAAAAAAGCTGCAAGGATTTCCTCATTGTACATTTTTGCATGTTCAGCAGGAATAAGCGTCATTGGGAAACTGCTGTGTGGCTAACATCACCCTTGGAGACAGAAGGCAGGAGTGGGAACTGTCCTTTCTCTGCCCCTTATCCCCCACTGTCCCCAGAGCTTGTCTCTTAGGTTTGACTTTATCCCCAGCCTCTGGAATGGATGCATTGAGGTTGTCAGATCTCTTGCAGGAGTGCTACTGCCCTTTGCTGGCCCCTTGTCGGCCCCTTGAGGACAGAACCTGCCTGTCCTCATGTTCTGCCAAAATTCATGCAGCTACAGGCGAGGGATGAAGCAGGCTAACAACTTTGCTCAACACACCTCCACATGAGCCTGAAAGGCTGGTGGGGCTGGGGACGCAGGAGCGTTTGTATTTCAAGTGGCGGCTGCCCATGAATCACCAATTTCATTTTGTGCTCTCAGCTCGGTGAAGGCATCATTTCCACTAGCCTCACATGGAGCTGGCGGCCAGAGCCTCTTAGTGGGGCTATAAATAGCAGATCATCAACTCACCTCTTCTGAGCTCATCACAGGCTCCTCGGTTTACTGTGTGTCTTCCAGCTGCCTGCACATCACTGTCACTCAGATTTCCCAGGTGAAACCTGGCTGAGAGACCCAGGGCATGCTTTGGGGGGGCTGCAGGGTTTTGGTTCCCAGAGCTTTACAGGGTGACAGTGAGGGCAATGGCAGACTTTTGAAGAGCTTGACATTTAAGACGTCATAATTATAATCTCGGGTCTCTGTGCTCCTCTCCAATTAAATGCAGCAGCAAGGGACTGTCATTTCTCTACAAGTCCTAGAAATCAAAGGCAAAGGAGTCACCCAACACATACCAGAGAAAGCCACACGGAATGGGTAGCAACAAATGAAAGGGTTCAAGCCTTCCTGTGGACTCATCTCCTGACACTGAATGAAATACTTAGGGCTCAATGGCTTCAGCAGTGAGATGGCACTTTTCAAAATGCCTCCTAGCGCTCTCATACTGGGCACTCCCTGTGTGTCAGGCACTGTGCCCAGCTTCCACATGCTGCATCTCATCAAATCAACACAACAGCCTGCGCTTTCTACCTGCATCTACTCACAGATGCAGGTGCCTTGTCCAGAGTCACACGGACAGGATTTCAGTGCAGGGCAACTGCAGAGTCCTGTCTCAGAACCCTCACCCTTTCTGCCTCTCTTAGAAAAGGACTGTGTGTGCGTCCATGTGTGTGTCCCCACATGTATAGGACCAGGGATCTGAACTATAGTCTTATTTTCCCAGCTCCACACACTCCAGGAATGTAAGTAGAAGCCAGATGCTCACAGATTCTTCATCTTCCAAGTCTCTGGCTCTTTTGGCACCCTGAATGTCCCATGTCACCATCTTCTTCCTAATTTGATTTTCTTCTACCTTTTCCTGCAGGGAGAGTACCAGTCTCCAGGAAGCTCTTCTGGCCCCCCTTGATGGTGTTCCTCATAATTTTCTCCTCAGGCCCTACAAAAGGCAGAGTCAAGCGGGACTCCCCTCAAGGCAGCCTTATCCAATCTTCTCCCTCATTTGCCTCTCCAGAGTCACAGTCCCATGTTTAAGATGGGATGTTTTGGAGAAGATTTCTTGTCCTTTCTCAAATCACCTGAAACAAGATCTCAAAGGGTAGAGGCCAGGGTCTCAATTTCTAAAAACTTTCCCAGTGATCTGTCTAGCCATGATTAAGAAACCCTTAAGTCAACAAAGAACAGACGGAGCTCAGAAATAGAGCACCTGCCTAACCCGTGGAAGGCCCTGGGTTCAGTCCCCAGTACGACCAAAACCAAAACCCACCAAGAACCCCCTTGTCTAACTGACCTGGGCATCCTAGGGCAGCCTAGATCCAACTTCTCTCTCTGAGCTCTCTGATGCATGACTGATATATGTATGTAACATTTTTTTTTTTTTTTTGTACTGGGAATTAAACCCAAGGGAGCTTTATCATTGAACTACATCCCCAGCCCTTTTAATTTTTTTATGTCAAGACAGGTTCTCACTAAGTTGCTGAGGCTCGCCTTGAACTTGTACTTCTCCTGCCTCAAACCCAATTTGCTGAGATTACAGCTATGAACCATCATGACTGGCTAGCTTAATGTTTTTAAAGCACAGTTTATCTCCTGCCTCTCTCCTGCTCAAAATCCTTAGGTAACTCCCTACTCCCTGCAAGAAAATCTGAAGGCTTTAGAGTGGCATTCAAGACCCTGTTCATGAGGTTTATCAATTCTGCCAGCTGGCTCCTGTCCCCCTCCCCACAGCAGAGTCACTTTTCCCTATAACAGGTTCCTGACCTGGCTTTCCCTCCTTGGCTTTTCTGGACTTCAGATGGCAGTGGGGCTCAGTGGAACACACTGAAATGGCAGTTATCCTCCCCGAGACGTTGAGCCTTCCTGGAAGAGCAATGAGGAATGGCTGTTGGACATCCCTCATAATTCAAGAGCCATGTGTTCTGTTCTACATGAAGGGGTTTTGAGTGGTCTTCAGATGAAAGGAGCTCCTTGGGCAGACAAAACACCACTGTTGGAAGCAGCCAGCACCCGAGAGCAGAAGAGGTGGGTCCATGGTGAATTCAAAGGTGCTAACAGGGCTGGGGACATAGCTCAGTTGGTAGAATGCTTGCCTTGCATGCACAAGGCCCTAGGTTCAATCCCCAGCACCACAAAAAACTAAAAACAAATCATTTGGACTTTGTTCTATTTCCCATAAACATCTATCCAAAGTAAAATAAAAAGTGACTATTTTGACAAAAAGCAAGAGTTATTTCACAGCACAGCCTGGAAATTGTCATCTGAAAGTGCTTCTGAGTGAACTTCTGGTTCACAAACTTCCGGTTAAACATGGCAGAAGATTCTGTCTTGAATCTGTTTACTCCTTCCCAAAGCCCTACTAAAAACAACTAGAAAGGAGTAAAAATGGGTATAAACAACAAGGTCTCGGAGACCAGGGGAAGAGATAGGAACAGATGAAGGATGTCAACACATTTTTGGAAGGTGGGGAGGGAGGAAAGAAACGGTGAGTCACACGGCAGTGTGGAGGAAGCGGAGGCCCGTGCTTGCAGCAAGGTTCCTGGGAAGGAGCAGGCCAAGCTGCTGGGGAAGGGAGGACCAGGCTGTAAATGGCAGGATCCTGGGGAGGTCAGGTGAAGTGGGCTGTGGGCTGATTACACCTGCCTGCTCCTGCAGGACACCTGGAGTTCTCTCCCTAGGGACTTTGGATCTGCACATCAGACACTCTTCTGGTTGGGTATGAGGAACATAATTGAAAATAAATGGGAATAAATGGAAACTAGATACTAAAAAGTCCCTTTTTTCCTCACCCTGCTTGTAGAAAGCCAGCAGCCAGGTACAATCCTCACCGCCGAGGCTGAAGGCTATTGGGACCCTGAATGAAAGATACACACTGTGCAGGGAAGTCCAGCATTAGACAAGCCTTGTCTAAGCATGCTGACCATCCAGTCATCTCTTTAGGACATAATCCTTTAATATGATCAGAGAGCCAGGATCTCCAGACAATTAAGGAACACCTCAGACAGGAGAGACAGGTGTATGCATGTGTGGGGGTGGGGGTAGGTGGGGGGGGAAAGAACTCATAAAAATTCTCAGGGAGAGACAGTAAGATCTACACCTGAGTTAATTATCATGAAATTTCAGAATACCAGAGACCAAAGAAAAGTCCCTAAAAGAGCTGAATGTTGTGGTACACCTCTGTTATCCCAGGGACTTAGGAGGCTGAGGCAGGAGGAGTGCAGATTTCAGGCCAGCCTCAATAACATAGCGAGAACTTGTCTCAAAATAATAATAATAATAATAATAATAATAATAATAATAATAATAATAAATATATTAAATAATAATAATAATAATATTAAAAGGGCTGGGGATGTAGCTCATTGGTAAAGTGCCCCTGGATTTAATTTCTGGTACTAAAAAGAAAAGGGGGGAGGTGATGAAGAATTAGCCATCTACAAAACAGTCTTCCAAAGCTCTAAAGATATTATGGAGCTTCTGTAACCAGATCCTTTGCTCTGCCTGTAATCGGGTCTGTAGTTTCCCCACCTCCTTTCTGTGAATACTTCTGTTCATCAGTGCTGTGCTTCAAATTAGGCACTCAGACTCAGGATCTCATGGAATGGCCTGGGGCATGCAGAACAGCAAAGGAGTAAGTACAGAAAGTAAAAGCAGACACCAAACCGCTGTTATAAGAACACCACTCAAGGTTTCTGGCAGAGAAAAGACTTGTATAATTCAATAGAAAAACGGTTACATTTACAAGAGGCTTCAACATTCATCCATTGGTACCAAAAATTCCATCTTATATGAATATAAATAATGCCTTAACCAACACATAGCAGAAGTAATCCTCACTACCTGTGCTGTGAGGAGCAGCATAACTTCCGGTGGTAGGATGCCTTTGGGGAATATAATTTCCCTTGCCTTGTGATGTTAATTTGAGGCAATTATCATAAGTAGACTAAAAAAAAGTTTTGCATATTATTTGTCCTTGTGAAAGGTATGTGTTGGAGAGGGAGATTGTAGAGAAACCCAACCGGGGAATACTATGTGGTCCCTCCATTCCTACAAGTTCTTACCTGCTGATAACCAACTACAAGTTGAAAATATTCCGAAGAAAGAACAACATCTCCTTTCTTACCATTATTCCAAAAACAATACATTATAACACTATTTACATAGCATTAATGTTGTGTTAGGTGTTATAAGTAATCTAGAGAGGATTTAAAGATGATTTAGAGGCAGTAAGATGGCAAGTTTGAGGACAACCTGGGCAATTTAGTGACAGCTGTCTCAAAGTAAAAAATTAAAAGGGGCTAGGGTTGTAGCATAGTGGTAAAACACCTCTGGGTTCAATTCCTAGTACCAAATAAATAAATAAAAATATTTGGGAGAATGTACATAGGTTATATGCAAATACTACACTGTTTTATGTAAGGTTCTTGAGGGTCCCAGAACTGTGGATACTAAGGGACAACTATATTCAGAATGTAGATACTTCTGTAATAGTTCTAGATCCAAGACTGGGAAGCTTACCTTCTTCCAGAGAGATCAGAAAACCAGTTTCGAGAACTCAACTCACTCAATATTTTTAATGTACCTTCATATCCAGTTTTTGAGATAGGATGGGCAAGAGTAAAACCACTTCTCCAGGTCATTTGGTTATTTTAGAATTTTTTTTTTCACATATGGAGGAAAAATAGCTCCTCATCCTCTTTGACACATGAATTTAAGTTACTTGCTGAGCTTTCTGGTGGAAAGAAAAAGGAAACCTTGGAGCCTATGGTTCTTGTTCCCACCACCCAGTAGGAGGCCTGGCTGAGACATTTCCAGGGGGGATTGCTCCAGTTGGATTGGCCCTGCTTGGCATGGATGAAAATCAGAAGAGCTGAAAGTGGCCAGAGGGTAAATAAGGACTAGCTGTATTTCCAGCCCCGTGTTTCAGTGCCAGGGCCTCTGGGCCAGAGGTTTCTACAGAGCATCAGCCACACAGCAGCGGGCTGCACAAAGAGAAGACAGGCTGCTTAAGAGAGTCTGGAAATTCAAGAATGTGTGTGTAGTGATTGCAATAACTATTCACCAGATTTAAAGGTTAAGCCTGCAGCTGGTAGGTATGGAAACTTAGGTATAAACTTTCTGGAGGGTAATTTGGCAAAGCATAGTAAAAGCTTTCAGAGTATACATGTTCTTTTGAATCAGGAATTCCACTTCTAGGAATTTATCAGAAGGTGGGGGGACCCTAGATGTCCATAGATGTCTAGTTAAAAGGATAAATCACAGTGGAAGTGATTAAATATTTTTATTACAATTTTTAAAACAAGAAAATGTTCCATTTTAGAAGGAACACGGCAGAAATGTAGTTATGAACATTCCTACATGTAATGACAATAAACTTGCAAACTAATGCATTCAGCAAAACCAGAAGAAAACTGCAATGTCCCAAGTGCTATTAATTGCTGCCAGGCTAAGGATGTGTAGCTCAGTGGTACAGGACTGGCCAGGTTTGTGTAAGACCCTGGGATCCATCACACCCCCACCCCACAAAAAAAAAAAAAAAAATCTGCCATAGAACAAGAAACCCAGTGAGGACCCTTGAGTCAGGAGAGCCCATACAGCTTCAGAGAGCTCAGAAATCTCCAGGAATTATTCCTTTTCAAAAGGGCAGGATACCACTTCCAAAGAGAGCTAGGAGAACAAGGCTTACATTGAACAAATCAAGATTTCTAGGGGCTAAGGGTGTATAGCTCAGTGGTAGAACACTTGCCTAGCATGTATGAGGCCCTAGGTTTGACCCCAGCATAGAAACCAAAACAAAATCCAAAACCAAAACAAACAAACAAACAAATAAATAAAAACAGAAGAATGATTTCTTGGAGAGATATCAATAGATTTCAATGATGAGTCTCGGAAAGCACTGGGAAAAGTAAAACTTGTGAAAGTGGACACATTCTCTTCAAAATAAGGGCTATGATGAAACCTGGAAAACAGAGATGGACAGAGCTCTGAAATCTGGAGAAGAGGTGGCTCCTCAGAAGGATCATGTGTGAATTTTTCCATCTGTCAATCCAGAGAGCTATACTTGACACTCCACCACTTCTTCAGGAAAACAGTCACCACCATAGACAGTGAGCAACACCCAGAATACACTTAATAGAAGAAAATTCTATCCAGCCAACTGATCCTCAAGTATAAGGCCCATAGACAAACATTAAAAAAAAAACTATAAGAAATATAGAAATATTCTCATAAGCCCTTTCTAAGGAACCTATTAGAACCATGGACCAACCTCTGAACAACCCTGAGGAAATCAGGGTAAAAGGATTTTCCTTGAGCACTGCATGAATTTAACTGTAGAAACAAAACTACAACAAATAACAGAGGTTAGGGCGAGAGATCAGAATGCCAAAGTACCATATTTTAGGTAGCATACCCAGAAGTCATCAATACCAGAATATAATCAGCATTAAAAAAAATAAAGAAGGGCTGGGGTTGTAGCTCAGTGGTAGAGTGCTTGCCTAGCATATGTGAGGCACTGGGTTTGATCCTCAGCACCACATATAAGTAAATAAAGGTCCATCAACAACTAAAAACAGTATTAAAAAAAATAAAGAAAAAACAGAGCCAACCATGGAAGTGCACACCTGTAATCCCAGCTCCTTGGGAGACTGAGGTAGGAAGATTACAAATTCAAGGCTGGTCTGGGTAAATTAATGAAACTTTGACTAAAAAAAAAAAAAAAAAAAAAAAGACCTAGGGGATGCAACTCAGTGGTAGAGCTGCTCTGGGCTCAATTCCTAGTACTGGGAAAAAGGAAAAAAAAAAAAAAAAAAAGCCAATCTAATTCATAAACATCAATGCAAAAATTTAAATAAAATTTTAGCAAGCAAAATCTAAGACTACACAGAAAGAATACTACATTGTGCCTAAATGGAGTAGTTTCATTTAGAAATGGAAATTTGACTGTATATTCTAAAACCTACCAATATGTCATAATATTAATAGTTCTAAATAGAAAATAACATGATTATCTTTGTAAATAATGAAATTGTATTTGATATAATCAAGTACTTTTTTGAACCACTGAGCTACATCCCACCCCCCTAGCCCTTTTTTTACTTTTTTTTTTTTGAGAGAGAGAACCTCACTAAATTGCTGAGGCTTACCTTGATCTTGTGATCTTCCTTCCTCAGCCTCCCTAGTTGCAGGGATTACAGGTGTATACCTGGTTAGTGTCTCACTTCTAATGAATAGAATAATCAAAGTGATGGTATGTCCAGTGACCTGGGAGTCTGAAGCAGAAGGATTACAAGTTTGAGGCCAGCCTCTGCAATTTAGTGAGGCCCTAAGCAACTTAGTGAGAACTAGTTTCAAAAAGTAAAAAGAACTGGGGATGTGCTTCAATGGTAAAGTAATTCTAGGTTCAATCCCCAGCACCCTAAATAAATAAATAAATAAATAAATAAAAATTTTTTAAAAAAGTGATGGTATGACCTGTGAGTCCAAAGCAATAAAATATTTTGGGGCTGGGCATGGTAGCACATAACTGTAATCCCGGTAGCTCAGGAGGCTGAGGCAGGGAGGATCATGAGTTCAAAGCCAGCCTCAGAAATTTAGTGAAGCCCTAAGCAACTCAGTGAGTCTCTAAAATACAATAAAGGGCTGGGGATGTGGCTCAGTGGCTAAGTGCCCTTGAGTTCAATCCCTGGTACAAAAAAAAAAAAAAAAAAAAAAAAAATTGGCTTTGTCTTCCTCTTTCTTGGTTCAGTTTCTCTGAAGACCCTGCCATGTGAGGACCCTCATCAACCCTGTGTAGAGATTCATGCAGTGGAAAACTAAGACCTGCTACAAATAACTACGTGAGTGTGCCATCTTGGAGGTGATCTTCCAGGCCCAGGCAAAAATTAACATAACCGCAGTACCAGACAACAAGTAGACTGAAACCTCATCAGATATTGAGCCAGAACCATCCAGATAAGCCACTCCTGAATTTCTGATTATCTTTTTAAGTCTCTAAATGTTGTAGTCATTTGTTATACAGCCATATAACTAATACAGAAGGCAAAATAAAGATATTTTTAGACAGACAAAAGGAAAGAGAGAGTTCAGAACCAGCAGACCTGTACAAATTCTAATGTAAAATTTTCAGGTGTAAGGAAAATGAAATCAGATGGAAGGTAAGAGCTAGATAAGGAATGATGAACACCTAAAATGGTAAATATATGTGTAAATCTAATGTTTTCCTGGATTTAAGTTACTGAGGCTGACCTCAAATTTGTAATCATCCTGCCTTAGCCTCGGAGGTCGCTGGGATTATGGGCATCCACCATTGGGCCTGGCTATTTCATTGGATTTAAAAGTACATTACAACAATAAGAAGGCATAAATATGCGCTGGGGTTATGACTCAGTGGTAGAGCGCTTTGGTTCTTCGATTCTCAGTACCATATAAATAACTAAAGATATTGTGTCTATCTACAACTAAAAATTTTAAAAAAGAAGGCATAAATAAATGAAGAGATATACCATACCATGTTTTTGGATTAGAAGATTTAATTGATGTTGATTATCCTCAAATTGATCTATAAGTTCAATACAATACCAATTAACATATCAGCCACCTGTCTTCCCCCAAATTAACAAACTGATACTAAAATTTATATTGAAAAAGCAACAGACTAGCCAGACGTGATGGTGCATGCTTGTAATCCCAGTGGCTGGTGAGTCTGAGACAGGAGGATTCAAAGCCAGCCTCAGCAAAATCAAGGCACTAAGGGGCTGGGGCTATGGCTCAGTGGTGGCGCACTTGCCTGGCATGTGTGAGGCACTGGGTTCAATTCTCAGCACTACATATCAATAAATAGGATAAAGGTCTATCAACACCTAAAAAGATATTTTTAAAAAATTGAGGCCCTAAGCAACTCAGTGAGACCCTGTTTCTAAATAAAATACAAAATAGGCTAGGGATGTGGCTCAGTGGTTAAGTGCCCCTGAGTTCAATCCCCGGTACTAAAAAATACCCAATCAACCAACCAAACAAACAAACAAAAAACAGACTAAAATAGTCAAAACTATTGTTTTAACAATTTCATAAAAGAACACAGTTGTGGGACTTTTACAACCTGATTTTAAGACTTACCCTAAGCCATAGCAAGGTTGGCAGACTGACCTAGAGTCAGAGGTAGCCTGTAATCTGTTTTTGCCAGAATTTTAAGCTTTTTAAATGATTGGAAAAGAAAAAGAAAAGAGGTGGTGAAACTGACTTTGTCTTTCTCAGTAAGTACTTTAAGAAAGTCTCAGTCATAGCCAGTCCAACTGGTGCACACCTGTAATACCAGCAACTGTGGAGGCTAACGCAGGAGGATCACAAGTTCAAAGCCAACCTCTTCAATTTAGTAAGATCCTGTCCCAAAATAAAAAACAAAAAGGGGCTGGGATGTAGCTCAGTGGCAAAGCACACCTGGGTTCAAATACCCGGTACCAAAAAAGAAAAAAAAGTTTGAATCATAAAAACAAGTTAGAAACAATAAACTGCTTAGTAACTGGTCTTTTGTGAAATGTTAATACTAAAGTTTTTTGGGGTTTTTTGGTACCAGGGATTAAACCCAGGGGCATTTTACCACTGAGCCACATCCCTAGCACTTTTTAAAAAAATATTTTAATTAGAGACAGGGCCTTGCTAAGTTGCTCAGGCTGACTTTGAATTGGGGATCCTCCTGCCTCAGGCTCCTGAGCCGTTGAGATTACAGGAGTGCGCCACCACATACCCAGTTTAATACTAAAGTTTTAAAACTACTTCACATTTCGATGTATAATGTTAACAATTTCACATTACAAAAAATGAATACCTGTTAGTGCACTTTTTTTTTTTTTTTTTTTTTTTGTACCAGGGCACTTAACCACTGAGTCACATTCCAGCCCTTTTCATTTTATTTTAAATTTTTAGACAGGGTCTCACTAAGTTACTAAATCTCTGAGGCTGGCCTTGAACCTGTGATCCTCCTGCCCCAGTTCCTGAGTTGCTGGGATTACAGGCATGTGCCACTGTGCCTGGCCTATTAATGTGCTTCTCATTCTTAAAACACATGTCTAAATTTGCTTGCATATATGTGTATGTATATACATATGCCGCATCATTGATTGCCAAAGACTATGCTAAATAAATTAGTTGCTGCATGACCCTCAGTATTTTCCCATCCTATAGGTTGGGTTGACTGTATAGCTGTAGCTGCAGTTCACAAAGTCTGGATTCCTGTTTCTGGTCCATCCTCTGCACTGTATAATCAGGTGACCAAGAATTTGACTCAGAGAATCCTTGACAACACTGTTTGTCTTTCTTTCTTCCTTCCTTCCTTCTTTCCTTTCTCTTTCTCTCTCTTTAGAGATGGGATCTCAATATGATGCCCAGGATGGCCCTGAACTCTAGGTATTTGCCACTGTTCCTGTTTATTGAATGCTTTTCACATTTGGTATGAATTGTCTGGAGCCTTGATTCTGAGCATGCAGGGGTGGGCTTGGGAATCTGCCATATTAATAAGACTATAAGGAAGTGTGATCTGCATTTTAGGAACTGGAGCTCTGGGCACCTAATCTAGACTGCAGGGAAGAAGCTGCATCTATGTTTGGTTTCATACTCTGTTCACACCTCTTCTTGCTGGAGTATGAGTAGCATGCCTTCCTATTAATGTAGTCAGATGTTGCTGAGCCTGGTGCTAGTCCTCATGAGGTAGAAGAAATAAGAAACAGGTAGATAGGAAGGACAAGGAAAAGATTTGAATTCAGAAGTTCTATCATTCCCTAAATCTGCTTCCCTTCCAGGCCTGTAACTCCCAAATTCCTGGGAAATCTGTAAATCTACCTGTGCACTGTTAATTATCACCCTAAAGAGATTAAGCAAAGAGAGATAACATAGCTTGAGGAACATGTAATTCAGGAGACTTTCAAGTGCTATCTATTGATCAGATAATGAAGACCATATTAGCCTAAGAGATTGACCAAACCACCAGAACCCGTCTTGAGATCACCAGTCTGATATCATTCCTACATATCCAGCCTGGACAATTTAGTGAGAGCCTGTCTCAAAAATAAAATAACAAAGTCTGGGAATGTAGTTCAGTGGCAGAGTGTCCCTGGGTTCAATCCCAAATACTGCCCCCCCCACACATAAGAGTTGAGAATCTCCCCAAAATATATTTTACTCTTGAGATGGCCTGTATTATCCCTTGAATGCGTATCTACTTTCTTAAAGGGGTTTCACTAAGTTGCTTAGGGCCTCGTTCAAATGCTGAGGCTGGCTTTGAACTTGTGATCCTCCTGCCTCAGCCTCCCCAGCCGCTGGGATTACAGGCATGCGCTGCCAGAGCAGGGATTTGAGTTTGCTCTAGTTTATCCTCAGCACCTAGCAAAGTGTCTGGCAAGTATTCATTGGATGGATTACTTACTCAGGCCTCAACCTGGGGGGGGGGGGGTGTTAAGACCCCTGGGAATAAATCAAAGAGAGACCCCAGGCAGCTACATGTATAGATCCCCAGAAATTAGGGTATCCCTCTGTGGCACAGGCCTCTGCTGTCGCTCAGGATAGGGCGGTGCCTGGAGACCTCGCAGGGCAAAAAGGACACAGCACAGTTCTATTTGGTATCCAGCTGCCCACTGGAGGTGGGGGTGCCTGGACTCCACTGGCGGACCTCAGTTTTCCCATCGGTTTTCCGTGGGGTCGATCCCGAGCCGCCCTTGCAGTCCAGAGTACACCCACTCCGCAGCCGCGGCAGGCTGCGGAGGTGTGAGGGAAGCCTCGGGCGCGGCGGGCAGAGCCGGGGTACGCCGCCGGGCCCGGCGAGGGCGCTCCAGGCCGGTCCTCCAGAGCAGTCGCGTGCCGCCGGGGCCCCTCTAGCAGCCGGGCGGTGGCGCGGTGTGCGTCGGGAAAGCGGCGGGAGGATCCGGCCCTCGGCTGCAGCGCGAGTCATGGTGGGTGGCGAGGCGGCTGCAGCGGTGGAGGAGCTGGTTTCCGGGGTGCGGCAAGCGGCCGACTTCGCCGAGCAGTTCCGCTCCTACTCTGAGAGCGAGAAGCAATGGAAGGCCCGCATGGAATTCATCTTGCGCCACCTGCCTGATTACCGCGACCCGCCCGACGGCGGCGGCCGCCTGGACCAGCTGCTGTCCCTCTCCATGGTCTGGGCCAACCATCTTTTCCTGGGCTGCAGGTGCGGACCCCTGCCGGCCGGCTGACCCTGCTCCCTGCCTGCCGACCCTCAGCCCTCTGACCCAAAACCTCTGTCCCAGACTGAACCCGTCCCCAACCTCCCATCGCATTGGCTGTTCCACCGGCTCCTTTCCACCTTGCAGCCCCTTGGAAAGATGCTTAATTTTTTTCTGAGCCTCAGTTTCCTCATCTGGTAAATGGATGGTTATGATGGCTACAGGAATTAAAAGACGAACAGCTTAGTACATGGTGGGCTCCGAGAGTTGCCACATTGCTCTTATCAGTATTACTAATTACTAGCTCAGATCACTACCTTTTCAGAGTGCGTTTTAAGTCCATTTGCTCCTTTCACTCACAAGGCAAAAGTGCATAGACTGAAAAAGACTCCCCTGCCATCAGATGAAGAGGCTGAGGGAGAGGAAATGATTTTTGTAGGGCATGCAGCTTCTGGCAGGATTGGTAGATTTTATACCACGATGGTAGGATCTGTGTCCCAGGACTTTGTCTCCCCAAACCCCAGACTATTTGATCCTGAGCAGGAGCTAGGTTTACTTTTTTGCCTTCCCTTTAATGAACTTTTTTGAACTTATCTTTTTGTGAAGGTCCCAAAGTCCACTGCTTCTTGGCAACTGCATCAAGAGAGCAAGGTCCTGCTTTTGAAATGCCTGATTGACCCTTTTTTGACCCCATTATGAAGAAGGCAGAGATCTTGAAGATCCCTTCTACCCTCTTACAGTTTCTTGAAGTTAGAAAAGAAAGACTTGGTTTGGTGGTGGTTTCTGTATCTTGCTTGACTCTGGTCACATGACCCCTCCAGGTCAACCCACTTGGATTTGCTTTGGTTTTGGTTTTGGTGCTGGAGGTTGAATGCAGGGCCTCTTGCATGCTAAGCACATGCTCTAGCACTGAGTTACACCCCCAACCCCAGATATTGGGATTTATTAGAATAGGATATACCAGATTCACCCATCCCAGACATACACTTCTCTCCTTTCTGCCTTCTATGTACCCCTGGGTATTCTTGGTTAATAGGTTCAAGATTAGACAGATGTCAGAGAATTGAGCAAATGAACAAATGATGCTGTTTTCATTAGACAACATTCTAGATGTTTAAAATAAAAAATATTTTTCCCTCATACCATATTCATGAATATGTACTGCCAGACATATGGTGCCTCTGTTTTTGAAAATCTTGAAACATCTGCTCTTATTGGCATTTCCAAAGCCTAATTCTGTACCCCAAAAGAGGAAGAACTATTTTCTAACCTTGTGCTGAACATATATATAGATTTCCCTGACAGTATCAAATTAGTCCACAGAAGAACCCAGCACAGTGGCCTGTACTTATAGTCCCAACTATTAAGGAGGCTGAGGTAGGAGGATCACTTGAGCCCAGGAGTTCTAGGCCAGCCTGGACAACAGCAAGACCCTATGCCTGCCTGCCTGTCTGTCTCTGTCTCTCTCTGTCTCTCTCTGTCTCTCTCTCTCTCTCTCATACTGGGGTTTGAACCTAGGGATACTTTACCACTGAGTACATCCCTAACCTTTTTTTATTTTTATTTTGAGACAGGGTCTCACTAAGTTGCTGAGGCTGGCCTTGAACTTGTGATCCTCCTGCCTCAGCCTCCTGAGTTTCTGGGATTACAGGTGTGTGTTACCATGCCCAGCAGTAAGACTCTGTCTCTTTAAAAAAAGAAAAATTTAATACTTCTAGAGTTAAGTTTACAGTCTTAGTAACTTGCAATTTCTTATTAACCCACAGTGACTAGTAATTCTTCCAAGGTTTTTACCGTACTACTTTTTATTGTGCAGTTACAATAAAGACCTTCTAGACAAGGTGATGGAAATGGCTGATGGTATTGAAGTGGAAGACCTGCCACAGTTTACTACCAGAAGTGAATTAATGAAAAAGGTAAACAGGATATCCAAGTGCATTTGATGAAAAAGTGTAGATTTAATGGTCCCTGCTTTGATGACACATATTGGGGTATACTGGTTTTTATGTTATTTTTTTTCTTGTAGATGGACTCAATACCTTAATTTAAATTAATTTATTTTTTCATGTGGTGCTGAGGCTCAAACCTAGTGCCTCACACATGCAAGGCAAGCACTCTACCTCTGAGCTATAACCCCAGCCCTGGGGTATACTGGTTTTTGAATACCTTGTTTATTATTCCACAGATCTATGCCCTTTCAGTTTTATTTCCCTGCAATTGGTATAAACATTTTTATAACTAGCTAACAACCCACCTTAATAAGTTATGCACTGTTGGTGGAATAATACCTAAACTCAACCTCTTTGGTTTGTCTACGTACACTCCATTTTAAGTTTTTTTCTTGATTTTAAGGAAACTGTTGGCTAGACTAGTGCAAAAATTTCCCAATTGTTAAAAAATCTTGTTGGTAACAAATTAGTGCATTAGTGCCCCTTCAGGTGAGGGCTGGACCTTCAGGTGTCTGGCCTCTCTGACTTGATAAGGAATGTGGCTAGAGTAATGTCCAGATCCCATAGCTGCTCCCTAGTCTGCCGGGTTGGTTTAACCTGAGGCTCTGGGATTGGACAGGTGAGCTCTTGCCTAGGGTCTTGTATCTGTACCCTGGAGCTGCAGCTATGGAGAGGATAGGGCTGTGGAGGAGATGGGGTGGGGTTTCCCAGCTACTTTTCCAGAATAACCCTCAAAACATGCATTTTTCACATTTTTCCAGTCTCCTCATATAGCAAAACTAATTGCTCCCTTATCTTCTAAAGTTCCTTGGGGCATTTGCCCCAGCAGATTGTGATGTTGATGGTGCCTGATGTTTTAGTCCTTATAACTGCAACAGGCACTCAGAAAATACTTCCAAAATTAACCAAAGCAATAAAGAGCTTCTGGCCCCTTTTTAGTTGTATCTTCAGCTATAGGTAAGCTCTTGTTTCACCCCAATTGGCATGTTTTAGGAGTCAGGGCACATAAAGAGGTCCTCTTTTGAATAGTTGAATCCTCAGCTGCCTAGAAAGGCATTTTAGTTCCAAACTTGATTTCTGGTTTGTTTTTCTTAAAATAAAACATTCTTTTATTAGTTTTTTAATCTAAACCTGGGGTCAGAAGATTCAGGTTGGTTTTTGAGATGCTATTTTATTTTTAAAATCAGCTGCTAATATATAGCAGGGAGCCATGTGAATTGGTAGTTTTGGACTTTTTGGAACCTTTCATATAATACTTTAAAAAATCCTTAGGTGTTCCAGAGTGGTGAGGGGGGCCAGCCAGGAAGGAGCTAGATGGTTGCTGGCTGTCAGACTATACCCCATGAGGCAGGGGTGATCCATCATTTTCTAACTACTTGTGGCAGTCTTTCCTTGTTTTTGTTCCTAAGGTGTTTTTGGTTGTCCTTCAGATCTGCTTTTCTTACGTTAGTTAGCCATTTTACTTCTCTGTCTTGGTTTTCTGAACAGTAGCTATACTCTTTCCAGTCCTGCTGGGCTATTAGAGATTAGAACACTCCATGATATTTGGGCTGTAGATCCCAGAAAGAGACTAAAGAGATTTTCATGTCCTCAACATTATCCATAGAAGTGTGTATACATTGGGAAGGATCTGTCTAAACTGTGGGGTTGTTTTTGGTACCTGGGATTGAAACCAGGGGCATTCCCCAGCCCTTTTGTGTATTTCATTTAGAGATAGGGTCTCGCTGAGTTGCTTAGGGCCTCACACAATTGCTGAGGCTGGCTTTGAACTCTAGATCCTCCTGCCTCAGCCTCCTGAGCCATTGGGATTACACGTGTGTGCCACCATGCCTGGCAGGATATGTCTAAACTGTAAAGGGGTCTTTCACTTTAAAAATGTGTAGAGCCCATGCCCTGGGATGCTTTTTAAAAAAAAAATTAAAAGAATTTTTTTTTTTAGTTGTTGATAGACCTTTATTTTATTTATTTATGCGCAGTGCTGAGAATCGAACCCAGTGCCTCACACGTGCCAGGCAAGTGTGCTACTGCTGAGCCCCAGCCCCAGCCCTGGGATGCTTTTTTTAAATTTTAATTTATTTTTTAGTTTTCAGCAGATGCAACATCTTTGTATGTGGTGCTGAGGATCGAACCCGGGCCGCACGCATGCCAGGCGAGCGTGCTACCGCCTGAGCCACATCCCCAGCCCTGGGATGCTTTCTTGATATCATCTTTACATAAAGCGAGTCTCCAGAGCAGAATCCTCAGGCTTGAGCTTATCATTCCTAAAAGCAGTGCTGCCTGGAAAAAGCCTGCATGGGGGCCATAATTCTATACTTTTATGGATTAGGTGTGTTTTAACTTCCTTTATATGAAACTAATGTTTTCTTTGTAACCAAGTTTAATTTTAGACTTCTGGTCATACTGAAAATGAAATTCATTGCTCCTGAAAAGTGAGATTCTTAGAGGGTACTTGGAGTTTTGCAGTTAAGACTCTTCTAGGGGGCTGGGGATGTGGCTTAGTGGCAGAGCACTTGTCCAGCATTCATGAGGCTCTGAGTTCCAGTCTCAGCACCACTAACAAAACAAAAGCCCGTCTAGATGAGCCCATCCTGAGAACAGGCCATCCACCTGTGTGCCATGACTATCCCCTCCACTGAAGACCGCTCTGCAAACACACTGGAAAGAGCCACAGGGCCTACACAGCAGTTTTGCCCCTTATCTGCAGTTTCTGCATGTTATAGAAGAAGCTGTGAAACATTAGGCAACAGTGCCAGCCCTGAGTGGGGGGAAAAAACCCTGATGTTAAGCCATACACCTGAAAATGTCCATTGTTGTACTGCCCAGAATTGAGTCTTAGCTCTAAAAGTAGAGATCAGTTGGGTTTTAAAGCTAGCTAGCAAGTGGAAGTGATCGCCTGGCATTGTTGGTATCTCAAGGCCAGACAGTGATGATGACTTAGAGACTTAAGCCCTCAATAAGATTTTAAAAATACTTTTTGGCTATTCTGCAATTTTGAGGCAAGTACATTTCTGTGGTCTGTTCAACTTTTTTTTTTTTTTTAATATGAGAAGTGAGTATTGGTCTTTGACAGGTGGGATTTGATAAACAGTTGCAGTGTATGATTTTCTCTTGTGAAAGAGGGTTTCAAACACAAATATATTGAGCAAACAATCTTGATTATCCAACCACTATCCAGAGGCACCTGCTTGAAGCATGTGTGGTTGCCCAGCTCACCTGTTAAAAAGTGATAATTAACAAAGAGGAGCAGCTGACTCAGGGAAGAGTGGCATTGCCATGACTGTCAGAGTTAATATTTCCAAGATAGTGTCTTAATAACGGAGAAAGGAGTGATTGACTCGGAAGCTGTCATTACTGGCTCAAACAAGTTGTCAAACTTAATTATTTGGTCAATTTTTCCTGAGAATATTTGTATATTCCCAAGAGGAAAAACGGCAGTATGAAAAGGGACCGTAGATGAAATGTGGAAAAAAAGTTAGAAAAACCAGTGTGCCTACATTTCAAGAGGCACTTTTTTAATGCATTATGCCCAGTCTTGGTAAGCTCTGAGGTAATGCTTTGGTGAGAATAGCCATGTTTTAAGTATTGACAAGTATTGCTGAATATCTAAAACAAATTCAACCTGTCAGACTCATTAATACAGAGGAGATCTTACATCTCAAGATAAAAAATATGCTCAGTGAAGCTACTTTTAATCTGTTAGAAGTCAAAAGAAGCCAATATTTTTATCTAGTGCCCAGGATGGTTGAATCAATTGCTAGTACCTTGTGGAAAAGACTGTACTGTGGCTGGGCATGGTGGTGCATGCCTGTAATACCAGCAACTCCAGAGCTGAGGCAGGAGGATCACAAGTTTGAGGCTAGTCTGGGCAACTGTCTTAAAATAGAAAATAAAAAGGGATGGGGATGTAGCTCAGCAATAAAGCTCTGGGTTCAATCCCTAGTATCAAAACAAAACACTGTACTTTTAGCAACCTATATCAGTGGCAACTGATGTACTGTTGTAGTTGGGGGTCTGTCCTGTTGGAAATTTGAGAGATAACTGAGAGGACTATTCTTCTTTAGACTGTTTTTTTTTTTAGGTGATACTGCATTCTTCCAAAAGGAGAAAGATTTCTTATATTTTGCTTTTGTTGAGGAATTTCATTTTATCATCACTTTAAAAGACTGACTGGCTTAGCTAAGAAATAGGTCATACCTTGAAATCTCTGATTACTCAAAAGACTCTCAGATTGATTCATTGCTAAATGTTAAGGAAATCCACTCAAATACAAGGTGACAGCCAAAGTGATTTCTTCACACCCTGCTTAAAATTTGTCTAAAGCCAAGTTTAAATTTACCAAAGGTGCTAGAGAGTCCCCAGAAAGAATATATCTGCTTCAGTTCACCACTATTTGAAGACATGCTTTTATAGTTTGTAATAGTGTGAACTCCTGAAATATATAACCTTCACATCTCCTAAATACCCTGACTCAGTGTGAGATGTTGTGAACTACTACCTGAATCTGACTACTTTTAATTTAGACCAAAAAGTGTTTGTGTGATTCTGCTTTTAGAATCCTTCACTGGAGAGCATGAAGGTGCATTTCAAGTATTTCTGTTACCGCTTTAAATTGTGAACATATATAGATTGCAAGAGACAAGAAAATTAGATTCTGGCTTCGAAATGGATGATGTGGTCAATGTTTTGCTAAATTTTCTGTATGTAGTAAAATATTAATAATTTGTGAGTAGACTTACCATCTGGATAGTACATAAATATTATATCACTGCTATATTTTAATTTATGAAGATGAATTCGATTCACTGGATTGCATGGCTATATAACCTTTTCTTTTTTTCCCTCTCAGCATCAAAGCTAAGGAGAAGATGTATCACATTTTCATCATGGGCCACAGGCTTAGAGAGGAGGCTGGAATGAATGTGACAGTGACCACAGCAGCTCTAGACTCCTGGTAGAGGCAGTTGGAATGAAAAAGGAATCTGTCTAGATTGGCTTATAGAAGTCATTATTCTTCCAGTAGCTACCACTGTAAAAGTATGCATGGATATTTATGTATTTATAAATCATGCACTCCAGGATGATTTCGTCAACATCATATAAGCCTTTGTTCAAGATGTCCTTTTTTGGTAAATGTTGTAATAGTGGCAGGTAATGAATTTTATAGTTTGGATTTTCAACAGTATACCTGTAAGTGTGATTCTGGTTGGTTTTTTTTTTTTTTTTTTTTTTTTTGCCTTTTTTTTCTGACTAAGGCAAATCAGATCTTTTATTTCCTTATTTCTACATGAAATTCCTTATTTATACCATACTATTCTTCACTGTCATTATATACCTATCTTTGTGTAGGAAATGAGAATCACATTGTGGGCTAAGGTACTCATGAGCTAGCTAGTTCATGGGAAGAGGCAGAGAGGCAGTTTACAATAAAGTATCTGGCTGCCCACTGCGGTGTTGTGCACCTATAATCCTAGTGGCTGGGGAGGCTGACACAGGAACATCAGAAATTCAAGGCCAGCTTCAGCGACTTAGCAAGGCCCTAAGCAACTTAGTGGGACCCTCAAAATAAAAAGGGCCAGGGATTTAGCTCAGTGGTAAAGCACCTGTGAGTTCAATACCTAGTACAAAAAAAAAAAAAAAAAAAAATAGCATCTGGCCTTATTTTAAAATTCATTGAGGGCCAGGGGTGTAGCTCAGTGGTAGAGTGCTTATCTAGCATTCTTGGGGCCTTAGGTTTCATTCCCAGCACTGCAGACAAAAAACAAAAACAAAAACCCAAAAAACAAGTAAAATTCACTCATAGGAGATTCTCTGGCTTTGTCCAGCCAGCCAGATGATTTGTAGATTGTCCAGGTCTCCCAGGCTGCTGGGTAAAACTTGGGTCTTCTAGACTTGAGGAACTGTCTTGCACAGTCTCTCAAGAAATACAGTATAAATCTGCTCTGCTTTGAAATTTTGGTATTCTCCCTTTAATTAATGTACCTGTTTTGAATCCTCTTCCTGTTCCTTTCATTTAGTTCCCACTATTACATATGTACCTCAAATCATAGTGGGACTGGGGCTTCATTTAAGGGTAGCAATGTAAGTCTAACACAGAAAGAGTCACTCATCATTGATAGGCACTGGCAATAGTTATGAAACCTGCCTTAACTTAATTGGTGAAAACAGGTAGAGCTGGTAAATAAATAAAGTAGAGCTGGTGTCTGTGGGCAGAGAAGTTATACTTTTGGATGAAGGCCAAGCATCTTCCCTTGTATGGGCCACATCTCTGTGCAGCTCCCAGTTCTAGTCTCCCTAATGATCATGAGATGGACTGAGTTAAGTCAGGCTCTCTGATCTGTAACTTTGGACAAGCTACTTCTTTCCTTACTTAAACTTGCTTGAATAATGGAGATCACAGAAATACCTACTACAGAGAAGCATGACAAGGATCAGGAGAGTAAGTTTGAAGGTCAAGCACAGTGCTCCTTGACTTGGTCTTTTTTCCCCTCAAATGCAGCCTAGATTTTTTCCATTCTGATTATTTGTACAACTTTGTGTGAGATTTAAAAAATTACATTACAGAATGGGAAAACATCTGTGTGATTATTCAGTTTTAAAATGAAATTCCCATAGATTTCTCATGGATTTTTCTTTCTTTTTTTTGTGCTGGAGATTGAACCCAGAGCCTTGGCCATGTAAAGCAATAAATACTCTACCAATTAAGCTACATTCCAGCCCTTGGATTTTATTTTCTATATGTAAGTTCCAATGAAATAGCCTTCCCTTGCATAAAAAGTTGATTTTCCCCAATCTCGTTCAGTTTGATTGTTTATTTAGTTTTTGGTGTTGGAAATTGAACCCAGAGGCCTGGGTCATATGAGGCAAGTACCCTACCACTGAGTTATACCCCCAGCCAACCCTATCTTTCAGTTTATTTTTTAAAGAATTCTACACTCTAGTTAACTAAAGTGTATTATTTATCTATAAATCTACCTATTTATTTATTTATAGTACTGGGGACTGAACCCCAGGGACATTGAACCCTGAGCTATATCCCTAGCCCTTTTTATTTTATTTAAAATTTTTAAAAAATATTTATTTTTTAATTGTAGTTGGACACAATATTTTTATTTCACTTATTTTTATGTGGTGCTGAGGATCAAACCCAGGGTCTCACATGTGGGAGGTGAGCACTCTACCGCTGAGCCACAATCCCAGCCCTTAAAATTTTTAAAAAAATATTTTTTTAGTTGTAGATGGACACAATATTTTTATTTATTTATTTTTATGTGGTGCTAAGGATCGAACCCAGAGCCTCATGCGAGTGAGGCAAATGCTCTACCACTGAGCCACAACACCCACTGCCCAGCCTCCTTTATTTTGACATAGGGTCTTGCTAAGTTGCTGAAGCTGGCCTCCAACATATGGTCCTTCTGCTTCAGTTTCCAGTTGCTGGAGGTGTGAGCCACTGAGCCTGACCTCTCATCTTACTTTTTATTTATTTACTTATTTTGGTACTGGGGATTGAACCCAGAGGTGCTTTACCACTAAGCCACATCCCCATCCCTTTTTTAAATTTACTTTTTTATTTTGAGACAGGGTCTCACTAAGTTTCTTAGGGCCTTGAGTTGCTGAGGCTGGCCTTGAACTTGCAATCCTCCTGTGTCAGCACCCCCAGGTGCTGGGATTACAGGTGTATGCCCCTGTGCCTGGTCTCATCTTACTTTTACAATTGGTAGTAACCTCATGTATAAAGTGAATATTTTAAATTTTCATTCTTCATGTATTTCTGGAAAAGAAAATAGCAAAGAAATTTAAATTTTTGTGTTGTAGCATTCCTTGTGTAGGTAAAATGGCCCATGATTGGCTTTGAAACAGGAGCTCATACCACATGCAAGCTGCAAGATTCTGACCTTTACATATACAGTTCTGCCCAAGAGTTGGGATGAGAATACGTAAAATGATATGAAGGGACACGGTAAAGTATAAACCTTCAAGTAATGACTAAGGATGTTTTCTGTTAAAGACACGCCTCAGACTTTATGAAAAGAACAACTAACTTATACAGTTGAGATGTTCAGCTAACAGTGATGGTCTCTCATGTTATTCAAGCTATATCTACAAAATTGCTTTCAGAAATATTCCTTAGAGTCACCCAATCATTCTTCTACCTTATCAGCGATAAGGATTCTCTCTGAACTTTTCCAAGATCCACTTGGAACAGCGGCTTACCTATCTGTGGGCACTGGGAGGAATCATTGCCTGTGCTCTGATGCTTTGGTATCTGTAGTAAATGCATACTGTCCCGTCTTGAATTTTCTATCACTCTGTCAGGTGACTTGTGTTACTCACTTCTCCAGTTCAAAACGGTTTCTGCTAACTGGGTGCAATGGTGCATGTCTGTAATCCCAGTATCTTACGAGGGTAAGACAGGAGAATCCCAAGTTTGAGACCAGCCTCAGCAATTTAGCAAGACTCTGTCTCAAAAATAAAAAGGGTTGGTAATAGTGATTAAGTGCCACTGGTGATGAAGCACCACTGGGTTAAATCCCCAGTACTGCAAACAAAACAAAACAAGAGATTAAGTATCTTAGGATCTCCAGTACCTAAATCAGTCAATCAATCAATAAAGGGTCTTGCCCAGCAGAATGTGTCTGGAAGGAGACTGTCAATTTCTGGATGTCTGAGGCCTGTGTGACCTATGATGTCTAATCATGGCTCTCATTCATCTCCCCCGCCTGCCCCAGGTACTGGGGATTGAACCCAGAGGCACCCTTACCACTGAAGTACACCCCCAGCTCCCCTCCCCACCTTAAAAAAAAAAAAATTGCAACAGGATCTTGCTAAGTCACCTAGGCTAGTCTTGAATTTGCAAAACTTGAATTGCTGGGGTTATAGTCACCTCACCTGGCTCTTATTCTTGACTAGTTTAGCAATAACTTTCAGTTCTGTAGGAGAAAGAATAAGTATGGATCTTCAGAGGTAAGAGTTTTAGAACTTAAAACAGACATTTAGTCAACAAAATTGCTTTAACAATTACTGAGTGCATTGCTAAGAAAAAAAGTCTGCCGTAATTTTGCATGTGTATAAATAAAATGAAAAGTAAGTCAGGCAACACTATTTTTTCCTTGAGGTTCACTGTGCTCTTTCTGAAAGTTAGGATTCCTGGAGCTGTGTGGTGGCATGCTGACTGACTCTTACACTTTTGTTTGGGAGGTTTTCTCTGAGTGTCAGCAGTAGGGCAGAGTCTTTCCCATGTGCTTGTCAGGAATGGAGGTGGGCCTGAGCCATTGAAGAGGTGGGGTAAAAAAGACCATTACCTGAGCCAGAAGCTATGGCACATACCTGTAATCCTAGCAACTCAGGAGGTTTAGGAAGGAGATAGCAAATTCAAGCCCCTTCTGGATAACTTAGTGAGACCATCACAAAATTAAAAAAAGGGCTCAGGATGTAGCTATTACCAACCCTCATTCCTGCCCTGGGTTCTCTCTGAGGCCACACTGTGAGGATAGGAAAATGTCCTAACTTAGATTTACACAAAAGAAAACCCAAGTGTCTACAATCTCCTACCCAGTGAAGCACCACCCGGTTAAATCCCCAGTACTGCAAACAAAACGAGATTATCATTTAAACACAGAGGCTCTTGGAAATCAAGGAACTGAAAATAAAAATTAGACTATTGGCTCCTAATAAATTTGAGCTGATTTTTACCTAGACTTGGCATGTGAATCACAGCTTTTTCCTTTGACAGTGTTAAGACATGTATGCCTCTTCAGAATACAGCCCAGCTGGTCCCAGCCTCCATTCTACTTTCCCAGCCTTGTAGGCTAGTCAGTCAAAAAATTATTCTTAAATATGGCACTCCAACCTCATTTTCCCTGGCAAATGTCACTTAGGGTCCTGCTCTTCTTGGCCCTCCCCTGGTTTAATGAAGGGACAATTGGCAGTAAAGGCATCAACCTTGAGCTCTGTGGGCCTGGTGACTAAAGCTCTTGCATCCCTATGGAAGCTGGCATCAAAAAATCTCATCCTGGGGCTGGGGATGTGGCTCAAGCGGTAGCGCGCTCGCCTCGCATGCGTGCGGCCCGGGTTCGGGTTCCATCCTCAGCACCACATACCAACAAAGATGTTGTGTCCGCCGAGAACTAAAAAATAAATATTAAAAATTCTCTCTCTCTCCCCTCTCTCACTCTCTCTTAAAAAAAAAACAAAAAAAAACCCCTCATCCTCCTAAAGCTGTTGTTTTCCTTTCCCTTTGGCCATGTTCTAAGAATGCTGACCTATCCACAGTAGGTGTGTGCTGGGAGATACATTCTTCCTGTTGAGTTACTTTATTTCAGTATAAGAATCTGTAAAGTGGGGAGCCTCCAGTTTTATTTGGAAACTTCAGTGGAAAAACTCAAAAATGCTTGGCACTTTATGGGCTCTGACTGCCTCATTCCTGCCCTGGGTTCTCTCTGAGGCCACGCTGTGAGGATAGGAAAATTTCCTAACTCAGATTTACACAAAAGAAAACCCAAGTGCCTACAATCTCCTACTCAACCAAGTTCTGTCTCCAGAGATGCAAAAGGTGGATCTTTTCAGTTTCAGTTGTTGAGCAGGGCAAAACATGCAACTTGACACCCATTAGATACTAAGTGACCATGGCTAGTTGATGAATAGGAGTAGGCCATTAGCAATGTAGTAATAAATACCAGCCTGCTCTGGGGAGGGGACAGAAGCAAAACCACCGGTGGAAAAGGGTCACCAGATGGCAAATCTTGCCAAAGCTTGTAAGTGGCCACTGCAGATTCCACTCCCAGACATTATGTATCTTAGGATCCCTATACTTATGGATCTGGGGCCTGTGCCACCTGTGGGTGTGTTCCTTTCACTGCAAAGATGGCCCATGTTCCAATGATGGCTATGTGACAGGAGCTCTTCTATTTTTTTCATGTAAAACCAACTATGACTCATCATCCTGGCTACAATAGTTTCGCCTTAAACCAGCTGTTTGCAACATCTCAGGTTGTAAGATGACTCATGTCTCCTACCATTTTGTGTTTACCAAATTATCTTTCATGATTGTTCCTATTTTTGTAACAAAAAGCACATCTGCTATGTTAAGAAGTGTCCCTAGAAGGCTCAGAGCTTGGACCCTGAAGATCCTTTGCTATCCTTTAGGCCTGCAGTCCAGGCCTGTGCATGCAGATGGGCTATGAGGAAAGCAGTTCCCAATGTTCCTTTGGTATTTTTTTTTTTTTCCCTTAAGATACTGGGGATAGAACTCGGAGTCTCCTGCATTCTAGGCAGGTGCTCTAGCACTTGGCTATAATCCCTGCCCTTTTTATTTTGATATAGTCTCCCTAAATAGCTCAGGCTGGCTTCAAACTTGTGATCCTTCTGCTGGGATTATGGTGTGCACCACCAGTAATATTATGGATTCTCTTAAAATCTGATTCCTCATGCTCATTGTGGCCTCAAGCTGCACTGTATAGAACCACCAGCCTCTGTCAAAAAGCCAGTGGTTTAAGTGCTAATCAAAGCCAGGTGCAACTGTCAGGCCTCAGTGCTGCCCCTTTTCTTGCTGGCTGGTAAAGATCCTTTGTATCCATCCCTGGCATTGTCCCTATTCTAAAGGCATCCATCTATTTTGTGTCCCAGTAAGTCTCTACCTGAAACCACAGCTTTGTTTTCACGTGGGAACAGTCCCATACCCAAAGGCCACTGCAACATAGCAAGGCTTATAATTTAGCTTTTCTTTGGAGGTGATATTTCAAGCATGTGGTTAAAGTTGGTGACATGGGCTAGTCCCTAGGGTCCTCCCTATTCATTGCCCAGTACAGTTATCAGGCCAAGCCAAAGCATCTTTTCATATGGGAAGGGCAAAGTATCCTTCAGATTTGGAATAAGGTAATAGGTAAGCAGCTTCCTGTTCCTTGTTTTCTTTGTACTAGCACCAACCCCAAACCATAAAAATTTCCAACTCGGGTTTTCTAAGATGACTTTATATAGGGGCCAGCCAGAGCTGCAAGCCTCTCTGTGTTGGATGTTCTCTTCTTCCGGAGTGCTGCTGGTCCAGTTCAGCTGGTGGGCTGTGGTATTCTTGGCAGAAAATGTTGTTTGTAAAGGGGGAAGAGAAGAGGGCTACGTTATCCTTGGGGCTTTAGAGAGGAAACAGCCATAACCAACCCTTTGCTCTTAAGAGGTCTGCTTTAAGTGCTCTTATGTTTTCATTCTGGCAGCTTTCAAGACACAGTAGAGAAACTTCCCTGCATTCCAGGAAGAATGACTAAAGGGTTCACAATTCAGAGACAGTCTAGTCCCCTTTACATCAGTTTCTAACCCAGTGGCACTTTATTGATCAGTCTTCCAGGTAAGATTTATCTGAGATCAGCCAAATTTCCCTAAAGACTACATTAAGCATCTTTAAAAAAAAAATATTGTTTATGTGGTGCTGCTTGAAACTGAACCCAAGGCCTCCTACAAGCTAAAAAAAAAAAAAAAAAAAAAAAAAAAAAGCTCTACCACTGAGCTCTGTACATCTCCCAGCCCTGAAAACATTCTACTTATGACCACCTCTACATAGAGACATACACTAATCAGGCAAATGGTTATCTACTTTCTCTCAGGAGAGCACAATATTTGTTTTAGGTTCTCTTCCCAAACATCTTAATCCAGAAGTCACTGATAAAGATCCCTCATCCATCTATGAACAGAGGAAATGTTAAAGCCTCAAGAAAGTCCTGACAAAATTATTTTAAAGAAAATTTATTGAAAGAGTGGGCACACATGCTCATCTCTGTTTTTGTTCAAAGCATAGAGAAAAGAAAGTCAGGTGGGTGTGGTGGCCTATACCTGTAACCTAAGCTACTAGGGAGGATGAGGCAGGAGGATCTCAAATTTGAGGACAGCCTGGGTATCTTAGTGAGACCCTGTCACAAAACTTAAAGAATGGGAACCACATGCGGTAGTGTGCACCAGCTGCTAGGGTGCTGAAGCAAGAGGATCACAAATTCAAGGCCAGATTGGGTAACTTGGTGAGAACTTGTCTGAAAATGAAAGGACAGAGGATGTAGCTCAATGGCAGAGTGCTTGCCTAGCATGTGCAAAGCTCTGGATTCAACAAAAACACAAACAAAAAATTCCAAAGGACTAAGCGGGGCTGGGGGAGCAGGCAGCTCATTGGTGAACACTTGTTAAGTACGTGTGAATTCCTGGGATTGAACCTCAGCAACACATGCACAAAAAACATACTAAATGAATAAACAAGTAGGCAGGTACTATTCACGAAGTACAGAAAGAGTATACAGTACCTGTAATAGCTATATATATATATATATATATATATATATATATATATATATATGCTGAGGATTGAACCCAGGGTCTTGTGCATATGAGGTAAGCACTCTACCAATTGAGCCACATCTCCAGCCCCAAGATATTCATATCAATGGAATGATTTTGTTGGGAGTGGAAATTGGGTTTGAGATGTATCCTATAGACTCAAGGATATTTCCAGGAAGGGGGGGGGGAAATGTGGTTTATTGATACATCACAGTTCTTTATATCAGAGACAGGAGTGTGTCCCTATATCCACACTGTACTTATTTACATTGAAGAAGAAAAAAAAAGTGAAAAATGGCAGTCAAGAAGACCTCTTTTTTGGATAGATACAAGCCTGGGTATACCTCTAACTGAAATATTTCCACAAATTGGAATGAATATCTATGTCCAATGGAACATCCAAAAGTAAACTTGATTCCCTTAATACCCTTCAGGGATCATACAATTACTGGTTATAAGATTAGACTAGGTTTAAATCCCAGCTCTATCACTTACTAGCTGGTTGACTCTGAACAAGTCATGTCATTGCTTTTTTTTTTTTTTTTTTTTTTTGGTGCTGGGGATTGAACCTAGGGCCTTGTACCTTTCATGTACAAGGCAAGGACTCCACCCACTGAGCTATATCCCCAGCC
Source organism: Spermophilus citellus (assembly GCF_964194105.1). Classification (NCBI taxonomy): domain Eukaryota; kingdom Metazoa; phylum Chordata; class Mammalia; order Rodentia; family Sciuridae; genus Spermophilus; species Spermophilus citellus. The sequence goes on along the minus strand of NC_138182.1, from coordinate 145,884,539 downwards.
CATGTCATCGCAACTCTTACCTAGTTTTCTCATCTGTAATATAATAGTACCCACCCTATAATTACCTTGAGTTTGAAATAATGTTAAAGTGCTTCCAATAGTGCTTTGCAGATTGTTCTCTGCTAGAAGTATTTGTTATCAAGGAATTGCATCACAAATGCATTTAAACCTTAACCCAACAATATAATTTTGTAACTAAATAGTTCTAGATCCTTGGATACCAAACATTTATGAAATTTACATAAGACTTTAAAAGTAAACACTTTCTGTATAACAGAACTTTACAAATTGAAGGTTCATACCTGGTACTTAATCAAAGAAATAGATAGGAATCTGTTCTAAGGCTGAAAGGAAAAAATCCAGGAATTACTAAGAGATGGAACCCTCCTCAGGGTTTTCTCCAAGTTATGCGAATTAGGCATGAGATTCATGTATGTGTTGAATTTAGCAGTCACAACTCACTGTCCTCCCTGCAAAAAGTAATTCTCTCTAAGTACTTGAAATGTTCCAGTTTTAACTTGGGCAAAGAAAAACAGGTTAAGGATAAAAATAGGTACTGAAGCAATATTCAGTAACATTTAATTGGGAATCACTGGAGTAAAGGTCTATAATTTGTTTTACAGCTAAACTACAGAAGCATTACACAATTAATAAAGACCATAGGGTACCTTTAAATAAAGCATCTCTTATTTTTGGCCATGATTCCAGTGAGTGAATTCCCATTTGTACCAAAGTTCTCTAAGACCATACACTTACTCCCAAATTTGCCAATAACTTTTAAAGGAAAACATCAGCACTTATCCATTCCAGTGTTAAACTTTGCTTAACGAATAGAGGCTGCAGATACTGCTATCCTGTAACCCAATCTTCCAATAGAGAAGTCGCTATTGGTTATTTCTATGAAACTGGTATGGACATGACAAAAAACTTTGGGGTCACTGAAATAGCTGTTTTAACTACTAGAGAGACTACACAGGTGGTTCAACAGAATTTACTTGTATATTTTCCATTTTCTATACTATTTGAAGGCATAGGATAGCTTTGAATTAGCTTTCTACAATACTGTGTTTTAAATTTATCCAGTAAACTAAGATGCAGTACAACTTTTATACAACTTAGAGGAGATTTTAAAGGAAAAAAGTCTCCACAAGAGAAAGCAACTCAGCAGGCCCTGGTGTTAAACATTTCCCAGAATAAACAGATAGGCAATTGCATTAAAAGGTAGTTTTCAAATATTTAAATTACACCAAGATTCCTTCCAAATATCTGTCTTTCTCAAACCAATGCAACCAATTCATTGCTAATACTGGGACATGAATTTTTGGTAAATGCTAATGCTTATGGTTTTACTTTCTTCATTAGTCAAAAACCTTTTGAAGTGCTACCAAGTAGCAGAAAAAGCTGCATCAGTTCTCTGCTCATGGTAGAGGACCAATTGTGAAATCACAGAAGGTATACAGTTTAACATTAAGTAATGCAAGAAACTGTAACAAGTGGCCTAAATACAGAGTTGGACACAATCAAACCAGTTATATCTAAAAATTACTCAACTGGAACTAATATAGGTACATTCAAAATAAAGTTGGAGATTATAATTGGTATTTAGAATCAAATTTGAAGAGTTTCTTGATAAAATAGAAATATTCTTTTGAAATTGGAAATGAAACTATCAATTGATGGAAAGCTAGAGACTTATTAACCCCTCCTACACAGATAAGGAAATAAGTGACAAAGTCTCTTGCACTGAAGTTATGTATTTTAACAGCTTTACATGTAATATTCATATATAAAAAACTTTTAAGTGCTTTTCTCCAATTTAAAAATCTAAAGAATTCAAAAATAAGGCATTCAATATTTGAAAAAAGTACAGATTTACAAAATGTGTATATTCTGTCATGAAAACTCCACACCAACATTATACACTTGGAAAAAAATACAAACAGGATATATTACAAATTTATGCAGCAATAACTTAGTTCACACCATGCAATAAAAAGTACATTAATCAAGATACACAAGCTTTTGTAGGTTCTAAACTGAAGGAATTTTTACTTTTTTTCTGCAGAATCCTTAAAACCTGTGGCACTTAAAATTTGTTAGCCTTTCTACTGGGAGGTAAATTATACACAACAATGATGAAAAAGATTAACAGACCAGTTGTCTATTATGAATCATTCCAGCTTTGTTCAACAATGGCCGAAACTCTTTTTTCATATTCTCGTTTGTTTTCCTGATAAAGCTGTGCTGCCTGGCTATTAGCTGGACTATTTGGATTCGGTTCATCCAGCAGAGACTGGAAAGAAAAAGAAGAAAAAATAGATTTGCACTGTCATTCTTTCAACTAACAAGGTTTAAATATGGAATATATGAAAATTATAAAAATAAATAAAATAAAGATATTGTGTCCATCTACAACTAAAAAAATATTAAAAGAACTTAGGCTTCTAAAACACAATTCTAAATTGCCTTCAGACCATTAATTTCAAGGAAATCAGAAAAAAAAATATTCTTTAGTATATTTAGATTTTCATTAGCCAAGAAATAGGCAGCTTAATTTGGTTAAGATATGATACTTATAAATGCTTTAGTAAACAATATTTTCAAAAGTTAAATTTTCCAGACACAGTGGTGCATGCCTGTAGTCCCAATGACTAAAGAGGCTGAGGCAGGAGGATCACAAGTTTGAGGCCACCCTCAGCAACTTAGCAAGGCCCTAGGCAACTAAGCGAGAACCTGTCTTAAAATAAGGGCTTGGGGGTCTGGCTCAGTGGTTAAGTGCCTCTGGATTCAATCCCTGGTCCCAAAAGATAAAACTATGTTAGTAGTGCTGGGGATTAAACCAGGGCCTCACAGGTTAGGCAATTACTTCTATCACTGTTACATCCCTAGATCTAAACCCCATTCATCCCCAGCCCTTTTTATTTTTTAAATTTTGAAACTGAGTCTTACTAAATTGCTGAAACTGGTCTAGAACTTGTAATCCTTCTTTCTCAGCCTACTGAGTTACTGGGATTATAGGCATTTGCCACCTTACCCGGCTAAGGGGGTGTATCTTTATTCTTTTGATAAACAAAACATATACATTTAGCAGTAAGAGAACAAAATAGATGATATGACTAGAATTAAGTTAAAGTGATATAGAAAAAGTTTTATAAAGGTCACAAACCAAAATGTTATTTTTGCTCCTCTCAAAAACTGCTTTTCAAGGTCAACTCTGAACTCGGCCAGATTGCTCTGGCAAATGGTTACACTCAGTTTTATTTATTAATTTTTAAAATTTTATTATTTTTTTAATACTTATTTTTTAGTTTTCGGCAGACACATCTTTATTTGTATGTGGTGCTGAGGATCGAACCCGGGCAGCAAGCATGCCAGGCAAGCGGCGCTACTGCTTGAGCCACACCCCCAGCCCCTCATTTTTAATTATTATTATTTTTTTAAAACTGGGGATTGAATCCAGAAGTGCTTTACCACTGAACTACATCCCAGCTCCTTTTTACTATTATTTTTTATTTCGAGACAGGGTCTTGTTAAGTTGCTTAGAACTTCACTAAGTTGAAGTTGGCCTCAAACTTGTGATCCTCCTGCCTCAGCCTCCCAAGTCACTGGGATTACAGGTATGCCACAGCATCTAGTTGATTTTTAATTTTATTAGAATTTCTTGCACAATATACTCAATGTTTCTCTGCACTTTTTCTTAAGGTTCTTAGGGTTTTCTAAACAGTTATCTTTATATTTCTCTCCAAGATTTTCTTCACAATCTCTGCTGTGCTACATAAGAGTAAGTTTGACCTATGAGAACACATTAAGAAATGGATTGTGAAAGTTCTAAAAACACAAACTAATAAGTAACTCATGGAAAACATAAGGAACTTCAACAAATTATAAACTGTGTAAAGAACTTCAACAAATTAAAAAGAAAAGAAATGGATTGTGGGCTGGATTTCATATGGTTAACGAATAAAAAAAGTAAGCCAGGTACATAGGAGCACACCTTTAATCCCAGCTATTTGGGAGGCTGAGGCAGGAGGATCACAATTTCAAGGCCAACCTGTGCAACTTAGACCTCATCTCAAACAATAAAAGGGCCGGGAAGGCAGCTCACCTGGATTAAACTGACATGTAATAGCACCCCTGGGTTCAATTCTAAAAACAAAAACAAAGAGCAGAGCAGTCAGGTGAAAATCATGGGCTTCTACTTGAGCTCTGCCATTAGTTACCAGGTGCTGGTAGGTAAGTTTGTTCACCTGTCCTAAAGGAGCTGACTGTATCCCACAGTACACTGAAAAATGATATATTGTAACACACTCTTACCTGAATTGATGTTAAGATAGAAGATACATCATATGTTGGACTCCATCGATTCTGAAGGATATCTAAACATATGCTGCCATCAGCATAAACTGCAAAGACAACACTAAAATTAGTTATATGTTAACTTTGCCTATCTGTTAAGAGAAGTCCTTACCACAAACAGGATACTTGGCCCAGTTAATTTAAAAAAAGACATATCTACTCTGTTTACTATGTAGGAAGATATAAAACATTTATAAGATTACATGTCAAAATACAAGCAGCAGGTATCTGTAAATTAAATCATGAATAATCATATTTTCTTGTCTTTATGATTTATTTTTAGAACAAGTACATGCTTGTGATGATACAAAAATGCAAGTGATGAACCTGATTACATGTCTTAAACATTTTGGATGCTTTTCTTCCCTCTAGAATCAATTATATGAAAATACAAGTGATGAACACAAATTTTTACCTACTTGGGAGACTATGTACTTGGAGGATAAATTTTTTTGAAGACCACACTTAATACTGCCATTTTTCAGAGCACTAACCTAGGCTGTCTTCCTTCCTAACCATTACTGAAATATAACTAGATGATGCTAACCACTCCTTGGCCTTAGTTACTGTCCAAGTGCTCAAGTGCTCCCAAATGTTAGCTTTGGCCGAGATCTCCCTCTCTCAGCTTCAAAACAACACAGTCAACTGCTTGCTGTTTACCACAGAAGCATCAAACTCAGCAACTTCAAAGCAAAAAAACCCAAAAAACCAAACCAAACAAAAAAAAACTACAAGATGATTTTAAAGTTTTGAACTAGTAACTATTTTTGAGAAGTAATCCAGAAGTCAGTTAGAACCCAAGCATCCATCAATTGATGAACGGATAAAATGCTTATGCAATGTCTTCATGTCAGGTCTAGAAAAAAGAAAACAAAATGACCATGGCAATGATGGCATAACTCTGTGATTATACTAAAACCCACCATACGGTATATATAGTTTAAATGAGTGAATGGCATGGGTGTGTAAATTATATTTCTTTCTTTTTTGGTGCTGTAGGGTAGGGTGCTGTGGACTGAACTCAGGGCCTTGCACATGTAGGCAAGTGCTCTACCACCAAGCTACACACCACCCAGCCATGTACGTTATATTTCAATAAATGTTTTTTAAAAAGTGAAACCATCCTATGAATATGTAGGGATGAGAACACCAAATACATTGTTTTACCCAAAACTTGCTTAAGTTGATAATTCTCCATTCACATATCGCCCCCCAACCCCCAATTCTAGCCTTTTCCAGTTTTATTTAAAGGCCTTTGATTTGTTTGGGTTGATTCAATACCAACTTTAAGCCAAATAAAAACACAGTGGAATAAATGATAAATGACTTAAAAATTTTCCCAAAACAGAAAATAAAAATCAAGTGTATCTTGGCAAAAAAGAAAGGCAAACTAGAAGGAAAAAGCAACTTCAACTTTATAGCTTCAAAATGCCAAATGCTGTACAAACTGAGTATCCCTAAATTTGAAATGCTTGAGGCATTGTTTCAGATTTTGTAATATGTGTGTGTGTGTGTGTGTGTGTGTGTGTATAGATAGATAGATATAGATGTAGAAATATCTTGGGATAGAACTTAATTTCTTTCTTTGGAGTAAGGATTTGAACTCATGGGTGCTTTACCACTGAGCCATATCCCCAGCCCTTTTATTTTGAGAGGGTCTCACTGAGTTGATTTTTATTTTCTGTTTTGGGAAAATTTTTTATTTTATTTTGAGACGAGGTCTCACTAAATTGTTAAGGCTGACATAGAATTTATAATCCTCCTGACTCAGCTTCACAAACCCCTGGGATTACTGCACGAACCCCTGGGCCCAGTTCAAGTTTGTATTTTTTAAAAGCTAGATTTTAGATGAAAAAGTTTGGTATTGTTCACAGTTCTACAAATACCTATTACTTTTCTTTCAAAAGTTATTAAAACAAGCCAGGTGCAGTGAAGCATGCCTGTAATCCCAGCAACTGGAGAGGCTGAGGTAGGAGGACTGCAAGTTTGAGGCCAGTCTCAGCAAGTTAGTGAAGCCCTAAGCAATTTAATGAGACCCTGTCTCAAAAATAAAAAGGCCTGGGGATGTAGCTCAGCGTTAAAGTACCTCTGGGTTAAATCTCTAGTACCCCACCCCCAGAAGTTATTAAAACAAAAAAATTTTTTCCAGGTGTGGTGGTACATGCCTGTAATCCCAGTCACAAAGGAGGCTGAGGCAGGAGTATTGAAAGCTCACAGTCTGCCCAGGCAACTTAGTAAGACCCTGTCTCAAAATAAAAAGAGGTTTGGGATGTGACTCAGTGGTAGAGTACCCCTGGACACTGGATTATCCTCAGTACCACAAACAAAAAAGACAACAAAGAAAAAAAATACCTCAAATTTGGAAGCTTGATAGAATCCAGCTACAACAATGTAGCTAAGATGGACATCTACCAGTAGGCCCTAATTGAGAGAAGTAAGGGACAAGACCTAAAAGGAGGAAAAGAAGCTCCTACCCCAATCATTTGTGAAGTGTAATAAATGGCTACTTACCATTTGGATGAAACATTTTGGATAAAAACCTAACAGTTGGTGGTTTATTTGGATATTCTTCAGAAAATTCTATTACTAGTTTAAAAGTACCTAGATAGAAAACAAACCAAAATAATTAAAGAGAAACACAACTTTTAAGTTTATTAATTCTCAAACCCATACTGGCGTTTGCACAACCACACAAAAATTTTCTATGTGAACTCTGGCACAGCATACAAAAAATACTAACGTACCTCTATTTATGTTAGACTGGTAACATGCAACATTGGCAAGCACTCGGGGAATAAGCACTTTATGTTTATTCCCAATGCTATTGGCAGATATGTATAATTTTTTTTTTTTTTTAAAGACAACTGGTTCCTAGCTACCAAGATTTAAAATGTACTTGAAGAACTACATATAGTTTATCATAGCTTAGAAGGGGAAGATCAAAGATTCTGAGAGCGGCTGACTACCACATGGCAAAAGACCCACATTAGGTATGGGCGCTAGTATGAAAAGTTCTTTCCACAATACCAATCCCTTCATTTGAATATACCAAGAACCATTAAGCTTTTGTGTAAATGCCTACTGTAGGTATTTTGGTCAGTCTAAATCAGTATTTAATGGTGAACAGAGACAGGCATTTAAAAAAATTATCCATTTGTTACAAAGTCAACACATTCAGAGTACATAAAGGACCTTCAACTCTAGTTCTAAGAAATAGCCACTATCAATGGTTTTGTGTTTGCCTTTCTAGACTTCTTTTGTGCTTTTTATCTAGAGTCCTTTCATTTAGAGGAACATGTGTAAAGGCCAAAGAAGCCCTCTAACTACAGCTCATTAGACATACTCAGTAAGCTAAACTTATTAATGACGTAAACAAAACTTTAAATCATTGCAGTTGTTTCTGCAAGTCTTTCCTTATTCCACCAATGCAATTAAAATAACACGCTTTTCTAATGCTAAATTCTAAGTTCCTCGCTCTAATGTCCAAAGTTAGAGGTTCATTTTTAGTAAAATATATTGTACCTCCACTGGTCATACATTTAGAATATAATCTCTACCTTTTTACATTGTTGTCTGAAAATTTTGGATCAAGGAGGCCAAATATACAAGCATTAAATGTAATTATTTCATATTTGTATACATATTAATGTAACAGAGGTATTTCGCATATGCTAGTAAGTACATGTTATACTGAGTTATATGTAAAAGATAACATTTTAATTATATAGCTGTACAATTTAAAATTTCAGGCAAATATAAAACAGCTATATTTAACTTTCTGATCTCAGAACCACTTAATACTCTTAGTCCCACCACTGCCAAGAAGTGGACATGAAACAGGAAGAAGTATGCAAAAAGTTACCATTTTGTAGTTATCTCACCACAGAGAAAAATAATTAAAAAGTGATGAGGTTTGATATGTGGAAGATAGAGAAAAAAGCTAAAAAAGGGGAGGAGAAGGAAGGAGGAGCGCAGGAAGAGGAAGTTATGGGGGAATGAAATTGACCAAATTATGTTATATGCATACACAAACATGTCACAATGGGCCCTAGCCATAATTATAGATATAATTATAATTCACCAATAAAACATTAAGAAAGATGAGGTTTGAGTATTATCACTTTCTAAAATCTTTGCTTTTAAATGTAATTTGGGGTGGGGGTAGGTACCGAGGATTGAACTCAGGCACTCAACCACTGAGCCACATCCCCAGCCCTATTTGTATTTTATTTAAAGAAAGGGTCTCAATGAATTGCTTAACACCTTGCTTTTGCTTAGGCTGGCTTTGAACTCGAAATCTTCCTGCCTCGACCTCCCAAGCCATTGGGATTACAGGCATGTGTCACTGTGCCCAGCTTTCAGATGTAATCCAACTTTAAAATAAATGCTCTTTAGTAACCAGCTTGAAAAACTTTCTGAAATTTAAATAATTAGCTCTCATCAATTAGTACAGGCTGCTTCCACCAAATCACTGATTATACCTATTGATATTTGTTGTATTAAAAATCACAACTTAGGGTTGGGGCTGTGGCTCAAGAGTAGAGCACTTGCCTAGCAAGTGCAAGGCCCTAGTCCGTTCCTCAGCACCACATAAAAATAAATAAATAAAATAAAGGAATTGTGTCCAACTACATCTAAAAAATGAATATACAGAAAAAAAATCACAACTTGGAAAATCTTCAAACATCTACTAACTAATTAAACTGTAAAGCCACCACACAGCAACCCAGGTAGTGTATTTAACAAAACGTTAATGAGAAGCATAGCACTATTTTATTATTTTTACAATCCTCTTTAATGATTGGCTTCACAGAAGACAGTTGGACTTCCTTATCTGCTTCTGTACTCAATCTGTTACAATATGTTGTTTTGGTTGAAGTATAGTACATGAAGAAAATCCTTTCTCACACAAATATGTGAGCAAAAAAGGATTACTTTCATGACTTTTATAGATAACTGTATTCTTTTTTGATATTACACAAAAGAAATGGTGATTAAAAAAATTTCTTGTAAAGTACAAACTGAAAGCCTAATTCAGCAAACTTTTCTTACTCAGTAACATTAAAATATGTTGTAATCTGCACAAATTTTACTTATTTGCTGTTAGTGGCAATTGAATCTGAGGCCTTGTGCATGCCAAGCATGTATTCTACCATTGAGGTACAACCCCAGACACAATACCCGGACCCAGATGCATAAATCTTTTACCAATCCACAATTCTATAAAAATCACAACAACTGGAAAATACTGATCCATTCAAGTTATATGGATCATCCAGTTTATAAACTATTCAAAAAAATCACATTACTTAATAATCACCTATTATTCTCATCATAAAAGTCTTTAAACATTTGGAAACCATCATTTTACTATCAGTAACACATATCTTCAATTGCTTTCCTTAACCTATCAACCTACTTAGGGCACTTTTGAGAATACATATGCCATATATTGAAACTTGAATAACCACAGTCTTGTCAGTTATTTTCTGGTGTTGATGATCAAAAGCAGGGTCTCATGCCTGCTAGACAAGTGCTCTACCAATAAGCTATATCAGCAGCCCTGTCAGTCATTCAAGTAAAAAATGTTCCATGAAAAAACAAAACCAAAAACAAACCAGTAGCTCAAGTTGCAACTCGACTGCAGAAGTGTTTGTCTTCCAGACAAACACAATAGTTTGGTATGTAGAGAAAGTGCTTTATTCATAATTCTTACTTCATCACACAGAATTTTTTTAAAGCACCAGGGATTGAACCCAGGAGCCACACTTAACCACTCAGCCACATCCCCAGTCCTTTTGATTTTTTTATTTTGAGGGCTGGCCTCAAACTTGTGATCCTCCTCAGTCTCCCAAATTACTGGGATTACATGTGTCCAATGCCATGCCTAGCCCACAAAGAATACACTGGTGAGAATTTAATACTAATAACTTCGGCAGTTTCATCATTTTATTTTATTTAATACTGGGACTGAAAATAGTTGCACTGAGTGACATCCAAGCCCTTTTTATTTTTTAAGTTTTGAGACAGGGTCCTGCTAAATTGCCCAGGCTGGCTTCAAACTTGAAATCCTCCTGCCTCAGTCTCTTGAGTCACTGGGATTATAGGCGTGTGCCACTGTGCCCACCTAAGACATTTAAGTACCTCCTTTAATTCTTTACCTTACCTAGAAATAATTGCTAACAATAGTGTGGTTCATATGTTCTAAGACACATGTGTTTAGTAAAAATGGGATGTTACAACATATTCTGCAACTTTTTTTGCCTACTCAGACATATGTCCAGATCTACCTTATTCTTTAACTGGTACATAACTTCCAGAGTCCATATACATCATCATTTGCTTAACCATTTCCCCTACCAGGCATTGAGGTTATCTCCTTACAAATAGTTTTGCGGTCAGTATTCCTGTACAAATACCCTTGATGGATTAATTATGAATTAATAAATATATTTAAAATGGCATGCTATAATTAGTGAAAATCGTGTCTGGTTAAAATCAATTTGATAAACTCAAGTATATACACATATTAGAACTGGTTTTCCATTTTCCTGGCTCATGGTGAAAAAATCCAATTTGAGATGAAAAATTTCAGCTCAACCAGCTATAAATATTAGATAGCAAAATAAAACAAAACATAATTTCCCTCAGGGACCTCTTTATCATGCTACAAGATCACCTAAAATAAACTGTTCGCAACATAGACTATGCCACTTATGCTTTCAGTTCTACAGGCAGATAACAAAGTAGCAGAAGGAACTGGCAATGGAGGTAGGTATACAAGCTGATATATGAAGAAAGTCCCTTGTAAACTATAATTTCACAGTAGCTTTATTCAGTTAACTTGGTTTATTAACAATAGAATGTGACTTCAAGTAGATACATTGGTGTTACAATTTCTTACTAGAAAAGTACCCTTTTTAATAGTATAGAAAACAATAAGAATGACTTACCATCTTCAAAGGGTGTCCCTTCTGGTCTGAAAACAAGAAGATTTCTGGTTAAAAGATGTTTTTTAACATTGCTTTTCCCTGATCTTCAAGAATGAAAAAGATAAAACTCCAACAGAAAGAGGGGCTCATTTTTATTTTTTTTGTGATGTTTTAAAGATATGGTGGAGTTTGATATCACCTTAGCCTTGGATTTTCATTGAAAGAAGCATAATAATTTAAACTTTCTACTTTTCCTTTTAGAGTGGTTTTATGAAAACAAAACTTGTCCATGATTTCAGCACAAAACCAAATCAGCTTATGAATATTATGTATTCTTTTTTTATTTTTTTGGAGTACTACAGATTGAACCCAGGTGCTCTAAACTGAGCTACATTCCCCAGTCCTTTTTATTTTGAGACAGGGTCTTGTTAAGGTGCCCAGGCTGGCCCCGAACCTGTGATACCCGAACCTTGGCCTACTGAATGGCTGGGATTATAGGTGTGCAGCATTGTGCCCAGTTCCTTTTATATTTTAAGAAAGGATTTCTGTAAGTGTCCCAAGCTGGCCTCAAACTTGCAATATTCTTTTTCAACCTTCTGTGTGGCTGAGATCACAGGCGTGTACCACAATGCCCAACTAAATGTGTAATCTTAACAGAAAGAGTAATCTTTTCACTTTATAGCTTTTAAGATGGAAATTAATAACCTTTAAGGAAATTACGACACCAAGCCAAATTTGGCTTTCTAAATCAACAATAGCTCTTGTTCAGGTAAACAAAGCTGGCATCACAAAAATCACCAGATTCTTATGCTCAGATGCTCAGAGCTAGAACATTATTATTTTTTTTTCTTTTTTGGTGGTACTGGGAATTGAACACAGGGTGCCCTACTACTGAGCCACACCCTCAGCCCTTTAAGTTGCCAAGGCTGCTGGTCTCAAACTTGAGATCCTCTTGACTCAGTCTCCAGAGTCACTGGGATAGGAGCATGCACCACCATATCCATCCTATGCTCAGATCTCTTCCTTGCCTCCATATCCACATTTAATCTTTCTTAGAGAGCAGCGTGCAGTTTATCACTTGCAAGACACATTCAAAATTTCAAAGAAGCAGAGTAACAGCCTGAATGTAATAGAATCACTTTATTCTAGAAGGATGAATTTCACTCTTTTCCCACTAGTTTTTAAATGTACTTTTGTGTGGTGCTAGAGATTGAACCCAGGGTCTTGTAAATGCGAGACAAGCACTCTACCAACTGAACTATATCCCCAGCCCTTAAATGTACACTCTTATAGCCAAGTCTGTGCTAATAATTGTTTATGAAAAATATTCTTTTGCATTTTAGTTGAAAACCCTAGTTTTAAGAGTGAAAGAAAAACAGATTTCTAAGGAGAAAAAAGGCATTGAAAATTTTAAATCAAAAAGCATATTCGGGGTTGGGTTGTGGCGTAAGCATGCATGAAGCACTGGGTTTGATCCTCAGCACATAGAAATAAAATGAGGGTATTGTGTCCACCTACAACTAGGAATAAATATTTAAAAAAAAAAACATGTGGCTAGATGTGGTGGCACATACCTGAAATCCCACTGACTCGGGAGGCCGAGACAAGAGAATCACAAGTTCAAAGCAGTCTGGGCAACTCAGAGAGACCCTATCTCAAAATTAAAAATAAAAGGGCCGGGGCTACAGCTCAGTAGTAAAGTGCCCCAGGGTTCAATTCCCAATACCAAAATTAAAAAAAAAAAAGTTGAATATATCATCTGTCCCAGCAAGGTGGTACATAAATTTGAGGCCAGCCTCAGACTCTGCAAGATCCTGTCTCAAAATGAAAAAATAAAAAGGATTTGCGATGTAGCTCAGTGTTGGATTAAGTCCCTAGCACCAAGAGGGGGGAGGCAGATGTGCAATACGTATAAAACATATACTGGGTAGAGAGTAGTTCACTTTATATAAAATGGCTTCATTCAGTTATTTCACACTGGGCTGTGAAATTTTCCTATTAAATTCTTGCCACAGTGAAAGTTCTCAGTATTTTTGGTTCTGAGCCTTTTTAAAGCTCCAACAACAGAATGATCATAAACATCTGCACAGCACATTTTATAAAAAATAATCTTTTTCTTCTCCTTTATTATTCCATTCTACTTTGTTCCAAACAGTATTTTTTGCCAATCACCTAAAGGAATTATAAAACTAAATGTAGCTGGGTGCAGTGGTGTGCATCTGTTGTCCCAGCTACTTGGGAGGCTGACACAGGAGAGTCGCTAAGGCCCAGGAGTTCTAGGGCAGCCTGAGTAACACATTAAGACCCTTCACAACAAAACCAACCAAAATAAAATATAAGAACACCAAAGAGTAAAAAAATTGTATATACCTGCCCAACCTCATTAAAATGTTTCTTTGGGCTGGGGGTGTAGCTTGTGATAATAGCAAGTGCCAGCATGTGCTAAGGCCCAGGACTCAATATTCAGTATCTCAAAATGAATAAAAAGTAAAAATTTTCCCAATTTATATTGCAGTTTCAGCTCTTATTAAGGTCCCTGATTATATGTCAATCTCCTTTCCTAGATAATTGTTACATATTCACTTTTCTTAAAGATTCATCACACACCTCTTATTTGGTAAATCTTTCAACTCACCCAAATATAACTGCATTCCACTGCATGATGTTGTTTTCAGATGGTGCACCACTGACACCCACAGGTGGGTCCTCTTGCAATCTAGAAATCCAGGGTGATAATTTTCAAAGTTGAACACTGAGGTCACCAAGGAGGCCAAGCGGAACACCTACTAACTCTATACCAGTAATTTTGAGACACAAACTAACTAAATCCATTTCCTTGTTATGGTGCTGAACAGGAACAAACCATAAGAATTATATCAACCAAGTATACACATTTATTAAATAACTCTTCAAATTATCTGTAAACTTGAAGTGCTTAAGAACCATGTCTCTTCAAATAAAAAGATTAAGATTATTTTCTCTTCAAGAATTGATGTGTACAGTATGACTGTCCCCTTGAACCAAAAATAACTATTTAAAACCTCAATAGCAAAAAATATTTTTACGGAACCATCAATATGCAAAAACTGTGTGTCCTAATCACAGCTGCTGGTGCAAACTGCTACCAAAAAAAAAAAAAAAAAAAAAAAAAAAGGCACGCAAACCTTTGTGTATACCCTAATGACTAAAACCACATTCAATTTAATTAGAAAACTGTTTTAGATAGGAATTTTACTTCATCTCCTTTAGTTCCCACAACAATGGCTTTTAAAAGTAATCAGAAGTTTCAGGTATTCCAGGGGTCTCTATTTTAAAGGCTCTGCACTAATGCCAAATCAACCTCTCAGACCAGGAGATTCAAGACAAAGCTTCCAACAGTTGTCACAGTCAAATTCTTGTAACCTGAAGACCCTTGAAAAACTACCAGAGGTGCCAGGCGGTCAACTCAGAATTAAGCAAAGAATTGCAATAATGAACAAGAGAATGTGGACATAAACTGGAAGTTTTATCTGAATTTCAGTCATGGGAGTTAATCAAACCTATTGATTTCAAGACGATTTTTTTCACCATTTAAAGACCTCAACAAAAAACCTATTATATAAATATATATAGCCATTTTCACCTGGCAAAATACTTTGCAATTAGTCTACACAAAAATGGTACTGTTTTGTTAACCTCAGGTAAATTAACCTACGATGAACAGAAGCTTTGGAGGAAACTACGGCTTGAGGCCTAAACTTAAGTGGTTAAAAGAAGCCACTAATGAATTAAATGCCTGTTAGCCAAGGCCCAAAACAATGGCTTCCAAAAGCCACACAAAATAATGGCGAAGTTAAGAGATTACTTCCTGAGCGGCAAATCTAAGTTTTATATTTATCTCAACCAGGGTTAATGTCCCCAGCAAAAAAAAAAAAAACAAAAAAAAAAACACCTTAACGCTAAATTTCTGAACCATTTTGTTTCTGTACTCGTAAATATTAAACAGAAGGTAAACTGAAAAAAAAAAGTTACTTCCTCCTTTAACCCCCACACCGCCTAACAAAACCTTACTTTACAAAAGAAGACCCAGGAGTATCAGGTTAGCGCCAGTATGAAGGAAGGTATTTTTCCAGACGGGAGGCTATAGATAGGGCTTTATTCACCAGCCAGAGCCGAGTTCCAGAAAGCACTGGCAGCCCGAGGCCCGTGTCTCCAGGCCAGCTCTCAAGGTCCTTTCAAGCGGACGTGAGTAGAGTCGGGTTTCGGGGGTTGGGTTAATCACCTCCGGACCTCTCACAGTATACCCCACCCTCAACTGAAGACCGAGAGAGCGCGGGGGGATGGGGGTCGCCCCAATACTGTTCCAAAGAGGAGGAGACCAGAGGCCTTGAAACAAAGCTGACTGCAGCAGGCGAGGCCCAGGCGGCCTGCAAGAGCTCACTTTCAGGGGCAGGGAGGGGGCGCTACAGAGTGCAGGGGTGGGAGACAAGGTTTGAGCGCTTGGGAGAGACGTCCGGCATCTGATCTAAGTGGACAGTAGAGACCCCTAGGCAAGCTCATCGCCTCCTTTTTACTTTTTTTTAGGGAGGGGGTGAAGGGTAGTAGTATCGATATCTTTACCCTGCCAGAGTGAGCAACAAGAATGACGGAGTGGGAGCCGAGACTACGACTGGGCTTCCGTCGGTCCCCCTGGGCCCACTGGTAGTCCCTTTAGGGTTGTAAGGGGAAAATGTCCGGGATCCCCGCCCTGCAGACCCGCAGCTTTGGGGGTCATCTCGGTGAGGGAGAAGGCCCTTACCGCTTGAAATCCCGCATGAGCCTCCTCCGGGCCGGGGTCGACATGCTCCCCAGCTGCCCCGCAGTCAGTCTGAAAGAAAAGAGTCCCGCGCAGCCCCCCCACCCCCCGGCGCAGCGGCCGAATCACTATGGGTCACCACCGCCGCCGCCGAGACTGCACAAACAACCCTGCAATGACGTCTCCCTCCGCCGCCTCCAGATCCCTCCGCCCTCCGCCGGTACCACAGAGCAAGGAGTGGGGGAGAAGGGGGCGGGGCGTGTGGGGGCCCGTTCGGGGAGCCTCTTGACTAGGACCGTTTCCATTTTGGCCTTCTTAACTTAATAAGAAGTTGTGTTCTCCGCGCTCAGACTAAAGAATGTGGACTAAGAGACACCGCAATCGAAACATTACTGTCTTCCCCCTCCCCCGCCACTAGTTTAGGTTCGGCGGGATGGGGAGAGGGACGCATCCGGGGCCAGAGATTTCAGGGAAAGGAGGTGGGATGACGTAAGATCACGTGACTGCCGGCGGCGTTGTCAACAATCCACCCCTGAGGGGGAGGGGACGAAGTATCTAGAACCACGTGTCCCTGTGACGTGATTAGAACAGGTCACGTGAGAACGTCGCCTGGATCTGACTTTCAGAGAGGTCTATGGAAGCGTCGTTTAACTTACGGGGCTTATTAGTTGTTTTTCTTGTTTGTCCCAAGTTCAGAGTCGTCCTTACCAAATGGACAGCTTGTTTTGTCTTGTCTTTAAAATGGAATCAGAAATACTTTGGACTTAATTTGTCTCTAGTTGGTTGTTGGTTTATAAACTCTGGTCCTTGGGGCAGAGAGGATGACTCAAAAGGATTTGCATACCTTCTAATAAATGCAACATTTAGTGCTGGGGCCCACACATAGTAAAATCTCCTGAAATGCTTCCTTAGGATTACCAAATACCCTGTTTCTGCACTCTAGTGTGGTATCTGGTGTTGGAAATTTGGGGCGATGCTAAAAAGAATGATGTAGATGTCCAACTCTTAAAGATCCTCACAACTACGGAATTTAGTTTTCCTCTATGGGTCTTTTTTCTTTGAAGATATGTATCTAGCCTGAGATACTTCATTCCAGGTTTTCTACACTAGCAAGGATGGTGCAAATAGTCTGGAAGTGCCCCCCCCTCCAATTTTCTTTAATCACTCAATTCCCTCTCTCTATAGCCTAAAATTCCATCCAGCCTTTAGGATTTTGGTTGGCCAGAATTCTGAGCACTTAATTTGTCTATACATTTGGGGAATTCTTCAGCTCATCAGGGCAAGAAGTGAAATGAGATCCCTAACCCTAACCCTCACATTTACCCATGCTCTTTCTTTTCATGGAACCAAAAAGAATTAAAGTGGGAAAAGTTCCCATTTTCGTGATACCTCCTTTCTTCAAACCTTAAATTCTACCACTTGCTTTTAACCTTGGTGAATATGTTAGCCAAGCCTAACTCTTGATAAATCTTGCTGTGCATTCACAATATGATTCCACATGTCAATATTCTTAATTTTTTGACTTCCCGCAGTAGCAATCCTAATCTTCTTCAAAACTAGGGAGGGCAACCTAAGTGCAGGGTTACATGCAATGAAATGCTAAAGAGAAACTATATTTCTAAAAAGAAATCCCTGTAGCCAGGCATGGTAGTGCAAGCCTGTAATTGCAGTAACTTTGTGGGCTGAGTCAGGAGGATCACAGATTTGAGGCCAGCCTCAGCAATTTAGCAAGACCATCTCAAAATAAAAAATTTTTTAAACGGGCTGGGGATGTAGCTGAGCGGTAAAGGGCACAACCCCCCTTCAATCCCCAGTAACCTCCTCCCCCCAAAAAAAGTCATGTTTTGTATCTAACAATTTATAACTTTATAAAACTGGGAATTTATAATTTTCGAAAAGATCAAAAACACTTATATCAATCAGTAAATGTGGTTCTTGAAGTCTGATGGCAGTAGTTGCAAAAATCACACTGGAAGCCAGCCACAGTGGCACATACCTGTAATCCCAACGTCTCAGGAGGCTGAGGCAGGAGGATACCGAGTTCAAAGCTAGCCTCAGCAAAAACAAGGTGCTAAGCAACTCAATGAGACCCTGTCTCTAAATAAAATAAAAATAGGGCTGGGGATGTGGCTCAGTGTGCACCTGAATGCGGTCTCTGGTAATCCCATCCCCCCCAAAAAAAAGTCAAGAATCACACTCTATCTTGGTCACCAGGCCTGCCAAAACCTATTTGTGGAAAGAATAGTCTTAAAGCTCTAATTATATACTGTAGTAATTTTGTAGTTCAGAAACTGAGTCTGGTTCATGCTTTATTTAACTTAACCACAACATATACTGAATAAATATACTAATCTCAATTCACTATATCTATAACTTTTCATTTTTTGCAGTACTGGGGATTAAACCCAGGGGCCCTCTACCATTGGGCTACATCTCCAGCTTTTTTTAAGGCAAAGTCTCACAAAATTGCAGAAGCTGGCATCAAAATTGGGATCCTCCTGCCTTCTCATTCACTGGGATTATATAGGAGCACCACTGTGCTCGACTCAACTATTACATTCTTATTTATACACAGAAATTATTATTTTGTTGGATTGAAGCCAGGGCCTTGGGTCTGGCTAAATTGTCCAGATTGGCCTCAAATTTGTGATCCTACTGCCTCACCCTCCTTAGTAACTGGAATTACAGGTCTATGCCATGGTGTCTAGCTAGAAATTATTTTACAATATGGTTGAGTAAATTTTGGAAAACAGACAATTCTGAATATTTTGGGTGGCAAAAACGATGAGTATTTCTCCTTCATGTAAACTACAGCAACAGCGTACAAAAACTTAGGAAGACTTAAAAATACTAATTTCTTTACCCATTAAATCAGAATATCTGGGGCCTTTTCAAAAGCTCTCCAGGTATGTAGATGCTTGGATGGGAACCACTAGACTACAATTAGTGGAAAATAATGTCTGTCCTGTTATTTAGAGGAAGCATAACTATTTACATTCAACACTTTACAGAACTACGAAATTAAAGCTCCCATAAAGACAGCACAACCCGGGGCACTTGCTTCATGATATACTTTTTACTCACTGAAGGCTGTCACTAGAATTAAAGCGGTCTACTTCTTAAACAATTAGGCACTGGCTCCTCCCCACGCCACGCCCCGCCGTGCATCATATATGGTAGGACCCTTAGAATTGTTTTTCTAAAGAGTACCTTTTAGAATTCTCACGTGTAGTAAGGGAGTTTTTTAAAGAGATTATAAGATTTGGAAAAATTTAGAAGGCAAACAGTAGATACCCGGGGCCTCGGCGCGTGCTAATTACGCGTTCTGACACTGAGCTAGCTATACCCCCAGAACAAGGAAAGTTCTTGGTTAAAGAACCATCTTACCCACGTTTTGAGGATGGATGTCAACTGTTGACACTCCTACATGGGAATATTAATGCAGTTGGCGAAACTGTATCACACAAAACTTTGGAAATATGATTTTACAAGCTGTCTGTTTAATTACCACAGCTACCCTTTTAGGACCCAGAAGAAGCAGCTGGTATTCTCCGACCGGGGCACATCTGCGACGCAGGTCGGGAAAGTTTTCACCTCGGCTTCCCTTCCCTAAATATTTGCAGTCACTTACGCTGCAGCGAAAATGTGGACGCTCCGGTTCCCGGATCAAAACCAACCTTTGAGGACTCTCCAACTGCGACAGTAAGCTGTATTTCCCTCCCCCACCTCCAAACACGTTTCCACTTTCCACACGCTTCTGTTTCCGGGTCGGCACCCCTCAGTTATTCCGGTCTTGCGTACTAGGGCTGGAGCGCCCTCCCCGCCCCACACCGTTGCCATGGTAGCCGGCGACCTAGGGCTGTGGAAGTTAACCCGTAAAGTTGGGGCGGTGTCCCTCGCCTGGCTGGGGCTGCGCGGAGCCGGGCCAGTGGGATTACAGAATGGGCTGAGGAGGCGGCGGCTGCCGGAACAAAGTCGACAGCTGGCGAGGGGCGCAACACCGGTCCGGGATTCCGGGACGCGGGTTTGAGGAGTGGGCGGGAAGGAGGCTTTGGTAGGACCCGTGGCATGTTGTGTGGACGACTGCACTAGTGCGGGAATCCCTTATTTGCCCCTAGCAGGAAGTGTGGGGACCCCGCGCTTGACACTTGGTGACAAGTAGTGAGGGAATCTCAAAGTTGATGGGAATGACCGAGAAAACGGGAGGACCCCTCCAGTCTGGTGAGATTGAAGCCTCTCAAAGACACGTTGATTACCGAGGAGGCATAATTCCCAGAGGCACACGGGCTTTGTGGAAAAGATTACTATTCCGTTTCCGTATTTGAAAGTGGGGGCTTACTGGGTCTATACATTATCCAGCTTGAATAAATAAAAGTGTAAACGTTTAACATTTTCCATTTTCTTTCTTTATTTCTATGAAGAAATAGAAACCAGGCTTTGAAAATGGAGGTGTATGAAACCCTTGGAAAAGTGGGAGAGGGAAGTTACGGAACAGTAATGAAATGTAAACATAAGGATACTGGGCAGATAGTGGCCATTAAGATATTCTATGAGAAACCAGAAAAATCTATCAACAAAATTGCAATGAGAGAGATAAAGTTTCTAAAGGTTTGCTTCTTTTGCCTTAATTGCTGTGTAAGTCAAAAGAAAAATTGTTATGAAATAAAAAAATTTAAAATAGTTGAGTTAACCCATTCAACAGAAAAACCAACCTTATTGCTTACACTTTGTAATTTTATAGTACTACAAAATGTATGTGCTTCTGTATAATGTAACAGTTATGTAAATATTTGTGAATAGTTAGAAATATCGAAGTATAATGCTTAATAAAAAAAAAAGTCTGTGCAAGAAATTGTGCTAGATGCTGAGACTATACAGGGGTAAAAGGTGGTTATTTCCTCGATGACTCATAATTTAATCAGAAAGGAGAGTATATAAGAATAACACTAAATAAAAATTGGCTCATAATAAATGCCAAGTGATTGCCACAAAATTCTATTGGGCAGGGAAAGTTTCTTGGAGGAAATGGCACACATTTGGTTTTAAAGGCTGTGTAGGATTTATATAAGAGGGATGAAACTATTGAGTTTCAAGGTGGGAAACAGCATAAATTTAGAAAGGCTAATGGACAATTGACAAAGAGCAAGAATAGAAAGAAAAAAGAATAGAGGCATTTGCCTGTGCAGATTCCTGTGCAGAATTAGAAAGAGTTGAGATTAGTGTAGTAGATTCTAAACTCTTGTCATTTAAGTTAAGGACAGAATAAAAACTTGATTTTGTAAGATGTGGAAAGTGAAGGGGTTTTGTTTTTGCTCAGTACTGGAGATTGAACACAGGATCTCACACCTGTTAGGCAAGTACCACTGAGCTACATCCCTAGTTCCTTTGTTTTGTTTTTCTCTTCACTTTTAAACACACACACACACACACACACACACACAGCCTCCTTCTCTTCACTTTTTAAAAATTTCTTCTTTTTTAGGTATACATGAATTCCTTATTTATTTATTTATTTATTTATTTAATTTTGAAGCAGGGTCTTGCTGGTTTGCACAGGCTGGCCTCAAACTTGGATCCTTCTGCCTTAGCCTCTCAAGGAGCTGGATTACAGGTTTGGGCCACTGTACCTGCCTTCTTGTTTTTTAACTTTGTTGCAGTTAAGCTGATTACTTTTTCTACTTTATAGTTTAAAAAGAATAACCAATATGTGGCAAGACATAGAGATGAAAAATGTATTTTTACTGTTACAACTATTATGCAAATTATTTAAAGATACCTTAACTTTTTTTTCCCCAGCCCTAATTTGAATTTTATTTAGAGACAGGATCTCACTAAATTGCTTAGCACCTCATTTTTGCTGAGGCTGGCTTTGAACTCAAGATCCTCCTGCCTCAGCCTCCCAAGCAGCTGGGATTACAGGCATGCACCACCGTGCGTGGTTAAGACACCTTAACTATTTAATTGTCTTCTCATAGGATTTTTAATCAGCTGTAATTAATTCAACTAAGATTTCTTGGAGCATTAAATCTAAAACTATTACTAAAATGAGTTAATTTGAACTAAAGTTTTATCTTTTAGAATTTTAGTAAATAAATTATAGATAATTAGCATGTTTGTAGAAATGTTGTCTAGTAATGGAGAAAAATAAAATTAAACAACTTGAAAAGGAGTAATGAAGCATTTATAGGTGTTTCTTGTTTTTATTCTGATAAACACTGGGCATGGTGCAAACTTCTAATTCCAGCAACTGGGAATACTGAAGCAGGAGGATCTCAAGTTTGAGGCCAACCTCAGCAACTTAGCAAGACCCTGTTGTTTCATAGTTTAAAAAAAAATTAAAGGACTGGGGATATAACTCTGGTAAATATCCCTGGGTTTAATACCCAATACCAAAAAAAAAAAAAAAAAAAGATATTTGAGAAGGTATCTGATTCTGGATGAATCTTCCCTAATTCTTATTAGCTCATGTTAACATTTCACTGTTTTCATTGCTTTTGCCTTTAAAATATAGACAGGAAGCCGGTAATTTTCCTTACGTAAGGGATTAATGTTCTTGTGTCCAGAAGCAGTCAGTTCTTTCATTGCTGCATTACTCTGGCATCTTTCCAACCAGGGAAATTGGGAGCAAAAACAGGAAAGGTATCTGGTCTTATATTTTGGCATGTTTTTCTGTTAGTCATGTTTCAAAGATTTTGGTCTCTGTAATACTTAAAGATATGAAGAAAAATTGAATAAAGGCAAATTTTAAAAACCAAAAGTATAGTTTTCTAATGAATACAATAATGAAAATATACCCTTTAATTTTTAGCCAAATGAATAAATATTTTTGGTAACTTGAAACAATAGTTAAATATTTCAGAATTGATTGTAATAAGGTCAATGTAAAAAATATATTAAAGTTAATTTTTAAATATTTATTTTCTGAGCTGATACACACTTTTTTTTTTTTTTTAAACTGGGGGTTGACCCAAGGTCTGGCAATTACCCAGTCTGGCTTGAACTTGAGATCCTCCTGCCTCTACCTCCCAAGTAGCTGGGATTACAGGTGTCCTCTACTGTACCTGATTTACATGCCATTTTTGACAATATATTTTAAAACTATTTCCACAATTAGTTGTATCATTACAAAAGCTGTTTTGTGCTTAATAGTCTAGACAATGAACAAGAATTACCACGCATGATTGCATATTTTTGTAAAGTCCCTGTGGTTATAAATTGATATCTCTTATATCTGAAGGTTTTCTAGATAGTTTAATATTTTGCACTCTGAAAAATTTATAATTTCCCCTGAAATTAATGGGTTTACTCTCTAGAGTTTAAGACTCAAATTAGAAAATAATTAATTTGCATAAATTCAGATTACTTACTTAATGGTGTTGAAATCCATCCTTATTTGAAAATATAAGGACCTTGGGGGCGGAGATAGAGCTCAGTGGTAGAGTGTGTGCTTAGCTTGTGAAAGGCCCTGAACTGGTTCCCCAGTACAAAACTACAACAACAAAACAATCAGAAAACATAACAACTTAAGTGTCATATGTTAAATTTAACCATAAATCAAGTTTAAAAATTTGAAGACATTTCTCAGCATACTAAGTTTCATTATAGTACATTGTTTCTAAATTTTTAAAATAATCAAATGCCAACTTGATGTAAATTCTATAAATAGTTATCATGAAATACCTTAAAATTTTTCTTAAAATAAGAATTTAAACAAGTCACTTGAGAAACTTTTTTGAAATACATGGAGGAAAAGAAGCTGAGAATATTTAAAAGTTACATAGATATTGTATGTACATGTTACCATATTTGAAATAATTTATTAAAAGTCTGTTTCTTTTGTCAATAGCAATTTCGTCATGAAAACCTGGTCAATCTGATTGAAGTTTTTAGACAGAAAAAGAAAATTCATTTGGTATTTGAATTTATTGACCACACAGTATTAGATGAATTACAATATTATTGTCATGGACTAGAGAGTAAACGACTTAGAAAATACCTCTTCCAGATCCTTCGAGCAATTGAATATCTTCACAATAATAATGTAAGTGCTTCATAATAAACCAAACTATAGGATGGATCATACTTACTTCTTTGCATGATTAATAAATTTAATGTTGAAAGCAGGACGTTTTAAATAATATACTGTGGTTACTTTGGAAATTAGAGTTTCCCATCAGGGTTTGTTGTAGTGGCTGTGACTATTTGTTTAGTTGCATTCCTGAACTAATTCTTTGAAGTCTATATTCTTTGTCATGTATGTCCTCTGAAATCTCTGTTCAGTTAGCTTAGAGGTTAGTTACCAAGCAGACAGTCTTTTTAAAGTTAATTAATATGAAGTCCTGCAAATATCACCACAGTCCTATTATAAAATATTTTCACCACTCCAAAAAGATTCCTCTTGCTCATTTCACTCAACCCTAATATCTACCCCCATTCCAGGCAGCCAAGAATCTACCTTTTGGCTACAGATACACCTTTTAAGATATTTATTATAAATGAAATGATACAATATGTGGCCTTTATCATATGGTTTCCTTCACTTACCATAAATTTTTGAAATTCATCTTTGTTGCATGCATTGCTACTTCATTTCTTTTTAATTGATGAATGATATTCCATTTTATGGATATACCACATTTGTTTATCCATACACCAGTGGATAGACATATGGATTGTTTCCGATTTGGGGCTCTTATAGATAATATTGCTCTGAAAATTCATGTGTAGTCTTTGTATGGATGTACATTTTTAATTTTCATGGGTGTATATCCAAGATGGATCACATGGTTAGTTTTATTTATTTTTATGTGAGATTGTTGTTTTATTTGTTTGTACTGGGAATTAAGCACCTAAGGGGACTTCACCACTTAGCTGTAACCCCAGTCCTCTTAATTTTATATTTTATTTTGAGCTGAGGCTGCCCTTGGACTTGAAATCCTGCTGCCTCAGCTTTCTGAATTATTAGGATCACAGGTATGTGCCACCACATCCAGCCTGTATTTTTTTTAAATTTTTTTTATTTAAATTACAATTGTTTGTATTATTCTTAAACCACAATCTTTTACTATTTTCTTTTTTAAAGTTTGTTCTAATTAGTTATACATGACAATAGAATGCACTGACACATCATACATAAATGGAGTATAATTTCTCATTCTTATGTTTGTACATGATGTAGAATCACAGCAGTCCTGTAGTCATATATGTACACAGGGTAATCCTTTTCCGATACATTTCCCCTCCCTTCATTCCCCTCTACTTAAACTAAAGTAACTCTATTCTTCTCTAGTGTCCCCTCCACATTGTGAATTAGCATCCACATATCAGAGAAAACATTCTGCCTTTGGTTTTTCCTGTGTTGTTTTTAAAGAGACGACCAAATTGTTTTCCAAAGTGACTATCATTTTAAATTCCCACCAGCAATGGGTTCCATTTCTTCCACTGACGCCCCGATATTTGTTAATGTCACTGTGTGTGTGTGCGTGCACTCTAGAAATCTAACCCAGGGGCTTGTGCATGTTAAGCAGGTGCTTTACCACTGACCATTACCCCCAGCCCTATTATTGTATGTATGTATGTATGTATGTATGTATTTATTTATTTATTTATGGTACTAGGGATTGTACCCAGGGACACTTTACTACTGAGCTACATCTCCAGCCTTCTTCATTTTTTGTTGGGGGGCCCAGGATCTAAGTTGCTTAGGACTTCATTAAGTTGCAGAAGTAGGGGCTGAGGCTGTAGCTTAGTGGTAAAGTGCTTGCCTCACATGTGTGAGGCACTGGGTTCAATCCTCACCACCATATAAAAATAAATAAAGATACTGTGTATTCATCTGCAACTAAATAAATATTAAAAAGTTGCAGAGGTAGAGGTTGGCCTTGAACTTGCTGTCCTCATGCCTCAGCCTTTGGAATCACTGAGATTATAGGTGTATGCCACTGCACCTGGCTTATTATTGACTTTTTAATTGTTGCTATTCTAGTAGGTGTAAAATGGCATCTTTTGTGTGTGGAGGGTTAATTTTCTTTATTCATAGTGCAATTATCTATGTACAAAATCCTATAAAATATACAACAAAGCTAACAACTATTAAGTGAATTTGTCAAGGTTGAGAAATTCAAGATCAACATACCAAAATCAGTTGTATTTCTATATATTAGTAACAATCAGAAATTGAAATTTATAAATATCATTTACAAAATGCGAAATAATAGGGAAAATTTGACAAAAGATGTTCAAAACTTGTACACTGAAAACTAAACATTGATAAGAAATATTAAAGATCATCTAAACAAATGAAGAGAAATTGCTTTTATGGAAGTCTCTATATTATGATGAAAGATCAAGGAAGATGCTTCAAAACAGAATTGTAGGGCTGGCGTTGTGGCTCAGTGGCAGAGCGCTTGCCTGTGTGAGGCACTGGGTTCAAATCCCAATATCACATACAAATAATAAATGAATAAAATAAAGGTCTGTCAACAACTAAAAAAAAAAAAACTTTAAAAATTCCAGAATTGTCAAAGTCAGAATTCAGAGAGTGTTTGGTTTCTAATAATATTCTCCCTGTAGTAATAGTGTTGGTTGCTGAAAAGACTGAGAATGTTAAGGAATGGAGTGAGAGACTCTTCATGCCCCATGTTTATAACATTGAGGTGTTTGATGGGTATGTGGTGGGCAGAATATGTGAAGTAGTATCATAATGTGCTTATTTATTTCTATTTTCATGCACATTTTATACTCAGACCTTGACATAGTGACTGACATATAGCAGGAACTCAATAACAACTGTGGAAATAAAAAAGGATTAATGTAGTTTGACAGATACAACCTTAAGGAAGCTCGATTAGAAAGGCTTACCCTAAGTTATTTATTTAGTTATTTTGGCTATTTATGGAGGCAGACTGAGGCCATACAAGAGCAACTTCCAAAGATTTATGGCAGTAGTTTGTATGAACTTTGAAAGATCTCAGGTTTCTAATACTGAGACATTTTCACTCATGCTATTACACTTTGCAGATGATGAGTGTATGTCTCTATCATTCATCTGATTAAATTTAAATGCCTTCTTTGCTGTAGGCATTACATTGGACACTGAGAATATTGCTTGAACAAAGCATGTATCTTGCCCTCATGTAATTTACAGTACACTGGGAGTTTCAGACAAGTAAATAATTGACAGTTCAGCATGATAAATATTGTGAAAGGGGAAGTACAGATGATGTGAATGTATGGAAGGAATAAACATTTAAGCTTATATCCAAGAAAATGGTTGGCCAGGCAACTGGAACAACATCAACAAATGCATAGAGATTGGGAAATTAATATTGGCTCTGGCAAATTTGGAAACTAATATTCTATGGACAAGGGAGGGGAGGTTGAGAAGTTAGGCAGGGGCCAAATCTTACAAGTCCTTTCAAGCCAATTTTTGGAGTTTGATATTTATCCTATGGGATGGGGAATCCTTAAAGGGTGACAAACAGAGAAGTGATATGATCACACATGTGATTTTAGAATAGTACTGTGACTTCGTTGTGGATGTAGAGTGGAAGGGATCAGAATGGATTCAGGAAGAGCAATTGATAGTTGTGTTTAGTAGTTTTGGTTAGAGAGCTGAGGAGTTGTGTTTAGTAGTTTTGGTGAGAGAGCTGAGGAGATTTGAGCTAGGAAGATTGTAATAGTGTGAGGGATGGGAAAAAGGCCTTGGTTTTTGGCCTGAGCCATGGGGTCAGTGGTGGCTCCACTCATTGAAATAATGTATTATTGAGAATGAGTAGGTTTAGGGGAGAAGGAGATGCATTTAGATTTGGATTTGCTGAATTTGAGGGGCCTGTGGTCAGTCTTGTGGGATTTCTTGTGGACTTTCACTCCTGGAAAGTAAGAGAGATCGATCTTGGTGAGAAACAGAAATGTAGAAATCATTAATGTATGGATAGTTACTAAAGCTTATGAGTAGATGAACCATATATAAAAATCAACTCAAAGTTGACTAAAGACTTAAATATAAGACCTGAAACTAAAATTTTCTTTACTAGAAGAAAAAGTAGGAGGAGACACTGATCAGGGCTGAGATATATATCTCCAAAAGCACATGCAGCAAAAGCAAAAATAGACAAATGGAATTACATTAAACTAAAAGCCTTCTTTTAGTTTAATTTCTTAACCAAAGAAACAACCTGCAGAGTGAAGAGACAACCCACAGAAGGGGAGAAATGTTTGAAAATAATACCTCTGATGTTGACTTAACATTCAAAATATGTAAAGAATTTAAACAATGCAACAGATAAACTGATTTAAAAATGGACAAAGGATATAAACAGATATTTCTCAGCCAGGCTCGGTAGCACTTGCCTTTAATCCCAGTGGTCCTGTAATTCCAGCAGCTCAGGAGGCTGAGGCAGAGGATTGCAAGTTCATAGCCAGCCTCAACAATTATAGTGAGGCCCTGAGCAACTTAGCGAGACCCTGTCTCAAAATAAAAAATAAAAAAGGGCCGTGGATATGGCTCACTGATTAAGCACCCTGCGTTCAATACCCAGTAAAAGGAAAAAAAAAAAAGGCATACAACCAGGCTCAGTGTAGCATGTCTGTAATCCCAGCTACTCTAGAAGCTGAGGCATGAGTGTCATAATTTCAAGACCAATCTTGGGAACTTAGACTATTTCAAAATTTAAAAAGGCGGGAAGGAGGGGACAGTAGCTCAGTGGTAGAGCACCCTCTGGGTCCAATCCCTAGTATGAGGAAAAAAGAAAAGAAGAGAACCTTTGCACAATGTTGGTGGGAATGCAAATTAGTATAGACATTATACAAAACAGTATGGTGGTTCCCCAAAAATAGAAATTATGGGCTGAGGGTGTAGTTCAGGGATAGAGTACATGCCTAGCATGTGTAAAGCCCTGGATTCAATCCCCAGAAGTAAAATAAATAAGTAAAAAATAAAAAAATTAAACTTTCATATGCTCTATCAACACCACTAATATATATCCAAAGGAAATGAAATCAGTATGTCAAAGATACATCTATACTCTCTTGTTTATTGCAGCATTATTCTTTTTTAAAAATTTTTTTAGTTGTCAGTGGACTTTATTTATTTATATGCAGTGCTGAGAATCGAACCCAGTGCCTCACACATGCTAGGCAATCGCTTTGAGCAACAACCCCAGCCTGCATTATTCTTCTTTAAAATATTTTTTTTAGTTGTAGATGGACACAATATCTTTATTCATTTATTTACTTTTATGTGGTGCTGAGGATTGAAACCAGAGCCTTGCCTGTGTAAGGCAAGCACTCTACCACTGAGCTACAGATCCAGCCCGGCAGCATTATTCTTAATAACCAAGAAATGGAATTAAAACCAAAATGAAATAAGGCACAGGATAAATATAATGTGATTTCACTTATATGTGGAATCTAAACAAGTTGAACTCAGAGTGAATAATGAATAGAAAGGCAGCAGAATACAACAATTACTAATAGGGCATTATGTAAAATTGTGGATGTGTAACCGACGTGATTCTGCAATCTGCATTTGGGGTAAAATTGGGGGTTCATAACCCACTTCAATCTAATGTATGAAATATGATATCTCAAGAGCTTTGTAATGTTGTGAACAACCAATAAAAAAATAAATAAATAAAAATAAAAATTAAAAAAAAAGAAAAAAAATGAATAGTTGGGTAGAGAGTATAAGAATATATCTTCAAGAGGGTTAGCTGTGAAAGAAATGAGAAGGACAGTAACTGGAATGGGCCATGGGGATAAAGGAAAGTTAAAATTTCCTAAGTGCTTTTGATCTTATAGAAATGTGATTTACCTTTTTAGTATTATGTCTATCCTGACTTCCTGACTTACTTCCTTCCTTCCTTCCTTCCTTCCTTCCTTCCTTCCTTCCTTCCTCTCTCTCTCTCTCTCTCTCTCTCTCTCTCTCTCTCTCTCTCTCTCTTTGGTACTGGGAATTGAACCTAGGTGTACTCTACCACTGAGCTACATTCCCAACTCTTTTTATTTTTTATTTTGAGACAGGGTCTCACTAAGTTGCAGAGGCTGGCTTTGAACTTGCAGTCCTCCTGCTTCAGCTTCCCAAGTAGCTAAGATTACAGGCATAAAGCACCATGCAAGGCAGGTTTTATTTAATTTTCAAGTGATGGATAGGTAAGAATTGAAAATATGTAAATATTTTTACATGTGCTAAGGAAATAAATTCATTGTCTTAACTAGATTTTCTCAGTGTAATTTTTGAGAGATTTTCTAGAAAATGAAACCTTATTTTAATATATTTCATCTTCTGTTTGTTTTTTAGATTATTCACCGAGATATAAAACCTGAGAATATTTTAGTATCACAGTCAGGAATTACTAAGCTCTGTGATTTTGGTTTTGCACGAACACTAGCAGCTCCTGGGGACATTTATACAGACTATGTGGCCACACGCTGGTATAGAGCTCCAGAACTAGTATTAAAAGATACTTCTTATGGAAAGTATGTATATTTTGGGAATCTGCCTGGCCTTTCCCAGGCATCTCTTTTTTGCCCCTAATACTGATATTCTCTGCCCTCTGGATCTAGATTGGGGCAAAGAAGAGGGACACTTCTAAAGGTAACAAAGATCCTATGAGCACCTGTACTGCTGGCAGCTGCTGTTGTGCTTAACCTCTGGTCAAATAGCTACAGCACCAGGAGACAGAGGCAGACGTCTCAGGGTATATCCATGCTTGCTTTAAGCTGAGCCATACCTTTGGAGATCTGCCCCCTCTGTTTATCTTTGGTCTCTACATTTTGCAAAGGTTTTAAATCATTTACCTCCCTCTGCCAGTGTTATAATAAGAGCTGCCAAGTTTCCTGTTTCCTGGAAAAATGGCACCCTCTTTGCAAAGACTGGCAAATAGTAAGTTTTAAATTGTACTGTTCTCAATGACTCAAAAAGGAGCATGGTCTCAGTCTAATGTAAAATAACTATCTAAAATACAAATAATCAGTCTTGAAGAACATAAAGGGGCAATGGTATACAATTTAATACTTTATTTAATAGAATTGCAGGGATAATTCTCATACACTTTTCCTGGAAACTATTATTCTGTTATGGTAATATCTAATATTGGCAGTGGAATGGAATCTAGGACCCCACACATGCTAGGCAAATGCTCTACCACTGAGCTATAATCCCAGCCCTTTTTATTTTGAGACAGGGTCTCATTAAATCATTCGGGCTGGCCTCAAACTTTCAATCCTCTTGCCTCAGCCTCCAGAATAGTTGGAATTACAGATGTGTGCCACCACACCCAGCTGGTGCTTTGGATTGAACCCAGAGCCTTGCACATGTCAGGCAGTCACTCTACCACTGAGCTACACCCCATCCCTTTTTTATTTTTTATTTTGAGACAGGGTCTCACTAAGTTGCTGAGGGCTTCACTAAATTGCTGCAGCTGGTCTTGAACTTGTGATCCTCCTGCCTCCTGAATCGATGGGATCACAGGTGTGTGGCACTACACCCAACCCATTCTCAGTTTAAATAAGAGCACACTGAGGCACAGAGGTAAAATAATTACCTGAAGTCACATAGCTGGTTAAGTTGCCCAGATTCTAACCTAGGTGGTCTAGATTCACAATGCATGCCCCCCCCCCCCCAGTACTTTCTTCTTCTTTTTTTTGGTACTGGTGTTTGAACCTAGGTGAACATTATCCCTGAGCTATATTCCCATTCCTTTTTAAAAATTTTTAAAAATTTTGAGACAGGGTTTTGCTAAATTGCTGAGGCTGGCCTCAAAGTTGGGATCCTCTTGTCTCAGCCTCCTGAGTCTCTGGGATTAGAGGGGTATCCAGGCCCAGAGTAAGTTTTCAATTGTACCTGTCACTGAGGCCCTGCACAAAACCATCTCTATGCCTCATCTGTGAAGTGATAATAATAATAGGACCTCCTTCATAGGTTTGTTGTGAGAATTAAATGATTTGATATATTAAAAGGATTAAAATATAGAAAATGCTCAATAGATGTTAGCTAATCTTATACAGAATATTATGAACTTTTTCCCCCAATTCTTTTTGTCCCTAGGTATAATATAGCCTTTGTAAGATCTATGTCTTTTTTTTTTTAATATATATACTAGGGATTGAACCCAGGGGCACTTAACCACTAAACCACATCCCCAACCAACTTCATTTTTTATTTTGAGATAGGGTCTCACTAAGTTGCTTAGGGCTTCCATAAGTTGCTGAGGCTAGCTTTGAATTTGCCATCCTCCTTCCTCCCGAATTGCTGGGACTACAGGTGTGCACCACCACGCTTTGTTTTTGTTTTCTTCTTAGTACTGTGGATTGAACACAAGGGCACTCTACCACTGAACTACATCCCAGCCAGATAGGGTTTCACTAAACTGCCCAAGCTGTCTACGAACATGTCATCATTCTCCCTCAGTCTCCCAAGTATCTGGAATTGCAGGCATGTGCAATTATTGATCTTATAGAATGTGCAAGACAAGCCTGGCAAAACCCTTTTCTGATACATTCTCTAGCACTATCCCTTGCTCTTAAATTGTATCCTTTCCCTAAATCTTCTGTTTTATCTGCCAATGTTATGTCAGTTAACATTAACATAGTTTCACTCTTTCTCTAGCCTTCTTTCACTTTCTCTTTCTTTTCTAACTTCTTTCTAAAAGATGTGTTCCTTGAGGACAGGCATAATCTGTTGTATTTTTCCATATTTTTAATTGGTGCATTATACTTTCACATAATGGTGGGATTTGTTATTACATATTTGTACATGCACACAATATAACAATCATTTCACCAATATCATTCCCCAGTGTTTTCCCTTACTTTCCCTTTTTCCCTTTTCTGATCCCTTTCCTCTACTTTATTGATCACCCTTTGATTTTCATACCTTTCTTTTCCTTTTTCCTTTCTAGCTTCCACATGTGAGAGAAAATATATGCCCCTTCACTTTCTGAGTTTGGTTTATTTTGCTTAGCAGTGTTCTCAAGTTTCACTGTCCTACAAATGATATAATTTCATTCTTTATGGCTGAATAAAACCGCATTGTGTACATACACTACATTTTCTCTATCCATTCATTCATTATGGACACCTAGGCTGGTTCCATATTTTGGCTATTGTGAATTATGCTGCTATAAACATGGGTGTGGATGTATACTGACTTTAATTCTTTAGGATAAATAATGAGGAGTGGTATACCTGGTTCCATGCCTAGTTTTTTGAGTATCTGTTGTATTCCACATAGCCAAACTTGGTGCTTTGCACAGGATAAGGTTGGATTCTATTTCACATTGTGTTTGAAACAAATTTGACAGTGAGTCTTTTCTTTAAAAAGTTGTAATTGTAATAAACAAACAAAACCAGACAGAAAACCTCATATAACAAATGTACAGTTGTACCATAAAATCAAAACTTGAATTTTGCTAGCTACCACAAGAAACCCTTTGTAACCCATTCCTTCTCCCAAAACTAACCATAGTGTTGACTTTTATTGTAATCAATTCCTTGCATTTTCTAATAGTTTTATCATTCATGTATACATTCATTTAGTTGAATGTAACCTTTTTAATGACAGCTTTTTATTTTTATTTTTTTTGAATTTTTTTTTATTTTTATTTTTTATTTTTTATTGGTTGTTCACAACATTACAAAGCTCTTGACATATCATATTTCATACATTAGATTGAAGTGGGTTATGAACTCCCAATTTTACCCCAAATGCAGATTGCAGAATTACGTCGGTTACACATCCACAATTTTACATAATGCCCTATTAGTAACTGTTGTATTCTGCTACCTTTCTTATCCCCTGCTATCCCCCCTCCCCTTCCCTCACATCTTCTCTCTCTACCCCATCTACTGTAATTCATTTCTCTCCTTGTTTATTTTCCCATTCCCCTCACAACCTCTTATATGTAATTTTGTATAGCAATGAGGGTCTCCCTTCATTTCCATGCAATTTCCCTTTTCTCTCTCTTTCCCTCCCATCTCATGTCTCTGTTTAAAGTTAATCTTTTCTTCCTGCTCTTCCTCCCTACTCTGTTCATAGTTGCTCTCATTATATCAAAGAAGACATTTGGTATTTGTTTTTTAGGGATTGTCTAGCTTCACTAAGCATAATCTGCTCTAGTGCCATCCATTTCCCTGCAAATTCCATGATTTTGTCATTTTTTAGTGCTGCGTAATATTCCATGGTGTATAAATGCCACATTTTTTTTATCCATTCATCTATTGAAGGGCATCTGGGTTGGTTCCACAGTCTAGCTATTGTGAATTGTGCTGCTATGAACATCGTTGTGGCAGTATCCCTGTAGCATGCTCTTTTAAGGTCTTCAGGGAATAGTCCGAGAAGGGCAATAGCAGGGTCAAATGGTGGTTCCATTCCCAGCTTTCCAAGAAATCTCCATACTGCTTTCCAAATTGGCCGCACCAATTTGCAGTCCCACCAGCAATGTACAAGTGTACCCTTTTCTCCACATCCTCGCCAGCACTTGTTGTTGTTTGACTTCATAGTGGCTGCCAATCTTACTGGAGTGAGATGGTATCTTAGGGTGGTTTTGATTTGCATTTCTCTGACTACTAGAGATGGTGAGCATTTTTTCATGTACTTGTTGATTAATTGTATATCCTCCTCTGAGAAGTGTCTGTTCAGGTCCTTGGCCCATTTGTTGATTGGGTTATTTGTTATCTTATTGTCTAATTTTTTGAGTTCTTTGTATACTCTGGATATTAGGGCTCTGTCTGAAGTGTGAGGAGTAAAAATTTGTTCCCAGGATGTAGGCTCTCTATTTACCTCTTTTATTGTTTCTCTTGCTGAGAAAAAAAACTTTTTAGTTTAAGTAAGTCCCATTTGTTGATTCTTGTTATTAACTCTTGTGCTATGGGTGTCTTAGTAAGGAATTTGGAGCCCGACCCCACAATATGTAGATCTGAGCCAACTTTTTCTTCTATCAGATGCAGAGTCTCTGCTTTGATATCAAGCTCCTTGATCCATTTTGAGTTAACTTTTGTGCATGGCGAGAGAAAGGGATTCAGTTTCATTTTGTTGCATATGGATTTCCAGTTTTCCCAACACCATTTGTTGAAGATGCTATCCTTCCTCCATTGCATGCTTTTAGCCCCTTTATCAAATATAAGATAGTTGTAACTTTGTGGATTAGTCTCTGTGTCCTCTATTCTATACCATTGGTCCACCCGCCTGTTTTGGTACCAGTACCATGCTGTTTTTGTCACTATTGCTCTGTAATATAGTTTGAAATCTGGTATCGCTATACCGCCTGATTCACACTTCCTGCTTAGAATTGCTTTTGCTATTCTGGGTCTTTTATTTTTCCATATGAATTTCATGATTGCTTTATCTATTTCTACCAGAAATGCCATTGGGATTTTGATTGGCATTGCATTAAACCTATAAAGAACTTTTGGTAATATCGCCATTTTGATAATGTTAGTTCTGCCTATCCATGAACAGGGTATATTTTTCCATCTTCTAAGATCTTCTTCTACTTCTCACTTTAGGGTTTTGTAGTTTTCATTGTATAAATCTTTCACCTCTTTTGTTAGGTTGATTCCCAAGTATTTTAATTTTTTTGAGGATATTGTGAATGGAGTATTTTTCCTCATTTCCGTTTCAGAAGTTTTGTCGCTGATATACAGAAATGCCTTTGATTTATGCATGTTGATTTTATATCCTGCCACTTTGCTGAATTCATTTATTAGTTCTAGTAGTTTCTTTGTAGATCCTTTTGGGTCTTCTAGGTATAGAATCATGTCGTCCGCAAATAGTGATAATTTAAGTTCTTCTTTTCCTATTTTTATGCCTTTAATTTCTTTTGTCTGTCTAATTGCTCTGGCTAGTATTTCAAGGACTAAATTAAATAGAAGTGGTGAGAGAGGGCATCCCTGTCTTGTTCCAGATTTTAGAGGGAATGCCTTCAACTTTTCTCCATTCAGAATGATGCTAGCCTGAGGCTTAGCATAGATAGCTTTTACAATGTCAAGGTAAGTTCCTGTTATCCCTAGTTTTTCTAATGTTTTGAACATAAAGGGATGCTGTACTTTGTCAAATGCTTTCTCTGCGTCTATCGAGATGATCATATGGTTTTTATCTTTAAGTCTATTGATGTGGTGAATAACATTTATTGATTTCCATATATTGAACCATCCTTGCATCCCAGGGATGAATCCTACTTGATCATGGTGCACAATTTTTTTGATGTGTTTTTATATTCAATTTGCCAGATTTTTATTGAGGATTTTTGCATCTAGGTTCATTAGAGATATTGGTCTGTAGTTTTCTTTCTTTGAGGTGTCTTTGTCTGGTTTCGGAATCAGGGTGATGTTGGCCTCATAGAATGAATTTGGAAGAGTTCCCTCTTTTTCTATTTACTGAAATAACTTGAAAAGTATTGGTATTAATTCTTCTTTAAAGGTTTTGTAAAACTCCGTTGTATACCCATCCTGTCCTGGTCTTTTCTTGGTTGGTAGTCTTTTGATTGCTTCTTCAATTTCATCCATTGATATTGGTCTGTTCCAATTCTGTGTATCCTCCTGACTCAGTCTGGGCAAATCATATGACTTAAGAAATTTATTGATGTCTTCACTATCTTCTATTTTATTGGAATATAGGTTTTCAAAATAATTTCTAATTGTCTTCTGTATTTCTGTAGCATCTGTTGTGATATTGCCTTTTTCATCCCGTATGTTAGTAATTTGAGTTCTCTCTCTTCTTCTCTTCATTAGCATGGCTAAAGGTCTGTCGGTCTTATTTATTTTTTCGAAGAACCAACTTTTAGTTTTGTTAATTTTTTCAATAGTTTCTTTTGTTTCAATTTCATTGATTTCTGCTCTGATTTTAATTATTTCTTGCCTTCTGCTACATTTGCTGTTGGTTTGCTCTTCCTTTTCTAGGGCTTTGAGATGAAGTGTGAGCTCATTTATTTGTTGGTTTTTTCTTTTTCTGAGGAATGACCACCAGGCGATGAATTTCCCTCTTAAAACTGCTTTCATTGTGTCCCATATGTTGTGTCTGTATTTTCATTTATCTCTAAGAACTTTTTTATTTCCTCCTTTATGTCTTCTGTAACCCATTGATCATTCAGTAACATATTGTTCATTTTCCATGTGATGTAGGATTTTTCCTTCCTTCTTTTATCATTGATTTCCAGTTTCATTCCATTATGATCAGATAAATGCATGGTATTATCTCCACCCCTTTATATTTACTGAGGGTTGCCCTATGGCATAATATATGGTCTATTTTTGAGAAGGATCCATGTGCTGCTGAGAAAAAAGTATATCCATTTGATGATGGTTGATATATTCTATATATGTCAGTTAAGTCTAGGTTATTGATTGTGGTATTGAGTTCTATAGTTTCTTTTTTTTTTTTAAAGAGAGAGTGAGAGAGGGGAGAGAGAGAGAGAGAGAGAGAGAGAGAGAGAGAGAGAGAGAGAATTTTTAATATTTATTTTTTAGTTCTTGGAGGACACAACATCTTTGTTGGTATGTGGTGCTGAGGATTGAACCCGGGCCGCATGCATGCCAGGCAAGCGCGCTACCGCTTGAGCCACATCTCCAGCCCCTCTATAGTTTCTTTATTCATCTTTTGTTTGGAGGATCTGTCCAATGGTGAGAGAGGTGTGTTGAAGTCACCCATAATTATTGTGTTGTGGTCTATTTGATTCTTGAACTTGAGGAGAATTTGTTTTATGAATGTCACAGCACCATTATTTGGTGCATAAATATTGATAATTGTTATGTCTTGTTGGTGAATGGTTCCTTTTAACAGTATATAATGTCCTTCCTTATCCCTTTTGATTAACTTAGTCTTGAAGTCGATTTTATTTGATATGAGGATGGCCACCCCTGCTTGCTTACAAGGACCATGTGCGTGGTATATTTTTTCCCATCCTTTCACCTTCAGCCTGTGTATGTCTTTTCCAATCAGATGTGTCTCCTGGAGGCAGCATATTGTTGGATTTGTTTTTTTAATCCATGATACCAGCCTATGTCGCTTTATTGCAGAGTTTAAGCCATTAACATTCGGAGTTACTATTGATATATGGTTTGTACTTCCAGCCATGTTTGATTATTTATCCTTTTTTTAAAAAATTTAGTTTGTTTCTCTATGATTATATTTCCCCTTGCCCTCTGTCTTTACCGAGGCACTTCCCGCTGATGGTTTTGGTTATTGTTTTTCATTTCTTCCTCGTGTAGTGTTTTGCTCAAAATGCTTTGCAATGCTGGTTTTCTGGCTGCAAATTCTTTTAACTTTTGTTTATCATGAAAGATTTTTATTTCGTTGTCATACCTGAAGCTTAATTTTGCTGGATACAGAATTCTTGGTTGGCATCCATTGTCTTTCAGTGTTTGAAATACATTATTCCATGACCTTCTTGCTTTCAGTGTCTGTGATGAAAAATCCGTTGTTAACCTTATTGGTTTACCCCTGAATGTAATCTGTCTCCTTTCTCTTGTAGCTTTTAATATTTTCTCTTTGTTCTGTATATTGGATATCTTCATAACAATGTGTCTTGGCGTTGGTCTACTGTGATTTTGTGTGCTCGGTGTCCTGTATGCATCTTCAATTTGTATATCTGTTTCCTTTATTATTTCTGGAAAGTTTTCTGTAATTATTTCATTCAGCAGGTTACTCATTCCCTTGGTTTCAATCTCTGTACCTTCTTCTATCCCGATGACTCATAAGTTTGGTTTTTTTATGTTATCCCATAACTCTTGGATGTTTTTCTCGTGATTTTTTACCAGCCTTTCTGAGTTGGCTAGACTGTTTTCAAGATGATATATTTTGTCTTCATTATCTGACATTCTGGCTTCTACTTGCTCCACTCTGTTAGTGATACTCTCAATTGAGTTTTTAATTTGGTTTATCGTTTCCTTCATTTCTAGAATTATTGTTTGATTATTTTTTATAATCTCTATCTCCTGATAAAGATGCTTAACTTCTTCTTTTATCCGTTTATGTAATTCATTCTCAATGTGTTCTTTCGCTGCTTGAATTTGCTGTCTCGTATCCTCTTTAAGGTTCCATTCCATCTGTCTAAGGTGTTCCTTGAGTTCTTTATATGACCATTTTTCTGATGACTCTAGGTCCTCCTGAATATTTAGGCTGTCCTGCATTGTTTGTACTCCTTTTCTTCCTTGCTTTTTCAAGTTGCTCATGTTACTTCTTGTTCTGTTTGACTGCTGAGTTACTGTTTACTCCTATAAATTTATTTGATGCTGTAGCCGCAGGTTTCAATGAAGTTATCTCCTCCGCCGCAGTCTGGTGACATCAGTTCTCTGCCATGGTGGTATCTCTTCTTAATGACAGCTTTTTAAAGATATAATTTGCATACCATATATTTCACTCATTTAAAGTGTTCAATTCAGTCATCTTTATTATATTTACAGAGTTGTGCAACCATAACCACAATAATTTTAGACCATATTTATCACACCCAAAAGAAATCCTGTATCTGTTTTTTATGTTGTTGTTATTTGTTTTTTGTGGTACTGGGAATTATTGAACCCAGGGCCTTTAGTATGCTAGGCAAGTGCTCTATCACTGAGCTACATCCCCAGTCTTTAAGCCTTATATTTATTAACAGTTGCTTTCTATTTCTTTCCAGCCTCTCCAGGTCTAAGCAACTACTTATGTACTATTATTCTCTGTGGATTTGCCTATTCTGGATGTTTCATGTAAATGAAACTATACAATATATGGTCCTTTGAGACTGCCTTCTTTCATTTATACTTTTCAAGGTTCACCCGTGTTGTACTCCATTTCTCTTTATAGCTGAATAATATTCCATTGTGTGGATATATCACATGTCATCTACCCATTCATCAATTAACGAACATTTGGCTTTGTTCTCCATTTTTTTGCTGTTAAAAATAATGCTGGGGCTGGGGTTGTGGCTCAGAGGTAGCACACTTGCCTAGCATGTGTGAGGCCCTGTGTTCGATCCTCAGCACCACATTAAAAAATATAAAGATATGTGTCCACCTATAAGTAAAAAATAAATATTAAAAAAAGAATAATGCTGCTGTGAACATTTGTGTACATGTTTTTGTATAGATAAATGTTTTCATTTCTTTTGGGGTGTATACCTAGGAATTGGAACTGTGGGTCATATGGTAGCTCTGTTTAATCTTTTGAGGAACTGTCATACTGTTTTCCAAAGTGTTCCTATTATTTTCACATTCCTACAAGCTGAATATGAGGGTTACAATTTCTCTGTATCTTTGCTAACACTTATTATTGTTCTTTTTTTTTTTTAAATATGGCCATCCTCACCTTTTTATTAAATCATCTTTTGGGAAAATTTTAGATTTATAGACAGTTTTCAAAGGATAGTACAGAGAGCTTCCATATATCCCTTACCCAGTTGCTTTTTATCCTAATGTTATGTTACCCATATGTGGTATATTTGTGAAAATGATGCTTGCTTTTTGTATTTAAATAAGATTTGGTGTGTTTTTAAAAATTCCTTTTAAGCTACAGGAATTTGGGGCTGGGGATGTAGCTCAGTGGCAGAATGAGTGCCTTGCATGCAGTAAGGCCTTGGGTTTGATCCCCAGCACTCACTGCAAAACAAATGATAAGAAACCAATAAACAAAAAAACTATAGAAATTTCCTTTATCTCTTTCTTTTCCTTACAGCTTATCTGTTAAGGCCAGATCATTTGCTTTGTCAATTTCTCACAGTGCAAATTTTGCTTATTACATTCTTGTAGGGAA
This sequence comes from Spermophilus citellus, assembly GCF_964194105.1. Taxonomy (NCBI): domain Eukaryota; kingdom Metazoa; phylum Chordata; class Mammalia; order Rodentia; family Sciuridae; genus Spermophilus; species Spermophilus citellus. The sequence goes on along the minus strand of NC_138182.1, from coordinate 145,843,747 downwards.
GTTCAATGTGCTTCCCTGACTTTATATTTTCTGGAAATTGGCAGCTAGATCCAGAGGCTGGATAGTCTGAAGTTCAGTGCCTTTGGCAAGAGAACAGGCTTTATTTTCTTCTTTTATTAGGAGGCACATAATGTGATGCTAGCAGCTTTTAATCCTTAATGGCTAGATTCAACAACTCTTAGGGGTTTGCAAAATGGTGATATTTTAACTGCATCATCCTTTTAAAATTTATTACTTAGAATACTTTTATGAAGGGACATTTCTCCTCATTTGGTTACTCAGGGATAATAGTTCATATATAGAAAGCAGAATAAATGCTTGATTTATCAATGTTTAGGATGAATTGGCTCCAAAAAATAGACTTTGAAAGTCTACAATTAATTTTCTAAAAATATGACCAGGCCAGAGATGTAGTTCATTGGTACACTACTTGTTTAGCATGTATGCAAAGTTCTGGGTTCCATACCCAGCATGGAACTCATGGACCTAAACTTATTTAATGGGTTTCTTTGCATTGCAGTTTTTTGGGGCAAGAGAAAAAGGCCTTCTCCCACTCATCACAAGATCACAGGTATCCCCCGCCAAGCATACAGGATTGAACCCAGGGGTACTCTACCACTGAATTACATCCCCAGACCTTTTATTATTTATTTGAGATAGGGTCTCACTAAGTTGCCCAGGCTGGCCCTGAACTTGTGATCCTCCTGCCTCAGCCTCCTGAGTAGCTGAGATTACAGATGTGTACCACCTAGATTTACTTTTTAAAAATTGTATGTGGCATAGAAGCCTTCAGAAATGAAGACCCAAGGAAAACTTTTGTGTTTTTATGTTAAATATGATAAAAGATATGAGTAGTTGTGGAAAAACATGATTGTACTAAAAGAACACGATCTAATGGTAATAAACAGAGAGGGGAAACCCAGAAATGGCTGTTCATTCCAATTCTTCTTTCTTCTCTGTATAGCATGCTCACTACCCCTACCTCCATAAGGGACAAGATCCCTGTGGCATGAGATAAAGTAGGAAGTCAGAGAATCAGGGAAAGTAGGTCAGAGAGTATCCTTTCTAGCTTTTATGACTTGTTTTGGGGGAGAGGAATTTTAGTTTCTATGACATACCTTGGGAAAGTGGGGAGAAAGGAGGGCAAGAGAAGGTCAGAGAGATCTTGCTTCTGAGGTTCTTCTGGTCTCTTTCTGTTCAAAGTACTCAGCATGTCAAGGAACCATATTTTAGGATAACATATTTGAGCTCCTACACAGTATTTTTATTATTGAAGTTCAAAATTTTTCATCTTTGGCCAATGGAAGCCTTTCAAGGTGGCTCCTATGTCCTTTTAACATGACCCAGTATACAGTCTTTGATAGCTTCTTTGTTACCTAGCTGACAAGATGTTCTAGGCTTATTTTTACTTTTTTTTTTCTTTAGGGAGTCTGCCATATATAAATATCTTTTAAAAATCAGCTTTATAGTGATATAATTCACATACAATATAATTCACTCATTTAAAGTGTGAATTTCAGTAGTTTTTAGTATATTTACTGGTAACTGTAGCCATCACACAGTCAATTTTAGAACATTTTTATTACCTCAAAAAAACTCATTCTCTTTACACCCCTGTATCTTGGACTCCTTTTGCCCAACTCTTGACAACCACTAGTCTACGCTCTATCTTTGCAGTTTCCCTATTCTGAACTTTCATTTGAATGGAATCATATAATACGTGGTCTTTTGTGACTGGCTTCTTTCAGCTAGCATAATATTTTCAAGATTCATTCAAGTTGTAGCAATATATTGATATTTCACTCATTTTTTTCCCTCCAGTGCTAGGAATTGAACCCAGAGCCTCACGCATGCTAGACAAGTGCTCCACCACTGAAACACCGCCCCCCACCCCCAGCCAGTACTTCATTCCTTCTCATAGCCAATAATATTCTGTAGTTTGGATTTAACATATTTGGTTTATTCATCTGCCCATTGATGAACCTTTACTACTTTTGCCTATGAATAATGCTGCTATAGACATTTATACTCTAGTTTTTGTGTGGACATATGTTTTCATTTCTCTTAGGTATACACCTAGGAATGAAATGATTGGATCATGTGATAACTACGTTTAATTGTTTGAACTGCCAGATTGTTTTCCAAAAGTCTTCATTATTTTATATCATTGTCAATAGAGTATGAGGGCTATAATTTCCCCACATCCTTTCCAACACTTGTTATTATATGATTTTTTTTATTCTAGCCATCCTAATGGGTATGAAGTGATATTTTACTGTATATTTGATTTACATTTCCCTATTGACTAATGATACTGAACATTTTTTTTTTCTGGGCTTATGGACTCTTTGCTATCAGAGAAATTTCTGTTCATAATCTTTTGAGTATATTGGATTGTCTTTTTATTATTGAGTTATAAGAATTCTTTATATATTCTGTTCTTTATGCAATTCTTTATCAGACATGACTTGCAAATATTTTTGTGAATTAAACGTAGTTATCACATGATCCAATCATTTCATTCCTTCATTTGTGAATTTTCAACACTTTCTTCTTGATGATATGAATTTCCCCTCAGTATTTGGGATTGAATCCAGGGGCACTCTACCACTGAGGTAAATACCCAGCCCTTCTTATATTTTATTTGCAATAGGGTCTCATTAAGTTGTTCAGGCTGGCCTTGAACTTGCCTTCCTCCTGCGTTGGCCTCCCAAGTAGCTGGGATTACAGGCGAGTGCTCCTGTACCTGTCTTATAACTTTAGCTTTTGTATTGAGGTCTTTTATTCATCTTGAGTGAACTTTTGTACATGATATAAGGCAAGGGTCCGACTTCATTCTTTTGCATGTGGCTATTCATTTGGCCCAATACAATTTGTTGAGGAGACTTTTTTTTCTCTTGAATGGTTTTGGCACCCTTGTTGAAAATCAATTGACTGTGGATATAAGGGTTTATTTCTTTTTTGTTTTTAGAGAGTTTTTTTTTTTTGAGAGAGAGAGAGAGAGAGAGAGAGATTGATTTTATTTATTGATTTATTTTTCAGTTCTCGGCGGACACAACATCTTTGTTTGTATGTGGTGCTGAGGATCGAACCCGGGCCGCATGCATGCCAGGCGAGCGCGCTACTGCTTGAGCCACATCCCCAGCCTCTATAAGGGTTTATTTCTGAACTGTGGGTTCTATTCCCTTGATCTATATGTCTATACCATGTTGTCTTAATTATTGTTGCTTTATAGTAAGTTTGAAATCATAAAGTGTGAATATTTCTACTTTGTTCCCTTTGTTTTTGCTATTCTAATCTCCTGGCAAATCCATATAAATTTTGGGATCAACTTCAGTTTTTGCATAAGAGGCCACTGGGACTCTGATAGGGATTGAATTACATCTGTGGATCAATTTGGAGATTATTGCTATTTTAACAATATTGTAAGTCTATGAACAGAGGATTTTTTCCCACTTATTTAGATCTTCCTTAATTTCTTTTAACATTTTGTACTTTTTACAGAATACGTTTTGTACTTCTTCTGTTAAATTTATTTCTAAATATCGAATTATTTCATTCTGTTTGGTGCTATTGGAATGGAGTTGATTTCTTCATTTGCAGATTTTTTCATTACAAATATGTAAAATTACAACTGATTTTTGTATATTGATCTTATCTCCTGCAACTTGGATAGATTTGTTTATTAGTTCTCATAGCTATTTAGTGAATTTCCTAGGGTTTTCTATGCAGAAGTTCATGTCATCTATGAACAGAAACAGTTTCACTTCTTTCCTGGTTGGGTCACTGCTTATTTATTCATTTATTTTCTAATTACCCTGACCAGAATCTCTAGCACAATGTTGGGGAGAAGCTGGGTACAATGGTAAGGGCCTGTAATTCCAGTGTCAGTAGATTGAGGCAGGAGGATCACAAGTTTGAAGCCAACCTCAGCAACTTAGTGAGACCTTGTCTCAAAATAATAAAAAAGGCTTAGGATATAGCTCAGTGGTAGAGCACCCCAGGGTTCAGTCCTGTACCAAGTATCTGGGATTACAGGCGAGTGCTCCTGTACCTGTCTTATAATTTTATATGTGTGATACACACACACACACACACACACACACACACACACACACACTAAAACAAGGAATCAACAATGTTGAATAGAAGTGGCAGGAGCAAACATCCTGGTCTTATTCACAATGTTAGAGGGAAAGATTCCAGTCTTCAATAATTAATTATGATATTAGATGTAGATTGTCATAGATGCCCTTTATCAAATTGAGATAATTTTCTTTTATTCTTAGTTTGTTGAGTGCTTTTATCATGAAAAGGTATTATATTTTATCAAATATTTTTTTGTCTATTAAGATCATCAAAATATGAATGTTATTTTTATTCTATTGATGTATTGCATTTGTTGATTTTTGGATATTAAACCAACCTCATGTTCCTGTAATACATGCCAATTGGTCATATGTAATTCTTCTTAGGTGTTATTGGATTTTATTGAGAATTTTGTGTCCTTATTCATGAGGGGTATTTGTAGTTTTCTTTTCTAGTGATACCTTTGTCTGGTTTAAGTATCAAAGTAATTCTGTTCTTTAAAAATGAATTGGAAAATATTCCCTCTCTCTTCTTTCTCATTTCTTCTCTTCTTTCCTTCCCTCATTCTCTTCCTCCTTTCTTTTTTGTGGTACTAGGGATTGAGTCCAGGGTCTCATACATGTTAGACAAACATTCTACCACTAAGCTACATTCTTACCCTTTTTTATTTTTTTCATTTTGAGAAAGGGTCTTGTGTGGCTGAGGCTGGCCTCTAACTTGCAATCCTCTTGCCTCAGCCTCCTGAATAGATGGGATTACAAGTGTGTGCTACCATGCCTGCTCTTGAAAGGTTGTTTGATAGTTCTTAAAGAGTTCTTTAAATATTTGGTAGAATTACACAGTGAAACCATCTGGGCCTAGATTTTTGTTTGTGGATAGTTTTTGATTACTTACTCAATATTTTTGTTTGTTTTAGGTTTATTAAAATTGTCTGTTTTTTCTTAAGCCAGTTTCAGTAGTTTGTGTTTTCCTAGGAAACAATCTGTTTAATCAAAGTTATTTAATTTACTCATTGTTTGGTAGGTTGGCTAGCAACATGTTCTCCAACTTTTTGTTTATCTTGGAAAAAATTTTAATTTTACTTCATTTTCAAAAAATAGGTTTCCTCAATATGGGATTTTGGGTTGACAGGGTTTTTTCGGAGCACTCTGAATTATGTCATTGCTTCTGGGCCTCCATTGTTTGTACTGAAAAGTCTCCTTTTAGTCTGATTGAGGATCTCCTTGTAAGTGATGATTCATTTTCTCTTGCTTTTCTTCTTGTTTTTGACTTTTGGCATTTTTACTATGGTATATTCCTTTGTGGTAGATCTCTTTGTATTTATCCTAGTTGGAGTTTGTTTGGCTTTCTGGATTTGTTGATTATTATTTTGCAATAAATTTGGGAATTGTCATCCATTATTTCATTAAATATTTTTCTTCTTTTTCTTTCTCTTTTCATTTTGGTATTCCCAGATACATATGTATGTGTGTTTAGTAGTGTTGCACATTTGAGTCTCTTCTCCCCACTCTCATTTTTTTTATTCTCTATTCTTCAGCTTGCAAAATCTCCATTGATCTGTCTTTAAGTCCATGAATTCTTTCTTCTGCCTGTTCAAGCCTACTATTGAGCCCCTCCAGTGAACTTTTAATTTCAGTTATTGTACTTTTCAATTCCAAGATTTCTCCCTGCTTACCCTCCTGCCTCTTTCTTCATATATAATTTGTTTCTTGATTAATATTCTCTATTTGATATGAGATTGCCATTGTATCTTCCCATGCTTCTTTAATCATGCTTTCCGTTAGTTGTGTGAATGCACTTTTAATATTTATTTTGAAATCTTTTTCTGTTCAATCCAACATATTACTCTTATAGTCAGTTTGGACAGCCTGCTTTTTTTTCTTGCATATGAATAATTTCTCATAGATTTCTTGCATGCCTTGTATTTTTTTGCTGGAACCTCAGTATTTTAGATAACATATTCTAAAAACTCTGGGTACAGGACTTTCCACTCTGGGTCTTGCTATTGTTATTTTTTGTGTGTTATAGTGACTAACTGAATTTTAGTGAAATCTGTTTCCTCCCACAAAAGTATTAAATCTATATAGTTGCTCCTCAGGGAGTCACAGCTTTGGATAAGTCATGGTCACTCTGGGATGGCAATGGAATTAGTAATGTTATCTTTCTGTCTTCCCCTTACTGTTCCTAGCCATTGAACTCCACGAGATAAGCTGATTGCTCTATTGCTTTCAGAATTGGCATGGGGCTTAAATTGCACAATGAACTATTCCAATCACACTGTGGCTCCTTTGAAGGAATAATTTCTGTGATGGTCAATATTTAGTGTTTGTTCTGATTTTGAGAAGGCTCTCTCAACTGGCTCATTTGATGGCTCTTTCCCACAAACTAGCTGAGATATAGTCTAGATTGAATTGTCATTTAATGCAGGAATCTCTACTCAGTTGTCTTTCACTGCATCCTCCACTGTTCTAGAGAGCACCTTTAGGCCTGAACTTTTCTACACTTAGTTGCAAATAAAGTCAACTCCTTTGGAAGAGATCAGAAGCCTTTGATTTTATGGTCCTCTTCTTTTCCCAGGCAAAATCTCTGAAGTGTAGGGTTCTGGAGTTATTTTGGATTAAAGCAAATTTTATCTCTAAGCAATACTCTTTCCTCTAGGAGCTGAGTGCTCAGTGACTGGGAGGAGCAGCAGCCTGAGGTCCCCTTAGCTTGCTTCTCCCAACATGAAATCACTATCCCACCAGCCAGGTTGAGTGGTCCTAGTATTCTTGGTGTACTACACCCAATGTACAGCCATTGTTCCATGAGTTAGGGCTTGGTGGGAGATGTGACCTTCGTCTTTTTTTTTTTTTTTTTGTATCTTTATTTTATTTATTTATTTTTATGTGTTGCTGAGAATCAAACCCAATGCCTCACACATACTAGGTGAGTGCTCTACTACTGAACTACAATCCCAGCCCTTGACCCTCATCTCTCAACCTTATTCACCCAGGACTTAGCCTCAGCAACAGATAGCTGGGAAAAGTATGAGCAGTGCTGAAGTTCTGTTTCTCCAGGGAAGAAAGAACTTCAAACGGGAGCTAGTGAAGAGGTAGCCAGCCAGCTCTAGACTTAGAGCTGAGATTGGGGAAGGAGGGAATACACTTACTTCCTTACTGAATTTTCATAGTTTTTTGTTTGTTTTGTTGTTGAGTTAGTTGTTTTTGTTTTTGCATGCTGAGGATTGAGCCTAGGACCACAATGAACTACATTCCCAGCCCTAGTTGTACTTTTAGAAAGATAATTTTCACTGGTTTCAATGAGGAGTAGCTCAGCTGACCTGTTCATTATATCATGCTAGAAGTCCATCCCCAGTTGTTATTGTTGTTGTTCTTCTTTCTCACCTCTTCCTTCCTTTCTTCCTCCTTCTTCTTTGATTAAACCCAGGAGTACTTTACCACTGAGTTATATTCCCAGCCCTTTTTATTTTTAAAATTTGAGACAAGGTCTCACTTAGTTGCTGAGGGTCTCACTAAATTTCTGAATCTGGCTTTGAACTTTCAGTCCTCCTGTCTCAGTCTTTCATGTTGGAATTACAAGCAGTGCCACTGTGCCTGGCTTTAGTTCTTTTAATCCCCCCTTACCCCTGCATGTTAGACCAAAGCTTGGTTGGATCAGCTTTTCTTGACCAAGCTTGTCTGTCTGTCTGTCTGTCTCTCTTTTTAAAAACAAGCTCTAGAAAATTTTATTAAAGAAAAATTTTGTATAATTTACTTTTCACCAGTCTATTTCAGCATGTTTCCATGATATCAAAATCACCTGCATGAATTTCAGCCAGTGTGCATACTTAATAGTATTTTCTTCAGCTTGTGTCAAATTTAATATTATAGCCATCATAGCGATGGATCCTAGTTTGGCCAATGTGATGTAGTACTGTTTTGGATATATTCAAAGCTGGGAAGCTGTTGGTAAGAATGACTATTATAGTTTAGCTTTGAAACGACCCCCAAAATCTGAAGTGTTAATGTCTAAGTGTTGATTGCCCATCTGTATCACTATTTGGAGGTCATGGAAATTTCAGGAGGTAAAAGGAAGTTACATTATTAGGGGTATGCCATTTAAGGGGATATGGGAACCCTTGTCCTCCTCTTCTCTCTTTGCTTCCCGGCCACTATGAGGTGAGCAGATCTCCTACACCCATGTTCCATCCCCATGATATGCTGCACTACCATAGATCCAAAGCAACTGACTGAAACCTCTGAAACCATGAGCCCAGATTAATCTTTAGCCTCTTTTAAAGTTGTATATCTCAGATATTTTGTCACAGCAACAGAAAACTGACAAACACAATGACCAATTTTGCTTTGCCTTGTCTGATAATCTTCAGAGTCTGTTTGTACCCTAGCATATACCTTCCACTTCTCATGATGAGTTGGAGCCTATAAATGATCAGTTCCAGTTTCTACAAAACAAACATTTATAATGGACCTTAAGCCTTGTATATAACAACCTCAAAACTGGATCTAGCTTTCTGGAGCTGAACCCCATAATAAAATTCCTAAACTAGAGGGCCCCATGTCCTCTCAGGTTCCCTTTGGGAACCCTTAAGATGCCAGTGGGCATGCTGTCTTCCCAGTGTTGTGTGTGTCTCATTAAAATTAATTAGAGCAGTTTTAGGTTTGTAGAAAAGTTGAACAGAAAGTGCAGAGGTATCCTATACCCCCTCCACCTCATACCTCACTACTACAACATTTCCTTTTTCTCTTTCTCCTCCTCATCAATATTATTGTTATTATTATTATTATTATTATTATTATCATCATCATCACCAATAACATCATCATCATTATTTTCTTTTGGTACTAGGGATTGAACCCAGAGGGCTTTTATCATTGAAGTACACTCCCAACCCTATAATTTTTTTTTTTTAAATTTTGAGATAGGGTCTCTCTAAGTTGCTGAGGCTATCCTTGAACTTGTGATGTTCTGGCCTCAGCTTTCAAAGTTGCAGAGATTGTAGATGTGCTCCACTGCACCTGGTTACATTTCCATGTTATTAACATCTTGTATTATATGGTATATTTGTTACAATTAATGGGCCAATACTGATACATTATTCTCAACTAAATCCCATAGTTTACATTAGGATTTAACTTTCTGTGTTGAACTTTCTGGGTTTTGATAAATATATAATATCATGTCCATAACTTCAGTATCATAGAGAATAGTTTTATTTTACCTTTTTTTTTTTCCTTTTTTTATTGGTACTGGGACTGAACTCACAGGCACTTTACCAATGAACTGTACCCACAGCCCTTTATATTATGTTTTCTTTTTCTTTCTTTCTTTTTTTTTTTTTTTTTTGTATTAGGGACTGAACTCAGGGGTATTTAACTGAGTATTTTACTGAGCCATATCCCCAGCCCTTTTTATTATTTGTATATTTTAAGTCAGGGTCTTGCTAAGTTGTCTAGGTCCTTGCTAAGTTGCTGAGACTGGCTTGAACTTGCCATCCTAATGCCTCGGCCTTCTTCTGAGTCTCTGGGATCACAGACTTGGACCACCACACCTAGCTTTTATTATGTTTTTTATTTTGAGATAGAATTTTACTATCATAAATCCCATAGTTTACATTAGGATTTAAACGGGGTGCCAGGGTACCTGCTTGTAATCCCAACAATTTGGAAGCCTGAGACAGAAGAATTTCTGAGGCTTCCAAATTGTTGGAATTACAAGCAGGCACCCTGGCACCCCGTTTGTACCTCTACCTTTTTATTATTTTCTCCTTCTCCTTTAACTAGCAACCACTGGTCTTTTTTATCATCATTTTACTTTAGCTTTTTCCAGAATGCCATATAGTTGGAATTATACAGGATGTAGAGTTTTTAGACAAGCTTCATTGACTTGGCAACATGTATAATGTTCTATGATTTTTTTTTTTTTTTGGTGGCTTGATAGCTCATTTCTCTCTCTCTCTCTCTCTCTCTCTCTCTCTCTCTCTCTCTCTCTCTCTCTCTCTCTCTCATTTTGCTGCTAAATAATATTCATTGCATACATGTACCACAATTTATCCATTAACTTATTGAAGGACACTTCAGTTCCTATCAAGTCTGTGCAATTATGAAGCAAGTTGCTATAAATATCCATGTCCAGGTTGTTATGTGAATCTAAACTTTTTACTTGCTGGTTAACTACCAAGGAGTACAATTGCTAGATTGTGTGCTAAGACTATATTTAGCTTTGTAAGAAGTTGCTAAACTGTCCTTCAAAGAGGCTGTATAATTTTGCATTCCTGCCAACAATGAATGAGAATTTGTTGGTCCACATCCTCATCAGCAGTTGGAGGTGTCAGTATTTTAGATTTTAGCCATTCTAATAGGTATATAGTGATACCACATTGTTTTATTTATTTATTTAGCTACTGGGGATTGAAACCAGAGGTGTTTTACACCACATCTTTAATCGTTTTCACTTTTTGAGACAGAATCTCACTAAATTGCCCAGATTGGCCTTAAACTTGGCAATCCCCTTACCTTAGCCTCTTGCATCACTAGGATTACGGGTAGGTACTACTGTGTCCAGCTGTTTTCTTAATTTTTGGTTTTTAATTGTAGAAGGACACAATACCTTTATTTTATTTATTTTTTAAAAAATATTTATTTTTTAGTTGGACACGATATCTTTATTTATTTATTTTTATGTGGTGCTGAGGATCAAACCCAGGGCCTTGCATGTGCTAGGCAAGCGCTCTACCACTGAGCCACAATCCCAGCCCCTTATTTTTTATTTTTATATGATGCTGAGGATTGAACCCAGTGCCTCACACATGCTAGAGAGGAATATTATTTCATTATGTGGTTTTGCAAAAATTTATTTAGTCATTCCCTTATTGATGAATATTTAGGCTGCTTCCAATCTTTTTTTCTACCACAAAAAATGCTGCAGTGAAATTTTCATGTAATTTACCCTGATGAACATATCTTAGAATAAATGTCTCAAAATAAAGTCATGTAATCAAAAGTATATACAATTTAAAATTTGTTATCTTTTGTTAATTTCCTTCCAAAGAAGTTGTATAAGTTTTCTCTCCTGGACTAGTACAAAGAAATATTCATTTCCCATAGCTTCACAAATATAATACATATCAGTTATTATAATCCTTGTCATTTGGATCAATGAAAAATAAATCTCATAGTGATTATTTATATTTCTTCTAAATGTGAGATTGAGTATCTTTTATTTATTTACAAGTCCTATGAATAAGAACAATCTTTTTAAAAGCATCATGTGGAAAAAAATTTGGATTATGGCTGACTCACAATGGGCTAAGATAAATAAAATAATAAGGGTAAAATATTTGAGACTTTTAATTTTTACTTTTAAAACATGAGACTTTAGTATTCAAATCTAATTCATAAACCGCTTATGATAATATGCTTATATAAGTATATGAAAAAATTTTAGAATTAGTTACTTTTTATCTGGATTATTTCAGGGCTTCTTGTGCAACTTAAATACAAGTTATTTAATGTTATTAATAAAATGCGATAATATTTAATGTTTAAACTAAAGTTAGCATATGATGCTACAGTGAAAATTTTAATGATACCACTTAACATTCTTGTTTCTTTGGCCTTGATCTTATTTTAAAAGTATTTTTAAAATAGATAATCTTGATGAAAAAGTAATTTACTTGGGTTTGTTTCAGGCCAGTGGATATCTGGGCTTTGGGCTGTATGATCATTGAGATGGCCACTGGAAATCCCTATCTTCCTAGCAGTTCTGACTTAGATTTACTTCATAAAATTGTTTTAAAAGTAGGTAGGTATTAATGAAATATTCTATTACATGCCTAAATAAATATTACCAGATAAATTCTGTTTGATTTTCAAAGTTAGTTTTTCTGCCTAAAAACAGGGAAGCATATTGTTTGGATAAATGATGGCAGATGGATGCCTGGGGCTGATAGAGAAGGTAGAAAATTTTCTGTTTTTACAAATAATATTTTCTTTTCCAGGATGCAGATAGCTAAGCCATATGTTGATGGTTGGTGCTAAGAAAAACAGTACAAAAGGAATGTATTTCACACTGTCTAAAAGTTGTTGTTAATTTTTGCCTTCTACAAATATTTGTACTTTTAAAATAAGATCTTTTGAACAATAGAATTGAGTCAAATTTTTTTAAAGCATTTGGAAATAGAAACACCAATTATTTATTTAGAAACCATTCTCTTCAACCAAACCAAACTAAAACAAAACGAAAAACCTCAGGGTACTTAAAATAACTTATTCAAGAATATATTTGAGGGCAGGGGTGGTGGCTCAGTGGTAGAGCACTTGCCTGGCATGTGTGAGGCACTGGGTCCTTAGCACCACATAAAAATAAATAAAAATAAAGATATAAAAAGAATATATTTGATGAGGGCTAGGGGCATAGCTCAGTGTTAGAATACTTGTCTATCATACATGAGGCCCTGGATTCCATCCCTAGTACAACACTCAGAAAAAGAATATATTTGATGACAAACAAAAATTAAAGAAATATATTTGATGAGAGTTTTAACTATTTGATGATCTGCTTTAATTACTCAAATATTTTGGTGGTTAGCCTTGCACAGGGTATTTCAACAATTTGTTTTTAATATTTCTGAATGAAGAGCTCAAGGAGCACTTTGTGTGGTAGGAAAGATATACATAAACATAATTTTACAGGATTATGAGGAAGGAACTGGGAACAATTATGAAAACAATGAAATCTAGATAAATATTGACTTAAGATACTGTTCAGAGCCTTAAAACATCAACTTCTTTTGTGTCTTCTTTAAAGTTCTGGTTAGGAGATTAATGTTAGAAGGAATCTTAGAGAAAATTAGATTAATCCCGTAATTTTACAGATAAATTCAGCCATAAAAAACAAAGAGATTTGCTCAGTCACAGAACTAGTTATAGCAAAATGGATGCTAGACTTAGTTCTCTCCACTCTTATTTATAGTTCTTTCCACTCTACTACTAGTCTGTAGTCTTGTTTCATCTTATGTAATATTTTGATTTTAAAATAATTTTAATGTTTTAGCTGTTTTGAGTAAGGCTGTAATCTGTTTTGCTGATGAACTTGTAGTTCAACTATTTAGATACCAATAAGGAAATATGTAAAAGTTTAAAAATGCTTTTTGGGGTAATAGTACATGTCTTACAGTTTGGGAAAAGAAAACAAACCTGATGTGCCATATTATGCTACCTGTGTATTATTAACAGTTTACTAGCGAAACCTCAATTTTTTATGACATTCAGATAGTTTCTTGTTCAACTTTGAAAAATTTAAAAAACTGTTACTCTTTCTTGTCTGGGTTTTTAGTAATTTAGTGGAAATCACATGGCAATTTGATTATTTTGATTGTAGATAATTTCTATGTTTTCTTATAAGTATGTATTTCTCTTTTCAGGCAGTTTGACACCTCACTTGCAGAATATCTTTACTAGGAGTCCTATTTTTGCTGGGGTAGTCCTTCCTCAAGTTCAACACCCCGAAAACGCAAGGAAAAAATATCCAAAGCTTAATGGATTGCTGGCCGATATAGTTCATGTATGTTAAGATTAATAATGTATATCTGAGAAATTTGCATAAATTATAATACTATTTTAAAATATTACTTTAGGGCTGGAGATATAGCTTAGTGGTAGAGCACTTGCCTAGCACATGTGAGTCTCTAGGTTTGATCCCCTGTATCATATATACAGAAAAAATTATCCAGTTTAGCATATCACTAATCATGTTTCCAGATCTGTCAAATGCAAATGATTTCCCATGAACTTTCTACCATACAGGGCTGACAAGAGGACCAAAATGAGCTAAATAATTTCTGTTCATCACAGAAACACACTGAGCTTTGCTTTGGCTAGAATTATTGAATATTTAACCTGTAATAATGCTTTACAAGTAAAAATTTCTTAGGGAAATAAATGATCAGAACATACTGTCAGAAATTCCTGAGCTTTAATTTCATCTTTTCTCTCTCATCTCTGGGTAATTGACTATTTCTAAGAATCATTTGTCAAATAAATTTAATTTTTGCCCTGTTAGAACTCACTGATTATCAAAATATTTTTTATTTTCTAGGCTTGTTTACAAATTGATCCTGCTGAGAGGACATCCTCTACTGATCTTTTGCATCATGAGTATTTTACTAGAGATGGATTTATTGAAAAGTAAGCATTTGAGTGAATGTGGTCTTTTAAGTATTTTTAAGTTTTTTAAAAAATTTATACATGACAGCGGAATGCATTATAATTCTTATTACACTATAGAGCACAATTTTTCATATCTCTGGTTGTATACACAGTATATTCACACCAATTCATGACTTCATACCTGTACTTTGGATAATAATGTTTTGGATACTTTAGGAAATTTTACTAGCAGGAGAATTGCTGGGTAGGTTAATGTTATCAAATAACTTAACAAAAGCGTAATGAGTTATTGTTGCAGGTGCAGACTATATGATAGACTTACAGGTATCATGGATGAAAATTTAAATAAAATTAATGAAAGCTGACATCATAACACATTTACAATATTCTAGGCAGTGTGATATGTTTTCCATTCTACAATTTCAGAGTCATCAGAGAGCAGAAATAACATTAAATAGACAATCAATACCTTTTAGCTCCCATTTGGGCCTCTCACTCATAAAATAATTGGTTATTCCTCTTTTGATAGCATCTTTGATCTTTATACTATAATTAGCACTTCCCAAATTATTTTTTATTTCCTTATTCTCTGCTGTGAGACTTGCTTTCTGATCCTACCCACTAAATTTGAAGTTCCCTGAAGATAGGGGCCATAATTCTTTAGACCTTCTGTGTCTCACATGGACAATTAAGATTCAATCTTCAGCCTTATTTCTAAAAATCATTATTTTGTATCTGGGTTTTGAAAGAAACAAGAAAGGTTTCTTATTAATTGCAGAATCACTCAGTTTGCCTGTGGACATGAATTCAGAAATGTGGACAGCAATTTAAATGTGATGGAGTTAAGGTCAGGGATGAAAAAGTCTGAGAACTGCCACTAAACAGAAAAAAGGCAAAGAAAAGAGAATCCTTGAGAGTAACTAGAACTTCAAGCATTTCAAGAATTTTACTCTAAAACAAAAAAATAAGAAGATTTATTAATGAACATGCCATTGGTAAAAAGTACCAATCATTACATAAGAAAGTTGCTTCATATAAATTCCATATAGATTAAGTTGATATCTCCTGGGTGTTTAGCTATTAGGATTTTACTATTACAGGGTGAAAGCAACTTGAGTTCAAATTATGGAACTCTCAGAAAATGTTTGGGTAAGACTTTTTCCTTTGATACGACGCCTCTTTCCTTTGTGGACCTTCTTCAGTGCAAGGGAGGTTTTATTGCTTTGTTTTTTAAGTACCAGAGATTGAACCCCCAGGGGTGCTTAACTACTAAGCACATCCCTAACCCTTTTTAATATTTGATTTAGAGACAAGGTCTCACTGAATTGCTTAGAGTCTCATTAAGTTGCTGAGGCTGGCTTTGAACTGGTGATCCTCCTGCTTCAGCCTCCCAAGCCACTGGGCTTACAGGCATGCGCCACTGCGCCCATCTGTGCAAGGAATTTTAACAGAAGTGTGACATTTTCTAATTTAGTCAAACTAATCATACTGGAGATTTTTTTCTTTCTTTTTGGTACTGGGGATTGAACTGCACCTGGCACACACTGGAGATATGCACATACAGGATATTTTAATTTTAGGTGGACATAATATTTTTATTTTTACATTTATGTGGTGCTGAGGATCGAACCCAGTGCCTCATGCATGCAAGGTGAGCACTCTACCACTGAGCCACAACCCCAGCCCCAATAGGAGATTTTTTACATCTCCTCACACTGCCTGTTATTAGACATGTGCAACGCCCAGCTGACAAGAGTGGACTGGACTAGGGAACAATTCATTATGGACTAGTATTTCAAAACTTTCCAAAACCAATGGCAGTTGTGGCTTTTGGAATATCGATTTTGGAATTTTGAACCATAGAAATAAATTTTCCATTAAAAAATAAATAACTTCTCAAAAGAAAGAAAGTCAAACTAAAATCAAAACAATCATCCTTCATTTTTGATGTATTATGTAACTTTGTATTGAAAATATTTCTCCAGAGTAATATATCAGAAACTAGGTAGTTCGTCTTTTAAGTCCTGTTACTTTAAGGAACCACAAAAACCACAAAGTGGCCTCAATTGACCTTGAAAAGAATAGATATTTATCAAAACTTTACTTTTGATAAATGAAAAATTAATTTTAAAATTTTATTAATAAAATGTAATTTATTGAATAGAGTTTGTATTACAAAAGGAATCTAAATCACCTGTTTGGTAAAAATTTTACATAGTAGATTCCAATAGCAAAGAAATTATATGCATGTGTGTGTATACATATATATATGTGCATATGTATATATATTTAATGCTGGGGATTGAACCCAGGGGCACTCTTTCACTCAGTTATATTCCCAGTCATTTTTGGTTTTTTGAGACAGGGTCTCGCTATGTTACCCAGGCTGGCGTTGAATTTGTGATTTTCCTGTCTCAGCCTCTGGAGTAGCTGGGATTATAGGCATGTGTCACAATGCCTGGCTAGCAAAGTTTTAAATTTTTACTTTTTGTGTTGGCTCGAGATTGAACCTAGGGCCTCACACATGCTAAGTAAGTATCCTACCAATAAGCCACATCCCCATCCCCCAGGGAGCAGATTCCAGAGGTGAATATTGAGCCATCTCTTTGAGTGCTTTTTTTTTTTTTTTTTTTTTTGGTACCAGGGATTGAACCCAGGGGTGCTCAATCACTGAGTCACATCCCAAGCCCTTTATTTATTTATTTATTTATTTATTTATTTATTTTTCAGTTATAGATAGACACAATACCTTTATTTTATTTATTTATTTTTATGTGGTGCTAAGAATCGAACCCAGTGCCTCGCAACCTGCTACGCAAATACTCTATCACTGAGCTACGACCCTAGTCCCCTGCCCTTTTTAAATAAAATATTTTATTTAGAGACAAGGTCTCGTTAAGTTGATTAGGGCCTTGTTAAGTTGCTGAGGCTGACTTTAAACTCATGATCCTCCTGCGTTAGCAGTTCTTAGCACCCATTTTAATCATGTAGCGTTGTTTATGCTATACTTGAAATGTGAAATAATTGGCTAAATGATTATTGAAAGATAAAATATCAACATAAACTTTAGAACGATTATTGTTGATATTGCTTGTTTTATCAGATTCTTGCCAGAGCTGAGAGCTAAATTATTACAAGAAGCAAAAGTCAATTCATTCATAAAACCAAAAGAGCATTCTAAAGAAAACAAACTTGTGAAAGATGAAAGAAAAGCAATTTATGGCAATATGTTCCTAAGTACTTCAGTTTGGGGAAAGGTAAGAACTTTGCTTTTCGTTTCAGCCAACATAATTGATTTATAATTATCCCTCTAATGGAAAAAAATTCTCATGACTCATATTTTGGATGTGTATATTTCAGGAAGTAGAAAAAGAGAAAAAGCCCAAGGAGATCAAGGTCAGAGTTATTAAAGTTAAAGGAGGAAAAGGAGATATTGCAGAACTGAAAAAGATGGAGTATGAAGGTGGACATGGTCAACAGGATGCAACTGAAAATACTCACACTGTGTGTCAAGATACAAAACCTATAATCAATGAGCCATCAAACTCCGTCAATCCCAGCAGTAACTCCAGTGGTATGAAAGAAGATCCACATGCTGGAGGGTGTATGATAATGCCACCCATCAATCTAACTAGCACTAATTTGATGGCAGCAAGTCTCAATTCAGATATCTCCCACCCCAATCCAAGGTGAGCTGTAATAGAGAAGAGACCTAAGTAATAAAATGTTATTGTATAATAGAAAAAAAGTTGATATGACTGAACTTCTCTTATACATGTACCTTGGTGTCTTAGTCCATCTTCTTTTGCTATGACAAAATACCCAAGGCTGGGTACTTTATTAAGAAAAGAGATTTATTTGGCTCCATATTCTCATGGTGAGAGGGTCCAGGCAAGGGCCCCCTGGCTGCATCATAACATGGCAAAGAAGTGGAGAGGGAATGGGCAGTATATGGAAGGAGCATGTATACAAGCAAGGAAGCAATAGGGATTCAAGGGAAGTTCCTGGCTCCCTTGTAACAACCCTCTTTTGTGGAACGTCCTTCAAGAGTAAAACACGCCCCCAAGAGAAAAGCATTAATCCTTCTTAAAGATCTAATCATCTTCCACTAGGCCTCACCTCTTTTTTTTTTCATCTTAATGATATATTTAATCCAACATATTCAAAATATTTTTTTGCATCTAAAACTCGTTTAATCTTGTTACTAATCAAATAATTACGAATTAAGCCCAAATCATATTGTTTTTTGGTCAAGTATAAGAAACAAGATCTTTTATGTATTAATGAATTGTGTTGTACTATTTTATAAAGGAAATTTTAGCTTGTTCAAACAAGTTCACCAAATGCAGTGTGATAAATGAAAAATAAAAATATAATCAAAATAATTAAACATATATCTTGGAATATGTTAACTCTAAATAATTCTTAGCACCAGTATTGGAATATGCTAGTATTGGAGTATGCCTGTAATCTCAGCAATTCAGGAGGCTGAGGCAGGCGGATGGCCAATCTAAAGCCAGGTTCAGCAACCCAGTGAGGCCCCAAGCAACTCAGTAAGACCCTGTCTAAAAACAAAAAAAATATAAAGGGTGGAGATGTGGCTCTGGGTTAAATTCTGCTACCAAAATAACAAAAACAAACAAATGAATAATTCTTAGGTTAATGAAGAAATAGAAACAGAAATTGCCTACTTTCTTGAACTAAAAACACAATTTATCAAAAGCTGTGTTAAATGGCGCCAAAGTGATACTTAGAAAAAAAAATGATGAGTAATTATCATTGTACTTTTTTTTTTTGGTACTAGGGATTGAACACTGGTGCTTTTTTTTGCAACTGAGTTACATCCCCATCCCTTTTTACATTTTTAATTTGAGACATGGTCTCACTAAGTTGCTTAAGGCTTCACCCACCTGCTAAGGCTGGCCCTGAACCTGAGATGAGGATCTCCTCCTTAGTCTCCCAAACTGCTGTAATCACAGGAATACACTACCATGCCTGGTTATCACTGTACTGTCAATCTTTGTGGTGTTCTAAGTTTTCAACTCATGAATTATTATTTTATTATAATAGTAATCATTTTTTATTGGCACATTATAATTATACCTAACAGTGGGATTTGTTCTAATATATTTATATGTGCACACAATAAAACGTATAATTTGAACAATTTCATTCCTCAGTACCTCCCCTTTCCATCTCCTCCCTCCCCTGATCCCTTCTTCTATTCTGCTGCTCTCCCTTCTATTTTTTAAAAATTTGTTCTAATTGGTTATACATTACAGTAGTATGCATTTTGACACATTGTACACAAATGGAATACAATTTCTCATTCCTCTGT
This sequence comes from Spermophilus citellus, assembly GCF_964194105.1. NCBI lineage: Eukaryota > Metazoa > Chordata > Mammalia > Rodentia > Sciuridae > Spermophilus > Spermophilus citellus. The sequence continues at coordinate 145,824,154 of NC_138182.1, read as the reverse complement.
CTGTGCATGGTGTAGAGTCACACCAATAGTGTAATCATACATGTATAGGGTAATAATGTCTGTCTCATTCTATTGTTCTTCCCATCCCCACAACCCCACCCTTCCCCTCACTCTACTCTGCACAATGCAAAGTTCCTTGATTCTTCCCTATCTCCCCCTCTCACAATGGATCAGCATCTGCTTATCAGAGAAAACATTTGGCCTTTGGCTTTTTGGGATTGGCTTATTTCACTTAGCATGAGGTTCTCTAGTTCCATTCATTTACTTGCAAATGCCATAATTTCATTTTTCTTTAAAGCTAAGTAATATTCCATTATGTATAAGTACCACATTTTCTTTATCCATTCATATGTTGAAGGACAACTAGGTTGGTTCCATAGTTTAGCTATTGTGAATTGAGCTGCTATAAACATCAATATGGCTGCATCACTGTAGTATGCTGATTTTAAACCAAGGAGTGGGATAGCTGGGTCAAATGGTAGTTCCATTCCAAGTTTTCTGAGGAATTTTCATTCTGCTTTCCAAAGTGGTTGCATAAATTTGCAGTCCCACCAGCAGTGTATGAGTGTACCTTTTGATACACATCCTCACCAACATTTATTATTGGTTACAGGGATTGAACCTAGGGGTGCTCAACCACTGAGCACATCCTCACCAACACTTATTATTGCTTGTTTTCTTGATAATTGCCATTCTGATTGGAGTGAGTTAAACCTTAGAGTAGTGTTGATTTGCATTTCTCTAATTGATAAAGATGATGAACATTTTTTAAAATATTGTTTAGTAGTCCATGGACCTTTATTTTATTTATTTATATGCAATGCTGAGAATCGAACCCAGTGCCTCACACATGCTAGGCAAGCACTGTGCCACTGAGCCACAACCCCAGCCCCAGAGATGATGAACATTTATCCATATGTTTGTTGATTGATTGTATTTCTTATTCTGTGACGTGTCTGTTCAGTTCCTTAGCCCATTTATTGATTGGGTTATTTGGTTTTTCGGTGCTAATATTTTTGAGTTCTTTATATATCTTGGGAATTAGTGCTTTGTCTGAGGTGTGTGTGGTAAAGAATTTTTCCCATTCTGTAGGCTTTCTATTCACATTATTGATTGTTTCCTTTGCTGAAAAGAAACTTTTTAGTTTTAATCTATCCCATTTATTGATTCTTATTTTTTCTTCTTTTGCTTTAGGAGTCTTGTTAAGGAAGTCAGGTCCTAAGCTGACATGATGAAGATTTGGGCCTACTCTTTCTTCTTTTAGGCACAGGGTCTCTGTCCTAGTGCCTAAGTCTTTGATCCACTTTGAGTTGGTTTTTGTGCAGGGTGAGAGATAGAGGTTTAATTTCATTTTGCTGCATATAGAGTTCCAGTTTTCCCAGCACTATTTGTTGAATAGGCTATCTTTTCTCCAATGTATGTTTTTGGTGCCTTTGTCTAGTAATAAGATAACCCAATTTATATCAGTTTGTCTCAGTGTCTTCTATTTTGTACCATTTGTCTACATGTCTATTTTTGTGCCAATACCATGCCATTTTTGTTACTATTGCTCTATAGTGTAGTTTAAGTTCTGGTATTGAGATGCCTCTTGCTTCACTCTTCTTGCTAAAGATTGCTTTGGCTATTCTGGGTCTCTTATTTTTCCAAATGAATTTCATGATTGCTTTTTCTAGTTCTATGAAGAATGTAATTGGGATTTTAATAGGATTTGCATTAAATCTGTAAAACAGTTTCGGTAGTATGGCCACTTTAATAATATTAATTCTGCCTATCCAAGAGCATGGGAAGTCTTTCAATCTTCTAAGGTCTTCTTCAATTTCTTTCTTTAGTGTCCTGTAGTTTTCATTGTAGAGGTCTTTCACCTCTTTTGTTAGATTGATTCCCAAGTATTTTATTTATTTAGTTTTTGAGGGTATTGTGAATGGAGTAGTTTTACTAATTTCTCTTGCAGTGGATTCATTACTTGTGTATAGAAATACATTTGATTTATGGGTATTGATTTTATATCCTGCTACTTTGCTGAATTTATTTATTAGTTTTAGAAGTTTTTTGGTGGAATTTTTTTGAATCTTCTAAATATATTCTATATATTTATGTCATCAGCAAATAGTGATAGTTTGAGTTCTTCTTTAGCTATTTGCATACTTTTAATTTCTTTCTTCTGTCTGATTGCTCTCGCTAGATTTTTAAGGACTATGTTAAATAGAAGTGGTGAAAGAGGGCATCCCTGTCTTGTTCCAGTTTTTAGAGGGAATGTTTTCAATTTTCTTCATTTAGAATGATGTTGGCCTTGGGCTTAGCACAATGTTGAGGTATGTTCCTACTATCCCTAGTTTTTCTAGTGTTTTGAACATGAAGAGGTGCTACATTTTGTCAAATGTTTTCTCTGCATCTATTGAGATAATCATATGATTCTTGTCTTTACATCTATTGATATTAAGTATTATGTTTATTGATTTCTATATGTTGAACCAACCTTGCATCCTTGAGATGAACTCCACTTAATTGTGATGCACTATCTTTTTAATATGTTTTTGTATGTGATTTGCCAGAATTTTAATGAGAACTTTTGCATCTATGCTCATCAGGGATATTGGTCTGAAGTTTTCTTTCCTTGATATGTCTTTTTCTGGTTTTGGTATCAGTGTGATAACTAGCCTCATAGAACAAGTTTGGAAGAGTTCCTCCCTTTTCTATTTCATGGAATGATTTGAGGAGTATTGATGTTAATTCTTCTTTGAAGGTCTTGTAGAACTCTGCTGAGAATCCATCTGGTCCTGGACTTTTCTTGGTTGGTAGGCTTTTCATTTCTTGAAATTGATCTATTTATATTATGTGTGTCCTCCTGATTCAGTTTGTGGAGAGCATATGTCTCTAAAAGTTTGTTGATGTCTTCAATATTTTCTATTTTATTGGAGTATAAATTTTCAAAATAGTTTCTAATTATCTTCTGTGTTTCAATAGTGTCACTGTGATATTTCCTTTTTCATCACAAATTTTAATAATTTGAGTTTTCTCTATCCTTCTCTTTATTAGAGTAGCTAGGGTTTATCAATTTTATTTATTTTTTCAAATAATCAATTTTTTGTTTTGTCAATTTTTTCAATTGTTGCTTTTGTTTCAATTCCATTGATTTCAGCTTTGATTTTAATTATTTCCTGTATTCTACTACTTTTAGTGTTGATTTGTTCTTCTTTTTCTAGGGCTTTAGATACAATGTTAGGTAATTTATTTGTTGACTTTTTACTCTTTTAATGAATGAGCTCAATGCAATGAACTTTTCTCTTAGCACTGCCTTCATAGTGTCCCAGAGATTTTCTTATGTTTTATCGGTGTTCTCATTTATCTCTAAGAATGTTTTTATCTCCTCCCTGATGTCTTCTGCTGTCTATTGTTCCTTCAATAGCATATTATTTAGTCTCCGGGTGTTGGAGTAGCTTCTATTTTTTATTTTATCTGATTTCTAGTTTCATTCCATTATGATCTCATAGAATGCAGGATAGTATCTCTATTTTTTTTTGTATTTGCTGAGAGTTGCTTTGTGGCATAACATATAGTGTATTTTAGAGAAAGATTTATGTGCTACTGAGAAGAAGGTGATTCACTCAATGATGGATGAAATACTCTCTATATATTGTCTGTTAAGTCTAAATCATTGGTTGTATTATTTAGTTTTATAGGTTCTTTGTTTAGTTTTTGTTTGGAAGATCTATCCAGTGGTGAAAGAGGTGTGTTAAAGTCACCTATTTAATTCTTGAAATTGAGAAGGGTTTGTTTGATGTACGTTGATGCACCGTTGTTTGGAGCATAAATATTTATAATTGTTATGTTTTATTGACATACAATTCCCTTAAGCAGTATAAAATATCCTTCTTTATCCCTTATGACTAACTTTGGTTTGAAGTCCACGTTGTCTGATATGAGGATAAAACCCCTGCTTGTTTATGCAGCTTGTTTATGAGCGATATGTTTTTTCCCAACCTTTCATCTCAGTCTGTGGATGTCTATTCCTAGGAGGTGAGTCTCTTAAAGACAGCATATTTTTTTTCTTTAATCCAATCTGCAAGTCTATGTCTTTTGACTGATGTATTTAGGCCATTAACATTCAGGGTTATTATTGAGATATCCTTTGTATTCCTGGTCACTTCGGTTTATTTTTGGTTTTTAACTCAAGTTTCTCCTTTGATTGGCTTTTCCTTTAGTGTAGGCTCCTGTCTTTGCTGGTTTTCATTTCCTCCTTGTGAAATATTTTGCTGAGAATGTTCTGTAGTGCAGGCTTTCTAGATGTGAATTCTTTTAATTTTTGTTTATCATGGAAGGTTTTTAATCTTCAAATCTGAAGCTTGATTTTGCTGGATTAAGATTCTTGGTTGGGGGCTGGGGTTGTGGCTTAGTGTTAGAGCGCTCACCTAACAAGTGCGGGATGCTGGGTTCGATCCTCAGCACCACATAAAAATAAATAAATAAATTAAATAAAGGGATTGTGTCCAACTACAACTAGAAACAAACAAAAAAAAAAAAACAACAATAATAACAACAACAAAAGATTCTTGGTTGGCATTCATTTTCTTTTAGAGCTTGATATGTGTTGTTCTAGAACTTCCTCGCATTGAGAGTCTGGTTTAAGAAATTAGCTGAAATTCGAATTGGTTTCCTCCTGTATGTAATTTGATTTTTTTCTCTCATAGCCTTTAAAATTCTTTTCTTATTCTGTATGTTAGTCATTCTCCTTATAATGTGCCTTGGTATGGGTCTGCTGTAATTTGGGGTCCTATAAGCCTCTTATAATTTTCCGTTTCATTCTTTAGATTTGGGAAATTTTCTGATATTATGTCTTTGAAAAGACTGTGCATTCCTTTGGTTTATATCTCCATATCTTCATGTATTCACATAAATCTTAAATTTGCTCTTTTCATGTTATCTCATATTTCTTGGAAGTTCTTTTCATGGTTTCTTACCATCTTCTCTGTGCCGTTGACTTTATTTTCAAGAGTATGTATTTTGTCTTCATTGCCTAAGGTTCTGACTTCCAAATGGTCTAGTCTGTTGATGATACTTTCCATTGAAATTTTAATTTGGTTTATTGTTTACTTCATTTTGAGGATTTCTGCTTGATTCCTTTTTATAATCTCTGTCTCTTTATTGAAGTGATCTTTTACTTCCTATATTTTCCCTCTGATACCATTCTTTATTTTGAAGATCAGCCTAACTATGTACCTTCTAAATTGCTTCTCTGGCATTTCTTCTACTGTGTTATCTATGGCTTCTATTGTTGGAAAATCTTGGTTTATTTGAGGCACTTTGTTCCCTTGTTTTTTCATGTTTTTTGTGTGTCTTCCCATCTAGCAGTATGGATCTGAGGCAGTACAGTTTCTACCCTGTAGTCTTATAGTGTCCTTGAAGGCTTCCAATACCTCATCTGCAGGTACTGTAATGGGCTTCCAGGGGGCAGCAGGCAGTCTGTGGGTAGTCTTTAAGATAACAGCAGCAATCCTGGAGGTTGGCTGGTGGACAATGGGCAGGCAAGAGGCAGGCAAATGGCCAAATGGCGGATGATAGGCAGCAGTAAACAAGCAGTCTGTGCTCGAAAGGCAGGCGATATGCTGGTAGACAACAGAAGGAAGGTAAACAGCAGGGTATCAGTGGGCAATGATGGCTACTTTGCAGAGAAACAGTAGTTCCTCTCTTCATATCCTGAGTTACGCAGCCACGAGGAATGAAGCTTCCCTCTAGTTCGCCATCTTGGATCCTCCTAGGCCTCCCCTCTTAAAGGTTTCACCACCTCTCAGCACCATCACATTGGGACCAAGCTTCCAGCACATGGACTTTGGGGGACAAACCGTATCTGAACCATAGCAGGTGATACAACAAAGTAAGCTTTATTCTATATCATAACAAATTCTCTAAATATAGAAAGGATAATAAGAAATAATCTTTATTAGTCAAATGGCATTTTAAGGTCAAATCTTTTGGCAGGAAAACAGCATATTGGGTCAGTTTTAGATTTAACCTCTGATGAGAGACTGGTATCTTGAGTCTGATTAATTGTGGACAGTGTATTGAATGGTGAGAGACTGTCTAGCAAATCATTAGGATTATTTATAAATTCATCTATTGTGATTGTATGTAAGGAAGGAGACAAGCTTCATTCATTAGTTCAAGCAGATTCTTTTAGTGGTTTTTTTTTTTTTTTTTTGAGGGGGCCTACCTGGGGATTGAACTTGGGTGTTTTACCACTGAGTTACTTGCCTAGTCCCTATTTTAAAACAGGGTCTTGCTAAATTGCTGAGAGTCTCACTAAGTGCTGAGATTGGCCTCAAACTTTCCATCTTCCTGCCCCAGCCTCCCAAGTTACTGGAATTACAGGCATGCGTCACCATACCTAGCAATCCAAGCAGATTCTAGCAGACTTTTTTGGACTGGCAGATTGTAAGGATTAGTGGTCTGCAGACATGAACAAGTGAACATGTCCATCCAAAGGTGCAGTAGGTTACACACTATAATAGCCCGATTGTTCTTGATCCCAAAACCATGGTGTCATAATTGTGATTATAAGCCAGTCTTAGACAGTAAGCTCATATGAGATCCAAGTTCAGGACAGTCAGAAGAGATCAAGTAGGCCAGCAGTAGTAACTCCATGACATATTCATTACCACATGTTAGCCATGCATTAGTTTTCCTCATTACCACTTCTCTCTTTAGAGCTCTTGGTACTTAAAGACAGCCAATCACTTTTTGGTCCTCAGTGTTCTAACGGTAGACATCCATGGTGTAACTTACACATCTTGAAACTAAAACAGAGGCACTTCTGGGGAGTTCTAATAACTTCTCATTTATTTTTAAATAATAGGTTAACTGAAAGAGCAAAAAAGAGACGCACTTCTTCACAATATGTTGGACAAGTTATATCTAATAGCAGGCAAGAGGACACAGGTCCCACTCAAGTAAGACAAGAAGCTAGTCATTAAAATGTGGCCTCTTTTAACATTAGCCCCCTTTTCCTTTTCTCTGTTTTTGGGATTCCAACATTTAAAAAATATGCTTTTAGTTTCTTTCATTTACTTATTTTTTTTAATGGTACTGGGGGTTAAACCCAGAACCTTGTACACGGTAAACATGCAATGTACCACTGAGCTACATCTCCAGATTTCATGTTCTTGAGTTGATAATAGGCCATTATTTCCTTATTGTTTTCACAATTTTAGTTAATTTTCTATATTTTAAGTTTTGTATTTAATGTGAGACTTAGAATAAATTAAAATTTCTACCTTTAAAAGTCACAAAAATATTTTAAATATTTTATTCTGGATTAAAAACAACTGCCAAATATATACTACTTACTTTCACTAGAAAAAAATAATCGGTGTAGTTCATCCACCCTCACCAATTTTTATATAGGAAAGTGGTTTATTCACAATTGAAGCACGGGCTCAGTTTAATAATGAAAATGATGTCAACACAAACCTATCTAAGAGTAGGTGATCTAAGTACATTTCTGTACATTTGTGGAGTGGGATACTGTACAATTACACTGCCTTAACAAAGTTTTTTGATCTTTTACCAAATGATCAAAAATAGGTAGACAAATGTTTTCCAAATGCCATTCATAAGTAGTTTTTTTTTTTTTTAGTTTTCCCAGTGTTCACAAAGTGTGTAATTTTATAAAATAGGAAAGTGAACTGAAGCAATTTTTCCAAAGAATGCAATAGATGGTACTAGAACTTAAAAGTTAAGATTCTGGTTCTCTGGAGCAAGACTGTTATTTTCAGAATAATAAATATACTAAAAGTTTGTTTTTTGAAACTTACATTGGAGTTTGATCTGTTTATATGTTTAATGGTATTCTATTCTACTTCTTAATTTTAAATAATTGTTGTTATAATTTGCATCATCCAAATGGTTAGCAATTCTAGGCTTGTCATTCTACAATAGTTACACACATTTCTTTAAGCTAGCTCTCATTTGTTTGTTTAGAGCCAAATGGAGAAGCATGTATTGAATGAGCGAATAGGTCCAAGCCACCAAATGGCAAATGGGAACAAACAGAAGCTGAATTTTTCCAGATCTGACAGGAAAGAATTCCATTTCCCTGAATTGCCTTTCACAATACAGTCAAAGGAGATGAAAGGAATGGAAGGTACACATTTGCTGCTTAGCTGCATAAATCTTCGGATGATAACATGTACAGGACTTTTTTTTTGTAATACAGGTTATAGTATGATTTGAAAATAGTAAATTATTGAGAAAAACATTTTCCATTGTTGAGATTTCAAATAAAGGATGATACAAATGAGATAATTTAAAAACCCATTACATCCCAAGTTTTCAATTCTATATAGTACAATGGGACACAATGGGTTAAAGAGGTGTTAAGACAGCTTAAAAAGGTAAATTTTTAATTCATTCAATGTTGAAATGTTAGGACAGCATGCAAAGAAGGTGGTTTTGGTTCAGTAAATGACCTGGAATAAATCACCTTTCTATAATTATTTGACCAGGAATGTTGTATGTGCTTTAGGCACCCAAGGATTTCATAGATTGATTTATAAATTTAAGATTTATCTTAAAATGAAACTTTTTTTTTTGCCAAGTTATGTTTTTTGAAGAATAGTGACACCTTGTGAAAATATGATATAATAGCAAGACTGTAGTACTTGTACACTTATGAGGAATTACCTGATCTGCTTAGTAATACTTAGGATAAAAATATATTCCTTTAATACTAGACTCTGAATTATAAAACAGTTTACCGTATTTTATTATTGTAACTCATGATTCATTTATTTCCTTTGTAATAAACTAAGAAACCAACTGTAGTGGACTTCAGAATTTCCATTTGAAATTCTTGAAAAGGAGAGTAAAATTTCCAAGTATGAATAACGAATTTTCATTGTTTTATATATTTTTGCAAAAGTTAAACAGATAAAAGTGCTGAAAAGGGAGTCAAGGAAAACAGATTCATCTAAAATACCAGCTTTATTTAATATGGGTCAAAAACCAAGAAAAACAAGAGGTAAAACTTTTTTGCTTATAGCTTTTACTAAGCAATGTTATTTAAAGTCCTTGATTCTTTATAAATTCAGTTGTTACTAATGGAAAGCTATATAAAAATTCAGAATTCTGTAATCTTCAAACTCTGGAAAGAGAACTATATCTTTCTAGAATAACCAATCATAAATGTTTCTAAAAGTTATTTTGGGGGGTATTAAATAACAGCCCTCATTTTTTATGTTTGGTTTGTTTTTGAGATGGAGCCTTGCTATATTGCCCAGGCTAGTCTGGAACCCTTGGGCTCAAGTAATCTTCCCATATCAGCCTCCCCAGTATTAATGGTATTAATATGGGAGTATTAATGGTATTCTATTCTACTTTAAAAAAAATATGCCTGGCATATCAGCTCTCATTTGAATTTTGAATGACAAGAATACACAGTACTTAGGGAAAATAGCAACTGTGTGTTGTCAAACATCAAGCAATTAATCCATACCAATGAAAATGACAGTTAAGATATAAACATCTGGTTACATGGGCCACCAGCATATATATTCGATTTAGCTTCTTTTTGTTTTCTCTCCAATTTATTCCCCATCTCTGCTATTTACCCACATGTCCTATTTTCACAAATATTTGCTCTCAGCTAGCTATCAGGTAATTTCTTAAAATATCCCCTACCCCTATTCACCAGAAAGATTTTTGAATTTTATTTGGAAATTCTGAAGTTTTCAACTCCAAATGAATATCCTTTAAAGGTACTCTTAAGAAAAAAAGCCTGTGCTGAGAACCCAGTGAGTTAAATAATGTAGGTGGCCTCCTAGCTGCCCTTTTGAGGTCAAATCTGTAAATGATTTATCAACTTTATTATCTCTATTTAAAAAAAATTGGCTACATTTATTCATGATAAAATTTTACATACTTATTAAGGAAATTTGAAGAAATTAAAAATACAGAAAATTTTATCTGAAACTGTAAGAAGGCATTTTAACTAAAGCTACTCATAATTTGGAGAACAATATTATTAGACACTATTAGATGTATGCTCCCTGTGGCAATTAGGGCTATGCCTTAGTCTTGATCTCGAACTTGTTAAGAATTCCACAATCCACTTTGCAGAAAAGAGATAATAAAACAAGAAAGCCACTAATGGTCATCTGCTTGTTCATTATAAAAGTAACAAGGTGGCTTTAAACTTATACTTTTGGTGACTTACTAATGTTACAGCTTGTTGCACAGCACACCATTTACACGTATTTTGAATGATTGGGTGAATTAGAGCTCTTGAACTTGTGTAGACTAGTAAGCATTACAGATTTTTATCTTACTGTTCCATGAAAGGCCCCAGGCACAAAACCATTCTAATGCTAGAACAAAAGAAATTCTTAAGGCAGTTCTGTCAATTTTAGGATAGTAAATAAACAGGAAACTGGAAGGAAAGCCCTTTCTTCCTCACGTGATGTAGAGCTCCTAAAAAGATGACTTTTTTGGGAGTGAGGTACCAGGGATTAAACTCAGGGGCACTCCACCATTGAGCCACATCCCAGTCCTATTTTGTGTTTTTATTTATTTGGATACAGGGTCTCACTGAATTGCTTAGCATCTCACTAAATTGCTGAGGCTAGCTTTGAACTCGTGATCCTCCTGTCTCAGCCAAACCAGCCACTGGGATAACAGGTGTGGGCCACAGCGCCTGGCTACTTATTCTCTTGAAAACATATTATGTTATTTTGTTCTCCAGAAAATCATGTCATTGTTTTGTGGTGCTGACGATCAAACCCAGGGCCTTATACATACCAGACAAAGGCTAGACCACTGAGCTACCCATTTCTCAACCTTGATATTGCTTCCCACCCCACTTTAGGAAAGGAGCCTGTTTAGATTTTTTATCTTTATCTTGGTACTTACTATTAAAATTCCATTTTGCTGGATGTGTTGGCACACTTCTGTAATTCCAGCTACTGAGGAGGCTGAGGCAGGAGGATTACAATTCTGAGTCACTGGGATCACAGATGGGTGTGCTCTACCACACCCAGCTAAAATGACCTTCTAAAAAGAGTGACCTTAAAACAAATTATTATTAGAAATAACCAGAAGTCAGTTGTTTATAGTTTATTTGTACTATCTATTCAAAAGTAGTTCTGACAGGTGACTGAAACGGCATATAAGGTGTTGGACCACGATGCAAGAAAAGACCACTGACTCCAATTAAAATCAAATTAAAGCAAGCTTATTATTTCGACCGGCCGGGCTGCCTTTCCCATCAAAATCATGGGAGCCAAGGACAGCCCGAAGCTTCCTTGCAGCCCAGTTTTATAGCCCAAAAAGTTACACAAAGGGGGGGTTACAGATAACAAAACTCTGAGGAGCATAACATAGTTTACATTTTTGCTGGCCCCGACATCAGAATTTATGGAGGTCTTAGAGACTCAGAGAGGGTCGTTATCTGGCCAGGGAAGACCAGAATTTTTGAGGCATCACTAAGGTTTAGGAAAAGGTTGTTATCTGGTCAGGGAAAACCAGGCATGGGTGAGTTCAGGGCACGGGCAGGCATTCCAATCAGCTTTACAACATCAACTAATGGCCAGGCTATACAGACATCCTAATATTTTTACAGAAAACAGAAATGAATCCTTCATAACTTGTGGCAAGCTGGCTTCTGATCTGAAGAGAGAACTAGGCTAGGTATATCATAAGGCTAGTTCAAACACTTTTAATAAATTAATATACAAATTAAGAAAATTTCTAGCCCAGGCACAGTGACACACACCTGTAATCTCAGCGACTGGGGAGGCTGACATAGGAGGATCTTGAGTTCAAAGCCAGCCTTAGCAACCACAAGGTGCTAAGCAACTCAGTGAGACCCTGTCTCTAAAGAAAAAAAAAATAGGTCTGGGTATGTGGCTCAGTGGTTGAGTGCCCCTGGGTTCAATCCTCAGTACCAAAAAAAAAAAAAAAAAAGAAAATAAGAAAATTTCTTCATTTGCTTCGGCAGCACATATACTATATAATTGGAACTGTACAATGAAGATTGGCATGGCCCCTGCACAAGGATGACAGCAAATTCATGAAGTGTTCCATTTAAAAAAAAAATAGATATTTTGAGTCTGTAGTTTTAGAGTACAAGAGAATATGATATGATACATTTTTAACAACATAAGATAGGAGGCTGGGAGTGTAGCACTTGCCTAGCATGCATGAGGGCCTGGATTAGATCCTCAGCAAGGCCAAATAAACAACAACAGTATACAAAACAAAACCCATAAAAACAGGAATAGCAAATCGGATCAAAGTATTTCCTAAATGTACATTAAATTGTTTCTGGCATATTGAAATAGGCATGCATCCCTTGAAGAGGCTCTACAACTAGGGAGAAACCCTAAATTATTGTGAATGAGTAACTTGGGCAAGACGGATGAGTCCATACAAAGGCCACCTTTAGCTCTGTTTGATGGTGATAATGAGGAATACTTTGTTAGAAACAAACCCCAGATGCAAAATACAGTATTCTATCTCTGCTTGCATTTCCTTAGCCAAAGACTCACTGTTTCCTCAGTTAAGGTCCTGTTTCTATTTACTTTTAGAATACAGGAAATGCATAGACTCAAAGGAAGAAGAACCTGCCAGATGTAGAGTAGAAAATGCAGCAGCTGAAAATTCAGGGAATATCAGAATTATAATATGGTTTAAAGAGAATACTTTTTTTAAAAGAGAGAGAGAGAGAGAGAGAGAGAGAGAGAGAGAGAAAGAGAGAGAGAATTTTTTTTAATATTTATTTTTTAGTTTTCGGCGAACACAACATCTTTGTTTGTATGTGGTGCTGAGGATCGAACCCGGGCCGCACGCATGCCAGGTGAGCGTGCTACCACTTGAGCCACATCCCCAGCCCAAGAATGCTTTTTATTAATGTTACATACACAAAAGTGTTGACCAGGGGATCATACAGATTAATCAAAAATCTTGTATAGTTATGTGTATATTCACCTAAATTTGAAATTTATAAAATTTGAATTACTTGTTGTCTTAACTTGAACATTAATTTATAAAAAAATTGCCTGAACTGTATATTCTAATAAAATTGCAGTTTACATTAAGTCAAATAATTTTATTTGAACATCTGTTATTTCAGGCATGTTTGATTAGTGGTCAATCTCAGCTTTGGCTCAGAGTTTTATAATTACAGAAGGGAGTTTCTAAATACGTCATAAAGTGAGATCCCAATGTCTGAGAGCACCAAACATTTGTGGGCAAACAAGTATACGTGATAAACATGAAACATGGGTTTGGTTCCACACTGTACACTCTGAAACAGCATTTAAACAGATTGAGAAATTGTTTAAAAAGATGGAAACTGGATACAGCAAGGAAGCAATTCTTTTGGCCTGACCAGCGTATTTATAATTTAGTTATTTACATATAATGTTAACACAGTCAAGGTTTTAGCAGCATATATTTACATTCTTATCTTTGATTCTTACTAGCTTGGTTTCTAATTTTAGGGTGGAGATGGCCATTGTGAGGGGAAGAATTCGAAGAGGAACAGATTTTTTTTCTGGTAGTGTCTTTTAAATAATGGTAAAAATACAAACTGACAACTTCCCTTTTTAATGTTATATACAATAGAAATGTACCTTGAGCTGTTGCTAAGAGAGCCATCCATCCATCTGCATTAGCCTCATCCAATTGTTTTTGTTTTGTTAGGAAAATATTCACTGTTTTCTTCTTTCTTCTAAGAACTCTGTTGTTGTGATGCTTTGATTTGGAATTATAAAGTCATCTCCTTTCTGTCTGTTTTTTACTTGCCATGATTACTGAGTGGGTAACATTCCCTGTTATATGACACACATTATACTTATACTGAGAGCTTCAAAAGTCAATTATCTCCTAGAACTCTCCAGTTTCCTGAAAACAAATTCTTAATGAAATAGCTAATCCATTATTTTATTTTTAGTATTACAATTGAGCTCTAGCCCTTTTTATTTTTTATTTTGAGACAAGTTCTCACTAAATTGCTTAGGGCCTCATTGAATTGCTGAGGTTGACCTTGAACTTGTGTTCCTCCTGCCTCAGACTCCCATTATTTTAAAAGCTAATCATTACCATTACATGATGAAATATATCTTCTATTGGTCAGCAATAAAAATATAATACTTATAAAATATCTAAAGATAATATGACTTTGAGATGTTAATTCTTTTATCATTTTAAATAATTGGCTACACTCTTCCAGTTTCCCAGTTCCATGTAATAGTACTTTTATGTGGTAAGGACTTTTTCTATTTCATAAAATAAACTGTGCACAACCCAGAGATGGTATACTATCTGACTTTTCTATTGCTGTAACCAAACAACACAGATTGGATAGTTTATTAAAAAGGGGGGGGGGTTGGCCCCTAAGAAGCCTAAGAGCATGGTGCTGGCATCTGTAAGGCAGCTGATGAGGGAGGGCCTTCTTACTGTATTATAAACATGGCAGAGATCATTACATGGTGAGACAGGGCAAATATGCTAGTTTAGTCACTCTTACTTTTCTTATAAAGTCATTAATGTCATCATAGGGGACCCACTAGTATGACCTCATCTAATCCTAATTTCCTTTAAAGGCTCCACTTTCCAAATCTCTGAACATATAAATTTGGGGATTGAGTTTCCAATATCTGAACTGTGTGTGTCTGTGTGTGTCTGTATGTGTGTGTGTGTGTGTGTGTGTGTGTGTGGTGCTGGGGACTGAACATGGGATGTTGAACACACTAGAAAAGCACTATACCAAGAGCTACATTCCCAACCCTTCAACACATGAACTTTTGAGGGATATATTTGAACCTTGGCACTACCAAAATTCTGGATTTTTCTACTCTTCAAGAAAAGTTAATACAATTGTCCTACTTGATGTTTTACCAGGATTCTACCTGATTCTGTATTTACTGAATCAACACGGAAATAAAGGAAAACATAATTTTATTTTTTTTTTGAAATTTTTATTTCATTTCATTTTTGAGGGACTGGGGATAAAACCCAGGGTCTTGCACATGCTGGGCAAGTGCTCTGCCAGTGATTTTCCTCTCCATTCCTTTATTTTATTTATTTTTAAATCAATCATTTTCACTTTCATTTATTATAATTTATCCTTTTCATTTATTATAATGGGTTTCATTTATTACAATTTATGCTTATTTGCTAGAGGTTTGATCATCCTATTTTGGCATCATCAATAATTTTTTTTATTTGTTCTAATTAATATACATGACCGTAGGATGCATTTTGACATTATACATAAATGGAGTATAACTTCTCATTATTCTGGTTGTACATGATATAGAATCATACTGGTTGTATAATTGTATATGTACAGGGGTACCTGTATTTTTTTAAATTTTATTTTTTAATTTGTTCTAATGAGTTATACATGACAATAAAATGCATTTTGACACATTGTGCACAAATGGAAACATAACTTCTCCTTCCTTGGCTGAACATGATGTAGACTTACTTTTATTTTGAGAAAGGGTCTTGCTAAATTGGTGAGAATGGCCTTGAATTTGTAATCCTCCTGTCTCAGCCTCCCAAATATCTGGGATTATAGGCATGCACCACTACATCCAGCAGAAAATATAATTTCTTCATTACATATTGTGATCTTTTTTCATTTCAGAAAAAAATTAGCATTAGTACTGAGATTATTATATATAATAGACCTTTCTAATCAATTTCTTGTTAGCTTTAGTGTAAGGGTCCGGCGAAACGTCGGAGAAAGAGACCACGAGACTAGCTTCATGCAATTGCAAGGGGGATTTATTGGATCCATTCCAGCGCGCTGGGACTCCATGCTCACTCAAGAAGGGAGAGCAGCCCGGAGCCCAGAGCAGAGGTCAAGCAGAGCTTAAGTACACTTTTTGGAGAGGGTGGGGGGCTTTGCATACATCAGAACAAATCATCATGAGGCGCGGGGAAATTGAACAACAACTCTGATACATGATTAGTCCATTCATTGGCGGGAACAGGCTGGGCAGGGGTGATTGGTCACTTCTAAACTGGGTACACATTCAAACTGATTGGTTCGGGCCCTGTGACGAACTGCACAGGGCCCTAGGCTGAATGGCCAGTAGGGCGTTGTCTTAACTATCTCAGGAATCTGGGTGTAACAGAGGAACTTAATAGTACCTAATCTTTTACATTTCAATTCAAGGTTTCCAGCTTAGAAACTTTACCCTTTCATTCCCCACTCCTTTTTCTGACTACTTTTAATCTTAAAAGTAATGAATCATAATTATTGGGGAGTCTCATTTTTCATCTCTGTCGGTGGAGCATATTGCCTTCTGATTACCATGGGTTGTCCTGTGTTTCCTGGAATCATTTTTAGCATGGCCTCCATTTTAGATTTCACTCGGTATTAGACCCTGATTTATCTAACTACACTGACTACCTAACTTTAAATCTGGCTTCATTCCCCCCTCTAATTTGGGAACTCCTTACTGCTGTGAGGAAGGGGGACGAAGAGGATCTCTCTGGCTTCTTCAGGCTGAAAAGGGACGGTGTGGGGCAAGCAGTTTGGAGTCCCCCTTAAAAATATCGGGTCTATCGAGTGGTCCATGCTAAAAGTCCAATTGAGAAGTAATAGGCTGGAGGGCCATTCGAGTGATAGGTGGTCTATAAGAGAAACAAGAACTCATTAGTACTGGAACCATATTGATGCAGTAATAAATGCCACAGCACAGGAATATGCCAATGAGTATAATGACCAAGACAAAGATTAACAATGTTTTCCATCAGGCAGTACCAGGAACTAAGAGCTAAGATATTGTTTTCACAACAAAGTTGCTGAGGACATGGCTTCCATCTGAGCATGTAAATCTTTAAGGATATTTGTCACATTGTCAGAAATGTCAGGGATGTCAACACAACATTTAGGGTTACAGATGTCTTTTCCTTTAAGATATAGTCTAATAATTTAATGCCATCTGATCCTGCAAAATCCTTTTACTAGTATGACCTCTGTGTCTAATAGAGAAATCTTTAATTTTGCTACTCAGGGCTGGATAACCATACTAGCAAACATCAAGCCTACCTGCGTTGGTTAGAAATAAAGGCCTTAGACTAAAACTACTCTAGCAGTCCCTTTGACAGTTATCAGGCATTTCTGTCTAAGATTCTCTTTTGTAGCCTCCAGTCTACTTATTTATGGAAGTTACATTTAACTATTATTATCATTTAAGATGTCCAGGAACAGCTGTGCTTTGGCTTTGACTGTCTTTGCTAAGTGTTTAAGATGAAGCAAGTCAAACTGACTTCTGTTTCTACCTATTGTTAACAGTCAGCTGAGTCTCTGGGAAGTCCTCGGGAACTTCACAGCAGCTTAGTGCCATTTGCGCTAGGATGGGTCCAGGCCTTGCTTGACCATACGGCTTACCTCAGAAGCATCAGGGATATCTCCCTTTTCTGATGACCCTCCTCTTCACAGCAAATGCACTGACTGGCTTCCTGTCCTCCACTGGTCTCATTAATCTCCCTGATCGGGAGGTTATGTGGCCTAGAGTTGCAGAGCCCTTTGAAAAAAGTTCCCTATCCCCTGATTCAGACTGACTCAGAGGGCAAGAGCCAAATTTTTAATTTTAAAACTTAATCTTAAACATCCAGCAAAATAAGTTAACAGCCTTATATTAAGGGTACTGGGCTTTAATGTCTATCTCTCTATCCTGTAGGTGGCAACTCCCTATAACTCATTATCTTAAATTAACCCAGGTTGTGTTCTTAAAGCAGTACCTCTTTAAAACATTAACAGGCGATTCTTAAACCATCTATAGGCAAACTACAAAACAAAACTAACTAGGGTAAAAACATATTTAGTCTATGTAATAGCTACCTAGAATTTTGGCAGAGTACATCCCCTGTTTGATATCCTGGCAATCGTGACAAAAACCAACTTTTGGGCACAACTTTAAATGCACTAAAATCTGGCCTACTTCTTTCATAGTCACTTTCACATGCAGTGAGTTGGGACATAGAGCCTTATCTCAAGTAAGGCGGGGCTCTTCATAAGTCTTAAATACTATAGTTCTAAAGCTGATCTTTGCTTTTTAGACATCATTTTACAAAACTTACATAAATTGTTGCTCAAGTTCAAATGAATATTAGCTAACACAACATAATATCACATCTAAAACATGAATTAAAGGAAGGCTGAAAGCTTTTAACCTCTTGTAGGAAAGTAGCAAAGCACTTTTGTGTTTTACAATAAAACCTTTACCCAGATTAGGCTCTCATTAACTTAAAAATACATTTAAATTGTGTCTCAGTGTAGAAAGCAACATAGAACTTTACATATCCATCTTACTGATAACAAGTCCAGTTATAGAACACAAATGATATAATTGAATCTCCAACATGTTTGGTTTTTTTTTGAACCTAAAATTACCATACAACTTTAGAACACCAGCTTGTAAAGCTTCTACCTTACAGACTTGTATACCTGGAAGATATGAACACATTAGTAACATCACAATTACACTGATGATTTTATGCTAACCAAGTTTGGCTTTTAAAGAAATAACATAGCATAATTCTCTAAAACAATAGCACTTGTTTAACCAGCTGCTTAATTTCTTTAAGATTACTTGCTCAAAAACTTATTTATAACCAACTTGCACAGACCTTTTTTTATCATTTACTTAAACCCTCTTAATTAGACTCTCTTATCCAGAAACACATTTTCCTTCTATTAAATCCATATTTAGAACCTTCTAGTTTCTCTTTTCTATCTGTTAACCCCCTTATGTTCACATCTTGAAACAATACTTGTAAACTTTTTAATTTAAGCAGAGTTAACATTTTATTAGGGCCTTTTTGAACACCTAGAAAAACTTATAAGCTTAATTTAAGACCTCCTTTTTTATCTGTTTACCAAATTTAAATTGAGCCATTTG
Source organism: Spermophilus citellus (assembly GCF_964194105.1). Lineage (NCBI taxonomy): Eukaryota > Metazoa > Chordata > Mammalia > Rodentia > Sciuridae > Spermophilus > Spermophilus citellus. The sequence continues at coordinate 145,805,243 of NC_138182.1, read as the reverse complement.
AATCACGTGAATCAAAGATATTTGGATCCATTTTTAATTTTTTATGAGCGCTCCTCATCTGTTAATTGTCATATCACTGCAGGATATATGGACATACACACATACAGACATACCGACATACAACACATAACAAGAGTGTGCACACATAACAATAATAAAGGCCTCGTAGTTTTTCGCAGATGAAATCTCCATTGCAATGTTTTAAAAAAAACTCCAGTTGATCAAAAAATAGAACTTATCAGAAAAACATTAACTTGTCTGTAGGATAAAAATCATGAGCTCAAAAAAACATAGAATCTAAGAAAAGGCAAAAGTCCTTTAATCTAGTTTGAGTTCCCATAAAAAGATACCTTTACCTTTTTTTTTTTCCTTGGGCCTGAGTTCCAAGCTGCTTCTGTTTGCATATCAGCTTAAGCCCTGGCTAAGGTCTGGAAGGAGCAGGGAAAAACTGCTATTTTGAACAGATACTTTAGGCCTGAGGCATTTTAGCCATAAGTCATATTTCCAGGTTTGGATGTCGAAAATTATGATACAAATTTAAGAAGCAATTCCCAAAATTTTATATCTTTTTACACTAGAAAAACTTGCTCACATAAAACTGGAAATAGGATCTCTACCATCAGAAGAAATTTCTTTAGGACCTCTAAGCCACTTTCCTTGTTCTGAAGTTCCTAAAGTAGCATTAAGTTACATTAAATTTGCCTAAAAAAATTTAGAAAGAACCACACACTACCATGCATATCTGAAATTAAGCTTTTGAGAATTTCCAAGACTGTTGCTAATTAATGTCATTTCAATAAGCCAGACCAACGTTTTAATTTAACACTTTTTTTCCTAAATCTTACAGAGAAACAGATACCAAATCATAATTTACTATCCTTGCCCAAATCAACGCACTGTATACCTAGTGAAATCTCCTTAGGCTACCCAGTTCAAAAATTGAAACTCTTTAGAACTATCTGAAATCAAACTAAACAATTGCTTAAACCCAACTTTTAACTGCAAGATAGTGCAATGCTTTAGAAACCCATTCAGATACCAGATTGTTACAATAAAAAAATTATTTTTTAGACACACATTTAACCTAGTTTATCTTTAAGAAACAATCAGACAACCAGATAAGAATATATCCCTCCAGGTTTTGAACTCTCATTTAATTATGACTCCCATCAGTGGCACCATAGACTTTCCCACAGGTGGACCAGATGTTTTCACATAGGGGCAACTATAGGTGTAAAATCAAGGGTCTCAATGTGACTGACTTTACTGCATTTAGGTGGAGTAATCCTTAAGTGCAGGGAAATTATGAGGAAATTTTCCCCAAAGCGAAAATGGCTCTGGCAGCTGCTGGGAATTCCTCAGTTTCCCTTTCACTTGCAAGATTAGCTCCTCCAGTTTGGTTTGACCTTAGGCACTAGGCTTTTTTTTTCCTAACTTTTTAGTAGCCAGCTCCCAAAAAGCCCATCCTCTGCTTACAGTTATTTCGAGTGCTAGGCTTCCCCAATAAAACATCTCTAAAGCCAATTAACACCAATTTAATAATGAGGACAGGGCTTTGAGAAAAGTCAAAGCGAGATGTCAAAGTTGTTAAATCTCCAGCAAGCATCTCTATTTGCACTCAAGCTGATTACGGGAGGGAGAGAAAACATCGCTTTCCTAGTCTCAGTATTAACCTTAGTTGGAATCTATCATCTGCTTTGGGCTTCATTTTTAAGCAGCCCGACTCGAGGAAGACCCATTCGATTCTTTTGCGCCGGGATTTGGTGATTGCAGCCGGGGAGGGCTGTAACATTGGGGGGGGGGTTGGGGACCCGGTCCCTTCTACCCCCACGAAGGAGGGAGAGGGCCAGGTACTCCAGAGCCGCTTTTTCTGCTCGCCGGGAGGACGGAAGGGGGGGGCAATCCCCCGCCAACTCCGCCCGCTCTGCTGTGGTGCGAATGGGCCCAGTGGCAACTGGTTGCCGGCAGAGGAGGGGGAGGAGGGGCGGTCCCCCGCGGACCTCACCCCCGATTCCGTCCGCCCATCCCCCAAACCTGCGGGAGCATTCCCCCTCCCCCCCCCAGGGGAGACGGCCACGGGCGGAGAGGACAGATGGGTGGAAGGGCCAGGAGGAACAGGGACAGGATGAATCCGCCATACCGCGGAATCCTCCCGGCAGACTGCGCAGACCCCACCCATACAGGAGGAGATTCGAAGAGGTCCTGAAAGGTTAGATCACCATGATCTGGATGGCCATGCGGCCCTGGCTGAAACGGGAGGGACTCTCCTGGGGGCCATTCAACTCCGAGGGTGGGCCACTCTGAAGCGCAGGGAGACAACACAAACGTGACGCAAACGCGGACACACAGTAAACGTTTAACACAAATTCAGAAGCAAAAATTAAAGACAGACAGTGAATTCAACAGAAAGAGTTGCCGGCAAAACCAGACGGGTTGGCAGTAAAATACACCGAGGAGGGTTCATCCGCCCCTCTACCTGATGGGGAGCACCTCCGTCACCCCGAGTCCCCCAAAGCGTCCCTTGGGGGCGTGGCCTGTGACTCCTGAGGCACGTCTGCCAGTCACCGCCAGGGGGAGCTTACGCTCTCCACTGACAGCCACACACACACACTGCCAACCCCACCCGAGGCTCTGAGAGCTTATGCCCTCTGGGGACTTACGCCCACCATTGAGCCGCCAGAGACCAAACCTGAGCGATCGCACCTGAGCAATTGCGAAAGAAGAACAAGGGGGAGAGAAGGAGAAGAGGGAGAGGGGAGAGAGAGAGAGAAAGAGAAAGAGAGAGAAAGGCGCCTTACTTACCCCCGAAGCAGTTCGTAGGTCTCCCTGTCCGGCGATGCGCAGTTCCCGGCCAACGCACCAAATGTAAGGGTCAGGCGAAACGTCGGAGAAAGAGACCACGAGACTAGCTTCATGCAATTGCAAGGGGGATTTATTGGATCCATTCCAGCGCGCTGGGACTCCATGCTCACTCAAGAAGGGAGAGCAGCCTGGAGCCCAGAGCAGAGGTCAAGCAGAGCTTAAGTACACTTTTTGGAGAGGGCGGGGGGGCTTTGCATACATCAGAACAAATCATCATGAGGCGCGGGAAAATTGAACAACAATTCTGATACATGATTAGTCCATTCATTGGCGGGAACAGTTTGGGCAGGAGTGATTGGTCACTTCTAAACTGGGTACACATTCAAACTGATTGGTTCGGGCCCTGTGACGAACTGCACAGGGCCCTAGGCTGAATGGCCAGTAGGGCGTTGTCTTAACTATCTCAGGAATCTGGGTGTAACAGAGGAACTTAATAGTACCTAATCTTTTACATTTCAATTCAAGGTTTCCAGCTTAGAAACTTTACCCTTTCATCTTAACAATATCTACAATCTACAAGCATGATATGAACCATCTATTTAGATCTTCTTTCTCCAGCAATGTTTTGTAGTTTTCAATGTAGCAGTCTTATACATCACTTGTTAAATTTATTCATATATATTTTGTATATATTTGTTTTCTATATATTTTAATTTTGATATAAAATGGCATTACTTTTTAATTTCATCTTTCAGTTTTTTGTTGCTAATACATGGAGATACAATTTCTATTTATACATTGATCATGTGTCCTGAGACCTTAATAAATTCAGTTACTAGTTGTAGTAGGTTTCTTTCTTTCCTTTTCTCTTTCCCTTTGTTCTTCTCTTCCTCTGTCCTTCCCTTCTTTCCTCCTTATTTTTTTTTTTTTGTATATTTTTCAGGATTTTCTTTACAGGTTGAGAATCCCCAATCCAGAAATTCAAAATCCAAAATGGTTGAAAATTTAAAATAAAAAATACTCCAGCATTCAAAACTTTCTGAGCAACTACATTACACTCAAAAAGTGTTTTTTTTTTCTTTTTCTTTTTTTTTAAAGCATTTCAAACTTCAGATTTCAGATTTTGGAATTAGGAATGCTTAGCTAGTACGGTCTATGCAAATAATCCAAAATCTAAAAACCTTTAAAATCTGAAATACTTCTGGTTCCAAGTATTTCAAGTAAGGGACATGCAACCTGTGTAGTCAAAAATGTTTTCCTTTTTTCTCTCCAATGTTTATGTCTTTTATTATTTTTTTCTTGCTTTATTGCATTCCCTAGAACATGTGGTAAAATATTGAGTAAAAGTAGCGAGTGGACAATCTTGCTTGTTTTCCTATACTACAGAGTAAGTACTCAGCTCTTTCCCACTAAGTGTACTATTGATTGTGAGGTTTTAGGTAGATAACCTCTGTTCAACTGAGGAATGTTCCTTCTATTCCTATTTTCTGAAAGTCTTTACCATGAATGGGTGTTGACTTTTGTCAAATGCCTTTTTGTCTCTATTGAGTTATTCTTAATGATTCTCTTCCTTCATTCTGTTAATGTGAATGACAGTGATTGATATTTAAATAGCAAAACAACCCTGAATTCCTAAGAATGAACTCCACCTGATTTTTTGTATGTATTGTTGAATTTAATTGGCTAATATTTTAGTAAGGATTTTGGCATCTATGTTAATGAAGGATTTTTTTGTCCAAAAAAATGAAGGATTTTTTTTATCCATTTTCCTTATATTTTCTTTATCTGGTTTTGTTATATTTGTTATTGTGCTTCATAAAATGAGTTAGGAATTATTTCTCCTAATAATTTGGATCTTAAATGTTCCCCAAAGGCCTACATGCTGAAGGTTTGATTCCCCAGTCTGTAGAAGAACCTTTAAGAGGTGGGACTGTGGAAGAAAGTTAGATCATTAAGATGTGCTTTTGAAAGGGATGTTGGAACCCAAGCCCCCCACTGTGTTTCTTTTTGCTTCTTGATCACTATAAGGTGAACAAGCCTCTACCACCAGTGCTCCCACTATGATGTGCTGCCTTACCCTGAGGCTCAATAGTAATGGGCTAACCAACTATGGAACAAAACCACTAAAACTGAGTCAAAATAAACCTATCCTTTTTTAAGTTGATTACCTCAGGTTTTTTTATCACAGTGATGCAAAACTGACCAATACATCCTTCTTCTGTTTCTTGAAAGAATTTATGTAGTATTGATTTTGTTTCTTCCTTAAATATTTGTTAGAAATCAACAGTAAAGCCAACAGGTACTAGGGTTTTCACTGTGGAAAGATTTTTATATATAAATTAAATTTCCATGTTAGTTAGTTTTCCTTGTCAGTTTTGGTAATTTGCCTCTTTCAAGGAATTTATTCATTCCATCTAAGTTGCTAGTTTTATTGGCATACAATTATTCATTGTTTTCTTTGTTACCACTTTACAGTTACTGACACCTATAGTGATGTTATCTTTAGCATTCCTGTTCTTAATAATCTATGTTTTCTCTCTTTCTTTCTTTTATTTTCCCTTATAAGTTTAGATTGAGATTTATCAATTTGGCTAATCTTTCCAAAGAACCAGCTTTTGGTTTTACTGATTGTTTCTACTGAATATTATCTTTATTATTTCTTCCTATTATGTTTTTTTTTTTTAATTTGCTGACTTCTGAAAGTGGAGGCTGAGATCATTCTATTTTCTAATATAAGCAACTAAAACTTTAAATTTCTTCTCCTACATCCCACAAACCCTAAAACTGTGAGTCAAAATAAACCTTTTCTTTTTTAAGTTGATTATCTCAGGTATTATATCAGTGATGCAAAACTAGTACTGAAAAAAAAAACCCACACAAAATAAACAAAACTGCAACTAAGTTAGTGATAGCACCTTTAGGTCTGATATGTTTACTGATATGGGGGGGGAGAGTGGGGATTGAACTTAGGGGCACTCAACTACTGAGCCACATCCCCAATAAAATATTTTTATTTTTTAGTTGTAGGTCGACACAATATCTTTATTTTTATGTGGTGCTGAGGATTGAACCCAGGGCCTCATGAATGCCAGGAGGGTGCTCTACCACTAAGACCCAGCCCCAACCTCCCAACCCTTTTTAAAATATTTTATTTAGAGACAGAGTCTTGCTAAGTTGCTTAAGACCTTGCTAAATTGCTGTGTCTGGCTTTGAATTTGTGATCCTCCTGCCTCAGCTTTCCAAGTTGCTGGGATTACAGGCAAGCACAACTGCTTATTTACTGATCTTTAGTCTACTTGTTTTATAAATTACTGAGGAAGGCATATTGAAATCTTCAACTATAATCCTGGATTTATCTGTTTCTCCTTTCATCTGTATCAATAGTTTCTTTATGTATTTTGAAATTCTGTTAATAGGTACATATATATTTAGGACTATTATATTTCTAATGAAAATGATCCTTATCTGCTATATATTGCCTGAAAACAGTTTTATATTTGTTTGAGATTAAGACAAAAATACTATTACTCCATTATTTCTGGAACTAGAAGTTCAGTTAAAAAGTACTTAAAGGGTATTTAGTGACTGTTTTGAATAATGGAAATCTGTTGAATAACACACTGACATTTATCTTAAGAATTAAAAAAAATCCCCAGAGTAACTAGTAAAAGTTATAGTTCTGTTTTATATAAATTGCCCTTGATTGAACAATGTTTTAATTTATGACCATACCTAAGGGTATGGATATGGAACAGGAATTTGTCCCCTTGTTATAAATATTTGATTAATAATGTATTTTTGTGATGCTAGGTGTTGAACCTAGGGTCTTGTGCATGGTAGGCAAGTGAACTTCCACTGCACTGTACCTTCCAGCTTCCTCTTATTATAAAGGTAGGGTCTTATTCATACTTTATTTTTTATCCTTATTCTTGTTATTATAATTATCATATAAAAAATAATTGGTGATTACATGTTAACTTCTTGGCAATAGTAAAAGGAAATTTCATCAGTGATTGTTGTTGGTAGGATACATTTTATTGGCTAATAACATTTGTCAAAATGTATTATTAGGTAAATGTATCTGAGTTCTTTTTCTGGTCTATTTTCACATGTGACTTCATGTTATTTGTTATAATGTGCTTTTTTAAAAAGCAAGTGGTTGAAGTAATGAGTTGCTTACGTCAAAAATGAAAATGACCTATATTGGCTAGAACATGATAACATTAGGATAAGCCAGGAGTCATTGAAAGAAGATATTGTGTTTTTTCATTTGTATTTCATTCTTGCAGTCTTTTTATCAACTGTTCTCAATAAATTTTATTTCCAGGTTCTGAGTAAAAATAGTGTAAGGCCATGGTTGTGACAGAGTGAAAAAATCAACATTTTCTTTAAATTCAGGGGTTAAGGAAATCATACCTCTTAAAGCACATATATTGTTTTGTATATTTAGGAACCAAATTATAATAATACATAGGAATACCGAGAAGAGGAAAAGTTAAGTTCAAAATCATATAGCTGCCAAAAATAGTCTAAATTGTAAATAAAGTCTAAATTAAAGTTAGGCTAGGTTACTAAAACAATTAGCAGAATTGCATAGAAAAGTGATCAGGAGATCTTAGATGATGTGGGAGCCTTTAGTTACAAGCATATTAGAGGCAACAAGCTAGCATTTAAACAAAAAAATTTTAAATTAAGTTAATTCTTAAAACTTGGGCTGGGGTTGTGGCTCAGTGGCAAAGTGCTTGCCTTACACATGTGAGGCACTGAGTTTGATCCTCAGCACCACATAAAAATAAATAATAATAAACAAAATTGTACCCATTAATGGATCACCAGGTAAAATGTCAGTAAAGCATTCTTTTATTTAATGAAAGGTGAAAGTATACAAACAAAATGTCCTGCTATTCTACTAACTTCCTGTATATTCTCTCCTGCAGAGACTGGTTTATAACCATTGTTTTTCTTTTCTAAAAAAGTAATTCTGAGATCAGATACCCAGAGGAATGTACTTTTGGGTATTAAAGCCAAACTAAAAGGAAGAAAGATGAAAGTGTTCGTTAGGCTATATTCTATTCAAACTTGTACAATATATTGCCATTCATCCTAGATTTGCTATACAGTAGTTGCTTGTTATTGATTAGTTTTGAATTATTATTTGAGAAATCTCAGAGGGCAGACAACCCTTCTTAAATATGTCTTGGGCAGGGCACTGTGGCACATGCCTATAATCCCAGCTACTTGGGAGACTGAGGCAGGAAGATTGCAAGTTCGAGCCCAGTCTGGGCAATTTATCAAGACCCTGACTCAAAATTAAAAAAAAAAAAAAAAAAAAAAAAGGAAAGAAAGAAAGGTTGAGGATGTAGCTCAGCAAGCATTCTACCTAGCATATTTGAGGCAAGGCCCTGGGTTCAATACCTAGTAGTGCTTGCGCGCACACACACACACACAGCCCTGGGTTCAATAACTAGTAACACACACACATGCACTTGGACAAAGAAAAAATAGGCTTATTCACCTTAATTTTGAAACCTGGAGCTCTAGAAAGAATTACTGAGTTCATAATCACTATAAATTTGTTTTTTTTAATATTCATTGTTTAGTTGTAGTTGGACACAGTACCTTTATTTTATTTATCAAACCCAGGGCCTCACGTGTGCTAGGCAAGTGGTCTACCACTGAGCCACAACCCCAGCCCTAAAAATGGTATTTTATCTTTTTTAAAAAAGTATGATTAGTTTTTCTTTATAATAATTTAATGATTCTGTGGGAAAGCAAAAGATGATTTTTTGTAACTTGAATAATCAACAAGAATTTGGGCTGCTCTTTCTGTCTATATTCACTCAGCAATCTGATCCAGACTGTTGGGAGGCTAAAGTAGCATATACCATTTATATGCTCTAGCCTGAACTCCGTGTTCAAACTCCAGACTCAGATTTCCAGTTGCCCATTCAACAGCTCCAGTAAGACATCTAAGAGGCATCTCAAACTTAATGCATCTAAAATTAAGGTCCCTGCTCTCTTCCCTACTCCTGCTTGTTTTCTTCATTATTTTCCATATCTTTGTTAAGGACAACTCTGTTTCTCCAGTTGCTCAGAAAAATCTTGGATTCAATCTCTATTTCCCTCTTCCTACATCCTTTCAGCTCTATCTTTGACTTATTTTCAGGGTCTGACCACTTTTTAACTCTCCATTTCTATTCACATCTCTTGTCCAGATTTTGTAGAAGTCCCCTAACTAGTCTCTGTGTTTTTACCAATGTCCAACTTTCATTTTCTTATAAATGCTCTGCCTAGGTGTTCTTAATAAAACTTAAATCAGATGATGTCATTGTTCTGCTCAAAAATCTCTGATGGCTTCTCATTTCTTTTTTAGCTGTAGTTGGACACAATACCTTTATTTTAATTATTTATATGTGGTGCTGAGGATTGAACCCAGGGCCACGCATGTGCTAGGTGAGCACTCTACCGCTGAGCCACAACCCCAGCCCTGGCTTCTCGTTTCAGAGTAAAAACCAGATGTTACCGTAACCTATAAGACCCCACATAGTAGGCCTCTGTTGCTTCTTTGACACAATTCTCTACTTTTCTCTCTATTGTTTTTTCTGTTCCAGGCCCACTGTCTCCCTTACAGTTTTTTTCCCCCTTACAGTTCTTAGTGTACACAAATTATGTTCCTGCCACAGAACCTTTGCTTTTGCTGTTTCCGGTGCCTAGACAACTCTTTCCCCAGGTATCTGCATGATTTCCTCCTTCACCTCTTTCCAATTGTTCAAAACAGCCTCTTTACTGGTCATTACTTATATATAAACCCTTCACTACCACCTTACATAAGATCATAACTTTCCATTCCTATTCCTCTTTCCTATTTTATTTTTTCAATAGCATCTTCCTATTTGATAAGCCGTCCCTTTCATCTTGTTCATTAATTGCCATTAAAATATGGCCCCATGAGGGCAGGGATTTAGTATTTAGTGCTTTGTTCAATTTCTGTATTTCTCATGCTTAGAGTGTCTAGCAGCCTGGTCTGATGATGCATGTCTTTAATCCCAGCCTTGGGAGACTAAAGTAGCAAGCCAGTGTCAGGAATTCATCAAGACCCTCAGCAATTTATCGAGATCCTGTCTCAAAATTTAAAAAAAAAATGAAAAGGGCTGGGTACGTGGCTCAATGGTAAAACGCCCATGGGTTCAATTCCAAGTACTCGCTCCCACCCAAAAGAATAGTGCCTACCATATATTGGCACTCAACAACATTTGCTTTGTGAGTGAGTGAATGGATTTAAAAAACCCACCTGTTAAGTCACTTGAGAAAAATGAATATGGGATAATTTTACTGGTGGTATAGAGTATGCTTTCTGTAGCATACTAGATTTTTCTTTTGTTTTCTGAGGCAGGGTCTTACCATGTTGCCCAGGCTGATCAGAATGTCCTGGGCTCCAGTGATTCTCCTGGCCTCAACCTCCAAGTTGCTTGGACTATAGGCACATACTACTGTGCTGGTATTATACTGGTATTAATTTCATTTTATGGATTGCAGTATATAAATCACAGGTACTTATTACATGGTCTATGTGCCCTATCCTCTGAGAGTAAGGATGCTCTGAAGTTCTCTTCAAAATCAAATAGTCCTCCTCCAGAGGGAGCCCAAGGCCAGCATTTTCAGGACCTGGAGCCAGTTTCTTCCCATGTCTAACAGGACAAGTCATTTGGTTGTTGGATTGAACTAATTTATGAAGATGGGGTGTTTCTTTGGCAGTGATTTTTGCTCTAAATACCCTAGGTGAGAGATTCAATAAAAATGCAAAGCAAGAATTGGGTTTCTTTGTCTGAATATCTTAGAACATTCAAACCAAGCCCTGGAATATTTAAGCACATTTTAGGAGCATTTACTCTTCAGCCTCTCCTTTGAGTAATTTCTTTTTGGCTACTAATCATTACATTGAACAGTATTATTACAATGTTAAAAAGTATCTGATTCCTCATGAAAAACGAGATTATGGAATAATTCTGCTATCAGTAGTCTTCCTTGGATTGTTTTTCAATTTGTTTTTTTTTTTAAATTTTTTTTAATATTTATTTTTCAGTTCTTGGCGGACACAACATCTTTGTTGGTATGTGGTGCTGAGGATCGAACCCGGGCCGCACGCATGCCAGGCAAGCATGCTACCGCTTGAGCCACATTCCCAACCCTGTTTTTCAATTTGGAAAGTCATTTTCTTTCATTTCTTTCTGTTCACCAGAGAACATTTTGTAGCATCAAAATAATTATTTATTTATTTTTATTTGACTGATTGATTTTTTTTTTTTTTTTTTTTTTTGTACTGGGGATTGAACCTAGGGACACTCTACAACTGAGCTACAGCTCCAGACCTTTTTTATTTTGACACAGGGCCTCACTGAGTTGCCAAGGCTGGTCTGGAACTTGGTGATCCTTCTGCCTCAGCCTCCCCAGTCACTGAGATTTCAGATGTGTGCCAGAATAGTTATTGAAACTGCCTATAGACTCTGGGAGATTCTTTCATTTTAAAAAAAGGTTTAATGAATGCACGTTCTACTTTTGTTAAATGAAATGTAGCATAACTGTTAGCGTTTGAGTTAATATTAGATTGCCTGAGTTAAAAAAACAGATGCTGGGGCTGGGGTGTTGGCTCAGTGGTAGCGTGCTGGACTGGCATGCATGAGGCACTGGGTTCTATCCTCGGCACCACATAAAAACAAACTAATGTATCCACCTAAAACTAAAGATACATAAATAAATAAATATTTTTTTTAAAAAAAACCAGATGCTTAAGTAGTTACTATCTTTACCACTTTTTTTTTTTTACTGGGGAGTGCTTCTATGTGTGGTGCTTTGTTGCCTCAGTTTTCCCAGCTGGAAAAGGGAGACAAGAAAAGCTTATCTCTTAGAGATATTGTGAGGACTTATGCACAAAGAATAGTGGATTTGTTTTTTTTTTTTTTTTTTTTTGAGAGTGAGAGATGGGCTGGGGATGTGGCTCAAGCGGTAGCGCGCTCGCCTGGCATGCGTGCGACCCGGGTTCGATCCTCAGCACCACATACCAACAAAGATGTTGTGTCTGCCGAGAAGTAAAAAATAAATAAATATTAAAATTCTCTCTCTCTCTCTCTCTCTCTCTCCTCTCTCACTCTCTCAAGCGCTAGCGCTTGAGCCACACACTGAGCCCAAGAGAATAGTGGATTTGTACTGATGAAATTTAATGATTTGTAGAGCATCCTTCAAGAATGCAGAATTAGGAGAGTTGGGCACGGTAGTGCATGCCTGTAATCCCAGCAATTTGGGAGGCTGAGGCAGGAGAACTGCAAGTTCAAAGCCAGCCTTAGCAACTTAATGAGGCCCTAAGCAACTAAGTGAGATTCAATTCACCAATACTAAAAAAAAAAAAAAAAATAGAATAAGAATAAGAATTAAGGTCTTTATTTTAGTTCTGTTGTCCCAGTTGTCTGAGTTAATTCTGACTTGAGTCCTCTGGAATAAATTAAGTCTAGAGATGCCCTCTACTCTTGTTACATACTACCTGTATAGTTCTGAGGGTGTCTGTGCACTGGTCTTAATTTATTCAGACATGAAGTTAATGTGAGTGACAAATACATTCATTATCTGCTAAGCATATTCAAAATGTTTCATTAAATACAAGAATAAATAGGGGACTGAGAGTGTAGCCCAGAGATAGAGTGCTTGTAGAGTGCTTGCCTAGCATGTTCCGGGTCCTGGGTTCAATCTCAGGAGAGCCAAAAAAAAAAAAAAAAAAAAAAAAGGGAACAAACATGGTATTTAGAATTTTGAAAGAGAACTATCTAAAGTGTCCTGTATTTCAGTTGGGAAGAAAATTAATCTCCAGAGACCTGGTAGCACTTTTTAGAATTGTACCCCATGTCAAAGAGGAGACACTAGTGATATAGTTATTTTTCATCCTGGAAACATCAAATCTAGACCAGTAGTTCACAGTTTTTACTTTTGAGGTTACATTGGATTTTCTCAGAATCTTTGTGCACTCATGGATTTTGTAAGGTGATGTTACAAACATGACAATGGTAGTGTTGAGAAGATGAGTTACTAGTTAATTTTGGTAGATCCAGGTTATATGGATGCTGAAACTTTTAAATGAGGGCCCTTTTTGAGAAAAACAATATCAGATTTCAAGTGCAAATTTGCTAGGTTTGCTTCCATGGCTGTGGAAGGAGCTTGCACAAGGAAGGAGCTAATTGCTTTCTCTGTGGATAGGATTATGGCGATTTATCTCTGTGACAACCAATAGTCATTCAGCAAAATGGGTTATGACAGTGGCAGTGAGAGCTGAATTGGTAATCAAGTGTTCGGGTTTTAAAATCAATTGGGTAGTCATCCATGTGATGATGTAGGAGTCCAGGCTCCAGTCCTATGACCATATGGAGTTGTTATAAGTGAAAGGGATTGCTACTGGTTGGCCAGTGAGTTGCTGCTATGTGGCACTCATTTCCTTTCATTTGGAAAAAGAAACAGAAAATCACAATGAAGTAGCAAGCTCCCTACTGCATTAACAACTTAAAAAATAAAATTAAAATTTGAGCCATTAAATAATCAAACCTGGCTTCTTTTTTCACCAGAGTAATAAAACCTTGCTTCTGATGGACTCTAATTATCACCTAATTATCAAATTCACTGGCTTTCTTTAGTCCTTATTTCCTCTGATCTTTGTGTCACATTTGACACTATGAATCATCTTTTATTTCTTGAGATCTCTTTTTTGTCACATGTCATCATTTTCTTCTCATCTTCAAATGCTTTTCTGCTCTACTGATAATTTATCTTCCCACCTGTTACCTTGTTATCATCCTCTGGAGTTCAGTTCTTAAATTCTCTATTCTTCCCTGTTTCTTTGAGAGATACAGCTTGACTACCACCCCTGAGAGTATTTGAGGCTAGTACCCCAAAATTTGTAGTTCTGACACTGACATTTATCTGAAGCCCCAGTTCTACATGTTTTTATATATTTCCACTTTATGAACCAGGTGCAGTGGCACATGCCTGTAATCCCAGCAATTTGGGAGGGTGAGGCAGGAGGATTGTAAATTCAAGACCAGCCTCAGCAATCTAGTGAGAACCTATCTCAAAATAAAAAAATGAAAAAAGAAGGCCTGGGGATGTAACTCAGTGGGTTTAATCCCTAGAAACACACATACACACATATATGTATTTCCACTTTATCATTTTGCTATCCCCTCACATTTATCTGAACTGGATTAATTTCTCCCCAAACCATCTTTCCATCCTAGCTTTTCTCATTTTTAAATGTGGTACCATGATATTTCCTGGCTTGAAACTTGGATTAAACTTGATTTTTTCAGCCTCCGTGTATCAGCCATTCAGACACCAGGCCTACTTAATTTAATCTTTTTTTTTTTTTTTTTGTACTGGGGATTAGGCACTCAACCAATGGTTACATCCCATCCCAATTTTGTATTTTATTTAGAGACAGGGTCTCACTGAGTTGCTAAGCACCTTGCTGTTGCTGAGGATGACTTTGAACTTGTGATCCTCCTGACTCAGCCTCCTGAACCACTGGGATTACTGACCCGCACCCAGCTTAATTTATTCTTTCTGGCACATTTTGATCCTCCTCAATTGTATTAAATATTTTGTGTTTAAGCTTATGTAGGCTGCCTTGTATGGCCTGGACTCTTCTCATATCAGGTGATCTCTACTCCCTAGAATCCCATATTATTTGTTGTTTATACTACATTTTACATTCTGCTTTGTGATATCAGTTCTCTTAATTTCTGTGTCCTCCATAAATAGCTTCATACCTTTATCATCCCTCCCCCAATATCTTTATATAGTTATGTTCCTTTTTTTAATATTTTAAAGTTGTTGATGGACCTTTATTTTATTTATTTGTATGTGGTACAGAGAATCGAACCCAGTGCCTCCGAATGCCAGGCAAGCGCATTACCACTGAGCCACAACCCCAGCCTCTAGTTATGTTCCTTAATATATATGGAACAGATAATTAAATTCAAAATAAACTTTGTTGTTTAGAGACTTGCCGAAGTCTTTTTTTTTTTTTTTTTTTTGAGAGGGGAGAGGTTACTGGGGATTGAATCCGAGAGCACTTAACCACTGAGCCACATCCCCTGCCTCTGCCTCCCGAGCATCTGGGATTACAGGTGTGCACCACCATGCCTGGCCCTCTTACTGAAGTCTTAGTGAATCATGTTAAAAATGATCAGTAAGGTGTAGGGTTATAACCTAGTAGTAGATCATTTGCCTGGCACGTTAGGAAACCTTGGGTCATCCCCAGCACTGAAGGAAAAAAAAAAAAAAAAAAGAACAGTAGGCATGGATATTGCTGAGTGAGCTTGCCAGAAGAAATCTTGGTACAATACTGCCGTGATGTACTTCCTCTTTAAACTTCAGGACACTCACAGTTCTGTTGACTTTTAGGAAGGTGTAGTTGAAGATCTTCTGATTTTTCAACTTCTTAGATAAAAAGCAAATCTACTTTTTCATTCTGGCCATAAGGTAGTAGATATCTGACAATATATGTATTGTGTATCCTAGAAAACTCCAATCATAAAACTTCTCATTAAAGGACAGAAGTTACAGTGGGCTTACCACATTGGTTTGAACATGCCACTCAAGTGGAAGAAAATAAGATAAGAGACCAAGAAAGGTGGGAAGTTATGTTGGAGACTGTATATAAAGCTGAATCCTGAGATGGGCATCATGGCTCACACCTGTTAATCCCAGCTTCTTTGGAGGCTGAGGCAGGAGGATTGCTTGATCTCAGGAGTTTGAGGCTAGCCTACCCAATAGAGTGAGAACCCCCATCTCAAAAAACAAAACAAAACAAAAAACAAAAAGACAAAACCCACTGATTTGAGTCCTTAAAGCGATACCCTTTCAAAATGAACCCAACTACTATGTATAGCTATAATGCTCTAATAAAAGAAAAAGTTATACCCTTAGGTCCCACCCATTCTCTCCCTTACTTGTTTGAGTGTCTGTTTCCCCATCTTCCTTTCCTTGTAATAAATTCCTGCCTATTACTCTGAAAAAAAGTGATATCCTTATTAAAGAGTGAATTAGAAAAAAATTATTAATGGCATGGAAATTTACCTTTCTTGTTCATGGCTCTGGATGCGAAGAAATAAACAAAACAAAACCTTTCCCCTGAAAATTAAAAACCATCCTTCATGCAGGTTTGGCATCAGAATTCTCAATAGCTATGTGATCCAAAATGTAGTATAAAGTCATAATAGATAGGTACAAAACCAGGTACCTTCTATAAACTAACACAAATCCTCTTCCAGAGGAATGTAAATTAGGGTCTGACAGAATCCCACAAAGAGGATTCACAAAACACATGAAGAAATAAGCCAACTAGAATGAGAGTTTGCAGAACTAACAGACTCAAACTTACAGAAACTTCATAAATTAAGCTTGTCAGATACATAACATACAGAAGTTTATTTACTGTATGTGTGTGTGTGTGTGTGTGTGTGTGTGTGTGTGTGTATATATATATATATATATATATATATATATATATATATATATATATATTTAGTCTTGGGGCAAATTCAAGTTGTCCTAGGTAAATGTTCTACCACTGAGCTATACTTTCATCCCAAAATATTGAACACATGAATAGGAAACAGACTTTTAGGGCCTGAGAGTATAGCTCAGAGGAAGAGTGCTTGCTTAGCCTATGTGAGGCACTGGGTTCAATCCCCAACACTGAAAGGGAAAAAAGGGGTGAGATGGAGTGGGGAAGAAACAGGTTATTAAAAGTTTGGAAAAAGCACAAAAATAGAACATCTAGAAACAAAAATGTAATAATTGACAGTGCTGGGGTTTTTGCTCAGTGGTAGACTACTCTCCTGTCATGCGTGAGGCACTGGATTCGATCCTCAGAACCATATAAATATAAAGATATCGTGTCCATCTCAAACTAAAACATTTTTTAAAAATTAGCCTATACTATATACCAGGTGATTTTTTTAATGTAATAATTGAAATTAGAATCCTAGTAGATTGATTAAATAGCATATTATACAGAGCTAAAGTGAAAGTTAGTGAACTGAAAAATCTAAAGAAATTACCCAGATTCTATTCCAGGTAGACAAAGAAGTGGAAAAGATAAAATAGAGGTTAAGAGACATGGGTGAAGTGTGAGAAAAGCTAACATATGAAATAATTAGAATTCAAAAGGGAGAAATAGAAAGAATGAGGGAAGACAATATTAAAGGAAGTAATTGTTGATAATTTTCCAGAATTGATGACACAAGAATCAATCCCAAAGAACCCTAAGCAAATAACCCAAATGAAGCCCATTATCAGATAATCATCATGAAAGTATAAAACACCCAAGAAGTGAGGAAATTAAAAGCAATCAGAGAAAAGGATAAATTACTATAAATGAGTGACAGGTGGAATGACAGCTGACTTCTCATATAAACAATGAAAGCCAGAAGACAGTGAAATAATATCTTTCAAGGACCAAGAGAAAAATAACTGTAAACCTGAAATAATGTGGTACTTTAATAGTTTTCTACTAACATCTGTTCTTCATTATTCTTGTGTAATATAAAATCCCTAACTTTTAACTGAGCACAAGAATGCCTGGAATAAAAAAAAATTTTTCCTACCCTTCCTTACAGTTAGATTTGGTCATATGCCTTACTTCATTCAGATCAATGAAATGTAAAAGAAAGTGATGTTTGCTAGGTATGGAGGTGCATGCCTGTGATCCCAGTGACACTGGATGCTGAGGCAGGAGGATCACAAGTTCAAGACCAGCCTCAACAACTTAGTGAGACACCCCTTCCCCCATCTTAAAATAAAAAGTAAAAAGTACTCAGTAGTAAAGTACCCCTGGGTTCAATCTCTAGTACCAAAAAATAAAAATATAAAATAAAAAGCCCTTATTTGCCCTTTTCTTCTGGTTATAAGACAAGCATGAAGACGGACCTCAAGCAGCCATTGTGAACCACAAGTAGCACACAGAGGATGGCAGAACATCAAAATAGTTGGAAACTGGGTTCTTGACTGTCACTGCCAAAATAAACCTTTATTTTGTTTACGTGAAACATACTTTCACATTATTATATTTAGTTTTGTATTAGTTAGAGTTCTCCAGAGAAAGAGAACCAATAGGGGGTTATTAGATTGACTTTTGTGATCAGAGGTCAAATAGTCCCACAATGACTGTCTGCAGCCTAGAGAGTCAGGGAAACTGGTAATTGCTCAGTTTGAGAAGGTGGAAAACTCAGAACAAGACATAGGCCAATAATGTGGTTGCAATCTGACACCAAAGGCCTCAAAGCCTCTGTTGTAGAGCTGTTGATGTAAGTCTTCATTCAAAGGCTGATGAATCAGGAGACCAAGGCCACCACCAGCAGCAAAAACCACATCCATTCGAGAAGTGTGTGCATGCACTTCTCCCTTCTACTTTTTTATTCTATCTGGGCCCCTAGCCTATTCAATGGTACTGTCCATGTTCTTCAGGATGGGTCTTTCCTACAGTTCATTGACCCATGAGCCAATTTTCTCTGCAAATACTCCACAGACACACCCACAATTATGCTTTTCTATCTAGGAATCCCTTAACCCAGCCAAGTTGGCAACCAAAATAAACTGCAACGTTCTCCAAAAGAAGAGACAGATTTATAAAGACAGATTTATAAAGAAAGAATATAGAAAAAGGAAAAATAAGCACAAAATAATATGACACAAATAAATTAAAATATATCAGTAATACTAAAAAAAAAAAAAAAAGAGGGAGATCTAGCCAGGCACAGTGGTGCATACCCGTAATCTTAGCTACTCAGGAAGTTGAGGCAGTAGTATGGCAAATTCAAGGCTAACCTGGGCAACTTAGTGAGACCTGGTCTTAAAACAAACAAAAAATCCTTAACAACAATAACAAAACTAGGAATGTAGCTCAGCACAATTTAAAAATGTAATGAATGAAAATATAGCTACTGTTATTATTCATAAAATACCCCAAAATAGTGAAAACATGTTGGAAAAGATATATAAAGAAAATACTAAAAAATAGCTTTTGTAGGTATATTAATATTAGAAAAATATTGTAAAGCAAACAATTATAAAGGACATTTCATATGATGATTTACTTAATTCACCAAGAAGATTTAAAAGCTAAAAATTTTTGAAGTGTCAGACTGGGGGTATAGAGGTAGGATGCGTTGTTAGAATGCACAGACCCTGAGTTCTATCCCCAGCACCAAAAACACAAAAGTTTTGCATCAAATAATATACCTTAAAAATATATGAAAGACAAATTTAGTGAAGAGAACTTGAAAAATCTGTTATCATTGTGTGAGTTTTCTTTTTGTTTTATTTTATTTTGTGCATGTGTGCATGTGTGTGTGTGTGTGTGTGTGTGTGTGAGAGAGAGAGAGAGAGAGAGAGAGAGAGAGAGAGAGACTGAAGGTTGAACCCAGGAATGCTTTACCACTGAGCTACATCCTCAGCCCTTTTAAAATTTTGAGACAGGGTCTCACTAAGATTCCCAGGCTGGCCTTGAACTAGTGATCCTCCTCCCTCAGCAGGATTATAGGCATGTGCCACCATGCCTGATTGTAGGGTGAGATTCTTAACATTTCTTTCAGTGACTCTCAAAACAAGTAGACAAAAAACAAACCCAAATATAGATGTATATTTGAATAACACACAATGTTTAAATTTGATTTAATGGAAATATAAGAAATTTTTATACCCCCAAATAAAAATAACTCATAGAATGAATTTTTAAAATATACATTCTGAAAGTGTAAAAGAATAAAGAACAATGGAAATTAGAAACACATAGAAAAGAATCAAATTTCAAAACCTATGGAACAGAAGATGTGTTTCTGGATAGGGTAGAGTCATTTGCAACAAAATTAAACATCCACTGAACAACTGAAACTGGAGAAAATACATGTTTTAAAAGCGAAGATACAAAAATGACTTGAAGGGATAATTCTAGAGAATTTAGCTGATGATTTATGGTGGCTTTTCCCCCAAGAGGGTACATACTAATTCTTGAAACAGGGAAGAAACAGAGAGTTCAAATTTGGCTCTGGAAGAAGGCCGCTACTGGGTAAAGAGAAACTAACAGAATTTTGTAGTATTTTTTTCCATGCAGCTAAAGTGACAACTTTGTAAAAATAAAAGGTCTCAATTGCATGATCAGTGTTACCTTCAAAACAAAATAGAAAATGTGTAACAACAATAGTCCAACTACAATGCACCAATAAAAAATGTGGAAAGAGAAAAAAATACAGGAGGAGAAAACAAAATGCTTATTAAGGAAAAAAAAACAGAGTGAAAAGATATAATGTACATGTAACTGGGTTCCCATAAGTACTAGAAAGATAAATAAGGCAGAAGCCGCATTTAAAGAGAAAACATCCAAAAATATTCTCAAGGTGATGAAAGATAAAAACTTATGTATATGAGAAGCTGTGAAACCCAAAATGGAATCAAATTTAAAAAATCTCACCTAGGCATGTCATGGTAAAACTGCTGAATACAGAAGATTAAAAATCTAAAAAGCAAGAAGAAAAAGAGAGACATGGGGCTGGAGTTGTGACTCAGTGGTAGAGCGCTTGCCTAGCATGTGTGAAGAAGTGGGTTGAAACCTCAGCACCACATTAAAAATAAATAAATAAATAAAAATAAAGGTATTGTATTTATCTACTACTAAAAAAAATATTTTTAAAAAGAGAGACATGTTTTCTTCAAAGGCTCATCTCAACGAAGGATGAAATCTAGAAGCCAATAAAATGACATCTTTGAAGTGCTGAAAGAAATAACTACCAAAAACTTTTCTATATCCAGTGAAATTACATTTAAAAAATGAGGGCAAAATAAAGATTTTTGTCTATAGAAACAAAAGCAAAAGAACTTTACTTGCCAGCAGATCTACCTTAAGGAAAAAGCTTCAGCTTTAGGCAAAAGAAAAACAATCACAAATAACAAAAGGGGGAAATGTGTGGGTTAATATAAATGAACATTGAATGCAAAAATCAATAATGGTGATAAGAGGACTTAAAATACCTGTAGAAGCCTGGGCTCATATCTCAGTGATAGAGTGCTTGTCTATTATGTGTAGGGCCCTGGGCTCAATACCCAGCAACACATACACAATACACAAAAAATAAAATATAATATATGCAGAATTACAGTGTTTGACCACAATAAAACAAAAAGCAGGAGGGGGGTTAATACAGTTTAAAGTTTCTAAGGAAGTAGTGAAAGTAATTATTTGTATTTAAGCAAAAAAGATGGTAGATTTAATTCCCAATGTATTCAATTTATAACAAATATAATAAATTCTCCAGGATAGCATCATTAACAAATGGTGCGGGGAAAACTGGAAATCCATATGCAACAAAATGAAATTGAATCTCTATCTCTCACCATGCACAAAACTTAACTAAAAATGGATCAAGGATCTAGGAATTAAACCAGAAACTCTGCGTCTAATAGAAGAAAAAGTAGGCCCTAATCTTCATCATGTGGGGCTAGGCCCCAACTTCCTTAATAAGACGCCTGTAGCATTAAAACCAAGAATCAAAAAATGGGATGGATTCAAACTAAAAAAGTTTTTTTCTCAGCAAAAGAAATAATCTGTGAGGTGAACAGGAGCCTACATCCTGGGAACAAATTTTTACCCCTCACACATCAGATAGAGCTCCAATCTCTAGGGTATATAAGTAGCTCAACAAGGTAAGCACCAAAAAAACAAATAATCCAATCAATAAATGGGCCATCAACAAATATACGAAAAAATGCTCATTATCTCTAGCATTCAGAGAAATGCAAATAAAAGCTAAGATACCATCTCATCTCAGTAAGAATGGCAGCCATTATGAAGACAAACAACAAAAAGTGTTGGCAAGGATGCGGGGTGGGGGGGGTGGGGAGGTACACTCATACACTGCTGGTGGGACTGCAAATTAGTGCAGCTAATTTGGAAAGCAGTATGGAGATTCCTTGGAAAACTGGGAATGGAACAACCATTTGACCTAGGTATTCCTCTTCTCTGACTATACCCAAAGGACCTAAAAACAGCATTCTACAGGGACACAGCCACATCAATGTTTATAGCAGCACAATTCACAATAGCTAAACTGTGGAGCCAACCTAGATGTCCTTCAGTGGATGAATGGATAAAAAAATGTGGCATTTATACACAATGAAATATTACTCAGCACTAAAAAAGAATAAGATCATGGCATTTACAGGGAAATGGATGGCATTAGAGAAGATTATGCTAAGTGAAGTTAGCCAATCCCAAAAAAACAAACGCCGAAAGTTTTCTCTGATATAAATGGGGTGACTCAAAGTGGGGTAGGAAGGGAGAGCATGGGAAGAAAATTACCTCTAGTTAGGGAATAGGGGTGTGAGGGAAAGGGAGGGAGAAGGGGAATAGCTAGGATGGTAGAAGGAGACGGTCATCATTCTACAAAATACATGTATGAAGATATGAATTTGGTGTTAACATACCTTATATACAAAGAGAGAGATGATAAATGGTGGTATAAAGGTGTATTAAGAATTATATGCAAAAAATAAGAGCTCATGTATACTGGCATAATTTTGTATGAACATACTTTATATACAGAGTTACAAAAAATTGTGCTGTGAGTGGATAATTATGAATATAATGCACTCCACTATTGTCATCTATGTAAGAAATAAATAAAGAAACGTTAAAAATAAATAAATAAATTCTCCAAGTGAATATTAACATTATCAGATTGGATTTAAAATTATCCAACCATATGCACTTACAAAAAAAATCTTATACTTTTAAAAAATTTTAAGCTATAGTTGGACACAATATCTTCAATAAATTATTTATTTTTATGTGGTGCTGAGGATCGAACCCAGTACCTCACACATGCTAGGCGAGTGCTGTACTGATGAGCAACAATCCCATCCCCAAGAATGTCTTATACTAAAGACATAAATGTTGAAATTAAAAATGGGAAAAATATAGTATGTAAAAGCCAACCAAAGAAAGCTGATGTTGCTATACTTTTATAAGATAAAAATAGACATTAGGGCAAAAAACATAATTAAAGATAACAAGAAATATTCTTTCACAATAAAGAGGTCAATCCACAAGAAGATATAACAAACCTAAATACATACGCAATAAATAACATAGTTTTGAAATATATGATATATATCGTTTTTTTAAGTGTACATGGTTAATTTATCAAAGAGGACAATACAACAAGCTTTGACAGAGTTCCAAAGGGTTGGAAATGTTTATAATGTGTTCTCTGATCACAGTGGTGTTAAGCCAGACATCAATAATAAAAATGAACTCAATAATAGAAATTAAGAAGTACAGGGCTGGGTTGTAGCTCAGTGGTTGAGCGCTTGCCTCCCATGCGCGAGGGACTGGGTTTGATCCTCAGCACCACATAAAATTAGTAAATAAGTAAAATAAAGATATTTTTAAAAAGAAGTACATTTCTGAGTAATCCACAGGTTGAAAAAAAGAGAGAGAGAACACAATAGAAATTAGAAAATATTTGTAACAGAATAATAATGAAGATAGGGCATTTCAGAACTTCTGGAATGCAGGTTAAACACTGGCTGGAAGGAAACATAAATCTTTAAACATAGATGCTAGGGCTGAAGTATGGCTCAGTGGTAGAGTGCTTGCCTAGCCTCACAAAGCCCTGGGTTCCATCTGCGGTGCTGCAAAACAACAGCAGCAGCAACAACAACAAAAACATTTGCTAGAAAAAAATGAAGGTTAATGTCAAAGTGTTACTCAAATTTCCATCATTATGACAAAATAATCTGAGAAGAAGAATCTTTAAAAGAGGAAAAAGTTTATTTTGGCTTATGGTTTGAGAGGTTTCAGTACATAATGTCTTCATTCCTTTGTTTTGGGCCCGTGGAAGAGGAAGGCGAGAGAGAGAGAGAGAGAGAGAGAGAGAGAGAGAGAGAGAGAGAGAGAGAGAGAGACAGACACGGAGGGAGGGAGGGAGGGAGGGAGGGGAATTGAAGTCGCAATACAAGGACATGCCCCTAGTGACCTAACTTCCTTTAACTAGACTCCAACCTTTGAAAGGTTTCAACATCTCCCAATAGTGCCACAGCCTGGCCTTTAACAATCAAGCCTTTAATATATGAACCTTTGTAGGACAATCAAACCATAGCAATAATTGATCTAAGCTTGTACCTGGGTCCCCACTGGCTCAGGCATTCTGGGGACTCAAGGCTACCCTTGGAAGGGTTGCTACCCACCTCCTCTCCTGGAGAGTCCTCAGGTGTCACCAGTGTGCTGGACAGATAGGAGTGAGTGTGTGAGTGTGTGCATGTGCGCGTGCCCAGATCTGTGCCTGGGACTGTGCATTCAAGGGTCTGGGCAGGTGGGGCTCCAGAACCTCCCTGTCCCTGCCTGCACTGAGCCTGCCTAAGTGCCTGGGAAGCCTGTCCAGATCCAGAGCCAGGCCCCTGTGGCCTGTTAGCTGCGTTCCAGGAGGCAGAGAGGAGCGACTTGGGCACTGTCACAGTGCTCAGGAAGTCTGGACCCTCAGGACTACTGCCCATGTAGTGCTGGTCCTAGGGCCTCTTGAGGCACTGACCTACTGGAACAGCCTCTGTTTTCCTTTCTTGCCATTATTAATCCATTCTTGTTGATTTTTCTTAAATTTTTAGCCATTTCTCAGTGGGCTGCCTCTCAGGTCACGTGGGTGAGCCCGGGTAGGTCAGACTGCAGAACTTCTGTGTTTCAAGCGTCTCTCCTGGGCTCTAGGGCATCAGCCAGCTACCCTTTGTGGGCAAGGATAGGACCACTTTTGTGGCCCTCCCTCAAATTTCCACTGTGTGGCCTAGTGGGTGGGGGTAGTCTTCGCATCAAAGATGTCGCCATTTTGCCCCCTGCCCATTAGTCACTGTATCCCCGACTCAGCCTGTGACGAGAGGGGGTGCCCCCAGTATTTGAGGAGCAGAAGCGTGGGGAGAGTCCTCAGTGCCCTGGTCCCACATTCCTCCCTCCCTCTGGAGGAGGGGGTGGCTCCCTCAGGGGCTGGTGGTGGAGGGCCCCTGAGTCTTCTCTGGGTCTGGGGGCAGGGCCCTGGGTGCCTACAGCACCGCCCTTGTCTGTGATGGTGTGTCAAGCACTCAGACTGTTGTAAACTGTTATTTTGTATGAAAGAATTTGTCTTTACTAAACAGATTTAATAGTTAAAAATAAAAAATAAAAATAAATAAATAAATAAAAGGCTGGGGATGTGGCTCAGTGGTTGAATACTCCTGGGTTCAGTCCTCAGTATATAAACAAATAAATAAATGGAAGATCAGTAGAGGAGGGAGAAAGGGGGAGATGGGGTAGGGAGGAGGAGAGGAAAATAGTGAAGGGGAATGGGGATTGAAATAAAATTCCTTGTTGAGCTGGGGGTGAAGCTCAGTGGTAGAGTGCATGCCTAACATGCATAAGGTCCTGGGTTCAATTCCCAGCACCACATAAAATAATGAAAGTACTTCAGAGACCAAGTACTGAACCAAAGCAGTTGGCTTCACCTGAAGTAAGCTGTCCTATGGAAAAAAAATTCCTTTATGTATAATTTTGTCAAAATGAACCCCAAAACCTGTATAATTATAATTTGCCAATTTAAAAAAAGGAGAAATGTACCTCGTAGAACTCTGTGAAGAGCATAATTGACTAATGTCCTTAACTGCTGAACTCTGGAATTTGTTACCACATTTGCACCCAGGCCAGACTTCTTGTTAATTCCAGCTAATGACTGGATTTCTCAGGAATAGGAAGGCAGGTCCTGTTTTTGAGAAATGCAGAATGCCTTTAAATATCTTCCATTCAGCCTTTCTTTCTTATCCCTCTTTCACAAGGGTCAGACCTGCATTGCAATCATATAACTGTCTAGCTTCCCCTGGCTCCTGTCTCATTTTTCTTTATAACATTTACTTTAATAAACTTCTTACATGTCAAATGCCCTTCTTGGCATCTGCCTTTTGAATTACTCAAATTGACAAAGTGGATAGTGGGTGAATTTATAAGGCCAATGAAAGAATATCTTCTAGAGACCTATAAACTAAATCATTCTTAGAGATACCACAGGGCTAGGAGAAACTCAAGTTTCTGCCACTCAATACAGAGAGATCCTGGGGATTCAGAGGATTCAGCAGAGATTCCAGAAGGATAATACCTTAGTAGTAGGACTAACCTAGCTTTAGAATATAGACTGTTTTAGATCTCTTCTTACAAGACTTAAAAATAAAAGTCTTAATGGACCAAGTTGATCTGCAAGTAACTCAATTGCATGTCAAAACAAATTTCAGTTTATTTGAAGGAAATTTAAAAGTCCCAACAACCTCCTAATAATCATGCAATTAACTGTCACAATGCCTGCCATCCAAAAAAAAGTATAAAATTACTTGATTATAGAACAACCCAGAAAGGTGATCCATAAGGTATCACTATATATATATATATATATATATATATATATATATATATAT
This sequence comes from Spermophilus citellus, assembly GCF_964194105.1. Classification (NCBI taxonomy): domain Eukaryota; kingdom Metazoa; phylum Chordata; class Mammalia; order Rodentia; family Sciuridae; genus Spermophilus; species Spermophilus citellus. The sequence goes on along the minus strand of NC_138182.1, from coordinate 145,778,924 downwards.
ACACACACACTTTTTTCTTTTCTGTATTTTTTATTCTTTGACATTTTATAGATATACATATGTATATATACATATATACATATATATATGTGTGTGTGTGTGTGTGTGTGTATATATATATAGAAAGAGAGAGAGAGAGAGAGAGAGAATACCTTTAATTTATTTATATGTGGTGCTAAGGATCGAACCCAGAGCCTCACATATGCTCTACTGCTGAGCCACAACCCCAGCCCAATCACATTTGATTTTTAATGAAAATTAAAAATCATTCAACAGAAAGAGATGAAGGAATAGTGATGAAATTGGCAGGCAAGGACTTTAGAATAGTTTTAGAACAAGGATTTAAAGACATGAACATAATGAGAAAATAAATGGAATACAAAAAAGAGCCAAATGGAACTTCCAGAACTAAAAATGCAATAATTGAAATGAAATAAAAAGTCACTGGATTGGATTCACAGTACATTAAATACTGGAGAAGAAAAGATAAGCGTCCTTAAAAAATCAATAGAAACCATTCAAATTAAAGAATAAAGATTGAAATGAAATGAAACAAAAGTGAAGAGAATGTGGGACAATGTTAATCTAAAATACATAATTCTATTCCCAGAAATAGAGGAGAGAAGGGACAGAAATGTTTTCAAATGTAAGGGAAATTGTAAATTTTCACATTCAGGAAGGTTAATAAACCCCAAGCAGTATTAAAAAAATCACACCAAGGCACATAATATTCAAATTGTTAAAACTCAAGAGTGTTTAAAGTTAATATTCACAGATCGAAAGAGGGCACTCCATGTCATAGGAGGCATTCAGGGAAGGACAGGAAGGCAGAGAAAGTAAAGGAAAAACGTAAACAAGAGCCTTTATTGTGGTTTCCTTCGGAAGGAACAAACAGGGCAAGTTATGCAGTTTGAGGATTGGTTAATTTAAATAATTTCAGTGGTCTCTGGGGTGGAGGGGCTGTCCTGAGTTGTCTCATATGGTGCTGGGATGGTTAGGGGAGGGGAATAATATCCTGAATTATAAGAAATTGATAAGGGCAGTGGTTGGGGGTATGGGCTCTTAATTGGTTGCTTGCTTATGAAAGGCATACTTGCAGGTGAGTCCTGTACTATCTCTAGGAATTAGCTAGCCCTGGTGGGGGCAGTCCCTCCAGAATAAGGAAGTCTATAACATGTCCAAGAATAAAAAAATACAGAAAAGAAAAAAGTATGATAATACACAGAGACGTGGAGAAAACGTGAGGTATGAAAAACAACTGTCAAAGGGGGAGCAAATGTTTGCAAATCGTATATTTGAAAAAGGACTAGTATCCAGAATATATAAATAACTCTACAAGTCAATAATAAAAAGACAACCCAATTTACAAAATGGAATGAGAATCTGATATGAACTGAATTATATCTATCCTCCTTGCCTATATTGCCAAATTTATTTAAAGAAACTCTTAACTCCCAGTGTGACTATATCTGGAGGCAGGGCTTTACCAAAGTAATTGTGGCTAAATGATCTGATAGAGCCAGCATCCTGGGGCTGTAATTTAGTGGCAGAGTGCTTGCCTGGCACATGTGAGATCCTGGGTTTGATCCTTAACACCACAAACACCACATAAAAATAAACAAATAAAGGTATGCTGTCCATTTACATCTACAAAAAGATAAAAATTAAAGAAATAAAAGAAGAAGAAGAAGAAACACCAAGGGCTGGGGATATATCTCAGTGGTAGAATGTGGATTTAGCATGTACAAGGTCCTGGGTTCAATCCCTAACAACAAAAAAAGCAAAACAAGGGGCTGGGATTGTGGTTCAGTAGTAGAGTGCTCGCCTAGCATATGTGAGGCCGTGGGTTCGATCCTCAGCACCACATAAAAAAATAAAGATTGTGTCCAACTACAACTAAAAAATAAAAATCAAGCAAAAGAGAAAAACAAAACACCAGGAAAAGATTCCTACCCACCTTCCATGCATGTATGGAAAGATCATTTGACTGCCTAGTGAAAGACACCTGCAAGCCAGAAGAATCCCTAGCAGAACCTGACTATGGTGGCACTCTGATCTTGGATTCCCAGACTCCAGAAGTGGAAGAAAATAAATGACTGGTTTAAGTTACCCAGTCTACAGCATTCGGTTATGGCAGCTCAATCTGATTAGGACAAGACTTGAACAAATATATAGACATATATATAAGTACTTGAAAGATGCTCAAAATCTTTAGTCATCAGGGAAATGTCTGTCACACCCAAAATGAGATACCATTTTATACCACCTTAAAATGGATAAAATTTAAAAAAAAATCAAATAATAACAAGCATCAGTTAGGATGTGGAGAAACTGGAAACTTCAGGCACTGTTGATGGGAATGCAAAATGCTTTGGAAAACTATTTGGCATATCTTCAGATGATTATATGACTTAGCAACTGCACCTCTGCATATATTTCCAAGAGAAATAAAAACACATGTTCATAAAGAGAATTGAACACATATTTTTATAGTAGCATTATTCTTAATAACCAAAAAGTGAAAACAATCCCAAATGTCCATCAGCTGATGAATGGACAAACAAAATAGGGCATATTCATACAATGTAATATTATTTGTCCATAAAAAGGGACAAAGCACTGATACAACATGGATGAACTTTGAAAACAATATTCTAGGTGAAAGAAGTCAGTCACAAGAACCATATATTACAGAATTCCATTCAAATGAAATGTCTAAGTAAGGGAACTCGATAGAGACAAAAAGCTGACTAGTGGTTGCCTAGGGCTAGGTATGAGTATGGCATGCGTGTTTGTATTGAGAGGTGATAGTCAAATGTATAGGGTTTCTTCAGGAAGTAGAAGTTGACTGTTGTAGTAGATGCACATATGTAAAAATACATATGTATTGTAGGTATACATACATATATTTACTTATTTAAAGATACTAAAAACTATCAAATTTTACACTTAAAATGGGTAGATTGTATGGTGTGTGAATTATATCTCAATAAAGCCCTTTTAAGAATGTAAAGAGTTTACAAGTTCATACTGGGGGCGGGGAGCAGGGTAAAACAAACAAAACTCATTGTATTAAGAAAGACAAAGATACATTTCGGGGCGTTTTTTTTTTTTTGTCAGAAAAAAATGCAAGCCAAGAACCAATGAAACTGTGCCTTAACAATTTTGAAAGATAACTTCATAGCAATTCGGTATGTAGAGAAAATCTCTTTAAAAATAAAAATGAGGGCTGGGGATGTGGCTCAAGCGGTAGCTTGCTTGCCTGGCATGTGTGCGGCCTGGGTTCGATCCTCAGCACCACATACCAACAAAGATGTTGTGTCTGCCGAAAACTGAAAAATAAATGTTAAAATTCTCTCTCTCTCTCTCTCTCTCTCTCTCTCTCTCTCTCTCTTTCTCTCTCTCTTTAAAAAAATTTTTTTTATCGGTTGTTCACAACATTACAAAGCTCTTGACATATCATATTTTTTTAAAAAAATTTTAAAAATAAATAAATAAATAAAAATGAGGGCTGGGGTTGTGGCTCAGTGGTAGAGTGCTTGTCTAGCACATGTGAGGTACTGAGTTGGATCCCCAGCACCACATAAAAAAATTAAATAAACAAAATAAAGGTATTGTGCTCATCTACTAAAAATATATTTTTTTTTGAGAGAGAGAGAGAGAGAATTTTTTTTTAATATTTATTTTTTAGTTTTCGGCAGACACAACATCTTTGTTGGTATGTGGTGCTGAGGATCGAACCCGGGCCGCACGCATGCCAGGCGAGCGCGCTACCGCTTGAGCCACATCCCCAGCCCTACTAAAAATATTTTTAAAAATAAAAATGAAATAAATACATTTTGAAATAAGTGGAAAGAGTGCATTACCAGTACATCTACACTACAAAAAAATGGAAAAGGAAATTCTTAGGCAGAAAAACATGATACTAAAACTGAACTTCAATCTGCACAAAGGAATAAATATCCCTAGAATTGGTAAGTACATGGGTTAATATAAAAATATTTTTCCAGTGTAAAAGTTTTTTAGGGCTGAGAATCTAATAACTCAGTGGTAGGGTGTTTGCCTAGCATGTGTAAAGCCCTGGGTTCAATTCCCATAAGCACAAAAAATGTTTTATAAGTTAAACCCAAAAATGTAGAGTAGATTACACAATATATAGAGGTGTAATGTAATGCAAGAATGGCATTCATAAAGAAACATAGAGGAAAAGTGGAAGCATAGTGTCAGTTTTTTGTTGTAGTAGTTGTTGATTTTGATATTGGGGATTGAACCCAACACTGAGCCAGAGTCCTTTCTTATTTCTTATTTTGAGACAGGGTCTCTATAAGTTGCTGAGAGTCTTGCTAAGTTGCTGAGGCTGACTGTGAATTTATGATCCTCCTGCCTCAGCTTCCTAACTTGCTGAGATTACAGATGTGCACCACTGTACTCAATTATTGTCAGGTCTTTATTATTACACATGAAACAGTTAGCCTGAAGGTAAGCTGGTATAAATTAAAGATGCATATTTGAAACCCTAGAAAAACCACTTAAAAACATAAAGCAAAGAGGTATAGTTAGTAAGCCAACAGTAGAGATGAAATAATAAATATTTTATTTATAAGGAGACAAAAGGAAAAAAGAACTGATAGCCTAACCACAAAGATAATTACATGAAATGTAAATGGTTCAAATAATCCAATTACAAGAACAAAGATTGTACAACCTTACAAAAGCAATATACAATTCTATGCTACAAGAAATATACTTTGAATATGAAGATACAGATTAAAAGTAAAAAGGAGCTGGGCGTGTGGTATAAGTCTGTAATCTCAGCGGCTTGGGAGGCTGAGGCAGGAGAATTGCAAGTTCAAAGTCAGCCTCAGCAACTTAACAGGGCCTAAGCAACTCAGTGAGACTGTGTCTCTAAATAAAATAGAAAAAAGGGCTGGGATGTGGATCAGTGGTTAAGTGCCTCTGAGTCCAATTCCAGGTACCAAAAAATAAGAATAAAAAAGTAAAAAGGATGGAAAAGAACACTGACTAATGTCTGACATGGCCATTTATTATTACATGAAGTACACTACTGGAAAGGGATAAAGAGAGATTACATAATAATAAAAAGTCAATTCACCAAGAAAATGATTTTAAATTGTTACAATTTTAAATGCAGATACACTTAATGACAGAGCTTTAAAATTTATGAAACAACTACTGATAGACAAGTCCACAAATATAGTTGGAAATTTTAACACTCTTCCCTAAGAAAGGGATGGAACTAGCAAGCAGAAAGTTAGGGCATTGATGATCTGCACAACATTATCAACTTGAATTAACTCATATTTAAAAACACTATACCCAGTGATAGTAGAATACATTTTTTTTTCAAGTATAAATGTAACACTCACTAAAATGAACCATATTCTGAGTCATAAAACAAGTTTCAATAAATTTACAAGGATTGAAATTGTTCAGAATGTTATCTATCCACAATGGAATTAAATTAGAATTAAATAACAATAAAATGTCCAGCAAATCTCCTACTATCTGGAAATTAAATCACTAATTCTAAATAATCCAAGCATTTAAGGAAAAAAAATCACAAGAGAAATTAGAAAATATTTTGAACTGAAAGATAATGAAAATAGAACATATAAAAATTTGTAGAATTCAGCCAAAGCAGTGGTTAGGAGGGGATTTGTATCTTTGGATGCTTATATTAGAAAAGAAGGAAAGTCTAAATTTAATGATCTAAGTTTTCCCCTTAAGGAGCTAGAAAAGAACAATGAAACCCGCAGTAAGTAGAAGGAAAGAAATAATAAAAGGCAGAATTCAATGAAATAAAAGACACTAGAGAAAAATATTATAGCCAAAGTTAGATAATTGGGAAAAAAACAATTTACTTGCTAGACTGGTCAAGAAATAGAAAAATAGTAACTATCAGGAATAAAAGAGGCATAGCTACATAACCAAAGACATTGTAAGGAGATTACAGGCAACTTTATGATAATAAATGTGACCACTTAGATGACATGAATAAATTCCTTGAAAGGTACAAATTACCAAAACTAACAAAAATAGAACTAGAAAGTTGTGATAACTCTAAAGATATTAAAGTAATTTTATTCTTAATTTAAAATCTTGCTATACGGAAAACATCAGGCTAAGATAACTTCACTGGTGAATTCCATTGACCAAACTCTCAGAAAAATAAAGGAGTGAACACTACCAGACTCATTTTACAATACCAACCTCAAACTACATCAAAACCAGGCAAAGATGCTACTAGAAAACTACAGATCAATATCCTCATGATCGTAGACCAAAAAAGAAAAGAAAAAAAAATTAAGAATGTTTTCCCAAATAGAAACTAGCAATGTACAATTGAGAAAATCAACAAATCAAAGCTTTTTATTTCCCCACTTTATTTATTGATGCATTATAGGTGTATACTGATGGCGTTTGTTGTTCCATCTTTGCACATGCACCCAATACACAAAATAAAAATAAAATTGGGCCATATCATTCCCCAGCACTTTCCCCCTCCCTCCCCTCTCCCACTCTTTGGCTCCTTTTCTCTACTAATCTCGCTTTAATTTTCATGGATTCACTCCCACCTCTCTTTTCCTTTTTCCTCTCTAGCTTCTGCCTATGAAAGAAAACATACAACCCTTAACCTTCTGGGTTTGACTTATTTTGCTTAACATAATGGTCTCTAGTTCCATCTATTTTCAAGCAAATGACATTATTTCACTTTTCTTTATGGCTGAATAAAACTCCATTGTGTATGTATATTACATTTTCTTCATCCATTCATCCATTGATGGACATCTAGGCTGGTTCTATAGTTTGCCTATTGTGAATTGTGCTGCTAAAAAGGTATGCATGTATCACTATAGAATGATGATTTTAATTCTTCAGGATAAATACCAAGGAATCATATAGCTGGGTCATATGGTGGTTCCATGCCTAGTCTTTTGAAGAACCTCATAATGGTTGTACTAATTTACATTCCCACCAACAGTGTAAAAGAGGTCCCTTTTCTCCACATCCTCTCCAGTGTTTATTATCGTTAGTATTCTTGATGAGTGCCATTCTAACTGGTGTGAGATAAAATCTCAATGTAGTTTTGTTTGTTTGTTTGTTTTAGTTGTCAATGGACCTTTATTTATTTATATGTGGTGCTGAGAATCAAACCCAGAGCCTCACACATGCTAGGCAAGCACTCTACCACTGAGCCACAATCCCACCCCTTCAATGTAGTTTTGATTTGCATTTCCCTAATTGCTAATGATATTGAACATTTTTTTCACATATTTGTGAAAGACCCCAGCCCCATAACCTAAGGCCGGATTATGAAAAGTAGAAAGTATGTAGTAAACAGGTGAGCTCACCACATGACCTGTTAGAAAGGGCACCCTGACCACATCACAGGACATGCTTGAGCAAACTGGGATCATAAGCGGGAACAGGGAGGAAACACAATGTAAACCTGTGAGATTTATGAGTTTTTCGGGAACCTATAGTGAAAAACATGTTTATCATAGTGAAAAACAAGTTTATCATAGTGAAAAACAAGTTTACCCTTTAAGTGACGTGTATGCTGGATTCAAAAACACCTGTTACTGTGCTAGGTGGAAAACAACTCCTTTTTCCCTATAAAAGATCTGTACCCCAAAGCCCGGTGTGCCAGTTCACCAAAGCTTCGGCTGAGGTTTTGCTGTACACCCGCAGGCGCCTGTGTATTAATAAACTTGCCTCTTGCTTTTGCAGCCAGTGTGACGCTAGTTCTTTTGGACGGGGGATTTGAGGGTCCGGGGGTCTTTCATTTGGGGGCTCGTCCGGGATCAGCTTTCCCCCCTCCAGATCCCTGTCCGGAGGAACTCTTGGCATCACTGGGAGGTAAGCTGGCCAGCTCGAGCTATTGTGTCGTGTCGTGTTGTGTTGTGTTGTGTTGTGTCTGTGTTTGCGCAGCGACTGTACGATAATCGCTCTGTATTCTGAGGCAGCTTGAGAAGGAGTTGACGAACTCGGACTTCTCCCCTGCCTGCCGCCCTGGGAGACGTCCCAGGGGTCTGTAGGGTCCATTTTTTTCTTTCTTTTTTCCTTTTCTGGGACCCCGGTGTTTCCAAGGGAAACACTGTTTCCGTAAGTAAGTAAAGGGGGGGAATGCCGGCTCCCCCTTGAACTGTCAGGTTTCGGTTTCGGTTCGGTTTCTGCCGGCAACGCGCAGCTCTCTCTCTCTCTCTCTCTCTCTCTCTCTCTCTCTGTTCAGTCTTTTTAACTGTTGTGTCTGTCTTAACCCTTTACTTCCTCCTTCTGACTGAAACTCTGCTGTATCTGTCTTAACCCTTTATTTCCTCCTTCTGACTGAAACTAATATGGGTCTTTCATTTACATAATCTTGCAGTTAAAAGTTGAGGTTTAATTGTTTAGTTTGTGATTTCAGATAATTCATGTATCTTAAACTTTTACCATGTTTTCAACTTCCAAACCTGAAAATTGTGACTTATGGTTAAAATGCCTTAGACATGAAGTTTCTGCTCAAAATTCCAGTTTTCCCAGTTCCTTCCAGACCTCAGCCAGGACTTAAATTGATATGCAAATAAAAGAAGCCTGGAACACTCAGTAAGAGACAGATCTGAAGCCCAAGGAAAAAAAAAAAAGGTAAAAATGTCTTTTTATGGGAACTCAAACCAGATTAAAACAAAGAGTAAATTGTATGACATTTACTAATTACTGGCCGGTCAATTTTCTCTAGGACTTTTGCCTTTTCTTAGATTCTATGTTTTTTTGAGCTCATGATTTTTATTCTACAGACAAGCTAATGTTTTTCTGATAAGTTCTATTTTTGATCAACTGGAGTTCTTTTGCCTTTTGTGTTATGTGTTACACTTGTGTTGCGTGTTGTATGTCCGTATGTCTGTGTGTATGTCCATATATCCTGCAGTGATATGACAATTGACAGATGAGGAGCGCTCATAAAAATTTAAAAATGGATCCAAATATCTTTGATTCACGTGATTCAAATGGTTCAATTTAAATTGGGTAAACAGATAAAAGTAAAGATGTCTTTAAAATTAAGCTTATAAGTTTTTCTAGGTGTTCAAAAAGGCCTTAATAAAATGTTAAATCTGCTTAAATTCAAAAATTTACAAGTATTGTTTCAAAATGTGAACAGAAGGAGATTAACAGGTAAAAAGAGAAACTAAAAGGTTCTAGATTTCTGGATAAAAGTCTATATGATTAAGTAATTAAAAAAGTTTAAGTAAATGATATAAAAAGGTCTGTGTAAGTTTTTGAGCAAGTAATCTTAAAGACATTAAGCAGCTGGTTAAACAAGTGCTGTCGTTTTAAAGAATTGTGCTATGTTATTTCTTTAAAAGCTAAACTTGGTTAATATAAAAACATCAATGTAATTGGTGCCATTAATGTGTTCATATCTTCCAGGTATACAAGTCTGTAAGGTAGAAGCTTTAAAAAGAACATTATATCAAGCTGGTATTCTAAAAGTGTATGGTAATTTTAGGCTTAAAAGAAAAACATGTTGGAAATTCATTTATATCATTTGTGTTCTATAACTGTACTTATTATCAATAAGTTATGTAAAGTTCCATGTTACTTTTTACACTGAGATACAATTTAAATGTATTTTTAAGTTAATGAGAGCCTAATCTATGTAAAGGTTTTATTGCAAAACACAAAAGTACTTTGCTACTTTTCTACAAAAGGTTAAAAGCTTTCAGCCTTTCTTTAATTAATGTTTTAGATGTGATAATATTCATGTGAACTTGAGCAACAATTCATGTAGGCTTTGTAAAATGATGTTTAAAAAAAACAAAACAAAAAAAGCAGCAAAGATCAGCTTCAGAACTATAGTATTTGAGATTTATGAGCCCCGCCTTACTTGAGATAAGGCTCTATGTCCCATCTCACTGCATGTGAAAATGACTATAAAAAAAGGTAGGCCAGATTTTAGTGCATTTAAAGTTGTGCCCAAAAGTTGGTTTTTGTCACGATTGCCAGGATATCAAACAGGGGATGTACTCTGCCAAAATTCTAGGTAGCTATTACATAGACTAAATATGTTTTTACCCTAGTTAGTCTTGTTTTGTAGTTTGCTTTTAGATGGACTAAGGATTGCCTGTTAATATTTTAAAGAGGTACTGCTTTAAGAACTCACAACCTGGGTTAATTTAAGATAATGTGTTGCAAGGAGTTATCACTTACAGGATAGAGAGATAGGTACTAAAGCCAAGTACTCTTAATACAAGGCTGTTAACTTATTTGCTAGATGTTTAAGATTAAGTTTTAAAATTAAAAATTTGGCTCTTGCCCTCTGAGTCAGTCTGAATCAGGGAATAGGGGACTTCTTCAAAGGGCTCTGCAACTCTAGGCCACATAACCTCCCGATCAGGGAGATTAATGAGACCAGTGGAGGACAGGAAGCCAGTCAGTGCATTTGCTGTGAAGAGGAGGGTCATCAGAAAAGGGAGACATCCCTGATGCTTCCGAAGGAAGCCACATGGTCAAGCAAGGCCTGGACCCATCCTAGCGCAAATGGCACTAGCAGAACTGAGAGGCTGCTGTGAAGTTCCTGAGGACTCCCAGCGTAACTCAACTGACTGTTAACAATAAATTGAAACAAAAGTCAGTTTGACTTGCTTCATCTTAAACACTTAGCAAAGACAGTCTAAGCCAAAACACAGCTATTCCTAGACATTTCAATAATAATGATAGTTAAATATAACTTCCATAAATAAGTAAACTGGAGGCTACAAAAGAGATTCTCAGACAGGAATGCCTGATAACTATCAAAAGAAACTGCCAGAGTAGTTTTTAGTTTAAGGCCCACAGATATTCCTAACCTACACAGGTAGGCTTGGTGTTTGCTAGCATGAGTATCCAGCCCTAGGTAACAGAATTAAAGATTTCTATTAGACACAGGTCATACTAGTAAAAGGATTTTGCAGGATCAGATGGCATTAGATTACTAGACTATATCTTAAGCAAAAGGACATCTGTAACCCTAAATGTTAGTTGTTGTGTTGACATCCCTGACATTTCTGACAATGTGACAAATATCCTTAAAGATTTACATGCTCAGATGGAAGCCATGTCCTCAACAATTTTGTCGTGAAAACAATATCTTAGCTCCTAGTTCTTGGTACTGCCTGAGGGAAAACATTGTTAATCTTTGTCTTGGTCATTATACTCATTGGCATATTCCTGTGCTGTGACATTTATTACTGCATCAATATGGTTCCAGTACTAATGAGTTCTTGTTTCTCTTATAGACCACCTATCATTTGAATGGCCCTCCAGCCTATTGCTTCTCAATTGGACTTTTATCATGGACCACTCGATAGACCCGATATTTTTAAGGGGGACTCCAAACTGCTTGCCCCACGCCGTCCCTTTTCAGCCTGAAGAAGCCAGAAAGATTCTCTTCGTCCCCCTTCCTCACAGCAGTAAGGAGTTCCCAAATTAGGGGGGTTATATACCAACTTTGGTGACACTAATGTTAATAAGTAGAAAAGGAGGTCTTTGTGTGGTTTTAAAAGAACAATGTTGCTTCTATGCAGACCATACAGGGGTGGTCCGCGAAACCATGAAAAAGGTTACTGAAAGGTTGGCAAAAAGGCAGAAAGAATTTGAAGCACAGCAAGGATGGTTTGAACGATGGTTTAATAAGTCCCCATGGCTGACTACTTTGCTATCCACCCTAGTGGGTCCTTTAGTTATTTTACTGTTAATCTTGACACTCGGGCCCTGCATACTTAACAGACTAGTACAGTTCATGAAAGAAAGGCTTTCTATAATTCAAACTATGGTCCTCACTCAACAATATCATCTACACCAACAGCAGACAGGGTCACCCACAAACTTAGTCCAAGAATCTGAACAGGCAGAACAATGGATATAAGATTATATCCATGAAACAGAAAAAGGGGGGAATGAAAGACCCCAGCCCCATAACCTAAGGCCGGATTATGAAAAGTAGAAAGTATGTAGTAAACAGGTGAGCTCACCACATGACCTGTTAGAAAGGGCACCCTGACCACATCACAGGACATGCTTGAGCAAACTGGGATCATAAGCGGGAACAGGGAGGAAACACAATGTAAACCTGTGAGATTTATGAGTTTTTCGGGAACCTATAGTGAAAAACATGTTTATCATAGTGAAAAACAAGTTTATCATAGTGAAAAACAAGTTTACCCTTTAAGTGACGTGTATGCTGGATTCAAAAACACCTGTTACTGTGCTAGGTGGAAAACAACTCCTTTTTCCCTATAAAAGATCTGTACCCCAAAGCCCGGTGTGCCAGTTCACCAAAGCTTCGGCTGAGGTTTTGCTGTGCACCCGCAGGCGCCTGTGTATTAATAAACTTGCCTCTTGCTTTTGCAGCCAGTGTGACGCTAGTTCTTTTGGACGGGGGATTTGAGGGTCCGGGGGGGTCTTTCATTTGTTGATCATTTGTATTTCTTCTTTTGAGAAGTGTCTGTTTAGTTCATTTGTTTATTTATTAATTGTGTTTTTTGATGTAAAGTTTTTTGAGTTCTTTATATATTCTGGATATTAAACCTCTGTCAGAAGACTATCTAGCAAAGATTTTCTACCAGTCTATCAGTTCTCTCTTCACACTCCTAATTGTTTCCTTTGCCGAGACAGCTTTTTAATTTGATGTTGTCCCATTTGTTATCTCTTGGCATTATCTCTTGAGCTTTAGGGGTTCTATTGAGAAAGTCATGGTTTGTGCCTAAAAGCTGAGGTGTTGACCCTGTTTGTTGACCCTGTTTGCTTCTAGGAGTTGCATAGTTTCTGGTCTAATTCCTAGATCTTTAATCCATTTTAAGTTGATTTTTGTGCTGGGTGAGAGATAAGGGTCTAGTTTCATTCTTCTATATATGGATAATTAGTTTTTCCATCACTTTTTGTTTAAAAGACTGTCTTTTCTCCAATGTATGTTTTTTGCACCTCTGTCAAGGATCAGATGACTGTAGATGTGAAGTTAAAGCTTTTTTAAACAGAATTAAAATAGTTGAAAGTGTCCGTGAGAAAGTGAGCAAGAGAGAGATTATCGGTATTTGAAATAAAAGTGGATGTGACTACAGATTCTACAGACATTAAAAGTTAAAGGGATACCATAAATAACTGTGTGATGAATAAATTTGACTGAAATATGAACAAATTCTTTGAAGAAAACAAAATTGACATAAAATTAGAAAATCTGGTGAAGCCAATATCTAAATTATATAAATTCATTCTATTATTAAAAACTTTGCCATGCTTTTTACATATTGTCATATCTCCAAAGTGAATTTGTTAATATTTTGTCTAGAACATTTAGATCTGTGTCATGAATGAAACTGAAGTGTAATAATTTTCCTGTTGTAAAGCCTTTGTCAGATTTTGGATTAAATTTATGCTGACCTACTAAAACTGGTTGGGTAGTGTGCTATGTATTGCTATTCACAAATACTCACTTCTTTTCCCTCTAAAAAGATTATATATACTTGCCTGCTACCATGAGATTTGCAGTGATGCCTGTGAAAGAGGTAATCTACCCACGTTCCACTGATCTGAAATTTGTCTATGTGACTTGCTTTGGCCAGTGATAGGCAAATGGAGGTGATATGTACCATATCTGAGCAGAAAGCACTAAGAGCCATTATACTTTTCTGCCAAATTCTTGTTCTTTATCAAAATGATATTAGAACATGAGAACAGTAAGTCCCAAATAGAAGTGGCTCCTTCAGCTTGGATCCTGAAAAAAGAAGATACATGGAGAAGAGCTATAATAGCATACTCCCAGCCTGGAGAAGAGCTGCAGCTAATTCTCAACCGACCTATGATGATGAAGAAATCTCTGTTGTTTTGAGTCACCAAGATTTGGGGATTATTTGTTTCCACAGCACAATATAGCAAAGTTTAACTAATATTGAAATTATTTCATTTTCCTCTATTTTTTAAAATTCCTTTTACTCAGTTTTGGGCTATTTATTTTCTAACTTAAATCATTGATTAATAGATGTTAATTTATAAGAAATTTTTTAAAAGATATTTTTATTAGTTATTGATGAACTTTTTGATTTATTTGTTTTATAAGTGGTGCTAAGAATCGAACCCAGTACCTCACACATGCTAGGCAAGTGCTCTACCACTGATCTACAATCCTAGCCCACTAAGAAATGTTTTAAAGCTATAAATTTACATCTAAGTACATTGTCTCATACAAATTTTTATGAATAGTATTTTAATTATTATTCAGTGGAAAATATTTCCTAATTTCCACTGTGCTGATTGTCTTAATCCATGATTTATTTAAAAATGTAATTCCCAGGTTCCAAGCACATGGGAATTTTTGAAATTGATAGCATAGAGTATGGTCAGAGAATACACTCTGTAATTTTTCAGTTTTTTTTTATTGACTTGTTTTAAGTACCGTGTAGTGAATTTTTTAATCTTGAAAATAACATTTTTTCCTGTAGTTGTTGGGTACAGTTTCTATAGGTGTCAATTCCAAGAGTATTAATTTTCTTGTTCAAATATTTATGTCATAGACATGTGCCTATACTAACATCTTTGAATTGTTTGTGTTAAAACCTTCAAGTATGATTGTGGATTTGTCTATTTTTCTTTTTAATTCTATTGAATTTTCTTTATATACATTTAAAGCTATATTGTTAGGTGCATAAAATTTAAATGTGTTACATTTTCTTGGTGAATCATATTTCTTTTCATTATAAAATATCTCTCTAGTAATATTTGTTGCCATGAAATCTACTTCACTTGTTGTTGATCTGCTATATTCTTTTTATATGGCGTATGCCTTTACTTTCTTTTATTTTCAGTATTCCTATATATTTATATTCGCAAAATGGCTCTTTTATTAGCACGATTCGGCTGGATTTTAAATTTTCAATTCAGTCTGATCATGTGTGTCTTTTATTTGAAGCCATTTATATATTTTTTAAATTTTTAAAATTTATTTGTTCTAATCAGTTATACATGACATCAGAATGCTCTTTGATTTGTTGTACACAAATGGAGCACAATTTCTCACTTCTCTGGTTGTACACAAAGTACCCTTCATGCAATCATACATGTACCTAGGGTAATGATGTCCATCTCATTCAACTATCTTTCCTATCCCCACGCCCCTTTCCCTCTCCTCCCTCCCATTTGGCCAATCCAAAGCTCCTCCACTCATTCCATGTCCCTCGCCATTATGGATTAGCATCCACTTATCAGAGAAAACATTTGGCCTTTGGTTTTCTGGGATTGGAAGCCATTTATATTTAATGTAGTTTACTATGTTTGCTTTGAAATCTTCAATCTATTTCCTATTTGTTCTGTGTATTCTGTTTTCCTCTCTACTTTAGTGCTTTTTTTGATTAATTGAGCATTTTATGCTTCAATATTTATATTTTAGGGCTGGGGTTGTTGCTCGGCGGTAGAGCACTTGCCTACCACGTGTGAGGCCCTGGGTTCAATCCTTAGCTACAACTTAAAAATAAATATTTTTAAAAATTTATCTTATCAATTTGTTAATTATATATTCTTTTATGATTGTCTGCAGATTTTTATCACATATACCTTTAACTTACCAGAATTTAATAAAGTTTGTATTTTTACCTAAAAGAAAAGGACCTTAGAATAATTTAATCCCATTCATTTTTCTCCTTACTTATGTGCTAGTGATGTCATGTACATTAATTATATCAGTTTTATATGTATTTAACCATACAATGCATTATTATTATTTTAGACAGTTAGTATTTACTCTTTGTTAATATTTATTCTTCCCTTCATCTCCAAGCTTGCATCTCAGGTCATTTTTCTCTGCCTGAAAAATATTCTTTAGTATTTCCTATAGTGCAGACTGTATGGTGATAAAGCTACTCATTTGTGTTTTTCTGAAAATCTTTTTCATATTAAGGAATTTAAAAAAAATTTTGACACATAATAATTGTACATATTTATGGGGTACAGCATGATCATTTAATACATTTTACAATATGTAATGATTAAATGAAGGTAATTAGTATTTTATCTCCTTGAACATTTATCATTTCTTTGTGTTAGGAGCCTTTAAACTCCTCTCTGCCAGTTCTTTATAAAATATATAATGAATTGTATTAAATTATAGATACTCTAGTGTGCTGTAGAGCACTAGAAGTTATTTCTCTCATTTAACTATATGTTGGTACTTATTACCCAGTTCTCCCTCTATCTCCCCTACCCTCTACTCTTCCTAGCTTTAAGTAATCACTATTCTATTCTCTTATTCTGTGAAGGTATTTGTCTTTCTATACCTAGTATATTTCACTTCACATAACATCTTTCAGTTCTCTCCAGTTTGTTGCAAATTGCCGCAGTCTGGCTGGGCACAGAATCACGAGCCACTCAAGCAGGAACAAAACTTTATTTTTGAAAATGCCGCCAATACCCCGTACACGTCTGGGAAGAAGCCGGTCCACCCACGCGGTGGTGTTCTACCGGAACCCCAGAAGAAGTTCCTGCCCTGGAATTCCCTCCTACTGTACTTCCCCAACCAATGGGAACTCTCCAGGAGTCCCGCAGCAGGCCAAGGTGAACAGCAGGAGTCCAATATCCATATGAATGCAAATCTTAACATAATCATATCATCTCAATGGCTAGCTGGCATCACCTTACAACCAAAAGTGCCATGCATCATATTACTTGGCTGTGGCTCTTAGCAGCAAATGACAGGATTTCATTCTTTTTCTTGCTGAGTAATATTCTATTGTGTATATATACACCAGATTTTCGTTATCCCTTCATCTGGCAATGGACACCTTGGTTGTTTCTATCATAGCTGTTGTGAATAAAGCTGTGATACACATAGGAGTTGTCCAGCACCAAACAAAATCATACCCGAAAACCATGAGTTTCCAGGTATCACTTCGATATGCTGTTTTTATTCCTTTTGGATATGCACCCAGAAGTGGTATAATTGAATCATATGGTAGGTCTCCTTTTAGTTTTTTATTTTTTAGTTGTAGTTGGTCAATTATTTTATGTGGTGCTGAGGATGAACACAGTGCCTTGCACATGCTAAATGAGCACTCTACTGCTGAGCCACAACCCCAGCCCTTCCTTTTAGTTTTTAAAGGAACCTCTGTAATGTTTTCCACAGTGTATACATAGGTGGGAAATGATGTAGGCATGTCAGAAGGTCACAGAAATCAACCTGAAGGAGCTTTTCTAATGGCCAAATTTGGGACAATAAAAGCAATAAAACAAATAATGATAGTAATGGAATGTAACCCATAAGTATCTATGAATCCATTTACATACAAATGAATAACTGAAAAAAATAGCAAGCAAATGAGAACACACAGATCTCCTTTATAGTAGAATTCCATTTAATAAATATAGAAGGAATTATGGGAAGAAAGTCATCATTTGCCAAAAACCACACTCATAATTGATACAGACAAGAATTGTTGATGGCAAGTACTCTACTGCTGAGTTACTTCCCCCACCCTAAAAAAAATATTTAAAACCTTTGGGTAGAGACCTATTTCTCAAACAAGACAAAAAAGAAAAAGTGATAGTATTCTTCATCATAGAAGAGTAAACAAATGAAAAAGCGAGTCAAAACTGAGAATTTATATAACATACATAACTATACCTAGAATACAGTAAATTCCTAAAATATCAGTTAGAAAAGAGACAGCATACTCAAAAGAAAACTGAACAAAAGATAGAATCAAGCTGGTGCTGTAGCACTGCCTGTAATTCCAGTGACGGGGGAGGCTGAGGCAGGATGATCACAAATTCAAGGCCAGCCTCAGCAACTTAGTGAGGCCCTGTGTCAAAATAAAACATAAAAATGTCTGGGGATATAGCTCAGTGGTAGAGTGTATACATACACACACACACACACACACACACACACACACACACACACAGATTTGCAAAAGCAAAATGAATGGCCAAGAACATGAAAGGATTTTATTAGCAAGCAGGAAAATGGAAATTAAGTCCACAGGTTCCACTTTTCATTCTCACCCACTGGCAAAAACTGTCAACATCAAGTGTTGGTAAGGGCATGGAACAATGGAAACTCTCATACACTGCAGGTTAGAGTGTAACTCAAGACGACCACTCTGAAAAACAATCAGGCATTATGTAGCAAAGATTGGAATTTACCCCAGAGAAAGTCTTGCACATGGACTTTAGGACATAAATATAAGGATACCCCCACCAGTATTTTTGTTATACTAACATATGGAAATAGTTCAAAAGTCCACCAATGACAGACAATATAAATAAATTATCATGTATTATTTAAAGATATACAGTGAAAATGAATGAACAATAATTCTATGAATCAACAAATCTCACAAACATTTTTTCATTAAAAAGCAAGTCACATTAGGATTCTACTTATGTAAGTTAAATATGTGCAAAACTGAATATATTTTATTTTAATTCATTTAAATTTTTTGAGCTGAGGTTTTGCTATGTTGCTCTAGTTGGACTCAAACTCCTGGGCTCAAGTGATCCTTCTATCTCAGCCTCCCAAGTAGCTGGGACTACAGGTGTGTACCACTGTACCCAGTTACTAAATATATTTTTTTTAAAAAAGCACACAATAATTAAATTATAAAGAAAGGCAAGGAAAAACAACCACATAATTTGGGATAACAGCTTTTCTGCTGGAAATGTGATCAGAGAGCACACCTGGAATTTTAAGGTCCTAGTAATGTTACCTTTCTTGAGTTAAGGTCTCAAGGAATTTTGTTTTATTATGATTCTCTAAATATGTTAATTATATTTCTGTCAGTATAGTATTTTTCATAATAAATTTTGGGAGGTACCAGGGATTGAACCCAGGGGCCACTGAGGCCACTGAGCCACATCCCCAGTCCTATTTTGTATTTTATTTAAAGACAGGGTCTCACTGAGTTGCCTGCCTCTCTTTTGCTGAGACTGGTTTTGAACTCGAGATCCTCCTGTCTCAGCCTCTCGAGCCGCTGGGATTACAGGTGTGGGCCACCATGCCTAGCTCATAATAAAATATTTTAACAAAAAACCAAGCTGAGAAGGAGTGGGAAAGATGGACGTAGTTCTTATAAGTCAGTGCAAGAAATGCAGGACTCTTCTAGCACATCTCTACAGATGATTGTCCTCATTTTTTAAATTTGATATTTTTGTAGTGCTGGGGATTGAATCCAGGGCCTTGGACATACTAGGCAAGTGCTCTATTGCTGAGCTATACCCCTAAACCCAAATTTTTAGTTTTTATGCATATTTTTACGCAATATTTCTGAAATACAAAAAGAAAAAAAGAAAGAAAGAAAAGAAAGTGGAGCATGTGCTTAGCACATGTGAGGACTTGGGTTCTATCCCCAGCACTGAAGAAAAAAAGAAAGGAAAAGAAATGGAAAGAAAAACAAAAATGTATAGAGGGTAATACAACAATTACCTATATGTCCACCACCGAATTTAAGATGTAAAACTACAAAAATGTGGAAACTCCTTGTACAGCCCTCTTCAATTTCATTTCCCTTCCTGCATGCCCAGTAACCACAGTCCTGAAATTTGAAGCTGTCATTTCTATGCTGTGTTCCTAATTTTGCCTACATATATCTGTACCCTTATAAGTTAGTATAAGTTTTTTTTGGTTGTAGTTGGACATTTATTTATTTATTTTATGTGGTGCTGAGCCTCAGCACCACATAAAATAAATAAATAAATGTCAGTATGATTAGCTTCTAAGTACAGGGTTATAATTTGTTACATTTATCTCTTTTCTCTCAATATTTTTGGTATGTGTTTATTCACTTGATGTAACAGAAGTCTTTGAATCCAGTTTTAATTTAGGCTCCCAATCCTCTAAGATTTTGAGATTATTTTTTATAGGAAATTTCAAACATACTCGAGAGTAAACAGAATCTCATAACAATTTCCCACGTACTCATCAACCAACATAATGATTATGATCAATTTTGTTTCCTCTATTCTCTCCCCGACCCTACCCTCCACCTTGTATTATTTTGAAGCAAATTCTAGATCTCATATAATTTGTCCCTAAATATTTCAATATGTATGTCTAAAAGCTAAGGGCTCCTTGTTTTCAAAGGTATAATTAATTACTTATCACACTTACAAATTGTTAACCAGTCAGCATTCCTAGTCTCAAATTTCTTATGTATTACTTTTTACATGCTGTTTGAATCAAGTCTCTGCTTTAATTTTTTTTTTAATTACTACCATGCAAGACACTGAGTGAAGTGCTGTCGAGCATACATGAGAGTGAAGCTCTCTGAATGAAGGACAGCTTGCTTATCCAGTTGTTGCAGTGAGAATCAAGGCTCCAGGTTGCTTATGGAAGCCAACAGACATTTCCTCAGATGCCTGGTTTGTATATCATGGATACCCATTAACTCTGTGAGATTGGTTTTTAAATTATTTATTTATTTAACTTTCTGTGGTCCTGTGTAAAGAGATCCTTTGTCTTTTTTTCCTAACATCTCATTAGAGGGTTATCCAGCTACTTAGTACTTACCATACAAAGTAAGATAAATAATACTGTTCACTAATTAGTTCATGCTAAGTAAACACTGATTTCCATAAGCTCCCATCCTTGTTCTTTCTTGTGACTAAAGAAGGGTGTGAGACGAGATGAAAGAGTTAGGCAATGACCAAATGAGATCATGTAGATATAAGTAAATTATAACACATAAAATGCTATACAGAGTTTAGTTTTAATAGAACGTGCAGACCTCTTCTCTCACCTAGTTTTGTTTTGTTTGGGTAGCATGAGCAGCTGCTTTTTGCTGTTCTATCTTCAGGCTTTTATCCATCATTTGGGCTGTTGCAGTGTGACATCCTCTGCCAGGCCCCTGGTACAGCCTTGCTAGAGTTGATCTCACTGTTGGCATGGTGGTATTTTCATGACAATTTGAATTCTTTTTTTCTTTTCTTTCTTTTCTTTGGTAAAAATTAAAATGGAAAAATGAGGCTGCTGCTGATACTAGTGATTAGAAGCATCACTCTCACACATGTGATACCATTAAGTCAAAGATGAACTCCTTACAGGTTCTGAGAGCAATGAATCTTTAACCTCATCTGAACTCTTAGTCACATAGCAGTGTACATGTATTCAGGATAAAAAAGATGAAAGAATATCTACAAATGCTAAAAATACATTGTTTGATATTGTGACTAAAATGTGAGATGTAATCAGGGATTTTAAAATGCTTTTAGCTTTCTGAGAACAAACTGTCATTAACACACATTCATTTTTCGACTTTTGTGCAGTTGACGTTTGAATATGTTTCAGAACACATTATATTCAGAACTATGAAACTGCCAATAATTGAATAAAGTTTCTTCTCCCAGCATTACCCACAGAGCTGGAACTCTGGAGCCAGAGTGAGGAAGCCAGCCTAGTCGTGTCACAAGGTCAAAGTGCTTAGCCAGCCTAGAGTGGAGGGCAGCAGGAGAGAGGGGATGGACAGCTGAGCTCAGAAGTGCAAGCCACTTCTCTTTCTTTCTCTGGCATCCCAGGATAATCAATTCATGAGAAGCCACCTTGATGACATGAATCCTGTTCACATGATCAAAAAATGCTGTCCAGCTGCATTGTTCCCTCTTGTGGTTGTAGGTGCATTTTCTGGTATTTGGGTGAGGTAGGAGCCTGAATAGCTTCACTTGAAGTCTCAGTGACATTGAGATCCTGGCAGTGACTTAACATATCATTTAGTACAAGACAAATGACTCCTTTAGCAGTTAGGATTGCTGGCTTTCTGCAGCTGAAGCCCAAGGTAGTCCTTTACCTCCTGGCCTTGACTGTAGATTAGAGGAGGCAGCACAGGTGTGAAGCCTTCACCATTCTGCTTTGAATCATGAATATGCCAACAATGCACATCATAACTGCATCATTAGGAAGAGAAACATAGGAGAGATTTTAGCCTTCTGTCATATTTTAGGTTCAACACTCTGTGTATTTATTTTGGCAAAAATTTTGGGAGTAGAGAAAGTCAGAGTTTGATTTTTTTTTCCCAGTACTGGGATTGAACCCAGGGAAGCTCTTCTGCTGAACATCATTACCAGCCCTTTTTATTTTTTTATTTTGAGTCATGTCCTTGCTAAGTTACTGAGATTGGACTTGAACTTGCAATCCTCCTGCCTCAGCCTCCCAAGTTGCTGGGATTACAGGCATGTGCCACTGCACCTGGCTGATGGTGTCATTTGAATCTGACATCAACAACATTATTTTGCCATTAATAGCCCACTAAATTCAGTGATGTTCGATTGTCTTTCACTGTATTTGCTCTCAAGAGGTAAATTCTGCTTGATAGTAGGGTTAAAATCTATCTTATACTTTCAGATTCTACTATAAAAGAGAAGTCCAGGGAAACATGGGCTTGATGATGATGAACCATAACTTTATTAAAAAAATACAGGTGAATTGTTTGAGTTGCCAACATCTGTTTGCCAACCAGATTGTGTATGGCAGAGAACCAAGTTTCTTCATCTTTTATTCCAAATAGGACATAGTACATGACAGAAATTCAGTAAAGTTGTGTATGTAAATAGTTATAATGCAATGCAGAAAGTAGTTAGGCTGAGAAAGAAATATGAATGAGCCATGAGATCCTGGAGGATGGTGGAACTGGGGAGGCTTGATGGAGTGGATCTTGACAGGTAGATTGACCTTACCTGACTGAGATGTAGGAGATAAGAGTTATCATAGATTAGATGTGGGCTGGGGTTGTGCCTCAAAAGTAGAGTACTCGCCTACCATGCATGAGGCACTGGGTTCTATCCTTAGCACCACATAAAAATAAAATATAACTAAAAAATAAATATAAAAAATAAAGAAAAATTTAAAAATAGATGAGATGTTTATTAAGTACTGTGCCAGACACTGCTGAGCATTTTGTATGCCTAATCCAAATCCTCCAAGCAACTCAATGAGAACATACTTTCATCATCCCATTTTAGAACTGAGGAATTTGTGGTGGATTAAGTGATTTTCCCAAAGTAACACACCAGGTAGGTGACAGAGGCAAGATTCAGCCCAGTCTCACATAAAGAGTAGCTTTTAAACTCTGCCTATCCTGTTCCTTAAGCAAGAAGTGATTCAGAGTTTGGGAAGACGTAAACTATGTTCTAAAAACATGTTCTATTGATTGGCTGGAGTACAGAATATGTGGAGGGTAGAGCAGTGGGAAATGAGGTGGTTCCAATTGCTTAGGGACAGGTTATAAAGAAGTTTGAATACTGTGCCAAGAAACTGGGAGGTTTTGGGAAGGTGATGGAAGCATGAAATATGCCTATTAATGAAGTGGCAGGGCCAGATATGTGCTTTAGGAAGACAGCTCAGTGTAAAGGGGCGGGATAAGAGGTATAAAAACCAGTTAGGTGGCTATTGCAGTAATGGCGCTGGAGAGGAAAGGAATGCATAGCTCCAAGAATATGTGATTTCCTCCTGTAAGCCTACTTGAGATTGTTTCATTTTAAGAAAAAAAAATCTAGGCTCCATAAGTTAGGGAATAATTATGAAATTTGAAAAATGTGCCCTATTTTAAGGTTTTTAAAACAGGATTTGGTTAACAGAATTTTTTGCATGAGGATGTTTAACAACTTTCTAAACCTATGTTTATATGACATTCCTTAAAGGCGCATTCACAAACCAATCATTATAAAAGATTATGGAGAATATGTATACAACCTGATAACTAACCCACTTTTTCATGTGACTTCATTTTTTTCTCTAACTCTTGTGAATGACACTAGATATATTATTTATTACATGTCAAATTCCTAAAAGAGGTCTAAAGACCCAGAAACCAATAGATTTAGACATTGGCAAACTCTCATAGACTGTTGCTTCTGGGCTGTGCTCTGGAGCTAAGAATAATTCTCTTACCCACTGTGCTCTCTCTCACACATTCCTGAGCTGTGTGTATCACTCTGAGGCAAAGTTGACACCATGACATTGGCTCATTACATTTGTCCAAAGAGAATTGCTCCTGAGTGTGTAGGTTCTCTGGTGTTCCTTTCATGGGGAGTTTATTTCCATGTTTTCCCACGCTGAAATGTAGAATAAATAGTAACAGTTAGATTTGCTGTGAGACTTTGTCACCACCTCTGAGATCTTTTTTTTTTTAATATTTATTTTTTAGTATTTGGCGGACACAACATCTTTGTATGTGGTGCTGAGGATCGAACCCGGGCCTCACGCATGCCAGGCAAGCGCGCTACCACTTGAGCCACATCCCCAGCCCCCTCTGAGATCTTAATAGCCACATGGGATTGGCAGAACATGTTGAACAACCCTAATCCAAAAAACTCCCAAATTTAAAATGCTCCAAAGTCTGAAATAAAATTAGAGCTGTTTGAATTTGGGATTTTCAGATTAGGAATGCAAGTCTATGCAAATATTCCATAATCTGAGAACGATGATATCTGAAATGCTTCTGGTTCCATGAATTTCAGATAAGAGATATTTGACCTGTTTTACAGGTCTACATTGGTCAAAATTTCTCATTTGCTGCCTAAAACACGATCACCTGGATATTATGAAGTTATTAACTTTTAAGAATAGGAATGAAATGTTGAAATGAGTTTTTATCTTTTAGAGATACACATTAAACATTTACAATTGAAATTATGATGCCTGGGATTTCCTTCAAAATAGCACAGGATAAAGGAAGTCCGTGAAGCTGCAGATGAAATAATAATGGCCTTGAGCTGATGATGCTGGAGCCAGATAATGAGGATGCGGAAGGTGGGGAGAGTCATTACACTAATCACTATAAATTAGTGAATAATTATTAGCTTTACAGGAGATTTACTTTTGTGTATGTTTGAAATTATATATATTACACATGTATAATTATATAGTATACATATATACATGTTATATATGTTTGAAAATATACATAATTCAAAAATGATAACCCTTTAGGCAGAGAGCAGAGTGGGGAACATTTGGATTTTGGATTGAGTAGTGCTATGAAAAAAGGCAGAAATATTGATGGAATTTTCTAGAAAAATGTGAATGCCTTGTAATTCCTCTTGTTAATGTATAATATACTACTCTGCCCAGCAAATATCTGCAGGCTATGTCTGTAAAGCTGTGATTAGCAGTGTATGAATTTGCCTGTCTTATGTGTTCTTAGAATTTTTTACCTCTGGTTTGTCTCTGCCACTAACTTAGTAAACTCATCTTGGCAGAACTTTCCGTTTAACCAGCCTTCACCCCATGACTCTGAATACTACAATGTCTCAGGAATTATGAAATAAAAAGTTAAGAGCAAAATATGAGATCAAACAGTGTGAGTTGATATTTTCCAAAAGGCTGGCAAGGCATGACGGTTATCTACAAGTTGGTTTAGGTGTCAGAACATCTGAGGTCTATTAGTCACTGACATTAATTCCCTCTGGCACTGGGGGAACACAGCATAGTTTTTTTTTCCTTAAAAGAAAAATAATCTAGTTTCAGAGTGGAGAAGGGAGAGGAGGGGAATAGGAGGGAAATAGGGATAAAGATGGCAGCTGTGTTCTCCAGTGACCCAGTTATTCCCAAGTGGTGAGGACTACTATGTATGGATGCTCAGTTGGCTATGCCCATAACCCTGGGTCTGGGCCTTATTGGTGTGGCTCCTACACAACTCTAAATCTTCTGAGTGGATTAACTTGCTGCCATAAGTCTTCTGTACCAGTTGCAGCCCCCTTTCCTCTTTAAGCAAAAACTTATAAAAATTTTTATTGCTGAAAAAGATCATAGCATTATTTTAAAGATTCAAAGACTCTTAATATTCAGGGACTTGCTTATGATCATCTAGTTATGCAGCAAGGCCCACACTAGAAGCCAATCTCCTCAATAGTTCAGTACTGTCAGCCAACTCTACACCCCAAGTCCTAAAGATAAATTTTGGGGGTTTTTTGAAGAATTTTTTGGCTGATGGGACTCAAAACATAGATTAATAAAGTGCCCCATTTGAGAACTATAATTTCTAGTTTTGGCTTTCGAAAGGAAGATTAGGGCGGGTGACTTATCTCTTAAGGAAGCTGCTAAGGTGACCAAGTGAATTGCTGTGCAGAATGGCTGATGTTGTCACTGTTTCTGGGTTCACACCGAAACTGAACTGTGCTGGTAATAAGGAAGTAGGAAGTGAAGCAGAATCATCATTGCTTAAGGAGTCTGGTATGCGGAGCTAGGATTCCTTACCTATTGGCTGAGGCTTCAGAGAAAAACTTTCTCATTCAAGGGCTGGGCCCCAGCAGAGAAGGGGGAGAACTGAGGGGCGTTGGGATGGACCTGTTCACCTGTGTGCTCTGAGAAGCTCATGGGAACTGTAGAGACGTCAGGTTTTCTTTGTCTGGCTTTGTTCAATACCTCCAGGAAGTTTCCATTAGGAAATGGACATTAACACTTAAGATTTCTGCTTCCCTGACTCCTGAAAGTAGTTAAGAAAATTAGCAGTGAACAGAGCCACATTCTAGGAGGCACAGACATGTCAGATTACTTGAGCTCTTGGAATCCTAGGCTCTCGGCCCTTCTTGTTCCAGTAGGAATAGGTACTTTTTCACTTGTTAAGAGAAAAAAAATTATAGCTTGCCAATACAATTTTATCCATCCCTCTAAAGTGTCACGGGGTCTAAAAGGAGCCCTGGCTTCTCCCTGCCTATAGACAGATAAGTGTCCAGTCTAGACTATGTGATTTCCTGCTCTGCCCACCCCTTGAAGGACTCCAGAAATGAGATGAAGTTCTCACCCTTGTGTCCATGGCCTAATCCAACCTGCGTTTTCTATTTTGTCACATACTTCCTCAGTACCCAACTCTAATCTCTTATGCCTTAATTTGGAACCATTCCTTCTTGATTACTCATTCAGTGACAATAACTTCTTGATTGTTATTAGGTAATAATAAGCTGCTCCTTAAATTTTTATATGAGCTTTGAGTCTCTCAGAAGAAAGATACTTTTAACTTTAACAAATGGATACATAAATAAATAATCATGGCATACCTTAGACTTGGAATCCATAGAAAGGAGGGTAGAAAGGACAACCTGAGAATCTAAACCCGACATGAGACCTCACAGTGAGCTGAAGGAGTCAATTGTGGTTCACATTATTCTTAATGGTGAAAGAGCAGAGATCTGGGCTCACACAGTAAGGAAAGAGGCTGCCACTGGATTCACATGCAGTAAAACCCAACACAACCCTCTTTAAAGGCAACATCAACAAGTCAGTGACACGAGTTAGTGATTTCCAGGAGAGAGAGATAGGAATCTAAGAAGGAGACACTGCAGGAACAGGCAGTCTCTATGACCCTGAGGAGCAGTGCATTTCTAGCAGGAGGAATGTAAAGGAGTAGCTCTTCAAATAGGATGTCAGGCCTCACTGGACGGTGGCTATCCCAGCCAGATCATTTCTGAATTTCCCAATCTTTCTTGTCATGTGGTAACCATCCTTCTGAACGTCAAGTTTATGTTATGCTCTTTATGTCATAGGCCTGCTCAGTGGTGAATATTTTCTGGACCCTGGTTGTTTATGGACACACTGATTTGCATTTTTTCTTCCTCTGTTCCTTTGCATTCTTTTTCAAAGCCTGCCTCCTCACTTACTTACATTATCATGGCACATGATAATGACAGTGACTACTACGGTATTCAGCAGAGTTCATGTCCTTGTATAATGGGCTTTTAGCCAGGCTTGTTATAAGTATTTAGAAGTGTAATTCTAAATTCACAAGCACAATTCAGTAATATACTAATAGTCTGATTCTGGGATCGCCTTTTTTTTTCAGAAATTTCTTGAAAAATTCATTGATTTTTTTCCTCTGAAAACAACATGA
This sequence comes from Spermophilus citellus, assembly GCF_964194105.1. Taxonomy (NCBI): domain Eukaryota; kingdom Metazoa; phylum Chordata; class Mammalia; order Rodentia; family Sciuridae; genus Spermophilus; species Spermophilus citellus. Next base: position 145,751,088 of record NC_138182.1, on the reverse strand, counting down.
ATTGAGTATTGTCTCCTTACAGAATTTCTCATTGTGATTATCCTCATCTGACCAATGAGAAAGGATCAGCATGAAAGTAAGTAACAACTTTCCTTATAACTTAGGTGTTAATTTCCTCCAAACATTGTTATTTTAAGAGGTCTTAAGTATCTCTACATGGTCACTAAGAATTTCTGATGGCTTTTAACCCTGGTCACTTTTAAAAAGCTATTCTGAATGGCTGAATCCAACATTTCCTGGTGTCCTTGAGAGGGAACCACTCTTCTTTGTTTCTGTCACAAGATGCTCAGCAAGGAGCAAAGGCTGAATAACTCAGATCTCTATCACTTATGGTAAAGCTGCTCAGAGGGGCTGCTCTGTGGATGATTCCAGCCAATTTGCTTGTGTCCACCACTTAGAGGACAGCAGTTTAAAAACTGAGAAAAGTTGCTTCTCTACCATCGACAGGAGAAAATGAGCAAGCATAGTACTTAGGGCCCTGGCCTTGGCCTCAGGCACCTGGGGTGTCCATTGATGGGGAGCAGAGGTGCCAAATGTGGTGTGTGCAGACTATGAAGTTTACCCTATAGTAGTCAGTATAATGGGTTAGGTGTGCATGCACATAGCAACATGGATAAGTCTTATAAACAAGGTAAGGAGAAAAGAAGAAGAAGAAGAGGAAGAAGAACAGGAAGAACTGGAGGAGGAAAAGGAAGAGGAAGAAGAAGACCGCTGCATATGGTGGCGCATGCCCATAATCTCAACAACTTGGGAGGTTAAAGCAGAAGGATCACAAGTTTGAAGCCAGCCTTGGCAACTTAGTGAGACTAAAATGAACACACATAAAGTTCTGGTGATGTAGCTCAGTGGTAAAACCACCTCTGGGTTCAATCCCCAGTATCTCACACACACACAAAAAAAAAAAAAAAAGAAAGAAAGAAAGAAATACAGAATGATAAGATATAAAACACAATAGTATTGGTATAAATTAAAATATATATGCAAACCAAACAACATGCACTTTACATGAACACATGCAAGTCAGCAATATAACTAAATTTAATTGTTTTCTATGGGGGAAGGACAGAGGAGGAGAGAAGAATAGAAATACACACATACATACACAAAAGAGGGGCCTCATATGGACTGATTATAGTATGTCATGAAATGAAAAGTGTAATCACGTTAACACTCTAGACCTAATGAATTTTTTAAAAAATTAAATGCCCTGAGCCATGCTATTTGAGTATTTCCTCCACCCAGCTATTGATACCAGTGACTTTAACAGCATGATCACAACATTTTAGTAATCTCATTGACAGAAATTTAAATCTGGTTGCCATGAGGTATCTTAAAAACATGTCTGTCCTTATCAGACTTGGAGTTGCATGATGCTATCCTGCTCTTTAAAACATTTGGCAATTACCTTGCTTTACTTATATTATTTTATTTTATTTTCTGATAACCATAAATAGAAATGTAAGCATTTATTCTGTTGGGGATTTAATTCAAACATAATATTAAAATTATGTTAATTATTAAATAAATAATAATTAAATATTATTTATTATTTATATAATGGGGACCACCATATTAAATAAATATATATAAAAAAAAGAGGAAAGAGAGAGGAGAAAAGAAAACCTTTAATTATAAAAAGGCGGGGCTGGGGATGTGGCTCAAGCAGTAGCGCGTTCGCCTGGCATGCGTGTAGCCCTGGTTCGATCCTCAGCACCACATACAAACAAAGATATTGTGTCCGCCGAAAACTAAAAAAATAAAAATAAATAAATAATTATTTTAAAAAAATTATAAAGAGGCCTTGTTTTCTAGAAATTCTGTGCTTATTTTTTGCATCCAGCCATGGCTTGCAGCAGATGGGTCAGGCTGCCTTGGATATAGGGACAATGCCTCAGTTTCTTCAAAGATAGGTCTAGAACATTCTAAGACTAACACAATGAGAGTACCATGTATTAAAAAACAATATTTGAGTAATCTTGGCCGATATGTGGGTATAGTTTAAACCAAAACAAGGCCTCATAATCTTCAAAAGAGCGAATGTTCAACAGATGTCCAATATGTATAAATTAGATTAAATGGCCTGTTAAAATCCATTAGGTACCTCTTGCCCATATGATATCTTTTGTATATCAGAAAAGATGCTTCTTTTTCTTGGATATGCAGCCTCACTCAAAGACTCAGGTGGGGCAAGTGGAACTGAATTTCAGCTCAGCTCAACCCATCAGTTGTTCAGGGCATAATGTGTACATCTGTAGGATATACCCTTGCAAACAAACTCCCTCCTTTTTCTCTTTCACCGTGTTTCCTTGTTTGCGACATCTTTCCTGTTCAGGGTAGGAAAGGCAGGCTCTACTGACCATCCTTATCTGCAAGTGGGTCATCCCACATGCTCTTTTGGAAGGTGGCTACCCCAAAGATATAGTTTGATTGCACTCTCCTTGAGATAAGATGGGCTTGGAACTTGTATCCAATGGAGCACAGCAGAACTGACACTGTGATTTCTGAGGCTAGGTCATAAAAAGTGATATAACAGCCACCTTGTTTCCTGGAACACTTGCATTTATAGCCCTAAGCTGCAATGTAAGAAGTCTGACTGGGGCTGGAGATGTAATTCAGTGGTAGATCATTTGCTTTGCATGTGTGAGTTCCAGGGTTGGATTCCTGGCACTGTCAAAAAACAAAACAAAACAAAAACAAACCAACAACAACAACAAAAACTGAGTATCCTGAGACAGCTGCACTGTGAGAAGGCCAAAACACAGAGAGAGGTCATGTGCATGTAAAGTGCTTTGGTCAGCAGTCTTAGTCTTGGGGTGCTTCAGGCCCAAGCACCAGATATCTGAGTAAATAAGACTTCAGATGCTTCTATCTCTCATTGTGATATCATTATGAACTGAATCTTTCCAGTCAAGGCCCCAGAATGCTTGGAGCACAGAGAAGTCATCCCCAATGTGCCTTTTCTGAATTTCTGACCCACAGAATCCAGTGTGCACAATAAATTGGTTGTTGTTTTATACCATTGAGTTTGGAGTGGTTTGTTACACAGAATAGAAAGACCCATTATCTTCAACAACACCAGAAAGTAGGGCAATTAAAAAAGGGAGAACTGGGCCCGCCATGATGGTGCGTGCCTGTAATCCCAGTGACTTGAAAGGCAGAGGTAGGAGGATTGTGAGTTCAAAACCAGCCTCAGCAATTTGCCAGGTGCTAAGCACCTCAATGAGACCCTGTCTCAAAATAAAATTTAAAATAGGGCTGGGGATGTGACTTAGTGATTGAGTGCCCCTGAATTTAATCCTGGGTATCCCCCCTCCCCCCAAAAAAGAGAGAACTTTTAGAAATTTAGAATTGGGCTGGGGTTATGGTTTAGCCGCAGAGCATTTGCTTAACATGCATTGAGTCCTGGGTTTGATCTTCAGCTTCACAACAAAGAATAACAAAGCCATAAATTATGAACTAAAAGTGACTCAACTATAAACTCATGCTTCAGCCTGCTCTCTGCTTGGTTTTGGCTATGAGATATACCAACAAATGCATATGATATTGTTTTGCTCCAATTAGACTAAACTATTGCAGGAAGACATTTAGAAAAGTCAAATCAGTTTGACTTTCGAGTGGATACTAGATGACCTTAAGGGATTATTATTATTATTTGTTTATATGTAATATACTGGTTATTAAAATCCCTTATTACAGATACATATGGAATATGTAAATATTTTATCAATACAGATAGAGTATTTAAATATTTAATATAAAATAGTTGAAATTTGCTTTAAAATGGAGATGAAGGAGGAGTGGGGTGTGGTATAAATCAAACAAGATTGCCACATATAGACTATTGTTGAAGCCAGGCATATATAATGGGAGAAGAGGTTATGTATTATCTCTACTTTTTTTTTTTTTGCAGTGCTGGGGATTGAACCCAGGGCCTTGCACATGCTAGGCAAGTGTTCTACATCCCCAGCCCTTATCTCTACTTTTGTGCATGTTTGAAACTTCTCACAAGAGAAAGTTTAATGAAAGAGAGATGATTGGTCTTACTATTCTCTGTTCTATTCTTTCAGGGCCCCTTCCAGAGGTTTGTGTTACTTGATGCAGGTGAGGCTTCTGGACAGCCAGGACCCACCCCAACATGGGAGATTTCTCACATAAAAAGAAACTTGCTGGGAAATTCACATTCTTCGGCATATTCTTAAGAGTCTTAGGGAACTTCTCAAATCCGTATCATTTCTGGTCAGCATAAATCCCCCTGAAGACAGAATTATCTTCCCTAGACCAATGCTGGGTACAAGGGTGTGAGGTGGGCTGCATCAGAAAATTCTTGGCAAATTGATTTGCATTAAGAAACCTGATAGTTCAGATTGATTTATCAGCTTACTCTGAAGGTTGGGCAATGTTCAGTTTTCAGCCTTGAAATATATCTGTCAGCAGAAAGATAGGCAAATGGGCTGCTTGTTGCTATGCAGTATGACGCATTCTGGAAGCTCCTTCTGTTTGCTTGTGGATCCTCTCTCCCTTAAGAAAAACTATTAACCGGTGCTGCAGCCTGCTGCTCTCTGCTCCATTCTGGCTATGTCACCAAGCCCAAAATAGAAAGTTCTATTACTGCAGAGCAGGAAAGGAGTTTTAAATTTATCAATTCAAATAACAAAGGGTAGCATTATACTGGCTTTTCTAGGATGGTGTGAGTAGGGAGATAATGCCTGTTTCATTAGAAGAAGGAGTGATCTGACACTGGCAGGGGCTGGAAACAGGAGACAAGCTTTCACTGTGGTAAGCTGGGCTTGTTTCCCATCCTGGCTCCCCTCACTCCTTCCTTCTAACAGTGTCACCTCTTTTAGGACATGGAAAAGCAGCTGAGCCACCAGGGAATTAGTTCCAGAAATGTCACTGAAGTCATCAGATTGGGAACAATTCTCAGAGCCAAAACCCTTATCTCAGCTTTTGGAGGAGTTAGTACCTTGCCAAAAAAGTTCAACAACAGGGAGATATTAATTTTCTCCTATCACATGGAAAGAGTTTGGGGAAATAGACATTCTCAGACATTGCTGGAGGAGAGGTAAACTGATCTAATCATCTAGAGCAACCTGACAACAGGGATCCCAGACCAGAGAAACATGAATACCAAATGATGTAGATACAGAGCATCTCCCATCTCTGGTAGTAGATGTTTAAATTGATTTCCTGGAGAAATACTTGCACTTGTACAAGCGAAGACATTTATAACATTGTTAGAGTAACAACAGGCACATGCGCAAAATCCTGGGAACAATGCAACTGCCCATCAATGGGAGATTGACCGATAAACCATGGTATATTTATGCTTTGGATTATTTTACATCCGTCCAAAGGAATGAACTATAGCAAAATGCAATGATATAAATGAAAGTGCTAAAAAAGATTACATACAGCACGTTATCCTTTTTTAAAAACTATGCTTAATTTTTAAGTTATTCTTTAGCAAAATATACAGATACATTACAAATATAGAAAAGAAAGCAAGGAAATGAGCATAGCATTCAGGATGATATCCTTGGGTGGGGAGCAAAGGAAGGTGGAAGGGGGTTATGGCTAGGTACTGTTTATTGTCATGGTCCTAGATTTTTTAGGTTGTGGATTCACAGGTGCTGATTGCATTATTAAATTAATAAATTTACCACCTAAATTTATAATACCAACTCTGAGAGTATATCATGAACCAAGGATTTGGGTTAATCCAATTCTGGGTACTTGATGTACACAAAATGAAAACAGCATTTAGCCTTTGCTGCAGTTATTCTGCTCCAAAGCATTTATCTTGAGGAAGTAAGCAGAGACCACACAAAAATTTATGAACAAGGACATTCATCACAGTATTCTATATAAAAATAGGAAACAATCTAAGTACCAGAACTAATAGTTGTATATTTTGGGTTTGTCAATATGCTAGAAAATTAGGTAGTATTTGAAAAATATTTTCCAATAGTAATTAAGTATGTAGGAAAATGTTCTTGTCAGTTGATATGTGTGTGTGTGTGTGTGTGTGTGTACATATATATATGTATATACACATATACACACATATCACCAAAAGCTGAGGACTACACATCAAAATGATAACAGTCAGGCAGAGTGGCACACCCCTATGCCTGTAATCTCAGCAACTCAGGAGGCTGAGGCAGAAGGATGGTAAGTTCAAGGCCAGCCTGGATAACTTAGTGAGATTCTGTGTCAAACTAAAAAAAAAGTGGGGATGTGGTTCAGTGGCAAAGAGCTTACTTAGCATGTGCAAGGCCCTAAGTTCAGTATCCAGTACTCTACCAACATAATAATAATAATAATAATAATAATAATAATAATGGCACTTATCTATGGATAAGTTTCTTCCTTGTACTTAAAGAAGTTTACAAATTTTCTACAGTGAAATTATTTTATAATATTTTATAATCACAAATAATTTTATTATAAAATTATTGTAATAACAGCTGATGTAGCTGGAGTACTTGTTATACACTAAGAGCTTTACATGGGTTATTTAAAGCTTAAAACAACCCTACGTGGATGGTACTATTATAGCCCTCACGTTACAAATGAAAATACTGAGATTTAAGGAGTTAAGTAACTTGCATAAGAATTCAAAGGTCATAAGAAATGGTGCCTTATATGAGATTTCAGGGTCTCTTCAAAGTGTGGGTTGCCCTGTGATAGTCTTGGTATCCCAGACTCAGAGATGGCTGGCTACACCAGAGAGAATGATTTTCCTGCGAACAGTACTGGGAACTGAACAGCCTGAAGAGGAACCTGAAATTCACACAGAGAAAGAGGTACCCTAGGGGTTTGAGTCAGAACCCACATAAGTGGTGGGGGGGTCTAATAAGCCCTGTGGAAAAGGAGATCCCAGTGATTGGTGAGGTGAGATGTTTTACTCATTGAGCAGCCATTGTAGGATTGGCTTCCAGAATCTTGGGTGGAGAGAAGGAGGGTGCTGTAGGAATGGGATAAAGCCAGGGACTTGGCTGCGGTCTCTTCTCATCACTCATGCTTTAAATATAAGCTCTGATGTGATCAAGGCACCAGAGATAAAATGCCTTTCTCAAGCTAAGTAGGCAGGATCTGGTATCCAATTTGGACAAGATAGTGGAAAATAGACTCAAGGGGAAAAAATCTCTTGGCCTCAGAACCTGCACACAGGAGTTGAAGAATTTGACACCTTGACATTGTAGGATAAACAAATGTAGGCATGGTTTCCTATGTTTTCTCCAAAACATCTAGAGTAGATATATTTTAAGAGGGGATGGTTTTAACAGTTAATTCTTTTCTTCTCAACTGAAGTATTCTGTATTATCCTTCAAGACGTAGCTCAAGCATCAGCTTCTATGGAAAGATTTTTCCAGCTCCTGCCAAGCAAAAAGACATCACTTTTTTGTAGATGATTAATAAGTGATTTACCTGTTTAACTGTCTGTCTCCCTGCTTGAGCAAAAGCTCAATGGACTCTGGGTTTCCCTCTTTTCCTTGTACCTCTCCCCAATGCCTCTCTTCCACATGTACCCCCATGCCTACCATACTTAGGTAAACTCTAATTAAATGTTGATTTTGGAACAGAGAGCTATACAGGTTACAGGTATGGTCTTCTAGAATTCCCAGAGCTGGGAATCAGACCTCTTTTTGGATCGCCGATACTTGAGAGAATGTGATGAAAGCTAAGAACCTTTCTCTAGAAAAAAAAATAAAAGAAAGTATATGCAAAGAAAACTCCCAGTTGTATAGCACTATATACACATTCACACATACACAAAAACTAAGGAAATCTAAATAAGATAGATGGATTGACTATTAGTATCTGTGTTGTGATGTTGTACAATAGATGTTAGTTACCACTGGGAAACTGGGATCTGTCCATATTATTTCTTGTAACTGCTTCTGAATATAAAACTTATCTTGATGAAGCTTTCAATAAAAAAAAAATTCTCAAACATCATCTTTTGGGAGTTGATAGACACCTCCAGATAAACCTATTCATGAATAGAGAACTAAGTTAAGAACTCTCCAATGTAGTCCTGTTTCTACATTGTTGGATGGATAAGTCCAAAGTCATTGAGATTAATGGTGGCAGAAGTGGGATGAGCCCAGCTATTTTTTCTTGACACCACAACTAGTTCCTGGGAGGAAGAGAGTGCTGTTCACATTGTGCCATTTACGTGTTTTAAAGACAAGACAGATGTTGGACCTGGTGGTGCACACCTGTAATCCCAGTGACTCAGGAGGTTGAGATAGGAGGATCCCAAGTTTGAGGTTAGCCTCAGCAACTTAGTGAGACCATGTTTCAAAAAAAGGGGGGGTGCTGGGGATGTGACTCAGTGGTAAAATGCCACTGGGTTTAATCCCCAGTGCCAAAAAAAAAAAAAAAAAGGAAAAAGAAAAAGAAAAAGAAAGAAAAGCAAGATGGGCCAATTATCAGGATAACTGAAATTTTCAAATGTGGAGAGAGTACTGAGACTAGGTAAGGCAATATGTTTTCAGCCTTGTTTAATCTTTTTTTTTCCTCCTTCTCACTGCTTCCCAGACTGCTTGTACTCAGTCTGTAGACTGAAATGGTTTCATTTGCAGGCAAGGTAACTTGGAAATCCATACCTCAGAGGCCAGCAGCGTTTTGATTGTGCCAAAAGAGGAGACAAACAGTGCCTCTGGGTTACCTCAGTGGGCTGGACATGTGGAGAAACAGGATAGAAAGAAATTAAGAAGAAAAAGGGTATATCAGGAAAAAAGACAGCAAAAGAGCATGCCATGGGGAGAGGACTATGGAGTGGGGGATGAGTGTATTTAGGTGTATTGGGTGTTAAATGTTCATAAGTTGTGAAGGATAAATGAACTAATAATACATGCAAACCCTTAGAAGAGTACATGACATATTGTAAGAGCTTTAATAATTGCTGGCCTTTAGTATTGTTACTACATGACAGAGAGAGACTCATTTCCTTTTTCCCATTGCTCCAAAGATAGAGGAACCTAATTAGCATTCTTCCCCTAAGAAGCAAGCATCAACTTGTAAGCATTAAACAGACCATCACTTCTTTCTGTACACACTCTCTGTTCCTTCTTTTGTTTTGGGACCCAACTTCATTACTATCTTCCAAATCAGGATTTAAAGATGAACACATAAGCACCTGGTAATTGAGGAACCTTCCTGCCTGGTGTTCCCTCTTTTGTCCCTCCTGTGAAGGGATAGTTTCTTTCCATCAGATAGGTGAACAATATGGACCTGTATTTCTAGTTGTGCAAATGAATTTCACGTTGCTGTCCAGATGCTTATATACCTGCAAATTCACCTGTTTAGGGGAATCTAATTTCTACATCTTGCCTGGAGTCAAGCTAGAGCACTGGTAAACTGCTCAGTCTGGAAAATAAAGGACAAAATGTGAACAGATTTCCCCTCTGGCTCCATGCAATGTGCTCTTTGCAATGTGCTCCTTCACAGTGTTTATGGGAGTCTTTAGGGAATATCCCATATGGGCTCACCAGCAAATCCTCCTTCATTCACACCCCTCTACTCTAACAGATACCTGATTTGTGTGCTGTTCTTCAATCTCTGGGGGTCTCCTTCTAATCTAGTAGGCACCCCCAATCAAGAGATATAGCATCATGTTGGACTCATATAGATACAAGAGGACAATCCTGGGAACAAGAACAGGGTGAGCTGAGGATGGAATTAGGGTAAGTATGACATTGGTTCTAAAGGGACTGGCTGAGCTGAGGGGAGGAGCTTGTTGTAAGAGGGAAGGCCGGAGAAAAGGCTATTGGAAATGCTTTGTGAGGAGGCTATGGGAAGAGGGAGAAGGTCTTGAGAGAGTCAAGACTCCTTTCCATAAGAAAGTGGGGGCCATTGAGTAATATTCCAGGGTGTGGGGAGCCATTCTGACACGTGATTGGGTGACTCCCGTTAAGGGCCTGAGGCACTCTGGCTGTGTCGGAGTTATCCCGACCCTTTCCTGATGAGAGAGCCCATCCGTGTGGGGGTGTGCGTAACCACTGACCCTGGAGACCCAATCACTGACCCTGACCTTGGAGTACAGCCCCCCCTCAACCTTCATTGGATGGAATTCTCCCCTGAATCTCTTGTTTCCCCCAAATAAAAGGCTGATCCCCGGCGTGTTCGCTCTCTCTCTCTCCTGCTAGCCCAGAGTAATCCTCGCTGCCCTGCTGAGCGGCTGGAGGCAGGGAAACAGGGAGACCGAGCCGTCTCGGACCTAGCATTAAAATAAGGTACTGTCTGTGTGTTTTATTTTGATCTCTTCTAACTAACTGAATGCCAGAACCTCATTAATGAAACCACTGCGCAGGCCGCGTGGTAGAATTGGCGCCCAAGAGGGGGGCATTCTGAATTAGTTAGATTGAGTGGGAGCGCGCGCTAAAAAGATTAAGGAAATAGAAATAAAGAAATAAAGAGAAAATAGAGGAAATAAGGAAGATAAAGAAATAAGAGAAAGGAAGAAGTGACATTTGGGTCACAAAAGTAATAAAGAGAATAAAGAAAATAAGAAATAAGAGAAAGGAAGAAGTGACAATTGAGTCACAAAAGTACCAGGAAATATTGAAGGAAAGAGACGTTAATTTACTTAAAATGGGAAATTCTACTTCTTCGGATAAGGAAATGTATCTAACTATTTTAGACAGTATAATTAATCAGAAAGGAAAACAGATAAAGAAAACTCAGTTATTGCAATTCTTAAAGATTGTAGGTGAATATTGTCCTTGGTTTTGTGACCAAGAGTCTCCAAATTTACTTACTTGGGAGAAATTAGGAAGAAAGTTACAGAGAGTTTGTCTTTCTACTGAAATACCTGGAGGCATAGAGAATATACAGAAAACTTGGACGGCCCTAGAAATTTGTCTCTTTGAATACATGGACCAGAGTCCGTGGCCACCAGAAGAGCTTCTGAGAGGTATTCAAAGAGCCATTAAGTCTATTCAAATGGAAAATCAGCCTGAGGCTAAGTTAATTTCCTTTCCTTTGAGCCGTTTTAAAACAAAAGCGCTAGGAGCTAAAACAAAGGTTAAAAATGTGCAAGCTAGCCCGCAGACAGATTATACAGAACAGCATGATAAAGAAGAAGCATCTCTAATCTTGGAGAGCCCTCCAGAAGTGGTAACCAATCTTCCTGGAGAGGAAAATACAAAGGAAACTCCTAGCGGGGCTCAGGTTTCTTCTCAGCCACGTGAGTTAGAAACCCAAATTCCAAATGGCGATAGTACAGAGTCTGATAGCAGCTCGCAGTCTGAGGAAGAAGAATTAGACATAGAAACTCAGGACTTAGAGAGAAATTTTAATAGATTGCATTTAGCACCACCTACCCAAGCCTTTAAAATTCAGCCAATACCTGCTAGGAGAACCAAATTTAACAGGTGTGCTAAATTAAAGATGACTTTTCTTACCCCAGTTCAGCAAGGTATTAAGAAGGCTCAAGAAATGGGGGAGGATACTACTGGTTTTCACCTCTTTCCAGTTTTTGAGCAAACTGATGAGCAAAATCAGAGAGTTAGAATTCATGCTGTAATTCCATTTAAAACTATCAAGGAATTAAAAAATGCATGTGAAACGTACGGCCCAAATTCGCCTTTTGTTCAGAGTCTGATAGAAAATATCTGCTCACAACCCCTTCCTCCTAGTGACTGGGTTTTTTTAGCCAGATCTTGTTTGAGCGGGGGAAATTACTTACTTTGGAAAACTTACTGGACTGATTTTTGTAATGAACAGGCAGAAAGAAACAGAAGACAGGGCATAGAAACGCCAGTAGCGATGTTTTTAGGGACTGAAGATTTTGCTGATTTAGAAAGACAGTTAAATTATGATTTTGTAGTGTACAATCAAATAACTGATTGTGCAAAACGTGCCTGGAGGCAAATTGTCCCCAAGGACCAGTCCAATTTAGTTCTTACCAAAATCAGACAAGGTGCCAGTGAGACTTATTCAGATTTCGTAGCCCGACTATATCAGGCTGCGAACAGGTCCATCGGAGACCCAGGAGCTAGCGAATTTATTGTTAGACAATTGGCTTTTGAGAACGCAAACAAAATTTGCCAAGATGTTCTCCGCCCCCATCGTAAGAAAGGAACAATTTCTGAGTATATTCGCTTGTGTTCTGACTTAGATTCCACTCAGTTGCAAACGGTAGCCTTAGCAACAGTATTAAAGGAAACTTTGGGGCCACAAAATTCAGTTCAGAAGTCCCGCAGCAAGTGTTACGTTTGCGGAAAACCCGGTCATTTCGCCTACGAATGTCGCCAACGCAAATTTAGGTTTAGGGCTCCATCTACTGGCGATAATAGATATTGCAGGACTCGGCGCCACGTGGTTGATTCGGGTGGCGCGGATGAGCCCGCCTTCTCGCCACAAGTATTTCCTCCTAGCGAGGGGACAAAAAACTTCCGTTCGGCCCCTCCCCGGGCCCAGAAACAATATGGGGAGACGTCGCACAGTGTGACGTCACTAGCGGCGCCGACCAGGACAGTCCGCGATTTTTACCGGAGCAGAGACATGGATCACAGACAGTTTTCTTAGGACCTTCAGAGACAGTTGAATTAGATCCTGAAACGGGACCAACACAAATCCCTACTGGGATTTTCGGGCCACTTCCTGAAAATACTGTAGGTTTAATTTTGGGGCGTAATAATTTAAAGGGAGCTATTGAAGTAATACCTGGTGTGATAGATTCAGAATTTAAAGGACAATTATATGTTACTGTAAGATCCAATTATGCCCTAAGACTCACCCCAAAGGATATTTTTGCTCAATTAATATTATTGCCTTGTGTCTCAGAAAGGCACCTGCCGGCAGATTCAGTTTCTAAACCGCCGGACAGAGTATATTGGTCCCAGTTAGTGCGACAAGAACGCCCTTTATTAAAACTTAGAATTAATAATAAAAATTTCCTAGGAATAATTGACACAGGGGCTGATAGCTCCGTGTTGTCCAGCCGGTTTTGGCCCAGGACATGGCCTCTACATACAGCCTCAGCTAATCTAGAAGGAATAGGAAAAATTTCACAGCCTGCTCAAAGTGCCAACTATCTCCGTTGGGAAGATTCTGATGGAAACAGTGGAATATTTAAGCCTTATGTGTTAGAGTCTTTACCAGCTAATCTATGGGGAAGAGATATACTAGCCAAAATGGGACTGCTACTAGTCACCCCAAATTCTATAAGGTCAGTTGAAGAAATTAATCAGAGGTATTTTCCTGGAGATGATAGGGAAAACTTTCAGGAAGAATATCTGTTTACAAGCCAGTCTCCACGGCAAGGATTAGTAAATACTTCAGGACAAAATTTTTATTAGGGGCACTGAGTACTTCCCCGATCCTTAAAACAGCTGAAAAAATTACGTGGCTCACAGAAGAGCCTATTTGGATTTCTCAGTGGCCCATCTCAGGGGAAAAGCTTAAAATAATTCATAGATTAGTTGAGGAACAACTTCAAGCTGGTCATATTGAACCAACACTTAGCCCTTGGAATACACCTATTTTTGTTATTAAGAAAAAGTCAGGAAATTGGAGATTATTACAGGATTTAAGGGCAATAAACCAGGCAATTCGGCCTATGGGATCATTACAGCCAGGACTTCCCTCCCCCACAGCCATTCCTTTAGATTATAACTTGATGGTAATAGATTTAAAAGACTGTTTTTTCTCTATAAGGTTACATCCTGAAGATTGTGAAAAATTTGCTTTCACTGTCCCAGCAGTTAATTTTAAGGAACCTGTTAAAAGATACTGCTGGAAAGTCCTTCCTCAGGGAATGCGTAATAGCCCTACCCTGTGTCAAAAATATGTTGATCAGGCAATAGATCCCATTAGAAATAGCTTCCCTGATGCATACATTATTCATTTTATGGATGATATATTATTGGCCCATGCTAATTCAGAAGTACTTTCAGAAATTTTTACTCAGTTAGAGACCTCACTTACAATTATGGGTTTAAGTGTAGCTCCTCAAAAAATTCAAAAGGTATCTCCTTTTCAATATCTAGGTCAGATAATTCAAGGGAGTACAATCCGTCCTCAAAATCTTCAGATAAGAGTTAAGGAGTTACGTACCCTTAATGATTTTCAAAAACTATTAGGAGATATTAACTGGCTAAGACCATCCTTAAAGTTAACTACTTCTGAGTTAAGTCCTTTATTTCAGATATTACAAGGAAATCCTTCTCCAACCTCTCCACGTCAACTAACTTTGGAGGCCAAAGCAGCCTTAAGGAAAGTGGAAATTGCAATTAAAAATGCACAGCTTACTAGAATAGATCCTAAAGAAATAATATATTTATTAATATTTCCAACTGAACATACCCCAACAGGAGCCATATGGCAAAAATTAGGAGTTATTGAATGGATTTACTTATCTCATTCCCCTCAAAAGACATTAACACTTTTTCATGATTCTACAGCTCAATTAGTGATTAAGGGTAGAACTAGGATTTTACAATTAATTGGATCTGAGCCTGATATCATAATTATTCCATTTTCTGTTCAACAGACTAATTGGCTTTTTCAAACTTCTAGTTCATGGCAGATAGCTTTTGCAGATTTCCCTGGCCAGATAGATAGCCATTATCCTCGTGATAAGATTGTACAATTTGCATCATTAACATCACTTATTTTTCCAAAGATTGTACTTTCCCATCCAATAGAGGGAGCTTTATCGGTGTTCACAGATGGTTCCAGCTCTGGTAAGGCAGGTTTCTTCAGCCGTGTTCACACAGAGGTAATACAAACTTCTTATACTTCAGCTCAAAGGGCAGAACTTCAAGCCCTGATTTTGGCCTTAGATTATTTTTCAAATGAGCCTATTAATATCTATTCTGACAGCTTATATGCAGTCAGAGTTACCAAAAATATTGAAACCTCAGTTATTGGGTTTACTTCATCACAGGAGTTATTTGAATTATTTCATAATTTACAAAAGACAGTGCTAATGAGGAAGTACCCATATTTTATTGGACATATCCGAGCACATTCTAGCCTCCCTGGACCTTTGGTTGCAGGTAATGATAATATTGATAAATTAGTAGCTTTTTGTCAACAGATGTCTTCATATGACTGTGCCCTAGCTTCCCATTCCTTGCATCATCAAAATGCTTCTAGCTTACGTAAAAAATTTAGTATTACCAGAGAACAGGCTCGTCAGATTGTAAGCCAATGTCCTAAGTGTGTTATTTACACTCCATCTCTGCCATCAGGGGTAAATCCCCGTGGTTTAAAACCAAATCAAATATGGCAAATGGATGTAACTCATATTCCTCAATTTGGTAAGCAATGTTATGTGCATGTCATAGTGGACACTTATTCTAGATTTATTTTTGCCACAGCACGTACTAAGGAAAATACTCAACATGTAATTTCTCATTGCTTAGCAGCTTTTTCTGTTTTAGGGTGTCCTATGCAGATTAAAACAGATAATGCTCCAGCTTATGTAAGCTCTGCTTTTCAACAATTTTGCCAAGAGTTTCAAATTAATCATAAAACAGGAATTCCTTATAACCCCCAAGGTCAAGCCATTGTAGAACGAGCTCATTTATCTATTAAACTTCAATTACAAAAATTAAAAAGGGGGAATAAGATAATAACTCCCCAAAATAGCCTTAATCATGCCTTATTTGTTTTAAATTTTTTAAACTGTGACACAGAAGGTCACACTGCTGCTGAGAGGCAAATGTCTCCCTCGGTGACAGGCCCTTTAGGCAGAGTTCTATGGAAAGATTTACAGACTGGTCAGTGGAAGGGCCCAGATCCGGTAATATCATGGGGCCGAGGGCATGCTTGTGTTTTTCCAGAAGGTGCTTTCCGTCCCATCTGGGTGCCTGAACGTGCCATCAGACATGGAGGAAATAGAACCCAGACTCAAGCGACTGAGGATAGACACGGAGGAGCCACAACCCAGAAGGAGGAGATACCGGAAAAAGATGAAGAAAGACCAGATTGAACCAGCTGAGAAGCTGATTTCATGGAAAGATGTGAAGAAATTGACAACCCAGGCTTCCCAAATACTTCGACGCCTAGGAAAGAACAGGACACCAGTCTTGATGGTAGCGACAGTAATTGCCCTACTGGGCTGTCAGGTAAAAGGGAATCAAATAGACACTTATTGGACATATTTCCCAGATCCACCCCTGGTACACCCAGCTGTGTGGACTGGAGAATCTATTCCAGTATTTACTAATGACTCATTCATGATGGGAGGATTTACAGATACTCATATTACTCCCAGTCATGTGACTAGATTTAATTATTCTGGCTACAGTGCCCAATTACCTTTATGTTGGTCACATGATAAACATGCTGGCTGTCTAAAAGTATCATTTGAAGAAAAGACAGCGATTGGTAAACCTAGACTGACAAATAATTCTATTTATGGAGACTTAAAACCTAATACTAGATCAGTAATTAAGATGGGACTTTCCCATAACAAGCCAGTCATTTCTGCAAAACCTCCACCGGTACCCCACTGTCCAAATAGTTCTATAATTGAAGTTGGCACCTTTCCTAAATGGATGGATTGTGTAAATACCTTTCCTGTACAACATAAGGTGTCTAAAACTAGTGGGTATATTTTAGACTGGTCTCCAAAAATTGATAAGAGACAATTACGAAGAAATTCTGCTATGACACCTGCAGGATTTGTTAGTAATATTTTGACTTATAGTGAAGGAGGCATTCAAAGAGATATTTGGCGTTTAATTGCTGCCTCAGAGTATTTACATTTTTCAGACAAACCTTTACCAAAATTTGTCGGCAAGAACTGTAAAGAGGGATCTTGCTATGGCCTAAGAGCCTGTGTCCAATCTCCTTATGTTTTAATTATTGGAAATGTAAAAGTTAGATGGATAGATGATAGATATTTTGTTACTTGTAATAAGTGCAATCTAACCAATTGTATTTCTAGGTATAATGGAGGAAAAGGAGTGCTGATACTTCATCAGCCCTCTTTTGTTTTATTACCTGCTAATATTTCAGAGCCATGGTATGCTGATGCTGGTTTACAAGTTTTACAGCAAATTCATGCCCAGCTAACAAGACCTAAACGTGCTATTGGAGTCATAATTGTTGGTGCCTTAGCACTGGTCTCATTTATTGCCTCAACCGTCTCTGCATCTCTGACATTGTCTCAAAATATTCAGCATGCAAAAATTCTTAATAATTTAGCTCAAAATACTTCCAAGACTCTGCGTAATCAAGTAAATATTGATGAAAGGATTGAGACTAAATTAAACGCCTTAGAGGCGACTGTTATTAACATTGGTAATGAACTTTCAGCCTTAAAATTTAAGGAAAGGCTTAAATGCCATGCTAATTATAAGTATGTATGTGTTACAGCTGCCAAGTACAATGCTTCTCTCTGGGATTGGGAGAAGGTTAAAAACCATTTATTAGGCATTTGGCAAAATAGTAATAATAGCTTGGATATTCTGGAACTTCATCACCATATCCAAGACATTCAGAATAATAGAGCTGATTTTTCAGATCCTTCTTCTTTGGCTAACCAAATATTGAAGGAGTTAAATGGATTCAACCCTGGAAATATTCTTAAACACTCCGCTTGGTACATTATTGGATTATTCTCTTTGCTGTTAATTCTCTTTTGTATTGTAACTATAGGATGGCGAGTCCTCCAATCAAGAATCCGGGGACTCCAGAGAGTGAACCGCCGCCTCATTGTTAAGAATAAAAAGGGGGAATATGTGGGGAGCCATTCTGACACGTGATTGGGTGACTCCCGTTAAGGGCCTGAGGCACTCTGGCTGTGTCGGAGTTATCCCGACCCTTTCCTGATGAGAGAGCCCATCCGTGTGGGGGTGTGCGTAACCACTGACCCTGGAGACCCAATCACTGACCCTGACCTTGGAGTACAGCCCCCCCTCAACCTTCATTGGATGGAATTCTCCCCTGAATCTCTTGTTTCCCCCAAATAAAAGGCTGATCCCCGGCGTGTTCGCTCTCTCTCTCTCCTGCTAGCCCAGAGTAATCCTCGCTGCCCTGCTGAGCGGCTGGAGGCAGGGAAACAGGGAGACCGAGCCGTCTCGGACCTAGCATTAAAATAAGGTACTGTCTGTGTGTTTTATTTTGATCTCTTCTAACTAACTGAATGCCAGAACCTCATTAATGAAACCACTGCGCAGGCCGCGTGGTAGACCAGGGCACAGAGGAGTCTTTAGCAGAACCATTGGCCACATGTTCTTTGGGCCTGTTATTCTCCCAAGTGATGCTTTGTCATGTTTACTTAGATATTCTGGACATTTTCTTTTCACACTTATAAAAGCAACATGTACTTATTACAGAAGACTCAAGCAGAAAGAAGAAAAGGCCCCACTCACCAGAAGCAACCGCAAGTACCTCATTATATAGCTTTCTAAAGTCTCTTGTAAACATATACTTACAACATGTTTAATACAAGTGGGGCAATATCACATACACTGTTTTATAAGGTACTTTTTAAACTTAATGTGTTGTGAATAATATTTCATATCAATAAACAGACTTCTGTGATAGGATTTTTAAGAGCTGCCAAGTTGGTTACAGTATTCATAAGCCTTACCCCACATTTTGAAGTGTTAAACTTTGCCTTCCATTTCAGAAAGTTTTTTTTTTTCTTTCCCTGTAACAGAAAAACATTTCCTCTGTAACCGAGAATGCTATCTGGACGTCATGGGTATCACCCTGGAACATTATCATTTCTCTCTCTTTTTTCTTTAGCCAAACCTCAGGAGCCGGGAAAAAGGTCTGTAATGTATCTATGGCAAAGTTCCTAGCCACAAAACTTTGGACACATCTATAAAATTATAATTTCAGGTGAAGGGGTATCATATGCTTTATTTCTCTGAAAACTACAAAGGAGAGGACTAGAAATATCAATAAGTTGCACATAGCACTGGGTATGCTGAGTGTAGAAATCTGGTAGTTAGGCAGGCCCAGTTGGCCAGAGCATGGCAGGCTTTTCATGGGCAGAGCTACATGTTGACTGTTCAGAACTTTATTTGGGGGTTTCTGAGACACAGAAGGCCTAGATGAAAAGAATATATTTTCCTTTTCATGTATCGCACCCTTTTTAGGTAAGGATTCTGCACTGAAGGGAGCGAGAAACTGACCAAACCACAATGACTTTATTCCTAAGTGACTATCTCTCTATACAACAAGCCTTCTGAATGTCTACTGGTGGCAAGGGAAGAGAGGGAATTTTCTTTTCATTCCATCTCTACCTCTCCTTCCTTGAACTTATCCCCCATCTCCACTTCTTGCTATGGCTTTATCTCTACATGATGGTTTTGATATCCCTACATTCTCTGTTCTACCTGAACACTATGTATTTCATGGCAAGCACTGACAAACTCCAAATCACATTAGAGGATATTTTAAATCAAAGTCCACTTAGAAACTATAATAAAAATAATATCTAACACTTATTGAATATTTATTACATGCTGCATTACATTTACACTTTCATTTAATTCTCAGAAGAATATTATTTGCTGTTACAATTATTTCCACTTTATAGATAAGAAAACTGAGAGTCAGAAAAGTTAAGAGAACTTGCCAAACTTCACTCAGCTAGGCATTTGGAGTATGAAAAGTCAAAACCAGGTCCATATGGATCCAGAGTCATTTGTTACACTTTCTGAGTAAGGAAAAAAAAAAGATGGAACAAAAGCAAAATAAACGTAATGTAAGGCCAAGAGAATTGCTGACAGACATATCTCATTCCTTCCCCATGTTTAATGTCAATTTTTATATCTTGGCTAAGAGTGTCTTTATAAAGCTATTTGCTCAAGGTTATCCTCCTCCTACCCCACCCCCAACATCAGATGATTTTTATTTATAGCCAGGTTTAAACATCATGGGCAACACTCAGGCATGCTACATACTGAATTTGCCATCTGAGCAAAGATTCTTTCCCTAAGCAGATTTGCTTTATTAACTGTCTTTTTTTCCCCCTTTTGGTCAGGAAATTAAAAGGTCAATTTTTGGTTTGCTTTTTAATTTTTGTTCCAAGTATCCTTCAGCTTTAGAATTGAGTTGGTCAGGTCAAATTGGTTAAAACCAGATTAATCAAACTTAACTTTTTTTTTTCTACAGAGTAAGAAAACATTCTGGATTTCTTTTAAAGATAAAGATACCCTGATTAACATAGTTCTATGTTGTTTATAATCATGTGTGCTTTATTTCACTGCTTGAATGCTAATAAAAGCTTCCTAGAATTCATTCCTTAAGAAGTTAAGTCATTGCATCTAATTATTTGGCAGGAAGTTTTAAGTACATATAATTATATCTTCCTTCCATTTTGTGATGGTGTTGAGCCAAGTAATCTGCATCAAGAGAAAATAAATAGCACCTGCATTAATGCTACCAACAAGGAGCTTATAGTATATGGGAAAAACCCTATCATTATAATCTTAGCACATGGTGGGTGTTCAATACTTCTTAATCTGCCAAACTAACATCACCACTATTTTTGCAGGTAAGAGAACTTAGGCAAAGGAAAATTATATTGACCCTGTTCCATATTTTAGTCCTTGGAAGTTGACCGTGTGACTGGCTGCGACTTTTGGAGTACCGATGTTTTAAATCCTGACCACTACCTTGGACAAGTCCCTTCTCTGAGTGCCGTGGTTTACTTTTTTCCCTACCAGACAGGGCCAGTTCTCACACAGGTATATGGCAATGGTGAAGAAGAACATGAGCTGGCACCCTCGGCTACAATAGGCACGACTGGGCATGAGATGGATTTCACTCATTCCACCTGGTCCTAACTCTTATTCCTTTATTATTTGGGGATGTTAATGGCAAAACAGGATCAGAATGGGACAAAAGAACTTTTTCCCAGACTGGTAAATTATGTGGTAGCCTCCTGGAGTACATCTGAAGTACTTTCTTCTGGGCCCACTAATAGGAGGTACAAAGGGAAAACAGAATTGCAATTTCCAGCGTGGGGAGGCAGAGCCAGTCGGCCTTGCCAAGCAGGTTATCTTGGATGAAGGAAGATTTTCAGTCCCGCCATTGACTTGATGCCCTCAGAGCTGCAGAATGAGAACTCTCCTGGCAGAACGCTTGGGTGTGGCGAGGTTGACTGTGATTGAAGGTAAGGACTTGGAAGACGCTGACTAGCTCTGCCTTGTCCTTTCATGGTTAAATATCCTTTGGAAAGCTTCGATACCTCTTAAATGCTGGGGGCATCATAATCTCTCTCTGTCCATTCCAAATGTTTCCAGTATTGTTAGGAGAATACAAGCCCCACCAGGGCAGGAACCTTTGTTTGTTTGGATGACCCTGCTATTCTCGGGGAATGGAATCTGGGAAACAGCTAGCACACTGTGGAGCCAAATATTTCTGTAAATGAAGGAGCAGTGTGATGTTAAAACGTTTCGCAAACACCAAGGTCCACCCCTTAGGGTACCAGAGCTTTCTTTAAAGAGCAGATCATAGCCGCTTCTACCACGCCCGGAAACGGTCAAGAAGCGTGCGCCCAGGTCCTTCGGGATTCTACTCCAGAAAGTAGGCCGGGGCGGGCAGGGTTGGTATGTCCTTATTCTCAGTAGGAACCCGACTTGGAGGAAAGTGCACACCAGAGGTGCGGAAGACGACCTCAAGCTAGGCTGCGTGGGACTAGTAGAAGCGAGGCAGGGCCGAAATTGGGAGAAGAGGCCAAGCCTCGGCCCAGCCATCGCCCCTGACAAGGTGTGTGCCGAGAACAGGTGTGTGCTGGGGGAGTCAGGTACGCGGCGCGGCACTTCCCTGGCAGGTACACTCCCTTTCGCCTACGAGTGACCCAATTACAAGGTGCAGGCAGCGCCCAGAGGGGGTGGCAGTCACTCCAACTGGGCTGCGACATATCACCCGTTCCTGTCCCAAAAGATGCACTAATCCTATGCAATTCCAGCGCTGTTGGATTACAGAAGAGTCACAGGGTCGCAGTTCTAGTTTCCGTTACCAGGCTGCCAAGCCCCAGGTAAAGCGCTAGGGATTGTTACCCAACCTGCTTCCCAAGGGAGCAGGTCTCAGAAAGTCAGGGTCCTCCACCAAAACTGCGCTTGCGCGGGACCAGCGACGGCGCCTCACGAGGTTTAGAGCTCGTGGATTAGCCGGGTTGGCCGTTTCGAGCACTGCGCTTGCTTGGACTCTGTTCTTCCCCTCCCCCATAACCCCTCCTTTCTGGGGGACCACGCCCCAAAAGCGAAGGCGCTTCAGTCACCAGCCCACTACAGTGCGCCTGCGCCTTGGCCCTAGTGTGCGCCCTGGCCCCAGCTGTGCGTCGGACCGCGGCCGGCTCTGCAGTTGCGCAGCTCGTCTCCCGGCCCGTTTCCCCTCCATTCCCTGCCGCCTCCTGACGCCGGCGTGACGTCACCACGCCAGGCGGCCGCCATTACAGAGAGTCGAGCTCCCGAGCCAAGGCGATCGGAGAAGGAGACGCAGCGGCCGGTGGCCGAGTACTGCGGAGAGAGCCATCGGGCCGGCGCCCAGCAGCTGCCAGGGGCCACAGAAGTACCCCGGGAATCGGCGGCGGCGTGTGCGTGTGGCCCGTGTGCGGGCGGCGGCGCGGGAGTAGCGCGGAGCGGCAGTCAGTTCGGGCGGGTGGCATCATGGACGAGAAGGTGTTCACGAAGGAACTGGACCAATGGATCGAGCAGCTGAACGAGTGCAAGCAGCTGTCCGAGTCCCAGGTTAAGAGCCTCTGCGAGAAGGTGGGTTACTCTTGTTATGAGGGACCCGCCGCGGGCCGGGCAGCCAAGGAGAATGCTGTGGGGAGGGTGCAATATGGCGGAGTCGCGGGCTGGGCCCCCCGAGCCTCGACGACCCGCGCCGCGCCGGGCCGGGCCGGCGGCGGCGACCCGGCGACCCGGCGCCCCCTGCCTCCCGCGCGGGGATTGGTTGTTGCCGCCGCCTAAAATGGCGCCGTTCACCCGACTCCGGGGCTTTGGAGCCTCGGGTCTGTGCCGGGCAGAGTGGCAAGGGGGATCCGAGACCTGGAGGGTGAGGGACGGGGGCGGGTTGAGATCTCTGTGAAATGAAGCTTGACTTCGGACGCCGGGATAGGGCCCGGTCCACCGCGGTGAGGTGGGTGAGAGGCATTTCATTAGTGCTCAGGCCTAATTCTCGGGCCAAAGCTAACGCGAGGATCCCCCAAACATAAACTTATAGGCCAGATTTCAGGACCTATGTAAAGATCACACAGCTTTAGTCCTGCCCTTGGTGGTTTGTATAATGCTCACCAAGCAAGTCTTCAGAGACCTGTTTAAAGGGCGTCTTTAAAAATCAGAAGAATTCGGTAACCTAATTTCAGCGAAGGTCATGGTGGTAGTTACAAGGGAATAGTATAACTTTATTTTTCATAGTTGGAAGAAATGGAGAATACGGTGAGTCATACTACATAAGGAGCTTTTGGATTGGAAATCAAATGCCAGTTTAATCTGATTTATATGCTGACTCAAATTGGGTAGTGTGAAACCCTTCTCTAAGCTTAACATACTTGGCATTTTGCCATTTATTTTTAGAATGAGCAACAAATTGGAAGAGCGTCAAAATTGGTATTCTCGCTCTTTGTCGAAAAAGTTACTTGATTTTATTTTTCTGGCTACCAGTAGTAGTTACTGGATTCCGGACTTTGTGCTTAATGTTTAAATGATGTCTCACAGATGTTGAAAATGGATTGTTGTCCACTTAATAACACTGAAGTATTTTCTATTACCTGATTCCGCTTTGTTTTTCCTTAGGGGTTGGGGAAACAGCCTGTTGGCTATCGGCTGTGTTGTATTTTTAAAGTTTTGTAACTGTTTTCTAAAGTATGTAGAATGTTCATTTCCACTATGAACATTTTAACTTTCCTTTTCACAATTAACTTTGTAGCGGTTCATTTTAGTATAGAATTGTGGGATGCTGTATTTTGTATTAATGGAAGAGTTTTTGGAGAGCTATTCGTGCTGACTCGCTTGTGTTTGAGTTGAAAATTAGGATCATAGGTTTGATGTGTATGTTCAGACTTTTCCAAAAACTGTGCTAAGAACAATTAGAAATTAAGTTTAATTTAGATTTATTTATTCCAAGCCTGGTCAAAACTCCACCACTAGTTGATGAAGTGAGTGGCACATCTCTTGGAATTTAATTTAATTCTAGCAATGCATTACGTCTCCTATTTCTTTACTTTTCTTTCTCTCACAGGAGGTTGGTATTTAGAAGTTTAGAAATAGGCCTTTAAAAATTACTAAATGTATATTGTTAGGTCTTAATTTTTAGTTACTATAAATGATGGTTTTACTGACTTTTGGGGTTCAGTACTTATAAAGTTTTTAGTCTATAGTTAATTAGGTGACTAATTATTTATGAAGAAAACATTAGAGAGGGAATAATGATGTCATTCTAAGGCCAGTCACCAGATGACTAGTGAGTTCTAAACACTAGTCCACATGAATAACTGACCGGCTTTGGGGCAACCACTTCACTTAGTTCTTGTTTTATTGTCTGTAAAATAGTTAAAATACATTCTGAGATCACTTTTAATCTCCTGAGATATGCTTTTGTTTTAAATTAATATTTTGTGTTTAAATATCGAAACCTATTGAATATTCAAGATCACATACTTTTATGATGGACACGAAAAGCAGTGAATAATCTTGCGTATTTTCAAGAAGCTTTGAATCTGGTTGGAAAAACTTAGCATGGTGTGGATGTAAGTAGGAGGCGAACCATGGAAATATAGGGTTTGCTTGGAGACTTATTATAGAAGATCACATTGGATGCTGAGGTGGAGAGGCTGAAGCTTAATGAATTCAGTGTTATTTTCCATATCTTTGTAAAACTAAGATGTAGTGAGGCTAATCAGCTATCTTCATTGCTCACTCAGAGTGTATAGATTTTAGTTCTGAGAGCCAAAAGGGTAAAAATAATAATTGAAGGTAGGTGTTAACCTAAGAGGTAACCGTGGAATAGGTCCTTTTTTTGATACCATCACACAGCCTTTTTAATATTTTTAACTCCTAAGTATGCCAACTTTTGGAACTATATTAACTTCTCAAACCAAGTTAATTTGAAGACTGCTTTTTAGATATATGGGGTGCATGCTTGATATCATTCATACAAGTTCTAGTAAAACAAGTTTTCATGGTGAATATTTGAATAAGCCGGTTGGCATCTCTGGGTCAAAACCACATGTACTCTGATGTAATTGTCTTCTAAATAGTAATTTTGAAAATACTGAGTTAAAGTTTTTCATTAGTATATAAGTAGGTTTTTTAAAAGATACTTTATAGACAAGGGCCAACATTATTGACTAGCTAAAATATTTCAGATGTGATTAAGGTTTATATTTATTGTATGTACAGTATATCTTTTCATTTTAGGGGATCCTAATTTGTTTTAAAATTTGGTGTGTGAGTGTAGTTTTGTCTTGGATACAGTTCTATAGTCAGTAGCCTAACTACATCTGTGTAATTGACTAACGATACTCAACAGGTTTTATTATATGAGGTCAGTAGTGACCTAACTTAGGTATGATTTTTTACTTTATCTTCAAGCTTTCAAACACGTGGAGAATGTTGTTTGATAGCTAGTTTCTCCCCAGTGGAATTCTTCACCTAAGTATGCATTTTCCTTTGCTCTACAAGCACTATAAATAAAATGCAGTCATTATGACTTCATTTACTTTTACATTGTTATATGAAATGAGTAATGTACTTGTGTGAATGTGTTTGTTTAATTTAAAAGGCTGTTGGGCACATTTCCATAGAAGTGATTTGAAAAAAAAAATGAAAAAAGAAGCAGTTTGAATATTGAGAACAAACAGGTGGGAGAAGCATGTTACATAATATTATTTTCATCATACTTTCATGTACAATTTTTATTCTATAATACATATAGACAAATGCTCAGAAAAATAAAATGACTTGACTATAGGGGCTAAAGCTGAGATTGCCTGGGTTTATGGATTCTAATCCTAATGTTCTAGTGTTGCTTTATAGATCCTCTTTTCTTTTGTGGGGTAGTGTTAATGAAGGATGCAGCCATGCCTGATGGTGCACACCTGTCTGTATTCCCAGTGACTTGGGAGGCTGAGGCAGGAGGGTGGCAAGTTTGAGGGCAGCCATAGCAATTTAGTAAGACCCTGTCTCAAAAAATTGTAAGGTGGGGGGGGTGGGGGGTGGAAGGTTGATAGTGGAGGTTTTAGGGGTACCGATGAATCTGCCCAAACCGAATTGTGAATCAACAATTTTGTAAAATGAAGCATTATTATTATTATTATTTAATATCTTGAAAGCTTGTATTCACGTCATATACTGTTGTCTTACTTTATCCTGGAAACAGTAGTTATTCATCCATTTTGTATGTGGCCAACTACATTTGCCTCTCAAATAAGAGTAGTGAGATGAAAACCCTAGGTCATTGTCTGTGACTTGTCTGAAATTATGACCCAGAAATTGAGTTGTAAAATATTCTAATAAAATGTAATTGACTATAAAAGTCAGTCATTGCGGCTTATGAAATGCCCTTTTTTTTCATCCTTAGCTTCTACAGTCAAATGTGTGTATGTTTGTTTCATGATCTGTCAGTGTGAGATTGAAATGCAGTTTTGTATTAGCTTAATGGAGGAAACAAACCATTTCTATTCCCATATACAGGTATCAGTCCTTCTGTTTTTTCTATCCAAGGCTAAAAGTTATGTGTCTTCAGAAATGGGATATAAGGTGAAACTCATACTTCAGAAAGAATGATGAGTTTTCCTAGAGGAGTAAATGGAATAATATATCTCAGTCTTGGTGTTCTTCTGTTTTTTGTATTTTTTGTGATGCTGGGGATTTTAACCCAAGGGTGCTTTTTCACTGAGCTATTTTTATGTGGTGCTAAGGATCAACCCAGGATCTCACAAGCAAGGCGAGCAATCCACCGCTGAGACACAACCCCAGCCCTCCTTTTTAGTCTTATTTTGAGACAGTCTTGCTAAGTTGCTGTGGCTGGCCTCAAACTTGCAATATTCCTGAGTAGCTGGGATTACAGGCATGCAGGTGGTGCCTGGATGGTGTTTTCCTGTTTTATGGCAGAAAATGTTTTCCCTATCTCATTGTAAATTAAGTGTGTCAGAGTTTATTCTTTGTTTTATTTGGAGGTAAAAACCAGGAGACACTGAATTTGGGTGGAGATGGTGGTGAGTTCTTTTTTGAGAGTGTTGAGAATTAAGTTGGACTAGAAAATATTCTTTTCTTTCTACTTTGATCCATTTCTCTTAATTCAACTTTTCCCCCCTTATTCATTTTTTTCATTTTCATTCTTGTCTGAAAAAGCCCTCTTGTACCCAAGCAAGTTCTGAATTGGACTGGGACTAGAAACAGGAAGATTTTTGTTAAATAACTATTTTTTTGGTTTAGCAGAATAGGCTGAAGAAGGGAGAGGTTTTTAGCTGTCAGTAAATGACTTGGGAGGTGGGATCTGAAAGAATATAGAGAACAGTCTGGGATTAACTGCTTAATTTATGCACAACACATTATTGTCTGTATGTTTTAGTATTATGGATTGTGATTTGGAATGGATGAAAAAGGAGAGATGTGTATGTATCTAAATCTAAAGGAGCTGGCCAGTTGCTCCTGTACTCACTGTTCTCACCTCTACCTTAGTCATTGTAGTTACTATTACAGATGGTAACTTTTTTTTTAATATTTATTTTTTAGTTGTAGTTGGACACAACACCTTTATTTCACTTGTTTATTTTTTTATGTGGTGCTGAGGATTGAACCCATGGTTTGCTGAGCCACAACCCCAGCCCCAATGATAACATTTTTTGAAAAGAATTCTTATGTTCATTGAATTTATTATTTCACAGATGATAGTTCTTACCTTTGTGATGCTGGGACAGAAAGACTATTGCAAATCTTTGTTCTAATTTCCCCCTAGGGGACAAAACAGAATTTGTTCACCTGCTACATAAAGTGTTGTTCACAGATTATTGATTGTCATTGGTACTATTAGCTGTGTGAGTGTACATTTATTTTTGGAATTCATTCAACCAGTATTAATCCGTCATGTGCATCAGTATCATTATTTAGCTTTGTCTGTATAGCATTATCTTATTGTAGTGCACAGAGATTTGTTTGGTTTTTGCTCTGATTGACTTTGTAATTAACCTTTTTTTTTTTTTTTTTGGCAGTGCCTGGGGATCAGACTCAGGACCTTGCTCATGCTTCACCTTTCACTGAGCTGCATTCCAAATCCTTTTTCAATTTGAAATAGGATCTCACTAAATTGCCGAGGCTGGTCTTAACTTTCATCTTTTGCCCCAGCTTCCCACGTAGGTGGGATTACAAGCATGCTAATGGTGATCAGTAACTGATTTCACTACCAGCTGTCATTTGTACACTAGCAGTAATGCCTACTCTATTTATGTTGGGTGACTTTGACTTAATAAAGACTTCCAACTAGGTGTGGTGGTGGTACATACCTGTAACCCCAGCAGTTTGGGTGGCTGAGGCAAGAGGATCACAGGTTCAAGGCCAGCTTCAATGATTTAGGACGACTCTTAGCAATTTAGTAGGATGTTGTCTCAAAAAATGGAAAGGACTAAGGATATTGCTCAGTAGTAAAGCACCACTGAGTTCATTTTGCAGTACCAAACAAATAGATAAACAAATAAATAAAACAGGCTTCAAGTGTGCTGGGGCCATAGCTCAGTGGTAGAGTGCTTTCTTAGCAAGCATTGAGTTCCTGGTTCCATATCTCCAGCACTGAAAAACAAACAAAACAAAACAAAAATACTCTAGGTTGGCGTAGAATTTTAATGTTAGCCTGCATTAAAAACTATGCAGGCTAAATCATATTTTTACAGATGAGCAAAGAAATCAAGACCCAGAGTAGTTAAATCTTATTTACTTGGATTATTGTGAAAATGTTTAAATAATTACACATGTAGTGACATTTTTAATTTATTCCCTGTATGCAGAAATGATTTGAAATGCTTAATACATACATATATATAAGTTGGTAATGAGTGAGGTCATCCTATTGCACAAGATATATGGCTTTAAAGAAAATGGTTGTTACTTTTGGTTAGAAGCTAATGTGATTATATGATGCAAACAGACAACACATAATTTTGGAATTAGAATCATCCTTTATTCCTGATGTTTTCCTTTTTAAAGTTAGACCTTAACCTATGAGGCCAAGTAGAAAGAAGTAGTTCCTAGAACATTACACAGAGGAATATATACACATATGAATATTTCTCTCTTTGTTTCTTTTATTTATTTATTTATTTATTTATTTATTTATTTATTTATTTATTTTTGGTAGTACTGGAGATTGCAGGGCTTCAAGCACTTTATCACTGAGCTGTATCTCTAACCCTTTTTATTTTTATTTTGAGACACAGTCTCACCGAGTTGCCCAGGATGACTTCAATTTTGGCAATACTCTTGCCTCAGCCTCCCAAGTAGTTGGGATTACAGGGATGTGCCACCATGCCTGGTTTATACTATTAAAGTGTAACTATACAAATTTTAATCAAAGAGGATTAAAGTATTTCATAAAATGTTAGAGGCATCTGTTCAGTGTAATTAATGAAAGTAGTATGGAGAAAGTTTTTATAGTTGAAGGTGTAATTAAGATTCATTTGCTTCTGGGACTAGCAGTTTGTCCAACTTTATGTACCACCCACAACTCAAATCTAGTCTTATATACTAATTTATCACAAACCTCAATTGTTTTTACATTTATGAAAATAACATTATCAAAGGAGTGTACCTTTTATCTTCCATAAAAGCTATATGAAGACTAGTACAGTGGCCCATGCCTGTAATCCCAGTGGCTTGGGAGACTGAGACAAGGAGGATTTCGAGTTCAAGTCAGCCTCAACAATAATGAAGTGCTAAGGAACTCATTGAGATCCTTTCCCTAAGTAAAATACAAAATAAGGCTGGGGATGTGCCTCAGTGATAAAATACTTGCCTAGTATGTGTGAGGCACTGGGTTCGATTCTGAGCACTGCATATAAACAAATGAATTTTTTAAAAAGGTCCATCAACATCTAAACAATTTTTTTTTAAGATATATGGGCTCAGGATGTGGCTCAAGTGGTAGCGCACTTGCCTGGCATGTGTGAGGCACAGGGTTCGATCCTCAGCGCCACATTTTAAAAAAAAAAAAAGAAAGATATCGTGTCCACCTAAAACTAAAATAAAAAAGATTTTAAAAAGCTATATGAAGCAAAATGAAATTCTTAGGATATTGAAAAAATGTTATTTTTGACAGAGTTTTACTTTTTTAAAGAAGTCTTTAAATGACTTCAAAATTGAAAAGCAAAGCAAAACTTAAAAATTAATTGCATTTTTTTCCAGCTTACCTTCTCTATATCTTGTATTGGTAGATGTGTATTAAGAAATATCCAGGGCTGGGGATGTGGCTCAAGCGGTAGCGCGCTCGCCTGGCATGTGTGCGGCCCGGGTTCGATCCTCAGCACCATATACCAACAAAGATGTTGTGTCTGCCGAGAACTAAAAAATAAATATTAAAAAATTCTCTCTCTCTCTCTCTCTCTCTCCTCCCCCTCTCTCACTCTCTCTTTAAAGAAAAAAAAGAAATATCCAGTTTATTTGAACTAGAATTCCAATAAACATTAGAATTAATCAGATTTTTTAAAAAAATGTTTTTTGTTGTCTATGGATCTTTATTTACTTATTTATGGTGCTGAGAATCAAACCCAGTGTCTCTCACATGCTAGGCAAGCACTCTTCCAGTGAACTACAACCCCAGCCCAGAATTAATCAGATTTTTAATAGTACAATGACTTTTTTAAAAAAATGAGGATTCCTTTGTATTCCTTAGTATTACTAAGATTGTGAAGAGCTAATTTGTGTTGACTTTGAGTTTGATCCCAGAGGAGACACAAGACCACCATTGGCTTCTTCTTTACCTAAAAAGGATTGCTGTTTGGTGTATTCTTATATATATAATGACCTTTTCACCAAGGGCAGAATTTGTAATACAAAAAATGGATTTCTTTAGTTAAGCACAGGTCATTAATTATCTGATCAGCCTAAACACATTTTCCTTAATATAGACCTTGAGATTCTTCTGTTTGACTTATATAGAACTTGCTTTTGTAGGAGTACTTTTTATTATTTATTTATTTTAAGGAGGCCACATTTAGTAAATATCTTTCAAGAAAGTGCTTCTAGTTATATCCCTTTCAAGTAGTTGACACCAAAAATGAATATTAAGTCTGGGCACACTGGCACACGCCTGTAATCCCAGCAGCTCCAGAAGTGGTAGGAAGATCTTAAGTTCAAAGCCAGCCAGCAAGGCCCTGTGTCTAAAGTAAAATACCAAAAATGGGCTGGGGGTGGTGCTCAGTGGTTAGTGCCTCTGGGTTCAATCCGCGTCCTTGATTAAGTGATTTTTTGTTTCAGATACAACTCCTTGTTTAATTATTCACTATTTAAAATGTATATAATAAAAGTATCTACTGTACCCAATTGTATAGATGAGAAGAACAATTATGGTGCAGACTCCTAATTACTATGTATGATTGTTTTTGAGACTAACAAAAATATTGCTGGAGATCCTGATGAAGGTATTGAATATTTGCCCTTGGGTGTTACCTGGAGTGATAGCCAGTGTTTTGTTAAACAAAGCCACTTGCTGCTCTCCTATGGCCTTGCTGTAGAATGGCATGATCTGATTTGCCAAGTCCTGATGTTTTGAAGGAGAAGAGCTACTACTTTACTCTCATTTTCTGTGAGAAAGCACAATGTCATTATGTTTTAAATGTTATTCAGATTTAAAGAATTGATATAAGAAGCTAAAGTAGTTGTCATGTAATCCTAGATTAAAGTATAAAACAAAAACTATTAAAAAATGGCAAGGAGGGGGTTGGGTATATAGCTTAGTGATGGAGTACTTGCCTAGAATGTGTGAGGTTCTGGGGTTCAGTGCCTAGTACTGCAGAAGAAAAAATAAAGGAAGAAGAAAATAGAAAGGAAGTGAAAAAGAAAATAGCAAGGTTGTGGATTTTCTTTTTAACAGTTATAGAAGAAAAATCACAAAGTGAAAATGGACATGGAGATTTGGGGGCCGTATATTTAAAAATAAGAGAAACAATGTCAATAATTAAAATAACAAGTTAAAACATAGTTTGTATAAATAAACAAGAACATTATCTGCTACTTTTTTTTTTTTTCCTGCCTCTGGATTTATTAGTACAAATAACACAGGAGGACACTAGTCCCCTGTACACAGGGGCTCCAGGGTCATACCAATCCTTCTGTCCTCACATTCAGACAGAGGCTTTCACTGTGAAGTCTTCGCAGGGACCTGGGCACCCTTGAGAGAAGGAGCTAGAGCTGCAGCCTGAGTCTTGGCGTGGGCTTGGGCTTTGGCCTTGCCTTCAACCCCTGGCCATGTGGGCATGAGCACACTTCCCAAGCTTGGGGCAGGCAAGGAAGGCCTCTTGGGCTTAATCTCCTTGGGCTTTACCAGGACCTTGATAACCTCGGCAGGTGCATTAGGGACCTTGGCATTGTTTGCTGCATCTTTTTCAGGCCTTTCTTGTTGTGCTTCTTGGCAAAACACATATTTCTCAGGAACTTGGGGTTTATTCCCCTAAGAGATTCATATCTTTGTGATCAGGGTTTCTTGATGCCATTTCTGTGCCATTTTCAGGACTGATTGTCCATGTTGTGGTTCTTGGACTTGGCCAAGTCTGCACTGTAAGCCACAGATACGTTGAGACCAGAAGAGGAAGAACCAGTGTCTACTTCTTAATGATTAGATGCTCAAAGAACACTGGTGGACAATTTGTTGAGGAGAAATAACATATAGTAAATAAACATGGAATGAAAAAGTTGAACCCAGAAGTGAAAAATTGCCTATTAAACCAGTGAGATGACATTTTATATGTGAGAATGGGTGCATTCTTTCTGTTATTGTGTAACAATTTGGCGTAATCCAATTTTGTAATGCCTGTGAACAACAAACAGGTTTTACTATTTTGCTGTGTGGTCCCACAATTGAAAATTTCCTGAAGAAAAATTCAAATAAACAATAAAGATATATAGATCTTCAGGGGGGTGTTACATAGTAGTTTTAAATGATCATGACAATGTCACATGAAATTAAGTTCTTTTTTTTTTTTTTTAGAGAGAGAGAGAGAGAGAGAATTTTTTTTTTTTTAGAGAGAGTGAGAGAGGGGGGAGAGAGAGAGAGAGAGAGAGAGAGAGAGAATTTTTAATATTTATTTTTTTTTTAGTTCTCGGCGGACACAACATCTTTGTTGGTATGTGGTGCTGAGGATCGAACCCGGGCTGCACGCATGCCAGGCGAGCGCGCTACCGCTGAGCCACATCCCCAGCCCGAGAGAGAGAATTTTAATATTTATTTTTTAGTTATCGGCAGACACAACATCTCTGTTTGTATGTGGTGCTGAGAATCGAACCCGGGCCGCACGCATGCCAGGCGAGCGCGCTACCGCTTGAGCCACATCCCCAGCCCCGAAATTAAGTTCATGAATACAAAATGGGACATCGGTCAGTCTTTTTTTTTTAAAGAGGTCTTTGTGAGTACAAACAGCAAGTTCTAAGAAAGAGTAGTTTTTGTTGGTAGAAATAGACAGATAGCCATGTATTACAGGTTCACAACTGAAAAATGAACCATAACCCAACATTTTAATGTTTTTCAGTCTTTTATTCAGAGGATTTTTGTCACAGTTGTAATTATTTTGTGCTTCTAAATGTTTACTTGGTTGAATATAGAAATACATAATATGCAGCTTTTTTTCCGAATAGGTTAATGAGTCTGTTGTTGTTAGTTCCATGTTTTTTTTCTCTTTTAATAAATTATCTTCCTTTAAAAATCTTGGCATAGATGATCTGTGAGGTCTAGTTTAAGCCTACCTTCATTTTATGATATGGTGTTTTAGGACGGCCCATAATAAAAAATGTCCAGGTGGCTAGGGGTATAGCTCAGTTGGTATAGTGCTTACCTTGCATGCACAAGGCCCTGGGTTCAATCCCCTCTACCGTTAAAAAAAACAAAAAAACAATTGTTTACTGTATAGGTGATTGTTTTATATAGGTTAGAAATAATTTTGAGATGTCTGAATCCAAACCAGAATGCTGAGAGGATTTTGATAATAAATTAATACCGTCACAGATTGCTTTCAAGTTAGTCTCCACAAATTCTTCAGATTCTAGGACACCGAAAAAATTTTAACTTCCCACAATTACTTGTAATAAGATTCTATTAAGAGTAGCCTATTTCCAGTTTTAACCTTGTTCTAGGAAGTTTATATATCAAATCTCTCTTTTTTTAAATTCATTTATTTTAGTTCTGTGCCATTTGAATTTCAGAAGGGGTTTTGCTGAATCAAATCTATATGGCACTGATTACATTATTTTAAAAGACTTAATCCTTTTCCTCAAATGTTAATTCTATCAGCTAACAAATTTGAAAGCCTTGCAAAAAAATGTTTTTAGGAGAAGCAGAAAAATTTAGTATGCATGTGTTTTTTTTTCTTCTGCTTCGTACCATAATTCAATTGCCATGATCCTTTAAATACAGAAGTCAAAATGTTAGAGTGAAAAAAAAATGGTTATTTAAACACACACACCAAGTCTCTAATGTTAATTAAATTACCTTAAGAAACCTGCTTCTGGGGTTAGAGCTGTAGCTCAGTGGTAAAGTGCTTGCCTCGCGTGTGTGAGGCACTGGGTTCGATCCTCAGTACCATAAAAAATAAATATGCTATGTGTTTATCTACAAATAAATAATTTTTTAAAAAAGAAACCTTCTCTTTTGAGTATTGAACTAGCGAGTTGAGATTATGTAGCCATCTTTGAAGCTAATGATTGATGAGGGCCTGGAAGCTCTAGGGTGACCCCTAGAGAGAGAGGTTCTTCAGGCCTGACTTCTGGTTATAACACAGCTTTCCTCAAACATCTTTTTTTTTTTCCTTTTCTAATATTTTCCTGAATGTAAAATAATCTTTAGTGTAGACATCTTCAGCTTTTAATGTTCTAGCATTCCAAATAGTATATTTTGGTCAGTAATTATGTAAGAATAATTATGTTAAAGTTGGTAAATTGAGACAAAAACCTAAAAAGCATATTTGCAAGCGCTCCCCCCACCTTGCAGTACTGGGGATTGAACCCAGGGCCTCACACATGCTAGCACTCTGCAGCTGGTTCCCAGCCCTTCATTTTTGTTGTTAAAGTATTTTTTTTTTTAGTAGTTGCCTTGATGATTACAATATTAATATTTGCTCCAATATTTAGTTATTATGAATTCTTTTCTGTGAAATTTGGTAGGAGGGACAGAAAGAGCTTTGGTTGGCTTTCCCAGATTTAGAAGTTGAAGTTTTCACTTAATGATTATAGTGTCCTTTCCATTTGGGAAGATGAATTGATAGTGTAAGCATTGAAAATACAAACTACTAAATTATACCAGGAAGTCCGCTTCATAGTGTTTTAGGAAATATGTTGCATATGTCTACAAGGGAGCAAATTACTAGGATATACATTGCTGTATTTTTACACATATCACTCCTCCAATTGTAATCTGTCAGGGACTATTCTGCATCCACTAAGAATTAAAAGGTCTTTATGTGTGTGTTATGAACTCTGAGATGTATTTTCAGAAATGCAGGCTGTTGAACAGTGTTCTAATTTTAAAACACAGGGGGAAACTATTATGTTTCTCACAGGCATACAGTTCATATGTAAACATTTTTAACAAGGTTTGAAAGAACAGACTAAACTGCCATTGATGGTTTCCTTGCCCTAGGGAAGTAGGAGTTCTGGAATGGAGCTCAAGGGTCATTCTGTTTCAGCTGAGTCAATTTTTTCTTTGACAAGAAAATTTTTTCTTTGCACAACTTGAATGTTTATCATTGTGATTTGCCTAAATTGACATAGAAAAAACAAGTAGCATTTAGGCTTAATATTTCTTTCACAAAAATTAAGGAATTTTTCGACAGTCCTGAATACAACTTTTTAACCATTCATTTTAAATAATAGCCTTTTAGGTAATCAAGTGTGTAGAAGTATATTTTGAAATTTAGCTTCTGATAGAATTAAATATAAAAGTTACATCTTGTTGAGACTTACATGGTATATGACTATTAGTCTTTGTTTTTAAAACATTTGAATAATTTTTTCAGTCTTCTCTGAGGTAGGATCTGTTATTTTATTCTCAGCTATTTGCATTAGTATTTGCCAGGTGCTATTAAAAACATTAGGCATGTGTTAATACCAGAAGACTTAATAATGGATTATATCTACTGAGCAGCTAGCTGCTTTTTAGTAATGATAAATCAACAGATAGGAATTATCCTAGAAATTTCTCAAAATATAGTAAGACAGTGGATTAGCTGTATTTCTTAATAATGTCTTGAAATGAATTTCTTTTAATTTGTTCTAATTAGTGGACATGACAGTGGAGTATACTTTGAAATGATTTTTTTTCTAAACTTCCTAAAAAATGTTGGATCAAATTATTGTTTTGGGGATGTTAGTGGTTGTTGAGAATCTGGAAATAGGTGCCTCAAAATGTTTGAAGAATAGAAAACTGTGGTTCAAAAACTTGGTTGTACCTATAAAAGTACCAGCACCTGAAGAGACACTTAAAAAAGTGTTTGGATCCCACTTAATTGGGGAAGGAAAACCTGGGGATTGGGATGTTTAATGTGCAACTAAGGTTGCACACCACTGTCTTAAACTTGTTGTCCTTTGTTGTATTCCTAAATGTAATGAGCATTTGGCTCATTAGCAACAATTTTTTTTATTGCATTTTGTTATTCTATCTAATTTAAAAAGCGGTTTTCCTCAGTTAACCTCTTTTCCTTCATGACATTACATAGTGTACTTTTTTGCTTGGTTACTTGTAGCCTTTCTTTCCCTGCAGTAGGAGTAATCTGCTTGTACATTACAGAACTCCAGTGGCCAGTACAGGGCTTGGCACATGTTGTCATTCTGATGGTTGAGCAAATTATTGTCTTCCAGTGTTTGTAGCATATAATAAGTAATCGGTAAATGTTTATTGAATAAATAAATGATAACATGGATTTCTACTGTGTGAAATGTTTGCCATTAAAAGTAAAGTTTGAATTTGTGATTTTTCTTCCTTTTTTTTTTTTTTTTTAATTTACAGTTGTAGATGGACAGCATGCCTTTATTTGTTTATTTTTTTACATGGTGCTAAGGATCAAACCCAGTGCCTCACACATGGCTAGGCAAGTGCTCTGCCATGGGCTATAGCTTCAGTCCCCTGAATTTGTGATTTTATTGGGGGAATAATGTATATGCCACCAAATGATTTTCTAAAAGCAACATAAAAAGCCTATACATTGAAAAACTATTCATTGTAAAAGAACTTTGTATTTGGGTATAAAGAAATATGCTAAAAGACCAAATTTTAATGTCTTCCAAAAATTAGAAGAAATAAAGCCTGACTAAGAAACCCTCTTACAGCCTGAAATCCCCAGAGTGGCAGCATTATAGTTGGTCTTTTGTGGCAGCTAATGGTCTCAGTAGTCTTTAGTTAGATGGCAATTTGATAGGCTTAATAACTCCTGATATTGATAAGAGTGGGGCTATGTATGTACCATGCTACACATTTTTTTCTCCTAGATATCAGGGGTGAGATAGCCAATGAATGGAATCTAGCTGTATCTTATTTTAATGGGATTATACATGTCTGCAGTTTCATCTTACCAAGTTTGCCTATTTGGGTACATCAAGTGTGAGTAAATGTATCTTCATTAATGTTGTTTAAAGCCAAATGATTGCTTCATTTTTTTCTTTACCCTCTGTAGGCTAAAGAAATCCTGACAAAAGAATCCAATGTGCAAGAGGTTCGATGTCCAGTCACTGTCTGTGGAGATGTACATGGGCAATTTCATGATCTCATGGAACTGTTTAGAATTGGTGGCAAATCACCAGATACAAATTACTTGTTTATGGGAGATTATGTTGACAGAGGATATTATTCAGTTGAAACAGTCACACTGCTTGTAGCTCTTAAGGTAATTTCAGTTCTATGTTTTGGGCCTTTTAAACTGGGTTAAGACAGTCCTCTTGTTCGCATGATTTGTGATTTTCTCCTTATGAATGTTAAGTTTTAGAAGAAAATTCCACATTTAGAAATGCAAATAATTTGGACTTTAGAATTATAATTATAGGTGCCTACATTCTGACTAAGAGGATGGCACAGAATAAAAACAAAAGAGAATATCTTAATCAGCTTATTTGAAAAATGTTAGGATTGGTGAGATAGGAATTTTAGTTTAGTACATTGATTATGGAGAGGTAGTATAATGATAAACATAACAAGTGTTGGAGTATTTATATTCTCTGACAATAATCCTATAATTAGAATTTTACTAAGGAAGAATTTCAAGAGGAAAAGAGCATTATTCTTATAAACATTACAGCATTATCTTTATCAGAAAATTTGATCTAAATATCTCAACAGTGAGTGGATACTTAAATTCCAGTTTGCAGCTGTTAGCATGACAAAATCTAGAATATTAGAAATGGTCATTTCCTGTAATCCCAGCTACTTGGAACAAGGCCCTAAGCAATTTAGTGAGACCCTGTCTCAGAATAGAAAGGGCTAGGATGTGGTTCAGTGTCAAAATGCCTCAGGTTCAATCTCCAGTAACCAATCCCAAACCCCATATGCGTGTGGGTACCCATACCCACACTGGTTTTAGCTTTGTGAGATAAACAGGTGAAGATTTGAAGGTGAAATACAAAATGGTATACTTCTTTCTGCTTTCCCTTTTTTTTAAATTGGAGATTGATCCCGGGAGTGCTTAACCATCCAGCCACATTCCCAGCCCTTTTTATTTTAATATAGGAGCTCGAAAAGTTGCTGAGGTTGGCTTTGAAACTTGTGACCCTCCTTCCTCAGCCTCCCTAGATGCTGGAATTACAGGCGTGCGCCATGCCACCTAGCTAGGGAAGCTAAATAGGGTATTTTTAAAAAAATATTCTTTGAATTTACTTTTTTGGGGAAGAAGGTCCCCCCCCCCCCCCCGCTAGCTTTCTTAGGTAACAGTTATTTTTATTATTAAAGAATATTCAGAATGATAAAATGGCTGTTGTAGAGATGTGATTTCAGCAAGAGTCAGAATTTAATTTTAGGTGATTAATATTTGAATTGTGTAAAATGGTCCAGAACTTTATTGTTGGCCATTATGTTCTGCATTTTAAAAATGAAAGTGTTGGATTAGATGGAGGAACTGTTCTGTTGTGACTCCAGGTGCTGTAAAAGAAATTGTCCAGCTACTACTACCATGTACGTATCAATCCCAGCATGCAAAAAAGCAAATATATTACCTTTAAGAATTCATGCAGGAGGGTGAATGAATTATGTCTGCTTAAATTTCATATGTTGAAGTCCTAACCCCTATACCTCAGAATGTGACTATATTTGGAACTATAGCCTTTACAGAGGTAATTAAGGTAAAATGAAAAGAGATTAAGGCACAGATAAGGGGAGAGGATGGAAAGACATGGAGAACATGTCTATATAAATCAGGGAGAGGCCTTCAAAAGAAATAAACTCTGTTTACACCTTGATCTTGGACTTCAGCCTCCAGAACTATGCGGAAATAAGTTTCTGTTGTTTAAATATTTAGTCCATGGTATTTTGTCATGGTAGTCTTGGAAATTGAATATTGTTGGAAAGGATGACCCTTTCAGCAAATGGATCATGGGCTTAAAATGCAAAACTTCTAGAATAAAACTTAGGAAAAAATCTTTGTGATACTGGTTATATTAGAAGATTTGTTAACAGAAATATCCATCACAAATAGAAAAATTTGGCTTCATCATAATTGACCTTTTTATTCTTAAAAGACTTCGGAGAAGAAAAAGTATGTGTATTTGAATTTTCAGATATTTATTATTTATTGGTGCTGGGATTGAACTCGGGCCTAATACATACTAAGCACAGGCTTTACCACTGGGCTACACCCTCAGGATCAAAATTTAAAAAAAAAAAACTTAATAAAACATAATTTTAAAATGGGCAAAACATTTGAGTAGATACTTCATCCAAGAAGATATGTTGGTCAGGAAGCATATGAAAAGAAGCTTTAACATTATTAGTCATCAAGGGAATACAGGTAAAGTCAGATAACCCTTTACATCCATTAGAATGACCTTATGCTTTGCTGGTGGGAATGTGAAATGGTCCAGCTACTGATCTGTGCTACAATGTGGATAAGCCTCAAAAATATTTCAAGTAATATTTAGCACAAAATACTATGTTATTGTATTAATCTGTTTCTAAGTAATTTCTAGAAGAGGCAGTCTCAAGAGCCAGAAAGTAAATTAGCGGTTGCCAGGGAGTGAGAATAGGAGCGGGAGTGAGGAGTGACTGCAAACAGGCATGAGGGTCTTTTGTGGGTGATGATTATTGCAAAACTATAAATTTACTAAAAATCATTGAACTGAAAAATCATGTATGAGGTTTTATATCATGATTATGCTTGATATAAAAAAGTCAGTAGTAAAGGGAGTTTTGATTTTATTTATTTATTTAAATTTAAATTTTATTCATTTAACTTATTTGGTACTGGGGATTGAACCCAGGAGCATTTTACCACTAAGCCACATCCTCAGTCCTTCTTAAATTTCAAGATAGTCTTGCGAAGTTGATGAGGCTGGCCTGGAACTTGCAACGGTCCTCCTGCCTTAGCCTCCCAGGTTCCTGGGATTACAGTATGTGCTGCACTGCACGCAGCTCCCATGGGCATATAAAAATGTTCATCAGGGCTGGGGATGTGGCTCAAGCGTTCAATCTTCGGCACCACATACAAACAAAGATGTTGTGTCCGCCGAAAACTGAAAAAAAATATTAAAATTCTATTTTTTATCTTTTTAAAAGAGAAAATTTTTTTTAATTTTTTAGTTTTTTTTTTTTTTTTCCGGCATACACAACATCTTTGTTTGTGGTGCTGAGAATCGAACCCAGGCCGCACGCATGCCAGGCGAGCGCTTGAGCCACATTCCCAGCCCCCCCCCCAAAAAAAAATGTTCATCATGGATTTGTGATTTCATTTCACTGTAATCAAGGGATATGTGCTGTTTTTTTTTTTTCAATATAATTGGAACTCTGAATTATCATTTGAATTTTCAAAGAGTTTTTTATGTTTTCCATTTTATTATTTTAGGTTCGTTACCGGGAACGCATCACCATTCTTCGGGGGAATCACGAGAGCAGGCAGATTACACAAGTTTATGGTTTCTAT
This sequence comes from Spermophilus citellus, assembly GCF_964194105.1. NCBI lineage: Eukaryota > Metazoa > Chordata > Mammalia > Rodentia > Sciuridae > Spermophilus > Spermophilus citellus. The sequence continues at coordinate 145,709,843 of NC_138182.1, read as the reverse complement.
GATGAGTGTTTAAGAAAATATGGAAATGCAAATGTTTGGAAATATTTTACAGATCTTTTTGACTATCTTCCTCTCACTGCCTTGGTGGATGGGCAGGTTTGTGCACTCATATTGCTAATTATTCTTAGGGACCTCCTTCCTTAATGTTTATGTGCCTTTAACTTTTTTTCCATCCTCACATCCTTTTTAGGGATTTTTTTTTTCAAATATTAATAGCATTCACTTAAAACTTTTAAAAATGCTCTCTTTGTATGAGGTGGGATAACAGGGATGGAAGACATAGACCATCTAGCCTGTTAGTCTGTTTTGGGAGAAGTCTAGGAGATGTATTGTACTTGTTACTGGTCCAGGTAGAGATGTACACAGAACTTACAAGTAAGAGAATTCTGAATATGAAGATATTATACTAGTCTCTGGCAAGGGATGGGAGAATTAGACATTTTCTTGAAGGAGTTGACTGAGGTAGACGAAGTAGTGATGGTTTACCAGGAAATAATAAAGGGTATTCAGTAGTTTAGTGTTGCCTGGAACAAAAATGGATCCTTCAGGGAAAAATCTCATTTAGGCAGAGCCCAGAAATATCAGTGAGGCCAGTGACAGGGTCTACTGCCTAAAGCTTAGTCCAGAATATTTACAGTTTGTTTAAATGAAGGTAACATATTAAACCAATCTTTCTTCAGATCTTCTGTCTACATGGTGGCCTCTCACCATCCATAGACACACTGGATCATATCAGAGCACTTGATCGTCTACAAGAAGTTCCCCATGAGGTAAGACTTTTATTTAGTAATAAATTCTTTTCAGAAAACTTTCTAGGGAGATGAGAAATTTAATTGTAATTGGTTCATTATATGTATTCATTTAATCCTCAAAAACAATTTCACAAGGTATAAGCACTCTTGTCAACCCCATTGTTCAGAAGCCAGGATACCTGCTAAAATAATAATAGCTGTGGGACTAGGCTTAAAAAGAACCTACTTCGTTTAAAAAATCTTTGCCTTACCCAGGCATAGTGGTGTGTACCTGTAATTCCAGTGACTAGAGGCTTGAGACAAGAGGATCCCTCATTCAAGGCCAGCCTGGGCAACCTATTGAGACCCTGATTGAAAACAAAAAGGCCTAGAAGTGTATTTCAGTGGTAGATTGCCTGCCCCCCTGATTTAATATCCAATACCTTACACACTAGCCAATACTGCCTAGTACTGAAATTTGCTTACTACAGGGAGATTAGGACATGTTGCTTTTAGGACCCAGTGATATCTGTTCCTCATAAAGCTGGAAAACATGTCTTTTTTAATATTTATTTTTTTTTAGTTGTAATTGGACACAATACCTTTATTTTTATGTGGTGCTGAGGATCAAACCCAGGGCCTCTCACATGCTAGGCAAGCTCTGTACTGCTGAGCCACAACCCCAGCCCCTGGATGTTTTAACTGTAAAATCTGTTACTGTTTTCAGCAAATCCCACTAAAATGTATGACTTAGTACTGTGCTGTTTCTGATGAATTACTCAAATTATGCATTTGCCATTTTTGTAAAGCTGTTTGTAATGTGAATATGCTTTTTAGGGTCCAATGTGTGACTTACTGTGGTCAGATCCAGATGATCGTGGTGGTTGGGGTATATCTCCTCGAGGAGCTGGTTACACATTTGGACAAGATATTTCTGAGACATTTAATCATGCCAATGGCCTCACGTTGGTGTCTAGAGCTCACCAGCTGGTGATGGAGGTATGTTTTATTCTTGGAAACATGATTTGCTTTTTAGTAAACTAAAACAAAAAAGGATATAGAAAAGAAGTGGCATTCACATTAATGCTTTAATGACCCAGTCCATGTATTTCTTCTGGTAAGTTTGCCATTATAGCCTGAATCTTTTCAGTAGATGTACATTAGAATTAAAACCAAACTTTTGATGATAATGAAATACATATTTAATACAATTTCACAAAATTCTTAATGGCAGGGAAATAAACTTGAGATTTAAGGGTGGGAAAGTACAATGCTGGGAGGGATACATTTTATGATCCCATTTTTGTTTATTTCATATATTTAGCATATATATATATGTAGGAGAGAAGGAAGAAACAAATGTTAAGTGGTCCTTTAGATGGTAGGATTACAGGAGATTTGAATGAAAAAAATTGCACAGAACATTTAATTAGTATACTTTCAGGGTACTATTTAAATTAATACTAATGTATCTTTGTGATTATTATAATAAAATCTTACTTGGTTAAAGATAGGGAAAGAGCTTTGTGAACACAACTAAACACAAAAAGTGTCAGAAGTAGCTCATTTATTCAGGTGGGCTTTGTGAAGCTAAAAGATCCTAAGTGGGTATCTCATTTGTACCTCCCTGGTAATTGACCGGCTTAGGGATCTTCACTTATGACTGAGGAACAAACAAGATTCTGGTGTCCAGGAGTAGGTATATTAATCAGCTTTTTGTCGATGAAACAAAATACTCAACATAAGCTATTTGTGAAGTAGAGAGGTTTATTTTGCCCCATAGGTTTTGTCAGAGGGTGACACATGGCAGGACCCTATGTCAAAGCAGATGGTAACCTCTTTAGCCAAGAAGCAGAGGAGACAGAGCATCCCCCCCCCCCCCCCCCCAATGACCTAAGGATCTATTTCACTAGGCTTTACCTTCTAAAGGTTTCACTGCCTCCCAATAGCTGCCCCCTGGACACCACATCTTTTTTTTTTTTTTTTTTTTTTTTTTTTTTTTTTTTTAGAATTTTAATATTTATTTTTTAGTTTTTGGCGGACACAACATCTTTGTATATGGTGCTGAGGATCGAACCCGGGACGCGCGCATGCCAGGCGAGCGTGCTACTTACTGCTTGAGCCACATCCCTAGCCCTGGACACCACATCTTTAACATGTGGGCCTTTAAAGGATATTAGGCATCTGCCTCTAAAAGGAATGGGCTGTTTAAGGTCTTTGCCAGAAGAGAGGGTGATGAGACACTGTCAATGAAAGAAGGGCAGATAGATAAGCAGTTTATTCTTTAGTGATTAGTGCTATTTTTTTTAAAGTTTTATAATAAAATAATTTTGTAATTTGGGGAAAAGTGCGTATATTTGTGTTTTATAAGTTGTGCAAAATACAGAAAATTTTTAGGTTGTTTAGAAAGTATTATATTTCTTAAGCCTTTGTGCGGGGGAGGGATGTCACATTTAGTTGTATAGGAAAGGAATAAGTAAACTTTAATTCCTTTCTTCTCCTTGTAGGGATATAACTGGTGCCATGATCGGAATGTAGTAACAATTTTCAGTGCTCCAAACTATTGTTATCGTTGCGGTAACCAAGCTGCAATCATGGAACTTGATGATACTCTAAAATATTCTTTGTAAGTATTTACACTTGAACATTTGGTTGTTATACCTGAATATTTAATTTTAATAGTGTTTATAAACTTAGCTAAGCCAGATTCCAACTTGGCAAGTCTCTGAAATGGACCAGTGATATGTTGAAACACATCAATAGAAGCTAACTCATCGTGCATAGATTCTAATATGAATTATTAGATTTTTGGACTTTTAAACCATGTTTTTGTTCTCTGGATGAGAGATCAGATACAATATGTTAGATATTTTAAAATTTGCTTATTAGCCACCCACGCATGTAATCCCTGTGGTTCTAGAGGCTAAGGCAAAAGGATTACCAGTTCAAAGCCAGCCTCACCAATATAGTGAGGCCCTAAGCAATACAGTGAGACCCTGTCTCTAAATAAAAATATAAAAAAGGGCTGGGGATGTGGCTCAGTTGTTAGCCTGGGTTCAATCCCTGATACCAGTGCTTATTAACCAGATGTGCTTAAAAGAGCCTGTAGTTCTAGCTACTAAAGAGGCAGAGACAGGAGGATTGTGAGTTTGAGGCCTCCCTGGACAACATAACAAGTCCCGGTCTCCTCTTTTATTTATTTTTTTTATTTAGTAGAACCCTTTCTTTTGACTCCCCCTTAATTACTGTTAAAACCCTTCTTTTCAAACAGTCTTAGAGGGACCCCATTGTGTAAAAGCATAACTTCTCTGACTAAAGTTGCTTTGGATTTTTCAAGGGGAGGACAATTAGAAAAGTAAATGCATGATTCAGCTGCAATTATGGCTCTGTTTCATTAAGAGAAGTTAAACTTAGATAGGAAAGAAACGTGTAAATTTGACAACTGGAGTTCTTAATTTTGATTGTTCCCAAGACATTCATTGATTGATCATGCATCTTGTCTGGTTTTGCAGCTTGCAGTTTGATCCAGCACCTCGTAGAGGCGAACCACATGTTACTCGTCGTACCCCAGACTACTTCCTGTAATGAAATTTTAAACTTGTACAGTATTGCCATGAACCATATATTGACCTAATGGAAATGGGAAGAGCAACAGTAACTCCAAAGTGTCAGAAAATAGTTAACATTCAAAAAACTTGTTTTCACATGGACCAAAAGATGTGCCATATAAAAATACAAAGCCTCTTGTCATCAACAGCCGTGACCACTTTAGAATGAACCAGTTCATTGCATGCTGAAGCGACATTGTTGGTCAAGAAACCAGTTTCTGGCATAGCGCTATTTGTAGTTACTTTTGCTTTCTCTGAGAGACTGCAGATAATAAGATGTAAACATTAACACCTCGTGAATACAATTTAACTTCCATTTAGCTATAGCTTTACTCAGCATGACTGTAGATAAGGATAGCAGCAAACAATCATTGGAGCTTAATGAACATTTTTAAAAATAAGTACCAAGGCCTCCCCTCTACTTGTGAGTTTTGAAATCGTTTTGTTTATTTTCAGGGAAACCATTTAATTTAATTGTATGATTTGTCTGCACTCAGTTTATTCCCTTCTCAAATCTCAGCCCCATGTTGTTCTTTGTTATTGTCAGAACCTGGTGAGTTGTTTTGAACAGAACTGTTTTTCCCCCTCCTGTAAGACGATGTTACTGCACAAGAGCACTGCAGTGTTTTTCATAATAAACTTGTGAACTAAGAACTGAGAAAGTCAAATTTTAATTGTATCTATGAACAAGACTGGTGCTGTTTATTTAAAAAGATTAATCAATTGATAAATTTTAGAATTTGTAGAATTCTAGGTAAAGAAAAATAAAAAAATCAAGGCCACTACATAATCTCTCGAACTCCTTGACATTCTTGACATGAATTTGAGGATTTATTTATATTGCATAGAGTAAATTTGTCAGATTGTTGGTCTGCTCTTTACTTGTTTGTAAGAAAGGAAATCTATGCTGCTTCAATAAGATCTGCTTGTGAAACTATATTTATAATTTGTGAGTTAAGTTTTTAGGGTTTTATTTTAATAAGATGGCATGTTTTTAGGTAGAACTTAAATGATGTGTCTATTTAGCACTAAATAGATGTGCTTCTGGTTATAAATTTATATTGCTATGTACATTACATGAATTCTTTAAATGATTGACAAATTGGTAAGTTCTTAACAATTTGTACATTATTTGTCAAGTCATGTTAAGAAAGCAGTGAAAACATTAGCCTGTGTTAGTCTATAAGTGATAGTGAAGTGAAATGGAAAAATATTGTTGGATCATGGTTTAGTATTATGTGCATTGACCACAAGAGGTAAGTGGCACTTGAAGTGCCAGTGTTCAACATTTAATGAAAATTTCCCCCTTTTTATCCTTTGAATGGAATTAGAAGCTAAAACAGTTCTCTGAGAACTAACATTTCATTTGCTATTTTAAGCTACTGGGATAAACTTTAGGACACTTAATCATTACTTGTGGTGCAGTAAATAAATGTTTCCTTACTTTGTACTGTGTTGAATTTGGAAAAAAAGGGAAAATGCTGTAATTTTTCTATAAAAAGTACATGGACACAAAGGATAGTATATCTGGTATATGGGGTTAATTGTCCAGAGCAAAAAGCCCTTAATATTTCTGCATATTTCAATTTAATTTTTTTATAACAAATATTATTCTTTTTTTTTTTTCTTTATCACTTTATACCTTAACTGGACACGCAGCCCATCTATATGTAGTGGTTTTAATGCAATGCCCAAGTGATTTGGAACCAAGTAGCTGTTTCTCAGGTCCTATAAGAATTGACTCTACAGAAATACAAATCTTGTAGTTGATGTGGTACTGTTAATGTTTGGATGGGAATCACTTCAGTTGGGTGATATTGTCGATTTCTTTAGATTAGAAACAGATGAGAATAGGATTTTCATAACAAACTTTTAAAAAGCTGCTTGTATTCTAAGAACAAAGGCCTGTTGAGAAGACTTTTCTAAAAAAATGAATGAATGTTCTGGACTGGGGTTGTAACTAAGCAGCAGAGTGCTTACCTAGCATGCAAGAGGTCTTGTATTTGATCCCTGGCACTGCAAAACAAAGTTTTAAATGAATGTTGCAAGCACTCTGTACTAAGGGCTTGCAGCAGTTTGCTTTTGCAACTGAATAGATGTGCTTATATCTTGGGTTGAGAGTTTTAAGCAAATGATTTTTTTTTTTTACATTGGGTAATATTTTCTAAACAGATAAAAACATAAGAATTGTACTTATTAATAGGGTACCATGTACTGTTTCGGTACATGTGTACATTATGGGATGTTTAAATTGGTTTTACTCTTGATTCATAGTCCTAGATGTAGATCACCTATAAAAACTTACAGTATATAATTTTATATAAGAATATAATAATTCATATAAGTTCTATGTTATGATTTTGGGCCCATTTTAATGCACCTTTGTCAATTTCATTGAAGTACATACAGAATTGAAAACTTGGGATTTAATGGATCAAGCATATCTGTCTCAAGCATTCATGTCTTTATGGTGAAAACTTTCAAAAACCTTTCTTGTAGATTTTTTATATGGGTGGTGTGTTATTGTTATCCATAGTCTCCCTGTTGTGCAATAGCACATCAGAACTCTTTCCTCCTATCTTGTTCTTAGTGTCAGCCTTTCCTCATCCCTCCCTACCCCCATACAAATGAAAAAAATCCCCTGCCCAAACTGCATATTAAAAGTTAATAGGAGGGCTGGGGATGTGGCTCAAGCTGTAGTGCGCTCGCCTGGCATGCGTGCGGCCCGGGTTCGATCCTCAGCACCACATACCAACAAAGATGTTGTGTCCGCCGAGAACTAAAAAATAAATATTAAAAATTCTCTCTCTCTCTCCTCTCTCACTCTCTCTCTCAAAAAAAAAAAAAAAAGTTAATAGGAAAGGGATAGGTATGTCTGTGGTTCTCAATCTTGATGCCTGTAGAGAGTCCTGATTTAAATTTTTTGGAGGAGTGCCCAGGTGAATCTAAATTATATTTAGTGTTAAGCACCCACTGATTTTTCCCAACTACAAATTTAAGAAAACTGGATTATATTGTAAATGGGTGGTAGTGGTTTATAGGTTTTCATAAATAACTAAAATAGACTATATAACTCAATTTGTTTTAGTAGTGACTTTTACTTGTCTAGTGTAAGTGTTCCCTTTCAATCATAAATGTTTCCCAGAAATGGGCCTACAGTTTCATAATAGACTATATTTTGAGATGAGTCTCTTCCCATGAACTTGTTTTTCGCTAAAGCCTTAACTGTTCTCACACATTCCTTGATTGTTTCTTATCTTTCTAAATTTTTTTAGATATTTTCCTTCACAATTTCACCTGTACTCTAGTAAATAATTTTTATCAAGATTATAGATTTATTTGGGCATTCCTGATGATCTCTATTTCAATTATAGTTTGAGGGTTTTTAAAAATATTCTGAGCTGTACATGGACTCTATTTATTTATTTATTTATTTATTTGGTGCTGGGGATTGAACCCAGTGCCTCATGTGTGTGAGGCAAAGCTCTACCGCTGAGCTACAACCCGAGCCCTAGTGTGAGCTTTTATGTCTTAGGGCTATAAGTACACTTATTTCTGCTCTTTTTTTTTGTATATATTTAATTAATTGCACAAGTTTTGCTGTCTAGACAAAAATGGTATGTTGCTATAGCACTGTTGGCTTGCAACTGTTACTGTCCTGGAAATAGGTTAAAATTTATCAGTTGGAATATAAATTGGAAAGAAGGAAAATGTGGGTTACATTTGACTTTAAAAATTAAACATAAAAAGTGGGGATGTAGCTCAGTGGCAGAGCACTTAGCATGCTCAGGGCCCTAGGTTCAATCCCCACCTTGCACCTTTAAAAAAACAAAATGGTGGCTAATACAGAGATTAATGACAATTAAGTGTGGAATAGGCACAGATCCCAGTTCACTTTTGCAATCTATCATGTCTAGACCAGAATTCCTTACTCTGAGAGGTAGAAGAGGAAATAATCGCTTGTGATACAATGCTGGGAAAAGGCCACATTTGTTTTTAATGACAATTGCAAACTTGTGACTAAAATTAAAAAGTAGTTGGGCTGGGGATGTGGCTCAAGCAGTAGCACACTCACCTGGGGTGCGTGCGGTGCTAGGTTCGATCCTCAGCACCACATAAAAATAAAATAAAGATGTTGTGTCCACCGAAAATAAAAAAATAAATATTTTTTTTAAATTCTCTCCAAAAAAAGTAGTTTGTAACCTTAGGCTTGGCAGAAGAAGCTGGGCTAGTAATAGTTTTCTGTGCAGTGTTGCTAATGCAGCAGACCACTGCTTGTGGTTTGTTTTACTGCTGAATCTTTTCTGGATTGCCTCAGCCATGGTGTACAGTCTCAAGCGTACAGAGTGCTATTGGTGGGAAAGACTTCTTTTGGGGGGGGGGGGTGGTACTGGGGATTAAACCCAGAGGCACTTAACCGCTGAGCAACATTCCCAGTCCTTTTTAATATTTTCTTAGAGATAGGGTCTCACTGAGTTGCTGAGGCTAGGTTTGAACTCAGGATCCTCCTGCCTCAGCCTCCCAAGTGGCTGGGATTACAGGTGCATGCCACCATGCCTGGCTAGGAAATACTTTTTAATAGATAACTACTGTACATCTTCAAAGAGATGAATGATTAGGTCTTTGTTTTGTTTCCCTTTCACTGAGGAGGATCCTGCCTAGTAGATCTTAGTGCAGTGATAGGCTGCAGCCACCAGCAAATGACCTTCCCATTAGTGGAAGTCAGGGTCCAGAATTGTGATAAAAAAGGAAATTAGAGTATTCCTTGCTCTGTTTAACGTTAGGAAGACCAAAGTGAAAGGTCTAATTAAAGCTATTGTTAATGCTCAAAGACTGTTGAGTGCCTTTACCTGGTGACTGATCTGTGAGGAGACTCAGTGGTCTGATTTTGTTGAAGCTTTTGCAGGGATTCCAGAACTACTACAATGTGATAGTGTAACTGGGGGGCTAGTTTAGTGATAAGATTTTGTAGTCCTAGTTAAGTGTGAGCCTTGGTCAAGTAAGTCTCAGGAAAAAACTAAAGTATGGTAAAATATACCAGAATTAGAATCTGTAGGCTATTCCAGCCTTTCCAGCATCAGTAAAGGTGTTGGATATGTGTTGAATGCTGCAGTCATAGGGAGAAGCTGTTTAATATATTTGGTCTTAAGCATTTATTTTCTTTGTCTCCTGGAACCACAGATTTCTTTTTTCTTTTCTTTTTGGCACGGGAGATTGAACCCATGGTCACTTAACCACTGAGCCAGCCCCAGCTCTTTTTTTGTTTGTTTGTTTTTATTTTGAGACAAGGTCTCGCTATGCTAGTCTTTGCTGAGGCTAGTTTTAAACTTGAAATACTCCTATTTCAGCCTCCCAAATTGCTGGAATTACAGGCATGTGCCACTATGCCCAGCAACATGTTGATTTCTAATATGGTATAAATAAAACTACTATTACAATTTTAATTCTTCTAATGATTTGTCACTAAAAGATAGGGCAGGGTTGTGGCTCAGTGGTAGAGTGCTTGCCTAGCACATGTGAGGCTATGTTTTAGAATTTTTTTTTTTTTTTTAGTTAAAGACAAACCCAAGATTTTGCTTGCTGCTTTCCAATAGCTGCGTTAGGACTAATTGTAGAGTAAAAGCATAAATTTTTTTACTCTACAATTTTAAAAGCATAAATTATAGAGTAGGTAATTGAAATATGAGTCAAGGCTGAGGTGGAAGCATCACAAGTATAAGGTCAACCTGGACTTCTTAAGACCCTAAAACTTTTTTTTTTTTTAATATTTATTTTTAGTTTTCGGTGGACACAACATCTTTGTATGTGGTGCTGAGGATCGAACCCGGGCCGCACGCATACCAGGAGAGCGTGCTACCGCTTGAGCCACATCCCCAGCCCAAGACCCTAAAACTTTTTTAAAAAAAGATTTTTGTGGATGGCAGTATAGCTGGTTCTCAAGCTCTGGAGAGGCCAGTGTGCTGTGAGACCTCACATAGCCACTGCCTATTGCTACTGCACCAATTTTGCCCTTCATTTCAGCCCTGGTTTTGGATTTCCTTAAAATATAATCAGTGATTACTTTGTATAGGTTTTGGGGGATTTCCCAACTTCCCTTCAGATCTTAGGAAAAATAATCCTACTCTCAATACCAGGATTTTTATAATTGGGCTGGGAATATGAGTGGATGATTTGTGGATTTTCAAAATGAAATTATTTATGGAAATACCTACCTTTTGGAAACACTTCTGCTGTCAACCTGAGTCTACAGCATTTGATATATTAAAAGAGTGCAGAGCAAGTGATTTGTGGCTTCTGTAAATTTGGTGTTGCAATCCTTGAAGTAATAGTTGGCATATTCTGAGTCAGCTTATATGTTTCCAGCACTCTTAGTGATGAAATAACAATTACTGCAACGGATTGAGTTGAATTTAGAGTGGCCAGGAGAGCGGGAAGTACTGGATATTCAATCTTGAGATGGCAGAAATAATCTAATATTTAGATTAGATACTCATGTCTAGCAATGAGTATTTCCCATGTGCAAGTCTTCATATGGATTATTTTATTGACTTGGGTCAACACAGTTTAGAAAAACAGGGAAGTTTCTAATGTTGACATTCTGATCTGTGTCCCTAACTTGCATAAAGTATCAATACTGTTTTTTTTTTTTATTTTAATATTTATTTATTTATTTTAGTTTTCAGCGGACACAACATCTTTGTTTGTATGTGGTGCTGAGGATCGAACCCGGGCCGCACACATGCCAGGCGATCGCGCTACTGCTTGAGCCACATCCCCAGCCCTCAATACTGTTTTTTTGCTTGAACTTTTATTTAGTATGGTTTAAAGGATGGGCAGGAGCCTACACAGCTTTTGGGTTGAGAAAGTGACCTGGGTTTTTGACTGACAACTGCTTCATGAAGCCAAGTAAATGACAGTCCCTTTGGGAAGCATGGTGAGGAGTGACTTTTTTTTGAGTGTTGGCCTAAGTCACATTTCTTCTGTTCTCAGTTCATGCAGTGACCTAACTGTCTCAGGGGCATTTATTTGAACCAGATTTTTAAAAAGTAGTTGACTGAGGCTGATCCAGAAAATGACTCCGACCACAACCACTTGCTCCTGAAGATAATCGAATGTGCACAGAGAATTGACCAAATATATTAAAAAGGGAGATAAATGGTTTCCTTAAAGAAATACATGTGGAGTGGGGCTCTCCATCTTCAACTTCTAAGAGTACATAGGTGTGAAATAATTCCTCTTTTTTCCACCTAAAAGGTCAATTGTTTGGGGAGTGTTTTTGTAGTTGAAGAAATGACTTAAATTTTTCAAGTCTCTGTGTATAGGACCTTGGGAACTAGTCAACTGTTCAGATTGGGAAGGATAGTAATAAAGAAAGTCTCTTGCTCACTGTTTGTCACCTGACCATCTCACCTACTCTATTGAAGGCAGAAGCCAAGAGCAGATTACTTTCTTGTCTGGTGTCCAGTTCATGGAAGATGACTTCACAAAAACTGCCCATCTCTCTGATCTGTAGATGTGCTCTTGTTTTAAAAATCTTTTCTGTTTTCATTATATATTTGTAAAATCAAGCAGTAGAGGTGTACACAAATATATATATATATACATATATATATATATATATATATCTCCCCAGCTTTACTCTTAATGAGGTGATTACTTTTAATGATTGTGGATACCTTCATAGAGCAGCATATACAAGTGTGCCCATTTGAAGATGGTTGCACTGTTAACTTCCCTTGTGATCATTATGTGTGTGTGCACCAATCAATACAAGTATCAATGTGTTGGTGGAAGTATACTGGGTCCCTGAAGTAGTTACATGTTCAGCAAGGAAGTAAGTTGTAAGTTAATTCACCAGTTTATGTGTGACCACAGGTGATCATATCTCCAATATAGGGTGACCAGTTGTCTTGGTTTTCCTTGGAGCTAGGGATTTAAGCAGAGCTTTCAATTCTCAAACCAGGATGGTTGGTCACCATAAAATGGGGTCTTGTACAAGCACAGAAAGTGTTTCCCACTCTCACCAGCTTGGCAGAATCCAGGTTCTGCTTTGGCTGTCAGTGGGATCCTGGTGGAGTGGAAGTGTTGATTGAATTAATTTACTCAGTCCTGACTTCTAGAGATCCGTCTGTTGTTTTAACTTGATGTCTTTTCATTAATTTTGTGATTCTGGAACTTCCTGATTCCTGACATTCCAAGTCTGGATGCAAAGTTCCGAAATCTTTGGTTTAAAAGGTCTATCAGAGGTAGGAATAAATTGACAGAAATAGAAAAATAGGGAGGGGGTAAACAAGAATGGTGTGTTGAGGGTAAGGGGTATGAGACTAGCAAACAAAAATAAAGCTTAGTTCTCTCAGGCAGGAGTAAGGAGCCACTGCTCCCTGGGGAGCACAGTAAGTGAGTCAGGAAGATGTTACCATGGTGTTTAAGTAACATCCATGGAGTAGTAAGCTGTGACCAGACACCAGCTGAGCTGAGTGGTTTGGTGGCATGGAAAGATACTTTGAATTGGACAAATGACTGGACAGCCTTGAAGTGCCATTTTTACTTCATTGCATCATAGGACCATGGCCTTTTGTCAATTATATTCCTTGCAAAGAAAATGGGGATTTGGTCCCAGGTATGCTGTGTTGGTCATTGTAGCTTTGAGGTTTCTTCATCAGCTGCTTTCTGTTACAAGTCTTAAAATATAACCGCCTTTAATAGGATCAACAGAAAGAAATGGATTCAAGCATTCATCCAGCAACTACTACTTGAGCACTTGGTTGTATGCCAGGTGTTACCCCGCACTGAGAATATGTGTGTAAGACAATGTCCTTGTGATGTTTTTATTGATGTACGATAGATACAAAAATGAGATGGGAATAATGTGCTTATAAAGCAAAAGGACAGGAAGCAAGAAAGTAAAAATATTCAGAAGTGTAGTGTATAGGATAGCAATGATCATGACCTGATAACATCTCTACAATCTCTACCTTCAGCTGCTGGGGGCAAGAATTCTGAAGCAGTGTTAAGGAAACCTGGTGGATGGGAGCCTTTTGTAATCCAGGCTCAAGTATTCTGACCTGAGCATTTTGCCTACATGTGAGCAGCAGGACATGGCCTAGAGAAATTGATAAAACCATACAGGTGCCAAAGGGCTCATAGTTACTGCCAGACAATCCCAATGTCTCATACTTCTTGGATCCTTTCTCAGGCTTCCAAAGGACTGATTCACAGTCCTCTCAAGTTACCAATACCTCCCCTCCACACCAGACCTTGATGACTTCAAAGTACTTCAAAGCTCAATCAGACAAATGTTCTTTCTTCCTGCCATCACAGGCACTATAGTCTTGCAACTGTATCTCTAACCTTGACCACCTTAATTGGACTATTCACATGAGCATACAAACATGGCTCTCTGTTCAGTCTTAAAAACAGGCTCCTTTGACCTCACAGTCTCTCCCTTAAGTGCCTGCTCCTCTTCTACATTCTTCTGAGCAACACTAGAAAGATTACATTTTTCCCTGATTTCTCATACCACATTCTTAGCATACCGCTGAGATAAAGATTTAGCAAGGTGATTTTCACATTGCCGAGTATGTTATTTTTCTGATTTTAAATTCCAGTGTTTGTTTGAAATAATCAATCTCAGCCTATTGGCTAGAATCAAATAAAATGACCAAAGTAGTTTTCTGGAGATAATTTCTTCTTTGTTTACTTTTTTTTTTTAATAGTGGGGATTAAACTCGACCTAATGTATGCTATGCAAGTACTCTTCTACTGAGCTACCCATCCTGCTAGTTTCTTAACCATGTGATATTGTCCAGTCCCATCTATTTGCCAGAAAGTCCCAAATTTTTATTTATTTTTATGCCAGGGATTGAACCCAGGGGCGCTTAAACACTGACAGGGTCTTGTTAGGTTGCTAAGGCTGGCTTTGCACTTGTGATCCTCCTGCCTCGGCCTCCTCAGTTTCTGGGATTGCAGTTGTGTACCACCATACCTGGCTGAAAAGCCCCAATTTATGTTCTTATGCCAGTGTCTCCCATAGCTTGCAGAGTTTCATATCCATCTAACTAGCATCTCAAACTAAGTTCCTGATCTCTCACACTCCTAAGGTTTTCTTTCTTTTTTTAAGTTTTTTTAATAGTTGTAGATGAACACAATATCTTATTTTTATTTTTTATGTGGTGCTGAGGATCGAACCCAGTGCCTCACACATGCTAGGCCAGTGCTGTACCACTGAGCTATAACCCAGGCCTCCTGGAGTTTTCTTATCTCAGTAAATTGTTCATGCAGTTTTCATTAACACCTGTTTCATCCATGTGTAGTCCTATAATCATACCTCCAAATACATTCTTCTCATTTCCATTGTCCCTACCCTCATCCAAGCTTCCTAAAAGTTTTTGCTACTTTTCTTCTCTTTCCCCCCAGTTGTAGCCCATTCTCTGTATAATCAAGAGTGTTCTTTTGAAACTAGAACTGCTCTTGCCTCATGCTGTTTACCCTCATCCCCTGAGGCTGCTTAATGCAAATGGAATAAAATCAAACTTGCTCATGATGTCCTACAAAACTATTTGCTTCTCTGCCATCATCTTTTCATTCTCTCTCCCATTCATTAAGCTCTAATGATATTGGCCTTGTTCCTGGAACACACCAAACTCATTCTTAAGAGCCTTTATACACACCCTTTAGTGTGTCTCATATCTCTTGGGGGTGCCTTACACATTTCTGCTTTGATGTATTCCTCTCCCCACACTTTCTGAACCAGTTTTCTTAATAGTATTTACCCACCTAACATTCTCTTGTTTGTGCTTATTACATCTCACACATTAGAAGGTAAGCTCCCTGGGGTTGGAAGTATTTCTTACCACTGTTTACAGTGGTGATGGGGGGTGGGGGGCAGGGAAGAAGGTGCTAAACACTGATTGCATACTGGTATTTGTGGGCTTGGACTTGAGTTTCCCCTGGAGAAATCACACTCAGTAGTTCTCTGGCAGACAGGCCTCACTGACACTCAGCAGTCACAGGTTGATAACTTGGCTTGTAGTACATACTCAGGTCACATGACTTCACCTCACTGATATTTACCCCCATCTGGCTCCTGGGATGCACTTCTGGAGCTCCACAGACAGCTGGTTGGCTGGCAAACTTTGTGAGATTGTCCTCTGTTGATCTTTACCCCAATGTACTTGCCCCTTGTGACACACACAACTGGTAAATCATGCATGCCATTGTTTTCTCATCTGTGAAGGAGCCCTTGCTGCACTGCCCTGCCCTGTTCCTGACTCAGCCTGGCCTACTGCTGCCAGGACTTACTTTGTACTCCCCATTTCACAGAGGGACAACTGTGGCCCAAAGGCCTGGAGGCTGGTTCCCAGGTCACACTGTGAGCATGAGATGAAGCTGCACTGATATTCAGCCACCGGTGACCAGGCCAGGGGCCTGGACAAGACTCTGTCCTGCAGAGGAGAGGCAGCCTCTGAAGTCAGCCCAGAGAAGGACCAGGCTTAAGTACCCAGGTGGAAGAGGGCAGGGTTAGGAAAGAGGCACTTTTTATTTTTAGACAGCTATCTGATTCTCTGGCACCACCTGCTGATTAGAGCCAGTCAGTGCTGGTAGTTCTTGGTTATCCAGGACCAGACCTTAAGATTCATATCCTTGTTCCTGCCTTTATTTGAACCCAGCGTGGCTACTCTGAGCACCCATAGTCTCCCCTCTGATGAGGGGTGGAGCACAGCCTTCTCAGAAGGCCATTGTCTTCTGAGAAGCTCTGACCTACCTGAGTTAGCCAGACCTAGGTTCAAATTCCATCTCCCCAAATTACTGAGGTTTGTCCTGGAACAGATTATATAACCCTTCTCAGCCTTGCAATTTCTCCTGTAAAATGGATGTAGTAATAGTAACTACCTCCTAGAGTTGTTGTGAAGGTAATATACAGGAAGACTTTTACCTCATTGCCCTAGCAGGACCAAGCTCATAGGTGCACTGATTTGAGCAGCGTTGCTTCTTAGTCCCTGCCTCAGGTAGGCCCACTTTAGTTTGACAAAACGCTTTAATCCAGTCTGGGTCCCAAGGGAACCTGACTTCTGATAGTGTGGGGTACAAACATGGATCAAGAAGTTTTCTGGGGGCTGGGGACATGGTTCAAGTAGTAGCACACTCGCCTTGCATGCATGAGGCACTGGGTTCTATTCTCAGCACCACATAAAGATAAAATAAAGATATTGTGTCCACCTAAAGCTAAAAAATTTAAAAAAAGTATTCTGTACCAGTTAAGTGCATAAACAACTTCTGCCTGGAGTTTCCACAGCAACTTTCTGATGGCAGGTCCACAGGCCTGGTTGCCTCCAGTTGAGGCAAGGAGGCAGACAAATGTTTCTTTCTGTAGCTTTGTCCAAGATCAAGATCCAAAGTTGGACTCGATGTATGGGAAAATAAGTCCTCTCTGTGTGCAGGGACCTTGTAGAAATTCTCTGTTCTTCCCTCCCAACATCTCCCATTGCTCCTCTGACCTTGGCTGTGAATGGTTGGGCAGCCATGTGAAAGAGAGGCTACAGGAGCTCAAGTTTCCTTCAGGAATTGACACTGGAGTCACGCTAAGGATGTTCCATGCAACATCTCATTGTCACTTTTTCCTCATTTTTTTGAGTTATAATGTGCATGCAGTAAAGTACACACACAATTGTAGCTTAGTGAATTTTTATACATGCATAATGTGTGAAACCACCACCTATATCAAGATAGAAAGTGTCTAGCATCCCAGAGACTTCATTCATCAATACCTGCCACCTGCTAGAGGTAACACCTATTGTCTCCCCTCTCCTTAGTTTTTGCCTCTTTTTTGGTCTTTAAATGGATTTGTATAATAACACTCTAGCTGCTTTTGTTCAATATTGTGAGATTAATCCATGCTATTGATATCAGTTTATTTTTCACTATTGTTTAGAATTCCATTATATGAATATACTATAAATTACTTGTTTTTATGGCTGATGTATTTGTTATTTCTAGTTTTTTACTCCTATGAATAAAAGCTGCCACAATGGTTTGGATGTAGTTTTGGTGTATCCCCTAAGGCTTTGTGTCCTGGAAGCTTGTTCCTTGGTGTGGTGATATTGACTTTATGTGTGTGTGTGGGGGGGGGGGGTACTGGGGATTGAACCCCAGGGTGCCCTATCAGTGGGCTGTACCCTCAGCCCTTTTTATTTTATATATATATATATATATATATATATATATATATATATATATATATATAGTTGTTGATGGACCTTTTATTTTATTCATTCATTTATATGCAGTGCTGAGAAATGAACTCAGTGCCCAAGTGCTCTACCTTTGAGCCACAATCCCAGCCCCAGCCCTTTTTATTTTTTTTTTTTGAGACAGGATCTGGCTGTTGCTAACCTTGAGCATTGCTAAGCATTCACTAGCATGCCCAGCAGAGGTGGTGGAAACTTTTTAAGAGGTTCCTTAACCTCATAAATTACCTAATTCAAAGTAACTAGGTCACATTCCCTCCTCAGAAGGGATTAATATTGGTGTTATGAATTCACGGGAGAGAGTGTGTTGTTGTAAAGCAAGCCACTACTCCACATGCTTGGTCTCTTCTGTGTGTATCCTGTCCCTTTCTATTTCTCTGTCATGTTATGATTCATCCAAGGGGACCCTCACCAGGACCTAGGCACTATGCTGTCTGTGCCCTTCAGCTACCAGAATTGTGAGCCAAATAAACTTCTTTACATTTTAGTAAATACCCAGCCTTGGGTATTTCATCATAACAAGGAAAATAGACTAGCAGGGTGGGGCACACCTGTAATCTCAGTGATCCTGGAGGTTGAGGTAGGAGGATTGCAAGTTTGTGACCACCATTGGCAACTTAGTTTCATCCTGTCTCAAAATACCTGGGTTCAATCCACAGTAGCTCCCCCCGCCACAAAAGGACTAATACAGCTGCTATGAACTTTTTTTGGGGGGTGGGTATTGGGGATTGAACCCAGGGCACTTTACCACTGAACTATATTCCCAATCCTTTTTAATTTTTATTTTGAGACAGGTCTTGGATCAGATACCAGGGGTGTCTTCCCCCTCATTGCTTCTAGTACTGTACATAAGAAAGAAAGAAAAAAAAAAAAAAAAGACCAGACACCGTGGCCCATGCCTGCCTGTCATCCCAGGGACTCGGGAGACCAAGGCAGGATAGGAAGATCATAAATTTAAGGACATCCTCAGCAATTTAGTTAGATCCCATGCAACTTATTGAGACCCTGTCTCAAAAAATAAAAAGGGCCCTGGATGTGGCTTAGTGGCAAAGTGTCCCTGTGTTCAGTCTCCATTAACAAAAAAGAGAAGAGACAGGGTCTCATTAAGTGGCTGAGGCTGGCCTAGAACTTGTGATCCTCTTGCTTCAGCCTCTTTAATCACTGGGATTACAGGCATACACCACCACACCTGGCTGCTATGAACATTTTAACATATCTTTGGGTGGACATAACAACTTATTTCTGCTTGTATATATCCAGAATCATGATTGCTCAACCATTGACTAGATATTGCCAGTTTATTGAAGTGTACCAATTTGTAGTCCCATGAAAGATATATGAAATTCCCAGTTGTTCCAACACTTGATATTGTAATTTTTAAATGTAGCCATCCTGTTAACTAAAATTTTCACAAAATTGCTGTGATATCTTATTATTGTTGTAAAGCTCCAATTTGCAGACAAGACTGAGGCTCAGCAGGGGGGAAGCCACCTATTCCAGAAGACATGAGCTGTTAGCAGCAAGTGGGAGGGAGCAGTTCTATATTATTCTTGTGTACCTGTGGCTGTATGAAATTTTAAATTCAGAACACTTGGACTTGGATGTACTTATTTTCTTATTTTCTTCATTACTTTATATAGCCTTTATCTCCATTTGGTAACAAAAATGTAATTGGGTCACTTCCTGGCATAGTCAAGTGCATGTCACTCAGTCATTTCAAGGATATACTCAGTTGAATTGAGGCTTCTCACTCTCTAATTATATCCAAGAGCACGGTCACATTCTGCATCATTTGTGTAGTCCTTGGTTATCATCATCTTCCTCTGCTGCTTAGGGAAGGGGACAGGCTTAACTCCTACTAGTCAAGGGTTGTCATCCTTCATTTCTGCTATGCATCTGGGCCATGCCTCTGGCTTGGACTATCTAGTTTGTTTGTTTATTTATTGGTACTCCAGCATTTTTTATTTTCTTATTTTTAGACAGGGCCGTAAGTTGCTAAGGCTGGCTTGAACTTGCAATCCTCCTGCCTCAGCCTCCCCAGCCACTGGGATTACAGGCCTGTGCCACTGTGCCCGGACTGTTCATCACTTTAGTATCCCCTGTATTACTTCCAGAAGCATCTCCCTGATCATCTGCCCCCTCATTTAGTAACTTCCATGCTGCTGAAGGGCCCTCAGGACATAGTGGGCATCCCAGGAGCATCATAATATGTTGATGTGGGATGCTCACACGTTAAGTGGGGAGACCGCCCCCAAACTTATCTGGGCATCCTTATTTCTCTGTTGCTGGGTTAGGTGAGGTGGGAATGGGAGTCTCTTAAAGCCTTTTATAAAACTGGTCTGGCATCAGCATACCTCCTCCTTCCCACATCTTTCAACAGAAGAAGATGAGGTTCAAAGAGGTGAAATAACTCACCCAAAATAGCATAATAGAGGCAGGTGGTCTGACTCTAGTGTAGCTATTAGGGGAATAAGACAGAGGAGACACAGCAGCAAGCTATATCCAGGTTTTGGTTCAAGCAGACTGCATTACTTTTTTTTTTTTTGTACCAGGAATTGAACTCCAATGCACTTGTCCCCTGAGCCATATCCCCAGCCTATTTTGTATTTTATTTAGAGACAGGGTCTCACTGAGTTGCTTAGTGCCTTGCTTTTGCTGAGGCTGGCTTTGAACTCCCGATTCTCCTGTCTCAGCCTTCGGAGCTACTGGGATTACAAACACCCACAGCCACCATGCCTGGCTGAATTACTTGTTAGTTTACATACATGCTGTTTTTTGGGTTGAACCTCATGTCCACAGTCTGTCCATGGATAAATGGCTGAGAAAGGGAGTATGAATGGAATTTGTAGCTTCGAAGGCTTATTTGTGTGCACTGAGAGGACTTTTCCTTATAGGAATCTTTCTGTGAATGCTTTACAAAAGGAGATGCTCTCTGGAAATGAATTCACCATAAAAAACAGATTTGTTCCATACAGACGTCTTGAATTCAAGGCCTTTAATATTCCTGGAGATAGTGTGCTGGGAATAGTTGCCAGTCAGGAAATGTTCCTTGTGTTTGAGGGGTGATTCAATATTCAAGATTCAATATCTGGGCTGAAATGGCAGGAGCATAGCTGGGGCTGGAACCACAGCTCTGCTCTTCAGTGGCTGTTTGACACTGGGGAAATCCTCTCTTGGCTTTTGATTCCTTCCTCTCTACAACAAGTGTTTTTTTTTTTTTTTTTTATAAGAGTAATTTTTTTTTTTTAAACACTTGTTTTGGTCTCAAACTTTAGGGCCGAAACAAGTGTTTTTTTTTTTTTTAATTTAATACATTTTTTATTCTTTTTAAAATAAATGGTTTTTGATTACATGGTATATGGACTGACTGAAAAAGGATGAGATTTCAGTTTCCTTGGGAACAGCTCTGGAACCAGGGGTATCCCTTTCCTTTTACACCCACAGCCACAGCCACACTTACCAATGGGACTCTGTGTGGCTGGTCCTTTCTCACCTGGACTGGCAATTATGGATTAATGTGTGGGGAATGAATCATTCCCAGCCTGTATCCCACATTCCTGTAATCACCTTGGTTCTCTTGAGTGGAAGGTTCAAGAAAGCATGGGGTTGATCCAGAAAGTATAGAGTTAAGCCACTCCCTTCTGACTTGGCTCCTTCTTTACAGTGCTTTATCAACAAGTCTCTACTACATGGGTCTCTCATGTTACTTTGGGCTTAAGAATCACTTGGAGAGGGGCTGGGGGTGTGGCTCAAGCGGTAGTGCGCTCACCTGGCGTGCGTGCGGCCCGGTTTGATCCTCAGCACCACATATAAACAAAGATGTTGTGTCCACCGAAAACTAAAAAATAAATATTAAAATTAAAAAAAAAGAATCACTTGGAGAATTTGTTTAAAAGGCAGGAAAACCTGCCTACAAGAAGTTATAGATTCATTATATTGAGAGTAGACCCAGGAATCTGTCTTTTCATTGACATGTTTACATTTGTCCCTTATTTTACAAACCCTTGTGTTGAGAGCTGACTTTCCGGAAACTGCAGCAATGGAGTTGCTATGCTATGTCTAATTTCTTTAAGTTAAAAAAAATGAATGTGGGTCAATATCAAAAGGATTCAAAGTGAAATTCACCCCAAACCCTGCCCCCAAGCCACCTAGTTCTCTTCCCTTGAAGCAACCAGTTTCTTGTGTGTCTATTCTGGCTTATACAAGTAAATGGAAATCTCTCTCTCCGGGGTTAATGCTGGGCATTGAACCTGGGACCTTGTGCATTCTAAGCATGCAAGTTCTACCACTGAGTTACACCCCCAACCCCCAAATCTTCATTTTAAAAACAAGTGTGTCCTGGTGATTCTAATATTAGGGCTTCTCAGAATTTGGAAAAACATAACTACTTTGTGCCAGGCCTCATGCTTAGATCCTAAGGCTACTTGTGTGATCTGGAACTTCTCAGTCCTGCTTAGGATGCTCATCAAGTTTATAAAGTGCCACCCTCTATTCCACAGGCAGGAGAGCCAAGGGGTTCTAGTGGGTCTTGCCTAGGAGGTCTGAAAGCTATAGCTGCAGAGGGCAAGGGCTATGCTGCAGATAAAAATTATGAGAGCTGTGGGCCTTTCATCTTCTGTCATCAGTTGTGGCACCTGGCAGACACTGGATACCACAGCTTGCAGACAAAGACCTGGTAATCCAAGGAGCTGCTTGACCTGCCAGCCCAGTCCCAGACCGGGGAGTTGGAGGTATCTGATTTCTTTAGGGGGCCCTGTGTGGAAGTGTCTTTTGTCTTCCTAGTGTCAGGAATACCATCACATGCCTGTTGGCTACGTGAACCAGGCGCCTTGGCCTCCTGGGAAGGGGGTGTTAAGGTTTTCTCTTAGAACAGACAGGGCTGGGCAATTGCACAATCCCTGATTGGGGTGGGGCCATACGTAGGGGCTTTCAGACCTGACTCTTTCCTTTAGAGCTGATTTATCCTGTCGACCTTATCACAGTCTTCCGGGGGCAGCCTGTACAACAGAGTTCTGTCCTGCTGGGCCTGGCTGCTTGGCTCACAGCGGAATCACCAGCACGGTTGGTGCCTCCCACACGGGGACGCAGTGCACAGTTACTGAAAGAACGGATGGCTACGTACACGCCTTCTCTCTGGGCTTGCGATTTCAATAGCTATTTGGGGCCTGGAAGCCTTTTCAAATGTCAAGGGTAGAAAATATGGGTCAAGAACATCGAACTGTGGGGCTTGAGGCTCAGATGGTAGAGTGCTTGCCTCACATGCACAAGGCTCTGGGTTCAATCCCCCATACCACGTGGAGTGGGGGAAGAACATTAAAATGAATGGAGTTGGTCAAATCATGGCTCCTCTACTTAACCATTTGGAACCCCCTTCCTCACTATAAAGGTAAAAAGAGCTAACTCTATGTCATTTCATGGAGTGCCTGTGGAGAGCGCTTGCAGGTCAGGGTGTATCATTTCCGTGACACATTCCTCAGTGGCTCGCACACGCCCACATCCACCCGCATTTCGTTGTTTGTTGTTTCCAGTCTTTGGAGGATTGGGGTCTTTCACACAGCTTAGGACAGCCCCTGCCTGAAAGACCCTTCCGGGACGCGGAGGTAAAGCAGCCGGTGGCTGGTGCCGGCTTTGAAGAGACCGAGCCGCGCTCTTGCGGGCGGGAGTGAGGCAAAATCTCCGGCCCCCCAATCCCCCGACCGCGGCCCCGCCTCTTTTGGTCTGCGTTGCCCGCTGGCGCCCTGGGCCTGCCCCACCCTTCTCGGACTGCCGTCAGGCAATCTCGGCGGCCAGCCCAGCCGGCTGTGTGACGCCGCAGGCCCCGGGTCCTCGGCGCCTGCGCCCGCTTGTATAAAGGCCAACGCCGCGAGGCGCCGCTGGAGTGGACTTGTCCAGCACCTTTTTATTTCCTCGTGTGGTCGCCGCCCCGCTCCCTTCAGCCTCCGGACCGCCGTTTTTCTTGAGACCAAACACCGTGAGTAGTCACCTACGAGCTAGAGGGGGCTGTGGCCTCGGGTTGCGGGGTGGGTGGCGGTACTGCAGCGGCTTTGGCCTGCGCGAGGAGGGCTGCGTCTGGGCCTGGCCTCGCCTCAGGCCCGGTGGAACCCGTTGTCGGCCCCGTTCTCCGGGAGGCGCCGTACGGGCCTGTTCAGCCCTTCTGCGCACGACTAGCCCAGGCCTGTAGTGGCCGCGCGCCCTCACGGCGCCTCTTGAGTATGAAACGGGCTCGGGCTCGGGCTCGGGCCTTTATTGCGGGCGAGCATCAGCTGGCGCGGAACTCGTCTGCAAGGCCTGGGCCGCACCGGGCCTGCCTCGGCCTTGAGCTTGTTGCCGGGGGCGGCGGCGTAAGAGTGGGCGTGTGTTGGTGCCTGAATTTTTTTTTGTTGTTGTTGTTGTTATCTGGAGGGAGTATGGCGGCGTAGTCCGCTGCATTTTTGGCTCCCTTCCTTTCTCTCGCCTGTATCTAGTGTCGCTAGCTACCGGTCCTGCTCTGCCGCCAAGTCTCAGCAGATAACCGCCTTCGCTTTCTAAATGTTTCTCGGCCTTGATTTGCCACGGCCTAGAGCCGCTGAAATTATTTGTATTAGCAGATATCGTTGTCACAGTGGTGTGACTTTTAGGAGCCCGGGCTCCTGAAAATTTGACGTGTCTGGCTTTTTAAGGGGATAAAAAGTTTACCTGCTTTGGTTCACTTTTCAGTGGTTACTTCAGGTTTGGATTTTGGGGGCATGCATTTTATTCATCAGTGCCACAATAGAACGTATGTGTCATATAACAATCTTCTCCACCCTACAGTCCGAAAAAGAGTTTTCATAATTTCGGGTCACTAAAAACATTTTTTTTTTAAACTTTGTGATGTGATAGAAATCACTTTATGCCAACCTTGGAAGGTTCTTTAATTTTCAGTACAGGAGCCTAGATAAAGAGTTTTTAAAAATGATTTTAAATTCGCCATTAATAAAAATTTTGTGTATAATTCCACTATAATGCTGAAAGTTCTCTTTGTAAAGTTTAGGATTACAAAGTGCATCGAATTACAGATTAACCAATTGCCTTTCTGTTATTTAATAAGATCCTGGCTCACTTAAGAGTAACCTAATACACGAATTTGACTGTGACTAAGCACATCTTTCTTTATTGTTAATTATTTCAAGGAAATATGAAATTGTTGTCTTGCTTTTATTTATTTATCAATTGAGTTATTAAGTTTGTGTTTCTGGAATGTTCATGGCAGTAGTATGGAATATTTAAAAAAATGTAAAGTGTTTGGTTATTAAAGTTGGGCTCACTTTAAAATATTTTCTTTCACAGATACCTTTTGTTGTTGCCTTGTCACAGGGAGGGTCCGCCACCCTGGGCCTTTTTCCATTGAGCAGGACAACTGCATTATTGGCAAGCACTAAGTAACATGGAGAAGCAGACATGTTTGTCAGCTGAAAAGTGAAATCTGATTCTTTCTAGCCTTGGAGGAGAGAGCTGAATATTTCAGTGGCGATTGTAAAACATGCTTTACCTTTTTGCTTCCTTCTAACAACTTGTTTGCTTGGGTGATGGCAACACCCAAGTTGTCTCAGAAAAGCTGAATGAATATTTTAAGTGATGTAGTATGTGTTAACTCTTTGAACCTAAAATAGGTGCAAATAACAGTTCTGAATGCCAAACTCTACATTTTGGTGAAAATTGACACTGTATTTCTTTTAGCCCACCTAGAAAGCTTCAAAACTAAGTTACAAAATAGGGACATGGTAGGATTGTGAACACCTGAAAGCCTGGACCTATGTGAATTTTAGAGATTTTGAATTAATCTTAACAGTAGGATATTGCTGCTATTTTTTTTAAGATGGCAATAATTTGCTGTCTTAGAACCTTTAGTTTCAGTGGATTTTTTTGTTTTTTTTGCCAGATATTTTGTTCCTAATAACTCATGATTCATTCGAGTTAATAAATGTATTTTGAAGCAGGGAGTAGGATATTATGGGTATTTGCCAAAAGATCTTAAACTTGGCCACCTGGACGATGAATAATGAAAGACAGAAAGAACTCCGAATTTTAATCTCCTTATGAGGTTTTGGGAACTGTATTAACACCTGTTTATCCTTAAATCCTTTTATTCTTTTGTATATGGTCTTGCATTGGTTCATACATAAATGAGTATGTCCTGATCTACTCTTTGGATATGAACTCAATTTTTACTGGTAGGTCTAACTATGGGGAAATTACTATCTTATTGGATAGCTTTGTTTATTTGGAATGATCATCTCAGATTTGCAGGTGGTTGATTGTAGCAGTTAACTATTCAAATAGAGTAGTTATTATTCAGTGGGAGCAGAAAGCAACTAAATATATTTTACTTTGAATAGAATTTACATCAGAAGTATAGACTAACTCTTAAATTTATATCAATAGTGAGTTCAGTAGGGCAGACCTTAAAAGCTTTGGTTCCTGGAAAGTATACTTTGAAAAAAATTTGTAGACATACTATTGTCTAGCCTGTGAAGAACTATTTACAACAGCGTTTTTACAAGGTTATAAACTGTAGGTTAGTCTTTATTATAATTTATAAGTTAGACATGACAGACCGTAGTTGATGAAATGTCACATAGAACCTAGTATCTCTTGAATTTCACATTCAGTATGCCTTTTTTAGATGCCTTCAATTAAGCTGCAGAGTTCTGATGGGGAGATATTTGAAGTTGACGTAGAAATTGCCAAACAATCTGTGACAATCAAGACCATGTTGGAAGGTAAGTCTATCAGAAAACCTGGGTGGGAGGAAAGGGGAAGAAATGTGTTTGAGATAACTTGTGAATATTGGATTTACATGAACTACATCTGTCATAAGACTCAAAGACTATGAAAGGGTAACATTTTCTTTCTTTCTTTCTTTCTTTTTTGGTGGTGCTGGGGATTTTTTTTTTAACATTTTCATTTTTTGTCTTTAAAGCATAGACTGCATTGTTCTGACAACAGGTCATCTTTTCCGCAGCAGTGTCTTAATTAATGACTTTTATACTTCCTAAAAGGATAAAACCACAAGATAATTAAGTCCAAAGTGATTTTTCAGGTGTCAGACAGTGGTCCATTTTTTTTAAAAATAAATTTGGATTCATATTTGTGTTTTTTTTTTTTTTTTTTTTTTTTTCTTTTTGGAACTGTGGATTGAATCCAGGGGCCCTTTGCTACTAACTATACCCAGAACCCTTTTCATTTTTTTATTTTGAGACAGTGTCTCTGCATTCTGAGGGGTTCACTAAGTTTATGAGACTGGCCTCTAACTCAGCCTCCTAGGTCTCTGGGATTATAGGGATGTGCCACTGCGCCCAAATTCTAATAACAAAAACTAAAGCCTTTGGGAAAGGGCTATTTTACCATAGCTAAATAGAACACCTTGTTTTCGCATAGGGAGTAAGCTCTGTAGATGTGTAAATGTCATTTTTCTTTTAAAAACAAGGTTTCCCTTGTATCATTCCTCTGAACCTGCTGAGAAGTATATATATGGAACACAGCAGAGTGACACAAGAAAACAGGTCCTGAAACTTTGAAGCTTTCTTAGTGTTACCAGTACAAATCTGTCTAAAATTGATGGAAGACAAAACTTGGTAGCAGTGGTGGTCTTTAGCACTGAAATGTCAGGTTTTTATATAAGCAAGATCTGCAGCTTACAAATACTTAAATGAAGAAAGGGGTTATGTGCCAAGTGCTAGCTATATGCAAGTGAAAAGAAGGTGAGAGATAATCTTTGCCGTTGAAGAATTATAACCTAGGAAGGGAGCAGAGCCAGACACTAAACAAAGCAAACAGTCACTTGGTGTAATTAGTGCATTAATAAAGTTGTGTGCTAAGTGATGCTGCAGGAACATCTTGATGGTGTTCTTTACCCTTTTGGAAAGACACAGTGGGAGTACTAGAAAGATTACATGTATTTCACGTTTAGTAAAATTAGAATGTTTTGGAAATCATTCTGAGGTAGATAGGATTAATTAGAAACAAGTATAATTAAAGTTATTAGTTGAGGTTTGTTGGGGCCAGTGGGATTTTGGTACTGTCATTGGTAGAATTGTATGTGAATTGGAGAGGAACGTAGAAGAAAATGACTCTGAGCTTGAACTATGTTTTGAGATTCCTTCAAAAGATCTATGTAGAGCAGAACATAGTGGCACACACTGTAATCTCAGATACACAGGAGGATTGCAAGTTTGAGGCCAACCTCAGCAATTCCGCAAGGCCCTATGGACTTAGTGAGACCTTGTCTTAAAAAAATAAAAGGGCTGGTTAAGCACCCTTGGCTTCAATCCCTGGTACCTAAATAAATAAATAAATATCAATGCAGCCGTCTAGTAGGCAAATTTGGATCTTGGCCCCTGGCTTTTAAAACTGCTAGAGATAGACTTGGTTTGTATGGTGCACTATTAGAGTATAACTCTGGAAGATGAGGTTAGTGCAGGGCTGAGGTGTTAAGAATATAGTCGTCAGAATTGGACAAATCAGTGGAATAGGATTTGTGGAAACAAAGGGTAGAGGAAGTATTTCTAGATGACTAGAATGATTACCAGATTCATATACTATAGACTGGCTACTTAGGATTTTATTATAGTTGATAAGTTAGAGGACTACTAACATAGATATTTAGGTGTGGTAGAGGTAGAAACTGAATTGTGGAGAATGTGTCTTCAGTTTTCTAAATCAGAGGCTTCTGCTTTCCAATAAAAGCTGAACACAGCATTATTTTTGGTTTTTGGTACCAATCGTCTGGCACTTGCAGTCCTATATTCTTGTAACTTACACAGATCGCTTCTATTAGGTTTATAAACCACTTGGTACATCCCACAGTCACTGTTCATCAAGTACCTGTTAAATGAAGAATTATGGTATGGTCACTAATAAAGAATATGAAAGCAATCCAGGTATCTCTAAAGGCAGGTGAGTAAGGCTTTATGTGAAAGATGTAGAAACTGACAGTAAAATTGCTGCCTGTGTACTTGCTTTGGCAATGAAAGTGTTCTTTATTTCATATTAGTTGGTGCCTGACACACTAATCTGTCCCATGCTGCTTCAAAGAACATTTGTCAATTTTAAGAACATAGGGCTTCTTGAAGGTTTTATGTCACCTTTAGTCACTGAAGCAAGTGGATTGATAGCAACAGTTAAATGATTCCCTCCATACCTTTTGGAAATCAGAGGTGAATGGTTTTATCTTAAGTACCAGTAGCTTATACAGGATTCTAACCTCTTGAAGACTGGAGTCTTTTGAATTTGGCAACTTACTGCTTTCCTTGTTTTGCATCTGCAGTGTCTCTTGTTAGAGTTTCATGTGACTTAGAAAACAAAATAAAACCTTTTAATCACAGGACAATCCGAAGTGAAAATCTTGGCATGTGTACATGTGGATTGGCTTATTTGTTCAGGTCCAGGGTGTGGTATCAGGACACAGGTTTCTTTTAGAAGTCCTTGAAACCAAATAGCTTAAAGGAATGACTGTTGCTATTGTGCATTTGGTTTAAAAACAAAAAAGTGCTTCACATCCAAATGCTGGAGAAGTAAACCGTACAATTCTTAAGGAACTTAATTTTAATGTGACTTAAGCTTTCTTCCAAATAACCTTTGGAACTAAAAAGCTGGTTTTCTATTTTGTTTTCCCTTATCTTAACTCCCCAAGCACCAGTATTTTACATTGTATAACTTCTTTTCTCTCATTTAATGAAAAATGAGTTTATACTTGTCCAGGAAACATAAAGATGACAAATGGAACTTGAAACATTAACATTTTATAGTTTTAGTCTACACATAGATGGGATCATGGTTGCTATTGTGGGAAGGAGAAGGGAGATAAGTTCATCTACCCATCTAGGATAAGAAGAATTCTTTTTGAGTCTGCTCCCTCCTGAGTACTGGGGAAACTGAGTGGTCTGCCTCTGGGCTATACATCCCTAGCCTACCCCCCTCCCACCCCCCAAGTCGGGTCTTGGTAAGATGCCCAGGATAGCCTGGAACTTAAAGTCCTTCAGCCTCCTGAATAGCTGGGATGGCAGTCATGCACCACTGTGCCCAACTTGAATCTGTTTTTGCCTTTACCACTCCATTTAAACTGCTTGTTAAACTTAGTAACCCCCAAGTGGTTAAGTGCCTTGTCTGTTTTTGATTGTCAACTAGACACTTGAAAATTGGCTTCTTTTAGTTGCTTCCAAGAGACTTTACTACTTACCTCACTTGGTGCCTGTCTCCTATCTTGTTTTAGTCAGCTTTTTTTTGCTGCTATGACTAAATGACCCCACCAGCAAAATTATAGAGGAGGAAGAGTTTATTTGAGGGCTCATGTTTTCAGAGGTCTTGGCCCATAGAAGGCTGGCTCCATTTCTTGGGACTCAGGATGGCTAAACATCATGGCGGGAAAGTGTGGCTAAGAGAAGCAGCTCACCTCATGGTGATCAGAAAACATTCTCCAGTCTCCATATACAAATATACACACCAAAGCCATGCTGTAATTCTCACCTCTTCCAGCCACACCCTACCACTTAAGTTATCACTCAGTTAAACCCTATCAGGGGATTAATTCGCTGATTGGGTTAAGAATCTTACAACCCAGTCATTTTTTTTTCTCTGAACCTCCTTGCATTGTTTCACACATGAGCTCTGGGAGACGGCTCACATTCATACCATAACACATCACTAAAGCCTGTTCCCTAGGACTTAATCCTTGGACTTTTTTTTTGTTTCTGTACTCATTCCCTTGGTCATAGTACCATAGCATCATGAATCATGGCAATAGCAATTCCCAAATTCACCTACATTTTTTTTTTTTTTTAAGGGAACTGGGGATTGAACCCTGTCGCACTTTACTACTGAGCTGCATCCCCAACCCTTTTAATTCTTTATTTTATAGAGATAGAGTCTTGCTGAGTTGCTGAGGCTGTGCTTAAACTTGAGATCCTCCTGCCTCAGCCTCCCAAGTTGTTGGGATTATGGGTGTGTGCCACAGTGCCTGGTTTTGACATCTTGCATAACAGCTACCAGTGACAGGTCTATCCTTCCCATGCCATAAACCTCAGTCTTCTCTGACTCCTCATATATTCCATTTTCTTGGCAAATTCTTTGGGCTTTTTCTTCAAAATGCATATAGGAGTAAACCATTTCTTAACTCCTTGTTAGGTACAAACCTTGTCCAAGTTGATGACTTGTTCCTCAATTATCAAAACCAGAGTTGTTTTCCCTCTTTTCTCCCTCCTGCTTCCTCTTATGCCAGAAAGCTGAGTATCTTACTACTATTTAGCTCCCTATTACTCAGTTCTTATCTGCTTCACTTCTATTTATTAACACCAATCTAATAATATTAGATTCTTTAGTGTTTATATTTATTTTGTTTAGTTTTTGAGATCGGGTCTAGTTAAATTGCCTGGACTGGCCTAAAAATCTTGGGCTCAAATGATCCTTCTGCCTCAGCCTCTTGAGTAGTAGGGACTATAGGAGTGTACTGTGCTTAGCCCTTGGTGTTTTCAGAACATTCCAGGCACTCCTTAGTGCATTTGCTGTTCCCTGTGCTTCAGGTATTTTTGCCTCTTAAGATTTTACTAGGATAATCTTAGGAGAAATTTTTAAATTTCAACTCCCCACTCACCATGCTCCTGTATTCATTGCTGACTCTCTCCTGCCTAGGACAGCATCTTGTATATTAGGTACTTAAATGTTTGACTAAGTATTGGCCGTGTTGCATCACTAATAACTCTGTTAAAACCATACAGCACGATAACTTTTGGCCTCTAATTTTGGTACTTGGTAACAATTACATTATTTTGTTAGGGAGCTCTTCTTTAGTTGTATAGAAACTGAAGAATAGGTCAAAAAAAAAAAAAACATTTCTATTCAGAATCTTTAAACCAAGCTAGGTATGGTAGTGCATGCCTGTAACCCCATCTATTTGAGAAGCTGGACCTGGAGGATCCCAAGTTTGAGGCCAGATTGGGCAACTTAGCTAGACCCTCTCTCCAAAAAAAAGAAAAAAAGTCCAGGGATATAGCTCAGGTGTAGAATACCCCTGGGTTCAACCCCCAGTACTGCCCGCCCCCCAAACAAAAAAGATTCACTATTTTTACCCTTCACGCAGTACTGGGGATTGAACCTGGGGGATAT
This sequence comes from Spermophilus citellus, assembly GCF_964194105.1. Taxonomy (NCBI): domain Eukaryota; kingdom Metazoa; phylum Chordata; class Mammalia; order Rodentia; family Sciuridae; genus Spermophilus; species Spermophilus citellus. Next base: position 145,678,136 of record NC_138182.1, on the reverse strand, counting down.
TCTACCACTGAGCTATGTCCCCAGCCCTTTTTTATTTTGAGACAGGATCTGGCTAAGTTGCCCATGCTGGCCTTGAACTTGGGATCCTCCTGCTGCAGCCTCCTGAGTCGCTGGATTTGCAGGTGTGCGCCATTGCATCTGGCTCACCAACCATTTTGAGAATTCGAGTTAGACCTTTGTTATCAGAGAGACTTGTAGATTCATTATTTTAGGTAATAAGTGCTTAATAGACTAAATGCAAGGGTATATATTGAAAGTAAGTCCCTCAACCCACATTCTCTGTTAACTTCCTTAGACTTAATATCGTTCACAGTTCCTCAAGTTTTCTGGAGGTAATTTTTAGACAAATGTGTAAGCATATTTCCACTTTTATTCAGATAACATTTATCTTTATATCTGGCTTCTTGATCATACCAGTGTATATGGGTTGTCTGCCTTGTTTTTGTCAGTAGCTGCATGACCTCACGCGAGTGTGCGTGCGTGTGTGTGTGTGTACACCTTTAAACTCTTGTATTTTTTGTTTTGCAGTACTGGGGATGGAACACATGGGTTTCATATTTCAGTGGATTGAAATTTTATTACTTATAATGCTTTTCATTGTTTTTCTAAATGCAGTCCATCTAGAGAATTTGGTATAAAGAGAGTAAGAATAAGGGTCTAGCCTTAATTTTGTTTCCTGATGACTGGCTATCTTAAGTCACTTTTTCATTTAGCCCCTCTTGTTAAATCTAATTAAAAACTTCTCTTTTATTATATTCTCGTCCTACTCACACAGCTTTTGGGTGGATCATGGACCCATTGTCGGGAACCACCAATTTTAAATGCTCTTATAACTATTCTTAGTAAAGTACTTTGTGTTTTCTTTCAGACAGTATGCCTTGCAAGTTTTAAATATAGCCTAGTTGGGAGTAGAGAGTTGGAAATAATGGTCACTCTTCCGGTTTTTTTAGATTTGGGAATGGATGATGAAGGAGATGATGACCCAGTTCCTCTACCAAATGTTAATGCAGCAATATTAAAAAAGGTAAGGTCTTCATTTATTTATTTTTTATTTTTATTTTTTAAAGAGAGAGTGAGAGAGGGGGGGGAGAGAGAGAGAGAGAGAGAATTTTTAATATTTATTTTTTAGTTCTCGGCAGACACAACATCTTTGTTGGTATGTGGTGCTGAGGATCGAACCCGGGCCGCACGCATGCCAGGCGAGCGCGCTACCGCTTGAGCCACATCCCCAGCCCCTTCATTTATTTTTTTAGTCATTCATTCTGGTGATTGAACCCAGGGCCTTGAGCATGCTAAAAATATGGTCTCCCGCTGAGCTGCATTCCCAGCATCTTTTAAGGTCTTCAGTGAATTTAGCTTTTAAGCTTCTACATGTTTTCATTGTTCTTTGTCTAGATGAGTAGTTCCGCATCTAGCCTATGATGCTTTTAATCCTGAAATAGGTAAATGTAGTTTTCTCTTTTTCTTTTTTCTCTTTTTTTTTTTTTAATTTTGGGTAGATTTTCTGAAAGTAGACTCAACCACACTTGAACTTACTCTGGTATAGTTTTTATTGAGGCATATACTATCAGTGTTTTCCTGACATCAGTTAAGTCTACTTAACCGCCTGTATTAGAACTTTACTGCCTAAATTACTTTTAAATTTGACTGTTCAACAATTATTTGAATGATTTTAAACAATACTATACAGAAAGAAGTTTTGTCTGCTTTGTTGCCACCGTTGATCATTGTCATTGATTATTAGAAACACTTTTTTTCTTTTTTTGCGGTCTTGGGAATGGAACTTGAAGCCTTGTGCATGGTAATCACATGCTTTACAGAAAGGTTTCTATACTTGGTACTCCTATGTCTATGTAGATGATATAGTAAGAAATCTGGGTCACAAGATGGTTTATACATCTAAATTTTCATAGATATTGGTAAATAGCCTTTCATAAAAATATTTCTCAGAGCATCATGGAATTATGCCTACCTTTCTAGAGTTATATTTTTGAAATGACTAAAACCAAAAATAAAGGAACATGTAACACTTCATTCTCATTTCCCTGTTAACTCTGATCCCCCTTCTTCAGGTAATCATTTAGTCTTCCAATATTTTGTGTTGCAGATAATTAACAAATAAGTATATTACTTCTCATTCTTAAGGTAGCAGACTATATACTTGCAAATGTTTTCTTTATCCATATAACTAAATAAAATGGTGATCTTTCAACTCATAGCATCCTTTTTTAAAATTCTATGTAGTATGATCATGACTATAGATAGTTGTTGCAGTTTATTTATCAAGGCCTTATAAATATTTGAGTTGTCTGGTCTTTTGTATTAGCACATTTTTGAGTATGAAAAGATGATTTTATTATAAAAATGTGTGTTATTTATTGATCATTCACTTTTCTTTTAAACAAAACACAAACATGAGAACAGAACAAACACCTCTAGGACTCACTAGCCCTTGGAGGATAGGAAGAAGACCTGAATGGGGAACCACAAATGTTTTCCTTTATGCCTAAGGTCTCTATTTCTTTGTTCACTTTGGACTGCTTTTTTTTTTTTTTTTTTTTTTTTTTAAATCACCTCTTGGATGTGAGAGTCATGTACAGGAAGGTCACGACCAACTTTAAGGCTATCTGATGCTCACAACTTGTACATTGCATAGTTTGTAACTGTAAGAAAGAATATCAGACAACCTTTGCTATCTTTATTTGAATTACCTTTGGGACTAGTTCTTTCAGTGTAGCTTCTGTTTACAGAGCACAAAACCTCTAAAATACACGTGTGTTTCTATGATCAAGCATAAAAGTTTATTTCAGGACAAACCTGGTGGCTATAATGTTTATTCCACTGTAGTGTCTATTGATTGTCATACCCTTGGACAAGTTGGTCAAGTGGCAGCCCAATGCAGGGGGCATGCATAAACTCTACCACTGCCAAATTTGCTGACTGTTCAATCCAGACACTGCCCCACAAACAAGGTAGAATTATTGAAGTCAGTGCTCTTATGGAGCAGGAATCCATTTATTTGCCATTAATTAAATGGAGTTTTCAAAAGGTATCTGAGGCAGAGCTAGAGTGTTTTAGCTCTCAGGCTCTGGACAGGGTATTGAGATGGCAGGAACTCATAGTTGCTCTTTCATTCTGCATGAAATGAAATGGTTTCATTTTGAATCCTCTTTGTATTTTACTTTGAGTTAGGGTCTTGCTAAGTTGCTGAGACTGACTTCAAACTTGGGATCCTTCTGCCTCAGTCTCTGTTTGCTGGAAGTACAGGAGTACACCACTACTGCTTCTTACATAATTGAAATACTTTTTTTTTTTTTTAATTATTTTATTGTTGGTTGTTCAAAACATTACATAGTTCTTAATATACCATATTTCACAGATTAATTCAAGTGGGTTATGAACTCCCATTTTTACCCCGTATACAGATTGCTGTGTCACATCAGTTACATTTCCATTGATTTACAAATTGCCTTTCTGGTGACTGATGTATTCTGCTGTCTATCCCATTCTCCACTGTCACCCCTCCCCTCCCCTCCCCTCCCCTCCCCTCTCTCCATCCCCTCTACTATAAATCGTTTCTTCCACTTATATAATTTTTCTCCTACTCCTCCTTTCCTCTTGTATGTAGTTGTGTATAACCCTGAGGCTCACCTTCCAATTCCATGCAATTTCCCTTACCTCTCACTTTCCCTCCCGCCTATCATCCCTGTTTAATGTTAATCTTCTTCTCCAGCTCTTCGTCTCTACCCTGTCCTTGGTTACTCCCCTTATATCAAAGAAGACATTTGACATTTGTTTTTTAAGGATTGGCTAGCTTCACTTAGCATAATCTGCTCTAATGCCATCCATTTCCCTCCAAATTCTATGATTTTGTCATTTCTTATTGCAGAGTAATACTCCATTGTGTATAAATGCCACATTTTTTAATCCGTTCATCTATTGAAGGGCTTCTAGGTTGGTTCCATAATCTTACTATCGTGAATTGTGCTGCTATGAACATCGATATAGCAGTGTCCCTGTAGCATGCTCTTGTTAGGTCTTTAGGGAATAGACCGAGAAGGGGAATAGCTGGGTCAAATGGTGGTTCCATTCCCAGCTTTCCAAGAAATCTCCATACTGCTTTCCAAATTGGCTGCACCATTTTGCAGTCCCACCAACAATGAACAAGTGTACCCATTTCCCTGCATCCTCGCCAGCACTTGTTGTTGTTGGACTTCTTAATGGCTGCCAATCTTACTGGAGTGAGATGGTATCTTAGGGTGGTTTTGATTTGCATTGAAATACTTTTTAAAAAGCAATTATTTAATTTACTGAAATCCCTTATGCTTGGCTTTTCCTTTTTGAAATAATTGTGTGTGTGTGTGTCCGTCCCTGTGTGTCTGTCCATCCGTCCGTCCTGGCACTATAATTTCTCAGCTGTGTCATTTTTTTTTTTTAAGAGAGAGTGAGAGAGGAGAGAGAGAGAGAAGAGAATTTTTAATATTTATTTTTTAGTTCTCGGCAGACACAACATCTTTGTTGGTATGTGGTGCTGAGGATCGAACCCAGGCCGCATGCATGCCAGGCGAGCGCGCTACCGCTTGAGCCACATCCCCAGCCCAGCTGTGTCATTTTCTCTCAGCATTATACTATGAAAAAATTTTAAAGATACAGAAAAGTCGAAAGAATTACATAGCAAACAGCCATCTACGTACTACTTAGAGTCTATAACTTAACACTTCCAGTACTGATTATTGGTTTTTATGCTGCTGTACATAATTTGAATAGTCAGTTTTCTGAAACTTTATATTCATTCCCTGCCACCAAGAGAACATGGATTTTTCTGCTTTGTCCTACATCAGTAGTTATATGCTCTTTTCTGGGTTATTTAGAATTGCTTGGTTATAAGTGTAATGTACATTTTGGTTTTATTAGGTAGTGCTAAATTACTTTTCAAGGGAGTTTAATATTAATTTATACTCTCTAGTAGATGACTGAGTTTCCTTTAAATACTGCTAGTAACTAGTATCCCCACAATTTTGATTTATTTTTCTCTTAGAGTAGTATCTGACTTAGTATTATTTTTGTGTCTAGTGAGGCTGAGCATGTTTGACTATTCAGATTTCTTTTGTTAATTGCCTGTGTATTTTTTTTAAATATTTTTTTAGTTTCAGTTGGACACAATACCTTTATTTTATTTATTTATTTTTATGTGGTGCTGAGGATCGAACCCAGCACCTTGCACACGCTAGGCGAGTGCTCTACTACTGAGCCACAATCCCAGCCCCATTGTTTGTATATATTTTTAACCCATTTCTTTATAGTGATTAAGATTTTTATATTCTTGGGCTGGGGTTGTGGCTCAGCAGTAGAGTACTTGCCTAGCATGTGTGAGGCACTGGATTTCATCCTCAGCACTACATAAAAATTAAAAAATAAAGATATTGTATCCAACCACACCTAAAAAAAAAAAAAAAAAAAAAAGGATTTTTATATTCTGTAAACTAATCCATTGTTGGTTGTACATGTTGCTGGTATCTTCCAGTCATTAACCTGTCAGACTTTATGATTCTTTTTGTACATTTCAAAAAATGTCTGCATAGTTTGTGTTTATCTAATAAAACTTCTACACTCTAAGATTGTAAAGATTCTTCAGGTTTTAGTTTTTCTATTCAGGCTTGGCTAAATAGTTATTATCCCAATATAGGAATAATACTGTCTTAGCAGTGGAGTGACAGAATGTCCCAGAGGAATTGAACTTTCTTTGTTATAGGTCATTCAGTGGTGCACACACCACAAGGATGACCCCCCTCCTCCTGAGGATGATGAGAACAAAGAAAAGCGAACAGACGATATCCCTGTTTGGGACCAAGAATTCCTGAAAGTTGACCAAGGAACACTTTTTGAACTTATTCTGGTATGTTTTTAATGTATAAAATTGTTCTAGAGCTTTTACCACTTCTTACAGAGTTGAATTTGCTAAATTCATTGATATTCAATTTTAATACTTTCTAAACTCACATGTAATACTATATTTAAATTCACATATTAATAATTACATTTAATGTAATTAATCCAAACACCAGTTATAAAGCAGCGATGTCCATCAAGACTTGACTATATGCACTCTGTAAGAAACACACTTTTTAAATATAAAGGCACAATTGGGTTGGGATGGGAAAAGATGAGAATATTGCTGTAACACTAGACAAGAAGGCAGGAGTGACTACAAAAATAGATTTTGGATCAAAGAATATAAACAGGGTTAAAGGGCAATTTTATAATGAGGGGATCAGTTCATTAAGAAAGCATAACTCAAAATTGAAGCATATCCAAGAAAAAGAAGAAATATACAAATCTGTGGGTTGTGGGTGTAGCTCAGTGGTAGAGTGCTTGCCTAGTGTGTTCAAGGCGCTGGGTTCTATCCCAGTACTGGAAAAAAAAGAAAAAAACTATCATTGCAATATCTGTCTTATAGATAGAAAAACAGTAAAGATATGGAAAACTAACACTACTAGGGTTTCTTAATTGACATCTGAAGAACATTATATATATTGTCACGATGAACCATATTCTGACTTATAAAACAAGTCAAATTTAAAAGAATTCAAGTTAGACAATGGGTTCTTTAACTTCAATAGAATTAAATTAGAAATTAATTAGATACCTGAAAAAATCTGCAAGTATTTGAAAACAAACACATTTCTAAGTAACTCATAGGTCTAAGGAAAAATCCAAACAAAGTATGCTGAACTGCAAGTAAAACACCAAAAAATCTCTTGGGCACAGCTAAATTAATACCTGAAAGAAATTGATAGTACTAAAAACACTTAGATTAGAAAAGTTTCAAGCCAGAAAGCTAAGCTTCTACCTTAAACTAGTGAAAGATGAAATAGCTCATAATAAGCAGAAGAATGAGTATAAAAGAGTAAGAATTAATGTCTTAAAATTGACTAGCTTTTTTTTTTTTTTTTTTTTGTACTAGGGATTGAACTCAGGGGCACTCATCCACTGAGCTATATCCCCAGCCCCATTTTGTATTTTATTTAGAGAGAGGGTCTCATTGAGTTGCTTAGTGCCTTGACATTACTGAGGCTGGCTTTGAACTTGTGATCCTCCTGCCTCAGCTAGGATTACAGGTGTGCGCCACTGTGCCTGGCAGAATTAACTAGCATTTTAAGCTAATTAATGTAGATTGTCAGTCACTAACTTTGGTTTTAGCTTAAAACATCTAATATACTTGGGTGAAAACAGCTATCATTTTACAGGCTGCAAACTACTTAGACATCAAAGGTTTGCTTGATGTTACGTGCAAGACTGTTGCCAATATGATCAAGGGGAAAACTCCTGAGGAGATTCGCAAAACCTTCAATATCAAAAATGACTTTACTGAAGAGGAGGAAGCCCAGGTGGGTAGCATGAAGTTTGTCTTTGATCACATGATTTTCAAGAGACTAAAACCCATTAACATAACAAGAAAAGAGGTGCTTTTATCAAGGAATCTTGAAACTTGAGGGGAGATAATAGTTACCTTTTGAGTTCTACACATACTTTTACTGCTCTGAGTTTAAACACTTAGATAATACTATAAGAAAAAATGAGTTTTAAACCAAAGAGTTCCTTCATATTAATTCATTAGCACTTTCTAATTTTAGTACCTGGGATATATAGACCATACATATTTGACCTCAGAAAAGCATAGCCAAAGGAAGAGTGTAGGCTAGAATATTTCTGAGCAAATTAGTGAATGGGGAAGAAATGAACAAACTGTTGGCGTGGCTATGAACCAAAATTATATGAATAAACTAGTTGAATTTGCTCTCTCAATTTTTACTAAAGTGAATTACCATTGAATTTTTTGTTTGTTTTTAATAATTTCAGCAGGACTAGAATACAGATCTGGGAAGGTAAACAAAGGGAGTCAGAAACTGTACTCTTAACCTAATATTTTCCTGTTTTGTTTTGTGGTGGGTGGTTCTGAAGACACTAGATCACTAAGGGACATCCCCAGGAACACTTGATCACTAAGCTACATCCCCAGCCCTGTTTTGTATTTTATTTAGAGACAGAGTAAAACTGAATTGCTTAGCACCTTGCTTTTGCTGAGGCTGGCTTTGAACTCACAATCCTCCTGCCATAGCCTCCTGAACCGTCGGGATTACAGGTGTATGCCACCGTACCTGGCTGTTTTTCTGGTTTTTACATGTCCTTCTGACTTACCTCATAGGCTGTTGATGGAATCAGTATGTAATACAAGTCTCAGGAAGACTACTCAGGTTAAGGTACTTCCTTATGTCTGTCTCTTCTTCTAGGTACGCAAAGAGAACCAGTGGTGTGAAGAGAAGTGAAATGTTGTACCTGACACTGTAACACTATAAGGATTGTTCCAAATACTAGTTGCACTGCTCTGTTTATAATTGTTAATATTAGACAAACAGTAGACAAATGCAGCAGCAAATCAATTGTATTAGCATAATATTGTCCTTATTGCATGTGTAGTTTGAGTACAGACTCCAAACCTATGGCTGAATTTCTTTTAGTGTGAGAGAAAGTTTCTTTTTTTCTTTACTCTGAATAAAACTGAACTGTGGGTTCTCTGTAGAAAGTGGCATTTTGGGCTTTCCCTCCTTTTGTAAAGCGATTTCTGCCTAGTTTATTGTCCAGTTAACTTTAGTGAGCTTTTAAAAGTTGGCGTTGTAAATAAAACAACTTGCAAAAAGTTTTCTGAAATAGAATTAACAAAATATTATCTTTATTCATGAGTTGGAAACTGGAAAAAGGCTACTTGAAGTAAATGTTCTGAGTTGGGGTTGTTAGGATTTCTTCCCAGTACCACTGGGATTGATTTGCCTGTATGTAGCAGGGTTCCCTTAATCGGACCGAAGGACTCGGGTTTTTTGTTAGTTTGTTTTTTGTTTTTTTAATCAGTTTTGAATATGTTGCCTAGAGACTCAGTTATTACCCAGTTTGTGGATTTGGAGGGGAGAAATGTAACTAGACAGTTTGATAGCTTTTCAATTAAAAAAGACACTTCATTCATGTGGTATGTCATCTTTTATAAATCAGTGTTCCCATATGGAGAAAACTATTCATACTACTTGCATGTAAAAAGTAACTTTTAACATTGAAATATGTGGCAAAATCCAGAAAACATCATAAGTGCAAGATACTTTCAATAAAAAGTAAGTTACGTAGTAGGTAGTAAATAGTTTGCTTTTGTGGACTTATATGTGTCTTTTCACTTACTTTAAATGGGTTAAATTTGGTTATATTTGGTTTAGCTTGAAAAATTTTTTTAGGCAGTTCATGTTCTAGCTCACTGAAGGCTACTGACATAACCAGACAATACTAATGACTTCTGTCTTTGTCATTTATGTGATTAACTGGAGCCAGCGCTTCACTTCTTCACACAAAACCGCATGCCATTCCCTCTACAGTAGAATGAAAATTTTTTGATGGCTTGAGATATTTCACAGATTTTTTTCCTTTCCTACTATGTTCCCTTTATCTTTACTAGTTGTTATTATCTGTATTCATATGTAATTTTACTGTATTTTCTTCACACTTACTGTGAGTTGTTCTGGTGTAGGTTATCATGACAATAGCTTGTTTGTTTCTCTTCCCACTTGTTCCAAATTCATCTTGCCTAATAAAATCCCATATGTAGTCTCACGTAAGTTCCATTTGTTGTCTCACATAATTCTAGGTTTATTTTTCTTTATCAGAGATCGCAAGCTACAATAGGCATGTGGGTCATATCTGGCCCAGTCTGTTTTTACAGTCTTTGAGCTAAAAATAATTTTTGTTTTTTAAAACAAACAAACAAAAAAACCCAGACTGTTTTGACCAAAAAGCCTGAAATATCTTCTGACATTTTGCAGAAAGTTGATGACCATTGCAATTTGTCACTTGTTTTCCATTTGCCCTGGGCAGTGGGGAAGGTAACAAGAGTCCAGTCCAAGCTGCAGTGATCAACTCCTACAATAGATTTTACCATCTCAGGTAACCTTAGTAGTATCTTGACAAGCCCAGGTCTTCACTGAAGGTCTAAGATTACTAGCATATGCCATGTTGAATTTTGTAAAGGAATTTCAGCTTCTAGAAAATGGAAGCCTATTATCATTAGCTCTTGATCTGCATGCATGACGCTTCAAGTTAGAATGACAGGCATAAATAACATCATTATTCATATTTAAAGGATAATGTAGTCTTTCAGAAAGATGAATGAAAAGACAACATGGTAGTGTAAATTTTTGTTCCATTCTTGACTTTTAATTATGGCCCTAAGTCTTTGTGTGTGCATGTATATGTTTGGTATGGGGATTAAACCCAGGGAGGCTCTACCCAACCCTTTTTATTTTTGAGACTGGATCTGGCTAAGTTGTGAGCTGGTTTTGAACCTGTGATTCTGCTGCCTTGGCCTCCCCATTATATAGGGGTGATTGAAGGCGTGTACCACTGTGCTCACTCAGCAGATAGCTTTTTGTGGTACTGGAGATTGAACCTAGAATTTATACATGCTAGGCAAGCATGCTACCTATAACTGAGCTACATATCCAGCCACTATCAACATTTTTTTTTTCCTCCTAGTCTTTAAACAGAAGATCCTGGTAATCTCACGGATTAATGAGAATATGATAACTCATCCTGGGAAAAAATAGGGTATTTGTGGATATTTATCCAGATAAATCCTAGGCATGGTATTAAGAAACCCTTTTCAGTCTGGCTGCAGTAATATTTTCCTAACCTTTTTTCCCTGTTCCTTCTATATGCTCATTATTCCTTTAATTTGTCTACCAGGAGTGTTCCAGGCTCACACCTGTAGTGAGTACCTCTTTCCCATTATCTTTAACAGATATACCTCAGTCTTCAAAGGTATATTCATGCTTATATTTTTATCTATTATGCTAAACAAATGTGGCATGAAGATTATACTTTAAGGTTGGAGTCTCTCCTCTGCTGCTTAGTGCCTACATGGCCTTGGACAAGTTAAAATAGTAGCTTCTATGAATTTCAGTCTGATGCAGTCTGCTTTATATTCATTGTTCCAGGACTTAATTACAGGCCCTTTGCTGGCAGGACTTACCTTTATTTAGCAGCACTGCTCCATATATTTCTGAATAAAGAACATTAGTGATAAAGAGTCCCATAAAATGCAGGTATGGAGCATAAAGAAATTGAGCAGTTTCAGTGCATGAGAGAGGAGAACTGGTTAATAGCTTTGGTTTGGAAACTGGTTAGTGATGATGAATCATAAAGCCATTCTTCAATTACTAATATACATAGGGAGAGGGGAGAAATCCTTTCTTGGTTAACCTCAAGGCTTAACTTATTTTGTCAGGAAAGAGAATGAGGGGTAGGTATTTGGCAAATTTGGGTGACTGCCAGCTAGTACCAAAGAACTTTGTCATGACAATTTTTTTCTATATCATAGAAAATGCATAGCTGCCTCCTGCAATACGATGTGCTTTTTTAAAGGTAATTATGATTCCTCTGACAATTCTTGGGCTTATCAGTTTTTCATTGAATGTCTTTGTCACTTGGGATCTAAAAGTAAACCATATCCTTCCTGAATGTTAGTTTATAACTTTCTCCCTAACACTGTCATAGTAAGGACATACCCCCTCGGATTTAATAATTCTTATGTTGTAAAAACAAGTTATTTCTTTTGATGTGTTGTATTTTATTGGCTCACTTTCTTGTCTGTCCTTAATGTACAAAGTAGGTATTGCTTTATAATTTTTATACTTCAAGATTCATGAAGGTATCTCTTTAAGTGAGAGAATTCAGGAGCCTGAATTTTAAAAAAAAGTTCAAGAAGACTAAGAAGAGAGCTGGGATTTTGGCAGTTCATGCAGCTCGGTGGTAGAATGCTTGCCTAGTATGTGCAAGACCCTGGGTTCAGTTATCAGCACTAATTAAAAAAAGAACTCTGAAGAGACCTAAGAGTCAGTGCAGACTTTCTAAACTCAAAAGCAAAGCCAACTTGGCTTTTATATAATTAACTAGTTTTGGGTTAAAAAATTTTGGCAAGCAGGAGTTTGACATGGCCTTGTTACCTTTGCCTCTCTGTTTTCCTAGAAATGGATACAGAAACTGATTCCTTCCTTTCTGGAACAGAATGTAGAGACCATTCATTCTGCTTCCTTCTGGTTGTGGCCTTCCTAGCCAGGCTTATTTTGCACAGAGCTGGGACGCAGTACTTCTATGCCAGCCTGGGATTCTGCAGCCAGAGAACTTGAGACCACAGGAGTCCTTCAAAAGATAGTTATAAAGATTGGGAATGTAGCTCAGTTAGACTCCTTGCCTAGCATGCATGAGGCCCTAGGTTATGGAACCAGCCCACCCCCCCACCTCCCCCCCCCAAAAAAAAAAGCTCAAGGGTAGTCACTGGGCTAATTAGAAAAGAGGAAAACACCTTCAAATTGGGAGACATGAGTTGGATGCAGTGACACACACTTGTAATCCCAGTGACTCCAAAGCAGGAGGATCTTAAGTTTTGAGGGCAGCCTGGGCAATTTAGCAAAACCCTGTCTTTTTAAAAAAGTGGGGGTGCTGAGGATGTAGCTCAGTGGTAGAACAGCCCTGGGCTGAATCCCCAATAAAAAAAAAAAAAAAAAGAAGACATGGGAATGCCCTGCTTAACTTGCTAGGCTGAGCCTTCATTGAATCTACTTAGCACAGGATGGGGGGCAGTTGCAGTAGATGGGAGCAGTCAAGAAAGGCTTAAGTTTCAAGAAAGGCTTAAGTCTGCCAGTTGTCTGGGAATGTATAAGGGTATCCTGTCCTGTGATGTCTCAGAAAACATAGTTGATTCTTGGCTAGCGGTGAGGGGAAATTGGTATGGTATTTGAAGTTGAATTTGGGTTTGCAATCTCAAGTCACTCTCTGGCTTCATAGGAACATGGTGGAGTGAGTTAGGAGGATTTGAATTTCCTTTTGGAAATCAGGTGGTTTTTGTGGTTTTTCTTTTTTCCTAAAAGACTGGTCTAACAAAGTTGCCAAAGGACGCCCCCACCACCACCACTATACAAAGGGTGCATTGTTTAGGTATCCAGTGTACTCTAAATAAGACACCAAATCAGATGCAACAACCCAGCCTTGCAAGAAGCCCTGTTTAGAATGTATTTTTTGAAACAACTAGGCCAGTAGCCAGAGTGGAATTCTTTAAAATGGGACAGATGTCCAGAGAATGGTTGGTCTCCTGTAGCACCCTCCCACAAAGAAGAAAGACTGGGATTATAGCTTCCAGTGGCCTATTTTAAAGAAACACTACTCTAGAAGATGTTAAAGAAAAAACAATGCATAATGGTGGCTTAGTGGCTGTGCCTTGTGAAATTTTTTGCCCAGCATTTATCTAATGGCCAACTGATCTATCAGAGTGGTTTTTATGATCTCTTTCACATTCACAGTAGGTCTCAGGAAGTTAGCAGTGTATTTTAGCATGGTATTTGCCTTGTAAAAAGCATACTATAGATCAGCAATCAAACTAAACAGGTCTTTTATGAAAATAGGAAAAATCTTTTTTTTTTTTTTTTTTTTTGGTACTGGGGATTGAACCCAGGGGTACTTAACCACTGAGCCACATCCCAGCCCTTTTTAAAAATAAATTTAGAGACAGGGTCTCAGTTGCTTAGGGCCTTACTAAATTGCTGAGGCTTTGAACTCTGTGATCCTCCTGCCTCAGCCTCCTGAGCCTCTGGGATTATAGGCTTGGGCCTACCGCTCCCAGCAGGAAAAATACTTTTAGTACCCTAATAGACATAATCGTTGCCAGCAAAGAGTGCTATTAAAATCTTTTTTGTAGGATTTTATGATGATGGACAGTTGTAAGAGATTGATCGCTTTTATTTTCTTTGAAAACAGGATATCTTTTTTCTGCTCTCAGGGAAAAAGCCTAGTGATCATATGCAACCATTTTGTTTTCAGGGTCTATAGGATAGCAGTTTCCAACTCATCACTTTTCATAAGGGCACTGGAAAACAGGCTTTGCTGCATCAGTTGTGGGGTAAAGGTCTGTAGTCTTAAGCTTATTCTCAGCATGAGCCCAGCCTTAGGGGTGGGGGTCCACGTCCTTATAGGGTAAATGACAAGGGTTTCTGTAGGTTGGAAGTCTTGGGAATATATACACCATATTAGGCAATTAACCCCCAAGTTTTGTGACTGGAGAAGAAAAGGTAAATGTCATGCTGTTACCCAAACATCAGGGTCAGACTCTGAAAAACAAACCCAGTAAAAAGTATCTTTATTCTCATGTTTTAAAAAAAAGTTTTTCTTTGATGATGCATTAACAATACAAAAATATTTTGAACACTACATTGGTCCTTTTTTCTCAAGACTTTTTGCAACACTACACAAGAATAGGTGATCTTTGGATTCTGAGAAACCAGTGGCTAAAATATGTAACTAAAGGCTTTTTGTAAGGGTGTATACGAGTACACAGACAGCCCTTTTTCTTTGGATTCAGGCTATGTACAATGAGGAGAAGGCAAAAGGAAAAAAAAAAGTTAAATTAAAATAAAAGACTTGTTTCTCAAGGCTCAGGGTTGAAGCTTGGCTCAAAAATTGATTAAAGTAGGCTATGGTGAAAACCTATGTCCACCACTAGAGGTTTCTGGGCTCCTTTAGTTTTAACAGTCCTCTTTCCTTCAGCCCCAAAGGGAAAAAAACAAGCTGGCCTGGTCTGAATGCTAGAAGGCAAGCTCTGGCTATTGGAGGAGGTTTTGGGTTTACTCTCTTAAATAGCCCAAGAGCTGGCTCAAGTGACATGGATGAGCTGGAAATGCAACTGTGAAAAAGACTGAATGGAGAGAGGGATACATACTAGATTTGGGCCATGACTTCTTTGAACTATTTGCCTGCATCATTTGGTGCCTGAGCTTTGGTGTCAGGGTTTCTTAAGTTGCTCAGGAACCCGCATTTGCCTGATAACTTGTTAGGCCTAACCCTATTCTATTCCCTCCTCCTGTTCTAAGCTCCTGAGAATATACTAAGAGGCTTCCTCTGGTCCAGCTTATGAAGAGCAGCTGGTTTTCTGTAAACAGCTCCTCCGTTCCCTTTGGAGAAGCATAGTCATCTTGAGCTTTGTGGTTGTGATCATGCTTAGATGTTGTTTGATAATCAACAGGTTATTCTTGATCCATGGAAGTGTCTGGTGTGGGAAGGGTGTGGCAGAGGAGGACAGATGAGGCATTTCTGTAGAGAATGTAGCTGAGCTTAGTCCTGCCCTTCTGTGACCTATAGCAGAAAAGCAAGGGAGACAAGGGTATCTGGCTAGTAAAGCACATGGTTTGGAGCAGGGTGGGGAACACCACAATGTAGGCTGCCACAGGCATCAGGATTCCCTTAATGAGATGACACACTGGTATTAATATGGTCCCACCACTTGAAGTTTGAATTGATGGCCTCACATTCAGGCAGAAGTTGTTCAGCCTCTGAAATCTTCAGGGCATGGACCCTACATGGAGCATTGGGAGGGCTGCTGGCCAGTTTCCATATGACTGGGGCTTCTTCTGCTTTCTCTAAAGGGATAGGCCTCTGGAGGAGGCCAGGAGTCCTGTGCATGCTAGGCTGCCTGCCTCTGAGATTCCTGTTGCTGTACTTGTGTGTTCTGCAGGGTGCTGTGAGGGGCCTGTGGTGGTCCAGGGGCAGGGAGACTGAGAATAGTGGAGAGACGTGGGGATGTTGGTGCCGACTCCACTGGGCTAGCAAGCAGTTCTGTGGGGAAGAGGGGCAGAAGGTATGAGGGTGAGTCTTGGGGAGCTGGGGACCTAGGGCAGCCTAGAGCACTGTCATCGGAAGGAACGGGGCTGGGGCAGCGGCCTTCTCCGGGTAAGTACCGAATGCATTTCTTTTTCCTCCTAGGAATAGTGAAGAGAGTTATCTGTAAACAGAGGGTGAATTCACAGTCATACACCAAAACCAAAAAATGCTGTCTTTGCACAGGCTGGCTGACCTCTTGTTCTCTCCCATGACTTGGGTGATAGATGTGCCTATGTCCTCAAACCTGAATCAGCCCTGCAACTCTTGGGTTTGGCCCAGATTAGGTCAGGTGCAGTTTTCAGAACAACCACAAGGTGGGAACCTTTTGTAACTTGGCCTGTTGGGGGCCCCCCTCCCGCCAAGGAAGCCATCTCCTAGTGTGGGTCTTTAAGCTTCTGTTTCATGTTTGTGGGGACTCAGATCTACATTAAGGCAAAGGACTGCAATGCCTGTAGTTCTTGGCTGAGCAATCCATGTCTTCAGAGCAGGGCTAAGGGGAGAAGTGGACTGGGACTCTTGTATGTTACAATCTAGAATTCTCAAAGCCACAGTTGGTCTTTTGAGTAGAACAGAATGATGAGGACCTCATGTATGCACATGTGCCTCCACCCACAAATTCCTTTCTCCTTGCCCTTGAATAGTGACAATGATAGGCATACCAGAGGGCTGGACAAGTGTTCCATAGAGCCAGTGACCTTACTGTCTGAGTACCCTCAGCCTTGGCTCTGTCAGGTATGGCCTAAAAAAGGCATCTTTAACCACTTGGTGGATGAAACTTTTCATACCCATGATAAAAAACAGAAGTTTAGTGCCACAGGGCTCTCTGGGTAAGACAGTCCAAGAGTAATGCTGCTTCTCTCTCCTAACCTCTCCAGCCCTCTGATCTCAGTAGGTATGAGAGAAGAAAATCATAGGCTGGGGGCTGGGGATGTGGCTCAAGCGGTAGCGCGCTCGCCCGCTCGCCTGGCATGCGTGAGGCCCGGGTTTGATCCTCATCACCACATACAAACAAAGATGTTGTGTCCACTGAAAACTAAAAAATAAATATTAAAAAAAAAAAGAAAATCATAGGCTGCCTGGCGACAAGGTTGTCTAGGTGGTTGTCTGATGTTATCATTTCGTTTTTCTCAGATTTAAGGGTTTGGGATGGAACAGGCATGGGTCCCACTTTGAAGAAGTGGAAAGCCATAATGATTTAGGGGCTTAGGCTTCCTGAGTGATAGGTGACAGATCTGTCTGCTAAGGACCTACTAGGCCTGACTGGCACCAGAGCCATCTCTTTAAGTCTGCTTTCCTTTCTGGAACATTCTGCATGTCCTCCTCCATTGCTTCCACCTAGACCCAAGTGCTGTCACAATCTGTGTTCAATGTTCACTCCCATTCTTAGGAGGCATGGGTTCCCCTATTTATCTCTTGGGTATGCCAGGGGGCTGAGGGACCAGAGGGGGCTGCAGGCCCAGCAGAACATGTGTAGTCAGGGAAGCAGCTTGAAGCAAAGGGAGTGATGGTGGGGACAAACCCACCTGCAGGGACCACACCAATCCGTCTGCTGGTTGAGGCCAAAGCGAGCACGACATTTCTTAGGCGAGCCAGTGTCTGCTCACAGCCATGCCAGAGGGGCAGAGCAGGGCAGAGGGCGAGCAGGCAGGCAGCAGGGCAGAGCAGGGCCCAGAAAGAAGAGGTAATATCAGTGTTAGCCAGTTATAGACATCCCACAGCCCCCACAAGCAGAATGGACCTCTCCATGGCACAGCCAGCCCCAGTGGGAGCCCTAGGCCCCAGAGCAAGTTTTCAGGAAAGGAGGTAACCCAGCTGGGCAATAGAGTCAGAGGGAAGAATGGTGAGGTGGGGTAGGGATCCTCAGGCTGGCTCCTCTCTTTTGCTTGTGGAAACCCTTCTAACCTGGAGACTGCAGAGAAGCCCAGGGAGGCTCTTGGGATCCAGCCTTTTCTGCACTGGGGCTGTCCATCTCTTTCCCGACTGCCTTCCTATTTTATCCAGTTTTCCTTCATTCTTGCCAATGCCCAGTCTTTCTGACCCAAATTCCCTTAAGGGCTAAGGCTACAATTTACACTCTGTGTAGCCTCAGAGAAAGAGCTGCAGACTTTGTCCGCACAGTCCCAATCCTAGTTTCCAGCTTCCCACTGTAGGGGCAACACAGCTGAGAAAGTCACGCATGTGAAGCAGGAATTCACCCACAGGAAGGAGACCTGCAGAGTGTGGATTTCCTGGGATCTCTACACAGAGCATTTTACATTGCCATGAGAAACCAGGGTAAGAGATGGGGATATGATGGTGGAGAAATTGCCAGGCACTAGCTAGCAGACTGTGTGACCTGGGCTGGGCCTGGGCCTTGGTCAGCTTCTGCCCAGACAGCCTGCTCCTCCTCTCAGCAGAACTAGACAGCCAGCATACTCTGGCTTACTCCTGGAACCACACTGGCAATTACTTAACAGCTTTTCTGGTAGAGTTTAACCATAGGTAGGGCTGACAAAAGTGGGGATATATCACCTGCTAAATGAAGACCCCTCTCCCCTGGGTGTCAAGGGGAGCTGGTCTTCCCTTGGATTTAGTATAGCTGTTCCTTGCTTGGGAATTTGACTTGTGAAATGCAGGCCTTCATTTCCAGAGGGCCCAGGCCCTGAAGGTTCCTGGCTGAATACTCTGCTAACCCCTCTGGGCCAGAGCAGAGCTGCTCTTAAAATGGGAGCATGGAGAGGAGACTAGACTACTGTTGAGGCAAGGCCTCACCTGTGGTAGATTCTTGATGCTTTTCCCTTGACCGCCTCTTCTTTTTCCCCTGCAGGGAAAAAAGGAAGGATACTTAGATTTGGGAGGTAGACACTGGGCTATCTGCAGCTACTGCCTAGCCTAACTACCCCTGGAATTCTGGACATTCACGCTCCTCCAACCTGGGGGTCCTATAGTTTCTTGATTGCAGTTCTTCCAAGGCTGCCATGGAGTACATTTAGGGGCTCTTCCCTCTCCCAATCTGGTCTACAATTTGAATGGCCCCTTCCCCTTCTTACCATGTGGCCCAAATACTGGCAACATCCCATGTGCGAATGGATTCTAGAGTGCAGAACAGGATGTGTGGGCTTGGCTTTAGGGTAGCTCCCCAGGCTTGCCTCTTCTGAGCCTTGGACTCTCCATGCCCCTACCTCCTCTACACCACATCTGTACTGGTCAGGACAGTAGCTCTGTTTTTCCACCTGATATTGAGGCCTGAGACACAGTATTTTGAAGGTTCCCCTGCCCACCCTTGCTGGATGTGTTTGGCCACTCACGTAGTTGTCCCGCGCTGACCAGCCTGGGTATAGTTGCATGTGCAGCTGCCTCTCTTTACGGGCCAATTCATAATACTTGGCCTGTTCTTCCCTTGACAGTGCATGCCACTGCAGGGGTGGGGGGGAATGGGGTGCATCACAGAGTCAGCAGGGTGAAAGGAATCAGAAGTCCCCCCAACCCACTTGCCCCATGGCCTCACCCTGCGACCTAGAATCTGGTTAATGGCGGCGCTCTCCTTGAGTGTGCACTCTGCAATGACCTTGGCTCTCATCTCCTTCATGTACAGCATGAACGCGTTGAGGGGCTTCTTAATGGTTGGCTTCTTAGCCTCCTTCTCTGCCTTGGATTCTGCTTGTGTCTTCCTAAGGGACAGATATACAGACTGCTCAGAACCAAATCCCTTCCCGCTAATCACTGAACACCTTCCTTGAGTGTGGGTGCATAAGTGTATGATCCTCTAAGGCTTTGTAAATGGACTCTTTTTTTAGCTGACCCAAATGAATGAGCAGAGAGCTAAAACAGTGGTCAGTAGCCAGAGCCACAAGAAGGCTTAGAGGGGCCACCAGGCAGTTCTTGGGTCTGGTGGGAGGCATGTGTGACCTGGCTGACAGTAGATCTGTTCACTTGCCCATCTTATACCTTCTTGTTCCCCTTCACCCACAGAGTGTGTTTTTACTCACAAGCTGCGGTCATAGGGCTGCAGCTCCTGCTTCCCTGAGGTGGGCACAATGGCCGGGTGGGGGATGGCTGCTGGGTGACCAGGGACACCAGAGCCCAGCATCAAGGATGGGTGGGTAAACCTGGAAACAGAAAGAGAATTAACACTGAGCCAGGAATTACGGACAGACCTTCAGCCATACATGGAGGCCCATGCACAGTAGACAAGGACACAGAGGAACAGATTCCCCATCCCCACTGACCTGGACACACATACAGAGATACATACAAATATCTGCTCCCCACACATTACACAGACACTGCAAAAATCCATGGATATGCCATTCGGGTGGTTACTAAATAGTCCCAAGTAGCTTTCAAATGTATCATCTTCTCCCCACCTGCTGCCACCAAGTCAGGCTGAAGAGCTGGGGGCTGCCTGTGGGCCTCCTCACTCCCACCTGACCCCCTCCAGGGCCCTTTCCACACACAGCTAGCGTGACCATTTAAAAGAATGCTGAAATTTTCCCACTGCCCACAGAATAAAATCCAGATTTTTCCCCAAGTCCTGCACAGCCCTGCTTAAGCATCCATGCTGACATTTCTAGCTTCATTTCTACCCCATTTCCCAGCACTCTCCACCCATAGCTAAGCCCTGTTACAGCTGTTCCCTTTATCCCTGTCAGGAAATGTTAACCCTTTCCATGAGGCGCTCTCTGACCCATCAAGCCTGCTTGCAGTCTCCTTGGGGGCTTCCTGATTACCCACTGGCCCACTTATAGCTGTGCTGTATCTATACCTCTCACCCTGAGCTGGGAGCTCCAGTGGAACTGAAATGACTGCTGAATTCCTTGTTGTTACATTCTTGACACCAGGTCTGTCACTGAAGGAATAAGCTAAATGAAAGGACACTTGTGCACTCACCTCCCAGCTTACTTCCTTACTGTTCTGTGGAGATCACTGTGCCCCTTGCTGCTTGCACAGGTATAGGATCCCTGAGCAGGCAACCCCCTGAAGGACAGAGGCTGGGGACACTTATGTAGAAGATGCTGCCTCAACTTGGGCAGAGCTCACGGGATGCCCCAGTAGGGATGCAGAACAGAGGTGAGTGCACACACATCTGCACACTGGCTGAGCTATGCATACACTGCTATCCTAGCTTCTTTGTTGCTTTATTGCACATATGGCCTGGACTGGGGCCTCTTACACTCCTACCAGTTTTGCTGTCAGGCATTAGGGCAGCAGGGGGCTGCAGGATGACAGGCAGACAGATGGACAAACAACTAACACGGGGTAAGCACTGGCCTGAGCATGGCCTTGTGTGGGCACTTAAGCCTGGGCAACAGGAAGCAGGAGCCTGGCTGCAGGGGTAGGGGACTCACCTGGGGTAGGGGGTGCCAGGGGCTGCAGTGGGGGCAGGGAAGTGCTGTCTATATCCGCAGGAAGGGGACAGGGGGTAGAGAGGAGGGCTGGGCCTGTGGTTGGGAGAGACAGCTGTTAGCAGTCTGGCTGCCAACCAGACATGGGGAAAGCTTTTGTACCTTCTTGGTCTGACCCATAGTCTTTGAAACAGATTAGCTTCTGCTGGGATTACTTCTGGCATCTGCCACCAGGGGGCAACTTGTGCTTCACCTTGCCCTTATTTCACTGGACCAGCTTGTGCTTAAGGGCTGGAACTGCTATTCTCCTGGGACCCAGCTTAGCAGGCTTCCTGGGGCCCCTCTAGCCTGTCTCCTAAATTTCCTTGATAATATAGGGCTGATACCTGTATATATATATAGGGCCTCTCATCCTCTACTGATAATGTCTGGATTACTTTTCTGCTTCAATTTGCTTGCTTTCACTCATTGTTTACCCTTTGGGTTTTGTTTGGCTGTCACTCTTTTCTCCAAAAGCCCAGAGATTCCAAGCTAGATAAGGTACCCCTATGGGCTCCTACAGCCCCCATCCAAAGCAATGCTAACAGTGTACTGCAACTGCCTGGCTTCTTGCCTGGATCACTGGGCAAACTGAGTTTGGAGAGGTCAGGGACCTAAGGATCAGACAGCTGAAGCAGTGCTTCCCTGACACCCATAACCCTACCTGGCACACAGTAAGGCTCAGTTCAGAGTCTGGCAGCCAAGTGCTGCCTGGTAAGAGCTAAGAACATAGGGCTCTCCCTCCCTGTCCCTTCATTAGAGCCTAAGTGGGTAAATATCCCCTCTAGGCTCAAGTCTCTTGGCCTTGGAGCTACTAGCCTACAGTACTCTGGAGAGAGAACTGGGGGTTGAATTCAGGGGCACTTAACCACTGAGCCACATCGCCAACCCTTTTTCTGTATTTTATTTAGAGACAGGGTCTCACTGAGTTCCTTAAGGCTTTACAAAGTTGCTGAAGCTGGCTTTGAACTCGAAATCCTCCTGCCTCAGGCTCCTGAGCCGCTGGGATTACAGGTGTATGCCACCGCGCCTGGCCTAAGCACTGTCATCCCACCTTGATCCTGAGGATAGTCCGGATTTGTATTTATAATGGCACTTTGTCCAAAGAGAATCTAGGAATGAAGGAGTGTGCTGAACATGGGTGCAGGGTAAGGGAAAGGGGGCATGCTGCACCTTTGGCCTTCCCTACCCTTCCTGGGAAGCCAACTTTTCCTTCCGCTGGTTGACTGCTCTACTCCAGAGAGCCTATCTGTACAGGTAACATTATGGGTGACAAGTAAATGACTAAGTGGCCTGCGAAGACCCCATTTAAGCTGAGGATAGATCCTTTGGCCCACAGTCAGGCCTTCTGACTTGGGTCCAGGCTGGCTTTTTCTAGCCTAGCCTTAGTACACCCTCCAAGCAGGCTGGTCAGGGGCTTGAGCTCAATCAGGTACCATAGGGACAAGGGGAACCTGCTGTTCAAGCAGCTCAGCCATGGAAGAGACCAGCCAACAGCAGGTGTTGAGGCTAGTGGGAAGTGTCCCCCTGCCCACCAGGCAGCTGAGAAGCAGCACCCTCTCTGGTGGCTATTCATGCTGTCACCTCCCTGCTCAGGCCTACCTTTTCTTCCTCACATACTCATATGGCTCCAGAGTTCTCCCATGATGGAGAGTTCAGGTTTCATAGGGCTGGAACCAACAGCCAGCTCTCTGGCCTCTCTAGAGGAAATATGTCAAGCTCTCTGGGGAATGCCCTGGGCCAGGGAACCAACCACAAGAACCCCTAGCTCAGAGCAGGTTGGGATACAATTGCTGGTCATCCTATGGTATTTGTAAAGAACATGGAAGGGCAGGCAACGTTCAACCACCACACAGTGCCCCCTTCCCATTCCCACTGGGCCCATACTCACCAGCTCACAGTATGAGGGAGCTGTCCCATGCTGCTTGAGGTCAGAGAGTAGAAGCCAGAGAGGTCAGGGGTCTGCAGAGGCCTGTGAACTCCTGCCATGGAGAGGAGCCAAGTAACTGGGCTAGCTTGATCTGGGGGTGACTTCAGCAGTTCCTGCGTCCTAGAGCAACCTCTCTTTGCTAGAGGTCCAGACAAACTGGTTTGTTTAGGACTATCCCACCAGCATGAAAACAGTGGCCTTCTGACAGGCAAGGGAACCAAGGGCAGAGGGGTTGGGTGACTTGCCAGAGGGCACTGGTTGACCAGTAGGCAGTCCTCAGGAGGTGGCGACTAGGCCTCACCATTCCCTGGGCCACTGAAGCTCTGCAGTTGGAGCCTCTCTGCTGGGGGCTCTGCCTGGCTTTCTGACCAGGAGGTAGGCCCTAGTCGAGAGGAACCTTACCTGGGATGCCAGGCCTCCCCCCTACTAACCAGTCCCCCAGGTTTGAGTCAGCAGGTTTCCTACAGCTGACAATAGATTTCAGAATGACTTTGGCTGAGGGGAGGTGAATCAGCCATCACAACCACCACTTTCCATTTTCTCACTAGGACAGGAAGCTGCTCATAGTGATCAGAAGCTCACACTGCCACTGGGGCAGGCTTCTACCCCAACTTTAAGGCTTCATATTCTGACCTGGCACCATCTACTCAGTCCTCTGGTTCTCTCAGATTCCCCAAATTATCTTTCTGGCATTTTCTTTGGACCCTTGATTTGCACAGCCTCAGGTTCTCTCATTATAAAATAGAAGGCCTTAGGCTGTTCGCATCAGACCCCTCCCTATTCCAGGCCCATACCTTGTTTCTGGTTGATGTCCGAAGGTGCAGGTGTGGTGTGTGAACTGCTGAAATGTTCGTAGAGAGGAGACAGTTGGGGGACACTGTGGGTTGGCTGATTGGCCTTGTTCTGAAAAATTAGGAGGGTAGGTGAACCTGGGGAGTCCTGAAGGAGGAAGTCATGAGGGTAGGGACATGCATATAGGCAGAGCTGCAGTGAGCAGTGTGGGTAGCTCAACTGTCAAAGAAGTGGTGCTAGCCAAAACCACAGGCCTCAGGGAAGAGGGCATCCACCACTCAACCCACCCTGTGTCCAGCAGCGCAGTCTTCTGCCCTTTAGCCCCCACACTTTGCCCAAGTAATCAAAACCTCTTGGATTTTCTGGGCACTCAGTTCCCAGAGGCATCTCTCTCCTATCTGGGAAATCTTCCTAGCCTACCTTTCCCAGAGAATATCCAGCTTGTTTGAGAACCAGTGGCTTGTTTATAAGGGCTACTCACAGCCACCAGCCCCAGGCAGTAAGGCTTAGAGCTTTTCCTCTTCCAGCCCCTAGACTGGGGGTCCTGAGTCTGACCCTTAGCCCCACCTCAGTGCTAACTGGCTATGGTGACACCAGGCAGGACCTCCCCCCCTTGGTCCCCTAACTCAAGAGAGGTGGGGCCAACCTGCCCAGCCCCCAGTCTTCCGGTTTCCTCAGCACTCTTACTTTCCTCAGGACTCTCACTTTTCACACTAGGCGCACAGCTCTTTGTCCTGAAATGACTCAGTCAGCAGGCTGGGGGAAAGGGCTCTCTATATAACCCAGCCACAGGGAGTCACTGCCATGCCCAAGGCCCAGCTCTGCATGTCCTCAGTGCACACCTACGCAGACCAGAGCTCTAGAGACTCATCATCCAGTCAAACTCAGCTTCCCACTCAGAATGTTTCTGGGGATGCTGCTGGCTAAGAGTACAGATGAGTGATCTCAGACCCGTGGCACAGAAGAAAGAGGGGACATCTTTTGGGGCAAGACAGTAATGAGAAGGTGGTTGTATTCTGGCCTCCTAGGGTAAAATTCCCTGCCAGGTGAATTTAACCAGATTCTTTCAGATCTTCAGTTTCCTCTCCTGGTAAAGGCTGGAGCCTAGCACAGGTTCCTTGGTACTTGTTTATTGGGGGTCCAGGGTAAGGATGTAGGGAAAGCTGGGTATGAGACCCAGTATAACCAGGAAGTGAAGCTCCCAGCTGGGCACAGGCTCCCATAGCTCTCAGCAGCAGCCCTGGCCTGCCATCTGCCCCTGCATTCCTGCCTCCAGGCTATAAGCTGCACCAGTTCTTTTGCCCCAGGCAGACAGGAGCTGATGTCCAGATAGATGGCTAGCAACAGGTAAAGAGGTAGGCTGGGGCAGGTGTGGGATGTGTGGACACATGTGATATCCATCAGACACTGAGTACCTACCACATGCCAGGCACTGTGCCAAGCACCTCACAAGTCCAATTTCATCCCTACCAAAGTGCACACTGGCTGCCACTTCTATCTAAATCCTCCCCTAACTACCAACTCATGTCTCACTCCCTTTTATAGAAACCCCAGCAGGCCTAGCCTCTAGTTCTCAGCTCTCATTCTTCCTTCAACCCGTTCCTCTACCAGAAACTACTATCAAGGTCCCCAATGACTTCCACAATTCTGAACTCTCAGGTCAATTCTGTCTTCATTTTACCTGATTTCTTAGCAGCATCAGACACAATTGATTTCTCCCTCCTTTTTGAAGCAGAGTTTCTTTGCTTAGCTTTCAGAATATTTGCCTAATTTCCCTCCAACTCCACAGGCCCACTTTTTCTGACTCCCCAATACCTTTCTCTTCCAGGCTCTTGCTTTAAACATCTTCATCCAATGACTCCACATTTCTATCTCCAGACCCACTTCTCATGGGACTCCACATTCCAAATGCCTATTCAACTCTGCTTGGAGGTCTAAAATGCCCCCCAAACTCAACATATCCAAATCAGAACTTTTGACTTTCTACTCCATATGCTCCTCTCTTCCTCAGTTGATAACTCCAACCTGAAGAGTTGCTCAGACCAGAAACCTTGGAGTCGTCCTTGATTCTTCTCTTTCTCATACCCCGTGACCAACTTTCTACCTCAAAATCTAGAATCTGCCAGGTGCAGTGGCATGTACCTGTAATCCCAGCTACTCATAAGGCTGAAGTAGGAGGATCACAAATTTGAGGTCAGCCTTGACAACTTAGCAAGATTCTGTCACAAAATAAAAAAAAAACTGAGAGAGTACTATAGGATTCAATTTCTGCAAAAAAAATAAAAATAATAAAAAAAATAAATCTAGAATCCACCTACATTTACCTTCTTTCTTGTCCCCCACCTAGTCCAAGCTATTGTCACTTCTCACCTGGACAATTGCAGCAGTCTCCTCCCTGTCCCCTCTGCCAGTCTTTCCTCCAATAGCCAAATAAGTCAGGTCATGTCACTCATCTGCCTAAATCCTCCAGTGGCCTCCCTAACTTGCTCTGTGCAAGGCTCCCTCTGGCATCTTCCACTCTTATTCTTGCTTACAATACCCAGGATTATCCATAGGTGTTTCAGCCTCCAGCATCCTTCTCCATCCTCTGATATGAAGTCAGTTGGGAAGAAGAAGCTAAGCATCTATTCAAGTAAGAAGCTTCCTAGAAATCCCTGAGGTCTTTTTGTCCTAACAGGTTCCCAGAACAGCACTAACCAGATGGTAGGCTTTGGCAGCTGAGGGCAGGGAAACTGGGTACAAAGGAACATTAGACCCTGGCAGAAAGCATTCCACCATTCACTATCTAAAGGTACAAACGCCTGGAGCCTCAGCTCCCCAGGTGGGATGACACCTCTACAGTTGCCTCCAGAATCAGGAGGTTTTCAAGTCTACACTCCTGCTTCAGAGAAGGTGCTACCATCCAAACCTGGCTCTGGCTCCTTAACCCTTAGGACTGAGGAGGCCTGGGTAGCTTAGAGGGAAAGCTGGATATGGACAGCTCTGACCCTGAAAAACCTTAGGAGCAGGGCCTGGAATCCAAGGTGCCAGCTTTAAGAAGACAGTCCTATGCACTCTGCCCAGAGCCATTGCAAGGCAGCAAGAGGGTGGCTTGTCCCAGGTCACAGCACAGCTCAGGCTGGGCCTGTGGAACCTCAGAGAAAACAGCTCAAACTATAGCTGCTGGCCTGCTATGTATGCACGTGACAAGGCAGTGGAATGATGAGAGTTCTGGGGAAAATGGGTTTGTCCTATCTACCAACCTTCCCTGGGAACAGGGGAAAAGCCTCATTAAGCAGGAGCCTCCAGCCAAACCACAGAAGTGCTGGGTGGGCAGGGTGGGGCAGAGAGCTTACTGGCGGTTGAAGGGCCTGGGGTGGCCAGTCCTTTCCATGCTCATGCAGGCTACCTCCAAGCCTCACTCCCCAGCCCTCTCCGTATCTAGTGGTAGTAGCCAGAGGTGAACTGTCTAGCACAGGGCCCCTTGTTCCCTCTGCCCGTTCCAGGGCTCCAGCACAAGACTATCCCAGGGTCACGCTTCCAGAAAACAGGGTGGGTTCACTTATGGTAACCATGCCCAGCCCCCAAGGAAGGGAGGCAGGCCTGGATGGACTATCCCCACCAGGCCCTGAGTGCCTCAAGAGCACAACCTCATCTCTCTTACTCTGAGAGCAGAGTACACAGTAAGGGCTTAGAGCATGATGGGATGCATTAATACATAAGTAATGTCTGTACTCTTCTCTCAAGATACCCCAGGTCCCTGTTCTTTGCCTTTGCCTGAGCCCTCATGGCCCCTCCCACCAGCCTGTGGCACTTCAGGACAGGTCCAGGACTCAGACCCTAAGGCTGAGAGTCACCCATCAGTCCCCACCAATACTGTCCAGCTTCCTGCTGGATGCTTGGATCCGGCTCACCCCCAGAAGAGGTGGTCCTTCCTGATGCTACATTGTTCTTACTGCTCAAAGACCTTTCTCTACATCTACTCAAGTCTACCATCCCAAAGGTGCTCCTCCCTTTTAGGGACACTTTCCGTAGCAGATGGCTAGAAATTTCTCATCTGGTGCTCTAGTGTGTCGTCCTCTTTTTTTGCAGGTTGGAGTCAGGAAAGGGCCAGGCAGAGGGAGGTGGAAATGGGGGACTCTTGAGGTAGGTGTCTGCTATGGAGTTGATCTTGGGTCTGGCTGGGCTGCCCCTGCCTCCTCCCAACCCCCCCTCCCACTTCCTGCAGGCTCAGGTGAAAAATAAACACAGTCGGCATTTTCCCTGCAGACCGCAGCGGTCTGCTGTGCTCACAAGCTGTGTGCACGCTGAGAGCCCCTGCCACCACCAGCAGAGAAACTCCCTCGCCTCTGACGGTTGACTCTGAAAACCCCCAAACACTTGAGCCCCACAACACTTTCCCAGCGAAGAAAGTTACTGTTTCCTCTGGGCTCGAGCCTAAGAGGTTAGAAGAGCATGATCTGCCTAATCAGGCCCTCCCAAGAAGGCCTCCCTATGGCAGGGACTGCAGAAAAAGAACCTCTCACATACCAGGATCCATCAGCATGCGAGATTGTTCAGGTGTACAACTGAGCTCCTACTCTGTACCAAGCAAAAGACTGAAGCCCAGAAGAGCATTTACTAGTGGCAGCTGAGCTGAATGACAGGCCCAGTCCTGAGCACCTTAGTTTAACTAGGATATTCCTAAAACAAATCTATGACATGGATAGATACTATCCTCATTTGATTGATAAAGAAACTGAACTTCAAGGTCACACACAGTGGCAGAGCTAGGATGTCACCTACTGCACTGCTGGGGCCTTGTTGTGGACAGAATAAGCTGGGGGGGGGGGCACTGTACTAGTCCTAGAGCCAGTGCTCTAGTACTGAGCCAGTGCTTTCCTGACCCTAAAAATGCTCTAGAGGTCAGGGACCCTTGGTATGAGTTCTGGCCACACCTGCCTGCCAGGGCCACTGGCACTGGGAGCCCATCTGATGGTGATATTTGGATATGGCCCTAAGGTCCTAGCCATCACACCCCAGTTATGCTGGCCTGCTGTGGCATAGTAGGGGTGCCTCCAGCTTGCCAGATACCTCTGCTGTCCAGGCTCTCTACTCAGCAGACATTCACTGAAGATTTGTGGGATGAAGGCCTTTAGAATTCTCAGTGCCCCCCAGACCTTCTGCATGCCCCTGTGTACTCATCTGCCACTGTGACTTCAAATCTTTCAAGCTCCTCAGTCAAAAGGCTGTTCTTGATGCATGCCATGGAGCTGGGGAGAGACCCTGGGGAAAAAGTCTGTGGAAGGAATGGCAGAGCCACACCTCAGGCCTTGTGCTCCTTCCAGGGGCAGACACTGACTAGACAGAAGGGTGGGTATTGCTATGGTTATTGTTCTGCTTGGCAAGTGCACAGAGGTGAAGCTGAGTAATATAAATGCCAAATGTGACAAGCCACGTGAGGCTGGCATTTTATATTCCCATTTCATACACGTGGGAAGTGAAGCTTGGGGAGGTGAGAAAATTGCCTGTGTCATACAGTACTCCATCACCCTGTTCTGAGTTCTTAGGTCTGCAAGGGTGCCAGAGAGCCACACTCTCTCCTTTGCCCTCCTCTTACTCCATGCTTTAGCTATGGAGGACTACTGGCTCCAGAGACCATGCTGTGCCCTCTGCCCAGGGCACTCTTTCCCAACTCATCTTGGCCAATTCCTATCCATCTTGCAGGGCTCATATAAATGAGATTTCTTTCTGGAAGCCTTTCCTGTCCTCCTGTCTAAGGAGAGTCCTGCTATACCTCCACTGCAACACCGACCACACCTTGCTGTAGTTGCTTGTGTCCTTGTCTGCCTCCTGCCCCTCCTTAGGTCTGGGATTATACTCTGCATTGTTTTTATTGAAAGAATGAAAGCGAACCTTCAAGGCTGGGTCTAGCAGTGTGGAGGCACGGGGGTGGGATGGGGTGCTTCGGGAAACATGGTAGCATTAGGTACAGCAATCTAGGCTGGGACTAGGCATAGTGTCACAATAGCACAAAGGTTTGGAGGCTGGGAGAAGCTGGGATCACTGTTTAGGGTCAGGGGACAGACATCCCACTTAGCAGCCAAGACTCCTTGGTCTCCTCCCCATCCCCACTGGCTCTGGGAGTTAGAATGACCAAAGGCTAGTTCATACAGTGCCTATGTACAAATTAGAAAACACCCTCTTCTTGTGGAGAGAAACCAGTCCAGTTCCTCTGGGGTATCCCAAGAGTCACTCTTTCAAAAGGCCTCCTTCAATTCTCACTTCTCTTGCCTGTATTGCTGGGAACTAGGCTCCAGGGACTGACCCTGATCAATTCCAGGGGCTCGTTTCCTGGCTCCAGGCAGCCCTGCAGCCCTCTCAGGCCTGTGTCTGGAGCCACCATCCAGAACCAGTGGTGCTTAAATTCTCCAGTCTGGGTCATTGCTGGGTAGGATGCTCTCTGAGGCCTGGGTCATGAGAACGAACTTCCCAGAAGGTGGCAGGTCCCCTAAACCTTCAAAAGATTCTTGATTTGTGGGCTCCTGCAGACCCCACCTCTGCTGGTATACCCAGCGGGGCCTGGAGGACGAGGCTGCTAGAGCCCTCACTCAAGCTCTTTTATCCTCAGCCCCCGCTCCTGGCCCTACTGCCCAGGACATGGTGCTCCAGAGGACGGCCCGAAAGCTTCTCGCCCACAGCACGCTGGACGCCCTGTGCCAGACGCCCACCACAGAGCACAGAGCCACGGCCATGAGGCCAGCTGACCTGGAAGGGCTAGGGGATGGCTAGGCCACACCCTCCTGGACCAGGAGGCTTCAGTCCCACCTGTTGAAACAAGGCTGTTGCCATGGTAACAGAACCCTGCCAGGTGTGTGTGGCCAGTCCGCCTGGCCTTCACATCAGATAACAGGGCCTGCCACAGCAGAGGTGAGGACTAGAGTCCCTACACGCAGGGTTGGCAAAAACCACAGGCCAGCTCTAGAGGCACCCTCAAAGCTAGCTGAATCCTGCTGAGCTGCCTGGCCTGGCCCATGGCCTCTCGTGGTTTCTATGCATTCGTTTTCTTGCATTTTCCTTCCTCCTCTTTGAGGTGAACGCCCCTCAGGACAGGATGTTTTCAGAGGAAAATATAAGCTTCCGGGAGCTGCTGCAGCTGAGCTGCTAGTTGATGCTAGCAACATATTGTTGGGGACTCTAAAGCAGCAAGGCAATGGGCGTCCCCCTAGCCCAAGTGGTTATTCACCGAGCTCCTCCTCAGTACCCTGCCATCCAGGAGCCTGCCATGGACCAAGGCAAGCCAGAGCACTGCCTCAGCCCAGCCTCGCCTGAAGGAAAGGAAGGGGCAGCAGGGAAAGGAACCAGGGCTCTGGAGGGAGGCACTGAAGCAGTTCAGAAGCTTTGTATCCCTGGGGGCAAAGCTGAAGGTTTTGCAGAAAGTTTGGCTTTGCAGAAAAGCAGGAAGAGAACAGAAAAGGCACAGGATTAGAGATGGTGATGCCACCAGTAGGGGCCTACTGAGTGCCTAGCAGTCTACAGCGCTCCACCCCACCCTGGAATCCCACCAGTCTTCCCAACTTTGCATTTTGCTGTGCAAATTTTACAGATGAAGAGAATGAAGCAAAGAGAGGTTAAATTACCCTCTTACAGAGGGCCTGTGGCCTTCCCACTCCATATGCGGATAGACGATGGGTGGGAAGCTGCTAGAAGCTGGGGAGGCTCTCACCAGGGCTTATTTATGCCTGTGATTGAGAGTCAGGAAAGTCCAAACAAGACCCAGAAAGGCACGGGCTTAGGAGGACAGTCAGCAATGGCTCAAGGGTGGGAGAGAAGAAACTTGGAAATCTGCCCAGGCTCAACTCTGCTTTCTTGCCCCAATTCCATCTTGCCATCCAGGAGCCCACATCCTTCCTCCAGCACTTAAAAGGTGCAAGTCTCTCCACACTGACAGCTTTAGTCTCCAGTCCATCACCTCATGGGGTTGTGGTGAGGGGAGGTGATTTAATATTTGTGTGGGCTAATATTTTTTATGTGTGCTTATTTAAAAGCAAACTAAAAGCAAAGGAAAAAAAATAAGAAAAAGCAAGCAAAAACAAAACAGGGGTCTACATGTCACATGTACTATTCAGCTGCCTCTTACCCAAAGAGGACAGTTCTACCCTGAGGCCACATCTGGAAGTTCCCTGGGTCTAACCCTTGCAGCTACTGCCAGTTAAGGCCCTTGGGGCTCTGAATGGACTCAGTCTAGCAGTTTATCCACAGGGGAGAAAGGCAAGGTGTGGAAAGAAGCAGCTGGAGATTTCTGGACTCAGAATGCTGCCACCCCAGCCCCTCTCACTCAAGGGGCTCACACCCAAGCAGAGGGAGGGGGGCTGGACTACTCCAACTACCCTAGGGGCCATCTGAGACACCACCACTAATGAGGCTGAGTTAGGGATTTCACACAAACCACACCAAACAACTCTTCCAGATGCACACCTGGTGTAACAGTGTGTAGATATAGGGGAGTGGGTGAAATACCAAACTCCTGGGGTGAGGAGTGGGAAGGAGTGGGATCGGGGAGCCAAGAGGACCCAGCTATATGTAATTCAATTACATGATTCCTATGGCACATAATAGGAGGAACCAGGAGCATGCCTGGGTTCAAATCCTTCCTCCAGCACTTAAAAGATGCAAGTCTCTCCACACTGGCGGCTCTGGTCTCCAGTCCATCACCTCATGGGGTTGTGGTGAAGGGAGATGAGTTAATATTTGTGTGGGCTAATATTTTTTATGTATGCTTAGTTAAAAACAAACTAAAAGTAAAGGAAAAAAAATAAGAAAAAACAAGCATGTCCCTAGACAAAGACTTTTTAGGAAAGCCAGATTTGTGCCAGGTCCAGGCTGCTGGTCCTTGGTTTCCTTTGGACGGCAGCCTGATTACCATGGACCAGATTGCTGAGCTCCTGACAGGTCTGTGATGCCAGAACTAGGGGGTGGGAGGCAGCACTAAGAAGAATCTGCCCTCAAAACACCCCAGTGAGGCTGAGAGCAGCTCTGGCTCCCAAGCAGCTTTTCCCCTGGGTGTCACAGCTATGCCCTGGGACTCCCTCTGTTTCCTCAGTCCAGCCATTTGCAGTGACTCAGGGCCTATGAAACCCATTAGCCCAAACTGGGCTGCACACAAGGAGGCAAGAGGTTGGGCCCAGAGAGGTCTAGCAGCAAGCTCTGGGCTGAGTCAGGACTAAAACTGGAGAAAAGAAAGAACCCACGACAGGCAGTTCCTAACCATGCTTCTGTCATGTACCAACCTGAATCAATCTTAAAGGCCATTTTTAAACACTGCATTTTTTCCTAGAAGCCCCAGGATCCTGCCTCCCAACTGAAAAAGGCAGCTCTCTCAGTTCTGTAAGGACTCCCAGAAAGAAAGGGAGCCTTGACCAGATTCAGAGCTAGGAGGTCACCCAAGGAGGGCAATGAAAAGCCAATGGCACATAATAGGAGGGACCAGAGGGACCAGCTCACAAACCCAACAGTATATGGGGTTAACTAACACCTCATTGGCCCGCAATGCTCTCACCAACACACAAGCTAGAGCAAAGGGAGCAGAGCAGCAAGGAGCATGGGCTCCTTGGGCAAAAGAGACCAAGTCCAAATCCTGACTTCAAGGTTCTAGCATGTTCTTAACCTCTCTGGAGCCTCAGTTTCCCCATCTGAAGAATAGGGCTAATAACAGTAGTTACTTTTTCAGCTTCTGGCACAGGCCTGGCACTGGGAAAGTTCTAGACACAAGTTATTGTGACTGTGGTTCTTTCAACTGCTGTTTACTGAGCACCTACTATAACTAGGCCTGTACTAGGCTCTGAGAATCTAGTGGTGAAAGGAACAGATGTAGCCTGGGCCCTATGGATGCTCTCCAGCCCTTTCTGATCCAGATTACCATCCCAGAAAGCCCTCACTTCAACATGGCCGCCTCTACTTTCCCTACTCCATCTGTTCACATATCTCCACCCACAGGGTTGTCCACCACAGCTGGGCGGTCCCCAAGGCCGCACACTGCTTCAAAGCCTGCCAGTAAGCTCTGGGGTGGCTGCCACAGCCAAGCACACACCAACTGGCCAGCTCCCTTGGACCCCGGCTGTATCCAGCAGAGATCTAGCTGCAGCCACAGCTCTCTCCACAGGGTGCCTCTTAGCATCTGAGGGCCCACCCACCTTCTGCCTGCCTGGCCACTGAGCCAGCCACAGAGCCATCTGATTTGAATGAAACTTCAAACTTAATGACTTTCATGCTGGTTATTTAAAACGCAATGTAATTTTCTTAAACACCCTATTATTTCCTTTGATAGCTACAAAGCTTCCCCCAATCCCATAAGCATGTTTATTTTTAGGGAAAAGAGTGGTTTGCAGTTGGTCACAGAGACATAGGGAGAGAGAACCCACAGAAAGCAGCCTGGAGGCCCTCCTGCTTGCGGACTCTCCACCAGACACCAGGGGACCAGGCAGGGCCTGCCCTTCTCTCACCAACATATCAGCCAGTGGCCCTCCCGTCCCCCACCTGACAGTAGCCAGTTAAGTATAAGGTCCCCCTTCCCATGCTTCCCTCAATGCTGCTGGGCCTCGATGTCCTCATCTGTAGGGTGCCTCAACTAGCGTTCCAAGGAATCTCCTTCCCATGGGCATTCCAGGCATGGACATGTCTGGGGAAGGGTCCTGAGGCTACCAACCACACCCTCAGCAGCTTTCTCTTGGCTCCTCCAGACATTTTGCTCTGGGTGAGGCCTCAAGGGCTGGAGCCTTGACCAGTTGGGTGAGATCTGTGCCCTGATAAAGCAGCCTGAGGCAGTGGCTGCCTACACTGGGTGTGTAGGTGTGGCCCTGCCAGTCGGGGCTCCCCAGCAAGGGAGCTGGCATGGTGGTGGGTGTGCGTGCATAGGTCAGCTGAGCTCCACCAATGCAGGTCGTCCTCTGGGAGCGGCTATTTTTAGGTTCCAAGCTTTCATGTGGCCAAATGATGTGGAGTTTACAAAGCATCGGTAATGCGTTTCAGATGGCGGCCCAGCAGGCCAGGAGGCTGGGCCCATGGCCACCAGAGCCAGGTCAGAGTTACTCAGCGTCCCCACTATGGACTCCCATCACCTGTCCCTCCCTCTGCATGGCCTCTGTGACATGATTGCGAGGCTAGCCTTGGTGTAGTCCCTGCAATGCCCAGCTAATCCTAACTGAGGTGCAGGTGACCAGCAGGCCTCTCCAGTCCACCTTATGAACCTCAGAAATCCCCGTAGCCAGGAATGCCCACCCACTATAAGGTAAGAAACTGAGACCTAGAGAGGTGAAACCATTTGCTAGAGGTCACACAGAGGGGAGGAGGTGGCTTCCTTCCCTAGCAAAGTCCCCTGCTCCCATGGGAAAACTGGATTTTTGGGGAAGGGGTGATTTGCCACCATTGGCACCAGGCCAGCTCAGACATGGTGGCGTAGGGGAAGCCATACCAAGTTAATCCCCAAACCCACACCCCTGTTTCCCAGGGCCATGTCCTGCCCACCCATGCCTGGAGCCTCTGCTGTACACATGTCATCTGGAAGCAGACAGTGTGGGGCCCAGACAGCTCCCTTGCCCTTGGAGAGAGCTGTCTGTTTTAAAGGGGGGAAGAGGAAGGTGGGGGCAGGAGGAAGCTTATTTGGCAGTGTGTCTGCTTCCTCTGATCTCCAGGGAGTTCTGGCTGTGAAGCACAGGCTGGGTCACCAGGCTTGCTCTGGGCTCCGAAACAAAGTCTGTGGGTGCAGCTCAACAGACAATCTCCATGGGTGGGACAGCCTCCCTGCAGAGAAGCACCAAGCTCACACCCCTCCTTGCTGTGCCCCACGCCAGGGTTAGTCCCCCATTCAGCATGACAGATACCCTCCACCTACTGGGGGACTGAGCCACAAGAAGAACCATGTTCTAGCTGGACCAGGGGCAGGGGAGCAGGTGCAAAACCTCTGACAGGACAAACCATCCAGGCAGAAGGCTGCTTGCAGGATGGGGCTGATGCGGGCCACACCTTTTTAAGAGAGGGAGGTGGTTTCCCAGGTCCAAACCTCAAGCATGACAGGTCTTTGAGATGAAGCCGCTAAGTGTCTGAAGAGGCAGCTGACAATGTGCTGGGTTCTCGAGATCCTCTCCAGACCCTGATGATCTCGGAGCCCTGCTGGAGGAAATGGGGGGCAGAGGTGCTCTCTGCACCCTGAGGGGCCTAAGCAAGCAAGCCACTGACCTTTGGGGTGTGGCTCCCCAAATAAACAGGGGACCAAGCCCCTGGACTCAAATGAACTAACAGTAAAATGGCAACTGCACTATGAGGGGGTACTCTTGCCTTGATTAGCCAGTACTTTGAGTCTCTCCAGTCCAAAGCCACCCCTCCCTTAGCTCTGCTCTCATTCCCGAAATCAAATACCCCTGCCCCTCCCAGCACCCAGCCCTAGCGGCCTCCCTGGCCCTCCATGTCCAACTCAGCCCATCTGCAGTGGACACTGCTCTGCCCTGTAGGATGCCAACACACTGCATGTGCCCTCTAGTCTCTCCCAGGTTTTGGAACCAGCACTGCTGGGCATCGGCTCACATGCTGTGGCCTTAGTGACAACCTTTCTAGTCTCACCTCACGCCCCTCTTAGACCCTGAGCTTGGGACTGCCCTTCAGGGATCAGGAACACACTTATCTCTGCCTCTCTCCTGCTTTGCTCAGCTTCCACCCAGAGTGTTCTCCCACTATCGGCTGTACAAAGTCCTCTCAGGAAGCTTCCTAAGCTGCTCCCATGGCTCCTCTTCTACCTCTGTGTCCTATATCCAGCTCAAGCAGTACTTCAGGGCTGACATGGGTCCTCCAATGAGGGTCCTCTTGCCTTGCCAGGACTGAGCTCTGGGAGGGCAGGCATAGCCTCCCCTTGTGCAGAACCAGATCAGGTACACAGAAGGGGCTCAATAAATACAGTTTGGACTCAAGATTCCAGCAGGCTCTGGGCTGAGCCCAGCTAAATGCCTGAGGGCCAGGAAGGCTGAGGGCGACCCCTGGGGGAGCTGGCTTCTCGGCAGGGAAGGGAAAGCATCGAGGGCTCTGGTCCAGCCTGAGCTTCAGCAGCACTGGAGCTTCTGAGTTCTTTATGCAGTGTTAGTCTTCCAGCAGTGGCCTATACGTGGGCACCACTTACACTGTGCCATGCCAGTCACCCAAGAAGGGTGGAACCCTCATTAGCCTCATTTTCAGATGAGGAAACTAAGGCCCAGAGGGGCAAAGTAACTCGCCCAGGGCCACACAGCCAGAGTAGCAGATGCAGTAGTAGACTAAATGCTTTCCCTCCCTCCACTCCTCTAAAGGGCCTTGACAAGCAGCCTTCCCTAATCTGACATCACTGTCTCCACCTGCAGAAAAAGAGGTTGTTCTTCGAGAATTTGTGTACTGTACCGTTGGGTGGGGGGTGCTCCTGTGACCTAATAAAACACCTGTTTCCTCCAACAGAGCCTTGTTTGTACACAGTGGCAGGAAGCACCAGTCACAAGGTGTGAGGGGGTGTGACTTTATGGCTTTGGGACCGCAGCAGCTGGAGGGGGCTCAGAGATGCTGTGGCTCTCCTTGACCCTCAGGAGGCTCTGGGCCCATCCCTGACCCAAACTGACTTCAGTGGTTATGTGATTTTTCTTTTTCTTTTTTTCTTTCTTTCTTTTTTTTTTTTTTTTGGCAGCAGGGATTGAAACCAGGGTACTTAATCACTGAGCAACATCCCAGCCCTTTTTTCTATTTTATTTAGAGACAGGGTCTCACTGAGTTACTTAGGGTCTCACTAATTTTCTTAGGTTGGCTTTAAACTCACAATCCTCCTCCCTCAGCCTCTCGAGCCACTGGGAATACAGGCATGTGCCACCGTGCCTGGCTAATTATGTGATTTTCAACAAGCACCCCTGAATTTCTGCTTATAGCTCAACTCAATCTCCCTTTTTGCAGAGGAAGGGGATGGACTGTGTTCTCAAGAGTCCCAGAGGGGCCATGTTCAATCCTTTTTTTTTTTTTTTTTTTTTGGGTATGGAGGATTAAACCCAGGATTAAACCTCTACCATTAAGCCACATCCCCAGCCCTTTTTATTTTTTTGAGACAGGGGGTCTTGCTAAGTTGCTTAGGGCCTCACTAAGTTGCTGATACTGGACTCAAACTCCCAGGTCGCTGGGATTATAGACATGCACCACCACGCTGGGCTTCTACCCTCCCTCTTTTAATTCCCCTCACACCCAAGTCTCTGCGGCTGGGGAAGTAGGCAGAACTGGTGTGAAGATCCTCATTTGCTGGCTCAAACCAGCTCACTGGAACCCAGGAAGAGCTGGGAACTGGGTCCTAGCAACCGATCCAGAGCTCTTTGTCAGCCCCGGGGCCTTGGGAATGCCGCCTCTGTTCTGCTGAGCTAGCTTGCCCTACCCTTCCAAAGAGGTCAGCAGGCTGCCCTAAAGTTGTAACCGTTCCTCCCTGCCCCTGTGGACAAGGTGGAGCAGGAAGCCTGGCTCTCACCAGGGTCTGCAGGATAGGCCTCCTTTATGGGGCTTCCCTGGCCCACTGTAGGCAGCAGTAGGGTGGAAGCACAGTCTCAGCTTGGGAGCAGCAGAAGAGGGTCTACAGACTGTCCAGATCCCACAGCTAATCCCACACAGCCTCTGAGTCAGGAAAGAAATGCACTTCAAAACAAACTGAGGTCCCACTATCCACCACAGACTAAATGAAGAGCGACAAAGACAAGACTCCATATCAGTCATGTTTAGGCACTTCAAGGGCTGGGGAACAGTCGCAGGCTTGGAACCCACAAAGAACAGGGGCAACAGGGCTGCAGAACACTGTGATTCTTCCTACTTCTTGACCCCATAGTTCTCAGGGGATATTATGCTCCAGGAAAATAATCAAAACAGAAACTAAGGAGTGGTTTGTCCAGAGCCTCATCCTCCTGATAAAGAAGGTGGCCTGTGAGTGAGCCAGGAGCCACAGGAGGGATGCTATGAATAAAGATGATGTGCATGGGTATTGCTGGAAGCCTGCACCACACATCGGGGAAGCATTACAGCAAGAATAAGGGGGTGCGTTTAGGGGTGACCATGTGAGCAAAGGTCCAAGGGTGGCTCCAGGCTAATGACCATGAGGGTCATCTCCCTTTTTATTCTTACAAAACAGCCTCAATTCCTCACACCTTATATAAGGGCTTTAAAGGGATGAGGAAGGAGAGTCTCTTTCAGATCAAGTTTTGGGGTGGCGAAAAGGGATTCTCAGGATTGAGCAAGTGGCTATGGCTCCCATGCTGGTCCCAGGGATAGCACTTCCCATCTGAAGAATCTCTGGATGAGGTCAGGCAGGGAGTAGGGGACACATACACCTGAGTCCCCAGTCCCAGGGTTCAGACCCCTGTAGCCCAGAGTGGAGATACAGCCCTCCAGATGGGAGTCCACAGGGGGCCTAACCCGCTAAGCCACCAATGGTCCCACGAGAACTAGGATAGCAAGGGAGAAGGGATCAATCATGGACAAAGCCTGTCCCCACCCAGCCCAGGCTATGCTGGCACCTCCCTGGGCATCTCTCTAGCAAAACTGCTAGTCCTCACTCCAAAAAGTACAAGGAAGGCTCATGAGCCCATTGCAAAAATGCAGGAAACAAGGTCCAGGATGTCTCTGCAGACAAGCTCTCTTTGGCTAAGCATGGCAAGTGTGTTACAGCTATGGTAACCACATCATCCAGAAGAGCTGCCGGGGTGGGTAAGGCAGCCAAGGCCCAGAGGCAGGATGAGGGAGGATCCCGCTTGAATGATCGGAGGAGGAGACAACTATCTGAATTAAGCCTCAAATGAGGATTAAGAAGGTGGCTGGCACCTATGCCAAGAGCTGGGGAAGAGAAGTGCAAGCTGAGGGAACAAATGTAAAGGTCCTGAGGTGGGAAGAGCTGGCCAGGTATAAAACCCACCAGGCTAGAGGGGCTGCTGTGAGGGAGAGGAAGGAGGTAGTGCCGATAATGAGGCACTGAGGCTGTGGTAAGTGATTTGGACTTTCCTCCAAGACTAATGGGAAAGGCCCTGAAGTTTAATCAGGTGAGAGACGTGATCTGATTTGTTTTTAAAGGACCCCTTTGGCTGCTACATGGAGTCTGGACTGTGGGTTAGGGTGACAAGGATGCAGATGGACCCCGGAAGAGGCTACTGTGCCATCTGGATGGGAAATAATGAGGGCTGGGAGTGCTCATAGATGAAGTGGAAGATCTAGGATGCACCCAGGAGCATGCCAGTCCCTGCTTTATCTGTTAGACAACCTGCAGCCCTCAGCATGCTGCTCAGGGGACCCTGGTTCACAGCCCAAGCTGAGGCCAGCACTGTCCAGACCCCTCAGCTAGGCCTACTTGACAGTACTTCTCCAAACAGAATAAATCCTGTCTGGATTTATTAATCTGTGCTCTCAGCTCAGCTGGGCACTCTTGGGGCTGAGCCTGGTTCTGTGTTGGGTTCCCAGAACCTGGTAGCAACCTGGTAACAGACTCCCTTCTCACAATCCTCACTCCAACCTGGGCTGGTGCTCAACTGCCACTAATATCCCAGAGCAAGCCCACTGTGCACCTCTGTCAGGGCGGAGGGCTGGGTAGTGTTCCTACACCTTCTCTCTGCACAGCTCCCCAGATGGGGGACCGTTGTCAACAGCACTTCCTCTGCTAGAGTCAGGTCTTGCTCATAACCCTCTCCTCTTGCTCCCTCAGGGCTTGTTTCCATGCCCTCACTAGGACCTCAATCCTGGGACTCAGTGGTGAGCCCTATGGCCAGGGCCCCACACATAAGTCTACCATTTCCCTTGTGCCCCTCACACTAGAGCTGCCACTTGATCCCTGGGCTGGAAGGATGCCCAGGTACTAGGATAACTATGGGATCAGGGACAGGGAGTGTGGCCTAAGCCTCTGCAACAGTCAAAAGCCACAACTTTTTTTTTTTTTTTTTTTGGTCATTGAGATGTAATTCACATTCCATAAAATGCACTATTTTAAAATGTACAATTCAGCGATTTTTCGTATATTCACAAGGTTGCAACTGCCACCACCATCTAATTCCAGAATGTATTCGTCACCCCAAAGAGAAATCCCATGCCCATTGGCAGTCACTTCCCACTCTTCCCTTCTCTCAGCTCCTGGCAAACCACTTTCTGTTTCTATGGATCTGTCAATTCTGAGCAAAAGGCTCAGAATCCTTCCAGGCCACAGACTCCAAGAGGGGCCCATAGAAAGGGCCACAGAGCAACGCTTCCTCATATCCTTTTTGGATAGAACCAGACTGGTGGTCTTGTACATCTAATCGCCTGAGTTTCCCTTGGGAATGCTGCCTTATTATGTTAATTTCAGAATTCCCCCAGAGTCTGGCTCAGGACCAGCTCACTACCCTACCTCTCCACTCCTACCCCATTACAGGTCTCAGAACTGAGAAGAAAACACACACACACACACACACACACACACACACACACACACTCACACTCACAGAAACAATAGTTATGATCTAGGCCAGTAACTGCCTGCAAGCCTGTATTAGATGCCTGGCAAACAACTTGCATGGAAAAAGCTTTGATTTAACTTTCCCCTTCCCCAAACAAAGCTTCAAAGAAACCAAATACCAAAAAGCAACTTTTTTTTTGGAAAAAAGTGTCTCTCTGCCTCATGGCAACTGGTTGTCAGTCAGACATTTGGCTCCTGGCAAGGTTTAAGTCTGCTTGTTTGGAGGCCTTCAGACGTGGTGGCCACATGAACATCCCTCCCACACGTGAGTGGAGATGGTCTCTGGTGTGGGTTTGCCCTGCTATCTATGGAAATCCAGCAATTCATCTTGAACATCTTAGATCCTGAGCACAATTTTTTGTTTGTTTTTTGGGTACCAGGAATTGAATTTAGGGGCACTTGATCACTGCACCACATCCCAACCCGATTTTATATTGGAGATAGGGTCTCACTGAGTTGCTTAGCACCTCACTTTTGCTGAGGTTGGCTTTGAACTCACAATCTTCCTGCCTCAGCCTCCTGAGCCACTGGGATGACAGGCATGTGCCACTGTACCCAGTTTGAACCCAATTATTTTAAAATTTTTTTTAGTTTTCAATGGACATTTATTTTATTTATTCATATGTGGTATTTGAAGATCGAACCCAGTGCCTCACACATGCTAGGCAAGCGTTCTGCTATTAAGTCATAATCCCAGCCCCTTGAGCAAAATTTTTGACCACCTACATGTCCTTAGAGAGGCTGGACAAAGGATGAGAAGACCTAATTCTAAGGCTTGCTAACAGGGCTTGGTAGCATATTTGGTAGTCTGTCCCCCAAAGATGGGCTTGATAAAGACCAGCTTTGGAAAAACTCCCATGACAGTTTTTCCCTCAGGGCCCTTTCTAGAGCTCCCAACCTACTACAGAAGACTTTTTCCTGACTCCAGACACATTAACTCTTTTTTGTTTATTTGTTTGTTTGGTACTGGGGACTGAACCAGAGGCATTTACCACTGAGCCACATCCCTAGCCATTTTTATTTTTCTTTTGAGACAGAGTCTCACATTACTGAGGGCCTCACTAAGTTGATGAAGTTGGCCTCAAACTGTGATACTACTGCCTCAGCCTCCTCAGTCACTGGGATTACAGGCATGCACCACCATACCCGGCCAGACATATGAACTTTGAATCGGATGATAAATATGCTCCAAATATATGAAGCCAATCTCTTTTGCTTTGTAAAACCCAACCATATCTGAAGTGTCCATACAATTTTCTGCATAATTCAAACAACTACTTTTATTTGCTATGTGTTATAACTATCAAGTTTGCTTAAAACAGGCTCCCCTATATTCATGTACATTTCCTCACCCTATGTCACTCTAACATAGGTCCCTGCCTCTGTCCTTGTCCCCAGCCCCAAAGAGCAGCTGAGGCCAGGACACAGAAATTCAGTGCCAGAGCCTGTCCTCCCATGTTCCCAGAAACTAGGAGTGGGGGAAGCAGCTGGGTGGGGAGGAGGGTGCAATGCATAGACAAGCATCTGCCACAGCTTGGGAAAAAACTGGAAGCTGAAAAACATATGCCCCAAGCCAGGTAAGTGGTGCTGATCCTGACTGTGGGAATCCACCTTCTGCTTACTCTTTGACCAGTATAAACCAAAGGACACCAAATGGTCTTATGACCCACACCCTTATAGCAGAATGAAGCCCTTCCTGCTCTGGATACTCTCCTGCCACTTGCTCACACTGTAAGAGGAACCACTGCCTTCCCTCTGCTCTGCCATGGAGTCCTGGGAGCTAGCCCTGCCAGGACTGGGGCCTAGGCCTCTTGTCCAGTCACAGTTACTATGATGACCATAGCCCCAGTCCAATCGATGCATGCCAGTGACTGGAAATGGTGGGTTATGTCAACTGGCCCCAATTCAAAGAGTTTACACCTTGCAGGGAATCCAAAAAAGCATCTGTTCCTGCAGGATGCAGGGCTATGGGGACAGTGGCTTCATCAGGTGGCAGGGTGGGGAAGAAGCCCCCTCCCTCATAGACCTGGAAAGAAGAGAATTACCCTTTATATCACAGAGCAGAGAAGTCAAGCAGACCTCTCAATAGCTAACGTGCTTGGTGTACAGAGATGAGAAGGGGTCCAGAGGGCAAAGATTTCATTTCTCAAGTCAGCTGTCTACCAGGTTTTTAGGTCTGAGCTTCTGGAGAGCAGCCTGCATCTGTCTTCTCACCTCCCGCCAGCTTTAACAGGAAATAGCTCTCAGAACCTCCTTCTTCACTCCTGATCTGAACCAGCCTCATAGTCATCCTGTCCTCCTTCTGGGTGGACCTTGCCTGTGGCCCCATGCGCTGGGTTTACATTTGCACCCAATATCAACCTACCACAGACCTCCCCAAGCCTTCCATGCACCCTCACCCCCAACTTGGGTCAACTGGGGACTGTCTGAAATATTAATGTGAATTTTTTTTAAAAAAAACGCAGCTTTAAAAGCACTCCAAATAGGCTCTTCACACTTTATCTGGACCAATGGAAAAAAGCATGGTTTGTAATGATCATGAAATCTTTTCAGAGCTCTAGGTACTTAAAGGATTTAACTCACAATTCACTGAGCTGGTCTCTTACTGATACCACTGATTTGCAATACATCTCTGCAAACCTTTCTTAGCAGGTAAGAGACCAAGTATGCCTCCTCAGAACTCACCTGGTATGTAGGGTCCTCCTTTGGCACAGGCACACTCATGCCAGTAAGGACACACAGTGGAGAACCTTTCTTCTGCATAACCAGAAGATCCCATCAGGTCCTTTTCTGCCCATCCCTCCAACACCCAGGCTCAGGGCTTCCCAGGAGAAAGCTAACTGCAGAGCTCTGAGC
Source organism: Spermophilus citellus (assembly GCF_964194105.1). NCBI lineage: Eukaryota > Metazoa > Chordata > Mammalia > Rodentia > Sciuridae > Spermophilus > Spermophilus citellus. The sequence continues at coordinate 145,633,990 of NC_138182.1, read as the reverse complement.
TCAAATCACATTAAACACACCAACCTTGAGAGGAAGGTGACCTCAGCTCAAAAGTTGTTCACCCCAGCATCATGCAGCACAAGGACCAGGCCTGCACCTGCTTATGAGTGTGCTGGGAAGACAAAAGCCAATAGCTCCAGGGCAGGGGATGATCCAAGGCAGGCCCTCCTTCCTCCCCCTAGAATTCTCCTCTTGGTTCAGATCCCACTGGTTGTGTACGAGGAAAAAAGACAACCACAGAATGCTCACATACCTATTTCTTCTAGGCAAAAGTCACTTCTTGCCCATGCCTTACCTACCTGGTCAAAGGAAGAAGCAAGCGCTAGGGACACTGGCTGCTGGGGTCACTTACCAGTGGAGGCTGCGGCTGGGGATGCTGCCCTGCTCCTGAGGCGGGTGGGTAGTGCATGAGCAGATTGAAGGCGGAGTAGACAGTCTCTTTGTACATGCCGCTGGAGCACTCTGGGGCCTTCAGGCCTGGAAAAACCACAGCTGGGTCAGATACCAGCCCAGGCAGCTGCTCAGGCTGAAGGCAGTCTGCTCTTGAGAGAAAAAATAAGAATTGCCAAGGGGTCTCCTTCGAGTTTGTGACTTGCTAGGGAACGGGATGCGGGTGTCTTCAGTGCCAAGTTTTGTGGGAAGACCCCGAATCCAGGTCTTCCCCTGGCGGCCCCGAATAGAACCCCCACTCAGTCCTCCAGCCAAGGAACCTTGGCCAACGCTTTCTCCTCAAGGCTGGGGATTAGTCAGTCACCTGGGCAAGAGGGGAGGCGGAGATGGAGGGGGTCTGTTTACTCCTATAAAGGTCAGGGCACCGGAAGTGACTCGAGCCCAGCAGCGCCCGGGAAACCCGCCCCCCACTCCCCCACCCCCCGCCCCCCCACTCCCCCACCCCCCGCCCTGGCTTCTATCCCCTCCCCGAGCAGCAGCCGGGGGAGGCACCCCCTGGATTCGCTGTTTCCCCATCGAGGCCAGGGCCTCAGCGCGAGGAAGAGGAGCCAGGCCGTGCAGAAACTCACCGTCCTCCAGAGACTCTGGAAGTTTGTCCGGGAAAAGTCTCTGCGAAGTGTGCTCCCGTCCCAGAGCCTAGAGGGAGAACCAGAGAGGCCGTGAGCGGCGGCGGGGACCATGGGGCTCAGGGGCTCAGGGCCGGGGAGGAGGGCTCTGAAGGATGGAGACCCGGAGGGCCGCAAGCGGGAGGGCTGGTCAGCTCGAGCCGGCGCCCGGCGGGGCGACCCCGACACAGTGGGCGCGGGCAGACGCTCACCTCGGCCCCGACCTCGGCCTCGCTGCGTGCTCCGGCGCCGGTACCCGGGATCCCAGAGCCTTCGGCCGCGCCCTCGGACTCATTCACGAGCGACGACTTGAGTTCTGCCAGGTCGCGCTCAGGGCCCGCGGCGCTGTCGCGACTCTTGTCCTGCTCCTCGCCCTCGTCCTGGAAGGCCAGCAGCTCGTCGGGCGCTCCTAGGTCGTCGCCACCGCCCGCGCCGCCCCCGCCGGAGTCCAGCTGCGGCATGGTGCCCTCCGCCCGCCCGGGCGCAGGGAGCGCGGGGCGCGGAGAGTGCGGGGCACGGAGCCGGCCCGGGAGGCGGCGAGCCCGGAGTCTGGACCTCCGAGCCCGGATCGCGGCGGGCGGAGCGCGGGCTGACTCCGCCTGGGCGGGCTGTGGGCGCCGGGTAAGGGCGCGGGGCTGAGCGGCTCCCGGAGCCGGCGGGTCGGAACATCAAAGGCGCCGCCGGCGGAGTGCCGGGGGCGGGGCGGGCACTCTGGGGGCGGGCCCCGACGGGGGCGTGGTCGAGTAGTCTGGGTCCGCCCCCTCCTCTCCCCGGAGAGGCCGGGACGCACCCACTAGGCACAGCCTTAAAGGGCTCGCTTTCCGTGAGTGAATCCTGAGTGAGACGTCGGAGCAGCTTAAAGATTGTCACTCTTCTCCTGTAATGTCAGGACCCTAAAGGAAACTCCTGACCCTGCTTTCTCCCTACAAGATATTGTCATCCCGCGTCCAGGTTTCTTTTCCACTTGCGTAGGGTGAGGGTGCCTTGGGACTTGGGTGTGGTTTCAAGTCGCGGCCTTAGCATGAACTGCCTCTGGGCCCCAGGCCCAGTGTGGCCTGTGCTTTGAACTGGGGGTTTTTTAGAGCTTGGGGCCACTCGGAACCCAGGGAACCGTCAAGATTAGGAATTCTCAAAGGCCCATTCTCTGCCCCATTCTCCATCTCTATGCCAATCTGGAACTTCCTTCAGGGTTGCCCGCCCACTGTGAGAACAAGTATACAATCCTCACAAATTTATTGAGCATCTGTTGCATGCGCGAGCTCATACATCACACATCTGTAACAAGCCCCTCAACCATGTGGCGCTCCGAGGTGCGAACACAGAAGACTAGGAGGAAGGAACCCCGCCGCCGAACTCCAGCCACCCCCCACCACGACTTTCCCAGCTCAGTTCCACGCCTAGAATTTCTGTACCCCAAGGACTGATTTCCCAGGGACTTTGAGCAGCCACGTGGACCACGGTTTCCGACGTGGGGTCCTTTACCCGCAGCAACTCGATCTGGGAAGTTGCTTTCTGAAGCCCATTAACGATGGTCGGTGCAGAAGCTTCCATCTTATCTACTTGGCACCTGGAGCCTTATTCACAGAGACCTCCCGTGACTTGGTCTCAGCTCAGCTTCTGCATCTGCAAAAAGACACTGGTTCTTTGGATCGCGTTTTTTTGGGTCCATCAGGGACGAGTAAACTGCAGGTCCCCCAGCAGGTTTCTGTACTGGATTCAATGTAGACACTCCCTCCTCTTCTAGAGCAGTTGAAACCGAGGGTATTTGGGGGAGGGGGCATTGAACGCCTCGCCTCTCTGGCTCAGGGCCCCACAGGACCGCTGGCAGCGGTGCAAAGCCGGGCCGGAAGACAGCCGCGCCGCCCCTCCGGGTCCAGGCCCAGCCTAGCTGGCTGCGGATCAAAGAGCTAGGGCCGTCCTTCTCAGTGTTCAGATGCTATCTGGCCCGCCCAGCGGGGAGCCGCGGCCCCCCACCTCTGGGCTAAGGTGTCCTGCCCTTTGGGTCTCTCCAGCCTGCTTCCCCAAAGTGTGACCAAGTGCTCAATTGGATCCCGGTCCCTCTATCTTGCGGGGAGGGGATCCAGCCAAAAGCCGCCCTGCCTGGAGAGCACTGACACGTGATCTCCCGGCCCCTCCACCCCCATCAACTACCCAGGTTGTAGGGTCTGGCTTTAGGATGAACCTCCCCTGAAAGTTGAATGGAAATAGGTATCTGCCTAACCCTAAGGCGTTTGGGGTGGGGTTAGGGGGGCTTCTGTGTTTGTGGGTGATTACAGCTTAGGCAGAACCGCCTCCTGAACAATTGGTAAGATCCATGAGGTCTCAGTGGACACAGGCCGGTGGGGACTGAAGTTTTCTCCAATCCAAGGAGAAAAGAAAGAAGTCAGAAGGGGCAAGTGAGGTGTGTCCTTTTTTTTCCCTCAAGGGTAAATTTTTTTCAGTTTGGTATTAGCCTTTAATAAAAAAAAAAATTACGTTCTTTCTGCTTTATTGGTGTGAAAGCATCCTTTCTTTACTAAAATGATGGTGAGAATATATTTTTTTAATGACCTAATTTGGCTAAAGAAAAATGATATTTTTTTCTGATCTGTTCACTCCCCCACTCTCAAGTTTTTTTGGATATTTTATAGGGCTGTGAAATCCCTAAGCCTGGGAACCTCGGCCCTCTGATGTCCTGGCTTGGACTCCTTGCCTTGCTGGGAGGAACAGGGGAGGGGGAAGGAAGAGTAGGGGTGTGAGAAGGGGTAATGCAGAGAGGAGGGCTGAGTCACAGGCATTCACAGCCTCGCTGAGATCAGTCTGAAAGCTCACTGAGGGATCAACTACTGTGCTTAGCCCTAGGCTCAGGCTGAGGAGTGGGGGGTAGAAGTGCCTTCTGGGAGCCACTGGCTGCTTTGAGAAATTGAGGACTTGTCAGAGCTAAGCTGGGGGCTGGATCAGCCTGCCTGTACAGAGGTGAGTGGCAGGAGTTCCAGTGGGCTGGGGCAGTCAGGGTGGCCTCCTAAAGGTGGTTTCCATCGGGGCCTAGAATGCCAAGGAGAACAGGAGCTTAGACTTGTTTCCCAAAAGGCAGGTACATCCCCATAGGAGCCCTTGGTCAGCACCGGTTCCTTTATCATTCCCTTATAGTCATTCAAACAATGACCCCATATACTGAGTTAATACTATGTGCGAGGCATCCTGCCAAGTGCTTCATACACATATCTCATTTAATCATCACACCAACCCTGTGACATGAGGACTATTATCCCGTCTTACTAATGAGGAATCTAAAGGTCAAAGAGGTTAAGTAAATCCCCCAATATCTCACAGCTTAAAAATAAGGGTGTCAGAACTCCAAACTCAGGCAGTCTGACTCTTGAGCCTACACCCTAATGACCACACTCCAGTATTCCATTATGGCCCTAAAATTCCAAAGGAGTCCTTATCTGCTGTGTGGTCTTGGCAGACAAATGATGATGAATGAGCTGTCACCAATATAGAATCCTAACTTTCTGGGTGGCTCTCATTGCATGGTGGGGCCATCAAGAAGATTGGATAATCACCCTGGATGGTATGTATGGGTGGCCCAAGCCCTTGTTGGGTTAGAGAGCCCAGAGCCTCTCTCTGAGCCCAGACCCTAGCCTGTGCCATCTCTCCTGGCTGCCCTGGGCTACCTGTCCTGGTCAGTGACTTAGATCCCAAAGACCATGGGCCCTGGAGTTCCTCCACAGTGTGGTGGTTGAGACCTGCTGTGGCTGCCCCCTTGGAGGTTACAAGCAAGTTTCAAATCCACCCAGAGTGGTCTGGACTCATTAGTCAGATCAGAGGTATGTTTTATTGAGGCTTCATCTTTATGCTAATTAATCAGGCAAACCTGACCTTCCACTGATGTTGGATAAAGAACGAAGTCAGGACCCTCAAGGTTTGAAGGTCTGAGAAAGAAAGCTCCGGCTTTGGATCTGGGCAGACGGGTGTTTCTATCCCTACCCTGCAATTTACTGGCTGTGAGATCCCAGACAAATCACTGACCCTCTCTTAGCCTCAGTTTCCTCCTGTGTGAAATGGGTGTTGTATCTGCCTTTGACTGTTGGCATGAGGTTGAGGCAAATCACCGTATCCTAGTAAAGAGCTCAGCATAATGTCTGGCACATTTCAAGCGCTCTAATAAATAGGTGCTCTTGAGCTAGATATTTTTCGGAAGTTGTTAGGCTAATTGGCTCTTCATGTAACGTCATGTAAATCATCTGAATGTTCTCATGGCCTAAGCCCGCTTAATCATAGCTAAAGCTGAAAATATACATTTCCTTTCCTTTCCTTTCAAGTTCCTATAACATGAAAGGCCCCCATGAACTCTCTGACCTTTTTTAAACAGGGAGAACCTTGAAATGTGGCATTTCCAGAAAATGTCTCAAAGGAGACCCAGATGGATTTAGTAAATTACAGCAGGGAGAGGTTCCCAGCAGCGTCTCTTCCTGCCTGCCAGCCTGCCTGGCATCCTGTTGGGACTTGCCAAAAGAGGCCTAGAGGCCCGGCTGCAGGCTCCTATAAGGCTTCCCGTGGAGTGTCTCTCTCAGGGCAGAGTCGGGTCACAAGTCCCAGAGTCAGTGTGGTTTGTTGCTACAAACACAGTTTGCTCTCTAGAAACTGCGTGTTTGAGTGTGTGTGACTGTGGGTGGCTGGGACCCGTATGTCAGCAGACACACGATGGCTTTGATGCAACATCCAATGACCATTTCTTCCTTTATAAAGAAGAAGGGAAACCTCTGTAGGTCTCTTCTCCCCCTCCCCCTGTCCCTCATATTTTATGCAATACCAAGACTTACTATCAAAATTAAAATATAACAATGGAGCTAGAAATTAGTGTTTCCTAATGAAACCCCAAGAACATTTGGCCAAATTGGCTTGAGGAGAGGGGGAATTACAAGGAGATCCGCTCTGTAGGTTCAGAGAGCTTGTGACTATTTCCCACACTGTACCAAACATTGCCCAATGAATGGGCCTAGGGTTCACTTACCAAAAGGATAAAACATCTTTGATTTCCACAGGAAGGGGTTTGGAGTCAGAGACGCCAAAGTAGCTGGCGTAAAGGTGGTCCGGGAGTGGCTGTCAGGTGCCAGGCCATCAGTGTTCATTGGTCACCCAAGAACACTCAAACCACCACTGGCTGTGGTGCAACTCAAGTAAATCCTCTGCCTTCTCTGGGTCCAGAATCATCTAGAACTGCAAGGGTCCCTTACCTAGTTCCGGGTGAAGGATATGGAGAATAAGTCCAAGGACATTTTCCCTATCTGCAGCTCTTCCCTTATCCGCAGGGTCCAAGTAAAATTAAAATCCCAGGCCTCAACCAGAGTGAAGGAACACAAAAGATTCTACACCTAACTGGCACCTTGACCCCGCCCCACCCTAACAGGTCTGCTGACCCCAATACAATAAGCCCCTGGAAATTTCCTATTCACATTCCTGTCCTACCCTAATGGATCTGCCAGACCCTAATACAATGAACCCCAGGAATTACCTTCCACCCTAACGGAAGCCTATATAACCCAGACCCTTGCTTCAGCTTTTTGCCATTTTCTGCCCCCAAATGAGCCATGCCAGGTGCTTGATCAATGAAGAAAAGCTTGCTGATTTGAAGTTTGCCTTTGCTGTGTTATTTGTGCTAACACTGGGCATGCCAGGAGGAGCCCACAGCCATGAGACCAGAGCTGAGGGTGAAGAGACATCACAGATGTAGTAGGAAGCGGGGTGTGCCAAGCCCCTGTGTTGATGTGGGACCACCTGCAAACTCAGAGGAATGTGCCCACATTAACCCCATTTTGGGCTGCTCCAGCCCCTTGAGGTAGGAATGTCTTACTAGGAAAGAGACACCAGTACATCTTTTTTCTTGGGACAGGGTTCTCTGCTTATCCCTAGGGCCAAACCTGGAGCTGGCAAACTGCAATGTTCAGAAATTTTTGGATGGATGGACCGCTGAGTGAATGGTTAGATGGATCATTCACAGCAGTGATCACTTGGAATCTGGGGAGGAGTTAGCAGGTCTAGAACATGCTGTCTGGAACCTGCCATGTAGCACACTGACATCAAGCCAAATAGAGGTCCTGGGAGCCAGGGGTTCATGTCATGGCATGCACTGTGGCAGTTAGGAAGGCAGGTGGGATTTAAGACAACAGAGCCTATAAACATACATTGGAGAAAAGATAGCTTCTTCAACAAATGGTGCTGGAAAAACTGGAAATCCATATGTAGCAGAATGAAATTGAACCCCTATCTCTCACCCTGCACAAAACTCACCTCAAAGTAGATCAAGGAACTAGGCATTAGACCAGAGACTTTGCACCTACTAGAAGAAAAAGTTGGCTGAACTCTCCATCATGTCAGCTTAGGAATTGAATTCCTCAACAAGACTCCTAAAGCACAAGAAACAAAAGCACAAGGATCAATAAATGGGATGGTATCAAACTAAAAAACTTCACAGAAAAGGAAATAACCAAAAATGTGAAGAGAGAACCCATAGATGGTAGAAAATCTTTTGTCACTTGCACCTCAGAGCATTAATCTTCAGGATGTAAAAAGAACTCAAAAAACTTAGCACACACACACAAAACAAACAAACAAAAAATCCCAATCAATAAATGGGCAAAGGAACTGAACAATTTATAGAAGAAGAAATACAATTGGTCAACAAATATATGAAAAAATGTTCAATATCTATGGCAATTAGAGAAATGAAAATTAAAACTACACTGAGACTTCATCTCACTCTAGTCAGAATGGCAATTATCAAGAATACAAGTAACAAATGTTGGCAAGGATGTGGGGGAAAAATTACACTCACACATTGCTGGTGGGACTGCAGATTGGTGCAACCACTCTAGAAAGCAGTATGGAGATTCCTCAGAAAACTTGGAATGCATGGCAGGAGGGCTGGAGTTGTGGCTCAGTGGTAGAGCGTTCCCCTAGCACATGCCAGGCTCTGGGTTCAATCCTCAGCACCACATAAAAATAAATAAAGTAAAAATAGAGGTATTATGCATATATATATATATATATATATATATATATATATATATATATACTTGGAATGGACTCACCATTTGAATCAGTTATCCCATTACCCAATATATAGCCCAAAGGACTTAAAATCAGCATACTACAGTGACTCAGCCACATCAATGTTTAGAGCAGCTCAATTCACAACAGCTAAGCTATGGAACCAACCTAGGTGCACTTCAGTAGATGAATGGATAAAGAAAATGTGCTATACATACACAAAGGAATATTACTCAGCCATATAGAAGAATGAAATTATGACATTCACAGGTAAATGGATGGAACAAGAGACTATCATGCTAAGCAAAATAAGCCAATCCTAAAAAACCAAAGGCTGAACGTTCTCTCTGATATGTGGATGCTAACATACAATGAGGATGGGGAGGAAAGAATAGAAGTTTATTGGATTAGACAAAATGGAATGAAGGGAAGGAGGATGGAAATAGGAAAGACAGTAGAATGAATCAGACATAACTTTCCTAAGTTCATATATGAATACACCACCAGTGAAACTCCACATCATGTAGAATCATAAGAATGGGAAGTTATACTCCATGTATGTATAATATGTCAAAATACATTGTACTGTCATATATATCTAAAAATAAGTAATTATAAAAAAGGACAGGGCCTTCTTCAGGTGAGGTTGTAGCCCTCTCTCGGTGTTGTGGTGGACTTTGACCTCATAGGGTCCGCAGGGCCCAGTGAACTGGCATCTTTGGGAAGAGTTTGATTTTTCATTAAGCTTTTGTCTAGACTGGCACCTCTTCATGTCCCAGTTCTGCAGTCCCTCCATCCTTTCTAATGGGACAATTCCTCCCAAGGATCCCCTCCCCAGAACCCCAACTCTCCCTGTTTACTACATCTTCTAGAACAAGCCACCTCCCCTGTGCATGGCCCACCATCTCACAAAGGGCGACAAGACTCTCCTAGCTCAGGGCCCTGTGAAGAGTGCACCTCCTTTCTAGCTTCGTTTGTCCTCCAACCCAGGGCAGTTGGGGTGTGGGAAAGGAGCAACTAGGACATGGTGGGCAGAGAGACCTGTGCCAGATTCTGTCACCACTGCCTGTCCCAGTGTCCACAGCCAGGAAAGGGTCTGGGAAGTCCTGGGCAAGAGAGACCTCCATCAGGCAAGCATCTCCCACAGTGATTTGATTCTACAACTATTGTTCCCTCTGTGTGTGTGTGTGTGTGTGTGTGTGTGTGTGTGTGTGAGAGAGAGAGAGAGAGAGAGAGAGAGAGAGAGAGAGAGAGAGAGAAACTGGGATTGATTGAACTCAGGTGCTCTACCACTGAGCTACTTCCCCAGCCCTCTTTTTTATTTTGAAACAGGGTCTCCTTAAATTGCTAAGGCTGGCCTTGAACATGTGATCCTCCTGCTTCAGCCTCCCAAGTATCTGGGATTACAGGCATGTACCACTGTGCCTGGCTCCATATATGATTTTCAAACCAATACATTTCCCTTGAAAGTTTGGGGAACGTGGATGCTGTTGGTTTCAGGGGGCAGTGAGGAGCTCTCCTTATCCAAAACATACAGGAATTCTGAGGGAGGTATTCCCAGTTGGTGTTCTTGTGGAGGAAGTTAGTAAGAGCTGAACCCCCAGAGTGCTCCTGACATTTCTAACCAGTCTCACTCCTGCCCTCCTGGATTCTCACTCAGCCTTTTGGGATCGTGGAACTTTCATCTGTGCCTAGTATTAGCATGAACCAAGCATACTGTGGCATTTAATAAATGCTCACTGCCCAAAGGATGGAGTTGTTGAATTAAGATCTACTATGGCTCTTCACATTCCTGGGCTGGAGGGATTCCATTCTTTTTTTGCTTTCATTGGGATTTCTGCAGTGTCTGAGATGTCTGTATTTTCAAGGCCCATCTCTGGTCTCTGCCTAATCCAGAAAGTTCCCCACCTCTCCAGGTAGGTTCGTGGGAATCCTTCCCTCCCTTCCAGACTCCCATTGCCCTGAGAACTGAAGCCACTCAGCTTATCCTGAGCCCAGGGGCTGTTTCCTGGGAGCGAGTCTCCTGATCTTCAGCTGCTGTCTTTGTCTCCTGTTGAACAAAAGCGGAAACTCCCAGTCATGTGTGCAGTTGGGGTTCTTCACTTGCTCATTGTGACCTAGACCTTGGGCATGTTACCCGCCTCTTGAGCCTTCTTTTTCTCATCTGTTAAGTGGGTGTAGTAATAATACTTACCTCCAAGAGTGGAGAAGATGCGATGATTCATGCTTGTAATGACCTTAGCACAATGTCTAGTGCAGAGCAGGGAACTGCTAAGTGGCAACCATTGTCAAGTATTGTTCCCAGACAGCAAGGCGGAGCCAAGCCCAGAGAGGTGCTTCCCAGGTGCTGTCTAAGCAAGCGGCTGCCCCTGTGATCCTGCAGTGTTGCTGGTCACTACTGGACAGCGGGGACGGGTGGGAGGGCACCAGGAGCCCCGCCTTCTGAGGCCTGGCTGTTCAGCCTGAGTGGAGACTCCTCCTGCCAAGAGATGGCCATCTCCAGATGTCTGCGGGCTGGAGGAGCGGCTGGACCTGTGGGGCCTGAGGGCAGAGACAGGGCTAATGGGAGGAAATTACACAGAGAGATTTCATCTCGGCTTGAGGAAGCACGTCTACCAGTCTGAGCTGGCCAACCGTGGCCCACCCAGTCTGTGACAGAGGCAGTGAGCTCTCTGTCCCCAGAGGTGTGCGAGCAGAGGCTAGGGGCTCTCCGGAGGGAAGCTGCTGCAGGGGTTTCTACCTTCCTGGTGCCTCCAGGGCTGTGGGCAGTTCCTGCTTCTTTCTAGGTGGCCCTGTCCCTCCTTGGACCCAGATGAGCCCATAGCAAGGCCTCTAACCATCTGCAGGCACAGAGGTGAGTTCGAGGGCAAAGGTTTGGACTCCTCTGACTCCACACTGGGGCTAGAGGCTGGAAATGAGTGATGGCTGTAGAGGCTGGTCTGAAGGGATCTTAACCAACAACCTCACCTTTTTTGAAGAGGCAATTTAGTGCAGTGGTTGGCAGCTTGAAACCTGGAGCCCAGGTACCTCCCTCAGACCTCCTGGGGTTAGGGAAGGCAGAGATTGAGGGCTAGGGCTTGTTCTTAAATCAGCCTCTCCTCACTTGCTTCAGCTTGTTCTAAAATCCGGGACTGGAAGGAGAAAGATGGGAAGACACAAAGGGAGACAGCTGGGCTCTCAATTTTAACTCTGCCACATGGGTAGCTCTGTGACTTTGGGCAAGTTGCTTAACCTCTCTGGACTTTGTTTTTCTTACCTATAGATGGAATGATGATACTACCTAGCTCTTGTGGGGATTCTTGTGAGGATTAAATGCATTATTGTTTGGAAAAGTTTGTAGTCCTGTGCTTGCTAAATAGATAAAAATTAACTGTGCAACTCAGCTATGTCTAGTACTATCTATACAGGAGGCTTTACATCAGTCACCTGTTTAGTCTTCACAACAGCCTAGTGAGGTTGGGATTGCTATGATTAGGAAAAGTGAATCCAAGGAGGTCAAGTTCCTTGCCCAAGGTCACAAGTTGGTGAAAGGCAGAGCTGAGGTCTAAACTCAGGGCAGTCTGTCTCAGGGCCTGAGCTCTTTGCTGTTGGCCTCTTATGGGAGGGAGAGTGCCTCCAAAGCAGGGTGACAATACACCAGCAACCAGGGGTCAGAGCAAGTCCCCTCCCCTCCTCTAATTTGTGGACTCACTGCTGAGTGACTCTGGTTACAAATTGGAGCCCTGATGAGTAATCTCCACTGCAGGGACCTGGACGGAGGGGGTTTCTGGGCTGGGCAATCCCAAAGTCAGAAGGGGGCTGGTTATGTTTGCCTTGGTGGTGACACTGCTGAGGGGGTGGGTCACCCCACACAGCTTCAGGGGAGACCTGGGTTCCCTGCACAGGCTCTCTGGGTATGGGTGTGGACTGTGGACCTAGGGTGTCCTGCTCACCCACTTTCTCCTCTTCCCCCACAGGACTTGTCTGCCTTGTTCATGGCTGTTCCTGGGCAGGGCCAAAGCCTGGCCCAGAGCAGATGGCCCATAAATACTTTCTGGGCTCCAGACACATTCCAGGCCTTCGCTGTTCACAGGTGCTTTCCCGTCTGTTATCTCATCCCATCCTCATAGCAACCCTGAGAGGTACAGTACCGTCTTTTAACCCTCTTTTACAGATGAGGAAACCGCAGCTCACAAAGAGGAAGTGACTCGTTCAAGGTCAAACAACTCAAACCCCGGTCTTTGGGCTCTACATTGACTTCAGCTCTGCAGCCCATAGAGACATCTCCCCCTTCCTTGGCTGAGGATAGTGGGGACAGTAGGAGCCCTCAATTGGTGGAAGTTCTGGGAAAATGGTGCTATTGGCTACCAAGCAAACGGAGCCACAGCCTCCAGGGCTTCTGGATGGGTGATTGAGTGTCTCAGATGCAAATGGTTATCCACTGGTGTAGCAACCTCTTCCTTATTTGCGGGGGAAAGCATTCTGTTTCCTGGAGACAGAATGTCAAAGAACTGTTTCGGGTGCCCCTGTCCCCATGCTCCAGCCTCCAGTGGGTCTGTCTGGGAACAGAGTGATGAGCTAGGTCCTCGGAGCGGTATCCGCTCTGATGGTGAAAGTGGGTCCTTCACCTTGGGGTCACTGGTGGGCCTCTGCTGGGGATTGCGGTTTTCCTCGTCAGCATTGCTCTTCTTATTTTCGTTCACAACTCTATTATTACTGACATCTGAAAGGGTTTCCCCGTCCCGGTCAAACTTTGATTTTTGTTTTTATAATTTTAGAACTTCTGTCCATTCCCTCTTTTCTCCTTTTTCTCTTCTGAGTCCATCCATGGTTTTTGGAAGAAATTAAAGCAAGAGTTACATCCATGTCCCTGTCCCCAGAAGGGCTCAGGGACCCATATGTGGAGCCAATTCTGACGGCAGTGTCTAGGAGAAAGGATACTTTTTTAAAAAATTATTTTAAGATGTTGATGGAGCTTTATTTTTTATTCATTTTTATTTATATGTGGTGCTGAGAATCAAACCCAGTGCCTCCCACGGGCTAGGTAAGCGCTCTAGCACTGAGCCACAATCCCAGCCCCGAAAGGGTACCTTTTTAAACTAGGGATTCCTTTTGCTGCTGGATGTGGGCACTTTGGTGCTTCTAGCCCCCTTTGAGCAGTGACCCATGCATTGTTCCCTCCAACATTCTCTCCCTTTGGGGGTGCTTCTAGCGGCCCAGAACCTGCTGACTGCTGATTAACCCCCTTTTATCTTGAATGAATGGCAGAGACAAGGTGAGGGATGGGAAAGGCGTCAGCAGGGCCCCTCTGCTCATCCTGATTCATAGTGGGACTGGGTCTGTGGCAGAAAACTCCCCTTCTGAAATTCACAGGTTGAGATGGGGGTTTCCTCAGCTGCAGAAGCCTGGGCCCCAGAGACTGGCCTGTTGTGGTGGATTCAGGCTCCAGGCTTGGGCCTGAGTTGGGGCTTGGAGATTTCTGCCATCTAGACCCTTTGGGCCAGTGCTTGGTCTTTGGTTTCTGGGAAGGCAAGAACTGAGAAGCTGAGGAGCTACTGGGTCCTCAGAGATCAGTCTGAATTTCTGCCTCTCTGGAGTTTGAGAAACACTCCCTGTCTCTTGCTCAGCCCTGCTTCCTAGGACCCCCAAACTGGGGAGGGACAGAAGTCCGAGGCTTCTTGCCCCAGCTCCTCCCAGGCTGAGGTGGGAATCTGGCTTGCCTCTGAACTGCGCATGCCCACGCGGCCCTGCGGCTCTCGGATCGCTCTGTGTTTGAGAGCCAGGTGCTGCCCTGAGCCAGAAAGCACTCAAACCCCTTCAGCCCTGGGACTTACAGTGCGTGAGACAGACTGCGTCTGTCAGCGTGGGAAATGTTCTCTTGGTCTTTCCTTTGCACCCACAGAAAGTCCCAAAAGCGCCCCAGGTACCAGCTTGCAGGCTGCTTGGGGAGCTAAACTGTGAGACTGGTGCACGAAGGGCCTGACTTTTCACTGCTGCCGCCAGGACACCCAGAGAACCAGAAGTTAGAGAATAACACTGTATGAACAGGGCATGGGGTCCTTATGTCTCCTGATGGCAGACTGCGCTGTACATGCCTCAGAGGGAGAACAGCGCAAGATCAGTATGGTCAGAAAGGGAGGTGGCACACACCTGTAATCCCAGAGGCTCAGGAGCCTGAGGCAGGAGATTCACTCACGAGTTCAAAGCCAGACTCAGCAACTTAGCGAGGCACTAAGCAACTTAGAGAGACCCTGTCTCAAAATAAAATATAAAAAGGGCTGGGGATGTGGCTCAGTGGTTAAGTGCACCTGGGTTCAATTCCTGGAACAGAAAAAGAAAGAAAGAAAGAGAGAGAGAGAGAGGGGAGGTGTGTGGAGGGGGGAGGGAAGGAAATCCAGGGCCTGTGGGGCAAGGCTGGGGGGTGATTCTCCCCATTTCACTTCTCTGGAACCAAAGCACTGAAGAGACTGCTAGAACTCTGAGAGACTTAGGGAGAATGCCATGACATCCAGACATGTGCCCAGGGGAAAATAGGGCCCAGGGTCAGGGATCTTCCTCTACCGGTGAATGGAGTAGCCACCTGCCTGACGCTCAGGAAATCTTGAAACATGTACCAATGTAAAACAAAGTCTAAGGCACCCATTTCATGTATGGGGCTTGAGTTGCTTTTGTCATAATGAAAAAAAAATCGACCATTTAATATTATTATAGAAAAATGGAAATGGAAATAAAGTTTTGGTGTGAGGGGGACAGTGGGGATGAGGAACTTGCTGTATTCACCAGCCCTAGCCCAGCATGAACAGGTGGCCCCTTCCACAGCCTCTCCTCTCCTGTTCATTGGAGGCTGGTGATCCCACCTGCAAACAGCAGGGGCTGCGTGCCCACGCCCCCTGGTGGTTGGCTCTGGAACAGGCTGAGTCTCAACTGTAGGGGTGGGAAGTAAAGAAGGTGAAGTCTGGACTCCAGGTCCCTCAAAAGGAAACCCCTTCTCCTCCTTGCCTCCCCCTACCCTGCTACCATTACATACTGGTGGTGGATACTCTGTCTCTTGTCACTCACCAGGGCGCTGTGGAAGCATGCTCACCTGGACTCTGAAGTGTGCCTACTGACCAGACGTCGGTTTCACTGACTCCAGAAAGGGTCTTTTGGAATGAAATGCTAACACTGGCTTAACAGGAGTGACAGGCCACGTCAGAGCCCAGGCAATCACTCAGCTGTTCCCAAGTCTCCTGCCTTAGCCCCACCTTCAGTGTTGGTGACAGAGCAGTGACACATGGCTGGTAAGGCCCTGGGGAGGAATAGTGCAAGTTGTCCCTGAGAGTGACCTGACAGCTAGAAGTCCTGGATCAGTGGCTCAGGCTGGTTGGATAATAACAATGATGACAATAACAGCATTAGTGCACGTTTACTGAATACCTCCTGTGTCCACTTACACCCTCAGACACCCAGCGGAATTTCAGACCTGCTAACAGAAAAGGATTCTTTTTTTGGGGGGTTGGGTACTAGGGATTGAACTCAGGGGTACTCGACCACTAAGCCACATCCCCAGCCCAATTTTATATTTTATTTAGAGACAGGGTCTCACTGAGCTGCTTGGCACCTCGCTGTTGCCGAGGCTGGCTTTGAACTTGTGATCCTCCTGCCTCCGCCTCCCGAGCCTCTGGGATTACAGGCGAACCTGGCCATATCTTTGAGATTTTAACATTAAAAAAAGAATCTCTGGGCTGGGGTTGTGGGCTCAGTGGTAGAGCGCTCACCTAGCATGCACTGGGTTCAATCCTCAGCACCACCACATAAAATATATAACTAAACTGTCCACCTATAACTAAAAAAAAAAAAAAAAAGAACCCCTGCCCGGTGCAGTGGCCCATGCCTGTAATCCTAGTGGCTTGGGAGCCTGAGGTAGGAGGATCACGAGTTCAAAGCCAGCCTCAGCAACAGCGAAGCACCAAGCAATTCAGTGAGACCCTGTCTCTAAATAAAATACAAAATAGGGCTAGGGATGTGGCTTAGTGGTTGAGTGCTCTTGAGTTTTATCTCTGGTACACCCTCCCCCCCCAAAAAAAATCTCAAAGGTAAAAATAATAATATAACAAGCCCACATATATTCCATCATCCCAATCTAGCCATTATGAAGGTTTTGCCACAATTATTCCACTTACTCCTCCTTTCTCTCTCTTTCCTCTTTTTAATTAAATATTTTGGAGCAAGTTCAAGAATCACAACATTCCATTCTTACATGCTTCTTGATGTATTCCTAAAAATATAAACAATTTTTTTTAACATAATGACAAAGTCACTGTCACATACCTCAAACTTAATAATTCCTACCTAGTATGTGAGGCAGGCACCCATATTACAGATAGGTAGAGACCCGAAGGCAGAAGTGACCTGGCCCAAGTTCACACAGTTTGGCAGTGCTGGAGATAGGATGTGAACCCAGAGAGGCTGATTTGGGAGTCCACCCTCTAAATCACACTCTGGGCCTCAGTCTCTCTGTCTGTGAAGCAGGAATGATAATGAATGCTTTGCCACATAACGGGGTGATGCATGCATGGACCATGTTATTCTTGCTTCTAACAACAGCATCAATAACAATGGAACAAAGGAGTCAGGAGATAAAGTTAATAGAGAATCGGTATACTTGGAATATGACAGGAAATTAAGGCTGGCTGAGTCCTCATCCGTATATTAGCTTTTCTTTTATCTCATTTAATCTCTACCCCAATCCTATGATTTTAATTAACAGCTTCATTTTACAGGTGAGGGAACTAGGGGCTCAGGGGAAGGAAGTGCCCCAGGTCAGGCCACTGGTAGCTGGCAGGAGCAGCTTTTAAAGCCAGGCTGGTCTCTTGGGGGTGGCAGAAAATCCTAGGGTGTGTCAGGAGCTTCAGGTGGCCTTTGCCAAGGGCTTCAGGGCATCCTGCCATCACAGGGAATGTGTGTTCTAGAATTACTGCTTGTAAGCAACAGAAATTGGCTCTGGTGGTCTTGGGTAAAATAGGAATTTATTGGAAGCATGTGAGATAGCTCGCAGAGTGGATTAGGAAGAAGCCAGGTTGAGAAAAATGTGAGCTTGGAGCAGTTGTGGGGCCTGGGCTGAATACCCTTCTGCCTATTTCTCTGCTTATGGGGTACTTTCAGAGACTGAGACAGAGAGAGAGAGAGAGAGAGAGAGAGAGAGAGAGAGAATATGAATATGAATATGAATCAAGGGACCTGGCCAGAGATGGGGTGTGGGGCATACCCCTACCCATCACAGATGGGAGGTGGACTCTTTCTTGCAGGGTTCTAGAGTGCTGGGCCTTGGCCAGGGCTTTTAAAAGGAGCAAAGCAGAGCGGGAGCTGGAGGGGATTCCCCTAGGAGTCTCAGCCACTCTGGTTTTCACACTGTAACTTTGCTTCTGGTCCTCTGTGTGAGTCACATGTGAAAGTATCTTGTTTTGCTAGGCCTGTGTCTGTTGCTACCACCACCTTCACAGTAGCTACCACCTCGAGGCGGGGGGCCCGTGGGTTGGGTCCCAGGCTGCATGTGGGGAGCCCGGATCTAGAGGAAGGGCAGAACCTCCTGTCTGCCACTGGGTGCTGCAGTCGTGAGAGCAAAGCAAGTGTTGGGGGATTTTCCATCTTTTGTGTCACATATATTGAATGCAAATGATATGCAAAGAGCTGGTGCCCTGGGAGACTTGAAAGGGGATTGTGTAGCTCTGGTTGGTTTGTATCTTCTGTTTCCTGAAAATACTCAACATAGCTGCTCCCAGGGAGAGCACTGGCCCCCGCCTCCTCCTGGAGACCTGCCCTGGCCCCTCTTGGACACAGCAGTACAACCTGAGGGCCCTCAATATAAAATCTAGAAAGTCTAGATGAACAAATAAAAGCATTCCAGCCAGGTGCAGTGGTGCACACCTGTAGCCCCAGTACTCTGGAGGCTGAGGAAAATCACAAGTTTTGAGAAGGCCATCCTGGGCAACTTAGCGAGTCTCTGTCTCATGGGGAAAAAAAAAAAAAGAGATGGGGATGTAGCTTAGTGGTAGAGCGCCCCTGAGTTCAATCCACAGTGCTTCAAATGAAAGAAATTAATTAAAATAAATAAATAAAATCATTTTGAGCTGTGGCTGTTCTCAGTGAAGTTCTTTTTATTTTATTTTATTTTTTTTATTGGTTGTTCACAACATTACAAAGCTCTTGACATATCATATTTCATACATTAGATTGAAGTGGGTTATGAACCCCCAATTTTACCCCAAATGCAGATTGCAGAATCGCGTCGGTTACACATCCACAATTTTACATAATGCCCTATTAGTAATTGTTGTATTCTGCTACCTTTCCTATCCCCTACTATCCCCCCTCCCCTCTCAGTGAAGTTCTTGATACACTGATTTTAAGAAGCTTTTTTCCGACCCTCAGGGAGTAGCCAGAGCTCTCCATGGCAGAAACAGCTGGTGAGCTGGTTGGGTCTCTTTTGTTTCTCAGTGTTTTCCATTCTGACCTCTAATTAGAGAGATTAGTGTGGACTTTTTGTGTGTGTGTATGTGGTGTTGGGGATTGAACCTAGGGCCTTGGGCATGTAAGGCAAGCACTCTACTGACTGAGCTATATCCCCAGCCCCTGGACTTTTTCTTTTATTGTGAGTTAATTTCAAAACCAAGTTGTAAGGTTAAATGATAATTGTATTTGTTAATCAATCCAACCAGAGTTTCCTTTAAAAAAGCGAATCCAAGTTGTCATTGTCAAAATATTGGAAATGGGCTGTTGGGGACCTTGGGGTTTTGTTGATTACAGCAATGTTCAGGATCCTGACAGTCAATGATAATAAAAGGCGAGGTCGCTTATTAGACTGGATGTGCCTTGGAAAGAGGTGAAACTTGGAAAGAGGTGCTCATTCCCACCAACATTCCCATGTTGGTGGGAATGAGCACTGATCACCATGAGCCTCTAGGCATGGGCTGGGTCCCATTTCCTGAAAGGGGGGCTGCATGTCTCTGGGAAGGCCTCAGGGTGCCTGCTGGGGCGTCCATAAATACCTATCCTAAGATGGTGGGGATTGGGGGGTTGAGAAGAGATTGACACTCAGGCTGTGGGACAGGCTGGATCTGCTTGCAGTGCCTCATGCCTCTTTGCCCCAGCTCTCTGTTAAGTAGGTTCTGATGTCTTTCTGTCTTGGCACTATCAACATTTGGGACCAGCTAACGTTTTATACATACAGCTATCCTGCGTATTGTAGGATGTTTTGCAGCATCCCAGGGCTGGACCCATTAGATGCCGGCAGCACACCCATAACATACCCCTCACACCAAAAGTGACGACCCAATGTGCCTCTGGACATTGCCATATGTCCTCTTGGAAGCAAAATTACCCCAGTGGAGAACCACCAAGTTAAACATAATGTGCATTCATTGTAGAAACAACATAGACAAGTATAGAAAATACGATAAAAATAATTAGCAACTCCAGTAACCAGAGGTAACTCCTGCTAAGCTTTAGGTGGACTTCTTTCTGCATTATCTTTTCAGTGCATTTTTGCTTTTTTATAAACCTGAGGCTGCCCCGAGTGTGCCAGGTGTGCTGCCTGTAACTGCACAGCGGACATCTCCCTTCCCCACCAGGTCTGCTCTGCTGTATCTCTTCTTGAGCTCCATTGGCAGAACACCTCTTCAGTGGTGGCTTGCTAGAGGGCTGAAGAGAATGGTGAAAGGAAGCTCAGCAGGACCTCATCTTAAGGACAAAAGGCCCAGGAGACCAAAACCATCATTCACCCAGAGGTGATGTTGCTCTGGGGCTCACTCACACTAGAGCATCTAGTGGCCAGTGTCCATCCATCTTCATCTGGCCTTGGTTTTGGGTGGTCAGGCCTGGTGGAGAGTCCACCTTGCAACAGGGGGCTGCAGCGTGGACCAAGACAGTCAGAAGCTCTCATGTTCCAGAAAGGAGGTAGGAGAGAGCGCTAAACTCGTGAGCATCTGATGTAAGTAGGGAACTTGCACTAGGAAAAAAGGCCCACATCTGCCCAGTTATGTGTTCCACTAGTTAGCAATTTCTGGGTACCAGGATTTTCCTGAGAACTTCCAGTGATCCAGAGACTTATTCCTCTCTTTTCTAGGAATATTTTACTAGACCTTGGGAAGGCTCTGACCTCTGCCTTTCCCTGTTACACAGGCAGGGCCTTTTCTATGGCTAGTGGTGTCAGTCCTGGGCAATGGCTAGGCAGATGCATGCAAGCATGGAGCTGCAGAACTGGGGTCAACACCCAAGGATAAAAGGCGCAGGAGACCACCTGGAGCCAACTGGAGACCACTGGAACTTCTCCAATGATAACATTGATCAAAGCAAACTTTTACCAGCAAAGGACATTTGCTGAGCCTTACTACAGAGAGGCTACACTCCTAATGTACTCTACTATCGCCCAAGCCCAGGGTGAGATAGGCAGAATTATTTTAATTGAGTTTCCATTTTTTCAAGCTGGAAATAGGCTGAGACTTGCCCAAGGTCACACAGCCTTGTGTGTACTTCCATTCTCTCCTCTAGAACCAAACACGCCCTGGAGCCAGGCTGTCTGTGCCCTCAGCCCTGAAGCTGCACTGCCTCTAGGAAGGATGGATGTGTTTGCCTGGGCCATGAAGGACAGGCATACACTTTGCCAGAATGCACTGGGATCCATGGCCCTGGGCCTGCCTTCCCAGCAAGATGCAAGAATGCTTCTGGCTTCTGGCCTTACTTCCTTCCCCAGAAACTGGGCAGCACCCCACCTGGGTGCTTCCCCAGCCAGCCCCTTACACCTCAGAAGGATTGAGGCCAACCTCTACTGGGTTGTCTCCATGTCATCTTCAGGAGGCTCCTAGGGCCAGAAAGAAATGGAAGCAAACTTGGGGGACATCTATACATCTATGAGAGGGTGAAGCTTGCCCCAGCTTGGGGACTTGAAAATATGCAATGTGTACCTCAAGGGGCTTTAATTATATCTTATCATATTATATGCTGAGATCAAACCCAGGGCTTTGTGTATATAAGGCAAGTATTCTACCAACTGAGCTATATTCCCAGCCCTCATTTATATTTTGGGGAAAAAAAAAGAAAAAAAAAAAAAAACCTCTACAGGTACATGGGACAGTGTTCAAAAGGTGTAAGCAAACATGAGTTAAAATCATTTCCATTCCTTCCCTGATGCAGTCCATTGTTATTACTTTGTCTTTTTTGAAAATATCTACAAACATAGGCCTCCCCATCCCCTCTCCCCACCACACAAATAGCACATTAAACATGCTGTTCTGCACTTTGGTCTTCTCACCTCACACTGTATCCTGGAGATTGCTTCATAGCAGTACATAGGTATATCCCCTTCTATGTAAAGAATGTCATAGTATTCCATTGTGTGCATTTAAATTACCTACAATTAAATTAACTGGCCCTCTTTTGGCTCTCCTACAGGTTTTTTCTGACATGTGGGGCAATAAAAAATGCTACCATCAATGATCTTAGACATTCATCATTTCACACATATGCAAAGTCTACCTGGAGCTAATTCCTAGCTGTGGAATCGCTGGGTCAAAGAGGATGTGCCTTTGATTTGTGATGGTGATAACCAGGTAGGGAGCTCCCAGCCAAGGGGCTCATGGTTCACCACAGCCTCACCAACAGTGGGTATTGTTACAAAACACGCTGATCTTTCCCTTCTGATAGGAGAGAGACTGTGTTTGCATTTTCTTTATTATACTGAACATGAGAGAGTCTTTTTTTTTTTTTTTTTAACTTTCAATTCCTCATGTCACCTCTCTGGGTCCTTTGCCCATTTTTTCCTTTGGTTTGGTAGGCTTTTGTGTTTGTAAGGGTGATGAACAGGAGTAAGCCTATGATTCAAATGGCTTTGTAGAGCCACAAGGCCCAGACCCTTCCTGCTGGAGGCCCTGTTGGGGACTCATGCAGAACTAG
Organism: Spermophilus citellus; assembly: GCF_964194105.1. Lineage (NCBI taxonomy): Eukaryota > Metazoa > Chordata > Mammalia > Rodentia > Sciuridae > Spermophilus > Spermophilus citellus. The sequence goes on along the minus strand of NC_138182.1, from coordinate 145,611,995 downwards.
GGAACAGCATGAAAATGTCCTGGGGATGCCCCCTCTGGGTTGGCTCTGGATTGATGCAGCAGTGAGCTGGTGGGGAGAAAGGTCAGACTTGCTGTCATGCAATCTGGAAAGCAAGACTTTCACCCCAGGAGGTGTCATCCCATCAGCCTGGCTCCAGGTTGCTGCCTGTGGCCACCTGGGATCACATGGCACACTTACAGGCAATGCCATTTACATGGGCTCTAATGTGAATGGCATCCTACCCCCTGGAGTTAGGTGATGTGGTGGCCCAATGGCAACTCAAATGGACCCAGCTATGGGTAGCTAGAACTGGTCTCTGCTTTCTTGTTATTGCTGGTCCTATGAATTCCTAAGTATCCGGGTCTGGGCAGGGTCAGTGATGAGCTGGGTGTGCTTTGAGCTACATTTGGGCAGAGCTGGACAGCCCACACAGAGTGTCTGTGTTGGCCTGGGCATGGCTTCCTACAGAGACTACCTTCCCAGGCTACTAAGTGTACCTGGAGGGGGAATACCCAGGGTCTCTTTTGCCTGGGGCAGGGCAGATAGACCTGGGAGGGAAGGCTTATGGGGAGCCTGAGGACAGGTGGAAAGAGGACCTGATCAGGTCTGCTGGTCCATCTTTGGATGGGACCCAGATCCCTAGGGAGCTGAGAAGTGGGGTCAGCTCATTCAGTTCTTGGGCTCAGTGTCCCTATGCAGAAGTCCAGGGGTGCCTGGTCCCTCCACAGGAGCCCAAGCTGGGAGGAGCAGTGGGCAGGAGATTTTGGCACTTCCGTGCCAGAGGCCAGCCAGACAGGGCCCCAGCTGCCCAGCCAGCTGGCCTCAGTGCAGGGCTGGCCTGGGCAATAAGAAGCCTGGGGGTCTGTGGGGAAGACAGGCCTTTTCCTGCATCTCCCAAACAGGCAATTGTGGCATCTGCCTGGAAGAAGACAGGAGCAGCAGAGCGGAGACTCCTTGGTAGGCTAGATGAAGAAGAGGATGGGGTTGCCTGTGGCCTCCTTCCCCAATATGGGGATTTGATAAGCTGAGAGCCCTGGCAGGGACAGCTTCTGGATACTGCCCAGAATCCCACAACTGGGGCTGCTCAGTCAAGCTAAAGCCAAGGGGCAGATGCCTTGTCCCTTGGCACAGAGGGAAAGGGCACTCTGGGACTGGGACTCCTCTGAGGAACATAGCAGAGGGGAGTATATCCCCTCCCTCTTCCAGGACCCACCTCTCCTTGTAGTAGCAGGAGGCCTGGGGAGGTGCAGGGAAGGAATCCCTAGTGTTCACCAAAGTGTGGGAGCATGGGGCTGGCCAGCTCTGCCCTGGCACTGGGGAAAGGAAGCCTGGGTATCCAGGTGCGATTTCAGTGAAACTTGTCTGGTCTGCTGGGCAGAGTCAGACTTGGTGTTTGATTCCCTGTGCTTTGGGCTCAAGGGAGGTTAGTTCTAGGATTCCAAGGGCAAGGGTGGGAGGGTGGGACTGGTCAGCCCTTTCCTAGAATCTGTGTGTGTGTGGCTCTGGGCTTGTCTCCTAGCCTCTCTGAGATGCTAGATCAGCATTTTCCCACAGAATTTTCTGCAGTGATGGAAATGCTCTCTCTGCTGTCCAATATGGTAGCCCCTAGCCATGTGAAGCTATGGAGCCCTTAGAATGGGGCTAACGTGGCTAAGAAGCTGCATTTTAAATTAGCTTTAGTTGTAATTAACTTAAATGTAAATAGGCACATATGGCTACCAACTTGGCCTCTGCAATTCTAAATCCTTGTGTTTCATTGGCCTCTCCCAGTTCTCTAGGTTCCCTGGGTGGGAGGTGATAGGAGCTTCAGGTATAGAAGCAGTTTCCCTGAGAGATTCCAACAAACCCTAGTCTTGAGATAAACTCCATTGAAAAAAAAAAGTTTAGGTTAAATCTGTAAATACAGCCCACTGTGCCCTTCTCTTGGATTTCTGAGATGCATATTAACATGTTCAATAAAGGCACAGATATTCTTCCCACGGGAAACTCACTTCGTTTTATTTAATCACAAATTTTCTGAATGTGTTTGACCATAGTGCCCCTCTTATTTGGCATCTACTGGTGTTCTGTGGGGGCTCCCTTTGGGAACATCCTGGGAAAGGAAGCCAGACACCTGGAGGAAGCAGTGCTCCCTCCAGGGTGACTTCTGGTTCCTGCAGCATGTGTGTAGGGACTCCAGAGCTCTGGGTTAAATTGAGGATATTTCCTTGAGTTTTCCCGGCCCATCCTGGCCTGGGCAGGAACCCAGCAATGGCCTTGGGAGGCTCAGCCAGGGACAATGGCAGCCATGCGGCCAGGGTAGCTCCTCCCGGTATCAGTTGTCCATTGGCCTTAGGGTTTGGGACACCAGCCTCTCAGTGTGGAGCAAAGAGGCAGCTGCCCCATTTCATGTCTTTTAAATTTTCTGCTGCTTTGGCTGACCAAATAGTTAGCCTGTCATTGTACCATCAATGTATAGCTCGATCCTTCTAGTATCTGAACTGGACCCTGATGAGAAGAAGAGGCAGAGCATATCTGTCAGGTGCTCCCTCTGTCTGCCCAGGTAGGCAGTTTGGAGGTCAAGGCCCAGAGCTGGCTGGGACATCAGTGACCAGCTTTCCCGCTGGAAGGATCCAAGAGCTCCAACTGCAAGGGCTTCATGCCTGCTGGGATGAACAGCCCAGGCCTGTTGACTGCATTAAGCCAAGTAGCAGGCAGCTGCAGCCACCCACCCCACTGGCCCCACTGAGCTGGATCAGGGCTCTGGTCTCTGGAGGCACTTCAGTGGGATTGGTGCTGAGGCTGGCAGAAAAGTAACAATTACTCTCAGGAGAGGCCAGCAGGGCATTCACAGCTGGAGGACAGTCAGGGATAACCCACAGTGCTTTCCAGAATAGGGAATGACCAATGGGGGAAGGGCTGCCCCGAACGCTTTCCGTCCTTCTCTGGAGGGTTTTGACTCAGCAACCTGATTCTGGGAGAAGGTCTAGGCTTCCCTGGACAGCAGGGAAGTGTACCCTCACTTCTATACCCCCCAGGACTCTAAGTACCTGTGCAACCCTGCAAGCCCTGGCCCAACAGGCCTGTTCTTCCCTACCAGCCCATCGCTTTGAGCCAGAGACATGAGCCTTGATGGAAAGAAGATCTGGAATGCTTCTCTCTGCTGACTTGGGCTCTTGGCACCAGAGTATGTCTGAAGTCACATCTGGGAATCTCTAGTCAGACCCCATGAAAGGACATCATCAGTCAACTGTGCAATTTCAGGTCTGCAGGGCTTGGGCTAGGCTGAGATCCTCAAATCTGCATCCTGTAGCCCCAACCTGCCCCAGCCTGGAGTCTGGTGGCTTGGCATGTTTTCTTATAGAGATGCTGTACACATATGCAGGGCTACCGTGACGCACAGCTCTAGGGCACCGATCACATGGAGCACAGCATGGGCTGTGTGGGGACACACACACACACACACACACACACACACACACACACACACTTAAATGCATGACCATCAGGCTTCACAGTGCATACCTTCCCCACCCTACCTCATACTCCCAACATGGGCTACCCAACTGTATGTTAAAGGCCAGGCGGTAAGATGATCTACACTAGGAGGCTAAGAGCTTTCCTGGGGCATTTGAAAGGGGGTTCCCTTTGTATCCAACATTTCAGGACCACATCCAGCTCTCTCCAGTGAGGTGCACCTGTGCCCAGATGACTCATGAGTCTGCACAGGCCTGCCAAGGGCCTGGAAGCTGCTGTTCCTAGTTGCAGCAGGTTGCTAGTGATTTATGACTCAAGATCATGAATCCATAAATCACATTTATGCCCCTGGAAGGATGATTGTGCATTAAGCTTGAAAGAGACCTTTGCTGTAGGAGTTTCTGGTAAACCCTGGTCAAAGTTATGAACCATTAGACAAGGAAATTCTAGAAGTCTTAGAAGCAGCAAGGGCTGCTATGGATAGAGAAGATGTGAATGAAAATGTATGGTGGCCTAAATAAGCCCCAGTGGTGAGGGGACTGAACCGTATACCAGTGCTACGAGTATGGTACCTCGTTGTTCCGGTGGACATGGGGCTGCAGTGGGTACCTGGGGGACCTGACAAGAGGGATGCCAGAATCAGTGTCAGAGGGTCCCCCATCATTTCTAGATGAGAAATGAATCCAGAAGGGTCAAGAAGCTACCCTATGACTGAGCAGCACAAGAGAGGCAACGGGGAGACCCCAGCCTTGATCTTCTAAGCCTGGCTCGTTCTCTGCAGCCCACCCACACACTTCACTCTCCCAACCAGAGAGAAGCCCAAGACAGTGACTCAGAGCCCCCTTGGTCGTTTTGCTGATAATTTTTTTTATTTTGTTTTGAAGTGAGATGTTCTGCCTCTATTAAAGTCTTTAGGAAATTATAGTAATTTGGAGTTTTTCAGACATGTTTGAATTACTCACAGTCTGGAATTCCCAGGCAGGGGGTGAGACTGAGAGAGGCAGCAGAGGGCAGAAATCAGGGACACAGGACTCTTCAAATTGGTTTGAGTTCGAATCCCTACTCAGATAATTAGAAACCATGTGAGTTAACTGCTCTGAGCCTTGGTTCCTCTTCTGGTTTTGGTAACAGCAAGACTTGGTTCAAGGGCCACTGGGGGACTGAATGAGGTAATGAACAAGGCATGCTTGGCCCCCAGGAGGCCTGAGAGGAAGGGTTACTCCCTGGACACCAGATTATCAGTCAGGCCCTGAACCAGCCCGCCGGAGGCCTCAAGCAGAACCAGCTCAGGCTTATGCATCAGAAGCTGGGCTGCCAGCTCTGTGGCTGACTGGGGCCCAAGGACTTCCCTTCTCTGAGGCCTCATTTCCCACAATCTGGATTGTGACCATTCTGTTGCAAGGACCTGCACATTCAGTGCTTAGAACAATGCCTGGCATGCCATCGGTGCTCCTAGATGATCATTTTGTCACTGTTTCTGTTATCTCTGCTTGGTCCAGCAGGGTAGCCACAGCTCATGTGCCTGCAGAGCTACTAGGAGAGTTTCCATAGCTCTGTTTTTGCCAAATATGGTGTGTATTTGTGCTTTTCTTGATCTGTGCGTGCCCCAACCTTTGCCCGTGCTGTCCCCTTAATCAGGAAATCCCTTACTTCTCTGTCCCATCTACTAATATCCATCCAAGACCCAGCTCCCAGGGTGATGGGAAGAACTTTCCTGACCTTGCCCAGTCTGAAACATTCACGAAGAGTTCAACCAACATCTCTTGAGCGCCTGCTCTGTTTGAGGACATGCTTGAGTGGATCCTCCATTCTTTTTCTCCCGGCCCATCGCTGTTGCCCTGTCTTCTAGAACTAATTTTTTTCTCTCTAGAGTCTATACAGTAAAGGGCCTTATAAGCTTGCATGAGGCCCCATGACCAATTTGGGACCCCGCAGCCTCTCTGTCCGGGACTTTCTCCCTGACCACAGACATCCTCCCCAGGGGGCAGGACAAGCTGTGTCATTCTTAGCCAGATGCAGATAGATCTGAGCATGCTCAGAAGGTCCAGGGGTTACCACCATTCACTGGAGATGCAAAGACCTCGAGAGGTAGCCCCCAAAGGAAGATGAGGACTTCAAACTGTTACTGAGTCTTCTCCGTGGGTTGCATGGAGATCAAAGTCTGAAGGAAGTAGAAGGTTGCTCTCTGACAAAAACATCATATTTTTAGAAGTGTTCAGTGGTTTAGGATGTTTGCCCCAATGCTGCCTTTCAGTGGAGGGGGTGGAGCTGGGGGTGGAGGCCGAGGGCTTCAACCTTGAGCAGAGGGCTGGTGGGAACGGTTTTCTGGTGCAGACCCAAGGGAAGAGGCTGAGGGTGGGAGGCTGGCCCATCATTGCTTATCCTTCATGAAGATCAGAATGCTTGGGCCACAGCACTTCAGAGTTGAGAGGCAGTGGGGCTCTGAGGCCTCGGGCTCCATCTCCTTCTTTCAGAAATGGGAAAACTGAAACCGGGAGTACTGGTGCACACCTGTAATCCCAGCAGATTGGGAGACTGAGGCAGGAGGATTGTGAGTTCAAAGCCAAACTCAGCAATTTAGTGAGGCCCTAAGCAATTTGGTGAGACCTTGTCTCTAAATAAAATATAAGGGGCTGGGGATGTGGCTCAGGCGGTAGCGCGCTCGCCTGGCACGCGTGGGCCCAGGTTCGATCCTCAGCACCACATACAAACAAAGATGTTGTGTCTGCCGAGAACTAAAAAATAAATATTAAAATTCTCTCTCTCTCAAAAAAAAATTAAAAATAAATAAATAAATAAAATATAAAAGGGCTGAAGATATGGCTCAGTGGTTAAGTGCCCCTGGATTCAATCCCTGGTAGCAAAATAAATAAATAAATTTAAAATATAAATAAATAAAAAAAAATGAGAAAACTGAGGCCCAGAGAAGAGCAGAGGCCAACCAACCTCCACCTTCTGCCTCCCAAACCCACCATCAACATACACACACCCTCCCCATCTGGGGGTTTGGGGCTTGTACACATGAAACCGTTTGAGAACAATGCAAGCATTCTGTAATCAGGGCTAATTGGTGTGGTTCAGAGGAGGAGGAATGCCAGGCGTTTGGGGGTAGGACATCAGTGGGTCTCTGAATAAACTGCCCAAGAATATTCCATAAAGAATTAGAATAGCCTTGGGGTCCAGGAGGGGGAAGCCCTGGGTGGATGAGAGGACCTTCGGGCAGTATGGACAAAAACTAGGAATTGAGACCTAGCTTGGCCTGAATGTGGGGACGGGGGGGGGGGGGGGGGGGGCGCGGTAGGAGTGTGGGTCGTCCGTGGAGTGGACGAGACCAGGGGATGGGCACTTCAGAGTGCACCTCACTAGCTGCTAATGAGCCTTATTTGCAAAGGTGTCTGGTTGAGTTGAACTGGCTAGAGTCTATTCAGGAGCAAGCAGAGAGAGTTGTGTCAGGGGCTGCCTGGCCCTCCCCAGCTCTCCTCAGTGCCTCTACCTTATAATCAGGGTGGCCCTGTCTTAATGTTTATGCCAAACTCCCCAGCAGCCGGGCTGGGATGGTGAGCTGTAATTTATATCATTTTTCATATGGTTAAAGGCTCCAAAGCTCAGACTCCTTCAAATGGGAACCACATTGGAGAGGAGTAAAGTGAGAGGAGGGGATGTTAACAAATATGTTCCTGAAAGCCACCTGCTTCTCGTTTGGGATGTGCCTCAGTTTGTTGCTTGGATCCAGTGCTCAGCTGGTTTTTGGAAATGGCAGATCTGCTGTGGGTTACTCTCCTCGGCAGGCGTCTGTGCTGAGGCTGGGGTGAGCCACTCAGCCTCCGGGGTGCCCCCATGCAAAGCTCTATAGAGACTGTTGGGAGCACTGTGCTCTTTGTCCTTGCCTGTCCCCACAGAGCAAAGCCAAATGGAGAAAACCCAGTGCAGGCAAAGCTCAGAGCCTGTGCGAGGCCCAGGGCCCCTGGCTGGTGCCGAGCAGTAAGGATTCTGCCTCCTCTGACACTTCTTCTTGCAAATTTCAAATGAGCCACCAAAATAGGCAAGGAAAGCCTCTGTGCTGACAGAGTGAACCCTGGGTACATACAACAACATGGAAGCCTTGGTGCTGTGGCACATGCCTGTAATCCCAGTGACTCAGGAGGCTGAGGCAGGAGGATTGCAAGTTTGAGGCCAGCCTCAGCAACTTAGCGACACCCTGGTCCTTTATGCTCTGTTTCTTGATACTAGAAGTAGCTACCTGAGTGTTCACACTGTAAAAATTCCTGAAGCTGTACATTTATGCTTTATGTTTTGCTTTAAATATTTATTCTTAAGTTTTAGGTGGTCACAATATTTTTATTTTACATTTATATGGTGCTGAGGATCGAACCCAGTGCCTCGTGCATGCTAGGCGAGCATGCTACCACTGAGCCACATCCCCAGCCCACTTTATGTTTTTTTGAATGTTATTTTTCACAATAAAAAAGGTTAAGAGGGGCTTGGGATATAGCTCAGTGGTACAGCAATTGCATAGCGCCTGGCATTTGTAAGGTCCTGGGTTCAATCTCCGGTACCACCAAAAAAAAAATTCAAGAAACAAAAAATGGAGACATTGAATCACTGGGCTCAGTACCTACTGCTCTCCCTAATTTGCCTCTTTTCTCTGTCTCATTTTCACCCCCTGGGATGCTCTCCTGCTCCTTGTCCATGCTGGTGATCAGTCCCCTTCCAGTTGTCTTACCTAACCTGGTTCAGGCCTAAATCTGTTGCTATGGTTTGAAGTGTCCCTCCAAATTTCATGTGTTGGCAGGTTGTGGTGGCTTAATCTATTCAGCCAGCAATAGTGGTGGCTCCCAGCTATTCGGAAGGCTGAGGCAGGAGGCTCACAAGTTCAACAAGTTCAAAGCCAGCCTGGGCAACTTAGTGAGATTCTTGTCTCAAAATTAAAAAGTTTTAAAAAGGACTGGGGATGTAGCTTGGTTGTTAGAGCACTGCTGGACTTACTCCCCAGTACTGCAAAAATAAATACATGAATAAGTAATCATATATTGCAAACTTAATCCTCAAACTCATCTGTTAATGATATTGGGAGGTGAGACCATTGAGAGGTAATTAGGATTAGATGAGGTCATGAGAGTGGGATCCTCATAATGGCATTAGTGGCTTTATAAGAAGAGGAAGAGCCAGGTGCAGTGGTGTACGCCTGTAATCCCAGTAACTTGGGAGGTGAAGGCAGGAGGATTGAGAGTTCAAGGACAACCTCAGCAATTAAGTGAGGTGCTAAACAACTCAGTGAGACCCTGTCTCTAAAAAAAAAAGAAAGAAAAAAGGCTGGGGATATGGCTGAGTGGTCAAGTGCCCCTGAGTTCAATCCTGTACAAAAAAAAAAAAAAAAAATAGAAGAAGAGGAGGAGGAGAGATCTCCAGCTAGTTAGTGTCTTGTCATGTCATGCCCTTACCATGTTATGATGCATCAACCAGACCCCCACCAAATCCTGAACAGATGCCAATGCTATACTCTTGGACTTCCTAGCCTCCAGAACTGTTAAGTCAAATAAACCTCTGTTCTTTATAATTTATCCAACCTTAAGTGTTTTGTTATAGCAACAAAAAAGGAAATAGACTAAGACAGCTTGCTTTGGGGTTGCTGGAATCATGGGCTAGTAGGGCTTCCTGCCCCTGAGAGATCCTGGAAGTTTAGGGGCTGATGGGAACCACCTTTCTCAGTAGTTCCTGGCCCACCCTGGGCCTAGCCTGACACTTTGTCTCGTGAAATACAGAACTATCAAAACTGTGTGGCCTACGTTCCCTCACCTGGGTTCCTCAGGGACAGACACTGCCCAGAGGCTGAGTAAATGGACCCAGAGGTCCTTCATGCATAGCCTTCAGGAGGCCTCTAGTGGCGCGCCTGCCCAGGCAATGTCAACTCTCTCTGAGGGACACCCAGGAGGGCCCTGGCTGTGAGTGAAGGGCATATCTTTAGAACATAAACATTTAAAAAAAAAAAATCTCTGCTCTTCAAAGTTCTGTTTGCTCTATTTTCTTCAAGAACTATTGACATACAAAGACAAGCATTGCCTTTTAATAGGTGCAAGGAATCCCTCACTGTTGAGGTTGAAGAAACCAAATGAGAAAGTGAACCGTGTGGGACGAGGGCTGGCCCCATAGGCTGGCTTCCCCCACGCTCCTTATTTTTCTGGGGCACATGAATCTCCCCGGGCCTCCTGGCTCTTCCTCGGCCCCATCAGGTGAGAAACTTTCCATTGTTGCCTTATCTGGTGGCAATCCGCTTCGCCTCCTTGCAGCAACCACAGGTGCACAAAGATCTGAGGCCCTGATCTGTTCCACTCTATGCCAAGCAGAGCCGGGGACGCGAACCCCAGCATGAAACGGCGCCCACAACCGCAAGGCCCTGTGTGCGCCCTCTGAAACCGTAGGTAAAGACAATTACCGGCAATTTCCATAGCATGGTTTGTTTTTTGTTCAAAGCCCATGGAGGCTTCTCAGCAGCAAGCCCAAAATATAGTATTCCCACCGCATGCTGCCTTCATAAACGTGCGATAAAAGCTGTGGTCGCTTTGTCCCAGCTCTTCCTTTCAACAGTCAAACCTTGAAGTTTGATGTTGAAACTGCTTTTTTTTTTTTTTAAAGTGTACTTTGATGGCTCAGATAACGCTTCCTGATAAGGAACCCGCCTTCAAAACCACTCACTGTACCTCGTGCACACCATTAGGGTGCACGTCACAAGGGAAAATCAGGCACCCGGAATTATAAGAAGTGGGATGGGAATGTGCTGAGTCTGTGAGATTGTCCTCTCTGCTGCACCGGAGAGTTGGAAGAAAAAGAAAGGAAAGAAGGAAGAGAGGGAGGAAGGGAAGGAGGGAGGGAGGGAGGGAGGAAGGAAGGAAGGAAGGAAGGAAGGAAGGAAGGAAGGAAGGAAGGAAGGACAGGTACCTATTAGAAGGGGGTTTGGAAAAGGAGAATAGGGTGAGCAAAGTCCCAGAAATTGCTGTTTTAGCTTCAGCAAAAATTGCCAAGATTCACAGTCATGCCCATCAGTTTTAACTAGAAAACTTCATGGGCCTGCTGTTAAGTGGCCCAAAGTCCCCACAAGTTTGGAATGTATGAGCTATCTTGAATGTGTGGCCCATCCTTCAGCCACTGTGTCCTGTGATTGAATTTAAGCTCTTCTGTTTGGCTCATCAACGTCATGCCAACAACTGCCCCTACCTGGAGTCATAACAACACAGTAGGAATAGACCCTGTGTGTCTTCAACAAGGATTGTTTTGTTTTTCTGGTGCATTTTGATGTCTGTTATCCCATCTCCCTTTCCGTGGAAAAGGCTGACACAAATATGGCAGCTCCACCAGCCCCATCAGGTGTCCTGAGCCCATTTTACAGATGAGGTGATAGACTTAGAGAAGTAACTGCAGAAGAAACCCTGAGACCAAGAGATGGTTTCTGGGGGAGGTCCCTTAGCTGTGTCTGTAGAGACCTGGCATTTTCAAAGACCTCCAAGTTTGGATAGGAATCAGTGGCTTCCCAGGTGTCTTAAGAGAGACCATCTTGGCTCTTGCTTTCATTTTCAGCTTCCTCTTGTGACCAGGGACCCCAGAGATCCTGTGCCTATGAGGTTGGGGTGAGAGCTGGCTTAGATCAGACAAACGGAAGCCTGAAGCCCGACTTAATAGCTGTGTGCTTTGGGTGAGTTACTTCAACTCTCTGCTCTCTGAGCCTCAACTTCATCAGGAAAATGCAGGTTTCAAAAGTAAAAGTTTTATTTTTATTTTTTTAACTGGGGATCGAACTCAGGGATGCTTTACCACTGAGCTACTGCCCCAGTCCTTTTTATTTTTATTTTTTTTAATATTTTTAAATTGTAGATGGACACAATACTTGCATTTTACTTATTTAGAGGATCAAACCCAGTGCCTCATATGGACGAGGCAAGCGCTCAGCCACTGAGCCACAATCTCAGCCCCTCTTTTTATTTTGTTTTTTAAATTTTGAGATGGGGTCTCACTCAGTTGTCAAGGCTTGGACATGTGCTTCTCCTGCCTCAGCCTCCCTAGTTGCTGGGACTACAGGTGCGGGCCACCATGCCTGGCTTCAGTAAAGTTCTTTAGGTGAACTGTCCTTGCCAAGTGTGACAGTCTGTGAAACTGTGATTCTGAAGTGCCCTGGATTTGCATAAGCACAACTTAATCTTATAGGCTTCTAAGCACTTTTGCAAATCTTTCAGCAGCCCATTTGATCTCTACCACAGCTTTCTAGGGTGGGCAGGCATGCCATATTTTCATATTCCCATTGAGAAATGGAGACATTGTGGTGCAGAGAGATTAAGTGGCTATAGGAACCATGGCAAGCTGGCAGCTGGCCACTCTTTTTTGGGTGGTCCCACTGGTCAAAAACAAAAGTCAGTCAATCAATAAACTAAAAAAGTAAAATCCTGGCTCCAGTCCTCACCAGCTATGTGACCTCAGGCACGTGGCTGAGCCTGGGGATGGGATCCCTGGCCTCAAGCATGCTACACAAGCACTTCACCACTGAGCTATCTACCCCGAGTCCTGGTGCCAGGATTTGAACCTTATGATTTAATTTAAAATCCCAGACTATATGCCCCATACCACACTGACTTCTTATCCTGTTCACAAAGCACTGGAGGACTGCTAAAGCCCTTAGTCACTCCTCCCTCACTTGGAGCACTCCCAGACTCTGCTGAGTGTGGGTGCGGTGGGTCTTTCTTGTTCCCTCTCTGGATTCTGAGTCCTGCAGATTCTGTTGATGCATCCAATCCAGCTCTGTCTGCCCCACAAACCAGCCTGGCACATGGTGGTTCTTGGTAAGCCTTGCTCGGGGAAGGCTCAGGGAGTAAAAATAGTGCCGTGTGGAGGGTACAGTGCCCAGCTGGGGCCTAGAAGCCTGGGAGCTGAACGTTCTAGGGCTCTCTGCCTTAGTCCTCACAGCACAGAAGTGAAGTTTGTCCCACCTCACCACAAACTTGGTCCTGACTTTTCTAACCATGCAGAATAGTGCGATATTTAAAAGTACAGGCTTAGGGTTGGACGCTCTGTTCCCTATCCATTGTGTGACCCAGGGCAAATGACCTGGTATTTCATGAGTATAAGACTCCATCCATTGTAAAGTACCCCATATTTTATGTCCCACCAATAAAGGAAGAACATTCCCTGCCAGTGCAGCTACCAACAAGTTGATGAGTGTAAGACACATCTCAGTTTCGGAGATGTGATGATTCGTATGGGCATTTCAGAAAAGAAAATATGTGAATGGCTGATCTGCACACAAGAAGATGCTCCACATCATTAATCATCAGAGAAATGGAAATTAAATGCACAATGAGATACTAATATCAATCACATCCATTAGAATAGCTCCAATAGCCCCCACAAAACTGACCATCCTAGGTGTTGGCAAGATGAGAGGCAATGGTACTGCTGATGGGAACATAAAGCCACTCTGGATCACAGTAAGGCAGCTTCTCAAAAGGTTAGACATATATCTGTTACATGATCCAGTCTACTTCTAGATATTTACCCAAGGGAAATGAAATCAAGTTCACGCAAACATTTGTACACAAATGTTTATTATAACAACTTCATCTGTAATAGCCCCCCACTGGAAACAACTCAGATGTCTACCCATGAGTGAACAAACCAATAAATAACAGTCTATCTATGGAGTCGTGCCCAGCAATTAACTGCACTTAATGCTGGAATAAAGAAGTCAGTGTGGTAGGCTGCATAAAGTCTGGTTTTTTAAATTAAATCATAAGGTTCAGACCCTGACTCAAGGGCTGGGGGGCGAAGCTCAGTGGTAGAGTACTTGTGTAGTGTGTGCGAAGCCCAGAATTTGTCCTCAGGCTCAGCCACCTACCTAAGGTTACAGCTGGTGAGGGCTGAAGCCAGGATTGTATTTTATTGATTGGTTGATGGATTGATTGGTTGACTTTTTCTTTTTTGAGGTACTAGGTTCCCTGACCAGCAATGCCAAAGGTACTCACACATCTGCTGAGATCCTGGCCAGTCACCCTTTGACAGGAGTTAACACCGGTGCCCAGTTCTGTCCAGGAATTAACTAATGATCTATGCAACAACATGAATAAATCTCACAATTATTATGTCGAATGGAAAAAAGAGCAGGTTAAGAAAGTTATACATATGTATGATTTGCTTTATATTAAACTCCAGAAAAGGTTATCTATATTAACAGAAAGCAGATCAGTGATTGCCTGAGAACTCAGGCGGGTGGCATGGGGTGGGTTGAAAGAATGGATTCTGAAAAGGGACAAGAAAACTGGAGGGTTATGGAGAGTTTTGTTTAATTGATCACAGCAGTGGTTGCACTGGCATAAGTGTGTCAAAACTTATCAACTGTACGCCTTAAATAGGTACAACTTAATATGCTTCAGTTGCACTTTGATATGTTGAAAAATATGAACAGACGTATGTTTTGAATGGTTTCCTGGTCTGGGCCTCAGGAATATTGTGAGATATATATAAATGAGGGAAGGTGTTTGTTCAGTCTGGTGCAGGGTAAGAGCACTGTAAATGTCAGTTCATGTCATTCCTGTCCCCACGCTTCGCCTGCACGGGTACTTTACCTTTGCGGTACTTTACCTTGAAGTTTTTGTTCCACTTAGAGGCCCCTTTACAGACAGGGGCCTGGTGTTGGGAGAGGCAAGGGCTCGACCCTTGGTTCTACAGGGAGCTGATGCAGTCAGGCTACCCTCCTGGTCCAGAGAGGGTCCCTCACCCTAGGCTGGGCAAAAGAGGACAATCCTAGTCTTTAAGAGGTGGAAGTGGTCTGTCTTGTAGGAGTGAAGGCCACCAGGGACTGTGACATGTGACACCTCAGCATTTGATACTGGGTCCTTACTGAGGGGGACTGACCACAGTGAGCAGCATGAAAGAGGCCCCTGCTTGGCCAGCTTTGATGTCACCCACCCTGCGGCCTGTGGCGTTCTTTCTACACACTCCTCGCTGGCTGGGCCCCTGGTCCCCTGCCAGCGAGTGCTCTGAAGCCACTCTTTGCAGGAACTGTGAGAAGCCCCCACCACAGGCTGTCTTTGGGGCGGGCCAAGGTTCGACATTACTCAGAGCTTCCAGTACCTGTGTGAGTTAAAACAGGAAGCTTGGTTTTTCCTCTCAGGTCGACAACAGCCTGTATTCTGTCTTTTTATTCAGCTCTAGGCTCCCTTGTGGACTAGGTTTCTGGGGTGAAAGTCTGAGTGTTCGTGAACCTTGGGGCCCTACCAGCAGATGCCTAGGCAGAACCAACTCACACAGCAAGGCCCAGCTGGGGGGTTTATGTCAGGCCTTGGGGACAACTTATCTCATCTACAGTCTTGTGGACTCTTACTAGGCACATAGTGGGCCTTCAACTGATCTAGATTGAAATTTATTTGTTCAACTGATCTAGATTGAAATAACAAGTCCCCAGACAAACACAACCCTTCTTAGGTTCCTAGTTCAACAAGTATTGCCTTCTCCTGCCCCATTCGGCCAGCTACCCTGGAGTCACCTGCCTTCCCTGTTCCCCGCCCCAGAAGAGATATCTGTCCTTTCTCAGTGTTTCTCAAATGCAGCCCCCCAATCCCCCTGCCCTCGGTAATGGTCTCCGTTTACTTTGTCCTCACTGTCATGCCTGGTCCCTCTCTATCTGCAGACCTCACACTGGCCACAGCATCTTTCCTAGATGCTTGAGGGAACATGTGGCAAATGGATCCTCTTTGCTTCCCATCTTCACACCTGATATTCGGCAAGTCTAAAGTCCTTGCCGTGACCTCCCACCTCTGAAAGAGGCCTTTTACCTCTCAGAACTCAGCCAGGGGTGGTGTCACAGGCTTTGTCATCTCAGATACCTGGAGGCTGAGGCAGGAGGATTACAATTTCAAGGCCAGCCTGGGCAATTTAGTGGGACTCTGTCTCAAAAAAAAAAAAAAAAAAGTGGTTGGGGATGTAGCTCAATGTTAAAGTGCCCCTGGGTTTCATCCCCAGTATCACCAAAACCAACCAACCAATAAATAAGTAAGTAAGTAAGTAAATAAATAAATAAATAAAAATATTTTATTTATTTGCTTGGTGGCAAAGTGACCCTGGGTTCCACTTCTGCTACTGCCCAAACAAAAACATAAACAACCTCAGCCTTGCTCTCCAGCATGCTCTCTATGCTCCTACTAAGGATGCCGGGCCCCTTGGGGGTCCTTAAACAAGGCATGGTCTTCATGGTGTCCAGGACTTCATGCAGTACTTGGAATAGACCCCACTCCTCAGTCCCTGAACCTCTGAGTCCACTGACTCTCATCCTTCCAATGAATCCTTTCCTCCCCACTGCCCTGGCCTGGCCCCTCTCAACCTACCTGTCTTTCTATTCAGATCACAGCCAGAGTTGGTCTCCCTCCTCCTCTCTATGCATGTGTCCATTTTGCATGCATCATTTGTTCCACAGGGGTCTCTGGCCTCTGGTGGCAGGGTTCTGATTTGGCTATGTCACAGGCCAACCCAGCCCTGCCTCGTCGAGGGCAGTCCATCACAGAGCAGGTGTTCAACATGTGGCTGGAGAGTCATCTCTCTGTGCCTTCCATAACCTCAAGGGATCAGACCCAAGCCTGTGACAGGGAGCCCACAGGCTCCCTGATATAGCTAGGTTTAGTAAGGAACAAGTCCTGCGGCACTGAACCTAAGTTCAAAAGAACTGGACTCTTTCCAGAGGAATTTCTTGGACATTGAGCACCTTTGATGTCCTTCCCTGGCTTTAACTGGAGATATGGCCTGTGGCTGAGGCTGGAAACTCAGAGAACCCCTTCAGGCTTCTTTTCTTTTTTCTTCTGGTACTGGGGATTGAACCCAGAGGCGCTTTACCCTGAGCCACATCTCCAGTTTATTTTTCATTTGGAGACAGAGTCTCGCTGGGTTGCTGAGGTTGACTTTGAATTAGTGATCCTCCCACCTCAGCCTCCTGAGTTGCTGGAATGACAGGTGTGTGTCACAGAGCTCGGCTTCCACATTCTGTTACCCTGGAGAAAGTATTCCTGGACTCTTGGAGAAACAGGCCCACTCCCTAGGTTGGGAGGGAATTCTGGCTCATCTCTGGGCCTCAGCGTCTTCATCTGCGCAATGGAGAGTATACCTGCCCCGTGGGCTGGTTCTGCTGATTGAGTAGGTGAATATGCATAAAACCCTTAAACAGAGCTGGACATACATTTGCTAGATCTGAGGACAATAATGATAAGGACAACACTGGTTTGTGGAGCATGCCAGCATGGCAGAAAGTATAATAGTCACTGTGTTTGGAGGACAGGCCCCATGCACATGGCACCAAGCCTCTCAGGAGGAGCAGGCTCTGTGGAGGTAGAGGCCACACCTGGTGTACATTAAGAATTTGTTGAATGATTTAGAGTTTTCAGTTTTTCAGATTAGGCTGAACTGAAGCTTTTTTGTTTTGTTTGTTTGCTTTTCTTCCTGTGCCAGGGAAGGAAGTCTTTGCTAGGCAATTAGGAGAGTAAAGAGGTTTAAAGGTGTGTTTAATCTCATAAGAGAAGAATATCTTTAGGTTCTTATTTGCCATGGGTATTAATGAGTAATAATTATTACCCGATCATCCAATCAGACCTCTGGGAACTCCTGATGGGTTTGCACAGAGGCTCAGATGGGGCTAAGAGGAGAAAAACTGCAGAATTTAAAATAAACTTATGGCTTCCAGAGAGCACATTGTTGTATCAAGATCCTGTCTGTTAAACCTCCTGGAGTCTTTCCATGGGATGGCACCCCTAGAGGGCATCTGATCCAGCTCCCTGCCTTAAAGCCAGATGTTCATAGTCACCTAGAAATCTATGTCTGTAGCCCTTTAAAGGCTGCTGTAGTGTAAGAACTCTTGGGCAAGGATGGACCTGAATACCTCACACACAGCCTGGATCTCCCCTGGACCTGAGCCCTGGGTACCAGGCTATGCTGGTGTTGGGGACACAGCAGAGTGCTGAGCACATTCAACCTAGTTGCACAGGACTCAAGGTCTGAGAGGGGAGGTGGGGACATGAATTTTGCAGGAGCTCATCATCACAATACACGCAACAAAGCAGATATCTCCCAGACGACAGGGAGGGCTGATCTCATGGGAAAAGACCTGGTCTGGGGGACCCAGGAGGTTTGGTTACCCACTTGCCAGGTGGCATCAACCTTACCTGTAGAGTGTCTGCAGCAGCCTCAGTCCTGCTGGGGCCTTTTCTCCTTGGGTTCTGCAGTCACTCATCAGTGGGAGGACCATTGGCTCTTCCTTCCCAAGAGCACTTAAGAGTTTAAAAAAAAAACCTGGAGAAGAGTGGGTTTACCCAGCCCTGCAAGGGGTCATGTCCAAGGGAGGGAATCCGTGGAGGTGAGGGGAGATTGGGTACCTGGTACTGGATAATCCTCACATGTTATGAGGACATCAACCATCAAAGCTTGTTCCCCGTGGGAACCCAGACAGGGTGAATGAGGATCTGGGTCCTAGCTCTCCTCTCCATCACCCAGAGGATGAGGATTTAGCAGAGACCTGAAGTGTGCATAGAGTGGGGCTCAGGAGACAGAGGATGGCAAGTTAAGTAGTAAGAATAGTGTGGGAAGAGTAATGTTAATAGTATCATGAAATAGTGTATTCATCAGCTTTCTGTCACTGCAGCAAAATATTTGACATAGGGGCTGGGGATGTGGCTCAAGCGGTAGCGAGCTCGCCTCGCATGCGTGCGGCCCAGGTTCGATCTTCAGCACCACATACAAACAAAGATGTGTCCACCGAGAACTAAAAAATAAATATTAAAAATTCTCTCTCTCTCTCTCTCTCTCTCTCTCTCTCTCTCTCTCACTCTCTCTCCTCTCTCACTCTCTCTTAAAAAAAAATAAAAAAAAAATACTTGACATAACTTACAATGAGAAAAAGATGATTTGGGCTCAAGGTTTCAGAGGTTTCAGTCCATGGTCAGATGGCTCTGTTGCCTTTGGGCCTGTGGTGAGGCAGCACATCATGGTGAGGAGCACAGGGTAGAAAAGAGCCTCTCACCTCATAGTGGCCAGGAAGCGAAGAGGGAGATAAGAAGAGAATGGGGGGCTGGGGATGTGGCTCAAACGGTAGCGCGCTCGCCTGGCATGTGTGTGGCCCGGGTTCGATCCTCAGCACCACATACAAAGATGTTGTGTCCGCCGAGAACTAAAAAATAAAAAAATATTAAAAAAAAATTCTCCCTCTCTCTTTCTTTAAAAAAAAAGAAGAAGAAGAAGAAGAGAATGGGGTTGTAGTATTCTCTTCAAGGGCACAAGCCCAATAACCTAACTTCCTTCCAGTAGGCTCTGGCTCCTGAAGGTGCCACACCTCTCAATATACCATGGGCTGGAGACCAAGCCTTCAATATATGGGCCTTTGAGGCACACTCAAGAGCTAAAATAGCCCGGTGCGGTGGTGCATGCCTGTAATCCCAGCAGCTCAGGAGATTGAGGTAGAAGAAATGCAAGTTCAAAGCCAAACTCAGCAATTTAGCAAGACCCTAAGCAACTCACAAAGACCCTACCCCAAAAAACAATAAATAAAATAAAAAAGGCTGGGGATATGGCTCCATGGTTAAGTGCCCCTGGATTCAATCCCCGATACCAAAAAAAAAAAAAAAAAAATCCAATCCAAACCATACCAAATACTGTGCAAATAACAGAGTAAGTACTATTGTGACTAGTTTCTAAATACTGTCATAAATATTGTGAGAATGGCAGTGTGAGTAGTGTGTGAATACCGTGTGTGACTGTGACAACGGTAATGTGGAATGTGTATGAAAAGGACCTGTGACCTGTTTTAAGGCAGAAGGCCCAGGAGCTGCAGCACTGAAGGAAGCTCTGTGTGAACTGGAGAGGAGAGCTGGGACCCAGGTCCTTGTTTACCCTGTCTGGGTTCCCACAGGGAACAAGCTTTGATGGTCGATGCCCTCATAACATGTGAGGATTATCCAGTACCAGGTACCCAATCTCCCCTCACCTCCACGGATTCCCTCCCTTGGACATGACCCCTTGCAGGGCTGGGTAAACCCACTCTTCTCCAGGTTTCTTTTTAAAACTCTTAAGTGCTCTTGGAAAGGAGGAGCCAATGGTCCTCCCACTGATGAGTGACTGCAGAACCCAAGGAGAAAAGGCCCCAGCAGGGCTGAGGCTCCTGCAGACACCCTACAGGTAAAGTTGATGCCACCGGCAAGTGGGCAAACAAACCTCCTACCTCCACTTGTGCTGTGATCTGGTGTTGGGAGTCAGGGTCAACTGGCATTTGCCTCCCACCAGACACCAGGGTACAGGACACTCTGGTGCTGGCAAGCTTGCTCAGAGGTTAAACTTCATTTTTCAATTGAGAGTTAATTTCAAAGTTTTTTTAAAATTTATATTAAAAATTGATTTTAATGTCATAAAAATACAGATATCAGAGAAAATAAAACAATCTTGTCAAAGCTAGAGTTCTTCCTCCCAGTCTCTTCCTTGGGAAATATCAGATAAGTCTTTTTTCAAACTTTTTATTATTATCTTCTTTTTAAACACATTTTTACTTGTAGGTATGTAGATGGAAAGATTTGTTTAGGAAGTATATCTACCTTTTTTTCTTTTTCCATAAATCTTAGTTACACAGAGTATTTACCAACTTTCTTTTTCACTTAACAGTATACCTTGGAGACTTTGCATGTCAATGTACATAAACCCGCTTCCTATTTTTAAGTAACTGCCCATAACATTCCAACTTGTGCTCCCATTCTCTCACTGTTGAACATTCACATTATTTCCAATTGTCACCATCATAAGCATCACAGTAGCGAATGTCCT
This sequence comes from Spermophilus citellus, assembly GCF_964194105.1. NCBI lineage: Eukaryota > Metazoa > Chordata > Mammalia > Rodentia > Sciuridae > Spermophilus > Spermophilus citellus. The sequence continues at coordinate 145,591,715 of NC_138182.1, read as the reverse complement.
TATATGTGACTCAGCCTAGCTTAACTCAAGGATGACTGTTTTACTGGGTGATGACATCTCTGTCAGAGGAGTATTCAAGTAAAAGGTGAAATGATACGCCTTCCTCATCCCCAAAGCATCAGTGCTCAAGCTTTGTTGCATATGAGAACTACCTGGAAAGATTTTAAAGCCACAGATTGTTGGGACAGACCTCTGGAGTTTCTGATTCAGGAGGTCTGGGGTGGGGCCTGAGAATTTGCATTTCTAGCAAGTTCCCACTTGGGTGATACTGCAGGCCCAGAGACCTGAATTCGAATCACTACCTCAGAATGTGGTTTGCTCAGTCTCCACCTACCCAAGGAGTCACACCACCCTTCAGAGACAATGTTCATGAAAAATTCATCCTGGGCCCCTTCCTCTATTGGGATGTAAGTGACAGGCCAGAGGCCTGGTAAGCAAAGATTTGGTTAGATGTTCTGCCTGGGCCAGAAATCCCAGGAACTGTTGCTTCTTGATGGAGCCTGACAGATCCTGCTGGATCAAAATTCCAGGCAGCCTACTGCTCAACCATTGTCCATCACCTCACCCTGTTCTTGCTTTAGAGTCTAATGAAGGGCTCTAGCCTGATGGCAAACTGTTTACACACTGTGATTGGGAAGTGCTCTGGGGTTTTCATAAAAGAAACAGCAGGAGACCACATTCCCAGAGAGGAGCTTCTCAAGGTCTTGAGGCTTTAGGACCCTGAGGCTGTCGGTTCCTAGCCAGACCACAGGAGGTCCTACTGGGATGGGGAAAAGCATCTCTGGGTGGAGGTGGGGAGAACCTGAAGCCTGGATTCTTGAACTAAAAACCATCCAGTAGGATTCACTGCCTCTCCAATACCTCCCTGGTGGATTTGGGGAAGGACACTTCTGTACCTAACGATGCTCCAGTTGCAGGCTGAGAGTCAGACACAGTGGGCATTTGTCCAGAGCCTTTGTCCAAAGCAGAACTAGGACACCCTGCAGTTCACCAGGCTCCTTACTCTGTGCTCCCTTCCCCCACACCCTGCAATGTGGTCCACAACCATCAGCAATCTTGATCACAGAAAGAGGCTTCCTCTGCTGGCCCCTTTCTTTGTTTCAACTCTCTGAAAAGGGGCTGGAAAAGGGCTATGAGCTGCTAAGAGCTGCTAAGAGCTGCTCCAATCCCGACCCTTTGTGGGTACAGAACCTGGATCCAGTTCTAATTCTGACAGCGATGGTATGGGGTAGGGAACTACCTGAGCCTTTCTCTCTCATTTGGTTATGTCTAAAGTCTCCTCTCATTTGTTCTTGGTGGTAATCCCAGCACCTAGCACATAGTAGGTACCTAGCAGCCCCTGATAAATAAATAAATGCATGAAGATTCTAGAAGGTGTCCTCTGACTGCATATTCCCTGGAAGTGCAGGCTAGAACCTAGGGCCACTTACATAACTATATGAGACCCCCTTTGCATCACTGCAGCTGTAGAGGGGCTGGGTCCCACGACCAGGAACAACCTCTGCAGAACCTTGAAAGTGAAGTGGCCCCTGGGGAAACCTCCAGTCTCTTATCCAGGGTTACCCTGAAGTAGGCCCAACCACCTAGGGAAGCATGCAGAGGGGGCCTGGATTCTCCGTTTCCGGAGAGGATCCGGTGCAGTATATCTGCTGGGGCCCCAGGTCCACCCGCGCGGGCTCAAGGCAAGGGCACTGCTGTCCAGGATCTCACCCCTACCCCTCACCCACCTGTGTCCTCCAACTTTGCGGTGATACTGGAACTAAGGTGGGGGTGGGGATGGGAGAGAAGGTAAATATTTTCATACTCAAAACTTAACTTCTCATTTCTTTCAAGACTCTCGATCCTAACCCAAAAGACGAAAGCACCGCTCAGGGGGAATTCTGCACGGTGGAAAAGCTCCAGGTGTTACTTTTGGTCTGGGCGGAGCTGGGCTCCAGCATTCGCAACTTGAATCTCAGACCCAAAGAACCCAAGGCTGCCGGCGCTGAGCATCTTAAGGAGGGGTGGACCCGGACAAAGGACGGGTGTCCCTCCCCCACCTCCGGGCTGGGCAAGGAGGACCTCGCCACCTGTCCCGGCTGCAAATCCCCCTTTCCGCACGGGGTGGGGGAAGGGGTGCAGCCCTAGGAGGCTTCTCTCTGGGGATCTTCCAGCCCAGCCCCTTCCTCCGGTGTCCCCAAACCCAAAGCTTTGAAGTGGCCGAATTTGCTGCCCTCTCACAGCGCGCGGCGCCGCCCCCCGCTGTGCCAGCACCTTGGCAGTGGCCACTCTTTGCATAGGAATGGGCGGGTGGTCCCCTGGTCGGCACTCTTTGTAAACCCATCCCCAGGAAGAGCGATGGAGGGGTTGTGGGGGAATCCACCTTTGGGTTGGCAGGGTCTAAATGTGGAGGATTAGCCTCTAAAACCTTGTAAAGATAAATTCCTCTTCGGGACTCAGCGGGAATCATCCCAAGTCTTCTCAAGTTTCTCCGGAGGAGGAGGCAAGGGCTGTTGGTTCAAGGCCCGAAGAGGTGGCTGCGGAGGAGGAGTGCAGGGGACAGGTTCAAAGGAAAATTCTACGGGCCATTTTGGCAATATATTTGTACCAGTACTTAAAACCCTACAGGCCTTTGATCTATCAACTCCATTGATGCTAAGAAAATAATCAGAGATGTGCAGAGACATATGGGCTTACAAGGCTCCCGGGGCTCTGTCCCCGGTGTCCCCTTCAAGAGGTGACCAGGACCCAGGCATTCTTGGCTTCCCTGGTACCCTCAGCACGCAAATTACCCGATCCCAATCCAAACTCTCAAAAGTGGAGATGTTAGGAGACACCTAGAAAACAGAAGCACCGCACCCCCAGGAGGCCACAGTATGTATGGTGTCCTAGAGGTTGTGGCTTTTTTTTTTTTTTTTTTTTTAACCCTTGTTTTCTCTGATGCTGCCCAAGAGGCCTGGAATGCTGGAAGAAGCTTCCACAGGATCTGGTCTTGTCAAACATTCACTTTCCTTTCCAAAAGGTGCTGGCCCTCTGGAGGCAGGAGAGTCCCTCCACACTGTGGGTCTTTGCTCCCCATCCCCACCCCACCCCCGTTTTCACACTGAATTATTAGGGGAAGACTGGTGAGGGCTGTTCCCAGGATAT